>NC_137291.1:3694807-5189807 GCF_907165135.1 Oikopleura dioica
CTGATAAGGAGTTTCAAATGACTAAGGCTCTTCGCTCACTATTGAATAAAGTTAATATCAAATTTTTACTTATAATTAATAAAATTAAAATATTTTTATTAAAAATAATATTTTTCATTATTAAAAATAATAATTATTTAATTGAATAAAAAGGGTAAGTAACCCGATTTTATTATATATTAAAATAAAGATAACCTATGCGATCTTACATCGGAATAATTTTAGAGAAAACAGAAGATGTCTGATTTATTTACACGGCAGTTCATTTCAATTCTTTCTTAATTCAATGCTCTTTCTCCGCTTCTACGCCATACGCCTGGTACGTGTCCGTGCCACCCGTCAGCTCGAGTATTTTTCAAAATTGTCCGTGTAGAACAAATAGCTCCAGTAGATCAGTGACAGAATGCCGAACGAAAGCGGGAAGAGCAATCGAGAGGTACGGTCAAGGCTTTTCGCCATTGTGCGATAATACTGAATTTTAAATCGAGTTTTGGATAGTTTATGGATTGAACTTACATTTGAAGCTTGTACGTCTTCCTTAAGGGTGTCCTCTAGAATCTCTTTGACAGGCCGCGCAGGAACAGTCCTATGTCTCTTTGGAGCATGCTTATTGAAAGTTTAATCACCCTTTTTTGTCCAAATAACTCACCAGTTTCCTGACTACTTGATTGATCCCATTTGTCTGGTAGCCCTGCTTCTCTGAGTCTGGATACGGATTCATCATAATCATCATTCGCGTTTGGGTTTGGGCACGAGGACCTCGTCCATTTTCATTTTCAACTCTTTCGATGGAAGATTGCTTGATGCTGGTTTTGAAGAGTGGGAGTGGCAAGATATCATTCGTCGAATGAGGCGGTCAATATGTTTTAGCTAGAATAAATTGATTTTCGGACGAATGATTTTTAGGGTTAGGGTTAACCCTTAAGCGACCTCATGACAAAAATTTTAAGAGTTAGGGTTAGGTAAAGGGCAATCTCAAAAGCTAAAATGATATTTTACTGATAGCTTTATACAGTAAAACATTCAACTTAAGGCTCTCCCTCCCTTAATTCTAATAAGTTGTGTTTATCCGACGCTTTATTTTTTACATAGGCTTCATTTTATCCAATTAAATATTTGATTAAAGTGAAGCTTTTGGACAATAAGGGAATTTTCGTTCAAACAAGTTCAATGATGTGCATCCTAGCATATTGAAATGCATGAGTATTTTTACATTGAACATGATGTCTAATTGTATCATCGCTCCGGTTCAGCTAGGTACGTCAAATGCGATAATTGGCATCCTTTATCTCACCTTGAGCTTCCTGCCATATAGTATCCCCTCGGATTGTCTGGATAAGTAATTGGCGCACGCAAATTCTAGCAGAGCCGCGAAAACGTATGTGAGACAGAGCATTAGCCAGATGTCGATCGCTTTGACGTATGAGACCTTTGGCAGTGAACTTGCAGCTTTGACACGGTTCTAGAGCGCTTTTTCGTCCAATATCATCATCAAAAAGAGCTCTAGAACCGCTCCTGAACTGCTCATTGACGAAATAGTCCAAACCGTGGTTATGCCTTAATTAATTATATCAATTTAGTGTTCAAATTTAGTATTTAACTATTCTATTTCGACTAAAAAGTGCCACCTTAGCAGCAAAAAGGTAGACTCTTAGCAGAATAAATTAATGTTAATCCAAAGATAGTAATTAGCTATTTCGCGGTGGTTTCCTTGAGTATTCTGAATAAGTAATTCGCAGGTACTAAATTGTGCCTGTATAAACAATGCATTATTGAACTCACCAAGTGTTGTGCGAGCTGGAGTCGAGTCGATGTTCACCCAAAATCCGAGCCAGCTTTTTGCGGAATCAAGATTATGGATTTGAGAAGGGATTTTGGGGGACTTGCTCGTTTCTGATTGGCTGAGAGAATAAATATTGACTTCTGATTGGATGAGAGGACCCTATAACCCGAATGGCCAAGCGACTTCGAGATTTCAATTAAGAGTGTCAACAACGATCAGATCGAAATTGGTCAAATCATTGTTGACACCCTTAAGGGGGTCGACGAGAATCGGGATTTCCGTGACCAAAAATGCGGGAAAACCGGATTAGATAGGGAAAATCTGATGTTATTGATGGATAGAAAAGGGTTGAAAAAATCAGGCGGCGAAAACTAGAAAAATTTTCGCCAGAAAAATTGGTCAAAAATCCCCTCAAAGTAGGGGCATTTTCGCGAAAATGCACCAAAAATGGCGATTTTTTCACATTTTCTTAATTTCAACCCCTAAATCTCATTTTTATCAAATGTTTTTAGGCTCAACAGATTCGGGAGGATCTGACAATTCCAAAATATAAGTTTCATACCCAGACTATGTGTACAAGCGAAATTACGATCACCCCTGAAAAAATTCTCGTCGACCCCCCCCTTAACGTTTTGAAACCTCGAAGTTGTTTGGTCATTTTGGTTATCGGGTCCTCTTGTTATGCGCTGCCTTGCAATGGTGTATCAATCTTGCAATAAAAACTAACGCATATTTTGGTATAACGTATTTTGTGTTTTATTTCATGTCTTGCACATGGTATGAAATGAGAACGTTACTGATCTGAAGGAAGGTGTCTTCCTTATATACTGATCGCTGAGCCCCCAGGCTATCCTACGCTGCATCCCGAGCCATCCAGGTTCTTATTGGTTGATCAATTATGCACGAGGCATATCGTCAGGATGGAACGAGATGCTCAGGCTAACCTGGGCACTCAGCTGCATAAACATAAGTTATATCATAACACTTTACCCTCCTTAGGGAATCTGGAAGAGAGAGACAGGAAAAGAAGTACAGTAAATTTTTAACTGGTTAAGCCTCATTGGATTTGGTGCTCGATGCCGACCACTTTCGTCTGTTACGTTGGATTTTTCGCATTCGTTGTCTGGTCCCTTTTCTAGCCGGAGTTGGCTCCATTTTTGGCAAGCCGGGTTTGACCACGCGTTTGGCGAGGATGATAGTAGAAGCGACCGCTTTAACGCGGATTTCGATCGCTTGGAGTTTGTCTTGGAGTTCGTTTCTTGGCAATGCTATTGGTCGAAATGGGATCTGACGTCGACCATACTTGGTTTGGAAAGCATCCGTGAGGTATGCGATCAGTCGGTCTCTGGTTTCATGGAAGGTCATATGGGCGACGATGATGGTTTTTGCGATCCAAGTAGAACGCATTGCTCGGTTTCTTGTCTTGGGATTTGATTCAGAAAGGCGTCCAGGAAAGCGTCAGAGTTTAAGTTCGGGATGGACCGGTAGGTGATGGCGGAAGCGGTGACTTTATCGATAAAATCGTACATGGCTTGGACGGGCTGCTCATCACGAAGGGTCATGGTTCCAATGGGTATTTCGATTCCGACCATTCTTGGGAGGAGCAGCGTTTTTACAATTCGTCGGTTTGACGCGGCTTGGATCGTTTGGATTTCTTTAAGGATTGACATACTAAAAATCGGATGTTGGATGAAAGTGGCCTATTTTAAAGGAGTGAGCGCTATTCATAAGGCATAAAGATTTTGTTTGAAGTTCGAAATAATGGGTACAGACATAAATGGGTGGCAGCTACTATATTCTGGGTGTTTAAGTTGTTGTTTGTCAGGATCGAGCGGGATTAACTACGTAATTGGTTAGTGTTGGTTTTGTAGCGCCATCGCGTTTATATAGTAATCACCTTTTCCTTCTATTCCCTTTCTCTTCTTCCTCCGAGTGTTCGAGGAGTTCTGCGATGTAGATTTGAAGCCGCCGGGTTCCCGCGTTCACAAGTCTTGCTATTTCCTTGACTGACTTTGGTCGGTTTATTCGGTCGATATATACGTAGGTGCTGGCGGCGGCGAGCGTTTTTGCTGAGGTTGTGGCTGATGGGGTTTCTTTGCTTATCAGGATGGCATGCGCTTCGATTTCTTTCGCTTGGTGATTAGTTAATCGAAGCGCAGCTGCTATTCTTTGGATGTAAGGTTTGATTCTGTTTTTAATGTGTGCGTCGATTTTTGCTGTTCTGAGGAAGGTATCGAATTTGCGAATCATTCTCTGGGTGATTAGGGAGAGGTGCCAGTTGCCTGGCAGATTTCTTCCAAGCTCAGGTCGCAGTTCTCTTGCTTACTGGCCAGGTAGAGGCACGCCGCTATTGCCACGGGTTCTGCGCGATTTTGGCGGTGGAAGTACCAAGTTGTTCCCTGTTTTTCTTTGAGGTATAGCTTTTTGATGAGTTCGTAAGCTCGTAGTTTTGTATTAGTGAGTCCTGAGTATATCAATCGGGCTCCTGCTTCTTCGATGAGGTCTTCACATTCCCGAAGGACAGTTTGTAACCTATTTTTCTCGCGGTTGGATAGTTGGGCCTCGTTTGATATGATGCATTCGTCCCCTGTTTCTTCGTTATTCCGGGTGAAAGTTTTTGGCAAGTTTTCGTTTGGTTTGATGGCCGTCACTCGCATTGATTTTTCTGGGTTGAGTGGTGGGCATCTTTCTCCTACGACAAGTCCGCATATTTTGCAGATAAGGTCTCCTGTCACAAGCCTTTCGTCGGCTATGTGCTTTGGGCCATGATATGAGCAGGTAAAGGCGGGAAGAGAGCAGCCTGGAGCAGACATTCTAAAGCGTGTTTCGTTACAATTTGGTAGTCGAATTTTACGTCCGCCTGATTTTCCATTGTCTTGACAGAATTCTATGAATTATTTTAATCAGGTAAAACAGTCCGCCTGTTGCTAGCGTTAGAGTGCCCGCTAGGGTTGCACCGATCATGGTACAGGAGATAAACGTTTTTTCCGTGAATTTGTCGACAGTACAGACGGACTCGGATTGGGCACATGCGTGCTGTGCTTTCCAGAAGAAGTAACGCGGGTCAGCAGGATCATATCCAGTTTCCGCGAAATTCCTCGTCTCTTTTTCTGATAGTATCGCGTATTTATCAATTTTGCAGATAAATGAAGCTGGGGTCTTCAACAGTTGTCCTGCCTTAAGGAGGGTCGTCCAAGGTGTTTCGTGGTTGTATTGGTGTTTGAGGAGCACAAAATTCATAATTAGAAAAATAAGGTCAATGACGCACAGACTGGTTAGGAACAAGATTCGTTTCCAGTTCGTTGATGGTGTCGTGATGACCAGGCGATTACCTTTGTATTTTTCTTTGAAGCCTTGCATATGCCCATATTTTGAGCGGAGTTCATTAAGCCTCTTCAGTTGAAATGTCCAGCTTGGCCGGTCCTGGCGATTTGGCCAGACGATTAATTCTGTCGGTTTTGGGTTTATGTCGTGTTCGAGTAATCGCATAAGCTGTACGTCTTCTGCGGGTTTCAGGATAAGATGTCCGAGCCCCAGAGTGACGATCCCAATAATGACGAGGTGCCAAGTCCAAAATCTAGTCAGGTTGACTGGTAAAAATTGGTTATAGCAAACTGAGCTACACAGTTGCTGTTTGGTGCTACATCTGAATCCGCCTGAATCGTTTGAATAAATTTCCGTACCAACTGTTAATAGGACAATACTTCTTACCAGCAAAGTTGCGTACCAGACTTTACCGAGGGGACCGAGGTGTGGGAGCAAATCATTGAGCCCAGAAAGCAGCCCACTTGCCTTTTCTCCGATAATTTTATGTTTATCCATTCTGACTCTGAACAGTTTAAGATTGGAGGGGCTTTAGTTCGAGAGTTTATGGAGTTCGGGTAGGTGCAGATGGGATCAAGATTTCTTCTTCGGGGGCCTCCCGATTCTGGGTTTTACTTATCCCTAGTTTTCGTTTGATCTTGTCGCGGAGAGGAACTCTCCGGGTCACCTGCTCCCTTCCCTCAATCGTCGGGTCAGCTGGTGTTGCTAGGCAAAGGCACGAGAGCCATTTATGCCAGAATTGCGGAGCGAGATGCATAGTCTTTTTCAATCTGAATGTTCGGTATTGGACTCTCAGTTCCGATTTACTTGCGGTTAATGCGGGCTTAATTATAATTAAAGCTAAGGGATTCTAGCGATTAATAGCGCGTCTTGGTCTTGTTTGTATGCCACCGTAGGGTACGTGCAGGTTCCCTAGTTTAGCTGCAAGCGCTCTGAAGGTTAAATCTTGGGTTCCGTCGCTGCTCTTATATTTGACAAGGGTATGGAACTCGGCAGGGCCACAGTTCTGTAGGAGAATAGGGTAAATTATTCTGAGGGCCGCGGCGTCTGATAGTGGTTCTTCGCCAGGTGACTTTTGCAGATCTGCGCAGAGTCGTCCGAAGAAAATGATCAGGGCTTCGCCTTCTTTGCGTTTTCCGTTTACTTCATTCCCCTTATTATGGTTTTGATGTTTCGCTGAAATACATTTCTTCATTCTCTCGATGCAAAGCTCGAGTTTGGTTTTTTCATTCCTATTTAGGCCTTTCTCGAGGTGTGCAAACTCTGGTCTGAGAGTCATAAACAAAAGACGAGTGAGATCAACATCTAGAAGCCCACATTTTCTTGCGCTGTTGAACCCTTGTCTGTTTCTTGCCACATGTTGTGCGAAGCTGATTTTTTCGTTTGGTCCCCATACATAGAGCCGGAATTTTTCCTTGGCGTCGAGGTATGGCAAGTCTCGATCGTATACCAGGTTCGTGGTAAGAATCTTCCTCATCCGATCTACGCATAGATCAAAATTTGTTTTCTCAATTTCGTCGAGGAGAGTCTCGTAACTCCTTTGTTCTGGTGTCAGTGTTATGAGAAAGAGACTTGTCAATTGTTCGTCGGAGAGCCCTGCTTTCCGTGCGTCCCGGAATCCTTGTTGGTTCCTCGAGACATGGTTCTCGAAAAAAATGTTTTCGGTAGGAAGCCATACGTAGAGCTGAAATGTGTTTGTGGAGAGCATTCTAAACATCATAGTGCTATCCTTTGGTATATTTTAATTTAGGTGGTTTCTGAATCTGTTGCAACTTCAATCTTATAGGGGGGTGTTGCAGTACTTGCAGTAAGGTCTGTTTGCTAGCCATTTTCGCAGGCACGCATTATGGTAGTAGGCGTAACAGCATGTCATGACCGATATGTCTTCAGGCAGGTCTTCCTGGCAGAGCCCGCAATCACTTTCGTACTTTTCTACTGCGCTTATCTTGATTTTCTTTGTCAGCATGAGCCTTTCCTCCAATTCTTCGCCTTCGACTTTCCTGAAGATGATTTTTATTTCAATGAGCGATCCGTCCGGTTCGAGGCGGAAATGTGAGTTGATGTTGTCATATTCTTCCTTCTTTTCAAGTATATTTACCGCATCGAGCAACGATTCGTACTTAACTTTATGTTTCTTTTCCAGCCAATCCTTAATTGTTATTGGGATGGTTCCTTTCGGCTTAACCTAAAGTATTTTCGGGTCATGTTCAATCTGTTCTCGTTTACCGGTAAGATGCATAGTGGGCAAGAATCCTTCCATATGAGCCAGTTTCGTAGACAATGTTGGTGAAAGAAGTGTCCACAGGTGGGTATAAGGTTTGCTGTTTTGTCAAATTCTTCCAGGCAAATGCGGCAGGGGTCGCCTACCTCTTTTTCCCATTCTGTCAATTCAATGCGTGAAAGTGAGTCTAAGAGTGCTTGCAGTTCCTCGCACGTGGCTCCTCCTTCAACGAATTGTTGCAAAGTTCTTGTTCCATCTGGGTTGATTACTTCTAGGCGCCCTATTTTCTTCGGTGGTGTCATTATTTCTTCCAAGAAACATGGCAGTGTTTGTTCCTTCTGCCTTGAATTATGCGGTGATTCTTCGTTTTCAGTTTGTGCTGCTTCCTCTTGGTTCTCGTCCATACTTAACAGGGTAAGTTAAGAGTGTCAGAGTTATCTTTTTCTTATTATTATTTTATTTTGCTATGATTTCCTGGCAAATTGGACAGGTATTTTTGTGGAGAAGCCATTTTAGGATGCAGTGAGTGTGGAAAGTGTGCCCGCACGAGGGGAGGAATGAACAGCACTTGGCCGCGAATTCTTCCATGCAGATGCCGCAAGGGTATTCAAGAGTCTCATGCATGGTGGAATGTCGAAGTGTGTCCTCGCGTCTTTCATATTCGCGAGTCCCAATTTCTTCAATTGTTTTTTGTTTATGTCTACGCTTCCCATTTGGTATGAGGTATCTTCCTTGGCACTGTCCCCGAATACCTTCTATTTCTCCTACCCTTGGCTGTGGTCTCATTTTCAATTGATTCCGTCCTTCAAGGTTAACAGAAGTCGGTGCCTTTTTGAAACTGTTCTTTTCTTCTAAAAGCCCGGACGTCTTTCTGCCTGTTGGGTCTTTCGGTGGTTCCGTTGATGGAGTAGGCCCCGGTGTTTGGGCGTTTTCATTTGTTTCACCCTGATTAATTTTTTACTTTTTCCCAACCATCTAGGGCACTTACATGTGCAGAGGTTCGACAGTTACTAAGTTCCATCAAGTGTTTGATTTGGCTGATTGCCCTCTCGTGGTTTGCAACGATTTTGAAGAGAATCTCTCCATTGTTGTAACCGGTCTTGTCTACCACGTCTTCTTTTTTCCATTTTCCTATTAGATCGATGAACTTACTGTTGCAATTCGGGCAATTCCAGGGTTTTCGAATCTCCTCGCAATTCAGGTTACAACCTAAGCAGCGAAAGCTAGCCATCTGAAATCGGGTTCAGGTTAAGATCGGTAACTCTGATTGTTCAAGCAGTCTACTCCCGCCGGGCGGTAATAAAACAGACTATTTTGAGATGCTTCTGAATGGTTTGGGCTGTTGCCAGAATTTGCGCTGTGGAGAAGTTCCATTGCTGTGCTACTTTCCTCGCCGACATTGGTGTTGGCGAAAATTTGTATGCTAAGTACGCGGATGATGCAGCAATTCTTTTCGGGCTCGCTTTGATGTTGGGGTGCCAGGCATGGTCGGCTATTTGTCTTGCCCGAGTGATCCAATCCGAATCAGCGAGATGAGCTTGTTGATCGATGTATTTTCTTGCAATCTCTAGCTCGTTTTTGGTCTCCTTGTTGAATCGTGTCCGTACTAACGGTGCGGTTTTGTAAATCATCCAATTTGGGCATTTCAGCATTTCTCCGATCGCTGTTGTTGTTTTTGGCTCTGGCGAAAATTTGTACGCCAAATAAACTGCGCTGGTCACGATACCTTTTGGGGAAAGCTTTGGGTCAGTTGTCATTACTCGTTTAACGACAAGTTTGGCATAATTGTAGATTTGGTTCGGAAGGAGGTGCTTGTAGGATTTGAGTAGCTCGAGATGAACGGATTCCTCCTTAGGGAAGATTAGCTCTTATCATTTTGTTTATTTACCTTTATTTCCGGCTCGGTTTTTTGGAGCTAGGTTCGAATCTCTTGGGGAGCTCATTTTCAATCTTGAAAGAAATCTTATTAATTCCGGTTTTCAGTGATAATTCCTTATAATCGATTGGTGTTTTCAGATGTGGTTGTTGGGTATGGTTGTAGGAGGGGGATGGTTAGCCCGGAAATACATATGGTTCAGGGTTATTGAAAGGCAGGTGGGAAGACTGTTTCGAAGAATTTGTCTACGTTTCCGTCTCCGATGAGATTCTCCGTTGGCATCTGGATTGGTTGTTCCCTTGTTGTCGGCTGGATTTGAGTGGTGTGTTGCCCGGGGAAAATTTGTGTTGTCTGAGTTGTTGGTCCCGGAATTGCTACAGACGGATCCATTCGGGCGATTTTCTAGATTGTTTAATTTCGGGACACATCTTGCAAGCTTACCTTCGGTGGCTCCGCGCCTACGCCCTGTCTGGGTAGTTTCTGTCGTCTCATCATGAGATTGAAGTACAGGTGTGCGAATATTGTTTTAGGGCTCCAGTAAGCCGGTGTTTGTACGTTTGCCAATCGAGGAAACACGACTTGCACTATTTTTCGATAGCCTTCCTCGTGAAGAGGTGAGTGACCGTGGCTTTTCATAAAGCCTATCGCGGTTCCCATTAGAAGTCCTCCTTGTTCTGCAGGCAGGTCTCGACCCTCGGACAATTCTTCGAGGGTTTGCTTCACTGCCTCTATCATAGCGTCGATCCCAATTTTGCTACCGAGGAATTTGTCTTGAGTTCCTCCGCATCCTTCCCCGAATGCTCTACCACGGTCAAGTCCCTTCGCGGCGAGCTCCTCTTTGGGCATTGCAGTTGGTTGATTCATGACAAGGGAGAGGATGTAATTTCCTCCGGTTTGCTTCATTCTTAAATTACTTTTTGTCAGCAAATGCTTTCTAAAAGACGTTGACTTGTTTAAGACGGAAGGAAATGAGTTCGGGGAAGTATTATCCAGCTTTTCTCTTATCGCTGGGAAAGTGTCAGACATGCAGGTTTAACAGGTTTTTTCGGGTATCTTCCAGTGATTCTTCATTTTTTATTTTTGTGTACGCCTCTTCGATGATTGCCGGAATCGATTCTATTCCCGTGTTTACGTCGCGAGCGAATTCCTTGGCGACCGCTGGTTCTTGAACATTGATGCTCCCAATTTCTTTGATGATCGCGCGATCAAAACCTTCTTTTTTGCCAAGGGCTTTTCAACTTTCTTTGCATAGTTCGGAATGCGATCAGCAGTGCGAGGTCCTTGGTGGAAGACAAAGTTGTTGTCGCTAGTCGTTGTCTCGGCAGTTTCGCTATTGTTGCTTGTTCCTGCCAAGTTTGGGATCTTAGCCATAGTTCGGCTTTCTGGTTTACCAAATGAACGGCGTCTCTCAGGGGACGCTGCCATTCTTCTTCAGCATTGAAACCAATCAACTTCGGTTTCCCCAGGATTTCTCGTACGATAATTTCTTGGAAGGAGGAAAGCTTGATCGCGTCTTCCGCTGTTCCAATGATAATATTGTCAATTTTTGCCTGTTCCATTTGTTCTTAAAAGAAGGAACAATTACTCAATTTGCTCTTTAGCTTCTTATAATTCGTGGTTAGAAGAAACGCAGTGGGACTGTTTGGTTGCAGTACGGACAGCGCGAGCAGCGTGGTTGGTTTAACCACTTGCGAATACAACCTTGATGAAAAACATGATTACAACGTAGGCAAGCAAGGTTGTTGAAGAGTCCTTCCTGGCATATTGCGCAGATGTCCACTTCCTTTTGGCGTTGCTTGTCCACGGGAAAGTCCTTACCGCCTTCCTTTTCGGTTCTTAGCTTCTCTTTGGGCGAGGAGGGCGTCGGAATGCGGAATCGCATCATCTTAAATACGTGATTCATTAAGCCGCTCTATTTTTTCTGTTTGCTCTTTACCAGGTCGGTGTTTAAGGACTTAAGCTTCTCCCAGTGCCTTTTCTCTATCGTCAGAGTCCACTTGATTTGTCCCAGGGTGGTCCAGTTTGTATTTGAATCTCGTGTGCTGGCTCGATCATTGATTATTTCGATGAAATCGCTATTGCAATTTCTACAGCCGTCTTCGAAATTTATGGACGCCCATTGAGTGTTGCAATAAGCGCATCTGTACCGCATCTGAAGGGAGCCTGTTACCTATTCACGTCTTTTATTAAAGGAAATTGTTGAAGCTAGGAGACAGTTCAAAGGCTGGGTGCATTGTGTTCAGATACGGTGCTTCGGATAAGGTCTCTGGTGACTTGAGTGTCGTCGGGGACAGGATTCGTTGAAGGTTTACTAGGAGCTGACTCAGGTACGTCATGTTCGTGTAATTGTTAAGAATGGCTTTGTTTGTTTTGTCTGCTTTTTCGGGGTCGTGTCGTAAGATTTCATCTGCTTGTAACAGGTTACTTAGGTCATGTAAGGGGCTTGACCACTGGATAAGATCGCTTCCAAGTTTTGTTAGCAGACAGCCGATCTGTCGATGTGTTGCTTGCTCTGCTTGAACCTCGCTTTCTTCCTCGAGTTTTCGTTTTTGAGGTGGCTGGTTTCTCAACGTGTTTCTAAGGGATGATTCGAAATTTTGTCTTTGGATGGAGGCGGCATCGATGATTTTGGGATCTGCCTAGTTTGTTGCGCGGGAGTAGTATTTGGGCCGAGTTCCCCAGGCCAAGTGGCGTGGATTGTTTCTCCAGGTTTCAGACCTTTTAATTCTTCCTTTCGTTTGACTTCGGACCCTTTGTGAAAAATCTTGATTTTATTTCGCAACTCTTCTCCGGGCTTAGCGGGGCATGCTTCAAAAATCGCATTCCTCAGATTTTCCATCGGATCGTCACTCGTTGCGGGACATATCTTCCTGTTGCCACATGGATACTCAATGTGTAGCCGCGGATAGTGCCGGTTTTGCTTTTCGTTTTCCCGACTTGCTTGCTGAGTGGTGTTTCCTTCTTCCATCTAAAGGAAGTTCGTTTATTTTCTTACACATTCATTGGTTTTTCGTTGTCCGAGCAGTTCCATAAGGGTAAACAGGATTTAATAAACTCATTCTGTCTTTTTTCTTGACTATTTTTAAAGTACTTGAAGAGAGCATGCACGCACATCCAGCCGACGATTCCAAGCAAAATGTATATGATTGAAAATAGGATTTTGCTTATCGTGTCCGCTAGATAGACGGTCCCCGGTAAATCAAGTTTTTCTACGGCTTCGGAACATTCGGTTGAGGGACAATTCGTTGGTTTGCAAGTATTTGGGGCCATTCTAAACGGAAGTTAGTGCTATCAATCTACTCAAATAAAGACTTGAGGTTAACTCTACTTGGGGTTTTTATGATTCATATTTCTGAGGTTAAGCGCAGCAAGCACGTTTTACGTGCAATATTTATCTCTTCTTTTTCCGGAAGTCGTTGGCGCTCGGTAAATGCTATGTAAGGAGGATTTCCGAATTTTTCAACAAAATCTCCGTATACTGCGTTTTGCCATTCGTTTAACACCCCTCTGTCAGTAGTCGTGGAGTGCAGTGCGGATCCATAGAGTATAAGCTCGTAAGTCCAGTCGAAAAGTCCTTGCCTAGAATTATCATGAGCAAAGTCCTTAAGTGTGCTTTTTATTTCCTGAGGAACTCGGGTCCACGTTGCAACGGTGGTTTTTAACCATTGTTGGTAAGTTTTTGCGTCCTCGGTTGCTTCTTTTATGGCTTCCCGGAATCCAGTCCATCCGATTTTCTCAACGAGTTCCTTTTCGTCAAAATGGCTTGTGTCATTGTCCATGATGGTCCAAACGATCATCTCTTCGAATTCGTCGCAAGCATTGTTGCTTACTGTTTGTGTAGATCTTGCCGACATTTTGTTGAAATAGTGGCTTGTCTTAAGCACAACTGGTTATTTCTTGGGTTCGGATCTACCTTAGAGATGGGTTACTCTTTCGAGATTATTCCTAACAGTACAAGTTTTATCGTTTCTTATAGCAGAATTGTGTTTAGAGCCTGTCGTTGCTGCCGTTTGTGTCCAATCAGCAATATTTTGGGTGTCGAGGATAATTCTCGATGCCGTTTCGGAAGGCTGATACTTTTCTTCTCGTCGGTTCGTGTATACTTTGACTACAAGTGTGATGATTGTTCCTATCATAATAGATGTAAGATACGGCCATGCACTTGTTTCTTTGATTTTGTTCCGCGTCATTTCCCAAGCCATATCCCATCTTATGGTGTGTTTGACGGGGCAGATCGGTTCGGGACAGGGGTTTTGCACGCCGAATTTTTCCGCCCATAGGTCTTAAGGAATCGATTGGCTATGGGCTGAGTGCGATATAATATTTTTCTGTGACTAGCTAGGCTAGTTTCCAGACAGGTTAGTTTTGTTTGGGTTTAGTTAGCAGTCTCAATCCGAATTTGATGGCATGCAGAACGATAAGGATGTGAAATGTTGTTTCTCTCGCCATCTTCAGGTATTCCGACGCCCGTTCAAGGTATCTCTTGGCAAGGCTCATCGAGGTCATTTTTCTGAAGTAGGTTTCCGTGAGCGTCGATGGGTAGTTGATTTTCCCCTCCCCTGGGGGTTGGTTTGGATGAGGTTTCAGTTTTGTTTTTCCTTGGACAGAGATTTAAGTCCAAAGTCGATAGCGTACAGGGCAAATAAGATAATAACCACGATAGTATTTAGATCCCTTGAGTACTCATAGGCCCCGTAGACGTATTCCCGAATCTCTTCCATGGATGTCATTGGTCTAAACTATTTGTTTATCATCTTTCACGATTTGTCTGTCAGTCCATCTGATGTTGTGATACAATATATCTTGTGATTTCTCGTATGGGCACGTAAACAACCTGCCATCCTACTGCTACTGTTTGAAGGCAGGCTTTATGAAATTGTACAGTAGCACAGAGTGAAAAGCAATCTCCAAGACTACGCTTGTCTTCTTTCCTATTTTGCCGGTCGCTTGTTCGATACTTTCGAGAAGTGGCTTCCTCTCGATCTTTGTAGTGCTTTCAGTTTTTTCAAAGAGCTTTTCCCAAGATATCTGAGGAGGCTGTCGGAAGCCACGCCGTATTTGGTCGCTGATGACTCGGCTTGTCTGTTTGCGTAAACTTTTGATATTTCGTTGGTCACGCTGATATAATGGCGTGCTGCTCTTATAATGATTTTCCAGTTCGTCGATGTATCTCATCGCGGTTGCCCATCTGTCGATGTTTTTGTGCCAGTGTGGTACTAGGTCGCTTCCTTCAAGGTACTCAAGGATATCCAAATGTAGGATCCTTCCTTTTTGTGCGCAGCGGTTGTTGCAGTCATTTGTCGAATCCTTTTGACAATGGTTTGTTCCTTTGCCTCTTTTGCTGTCTGGAGCTTTTTCCATAGAGCGTCGTAGATTTTCCTTTTAGTCGCTTCCGATGGTGGTGATTTTTGGATTATTCGGTTAACGATTTCCCGAATCATCCGGTCGGTTTCTGTGACTGTTTTTCTGCTTGCACGAAGAAATCCAATTTCTGGATCATTAAGCCTTGTTTGCTCAAGAAGGGATCTTCCTAAAGTGAGTTCATTATTTCGCCATCATTTCCGCCCATGTTATAGAACGTCTACACAAGGGGCAGTTTTCCATTTGGGTCAGGAACCAGTAATCGATACAGCCCTGACAGTAGCTATGCGTGCAACAGAGAATTTTTGGCACAATTTTATTGTCGAGACATATTGGGCATATGTCTAGATGAATTCTATTTGCTGGCATTCTTGGGATACCTGCACGTCTTCCTGTCGTTGGTTGCTTGGGTTTAAGCAGAAGTTCCGCTTTGCAAAAGGTTTTCTCTTCGTTTCTTCCGGCCGCGGAGTCTGCTGAAGATGCGACTGGTTATAAGTCCCGCGACGAAAGAAAATAGGAATGAAATAAAATTTCCTATAAGTGAGCTACCTCCTACCTCGAAGCTAGTGGAGGATTTCTCCTTAGTTGTACTGTTGAGTCCCGCGTCTGCTTTGCTCACGCAGTTCATTTTTACTCCGATTTCTGGTGGATCGGGGCATTTGGGTATCGTTATTGATGGGCAGATTTTCATTATTTCGTTATTAGTTGATGTCATCAGTCTAAATATAATTCCTGATTATATCACCTTATGACTAAGGGTTTAATCGCAGATTTCCAGTGAAAAATTTAGAACTGACAGATTTCGCAAGAAAATCTCTTTCCCGTCGACTTCTGAGGATTCGTCTGCTTCGAATTGTGGTACCTTCTTATTTTTGAGGAGGCTCTTGTCTCCCTGTTGGCCGGTACCCTCAGAAGAATTTCTTGTAGAAGTTTTTATCGCGTCCCTTTGTTCTCCGCGGCCTCGCTTGCTCAGTCGTGTCATATTTTCCGTTTTCGTTTCCAAGCGGGTTTGTCGCCGTGTTCTCGGTTTTGCTGCTATTGGGAAGCTCTTCTACTGGTTGCACGCTCCTTGTTTTGCTTGACTTATTCTCCTCTAGGCAACAATCATGATTGGATATTTATTCTCGACTGATTACCGTATATACGTGTTTTCCGGTGGTGCTTCCTCAAGAGGCCTGCCCAATCGCCGTATACGGGAGCGATGGACTAGGAAGCGCCGCCTAGGAGATTCGACGGGAGTAACTAAATAAGTATTATGATCAAGTCGTTTTCTCACGACGAAGCCATCCTTCCAGGCGTTAAATAATTTGGAGCTCACTCCTGGAGGCTTCATTTTCAGAAGGACGGGGGTCCCCTTTTCAAGTCCATCGGGTTGATTTTCGTCCGGTAGTTCCATGAGAGGCACAGCTTGTCTCGCTGTTAACAGTGATAAGGCTGCGCACATTCGGGAACTTGACTCTTTGACCCAGAGTCTGACGTTCCGAGGAGCTCTTCTCCGTTGATTTGTCTTGAGAAAAGTGGCTCGGCGAGCAGCCATCCGTGCATTGCTTGGAAGGGACTCGTTCCGAGTGCCGAGTGGTAAGTTAAATTCATCGATAACTGTATAGATGGAATGTAAGTGTCCCATCGGTGTTCGTCGATGTCGAGCGATTTTAGGTGTTTAAGAATCTCGCGATTTGCTCGTTCAATGAGTCCTTGTCCTTGTGGTCGGTAAGGGGTGCCATGGTTGACTGCTGTGCCGAACGATGTTAATAGTTCTGTTAAGAGCACGTTGTTAAATTCTCGACCGAAATCACAAGATACGGCCCTTGGGGGCCTCTTAGAAAAAATATATCGAGAAGGGCTTTTGCAACGTGCTCGGCTGTCTTGTCGACTATGCACCTCAACTCAATCCAACGAGTGAGATTGTCTACGGCCGCGAGGATATACTTCTTTCTAGTTGGACTTGTCGGTAAAGGACCCAAAAGGTCGATGGTTACGGTCATGTTCGGATGCATCTCTTTTGGCGCCGTCACTTGTCGATGCTTTGGGTTCTCGGTCGTTCCGGTTGCGAGGCACGCTGGGCACGTTTGTACCTTGGTTTTTATCTTCTTTGCCATTTTTGGGAAGATGATATCCGCGTCCCTCATCGCGTGGACCAGGTTGGTTGTTCTTCCGTGGTGTGGGAGGTGAAAGCTTAATATAATCCTGTCTTGGAGTTCTTGCGGGATTGGAATCCGGGGTTTATCCTTGTGATCATAAACAAGTATTCCATCGCTTCGCTCCTTGAGTCTATATTTGGCTTTCAGCGGTTTCCATCCATTACGAAAATTGACCAAGTCTCCATCGTTGTCCTGGGCCAAGCGAAGCTCAGACTTCGTGATTCCTTTAAGTTTTATCCAGGTCGGGATTGGTCGGTTCAGCATCCTATACTTCTTCTGAATTTCCGAGTCGATGTGCATTACCAAGTTTGGGGGATCAATCCGGGAAAGACAGTCAGCGACACTCATTTCGAGGCTTGTCCCTTCGCAGTGAGTGATGCTAAAATCGTATTCTGTTAATTTTTCCAGCCAGCGGAGTTTCTTGGCAGATGGTCTTCTGGTTTGCTTGCCATTTGTTTCCGCGCAAATGAAAGACAGGCATTTACTGTCCGTCCGCCATCGGAATGATCTCCCATAAACGAAGTGATGGAATGTTTCAAGAGTTTTAATGAAAGCATAAAGTTCCTTTTCGTTTATGGCCCACCGCACTTGAGGACCTCGAAAGAATCCGCTAGTGTAGCCCAAGGGCTGTTCTTCCTCATCTCCTATTTTCTGACTTATCATTCCGCCGAAACCCGTTTCACTGGCGTCTGATGTGACTAACAAGACAGCTTTTGGGTCATTCGATGGAAAGGCTAGCCCAGTTTGAGCCACCATAAGCCTTTTGATGAGGTGAAACGCGTCTTCTTGCGAGCTTGTCCAATTGAAGGTTGCTTTTGGCCCGCTGATTTCATGAAGCGGGGCTAGTTTTCGTTGAAGATTAGGAACGAGTGTGCTGTAAAACGAACACATCCCGATAAACCTTCGAAGCGCCTTCTTGTTGGTCGGTACTGGAAACTCTCGTATGGCCGCAAGATTGTCTGTCTTTGGAAAATAGCCGCTTGGTGTTACTTCGTGCCCCAAAAACGTTATCTTCTTTGCTCCAAGGATGCACTTGTCTGGATTCAACAGGAACCCCGCTTTCTTAAGTCTCGCAAGGACGAGGTCGAGTGTCTGGAGGTGCTCTTCTTCGTTTTTCCCACACACGAGGACGTCGTCAAGATAGGCGACCACACGGTTACCCAGATCGTCTCCCAGAGTGGCTTTCATTGCCATTTGGTAGACGCTCGGCGAGATCTTGAGACCCATGGGTAACCGTCTGAACTGGTATTGCGAATTGAGAGCTGAGAACGCAGTAAGCGGCTTGCTTTCTTCTTCCAGCGCCATATGGAAAAAGGCTTGTCTTATATCCACGCAGGAGAAGAAGGCAGACCCCGACAAGCTTTCCAACGTCTCGGCAAGGGACGGAAGGGGCCATTTGCTTTCAGCGAGCCTGTTGTTAAGAGCTCTCATGTCAACGCAGATGCGATAGCCCCCGCTCGCCTTCTTTACCAGTTGGAGTGGCGCGTTGAAGCTACTTCCGGTAGATCTTTCGATGATCCCCGCCTCTTCCATCTTCTTTAGCTCAGCTTTCAACCATTCCACTTGGCTGAAAGGTATTCTTCTTGGCCGAACCCATGCTCCAGGGAGCCTGGGGTCGAGAAGCTGGAGCTTGACTTCCGGTCCTTGATATAGTCCAACGTCTGTCTTTTCTTTCGAGAATGCTTCAGAATGTTGTTTTAGAATTTCCTTCAATCGCTCGATTCCATCTTCGCTAAGCTCTGTTTTCGATGTCATTTTCTCGATGTCTTGGAGAGTGAGTTTCTTCGGTGAGTCTTCATTAGGGTCATCCTGTACCTCGTCAATTCTGGCCAGGAATATCTTAGGGACGGGAGTCGCAGGACCCGGGTACGTGATCATCAACTCAGTTTCCAACTCGCTTGAGTTGATAATCATAGCCACTCCTGGGACTCCGGGCGAAAATTCAGGATCCAATGTAAGGAGAAGTCGCTTTGATGCCTTGTGCACTTTTCGTGGGCCTGTATCAACCCGCAGGAAATTCATTCCCTGTCCCTTTCCGGCTTCGATAACGCGCAGTAGGACGGTGTTTTCCGGGCAGGCAAGCGGGAAAGTCTGCCCATTTATTTTAACGGTCCTTCTCTGCAATTGGATGGTCTTGTTAAGCAAACTGTCCACTCCGAGAATGAGCTCAGCTCTTAGACCCGGGATGATGCTTATGCGAGTTCCAGGGAATCTGATATCAGGATCTCCTCGCAAGATTATATCCAATACAAGGTCGAATGCTATTTCCATTCGCGCCCCTTTCGCTGCCATCGGGTTGCTACGGATAGGCTTCTCCTTATTGAGTGGGAACCCCTGTGCCTCCAGATTTTCGCGAAATCAAGGCTGGCACAGCTGAGGCTCGCGCCGGTATCCAAGAGAGTGAGAATGTTTTTGACCACTACTGGATACCGTCGCTCGGATCGTAATTTTACGTCAGTTCGTACGAGGAGAGTTGTACAGTGATCCGGCCGTCCTCGTCTGACGTTCATAACCTGGGCCTTAGCCCGAGGTTTTTGGCTTAGCAGTTGTTGTCCCGGGCGGAGTCTTTGTCTCTCGCGCCCGCGTCTCTCGTGCTTTGTCTTGTGCTTGTGCCCGCACGAATCGGTCTTTGAGTGGTTTGCTGCATTGGCGCCACATATGGCCTCGCCCATTGCAGTTGAAACATAAGGGTTCACGTGGTCCAGTTCTTCGGGGATAAGGTTCTCGTCCCCGACTGAAGCGCTCTTGTCGGTTCCATGGGGGTCGATTTGCGTTCGGCCGGGTGGCGGGTCCCCTGTTCCATTCATCACTTGTTTTCTCCTTCCAGCTAACCTTGGGTGCTTCGGATATCCCTTTCCCCTTGTTGGACCATGCTTGGTTTTCTTGGGTGTTCGTTCTTTTGTCCCCTTCCATGTTGTAGACAAGCTCTGCGGGAGCGTCATGGAAGTTTGAATCATCCATGATTTGTGCTTGTTTGATCGCCGCTTGAAGCTTATCAAACGTTATTGGTGTGTCAGCCGCCTTCCCGGCTTCCAGTTCTCGGATTAGTTCCGTTTTGGATTTTAGTGGCGTTGTTTTTGATGACTGGGTGAAGCACCATTGCTGCCTCTTGGGACTTAGGGTCTTTTCCCGAGGATGTTTTAAACATGGTGCAAAGCCGTATAAAGAATGCAAGAAGAGATTCCTGAGGCCGTCGCTTGGCGGTCAATACATCGTTCATCATGCTACTCTGACTTCCTGCCAGAAATTTCCCAATTTTTTCCAGAAATAGCTCAAAATTATTCTTCCAGGATTCTTCCAGCAATTCTTCAATGAAGGCGTCTTCGGGGCGGAGGGTTAACATAAAGAGTGACACCATCTGACTGTCTGTTAACCCGCTCTGCTTTGCGTTGTTGAGAGCAATTTTATTCCTTGTAAGGTGCTCCCAATAGGTGATATTCTCTTCCGTCTTCCAATTTTTCAATTGGAATTTCTGTGGGTTTCCAACGAATCGGACCACTCCATCCTTCTTTGGCTTCTTTTTCTCGCTCAGTTTTTCTTTTCTTGTTGTCTCTGTTGAGCTTTCCCTCCGAGAGGGACTGGGATTCTCTTCTCGGCCTCTCTTCTTTTGACGTTGTTCGCTCGTTCTTTTCCTTGCATTTCGCTCCTCTGCTTCTTTCTCTCTTTGTTCGTCCCAATCTTCTTCCTCGGAGTCTGTTTCTGAGGTGTTACTGTCGTGATCTCGCTTACGATTACCAAAAAGATGGTTGGCCTTGTCGAGGATTTCCGATGCGTTATCCATTTTTGCGATCATTTCTTTGTGTATCTCGTCGTATCGGTTAAGCATTTCGCAGTTTGCCTTCCGTTCCTCTTCTATGGCCCCCACCTTACTTAGCGCTTTTGATAGATTCTCGGTCTTCAAGCTATTTTCTAAGCGAAGCCGCTCAATCTGTCGCCTGAGCTCTTTGACTTGTTCAGTCTCTTGCTCGTTCGGTACGTCTGGTTTCGCCTCCAGACCTCCTTCTGTGATACTCTCGCCTTTTCCCGGCTCTCTTTTTACTTGTTGCACAGGTTCAGTTTTTGAAGAACTTGGGATTTGGGTTCCGTGCCGCTGGGCCAGGGAGTCGTCCAAATAGATCAGAGTGTTTGGGCTTTCTCCCAATATCTCCTCTGCAGCTTGTTTCATCTTTGCCCATTGTAATGCGCTGTTAGCGAATTTCTGGGCAAAGATTGACTCCTCGTATGTTGCCAGTAGGAAGCTGCCTTCGATCTTTGCGGTTTTTACCGCCGCAGCGAGTGCCCCGCTGAGATCGGTGCTGGTGACCAGGAGGATAGTTCCTCCTTTGCACAAGTCAGCTTGTTGTTTGGTTGATTTGATAAGTTTTGTCATGGTTGTTTTATGCGTTTGTCTGAACCAAAATAGTTACTCACTTTCTTGAAATTTTCCTTCGATGACCATAATTAAGTCTTTTACGGATTTAAAAAAATACTGTTATAACAATGGCGGACAGTAGGATACAGAGTTTGGTTCGAATTGATGATCGATAAGTACGAAGGGTAAGTATAACACAGATCAATTCTACTACTATCAATTTTGTTAATAAGTGGCATACAGCTGTTGTTTAAGTTAACGTAATTAGTACGTTGCTTGATGCTGTTCCGCATTTCTTCTTTTGAGCATTGCCTAGAAAAACCGGAAGTCTCCCATTGGTGACGTTTTTGCCGCGCATTGGTAGCCATATTGAATGATTGATGGAAGAGTCGGTGTCCAGCCCTGAACATCCAGGTAGAAGCATCGCGCCACTTCGGGTTCGTTGAAAGAGAATCCCCAGATTTCGAGAATCAACCAGTAGTCATAGCTTAAAATTCTTATGGGTTGAATATTATCCGTTCTTTGCTCCTACCCTTGGTCCGCAATCTGTAGCCATCGTTGGATGTTTCGAAAGGCAATGAAGTATACTAAGTCTTCGGTTGACCCTAAGTTTCTGCGGGCTAACTGATGATGGTGCATTCCTGCAATTCGCATTCTTGTTGCCGTTGTTTGCGCCGCAAGCCAATATTCGGAGGCTCGTATTACAGTGTTCACTGCTTCACAGAAGGGGCTGAGCCATTCTTCGTTCACGTCATTGCATCGCTGTTGCGGCTTTTTGAGTATTGCCCGGGCCAGTGTTTCCTTGAAAAGCGACAACTGGATTGGGCTTCTTACTGTTCCGTTAAGGAGGTCTTCTACGCTTGCGAGCCGACTTTCCTTTTGAGACATGGTTTTATTGATTTTCAGTCTAAATTTTCCTTGTTGAATTCAATGCTAAGTTAACGATTTTTCTAGTTTTTAGTTACAGTTCACGTCGAAAATTGGATTTATGTTTGGTCAGAAAATAGTACTTATGACTTTCTCTTTTCACTGCTTCTTTCTTCATGTATGATTGAATTTTGCCCTTGAATTAGTGTTAGTCGTTTCCTAGTGCCTGGTGTTTACCTTCTTATAGAGATGTCTCCTCTTCGGGACGTTCAGGCGCTGCTTTGTTTGCTGGTGAGGACTCCATTGAGTTTGGTTGTTCGAGTACTTGCTCTTGCTCTTCATTCCCATTGATTTCACTGTTGGCTGGCAGAAAATCCTCTTCGGCGATGTCCGATCCACTTTCAGTGCCTTCGTTTCCGCTGTCTTGTTCCCTTTCCTGGTCGGCTTGTCTGGAAGCATCAATGATTGACCCGATTGCTGTAGCTCGTGAGCGGCTAAGAAGGTATAGGGTTGGGGCGAGTTCGAAGTTGAAGGCGCTGTCGTCAAGCCTTGTGTTTGCGATTTCGAGAAGGCAGTTTCTCCATCTCTGATAGATCCGGGGGTCGTGTGATTCTTCTCGAAGACAGAGATAGGTTCCGAGAGTTGCATAGAAGAAAGTCCATGCGACGCACGTGGGGGTTCTATTTGCGTCCTGCGCGTATCGCTTTAGCAATGGTCTGATTCGTTCCGGTCTCGTCTTGAGTTCGTTTATGAGTCCGTCGGTAATGATCTGCAAGTCGGACAGATCGTTGATGAGTTGGTCCAAGAGGGCCTTGAAGCCACTGAGTTCACACAATTCCGGAAATGGCAGCCTATTTGGAGCGATTTGGTCACCGAAGCACACTGGTAAGACGTTCCACACGAAGAAGTGTTTTCTTTCGATTGAGTTCATACTGAAATTGCTTATTATTGCTACTTGGACTTTATAATTTCTTTGTTCTATTTCGGGTGACATTTTTTTGAGATGTTTTGTACAGTCCATGTAATCCTTAATTTTAAATTGTCTTTTTGCTTTCTTCGTTGTTGATTATCCTCGGCTGGCTTGCACTAGAAGGTTTTAGTCATTGGAAAAGGGAGCATGTTTCTTTACTTTTTTGTGATGATGACTCGTCTTCTTAGGCCATTTTTTATTGTACGTCTATTCTTTGCAGCGGCTCCTGCGCGAATTGCTTGCAGCTCCTCCCTGGCGACAATGCATCTTTTCTTTGATATTTCCCTACAGCTTTGGAGGTGAAAATTTGCATATTTCAGCTCTTCAAAGAAGCTTTTGGAGAGAAGATGATTGTCGATGAAGTTTGCGACTAGGCCCAAGGCCTTTTCGTGAGTTTTTTTCTTTCCTTTTGTGCTTGCCAGGGTGAATGTAATTCTCCAATGGAAATCGAGGATGCTTGATGCTGATTCTGCTTTTGGGTGGGTATTAAGGTAGCTTCTTAGATGATCTAAGGCTTCTGCGGGCGTCATTACTGCTTTTTCCGACCGCATTAATTCGGCAAGTATGATTTTCAAAACGCCAATGGCTGACTTTGTTTTTCTTGCTTGGAACACGTTGGCAACTTCGTCTCCTCGCAGGATAGATGGAATAGTCCTGAGGTATTCGCTTTGCGTATCTTTTGTTGGAATTCGGCCGATGCTTTCATTAAAAGTCATGCTGAAGTGGGGTTTTCTGGTAGGGTTATTATAGTTCTACGATATTCGCTATTCACAATTAACTGATTCTTTTAGCAGAGATTATTGTCAAGGGAGCAGGATCTTTTCATAATTTTTGATTCGCGTCGATCAAGAAGGCGCATTGGCGGTGGCATAGCCGGGCTTTCTTTGTCCGTTTCGTTATCGCCTCCAAGATTCAGCTTCGGGAACACTGCATCCAAATCCTCACTTCGACATCGTTTACGTCGCGGGAGTGTCAGGTTCACTTGGTCGGCCAACTTGTTTTGTTGATTGCGTAGCGCTCGTCTGGCTGATTGTTGTTGTGCTTGTCTTGTCAGTCTGTCGTCGATTCGGCGGACCAACGTTCGGCATTCGTCTAGTTGGGCCGCTATTCTGTTGGCGACTTCCTTCTGGGCTGGCGAGTAGTATTTGGTTTCAAGGAACCGGGCTGTTACGACGACAAGGATCAAGGAGATTAGGGCGCAGGTCAATATTGCGATTATTAACCCGATAATGAGGCCACTAACAGTAGTTGCTTCATTCATGTCTAAACTTACTATTTATTGAACACTATTTCTTGGTCGGAGAGCTTTTGCAGCAAATAATTGGCGATTTTCGAATTTTAGTTTTGTGTTCTTTCTTCATCGATGCTTAAATATGGTTTAGCTTCGCTCCGCGTTGCTTTATTTACTTGGTCGGGGTTGAAAAAGACTCCTCCTTTTGTCGTTTGCGGCGAAACAAGAGGATGTGTGGTTCGGGAAGATGTCTCAAATAGTGTTCCCAATTTGTTAGGAGGTTTATTCCAAGTTCCCGCCACTCTTGTACTGTCATAAGGCGCTCAATCGGTATTTTCGGGACCCAAGACTTTGGGACCGTGACGTGGACATACTCGTACGTATTGTCCTGATATCTTTCACTATAACGAATCATCCTGAATGATGTTATTATTATTTCTTTGGTGTGAGCCCAATGGGTTTTGAAGGTTCTTTCCTTCATTTTTTTGTTATGATATTTTCAGTAAAATAGCTTCTTTTGGTTTCTTGTAATAGTTCGATATCTGTTATTTTAAGCCTGAGCAGGTTAATCCTCATGTGGCGTCTCTTTTCAGCGTTTAATTCCTATTTAACTATCTCCTTTCTTTGGTGGCTGGTGATTAAGCTTGGTCCGGATTGAAGACTGAGTCGTCCATTATTTGGGCTACTTTTATCGCGGATTCCAAGCGTGCGTAGGTAATCGCATTTTTGTACTTTCCGTTGACCTCTAGCACTCTGCTAAGCTCAATCTTTTGAGTTCTTGTAGCATTGTTTTTTACTAATGGGTAAAGAAACGCTGCTGTTTGATCGGACTTCAAGCTATGCCTAGAAGAGGCTTCGTATACCAGGGTGAGGCGTTTAAAGAATGTCAGGAGCGACTCTTCTGGCTTTCTTCTTACGTTGAAGATTTCATCTGTCATGACATCCCTTTCCCCCAGATACTTTCCTATCTTTTTCAGGCAACGACCGAAGTCGTGCAAATCCTCCGCTTCAAGCAGTTGTTCGATGTACATATCCTCTTTGCGTAGGGTCAGCATAAATAAAGTAACCAATTGTTTGTCTGAGAGGCCACAGTTTCGGGCAAAGCAAATTGCGTTTGCGTTTCGGCACAAGTGCTCGCAGAATGATATTTTTTCGTCCGATTTCCATGCTCTGAACTGATTTTCGCCGAGGTGTTTATCAATTATTCTTTGGATGTCGTTTCGTCTATTTTCCTTTTCTTTATTTATTATTTTTGTGAATTTGTCCTCTTTTTGCCAGTGTTTTCTCCTTCCGTTGCTGATTTCCCCCAAGTCTGGTTCGTTATCCCTTTTTATAGGGCTTGGCTTGGGTTGATGGCTTTTTGTCAGACTTTGGTTTTGCCTTCGTGTCAGTTTCATCTTTTATTGTTGCTTCAGCGATTTTTTCGTGCTCCTCGTTTCCACTTCTTATTGGTCTAACGACTATCGTGAGGGCTTCAATGATTGTATGAATGATGCGAATAATATTCCCCATGTTGGATTTCGATTCTGAAAGAATGATACTAAGACTGATGACTCTACTTTGACTTGATTAGGAAGGTGCTTGGGTCAGCCCCGTCGTCGGCTAAAGCCTTCCGGTAGCTTTCCCGTGAACAGTAGTGGGCGTATGTTTTGTCCTTCAATTTCAATTTGATGCCGATTTCTTCTAAATCCGGCCCGAGCAACCGCTTCACGCAATAGCCTTCGTTCTATGCGAGATGCTAGGCTTCGCAGGTTAAAATCGACAATTCTTGCTACTTCGCAGTCGTCCAACTTCGCCTTGCTTAATATGTCCCATGTTTTTTCGTTGTCTATGTGTGCTCGGAAAAATTTCGCAGCCTCGCGTTGTGCTTGTTGATTGTATGCTTCTGCAGTTTGGGTTGATCTGATTCTTAAAGCTACATGAAAATGCCAGTGTAGTAGCTCTTCGAGTGTTTTTGGACTTGCTTCGTTTTGCAAAAACTTCTTCAGTTTATTCAATCCCTTTTGCGCGCTCATTTGTTGTAGCGTCGTGCTGTTTATTACTCTTGTTGTAAGCAATGCTATTGAGTCGATATTTCCTTCGAATTTTGAGATGACGTGGTACTGTTTATTTCTGTAGAGTATTTCTGGAATGAGGTCCAAGTATCGATTTCTCAAGCTTTGAAGGGTCTCTTGTTTCATTTTCGTCCTTAAGTTTATGGTAAGTTATGATGGTGATTGCTTTGGAGGCATTCCAATCGTCTCTTTTATTGTCCCAAGTCGAGATTTTTTCAAGGAACTGATCGTTACTCCCGACTTTAGAGTCTGTTATCAGAAGTTTAAATATTTTCCCACTAAGCTCATAACTTTTAATTTTGAAGTCGGTCCCGAGTGTTGAGGTGAAACATTCAGAAAACGTTCCGTCGGCAAATCGGATTAACAGTCTTGATCCATATTCGCTGAAGTTTTCGTTCATGAGTATCCTCAATACGTGGTTGTATCTAGGGTTCATTTAACAGTCTTAACTATTTGTAAAATGTCTCTTTTCCATCGAAAGAGGCGTTTGCGAAAGCATGGAAATCATCTCTTCCGCGCCTTCTAAGAGAGGGTTGCCATCTCTCATTTTTTCGGAATCTGTTTGTCTTATAGATATTCTCTTCAAGCGCAAGTTTTCCCAATCATTTGGCGTCCTATAAGTTATTATGTTTAAAAAAAATAATGCAATTAGATGAAAAGAGACGATTTTAATGATTTATCGTCTCGTCTGGAACAAAGAGATCATATTTGAGCTCAACTTTTATCTAGTTTGAGTTTAAGAATTCTAAAAAGATGTCCTTACGTTGAAATATAATGAAAAACCCGGATAAATTTTTTGTAACACGTAGACCATGTGGCTTTGGCTCTTCTCGAGTATAACGCACATGTAGAACATCGCAGCATTTTATTGCTTTTCTTAAATTCCTCCTTTAAACGATAGAACTGTAGTTTACACGAAAAGACGAGGCTCTGATGATAAACACTCTCTTCCGAAAACGTTAAGTCATTATGCTTCTGCAAATAAATACCAAAATCAAAATGGAATGTATTTAATATGTGCTGCCGAAATTTTACAATGCTTCTCGATATCTGTCATTCTCGAACGATCTCGGGCGTGTTTAGTTTTTTTCGTCGAGATGTTAAGGAGCTGTGAGGACATGGTAAATAGATCTTCCCCCTTTATTTGTTATCTCCGATGACTCTTTATTCAAAGAGAGAGAAGAACTGTTAAAAATTCTATCCTCGTTATCTATGTCTGTTTTCTAATATCAAAGGGTTAACTTGACTAAAATGTGCCTAGTTTGACTTTAAAAATTTTGATTGCTCCTTCAGCTCGTCAAATTTTATTTATCGATCATATTTGACCGCTTTTTTCTTTATTGTCTTCAAGAAGAGACGTTCGCCGAAATCCCTTTATGCTAGATCTCTCTTTTCTTCGATTAATAATCACACCACGGATCTACTTGTGTTAGTTTGACTCCAAGAAATTTATATATTTGGTTCTTATTATTAAAAATTTAACAATGCTTCTCGATATCTGTCATTCTCGAACGGTCTCGGACGTGTTAAATTTCCCATTGAAAAATCCCAGGATAATCGCAGACTGAAGGATAAAGTTTTCAAGTTCTCGGTCTTTTTTGGTGACAAAATATCCTATTACTCTAAAGAAACGTTAACCGAATTTTCCTTATGTCAGAGGTCTCTTTTCTAAAATTAATAACATTAATACGAGTTAAACAATATTAGTTTGACTTCAATAATCTTAAATAATAGGTTTTTAATATTTTAAAATTCTATAATGCTTCCCGACATCTGTCATTTTTCCAGGATCCTGGGCATATTAAGTTTCTCCGCCGAGATTTTCCACGGGTTACGATGAAATTGTGAATGCGACATCTCCCTTTTTGGCTTAATTTCGATGACTATTTTTCCCAAGAAGAGACGCAAGAAACATTTTGTCGTGATAAATAAGTTTCTTTCCTAAGCAAAAAGTCTTTACTAGATTCAAACACGCTTAGTTTGAGTTAAGAAAATTCCAAAAATTGTTTCCTTTAGCTGGTCCTATTTTGTTCGAAAGTTGAGAATTAACTATTGGTTAATATTCAAATAGAACTCGTAACGGAAGAGGCTATTTTTGGGCGCTTTGGGAGGCCGTTTAGGTTCTTCAAGCAATTCAAACATCAATGAAAAGAGTCCCATAAAAATTCTTCTAATGAACCGATGTTCGTGTTTACCGGTTTTCCGAGCGTCACTGTTGCTGGATTAGATTCTATAGGCCTATAACGTGAAAATCTGGCAAGTGGCGACCCAGAATTCTGGACCCTTTTTCTTTTGGATATTCGGTTAGATCGTTTTTCCTTGTTGATTTCCCTCGAGTTTTTTTTCCCCGGAGAAGATCTTCAGACAGAAGTTATTCCCAAACTCGCTCCTGCCGGAAAATTAATGCGGAGGGGGGGCTTTTATGTCACTCTTTCCATTTTACTATGCAGTTCGATTTTTTGCGATTTTATTAATCCGAACATTGATAAACGCTGTGATGAACGTCTCTACTGCATGCTTTCGATTTAATTTCTTCTGTTAATATGTTTAGCAATAAATTTTTGGGGATTATAATTTCGAAGATTTCACGTTCAATTCACGTTCACGTTGTTTCGTCTAAAGGTTCTTCTACTAAAATAACAGGTTTACGTTCCATCGAGTGTTCTTGCAACAAGGGTCAAAAATTTCTTTTGTCTTTTGTGAAAAATGGGCTTCTTTTGAACTCGGTGAGGGGTAAAAAGAGACTACCAGTCCAAGATTTGGCTTTGAGAGGCGTCACAGAAGGGATTCAAACTAATCATTGACATATAAAGAATTCTGAACAGCTCCCTTTAGGTACCTCGACCGGAGTCAGAAATTTGCTGACAATCGTTGTTGACACCCTTACTTTTTCCCAGGGATAATAGAATTGATTCTTCGACGATGTCCCACTGCGCTCCGATTTTTCACTGATTAATCCTTTACTCCCCCTTTCAGGCGCAGGTGTTCTTGACTTCCGGCGCGGAGTTCGCATTTGAGAATGTTGGTTTGATCTATCGATATGGGTGTCACTGAATAGAGAATTTTCCCAGCTTTCAGAAAACATGTAATTTGGTATATAAACTCTGAAATTGCGAAATGTTCTTTCTAGCTGAGTAATTCAACTAGCGCTAGTGCATACGCGCGTCCATAAAAGATGCGTATCTTGTGGTCAAGATGAAATATATTCAGATCCGGGAGATTTTTGGAATCTTCATAAGCTTAATAAATAACAAGCAGATCATTCTGACTCTTTAATAACTCCTTAGCGCTAAGGAAAATTTAATTTCTATCATTGAAATTAAACTTGTTGAGAGAAGTAACTAGGTGAATTCTTAATTACTAAACGACAAAAGACTGTCTTCTTGTTAAAGGGGGAGGAGCATTCTTATCAGCGGAACACTTTGACTGTCCGTTTTTTCCTTTTAAAGAGTCTTTTAAAAATATTTTAATTGTCGTAAAGAGGCTGTAACTCGCGGGCAAACGTCCCTTTTCATTTATATATGGGCTTAAATTGATGCGAAGACTGGCGTAAAGAAAGTTTATCCGCGCTTTATTTTTTCAAAGGATGCTTTTTCTATTTTAAAGAGATTCGCCTTGGTTCTAGGGGTATCGTTCCTTTTCTGCTAGAAGGAAGGTTTTCATTGTTAATTTTATGCAGATCAATCTGCCACAAAAATCGTTTCTTCTGACGTTTATTCTGGTCTAAAGATGATTTGTCTTGATTGTTATAATCATGCCAGGTGTTCTTCTCTCTTTTCTTTTATTACTGTTATTAGGTCCGATGATCTTTGGGCTAATAAACTCTTTATTGGTTTTGGCGGTAGACTTTTTCTGGGGAACGCGGGCGCTATTTTCTAGCTAGTTATAATCCCCGGTTGGTGTGTTTTTCATCCACAATTTTGCGAGATGGGTATCGCTCGTAAGACAACTGCCTTGAAGCCAGTTAAACTGACGAAGATGCTGCGAAATCTTTCGCTACGCGAAGGAGAACAGCTCCAGATTGAAAGAGATGTTTTCGATGAAGACGGCCTCGTGTTTCTTGAGCTCGCAACCGCCACAACCGACGATTACACTCGTGGACTAGCGAGCTGTATTACGAAAGATGGCGTTGATAAATTCTTCCTCGAGGATGACTACGGCGGCCCTCATGTTGCTGCACACTCTTCTGCCACAAACGTCGACACTAATCGTCCCGCCGCCGCTTCATCTCCGACTAATGCAGCCCTTGACGCTCTTATCGCCTCTTCTGACCCCGACCTTTTTTGTCAAATCGATCCGGACACCAACACGAATGACGTCTTTACTCTGCCAAATGCCAGCTTTATCAACACGCTCCCTGAAGTTCCTGCAATTCGTCGATCTCAACGCGTCCGAAAATCCACCAGAAAACCCGATTTTGCTTATTATTGAATCACTTAACCGGTTAATTTTCTTTTTTTTCTTTAAATATCTTTATTCTTTCCTTGATATTCTGAAAAAAATGATTTTTATTGTACCTAACTGTCAGGTAGCACTTTCTTATATTTTCCCATAAAATGATTACTTGGATTACTCAACACGTTTTTTCCCTTATTTTCCCAGACTCTATTTCTTATTACCAACTTTACTTTCTTTCAATAAAATGAAATTTATAAATTTCTTCTCCTTATATAATGCTGCTTATTATAAAATAAATACTTTAAATTGTCAACCTCAAAGCTTGGTTTTTTTCGTCTCATCTTGCTCAAATTCTGGGTTTAATCCCGGGCAGAGATTACAGTCAGGTCTTGCAAATACGCGGTTTTTCTTTTTCGGGATTTTTGCCAAAAACCTCGTAATTGCGAGCCGCAATTTTCCGAAAGCAATCATAAATGAACGGGAGAAATTCTCCTTTGGTAAAGATGCTGATTTTGTGTAGGGGAGAAGTTCTCCTTTTGTAAAAAATGCCGATTTTGTGAAGGGGAGAAGTTCTCCTTTACAAAAAATGCCGATTTTGTGAAGGGGAGAAGTTCTCCTTTTGTAAAAAGTGCCGTTTTTGTGAACTGAAAAGATCTTCTTTGGAAATATTCATTTTTTGACAGAAAAAAAACCTTACCCTTTCATTTAATGGAAGTTTCCTTTGAAAATGAGCAAATTTTATTGGTCTTTTTCGCCTCTTTTCTTTCATCAAAAGATTTAGTGTTTGATTATTATAAAAATTTTTTCTTTCTAGAGGGTGTTTTTAAGGTTATGAAGAGGAATTTACTTTGAGGAAGCTAGAATAAAGCTTACCTAGCATTAGAGGAAAATGTGTAATTCCCAAATGTTAGAAATACGATTCTTTTTGATCTTATAATTTTAAACACTAATTTCACGAACCCGCAGCGAGTATTCTTATTTACCGCGGTTTTAACATGAATCGGAAGGCTCCTACTTCTTTCATGTTCGTGCTACCTGGCCAGCTGGCCCTTTTCCCGAGTCTGTTTTTAGTTGCCGTTTATACTGGCAGTAACGAGTGGTGGGGCAAGATTATCGCTACTTATAATCGACAACGATTCGAAAAAAATTATCCTTCGAACTTATTTGGTTCAATTTAAGTTTCGTGATTTTTACTGCATTTTGATAATGAAGGCTTTTGCTCGAAAAGGAGACAAAAAGGTCTCGAAGCACCTACGAAAAATGGTCACTAGCCCTGATCAGAAAGTTTCGAAGAGAATGCGTCGTATCTTGGATCTGAAAAAGCTCTGCAAGAAGCTAGATCGTCGCTCAGAGCGTCGCTGGAGAAAATTCCAAACTCTACCGCCATTTCCTTGGGAAAGACGATTGGGAATTTCGGCTTCGACAACGACAACTACTACTACCACGTCGGCGATTGCACGCCCGGCCACGCAACCAGCTGCTTCCGAAACAGCCTCACAACCAGCTGCGCGAAATCCTGTGCAGCCCCCGCTTCGCCGGTCCACCCGCGTCCGTAAATCAACGAAAAAGGACGATTTTCATTATTATTAGTAATTTTCGCGGTTTTCTTTACTGTAAAGAAACGTTGATTTCTGGTAATTCATTCGTCAATTGTCTCTTGTAATTGAAAATATCACTGTAGATATTTCTTTTTAGAACCATTCGATCATTGTGAGAATAAAAATTGATTTGTCCGTATATCCGAGTTTGAGTTCCTTTTTGAAAATTATTGTTGTTTCTTTCCTTATATGCCGCAGAAGAGGCATTATCGAAGAAGAGACTAAATAGAGACCAGAATTTAATGATTCTCTCCTGGCCTTATCCATGTCGATTTTCTGAAAATAGACATCAATGATTCAGATCTTGTTTCTTTAAAGATTCAAATATGTCAACAAGATTGTTTCGACTTAAGTTTGAGTTCAAAAAAATCAGAAATTTCCTATTTTAAGGGAACAAACCTTTAATGAATTTTAAAATTTCCCCTGCTTCTTCTTCGGAGTAAATATCTCAAAAGAAGCATTTATCGTCATAATATCATTCCTTTTGTATGATAAACTTGTTAAACAAAACCGATGTAATTTAGTTTGACTTTAAAAATCACATTTTCCCTATCGAGTTTTTGAAAAATTTAAATTTATTTTAAAATTTCCTTCTTGTTTTACTTCAGAGTTTGTTCTTTCGAAAGAAGCATTTTTCCTTCTGGTAACGTTTCTTTCTCCTGTTGAATTTGTTAGACGAGCTATCTGGTGCGTAGTTTGATTTTAAAAATAATGGCTTTCTCGTCTAAAACGACAAAACTAGAATTTATTTTAAAATTCTACTCTGCTTTTTCTTCGGGGTTCGAATTCTTGAAAGAACCATTTTGGATTATCGAAACGTTCACTTTATGTGTTGAACGTGTCAATCAAGCCTTTTTAGACTTGATTTGCCTTTAAAAATAGTCGCTTTCCCGTCAAGGATGACAAAACTCAAAATTAAAATTAAAGTTTTCCTTGCCTTTGTTTGAAGTCTATATCTTGAAAAAAAACCTTTAAACCTAGATAAATGTTTCTTTTATAAAATAAACTCCTTTAATAAGTTCTATTGACCTTAGTTTGACTTCAAAAATTTATCTTAAAAAACTCGGTATGAGTTCTGACTTTTTCTACTTTAATATTAGACGCTTCTCCAATAAAGCGAAGTCCGAGGCCGATGATTTTTAATAATTGTTCCTTTTTAAGTCCTCGTTCTAAGTTATATGAGGCTACGCTAGGTAAAGCGAGCTATTCGAACATCCCTATCGTAGGCAGTTTTGATTTAATCCGATCAAAGTTGAATGTCCCGACAAAAATTGCACCTTCTTTTGTTGAAGTCCCGGAGGTTTCTTTGATATTTTGTAAGAGGGGAGATAATTGTTCGGTAAAGCAGTTTGCTGAGGGTCCAATAAATCGCTTGCCCTTTTCATTTATTGTCCTTATCTGACACCTGTTTGGCGTTCGCCACGTGACCGCGATTGTTGAATAAATGATAACAGTAAACCTTCGATTGCAGCCGATCCCCGGGTTGCACCTGCGCCTTCCGTACCATCAATTGTAACTGGTTATTTAGGAAATTCCGTCTCTTCCGGCAATTTACTAATGCGCTTAATTTTATAAACTCTAAATCTTCTATTTGAAAATAATCAGGAAGAATTTCTGATGAAAGACAAAATGGTGGGCAAGGAAGTTTTCGGTCGAAGCGCGCGGATTTTTGGAAGAGTATTTTCTTTCTTTAAATAAGCACCGTTTCCAATAAAAATTGTCAGACATTTGTAATTCTTGCTAAAAATATAGTCTCTTCTTGGCGCTTCTTCTTATTAACAAAAGCATTAATTCTAGCGGCGGGAGTTCGAAACTTTCTGGTAAAACAGCGGCGACTGCAACTTGCCGCTGCAAATCCTCGTAATCGCTTGGCAGTCGCAGTTACGTTTTTAAGAACTAGCAATAACGGGCATCCATTAATTATTTGCTTATTCGGAAGATATTAAGTTATTCTTTTGGGCTTTTTGAAATTCCGCGCTTATCGCTTTCTTGCATCAAAAGAAACAATTTTGTTGGGTTCTTTAAATACGCTCATTTCGGTTAAAAATGAAATTAAAATGATCCAATAGATTTTTAGTTTTCACGTGAGTTTGGGGTAACTTCGTCTAAAGGAGGGTATTGTTAATAAAAAATTTTTTCCCAGACAGATTGTATTCCATTTACCTTATCAAAAGAGGCATTTATACTTTGAATGATGTTTCTTTTATATCTTTAATTTGTCTTTAGGACTACTTTATCCTTAGTTTGATTTTAAAAATTCAAAAATTCTGAGTGCGTTAAATTTTACGATACTTCTTCCTTATCATTCAAACAAATAAAAGGCTTTGGCCGCCCTATTTTACGTGTCAATTATCGAATCATGGTTTGATCATGTGAAGGTTCGCTGGCTGGGGGATGCGATTATTCTAGCGTTCCAAAAAATTCTGAAGCGCGCGCCGCTTTTGATCATTCCTCGTTCGTTTTCTTGGAACTTTTATTGTTTTAAATGCATTCATTTTTAATAACTTTCTGTAAAAACTCGACGGGATGTTCGTTTTACCACAGATTACAAACGATTCTTATCAAATAAAAAGTTTCTTTCGCAACCCAAAAAAAAAATGCGCCGCTTTTTAAAACGTAAAAGAGACGACGGACCTACGATTTCGTATGGTTCCCGAGATGATCTGCCTCGCAAGCGGCCCTGCATTTTTGATTCCCGTGGCTATAACGAGTTGGATTCATCTGAAAGAGACTGCCCGACTTATCGACACTACGTGAAACAGATTTCGAGAAGCGAGCACATCTTGGGGATGAATCTTCAGCTCTTCGGCCTGTTTCAGCTCGCAATTCCTTCCCAGAATAGCAAGCCCGATTTCGGACGGACTCTTGCAAACGTCTACGAAAGACGGCGCGGTTCCATTTGGCTTCGCCTTTCGTCTCTTCCCCTTGCCATGAAGCCAGAAGTTGACAAATACCTCAACCGCTACGCGACTTTTGATTTTAATGGTATTCCCGCTCACTTCTTCGCCGACGTTCCAGTGACTCTAATTGTAAGTTTTACTTCGGTGTTTTCTTTTTTTCGTTTGTTATGATTAATCATTAAATATTATTAGTTATTTTGTAAAATAACTTTTAAATTAAGCCTGCTGCTTCTATTCCGCTCCCTCCCGATTCTTCAGAAGAAGACGAGCAGACAGACGATGAATCTGCTGCAGCAAATCAGCCCGAAGAAGACGACCTGATGGAAGTTGACCCGCACCCGAATCCGTTTGTGGATTTTGTCTTCGACAACTTGCATCAAATTATCTTTGAACCAGCGTTTTTCTTAGAGTCCTATGACTCCGGTTTCGAGTCTGCGTAATTTTTGCGCCCCTTTTTTCAGAATTTCCCGCTCTCGACTGATGCACAATTTTTTCTAGACGCCAAAATTTGTTTCCTTCTATTTTTCTTAAAATGTTTATCAACCAAAAAATAAACTTTATCTTTTTCTAATTTACCGCCCGTTTTGAAATTATTTTGTAGAATTTGGTGCATAAAATTTTCCGCCTCGATGATCTTGTACGCAATTATTTTCCTTTCGCTTATCCTTCTTCCAACCGTAATTCTACTGTCTTAATCATTTTTGTTGTAATAAAAATTAAAAATTCAAAAAATAATTAAGCTTTTACTTGGCCTTTGCCGTTGTTATAAGCTACCAAGCAGATTTCCGCACGTGTTCTTTTAATTATAAACAGTTGTGAACAAATTGATTTACGACGGTCGGTAGAGTGTCATTTAATGATTCTCAATGAGAAAATGAAGGGGTTTGATCGACAAAAAATCAAAGCCGGCGAACATGATGTTTCTCTTGAATTAATACTGTAGCTTGAATTTCCAATTAAGAGGGGCTTTTTTTTTTATTTTCATTATTCTAGGTTGTTTGTCATGCAAACATTCGTTTATTTTTGTTAAGAAAAAAATTTTCTTCAAAGAATTAAACTCAAACTATATTCTAACGACCTAAATAACCCTATTTCGGCATCGAAAGAGACGCTTCACTTAGTGAAAAATTGAAAAATTGGCTTTAATGAAGTCAACCTAGGTTTATATGAGAATTATCAATCCTCTGAGATTTCTAAAAGAGACGTTTTATAACGAAGGGGAGGAGAAAATTCGTCACTTCCGATGGGTCTGTTAGTAAGCCTCTATTTATTTTCAAGAAAAACAATCTGAATCAAAATCATGACTTTCCTTCGAAAATTTTAAGCTTGCTTTTTGGGGTCGCTTATAACAATTTTGCTGCTTATAACAAAATTTGCTACAAGGATCGGGCAAGCTTAAGACCACATTGACTTCTATTTACCGATGATTTTTCCCTCCGAAGAGTCGGTGTTACCAAAATTAACGTATAATTTTCCGTTCTTTGGGCACATAGGGAAGGGGAAATTAACTCGAAATTGTTTCTTTTTACGAGAATATCGAATTATCATAATAGGGCCGATACATAATTACGCTTTTGACGCGGCGCGCTATTATAAGAAAAAGCGGAAGCGGCCTTTTTCTAGGAAAGAAATGTGACAAAAATAATGGTCAGTTAACTCAAGATTTTTCCCCGCCAGAACATCGAAATTTCCGAAAAATTTAGGCCCCTTTTTTTTTTATAATTTCAAGGGCAGATAAAAATACTTTCCGAAAATCTCAAAGGGTCGGTTGAAAGCCTAAGATACTCAGCCAAATTTTTTCTTTCAGATAAGCGCGAGAAATCGGGTGTGCCGAAAAAATGTCGGAAAAGTGGGCCAGCCTGACCTGTCATCCGCAAAAAATATTTGTATGATTAGTGAGAAGAAAAATATTTTGGACCATGACATATGCGCTTTTTTCATCCCGAAATAAAATTTTTACTCTACCTTAACTTTGACCCATTCAATTGGTGGAAGGGGCACGCTAGTTGCTTCGGGCCTAGCGCTGAATCTAGGACCAGCGTAGCTTTGATGCGATTTTTTGTTAGCAGAGGAGTTTATCGTGTTTATTTGCTTGGTCGTTGCTTGCTTCTTCATCCTTGATTGTAAATTGACGATAGAATTGCCGTTTATTTTTCGACTTTTTTTTTTTTTCAGAGCTACACTTATGATCTTGCTCTTCGTTATCCTTTTCCACCTCCCAGTGCTGTATTTATAGTGTACACTTTAATTGGCTTCAGAATACATTGTGACGCAACTTGGTTACTTCATTAATTATGAAAACTTGGCCACCGGCCTCTTTGAATTTTTAATTTTTCCGAAGCGGCTCACACCGCTCAGAATAATAAAAAATTCGTTGTGATTTTCCGGTGCCTTTTGTTCTTCCGCTGTCAATCATTTTCGCTTCTTCCACCATCGTGTCGGAAACGTTGAAAGACGTCTCGGAATAATGTGTCTTTGATCAAGAACAATTATTTTTGGTGGGCTGAGCGAAAAATTGTGTCGAAAAAATAATAAAGGTGATCTTTAGCCATAAATTATTTAAGATTTCATCTTAAACTGGGCGAATAATCAGATCTTTATTATGAGCGGAAGGTACCTTAACTTTCGCAGAAAAAATGAAAAAAATCGGTGTTGTAACTCTTAAAACGGGGTAAACGTATTTTCGCGTGAAAATTCTTTCCTTGTCAATAAAGTGTAGACTTTCATTAAGACGGGCGAAGAGGGGAATGTTAAAAAATTTTTTAAAGCATGGGTGAAATTAATTGGGTTCATCGTAAATTGACTCTTTTTCGCTAATAATAGCCTTCTGTTTAAAGGGAACGTAGAAAAACGTTTCTTTCCCTTGAGTTATTTTTAAATAAGGCATATTTTTGAGTTTTCCTTTTCAAAAGAGACGATCAAAAAAATTTTTTGATTAAGGGAGCCTCAGAAAATTTGAATAAGGTTTCACCTTTCTCCTACCGTATTTTTCTTCTATAAAGATCTTGATTCTTTTTGATAATCGGTTTTGTGTTATTCTGCGGGCTTTTCCTAAAATGATTTTTCCCAACCTTTTTCTCTTAGGATTTTCAAAAAACATTGATTCTTACTTCTCTGGCTTATTAAGTCTAGGCTACAAAATGTGTAACAAAAAGAAACGGGGCGATCGGTAAGCAAAGATTCATCAATTTCTCCGCCAGCATTGGTTTCTTCACTTCCACTTCTTCTTTTTTCTTCTTATTTTTCTTCCTTCCCCCAAGCTGGGTTTTTGTGAAATGACGAAAGTGGATTTCCGTTTTCCGTTTTCGCGGAATCATGAATATTAAACGGTATCTTCAGGCTCAACTTCTGAGGAATCCTTTTAATAATTGATATTTTCGAGAGCATTTTTCCACGTGTTTTCTATTAACTATTCATATTCTGACAGCCTGGTTGCTCCAGAAATTATTCCTTATGATCGTAAAATCTAAGCGCACCGTCTCGCGCTTCTCCTGAATTTTTAATTTTCCGAAAAGCTTGATCTCTTTGAAGATCATAAATTACTGAGCGCTTTTGGCGCGCCGCGCTTCGCGGGTTTTTCTTTTAATAGAATATTCTCATCATGCTGGATCTGAAAGAGACGAAATTAGAGATTCTTTTGTAGTTTGAGATTCTTTCTTCCTTTGGAATTTTCATTATTTCTTTGAACATCAACAGTCTATTCATATGAATTATCCATTTCAGAGTCTCTTCTCTGCGTTTTTATGAATAATGAATAAACCTTCAGGTATCGTTGTTCTCAAAGAGACTGAATTATAAGTTTCTTCTGAAGTATCAAATTATTTATTCCTTTGAAAGTTTCATAACTTCTTTGAGTCTGCCCGTTAATGAATTCTAATTGTTTCTTCAGACGTTTTGCTCAGTTTTTGATGAATTATGAATACGACTTAGCGCGTATCCGCTCGAGAAGAGACTGAGTTAACGTCTCTTTTGAACTTTCGCAGCGCGTATTCCTTCTCATGTTTCATTATTTCAAAAGCCTTGCAAGTCTATGAATTTTAATTCCTATTTCAGAGTTTCTAGCTTGCATCTAGATGAATAATAAATAATCCCCCAGGCATGCTCGCTTTCGAGAATCATAAAATTTTGATGGTGTTTCAAAGACTTCTAGTGCTTTTATAAATTTAAATGTTTATTCTGAGCTTACACGTGTGGGGGTTTATAAATTTTTCATTTAGCTTTCATTATTTTTAGAGTCTCTTTTCCGCTTTTATGAATTATAAAGAAATCCTACACGCAGGTTCACTTTAGAAAATCATAAAATTTTGATGGTTTTTCAAAGACTTACCGCGTTTTGATGAATTGTTATGTTTCTTCTAAGCTACCAGCGTGAAGATTCATAAATATTTTTACCTTTCTTAATATTTTCCTAAAATTCATACCTGGCGCTGGGTTTGTTTATACTTCTGACACCAATGTTATGCGCTGCCTTGCAATGGTGTATCAATCTTGCAATAAAAACTAACGCATATTTTGGTATAACGTATTTTGTGTTTTATTTCATGTCTTGCACATGGTATGAAATGAGAACGTTACTGATCTGAAGGAAGGTGTCTTCCTTATATACTGATCGCTGAGCCCCCAGGCTATCCTACGCTGCATCCCGAGCCATCCAGGTTCTTATTGGTTGATCAATTATGCACGACGCATATCGTCAGGATGGAACGAGATGCTCAGGCTAACCTGGGCACTCAGCTGCATAAACATAAGTTATATCATAACACTCTCGTCCAATCAGAAGCCAGTATATATTATGTCAGCCAATCATAAACGAGCAAGGGCCGAAATTGGTCAAATCGTTGTTGACACCCTTAATTAAAAGTACTCCTGCTTGCATCATTTCTGATTCCATTCCTGAGGACGACAATGAGCAAGCTTGGAATATACATTTGAATGAGATAGTACCCCAACTCGCGGCGCAGAATAAAGCTCGCTTCGAGACATGTGTAGTTGCCACTAATCAGGGATAATCAGAAAAACCAATCTCTCAGGAAGGCTTTTTGCCAACAATCTGTCTGTATATTCTTTTTTACTGTATTCGTCGATTTAGTAAAATGAAAGTTCAAAAGCAATTTTTTCATAAGAAATTTTAACAATCAATTAATGAAATCCCCGTCCCTTGAGTACACAATCGAGCAGCTTTTGTATGTTGATCCCAATAATTTAAACTGTGGTAGAGTCAGGTCATCGGCCATGTCGAGCGGCTTTTTACGCGTCCACTCGAATACCACATCCCTCTCGTCGTAGCCAAATGACTCGGCGCGGATTTTACAGCATTGTACGTCCAAGGGAAATCGGTGCAAAAGCTTTTACGGGCTGACAAGCAGATTCGTAGATTCTTAATTTTCTGCATAGAATAATAATAGCTTCAAAAGAGGGTTATAATTTTTGCACAGTTTTGATCGTTTAACGCCCTTAATTTTCGGAGATTTTGGAGGGATACCCTTAAACTTTAAGGGTCAGGGTTAAACTTTAAGGGTATGCCTCCGAAATCCAATTAAATGGCGACCCTCTTGGGCCTCCATTGAGGGCCCCCTACCCTTAATCTATGAAAGACAAGATTTTTTTTCTGACAAGAACAGACATTTTTGGCGGCCTCTTCAATTGTCAGAATAAATAACTCACAAATTTGATGTCACAAAAGAGGAAAAACAAATCGTATGTCTTCATCTTTTTAAATATTCAAAAGAGACATCACTTTTTCGCCGAATCCCTATTTGTCTCAAAACAAACGCATCCTGCCAAAATCAGCCCTTACACAAATGGCAAGAAAGCACCAGCGAAAGCCTAATTGAAACATAGACATCGCCATGATTAGACACGCGGAGCAGGGTGTTATTCGTGATCATCTGGTGAATCCGCGCGCTTTTCTCGTTGGAAAAAAATAAATCCGGAATCCATATTTTGTCCATGACGTCGGGGTGGACAGTCATCACCCTGTTGCACTCTTAATTCCGTGATTAATTAATTTCGACGGGAAAACTCGCTGACTGTATTTTTGGCTCGAAGAATGAACAAAGAGAGGGACACTTGGTTATATTGCAAATTTCAACAAAGTCATTATTTTTCATTAAATTTAAAATTTAGACTTTTATTATGACTAGAAATCGCGTCTGCTGATTGGCCGATAGACCTCATACAAGCTTCTGATTGGCTGTTTTTGAGCATAAAACAGACAATCAGAACATTTTTGTCAATAAGTTTGTACCTCTTCTACTCCCAGTACGCTCGATGCACTGAGTAATATTGCCCCAGCTGAGCCTCGGATCCTTCCAGCGCATTCTCAGAAACAATCCCAATCTGTAATCCATTGCTTGTTCATCTACTGAGTCCAAGTTTGGAATATGATAGCTCACTCTTTCAAAGGATTATGCAGGTAGACTAGGGTTAAATCTCAAATATACCGCGAAAAAATAGCCAAATATGATAAGGGAAGATACAGAAAAAAACAGGTGAAAAATGGCCAAATCGTTGTTGACACCCTTAATTTGGGACTTTTTATCCTCTTTCCTGACTCCCGTCGGCGCTCGTTTTTCAAAAGGTCGAATTCTCTTATCATAGTATTTGATCTTCTCATAAATATCTGCTTCGAATTCTGATCCATATACAGTCGAATACAGTAATAATTGAAAAAATGCATAAATCATTATCGAAAACCGATTTTCTTCTTTGTAATCAAGTCTTTATCTATTTTTTCACAATAATTTGTCCCTTTTTCTCACCCTCGGTATGAAGCTCTGTACCGCCATCTGCGCTGATCACGTGATCAATCCCAATCTTCAAGGACTTTCTTTGAAGGGCTGGTCAATCCTAATTAGTAAACACCCCAAAAGACTCCTTCCAAATCGATCTTTTGCTGCTGATTTGATTTTACTTTGTTAATTTTTGACTTTCGATTTTTAATTATGATTTGGCCGGCTATATCATCGACAGTTTCTTCGATTTGCCTTTGAATCGGCCCTTCTATCTCAATAGTCTTGTTGTCAAAGAAATTATTGACGCAAAATCAGGCAAGATATTGAATAAAATTGGGAGGTAAGGAAGGTCACTGACCTCTAAAATTATCAAAGAGAGCATTTTTTTAGAAAAAAAAAACGATAAATTTCACGAAAAAAATGGCGGCTTCTTATTCGCTGGTAGGCGAAATACGGGCTTCTGATTGGCTGATTTTTTCGAAGATTATTTTTTAAGAAAGTGTTGTTTTTGTCTGTTATCAGTAGGTAAACTTGATGAAAAATGAGCTCTTTTTAGAGCTTATAAATCAGGGAGTATAATACAGTTTTAGAATTCTCAGAAGCTGGGGATCATTTTGACTATTGACACTTGGGGGTTTTGCTCATGCCCTGAGGGGTTTTAGGCCTTCCAAAGTCCCAAAATTTGGCCAATCTCGGTTAGAGGCTCATAACTTTTCTTCTCCCCACTTCTGGAGAAAGCCCACTATATGAGCTTGTAGAGGAGGCTCTAACGGTTCAGAATATGTATAGAAAACTACCGGACACCCCCCATTCTAGAGCCTCTGGAAGGCCCGGAAGTTGGGGAAGTCACAGGAAAATCAGTACATTTTTACGGAAATAGAGTAAAAGTGCAATATTTTCATCGGAAATCGTAAAAAAACGTATTTACTGATTTTATGACGCACAAAATTTAGTCTGGGGTCCTTTCGAGGTGAGTTTTTACGAAATTCAATTTTTTCTCACAATATGACCCCACGTGACCTCAAATGAACCCAGAGTAAATTTTGTGCGTCAGAAAGTCAGTAAAAACGTTTTTCTAACGATGTCCGATAAAAATATTGCACTTTTACTCTATTTTCGTAAAAAAAGTACTGATTTTCCTGTGACTTCCCCAACTTCCAGACCTTCTAGAGCCTCTAGAATGGGGGGTGTCCGGTGGTTTTCTATACATATTCTGAACCGTCAGAGCCTCCTCTACAAGCTCATATAGTGGGCTTTCTCCAGAAGTGGGGAGAAAAAAAGTTATGAGCCTCTAACCGAGATTGGCCAAATTTTGGGACTTTGGAAGGCCTAAAACCCCTCAGGGCATGAGCAAAACCCCCAAGTGTCAATAGTCAAAATGATCCCCAGCTTCTGAGAATTCTAAAACTGTATTATACTCCCTGATTTATAAGCTCTAAAAAGAGCTCATTTTTCATCAAGTTTACCTAGTTATCAGCCCTTAAAATAGAAGCTTATCAATTATTTTCACGAAAGCAACAAAAAGCTGATGACACGTGACTGTCCCTAGTTTTCTGTGATGTAGAATTTCGCGGTGATAAAATGAACCTGAGCCTCTTGGTATGTTATTTTTGTATGGTATATTAAGCATAGAAACTGCATAAATTATGAGCTCTTAGCGAGATGAATTTGCAATCAATGGTCGTTCCAATCGTTTTTGACCTTGAACTTTTGTTCATTTCGATTCGAAAGCAAGTTCTCCTTTTTCGACGCTTGAAAAGGACAAAAATGCTTTCGAAAATAAATTCTCTTCGTTGATTTCCAATGTTTTTTTCCTTCATTTTCATCTTCAAGGATGCCAAGAAGAATATAAAAGAAATATTGAGCTTGAGGTTTATTGAACAATTATTCTATTTACAGTTTGAAATGTACAGTTTTTTGCTTTTTTATGGATAAAAATCCTGCTGAGGCAAAGTCGCGCGTCTCGGATACGCTGAAAAAGAACACTCTGATTCCGAGTCGGAATTTCGCGGCAGAGAACCATCATCGTTCATTCCCGAATCAGAGGTTGAAAAACGGGTCTTGGACTTTTTCAACTGAAAGGCAACTTGATCGGTTTTGAATTTCGCTGTCTTAAAAAACGGCTTTTCTGGTGTTCAAAACCTTCCTTCAAAAGCTTGTCCAAGAGCCATCAGAACTCGTTCTGTATGAAGATTGGTTGAACCCTTGAAACTGTGGCACATGTACCGGCGTTTTTCTTGGACAATGAAGCTTTTTCGGGATTTTTTACTTTGCCAAGGACACAATGGAAAATGAGTTGGTTGAAAAATAATGTGATTCTTCCTTGATTTCAATCCCGATTCCTGAAAACAAACTCCAAATTGGTATCCTGAGCTGCAAACGCAACATTTTGGACTTTGAACTTTTTCGTCACTTTATCTGTTTCGTCGGAGACCAGACAAATCGACGTCGCATTTATCCTGAGACGGATCTTTTCCGGGCGAGACATTTCGCGCATCAGATTCGTGTTACAGTCCGTTACTGCTTGCTGATTTGATTGGCCGTAGCACTAGAAAATTTTTACTAAACGAATATTTTTGATTTAACTTACGTCTTCTTTTCCAAGATATAAAACAGTATATTCCACCGAGCTCTTGAGCAGCCTGTAAGTCGGGTAGATCCAGTCCAATTGCTTCTCTGAACCTGAAGTTGTCCCATTTTCTGAGTATTCTGTCGTGGAAGAATCCGAAGAGAGCAGACAGTAAGGTGACCTTAGCGGAAGGTCGAGGTAATCGCGCGGCGGATCGGGGAGGTATAGATTTGAACTGCAGCTTTTATGAGTTATTCTTTGCTGAATTCGGTTTCGGAAGAAAATTTCGCCGAAAATTGACTCTTTTGAGAAAAAATTGTCAGAAAAATGGTAAAAATTGCAAAAAAATTCTCCAAAATTTTGGCTCAAAATTTCATCGAAAATTGTGCACCAATCGAAAACATCGAAAATCGGCAGTTTCTTTTTTCCGTCTTTCGAGCTATTTTTGACAGAGAATATTAAGGGTGTCAACATCGATTTCATCATTTTTGCGCACCTAACCTTAACCCTTACTCAATCGATGTTGAAACCCTTAACAGTCGAAAATCTCGGTTCAGACCCCCTAAATCAGCGTTCGCTGAGTAGGAAATGGTCGATTAGCTTATCAAATCACAACAGTAATTCTTCATTATCGTCTCAATCATATTTCCGCTCCCAGCTCATTTCAGCCAAGCGAACAACGTTTTACCAAACGCGATAAGCCGTAGTCTTACGGGACCCGTAATACGGGTTTATCAGAGCGGAAATCCTCTCCGGTCGATTTTTCTTATTTTATTTTTTTACTATCGTGTGACTTTTCGTTTGTCGATTTGAATTATTCAGAATGAAAAACAGGTGTTCATTTTGGCCCTGTTTCAAAATTAAAATTGACAAACTGATCATCAGGCTCCCTTGTTCAATGAAATTAATAAAAAATCGATATCTTATTTCAAATTAAAATTATGAAAAATATGCGCGTCGAAAATCCTCAGTCAAGTAGTCAGAATGTCGTTCAATAAAAAAAAATATTTTTGATGAATATTTCTGAGTAAATTTCGACTAAAAAGTCAAGAAAAGGTCGATTTCTTGAATTTCATGGCAGTTTCTTAGTCAAAAATTGTCAAAAAATTTGGTCAAAGCTGCAAATTTTACTTTTTAATGGCGAAAAAAGGGTTAACAGTTGATTTTTATTGAAAATAAGGGTCTACCTGTGCTTATTTTTGGAAAAAGAAATATTCAAATACCTTTAAATTCGCAGTGAACCCCTTATTTTCAATAAAAATCAAGTTCAAACGCTCATATTGTCAATTTTTACGGGAAAATTTTATATATTTCATATTTTTTCATTTATCTTGAATAGCAATTTCCGTAAAATTTCAAAAACAGCATTTTCGGAGTAAAAAAAAACGTGTGTTTTTCTTACCACATTGTTTTTTCAACAAGCCGTTAGTTGACAAACCACGTATTCTCGTTTGTTTAATTCAATAAAACCGCACTTGATTTGATTTTCGAATCATAGTTTTATAAACAGCAAAGAATAACCCTTTCCTGACCAGGTTTTCCGGGGGCAGGGTTTTTCGCGGAAAGGGGCGATGCAGTTTGAAGGAGGAAAAATCAGTTGTTCGCTCGGTGATGTCTTCCATACTCCGTTGTCTAAAAAGATGATGATTTTTCTGATAAACTAGGTGAGGGTTAGGGTAAGGGCTAGGCCACCAGCCTAAGATAAGGAACCGACAAATAATCCCGACAAATTTTGCATGGAAATTTTCAGCCAACCAGAAGCATTTATTCGGGAATGCGGCCAATCAGCAGCCGAATAGCCGCCCAAGCAAAATTTGTCAAGATTTTTTACGATTCGTGACAAAAAACTGACAGAATTATTTTTCAGAACAAATAAAAAAGTCGTGGTCAAATTGAAATTCTGAAAATTCAGTAATCGAATTTGAATCTCCAGGAATGCGAATAACGTAAGCAAGGGTTGAGCTTCAATGGGAACCGGAAAGCGTATTCGACCGGTCGCATAATCCAGCCACCGTTGTTTCTCTTTTTCAATTCCTGATCCACCCATTTTTCGATTCCTCGATTTTCGAGGAGTCAAATGGAACAATTTGATTTTTGCTTAGTTTTCTAAAAACTCATTAATTGAGTCTTCCCCACGTGCCTGGCTTTGATCTGACGCAAGTTCTTGTTAAATAAAATGAAACGAGATTAAGAAAACTTGACCATTGGAATCATTACAAGGAAACATTATTTCAACAAGAAATTTTTCAATTGCGGAAAATCGCAGTTTTCATGGACTCAATTTTCTTTTCATTTGAAAAGATTGAGCTCAGCGGAAAGTTGAACAATCCTTCTAATTTGAATTTTTAACAAAATAGAAGGTCCCCATTTTAACGCGAAAAAATTGCCTGTTAATGTGGGGACCTTCTTTTTGTCTATCTCTTTTCTCTCAAGACCGGCAAAGTTGATCTTGTTTTTGTGAAGTTTTAATGTTGAACGTATTTTTTGTTTGACTCCGTTAAACCACTAAATTGTTTCGCGGTTGAATATTTTCTTCGATAAATTATTCTAATTAGACCCCTGCATAAATTGTTTAAAATTTTGCGTTTCAATTAGCAATATCAAGTTCGCGAAAAAGTGTTTAAAAAAAGTGTTTTTGTGAAAAAATGTTAGAAATTATTATTGATAGGGAAATCCTTGAAACAACGATAGAATCTTCATTATCCCAGCAAAACCACTCCGGGTATCCGTCATATTTGCTCGAGCTTATCGAAAACTCTCGCTCCACGTATTTTGCGCTGAAAATACAGCTGTGCTGAGGTTTCGATACCGTTCCTTATCGTGCTTTGTTTTCGCGTTTTTAGTTCTTTGAAATTAATCTTTTTTGAAAAATTTATTTCGAAAGTTATTTTTTGCGCGCAGCGGCTAAAATAAAAAACCGTTGCGAAAAACATGTGTTTTAGATTTTTAGAGCTAAGTTTACAGTTTTTTTATAAATAGAAGTGACAGTTTTAATTTTCTAACGAAAAATTCTTAAATAAAATCATTGTTCCTAAATTCTCAAATATAGAATTTTCAACTTAAGGATCCCCCCGACCTTGTCGAAATTTTTAAACAGCTTTTTCTCCCCGTAAATCCCTAGGAGGCCTTAAGATTTTATTATCAAAATGAAGCTTATGATGGGTTCTAGAGCAAACAGGAGTTACTTTATTGATACCCTTAAGTTATTACTGTCAAATTGGCCAAAAACGAAATAGATCTAGTTCTAGAGACTCTAGACTAGAGTTATTTTAAAATATTGTCTTTTTCCTTAATTATTTAATAAGAAGATTTCAACTTAAGGAACCCCTCAACTTTGTCTAATCTTCAAACAGCGTTTTCTCCCTGTATACCCTTAGGAGTCCCTAAGACTTTATAGCCAAAACGTAGCTTATGAAGAGTTCTAGAGCTTGAATGAGTTAATTTATGGATACCCTTAAGACTTAAGGCTTAAGTAATAACCATCAAATTCGCCAAAATCGAACGGGAGAAAATTCTACTTCTCCAATTTGCGTGTCCCTTATTAGAACATATATTTGCTCATGGCGGGCATCAGACGTACCCGTATTTGGTTTTAATGAGATAAGCTCCTGCCTTGATTTGATAAGATCCCTTGATCCCGAGTCAAAATGAAAGAATTAAAAATTCCAAATTCCAAGTTTTCTAAAACGCGAAAAATCCGGTAAGAAGCTCCGCGCAGCTCACAGCTCATCTCGTTATACAGCGACCTTTGGGGATGATAATTATGAAGAAAAATCATGTTTCACAAATTCATGAGATCACGTGGTTGCGACAGTAGCAAAAAAGAGGAGACCACGCTGACCGGTAAATGACCTCTGCTGAGAAAAGGATACACTAATTGACTAATTTTGGCCGCGGAAGAAAGTCAAAAATAATTAAGGGATGAGGAGGGGCCATTATGAACACAACTTTGGTCTTTCCGAAGGCGTATTTGATTGAAACCTTCAGATTGGCTCGAAAAAATAACGAAGTGATACCCTTATTTAACTTCTAAAAACGAAATTTTAAACCTTAGTAAGGATAAATGCTTGGCTCGAAAACCTGTGTAGAAAACCTGAGTTAGGTTCTGAAAGAGCAAAAATGAAAAGCCGCGTAGCGGCTTTTATCAAAATAAAGCCGCGCAGCGGCTTCGATTTCATAAAAGCCGCGACGCGTCTTTTCAAATTTTGCCTCTTTCAGAGCCTGACTCAGGTTTTCAACACACGTTACCGAGCGAAGAATAAGTTTCCTAACTCTTATCACGGTTGGGTTAACCATCATTATAAAACCGATCTTATCAGCAAATAAAAACAATAGAAAAACGCACGGTCTCTAGTCACGTCATTCAATCTGCTCGGATGATCTGCCAAGCTCGATCCAATTATCATTACGTTTACTTTACCTTGGCTCTAAGAATGCGAAAAATTGAGGGGGTAAAATGACGTGCGATTAAATCTGAACCAGCGGGTTTTGGATAAAGGAAGGGATTGGAATTTCATATCGGAAAATTTAAAAAACTGAACTTTTGGCCAAATTTGGGGAAAAACTGGGTTCAGGAACCTGTGTAGAAGACCTGACTCAGGGTCGTAAAGAACAAAGGGAAAAGCCGCGTTGCGGCTATTATAGAAAAAAAGCCGCAACGCGGCTTCGCCTGAATTTAAAACTCTCCTGAGTCCTGACTCAGACCCTGACTCAGGATTTCTACACAGCTTCACTCGAAAAGGAGAACCTGAAAAACAGCTGTTCTCATTTCCTATTCAACGATGATGATGATTGCGCTATTGATTTATCACTCTGCCAAGTCACAAGTGCTTGACTATTGATTTTCCTTCAAAAATAGATTCAATTTCAATATGCCTTGAAAACAGAACATTTTTGGAGGATGATCTTTTTTTCGGCCAGAAATCAATTTGACGCGCAGTTGGCGCGAATGATGGACAATGACGGAAATTTATGGAAATTTTTTGGAGCCCGCGAAAATCATCATTTTCCGATCCTTTCGTTTTCTCTGTTTACTTTGAAGGAGGGAAAAACGACCAATTGAAGAATAAAGATCAAATGATGATTGAAAATCAAGAATTCGCTTGCGGCTTCGAGTTTGAGAGAAAATTAAAAGCCGCGCTTACCGCGGCTTGTTTCTTATTCACTCGAAGCCGCAAGCGAATTTTCAATTATCATCGATATTTCTAGAGATTTTCTTCAATTGGTCAAAAAAAACTAGCCGCGAAAAAGCGCGGCTTCTTCATTACTCGAAGCCGCAAGCGGCTTCTCGCACCGATAAATGCTCATTGTCAAATGGCTTCCAATCAAATAAAAAAAAAAGTTTTTTTTTCGAGTCAAAAAGCTTAAAAAAAATCATTGATTAAAAAAAGGTATCAATTAAAACTGGTATTTGCTGCTTTCTCCAAAAATGCATAATTTTGATGTGAAAATTACATGCTTCTGTGTTGCCAATAATATTTTTATGTGATTTTGCTTGAACTGACCATGTTTTTTAACGACTTGCTACAAAAAGAAAAACTTGCCATTTTCCGACTTGCGGTTTACTTCATTTTCAACTTAAAATGCAGGAAATTGGATTTAATGATAATTCAAGGTCAGGAAAAAGAGGGAAAAGTGTTTGCTCACGTCTGTGCACGAGATGAGATGATTTCTCGATTTGAGAATGGGATGTGCAAATACAGTAATGATTCTAAGAATGCGGAGCATAAGCATTTTTTCGACAAGATTAATGGTAAAAACGAAAAGCCGCTTGCGGCTTTGAACGATCTTAGACAAAAAAGCCGCGCTTTCTTTTTTGACTCGAAGCTTCGCTCGAATAACTGAGTAAAATCCCTGTGTCAGGATTCTGATAGATTTCAAATGAAAAGCCGAAAACAATCGTTTCGAGTTCCGGACAAGCCGATTCGCGGCTAAGTTAAAAAAAGCCGCTGCATGGCAATGTTATTAAAGATCTCGGGGTTTTCGGGCGAAGTTTTGAGTCAAATAGAAAAACAAGAAAAGTGCAGTTTTTTTGTCAAAGATCCCTCGAAGCCGCTAGCGGCTTTTTTTAGTAAAATCAATATTTTTATTGATATTTTTTATCTAATTTTCTTATTTTCTTCGAATTTTATTTTCGCTTTTTTAAAAAATTTTATATAATAATATTTCTACCTTTCATCAAATCCAGAACAACAGCTAGAAAATAAACTCCTCGCCGTTTTTATCATCTTCTTTTTCTTCGTTTATTCAACTCTCTCCTTTTTTAATTCTTCAATTTCGTCTCTTATTCGCGGCGAAATGAATGAATGAAGTGTTTAAAATTGCAATAAGTTGGGATTATTAAACCTCTCGATAACGCTGAGAACGGAGCCGCTCGATTTTTTCGATTTCTTCTCTTTTTTTGCAGCGCTGCGAGTTGACGGCGCAGCGCGGAGGGCGCCAGAGTGAGAAACAGCGCATTTTTGACATTTTTATCAGGGAGGGATTTTATAACTGTAATTGACCTGTTATTGCAATTTTCGATCATCGGAAAAATCAGGGCAAAAAAAATTTTTAGATTTTACAAATTTTAACGTCAAAAATTCGAAAAAGACATCAAAAATTACCAATTTTTAAGAGGTCTTTTCTTCCAAAATTACCATGATGATACCCTTATTTTCTTCCATATATCCTAAGCTCGAACCCTTATTTGAAGATTCTATAAGCAAAAAATAAACAAAAAAATTCGGTAGAGTTTTATTAAGGGATCCCAAGGGACCTAATTATGAAACTTTACCAGCAGTTAGAAAAAAGGGTGCAGTTGTTTCATGGTAGCTGATCAAACTCGCCGCTACTTCCTTATGAGCTTCTCGCCATCTGTGACTACACTCTCGAGAGCACTCAGACTCGATTCAATCAGACCGCCTTTTTGTCACTTCCTTTTTTTTGGTCACGTGCTTCTCCTTCAGAAGTTTAAGGAAATTGAAGATATGACATCCTAAGCCTGGAAACATAAGAAGAAAGCCTAAGTCAGGGTCTAATAGAACTGAAATGAAAAGCCGCGCAGCGGCTTTCTGAAAAACGAAGCCACAAAGCGGCTTCGCTCATTTAGCCATTACATTCTATCGAAAATTCTGGCGAAGCCACTACGCGGCTTCGTTTTTGAAAAAGCCGCTGCGCGGCTTTTCATTTTAGTTCTTTCTGACCCTGTCTAAGGCTTTCTACACAGGTTGTCCAGCCCTTTATCGTAAATTATACAGTAAAAAAGCCCTGTTTAGCCATTTCCGCTTCTGAGTTTATCCCCGGGTTTCCTGCCCCCCGAAACGCTTTCCTGTTTCATTTTCTTAATTGCGAGTAGATTTGGAACGCGGCCAAATCGCAGATGTTTCTGTCAATTTGGCGACACAATCGACAAATAAGCAACATGCAAAAAATTGACATCTTTACGACCTTTTCATTCTAAATTTGCGCCGCTTCCTCTCTCACCGTCTGATTTTGCACGTGAGGGAGAATTTCAAAAACAATATTCTTTATTTCATTAGAAAATTTATTTTTCCCTTTTTTGATAAAAAAGAATCGAAAATTTCCACTTGAAATTGAAAAGTGCTCTCGAAAAGAATTAAGGGGCTCCAATCAGGGACTTTTTGAAGCATACTCATGGTACTTGGCAAGAATTACAAGATTTGGTGAAAATCAACCTTTTTGAAGAAAAAAATGAAGTTCCAAATTGAGCAAAAGTAGAGCCCTTCCGATTTTCAAGGTTAGGGTTAGAGTGTTTATTGGCTTTTTGACGACATTTGGCAACATTCGGCGACATTCTTCGACATTCGGCGAAATTTGGCGACATTTTGCGACATTCGGCGACATTTTGCGACATTTGGCAACATTCGGCGACATTTTGCGACACAAAAAATGTCGTCTATTTTCAAAAATATCTACAAATTTCATATTTACAAAAGAAATCCTCTGAATAACCCTCGGAAATCCCTTCTTTTTCACAGAAATGCGCAATAAAAATCTGATAAGGATCGAACCACCATCTGTTCAACCCTTTTTTTCTCACCCAATATCACGGTCAAAATCAAGCTCCTCCAATCACCGCGCTCTCATCCCTTCTATTTTCGTCACTCACCCGCGACGATCGATTTATTGTATAGTAATCACGCATTAATAAATATGGTAACAGGAATATTCCCGAGCACGCGCAATTACAATACTATGGAAGACTCTGGCCGTTTTGAGTCTAGGTTATGGCTTGGGTAGTATGTAAGCGTGTGCTCGTTTACCTACATACTAACGCTTATTCTAGGGACGGAGGGCGGGTGTCTTTGAGAGTTGATTAAATTCTCGGCTTTGCGAGTTTGGAGGCTCTCAAAGATTCTCTTAACTTTTTCCCTGTGAATATTATAGCCCTAGGCTATAATTTTCGGTTCTGGCTTGCGTGATTCTATGCAGCCGCTTAAGTGTCTCGCTCTCTTGCGCCTGTATCACCTCCCGTTTTGGAAATGGGTCACGGCACTGTCGGTTCTTTAGTTGCTAATCCGAGTCCACCGATGCTTGAAGCTGCTAATCCGAATCCTATATTCGTATAGTAATCACGCATTAATAAATATGGTAACAGGAATATTCCCTCCCCTACCATTTTTGTTATTCTCATCATTGCTAGGTCATTATGGCAATTTTATTTTGGAAATATTGGCAGTTTGAACGAAGGTTTTACCAGAGGCTTATTATTCCGTTTCGCTCTTCTGCTTCTTAGCTTCTTGAGCATCTTCCGGATCTTCGGAGTCTGATCCTGTCTTAGACTTATTTTAAATATATTTTCAGGCTTAATTCCTACCTGCTGTGTCTCAGGTTGTTCTTTGAGGCGCCTCTTAGCTGCTCGAGCCTCTGCAATTGATGCTGGGGCCCCGTTATCGGTGCATTCCAGCCAGCATCGTTCGTAATAGTCTGGCATGACGCTTCCTGGTGCCCAGCGCATCGTGTGAGCCAGTGTGTTTTGGGCTTGGCCGGCCCTGCGGCCCTCCACGTAGAAGCTGACTCGGCCTGAGTGGGCTGATACCTAGATTTTGGCATAAAATATTTTTTTTTCGGTTAGCGTAGCTCTTACCTTTTTGTCGAGTCCTGCCTTTTCACTGTAGCGTCTCAGATAGTCGCCCGCGATGCTTGTTTTTCCTTCTAGAAGCGGAAACACTAAGCCTTAAGGTTTTTGATGCTTTGGGGTTTGCGTGGTGCTGTTGTACCTTTTGCTTTGTCACGTAGTTGGTGTCGAAGCTCTGTTGTGATGGGTGCTCCGTGTTCTATATCCATTGGAACGTTGAGCGTTTCCATTCGTTTGCAAAAAGGGTCTGTTTTGCTGCTTCTGATGTGGAAGCGCCAGTACTCCTTGCCATTTTCTTTGAGGATGCTTCTGTCCTCAATTCGGAGATTCAGAACTTCGCCCATTCGAGCCCCCGTGACGTAGGTGAAGAAGAAGGCCATCGCTGCTTCTCGAGGCTTGGGTTTTTTAGTTTCCATGAGCTCGTGCCAAAGCTTAACTGCTTCCGATTCTTCCAGGACTTCTGCTTGCTGAAATTTGGGTTTTTTTTTTTGGTTTTTCCGTTCGCTTACCTTGGGGAATTGAAGCGATTCTTTGGCAGATTCTCTCGCTCTGTGTTCGCACCAGAGCTTTATTTGACGCTTTTCTTTCTGGCTAAGGGCCTTGTTTAGTTTTAGGGCCGCTACATCTTGGATGAGGGTTACCCCTTTGCCATAAGCGTAGGCTTTAAGCTGCGGTCTGACTAGAAGCCTGTCCAGGAAATGTTGGATGATATCTTCGTGGGAAGCTTCCTGGTAGTTGAAGCTTGCCAAAGCCTCGGCGATGTCCCAGAGTTCTTTGAGATTCTCGAGTTCCAGCCAGGTCATTTCTGAAACTTCAGGGGTTAAGAAACTGCCACAATTCTTAATATATTTTTTTTTTTAGGAATGGTGGGCTAATCCCTTTTACTGTTTAATTGAGGGGCAGTTTTTTTTTTAAAGGGTTTTTATAGAGTGGCTATGGGGCAGTTTTATTTTGCGCTGGCTGTCTGAGGCTTGACGCTTTACTCGACGCCTCCTTGATCTTGAAATTTCTTGGGAGCGTCATTGTTGCTGCTGTTTCCTCCTCCGCGACCTCGTCCTCTGCCTCGTCCTCGGCCTCTGCCTCTGCCTCGGAAGCCTTTGTTTTTCTGGTCATCCGTATTATCAGTTTTTTGGCCGTTGTTGTGGTCTCCACGCGGCTTTTTGGCTGAGCCTGCATCTGAGAAACCGCCTCGGCGACCCCTTTTGCTGCCGGAGTCTTTTCCTGTGAGTCTCCAGTCTTCTGAGCCGTCCATCGCCGCTTGTAGCCATTTTTTGTGATGCGGTGTGGTCATGTTCATGTTTAGGGAGTGCTCGAAGTCCATTTGGGTGTTGGCGGTCATAAGGGCTGAGCATCGAAGGAGGGCTGTTCTCCGAGGCATGTCCGGGGTTTTGATCAGGAAATCCATGATGGCCGTTACCACTGGCTTTGCTCGCTTCTCAGGCCCCATAGCCGCTTTGTAGCGTCTTAGAAGCTCCATCAGCTCGTGCCCCTTGAACATTCGCTGCTTCTTCGCGTCTGTAATGAAGTGGCGGAATCGTCGGCCCATTTCGTCCAGGTTTTCACCTTCGCCTTGGTTAAGGTCAACCGCTCCGATCTGGGTCTAAAAGAATTCGTTTTTCTAGGATTCTCTTTTTGGTAGTTTTACCCTGTAGTAGGAAGTGATGCCTGTTGTTGGGCAGGTTTCCGAGTGAATTGCCGCTGTCTCGCCTTTCTTATGAGTCAGGTCGGAGATTTCCGCTTCCCGAATCTTGATCGCCTTGAGCATGGTGGACTTCGCTGCGTAGCGCTCCATTTTCTTGACGCTTAGTTTTTCGAGTGCCTCCGCTATTTCTTTAGGGTTGTTGGCATCGTAGAACTTGTTGTCCTCGGCAGATCGCTTTCTTGCATTTGGCTCTGCTTCCTTGATTTCGATGCTTTTTTGGCGATTTTCGGCGAGAGTCTTCATTTCGGCCTAAAAATCATCTTTTTGACGACTTAAGGTTAGTGGCTAGGATCTTACGATGAGTTCGTCCGTCATAGAATCGTGGAAGACGAGGTCGTTGCGTATGTCGTCGATTTCGAGTCTTAGCCGCTTTATCTCTTCCGAAGCTTCGGGGGATTCTTGGTCGGCTTCGTAGTCGGCCTGCGTGATGGCTATCCGCGTAGCTCGTGTTCTTGAATCATGCTGCGTGGACGTAAAGTGCTCCTTCAACATTGACAACACATTATGATGGTCGCCCATATTGGCAGGTTGATGCGGCAATCTGAAGAAAGGGTTCGAGTCAGCTGGGTTATAAAATTGGGGCTGCGATTTTGTGTGATGCAAGATAGAAAATATAGTTCTCAAAGAGCTGCTAATTTAGAGTCTATTGCAGATAATTTTTATGGTGGATATATTCGATGCTATTTTCCAGTAACCAGCTTCTGTCTTTATTTTCGAAGGCGTGAGGATAGAGTCTGCTGGAATGTCGAAGATTCTTAGGCCTCTAAGCCTTGCTTCAGCGACAACCGGTGTTTCCGCCTCATAGATGGTGATAACAAGCGCCCATGGAGTTGGGATCTCCAGGAGTCTTTTGAAGAATTTGTATGCTATAACTTGTGGTGGGAAAGCATAAAGGACTCTTCCAATCAATTTATATATTGGGAAGCTTAAAAAGTCAGCGCCCAACGCGTGTGCGGATTCTCTGCGTGCAATGAAGTCTTCGCATCTCTTGTTAATTTCCTGAAAAGTTGGCCGCTTTATTTTTGAACTGGTGCTTTTGCTCGATGCTTACCGTTGCTGCCACGTCGACATCCAGCGTCTTTGAGAGATGAGATTGCAGATATGCGAAGCCGTTGTTCGTCAGCCGCTGTTCTCTCGAATCGATGATTCTGGAAGGCGCGTCTGCCAGCTGCTTTTTTGTGGAAACCCAGTCGACCTTCATATCAATATTGAATCTCTGGGCGACTTCCCAGATTCTGACTAAGATGCTGTTCATTTCGAGGTCTTTGCTTCCCACCATGATGCCTTGTACGACCGAGTCGTTGTCGCAGAGGCAGAGGATTCGCTTGTTTTCTAGCTTCGGTCCGTACCATTCTACGACATAAAGGATAGCCATGGCCTCTTTTATGCAGATGTGGCTGTCTGCTATTTCTTCGTCCCATGCAAATTTTTCTTCCAAATTCCATTGTTCTATAACGATTGCTCCCGCGTGCATAGATGCATCTGTATAGATAATAATGCCTGATTCTTGACGGTTATGCTGCGTCCAGATTCTCGAAAGTCCATTCTCTTCAAGTTTCCTCCACTTGGCCCACTCGCTTCTGACCTGATCTGTAAGCTTCGTGAATTCTTGATCTTTGTGCATGGCCTGGGTTATTAGGAGCGTCGTTTGGCGGATTAGAAGCCTCATGTTGGAGAAGACTTCTGCCATGCTTGCCATGGTGCCTCTGATTCTTTCTAGCAGCTTGGTTTCCACTTGCTGCTTTTCTAGGGCTTCTTGCATGAGGTTTATCAGGGCGTTCCAGCGTTGAGGAGGTATTTCTACCGTTTCTTTGACTGTATCCAGAATGAAGCCTAGGAATTCGATTCTTTGCGTCGGTTTGAATGTGCTTTTCTCGATGTTCACATAGCCGCCAAGGGAGATCAGAGTAGCTGCTGTCGCCCAGACTTCTTTGCAGATTTTTGTACCGTCTAGAAGCTGTCTTCTTTCCTCGTCTGATGCTGGTGACACAATCAAGAGGCGATCATCGAGGTAGAGCGTGATTTTTACCCCATTTTTTCTCAGAAAATTGACGCCACAGAGGTTCATGAGCTGGTAGATGCCTGGAGCGGCTGGTATTCCGAACGCCAAGATGTTATTCATGAATCTTTGGCCTCCCCATTCGAAGCAGGCCATTTTGCGGCTTTCTTCTGAGATCGGCAGCTGATGAAAACCTAAATTTTTCAGTTTTTTTTTTTGTGGCAAAAAATTTCTCGCCTTTTTTATCATCAAACTTGAACAGCAAGTCGCCTCTGTTGAGCATCTGAATCGCTGTGCCTACTGCATCTAATTTGCAGGGGAAGGTAAACAATTGAAGTGGTTTGAGGATTCCTCCGTTGAGGCAGACTCTTGTTTCCTTTCCGGGCTTGTCCACTAGAATGAAGCCTGATTGCAGCCAGCAGTTTTTCGATGCTTCTGGAAGCCTTGAGATTGAGCCCATCTTGCACCAGGTGAGGATTTGGTCGATGATTTCTTCGTTTCTAGACAGGACCGCTTCTTGGCTCGCTACGGTAAGACTCTTGAATCTTTTCCCGATTTTCTCGTAGGGCTTTGGAACGAATTTTGTGATGCGCAGGCGGCCGTTTTTCCAAGTTTTGTGGTTGCCTCCGAGCTTCTTGAGGGTTTCTGAGTTTGCGTGATGTCGTTTCCAGCGCGTAACCAGCATCTTTTTCTTGAATTTTTCTGGCTGCTTGTGCGAGATTGGCTTGAGGTTATAAAATAGATCGGCCCCGTTCATGACGAAGTGGTAGATGAGAGGCTTGATTTTTTCTGGCATCTGATGAATCAGGGTTCTCCAGTTGTCTTTATTGTGTGTCCAAATGCCGGCGATGAAGTCCGATTCTTTTTTGAAGAAGAGTGAGCTCCAGTCTGGCTTCTCGCGGCCTTCTAAGACTGCAACGACTCTTTCTAGCAGCTTTGATTCATAGATTTTCCATTCTTGCAGTGAGTTTGGGCCTTTAACGTGTGATTCTTTTAATGTGACAGGTGTGATGAGGCTAGTTTTCAATGGCTCGAACGCGCCTTTATTAGCTAGAGCCGTCATTTGCGACTCGATGCTCGCCCAAGTCGTCGCCTTCTTCGGTTTCTTCTCTTTTTCGCTTTCCTCCTTGTCTCCAGGCGCCTGCATGGTCGTAGTTTTTAGGAATAGGGATTCGCCAAAACAGCTTTTCGTAAGTCGTGCCGCTCAGTGACGCTGGATTCTCTAAGCCTCTTTCGATTCTGTCGTCGATTCCACTTAGATTGAGGATCTTGTATTCGGCCTCCGGGATGTTTTGGCGGTTTGGCCAGATTCTTCGTAATGATAAGATTGCGTCCCAGGCTGTAAACTCCGGGTTACAATCCACATTTGCCAAGAAATCCTTAAGAATGATGCTGATTGGGTTAGCTTCACCCAGTAGGGAGTTCAAATGCGTCCAGGCCGATCTTGCCGCGCTTGAAAGGAGTCTCGGGAAGATGCAGCGGGTATTCGTGATTTGGAAAAGGATTTCTCCAAAGATTGCGTTCGCAATGGCTGCAGCCATCTGTCTTTCGTTTGAGAAGGAGGCACTTCTTTCCTCCACCCTTCTGTTCAGGACTTGTTTGAATCTTAGGTTCCAGATGTGGGAGTAGATAATGAATCTGACTGACGCTTTAGAGTTCGAGGCTGCTAGTTTCTCGCATTTGGCCACGGCCATTTTCAGGATAGCTTCTGCTGGGTGGCCCCAGAGCCTTCCTATTATCCAGAAGATGGCTTCTTCTAGCTTCTGAAGATCTTCTCCGCTTATTGAGTCTTGTTCAGTAGGCGCCATCGTAGTTGCCCAAAACACCAGCTCTTTGGACCGGAAGATTTCCGAATTGTGGACTTGCTTCATCAGATTCTCCACTAGCGGTCTTACTTTCCCTTCGATTGTGTTCTGAATCGCTTCTACTTCTATTTTATTAGTAGATGCTATGCGTCTGTTGATGTTGATTGACGTGCTGTGGAGCAGTGTTGCAATAGCTTGGAAAGCCTCTGTGGATTCGGCTGCTTCTGTTTCCTCTTCTTCCATTTGTCTGAGGATTTTTTTTACCGCGTTTGGAGCTTCTTGGGATTCTGAGAATATTTTCAGCGCTTCTTTGACGAGGTTCGTCATTTTTGCCTCTACCGTTTCTCCATAGCAAGCGACTCTTTTAGGAGGCACCGCTGCGTTCGTGTTGAGGCTATTTTGGATATCCCAGATTAGGGCTTTTAAAATTTCCAATTGAAGAGTTGTTCTTGCTTCATGAGCGGTTGGAAGGGTGGCTGGTATTTCGGGGACTTCCTCTGCTGCTTCCTCATCCGATTCTGCTGAGATGCTCTCCGAGAGGGATTCCTCTTTTTAAGGATAAGAAGCTTTGCACCATAAATTTAGATTCTATGTGAAAATGTGGACTTACTTCCAGGTTAAAGCTTCGACTCTAAGTGATTAATTCAAAAAATAGAATCAGTCCTGATCTCAATGACCTCTTTTTTTTTTTGGCTACTGAAGCTTCCGTGCATCAAAAGCTAATCCAAAACTTTATATCTATCCTTCTCCTGAGGCTGAAGGCATCTGTGAATCTTTTGGGGGGACTTCGCATGATCCAGACTCGAGTTTCATTTGCCCTTCTAAACTTTTGTCTTTGAGTCTCTTTTTTTTTGACTCTTGTATTCTTAAAAGGTATTTCTTTTTGAGACTTAGTGCTACATTTCTTTTGCCAGTAAAGAGTCGAATGTCTTCTATTGAGACTTGCTTATTTATTTTAGCACAGTTGGCTATTTGCCTAAGTAAAAGTTTTTTCCGTTAAAAAATTTGAAGATACAGATGATTAATAAGAGGCTTTTCCTATGATGAACAACTTTTCGTTGTTTTTGAATCTTCTTGCTTCTTTTGGCAGCATCAGTAGGTCGGGGCAGCTTCGATGTTGATGGCAGGGATGCTGATTTTGAGGTCGTTGAGGCATCGGACGAACATTTGTCTGATGAATTTGACGAGTTTGCCGCCGACTATCTTCATTGTGAAGCAGATGAGGATGTCCAGACGCTTTGGGTTGATGAAGCCGGCTTCTAAAGGCAGATTTGTTAATTTATGTTTTCATTGGTTCTAACTTACGGTAAGCTTCTTGGAATCTTTTCTTGATGCCACGGTAATCCATCCATTCGAAGATGTAGTGCATGACGCGGATTTCCTTGCTTCGGATGAGGCTGGATGCTTTGAAGGGCGGCTCGTCCTTGATTGTCCAACCACTGCGGCTGTGGTACTTTGCGAGTGATCGGCCCTCCTGCTGCGAGCTGATGAGCTTCTCGTGGCTGAGGCTGCTGTACCAGGCTTCTTTGATCGCTTCTCGTTCAGCGTAGGAGAGACCATTTTCTTTCGGGGCGCCCAGGGCTTCTCTGACGCTATCCTTGCTCATGAGCTTGGCTTTTTTAAAAGGTCACTTTTTGGTTTCTATTTTTAAAAGGTTTTTTTTTTTAGATTATTTTTATTTCTGCTTCAAAGTGACCCTTTCCTTGGCTTTTGGTCAGGAAGTAGTGATTCCCGGGTCGGCCCGTGTCTGCCACGTCGTAGATGCTGATGCGAGGCTTGAGGAGCGGCTTCTCTTCCTTCTGGGCTTCTTTTAGCTGCTTTTCGCGTTCTTCTTTCTCCTTCTGCTGGAAGTACTGCTGGCGGATCCTGGTGTTTTCTTCCACTTGACGCTGAGCCGCAGCTTTGGCCTCTTTCTTTCGTTGTTGTCGAGCCAGTTCTTCTTGCTCCTTCTGCTGCTGTTCTTGGCGCTTTCGAGCTTCTTCCTCCTTCTTTCGCTCTTCCAACTTCCGCTGGCGCTCAAGCTCCTGCTGCTTTTGTCTTTCTTCCTCTTCTTGACGTTCCATCTCCATCTGGCGCTCACGTTCCTGCTGCTTTCGCTGCTTTTCTCGCTCCTCTGTCTGTGAGGAGGCTTCCGCTTGTTGGAGAAGCTCTTCGGTGAGGCCACTTCGGCGGCTGAGCTGGTGTCTTCGTCTTCGCTCCATCATCTTGGCTCTGAAGCTTGTTGTAGTTGGCTGCTTTGGCGGATCTGCGGCTGCGGGTTCGCTGAAGCCTTCTAGCTGTGGCTCTTCCGCTGCTGAGAAGAATTCTTCCTCGAGGATTTCTTCTTTTTCTTCGTCATCGCCGCTGGCTCGTCTGAGTTTGCTTGGGTCGATCTTGACGGGCGGGTTGAACTGGCCTGGGTCTTTATAGAGGATTTTAAAGCCGTTTTAATTCTAGAGAAACTTCACTTTTCGTTTTTATTTGGCTATAAGAATCCTTTCCTGACTGCGCGTTGAAAGAATCTTCATCGTCGCTGTCGTTTTCTGCGCTGTCCGTGGCTGCGACGACGTCGACGGCTGCGCTGGCTTCACTTTCAGGCTGCTGAGGCTCAGGTTCAGGCGCTTCCGGCGGTTCTTCCAGCTGCTGAGACTCTTTTTTCAAGGATTATAATGTTTGCTTTAAGACTATTTGAGGCTTAGCGATTCTGCTGACTTTTTAAATCCTTTCCTTGTTCTGTTTGGACTTCCTGATGCTTGAGCTCTGCTGCTGGAGGGTCCAAAGTCTGAGTTGAAGCATCTTCTGGAAGCTCGAGGAAGAACTTCAGTGCGTAGGAAGCTGCTTTCGTTTCTTCCCAGCCTTTCTCTCGGATCATCTTCGCCTTGACTTCGCTCCTCATGTCCCTTCGCTCATCCTTTGAAGGGACTCTGTCTTTCTTGAATCTGAAGCCAGTCTTTGCCTTGAGATCGGCGATTCGTTCCCAGTAGACTGGCTCGGCCGCTTCGTCGAAGTTCTCGCCTTCTTCCAGGTATGCGAGGCAGACGATCCAAGGGATGTCGATGTGCGCTTTGGTGACGTTCAGGCAGGAGTAGAAGAGGCTGGGGACTGAGAGATGCTTGTGTTCTTCTTCCAAGTCTCCGTACTCGTCCCGGACGAGTTTTGAGAGGATTTTGGATGCTTTCTCCATCGCTTCCATATGCTTCTTGAGAGTGAGCTTCATGTCCTTGTCCATGAGGCCTTTTAAATGAGTTTAAAAGTGATCTTATGATCTTCATTTCAGATTATTAAGGGTTTCTTTTTAAACTCTTTTCCTTTGATCAAGGTTTCAGTAACCTCTAGAAACTTCTGGGCCACTTTCGCTCGGTGCCTCTGGAAGATGGCATTGCCTTTCTCTTTCTTTTTCTCTTGCTTGAGGATGGGCTTGGGCATCTGCTGCTTGTTGCTGCTTTTGCTGCTCATAATTCCGTGTCTAGAAAGAAATTTCGATTAATTTTTTTTTTTGAAAATTTTGAATTTTTGTTGGCACGGAAAGAAAAAATTTGAGTACGAGCGGCAAATTTTAAGTTTTATCAAATAAAATTTTGTTTTGAGCAGCTAAAGCGGGAAAAATTCTCTCGGAAGCTTCTTTTTTTTTTTGATTCTCTTTTTTGGGGCGAGCGATTCTCTTTATTTTGTTTCAATTCTCAGAATTTCCAATGATCTGAGTTCGCGGCGCGCCCGCTCCTGATTGGCTGGCGCTCGCTCGCCGCGGGAATTTTCCCACGCTCGTTTTTTCTGCTTTGGAATGGGTTTTTCCTTTCTTTTTATAAAGGATGCTTAATTGTATTTTGATTCACTGGCTATGAACCCTTTTCCTGGGATTTTTGCTGCTTATTTGGTTTCTGGTGTGAGGCTTTATGGATTTAAAATTTTTCTGGGCGATTTCTCTTTTAAGGGGACAATTTAACTGGCTGGAGTTCGGTTCGAGCCGATTAGATTCTCTAAGCTTCTGTCGCTTTTCTATTGTCTCCCTTCTCCTGAAGAGTGTGAAAATTAGAAGTGGGGTCAGGGTTTCTCTGGACAGGCGCTAATGTTGCTTGGCTTCCGTCTGACGTAGGACTCTAGCGATTCTTTCTTCAAGCTTCTGTAGCGCTGGCGTCCAGACATTCGGGAAGAAATTTTCTGCCTCAGCTGCTGGAGCTTCTTCCTTGGATAAAAAGTGGCTTGCCGCTTTTACTGCGTCCATCAGAATGTCGCGAATGTGGGTTGTGAATGGCCCGGCGATGCTGATGTCATGCTTTTCTGCCGCTATTTCTTCCCAAGATGCATTCGCGGATCTGAGAATTTGTTTAAGCTTCTTTTTTCTAGATTCTGTTAGAGCCGGATTCTACATATTTTCAGCTTATCATTTTGGGGCTCTTCTTTAGTAAAATAAATGTAAAAAATTACATATTTTTTACCCAAGGTTTCTAAAAAAATTTTAATTTATCTGAGGCTGAATTTGTAAGAAATTACTAATTTCTTACCGAGGGCGTATCGAGTCTTTATTTTTGAGGCCCCTTTTTTTTTGTTAACAAGATGTAAAAAATTACTTATTTTTTACCGAGGGCTTTTCAATCTAATTACTTGAGTAAGTAAATTGTAAAGTTTTACTTTTTTCTTACCACAAGCTTCTGGAGCTTCTTTTTGAGGCTCTTTTTTTTTGACCTGTATAAAATATACTTATTTTTCCTGGAGGCTTTATTTTTTATTTACCTGAGGCTGATTTTGGTGGAAATTTCCATCGGCCAGGGGCGCGAGGCTTCGCCATTGCAGGTTTTGAACATTTCTCCTGCAACTTTGGGGTGTGCCCAGCAAGGCGTCTGAATCGAGTCATATTCGCCATCGCAGCCGAGTGTGTAGATGTTCCATACGATGGTAAAGGCAGGGTTGAGCTCGGCGAATTTTTAGGCGTGACAATTCGCAGATTGTAAATCGCGTGAAACGATAGCTGCTGTTTGAAGCTTTTTGCATCTTCGTTGCTTGGGAAAACGATGGTCAGGTAGCTTCGTTTTGACGCTTCTGTTGCGATCAGAGCCGCTACTTCATTCCAGTCGCCTTTTTTGACGTCTGAAATTTGGATTGCGAGGGTGGAGAGCGGCTCAAGTGCGGAATTGGCCCCTTTGCCAATCGGAAAAGCAGAGAAGCTGTTTCTGGCGTATTGGAGCGCGTCGTGGTAGATGATTAGGCCTTTAAGAAAGGGATCTTCGGCTCTGTTTCTTTTCTTGACGGCCGAGTCTAGCGAATTGAATCTTGTCACGAAGTCGAGGAGATTATCCCATCCGCTGCTGAGTAGGATTTCCGTCGCTTTCCAGGCTTCAATGATTGAATCGAAGCCCTCCACCTCCGTTTCTTGGATCTTTTTGATGAGGTTTTTGGTGGCCGCTGCGTTCGAGTCGTTTTTGAAGATCTGCGCAAGCTCCTGATGTAAGCTGTGCCATTCGGGGCTGTCGATTCTGATGCTTCTTTCTTTGAGCGCGTCGGCCAGGGCTGGCGGGAATCTTTCTTCGTGATTCTTGACGCAGTCGCGTCTCCTGCGCTCCAGGACTTCTAGCTTCATGCCCTTATTTTGGCACCATGCTGCACGGTCTTCTTCAAGTGGCGATTCGCAGCCTCGATCTTCTCGTGCTTCGGGCGATTCTTTCAGGCTGAGCCTTGCTTCTTCTGTGACTCTGAGTCTGTGGTAAAGCCAGCCCAGTGTGAACTTTTCGATGCTTGGATCCGGGCTGAATTTGCCTCCTTTTGCCCATTTCCAACCTGTGGTAAGAATTTTGAGATTGTGGATGACATCTCTGGCGTCTGGGAGCCTCTTTGTTTCATTCACCACTTTCACCATCGTGTCTAGCAGTTTTAGCTGAGTTGAAGATGGCCGTTTGAGTCCTACGACGCACCTATCGTTTCTCCAGAAGTTCTTGTCGTTGTTGAAGCTTTCGATTCCTTCTTTGCAGCTACTTGTCGTCCAATCCGTGAGAGCTAGCTTCTTCAGCGCCGCTGCCTCAGTTGTGTTGAGCATCGGATGATCTGCTAGGGCTAGAAGCGCTTTTTCCTGTCTGCTGCTTGGGGCGGGATCTAGGTTGAAAATCCATAGCTGTGGAGCTGCCCTGCACGGGATCCACAATACCCAGTGGTATTCGCCTCTTCCTATTTCTTTGATTCGGAGAGTAGTGCCGATGGGGCAGGTCTTTTTAGCCGCTGCACCGAGCCACTTTTCCAACGACTCTGATTCCGTGAGTTGCTTCCATTCTGAGTGCCACTGGGTGATCATTTCTCTGCAATCACCGTCTTGTCCAATGATGCTATCGTTGAGAAGCTGTTTGTGAGCCACGTGCAGGATGAGCTGCGAGAGAATTCGCGTAAGCGGTGTGGCTCTTGGAAGTTTTCCGTCTTTTTTCTGGAAACTTCCGATGACTTCCGGAATCCAGGCATCCGCATTCGCTGGTTCTCGTCTGGTCCAGCTGGTTTCTGGCTTCTTTTTGAGGGAGATCCAGGCGTTTTCTTGGTGGCATATTGTGTGCCAGTTTTTGGACGCTTTCAGCCATTGCAGCTTTTCGAGCATTTCTGCTGGGCTTGGATGCGCTTCGATTCTGAAAAGTGCTTCGAAGACTTCTTCAAGCCCTTTGGTTATAAGCTTCGTTAACCATGAGCGGCTGCGGAAACCTTGAAGCTCGTAGTCTGCTCTGGCCTTGGTCATGTTTTCTTTGATCACGCGGATACAGATTGCGTGCCAGAAACCTTCGTCGAGGATGTCCGCGTGGTCCAGCATCTCCCACTCATTGAACCAATCTTCTGAGCGCAGCTTGTTTCGACGCTTGAATTCCTCCAGGACTGAGGTTGGAAAGAGGCGATTAGCTTCGTCTGGATCCGCCGGTGTTAGGAATCTGAGGTCGTTGCCCGAATCATCTTCAGTTGGGAGTCTTTTGGCTACGATTCTCAGGGCGTTTCCTCTTCTGCCCTCTGGTCTTGCGTTGGCGTCAAAATCTGCTATAGATTCGAAGCTTCTCAAGTCGAGGCTCGGGCTAAAGCTGCACCCCTCATTCGTTGAGAGTTTCGTCGGACTGATAGCTGGGCTAAATGGGTATGGCGCTAATTCTAGCTGCCAATCTTCTGCGGCTTTTCCTTCGGCTGCTGCTATTTTTGAAGAAATCGCTTGGAGCGTCTCCGTTGGGCAGCTTGATTCTGGTGTGAGCCAAAGTGATTCTTTGCCCGATGTTGAGCAGAATATGATCTTGGCCTATGACGCTAGCTCTTCGAATTGACGCTTCGTCTTTTCGGGCGTTTTGGGATTGAAAGCCAGATTCTGGTCGGCCAAGAGGCTGTGGACGTCTGAGAGAACTGCGAGTCTGATGATTTTCGAATCAGGTCCTTCTGGGAGAAGGATTGTTCTTGAGATTCGTGACCAATCGATCATTGCGTCTAGGACTAGATCATTTCTAATGGGCTCATCAGTCATTCTCTTTTTGACTCTAAAAGGATTCAAAGCGGAGCCTTTCCTGAGGATAGCTGCTTCTAGTGTTTGAAGCTTCCTGGGCGTGTGCTTGATTGGCAGTTTTGGGTGTGCATCTGAGGCTGTGCCCACTTTCGGCGCGTAATTTTGGGCTGCTTTCCCGAATGCCTCGCCGAACATAGCTGAATAAAGCTTGATTGAGCAAGGATTCTTAATTTTGTATAGAAATATCCTCAAGGTACAGGAATGCGGTGGGTTGCAGTCTCAGAAATTCTAAAACGCGCAGCTGCCGATTCGTTCTTGATCGGTCTTTTAACCAGGGTTTCTCTGCCCCGGGGCTAGCAGCTCCGAATCGTTCTAGTTCGGAATCTTCTTAGCTTCTCTAAGGTGTGAAAATGATGCTTATGCTGCTATCTTCTCCTTTCCGGGAGCTTCAGGCTTTTTTTTTTAGATCTCGTTCTAGGATCTGCCTGGAATGGGGGATTTTTGGTGCATCGCGCGCGCTCGCTCTGATTGGCTACGGCTTACCGCGCCTTTATATGAACTTGCGCCGCTTATGCAGGTGCCGCTTTTTCCTTTGAGTGAAGCGGGAGGCCGTTACTAGAGTGTTGGCCTCATCCCAGAATCTTTTAAGGTCCGTAGACTCGAAATTTAAGCATCTTTTCTTCCGCAATTCTTGTAGAATAAGCGTATAAGTCCAGGGGACTTTTAGTTTTTATAGTCCCTTGGACTGAGTTTAGAGTCTTTGAGACTTTTAAGGGTGGGCAAGGTGCCCAAACAGTTTATAGTCTTGAAGGACTTGGGAATAACTGGTAAAACCTAATGATGGTCTACCTTAAGAGTCTTTGAGAGTTGATTAAATTCTCGGCTTTGCGAGTTTGGAGGCTCTCAAAGATTCTCTTAACTTTTTCCCTGTGAATATTATAGCCCTAGGCTATAATTTTCGGTTCTGGCTTGCGTGATTCTATGCAGCCGCTTAAGTGTCTCGCTCTCTTGCGCCTGTATCACCTCCCGTTTTGGAAATGGGTCACGGCACTGTCGGTTCTTTAGTTGCTAATCCGAGTCCACCGATGCTTGAAGCTGCTAATCCGAATCCTATATTCTTTGCGATTTTGGGAAAATGCAAGAGAAAAAATCAACAAAAAATGATTCTTTTCGAAGAAAAAGGGTTTCATTCATTCGACTGACTTTTGGAGAAAAGCACAAAATCGCGAATTTTATTAAGAAAAATGAAAATGCTTCTGTTGCAGAACTTTCAAAACATTTCTCGACGGCTTTGAAGCGAAAAGTTACTGTGCGGTAATTCCAAAAATATCTTTTCATTAATCATTTTGGTCTTCAGGCAAATTGGTTCGATAAAACAGGACTTGCAAAAATGGCTGAACATAGCGTTTAAAAACTCGAAAGAAACGCACTACAAATTTCTTGAAAATGACGAAGAAGGCGAAGACGAAAGTCCACTAGCAATAAAGAGAAGGCCAAAAGTGCATTTGTCGGAAGAAGACAAGAAGGAAATATCAAAATTTCTTCTAAAAAAGAGGTGAGAAAAGAAGCGATTTTCGATTTATGATTTTTTTGTTGACGCATTAATTTTAGATCAGAATTGACATTGAACGAGATCGCAGAAGAATTTGCCGAAAAGCTTGGTAAAGATGTGAGTAGAACCCACATCGCTACTATCAGAAATCGCCTCCAAAGGAAGAACAAAACCGACAGTGAGCTCAAGGCTCGTCTGGGCAGTTCGAGAAAGACCACCACAAAAACCGAAGAAAAGAGCGCGGCTCCGCTTGAAACTGAAATCAAGGAAGAAAATCAACGAAAAAGATCGCTTCGGTCGAGCAAAAATGAAATTTTTCAAGATGACTTCGTCTTTAAAATCCCTGAACCTATGGTGGTTCCGTCTCCAGGGTGAGTCATACTTTCATATTATTCTAAAATCCATTTATACAAGAAAAATCGTCCTCTTTTCAACCCGTCTTTTCAGGATCAACAAGGAGATTCATGAAGATTCGCCTTCGAAGAAAACAAAACTTCGAAAGCGAAAAAGAAAGAACTTGAAAATCAAGGGTCGTCGACTCATCAACCGAGTGATGCACTACAACTGCCAAGAAATCAACGAAGACGGAGCAGTTTCAGAACGATGGTTGCCTGTTTTTGAAGTTGAGGATTTCAACGATGTTGTTGAGTTTGAAAAGTACGTGGGCAAAGTGAGAATCGGATCTGAAGAGGATCTCTTTACACCGGAATGAAAAAATAACTGACTTGCTTCGGAAAATTCAATAAAGATAAATTATGTTTCAAATCGCTTTATTGGTTATTTTCTGAATTATGACGAGAAAACCAATGACGAGTAAGCAAATCAGTTGAGTGACCAAGCACCACTTGTAGAAATCAGTCTGAAATCCGAAGTTGTAGGTGTGCACGGGGTCGGAGATGTTGCGCTGCTCTGAATTTCAGTCGTTGAGTTTGTTGTATTTAAAAAGGTTGCTACCAAGTTGGATGGTATTCAGGCCACAGTTAGTTCCATGTGCTTCTTTACAGTGGTCTCTCGCGGCTTGTCGTTTGTGGTAGATGGTGAATTCCTGCAACAAGCCGAGAGGAAGTGTTATTACTGCCATAATCATCCCTCTGAAAGGATATTAACGAAAATAACCCAATGGCTCAATTGACGGTTCGAGGTCCTTTTTATTGATGAAAATCGAATCTTACATGATGTTGAAGAAAATTCCAACATATCCATTGTCGGAGCCTGTGTCGACATGCACTTCTGGTTTCCATTTAGGGACTTTATGGGGTTGAAAATAAATAACAGGACTCAATTTCTCGATCTCATTTATTCTCGATCAAATTATCTATTTCATTAATGTTGAATCATTATCAAACATCTTTATCCATCTCGTTATCCATCTCATTATCCTTCTCGATCGTGGTATGGGCTGATTCTTCGGCAAGACCGAAGAATTGATGCTTTAAATAACACTGATTCTTCGGCTAATTGAGAATTGCCTTGAACCGAAGGATTTATGATAAACTTGACAGTGATTCTTCGGCAAATTTTCTAGAATCCATTATCGAAATTCTTTTGATAGATCTTTGATTGTCAAATATGAGTCATAATAAAAAGGACATTTTCTAGAGAAAAAACTCATTTTAGCAATAAGTATTTTCTATAATTTGAGGCTAGTGTTAGGGGGCACTGAGCAAAGTGACAGAACAAACTCACCCGAGGGGGATAGGCTAGGGTTAGTTAGGGTTACTGAAGGTAACCCTAAGTAACCCTAGACTAGACCCCGGCATTTTAGGACCTAAGGGGCGGAGCCCCTTGGTAAGGGGCACAGGAATCTGTGAATAAATTCACCTTAGCCGAAGAATCAGTGCATCTTCTATCACTTATTCTTCGATTCTTGCCGAAGAATCACTGTTCTTTCACGAATCAATCCTTCGGCCTCCAAGCCGAAGAATTAGGCCGTATCACCTTCTCGATAATTATTTTGCAAACACAAGACATATTTAATGCAAAAATTTTATATAACATTATTTTTGACTCTCACTTATGGTGTTCTCTTTGCGATTAAAAACACTTCTATAAGAAAATTTTCAACCCTTTTTCTTTCGAATTCGTATGCGTGGTCACGACAAAATCCTGCGCCGGAAAGTACTCCGCCATTATCTCTTGTTTCATTCTTCCCCTTTTTCTTCTTTTCTCTTCCCCACTTCTTCAAACTCTCAGAAATCGAAGACTATTGGAAAGCAAGGCATATCCTCTCCGCGGGATATTAAGTTATATTAGCGACAATTATCGGCCGGCGGCCACTTTGCGGCTCATTCTCGAACTCTTCAGGAAGATAATTTCGTTTGTCGGTCTTCGATTTTTAAATATGGATTGAGCGTCGAAGCGGAAAATAATCAAAAACAAAACAAGCTTATTTTTGTGAATGGCTACTGTTTGCTACAGGTGGCGAAATGAAGACTTGTCGTTTCAAGACTGCTTGTCGTGATTGAATCTGATTCCTTGATTAATTAGATTTGAGAATAGTATTGGGGCTCTTTATTTTTAAAACCGCGGGAAGAGCTCTTCTTTTAATCAGGAAAATTGAAACGGGTCGAGTTCTATCGGACCTAGGGGAAGAATAAAAAACTCTTTATGACTCTTATTTTGATAAAATAAAGGACCAAAGCATTTGAATCTTAGATATTACTGTCCATTTAGTGAATTTTTGCTTATTGGAACCAATAATGAACCTTTTTAAGGGTACGGGTGTCCAAATGGCTCTAACCATGGCCCTATTCTGGGAAATCTAGATGAATTGGAGGCTTGAATCTTTTATTTTTAGTAAGTTTTGACCTAGAACTAGAATTGTATAGAAGAAAATCTCATTTTTATAATCGTTTTCTTGTCAAAAAATCGCTCAAAAGTTGGCATCTTGGACTAAAATCGGCTTAAACTGGCTTCAATTCCCAAGAATCGACCTTATAAACCTACTCTTTTTAAATTTTCTCATAAAATTTCAACCCTTTTTGAAACTTTTAATAGAAAAAAATCCAAAATTCAAGAAATTCCAGCTTCAGAAATCCCTCGGAGAAAGCAAGCTTTTCACTGAACTAAGAATAAGCATTTGATGACCGATTCTCAGACCGGGTCGCAAAAAGAGTCATGCACCTGTGCTTACTCAAAGGGCGATAGCTATCACCGGTGACGTAAGAAAAAAAATTAAAGCTCTAGCGCCAGCGGCGTTTCACGAGACCGAAAGACTATTAAGCCTTCTTCCTAAGTTTCAAGCCAGTCAAACTATTCCACAAAAATGAAAGAGAGCCTCAACGAGAAAGTTTTCAATCGAGTCGTTCAAATCTTCAGCTGCGGATCGAGCAACTTTGAGAATCAAAATCAAGAGGAAGAGGAGAAAATGAAAATCATCGAAAACGAAGTTGATTCCGGATTTGAATTGAGAAGAACTTCCATTCATTTTTCAATGATGCTTGATCATTTGAAGAGTCTATGACTCTCGCACCATAAGAACAACAAGCCGACCCCACCAGAGAAGATCCTTTTTTTTGATAAATTTCGCTCTTTTAAATCCCAAAAAATGGCGAAAATACAATTTTTCCGACAAGTTTTGCACGGATATTTTCAACCAATCAGAAGCCGGCGTTTTGCTGACCGGCCAATCAGAAGCCTAGTAGCCGCCTACGCAAAATTTGTCGAGATTTTTCGTCGATTCGTGATATCATCTGGTATCTTTTCATTCTGTAATTTTAACTGTAAATAAACCATTCAATTCTGAAAAGGACCATTTATTCAACTCTCCAGCTTCAGATATTTCTCAGGAAATTTGTGAAATTCCGCTTCGTCTTCTGCAGAAAACCTCGCAGGAATCGGCGGCTCCTGGCTCTTCTTCTTCTCAAACTCTTCCTGTGTCATTCTGAACCATTTCGTTTCCTCCAAAAACTCTTCTAGAGAAATGATGGTTTTTCCGTTGAACAAGATTGGTTCGCGCTGAAAATCGACTTGGATGAACTCTTCGTTTTTGGCGTTTTTGTAAAAGTAGAAGTCGATGTGGGCGGAGTAAGGAGGATAGACGCATAGTTTGCCAGTTTCTTTTACTGTTTTGTGCGTGAGGGCTTGGTGCATTGGTCCGAGGGTTGTATCGTGAACACTGGGAATCAAGAATGTGTAATTTGGCTATTATTCGTTGTTACCTGAGGATTGACAAGGGCTTTTTCAATTCAGAAACAATGTATTGAAGCAATCTTCCTGCTTTGAGCGACAGAACAAATTGTCTTTCTTCGTCGCTAAAAATCAAAATCAACAAGAACCAAACTTAGGGTTAGTACGAAAAAACGTCGAAAACAAACCTTATTCCATTGATGATATGTTTGGTCAAAACAGCCAGTTCCTCCAAATCTTTCGCCACCGAATCCATTTTGTCTTCATTGTTAATTTTAAACCCATGCTCTTTTCTTTTCAAGAATTCACCGAAAATCCTCCTCTATCTATGATTTCATCTGGTGATCCTTTCCTGCACATATAATCATCATAAACTCCGATCGGCAAAAATTGTCTTTGCTCTCCTTCAGGTCTTTTCTTCAAAATCTCGACTTCTTTAATAATCTTCGACATTTTCCCCTGAAAAGGTTCGTATAGGCAAGTTGCTCCCCAGGGCCATTGAAGATTTTCTAGGGCGGCTTTTGCTGATCGATGAAGGGTCAAAAAATCTAAAGAAAAGAAGAGTCAAAATAACGAAACGTAAATCTTACCATCTTCATCATTTGCAGGAGTTTCGATAGTAACTTCCATTTCTTTATCGAAAAATCCAGCGACGATTGCTCTGACTTATGCTTATCGCGGAAGAATTAAGTTAAAAAAATAAAGACAATGATTGGTATAAGCCTTTCCTTGCGCTTTCCACTGTTCTAGTAGTATTCGTGCTCCGGACGTAAACATCCTCTTCCTTGATTTCCCCAAGTTGCGTCTTCAGGTACTTTCCAATCTTTGCGTTTCCTTCGTATCCCCTCACTGTCAGTTCTCCCCGCTGACCTCCGCAAGGAAGGAGTCCTCCGGAAAATTGAGCCTTTGGAGGATCTCCGCCGCCAACATCGGTCCAGTTGACTTTGACTTGTTTCACATGATCGGGAGCTTCGAAGAGTTTCGGGTCATTCCATGTTGATGGTCCTGCATAAAAGATCAGCATTTTTCTTGATGAAAAAACGCAAGTGTTTACCTAATTCTTCCAAATAGCAAAGCGTGCTTCTCGCCCCATGTCTCGCCAAAACAACAGTTCTGACAAGCTCCAAATCTTCTGGATTTTCTCTCATTCCGACAAAAAAAAAAGCTCTTGTAAAAATTTATGATGTGCTTGAGAGCGTGTGAATGAGTGTTTGTTCTTTGGTCCAGTCAGTCGGACCATTTTTCTGACGTAATCGCCTCCCCTGGGCCAATTATTGAAGGCCGACCTTTTTGAGGTCAAGTTCATTTTTTGACCTCAAGTGACCTTAAAAAACGCTCCGTTTTAATCTTTTTGTTTTCGATTTTAAATCCGATGTTTTAGATTTTATTTATGAAAAATATTTTTTTCAGGCATCTTCAATTTAATTCCCAAAGAAAACGATTGTTTTGCCTTTCATCTAATCCCGTTCTTTGCATTTGTTGCCTTCTGAGAATCGCGTCATAGCTTTTCTCAGAGCCTAAGTAGCACCCCTGCACCAAGCTAGGGTCCCCACGCAACCTTTGTTTCTTTCGTACGTCACTTATCTGACGGAATCTGAGTGCCCGAGAAAAGGGATTAATGAACGGCGAATTTTCTTAATTGAGTGGCGCACGTTTTTTTTTCTCGAGTCATTGTCCGCGATTAACGAAAACTTAAGGGTCTAAAGTCGATAGCGAAATCATCGAAACCACCCTTAGGTTAAAACTTTTGACTCAAAAGAAGAGATGATCTTCTCGATTTCTTTATTAATAAAAAATATTTTTTAATTAAAAAATAATTTTAGTTTTTATTAAAAATTATTTTATTAAAATTATTATTCTTCTCAATTCGCAAAGCCCTTCCTTTCCTTATCGATTTGCTCCTATGGTGCACCCTAGCTGCACCTCCACCTTCTAAAGCGCAAGCTCGGCAAAGCGCTTTGGCCCGGGGGATACGCAGAAGGTACGCGCGGGGGTCTCTCGTCTCCAACTGCTTCTCCTCGTTTCATAACTCCTTCTGCCCCCATTTCGAGCGCGCAGGTCGACCCCTCAAGGCCAAGGTTCACGGTGTTATCTTTCACTACAAGTGCAAGTCTTAGAAAGAAACAGAGAAATTCGATAATGACAAGAGCAAGAGTGAAGTGAAGATTCAATTCGAGTAAGAGATCGTTATCGTTCTTTGGGGGCTCTCCGGATCTCGAGTTTTTGAGTGCCGCGAAATTTCTAATTATCGAAAATGAAAAATTTCAAAATCGTGAACCAGCCAATCAGAAAGCGTTGAACAAACGCCTACAAGTCCTGAGGATCAACCAACTGGTCACTCCATCCTCTTTTTCAACCCTCTTCCTCTATCAGACGAATACAGTAACCCGATCAGCACGAAACTCCAAACCTAGAACGAACGAACTACTGTAACAGAAAAATAGAAACACAAAAAAGGGAAAACAAAAAAGAAGAGAGAACTTCGTAAGCTGAACTAAGCCAAAATACGAGTTCCTGGGCCTGGACCAGCGCTGGAAATTTTAATTGTTTTTTTTTCGTAAAGGTAAGAAATTGGCTCATATTTTTGGTTGCCTGAAATCTGATCGGACGGGTTATCTTGTCAACCGCAAATTATCACATCAAAATACCACTGACTAAAACATGCATCAGCATCGATCAATTAATTTTCGACGGCTGAAGCCTTAATCAAGCGCTAGAATTTCTTTGAACTGAAAAAAAAAACTGATGCAAAGCTCTTTACAGTCCCGAATAAGGACAAAGAAAGGCAATTTAGACAAGTTTTAGTGCAATACATAAGCTCAAATCATCAACCTTGTTTTCTCGCTCTGGATAATTGCCAGAGATTATATCTCCGGGCAAGTTATTTTTTTTTCTTGCTTTTTTAAATTCTCAATTTTCAATTCCCATCTTTCAAAAGAGAAAAATAGTTTTGATTTTAGGAACTTTCGCATCAGTAATTCTAACGAATCCTACTTTTGGCGATTTTCCTGCAGCTTCAAATTTCAAATTCGCTCAACTCCAAATTCAAACCAACTCCAACTCCGATTCTTTTAATTCGAATTCGCACGTGACCGTTGCTCCAAAACTGCGCAGTTTGGACCAGCTCCTCATTGTTTCCGGTTTCGACATTCCGCAAATCATCATTCCCCCCTCGAAAGAGAACATCATCATCACGAATACAGTCGTCCAACCAGTAATCCAGTCAGAAGCAAAAATGTATATCGATGACAGTGCAGCTCCTCCACCATCTTTTTTGAATAATTTCGGCGACATTGGAACTACCGCAGCGACATTTCTAGACCTCGAAAATGAAGCTGGAACGCCTCCATCATTTTTGCCAGGCTTTGAAGATTTATCCACAACACCACGTAAGATTTCAACCACTGAAATTGTACCTCATCCTTGTTCTAGAGCAAGACCTTCTGCTGCAAGAAGACTTCGTTCACGCAAAACCCGGACTCTCAACTGGCGGTAGATTCCTCGAATTCGCCGTGAATCCAGAGCAAATGATCCCCGATTGGGTAAAAAGCGATGTTCTGAAGAGAGAAAATCTTCCGAATGACACGATCAATCCACTCCACAACCTAGAAATGGCAAATCCACAGTGCAATCCATTCCCGTTTTGTGACGAAAATGGATGCGAGCAGTGGCAATTGATGACGTTAATAGTTTTTCAATTGTTATTATTGATGCTTATTGTGATCAGTAATGTAACGATTATTTCCGTCATTTTTGATATGAACAAATCGTCAAGAAATAGAAGGAAAGGGGTTGATTTAGTTGAAATTTTTCTTAAGAAAATTTCTTCATTTTCGTTTTTTCTAGCTTTTTTTGCAAAAAATGATTCCTTTTCAAAGTTATCGTTCCGCAAACATCTTCAAACTTTCCCTCGCCCTCGCGGATTTACTACTCGGGTTGAGTATACTCCCGCCTTCATTGAAAAACACCATCAATCTTCTCATCAACGAAGATTTCCACGAAAAAATGGCGCAAGAACAAATCAATTCTTTCGGCTCCCCAATCGCGATCATCTTCGGCGCTGGAGCCGTCATAGCCACGATTGCCTCGATCTGGTCGATTTTTGCGGTGCAATTGGACTTGTTTCTTCGAATGCGCTGGCCGGTTAAGCAGCACGTGGGCGGGATTCTCAATACCAACCGGGCGAGATGGCTGACCGGACTCATCTGGGTCTTCGCGATTGGCGTGACTTTTTCCCTCCTCGGATTTGGCATCAACTTTGGTCTCAGTCGATCGACCCTGTCTTACGGCCCTATTGCGGATGAATACAGTGAAGAAAACGATCAGTCAACGAAATTCATCATCTTCACCGTTTTGGTCTGGGGCCTTCCGTTTCTGCTGACCCTTCCGCTGGGCGTCTATTTGGTCGTTTTGATCAGAAATGCAAGCAAGAAACTCGCGCTGAGAGCAAATCAAAGCTATGTTCGAAGACATCCAGATGTCCAGGATAAGAAAAAGAGCTTGAAGAAGAGTTGGGAGGCGACTTTGAGGACGATCACTGTTGAGGTAAGATTTTGACGATGATTTCTTGTTTCTGACCGTTTTTTAGGTCATTTTCTTCATCACTTTCGTCCCATCCATCGTCGCCCGTATCCTGTACGCGTACACCGACGGTTGCGACCCAATCATCAACACTCTTTCCTTCATCGCCACTTGCATCCTCTGCATTGGCTCCTTCGCCAACCTCTTCGTCTACCATCTCATGTGGAAAGACTTCCAGGAGCGACTCACAGCTCTCGTCTGCATGGTCAAGAAAACCGATGCCAGCCCGATCAGCTCGATCAAAAGTCCAAAAACGACGAGGACGGAAGCCAGCTTATCGGTCAAAATAAACATGTCGTACGACATCAAACGCGAACTTCCAATCTAAATCGCAAAAAAAGAAATAAAGAAAGATGCTGCTACACTTCTGAAAATATTGAAAAAATACCTACTTTCACTGCACATATTGCCCAAAACTGAAAATAATTACTATGGATACCTCACGGGAAAAAATACTGTAAATGGTGATGATTTGAAGATTTCACCAGAAACGATGATTATTTTTTATCTCTATGCACATATAATAAAAATCACACTACATTCAATTTTGAAATTCTCTAGAAGCATGCAGTACGGAAAAATATTATTTCCTCGGCTTCAGCCATGTTTAGCTCTACTTTCTTTTTATTGGTCATTGCAAATGTTCGGTCAGATATTATCTTCACGGAATGCCAAGCTTACTTCCTCCAGGTTTGATTTAAATAGGAAATGAATTGTATTATTTTATAAGAACCAACCGGGAAATGAAAACATAAATTTCTCGACAGACGACATTCCATGCTCTCAACAAGCTCGGGGAGCGACTGTATACGACAGATGGACTAATTACCTAGAGGACGGTAAGTCGATTTTATTTCCGAAAAAAAGTAACCATCTCGAATCAGGATTTTACGTCGTCCCGTATTTCTTCGAAGATGATTATGAAAACCATGTCTATTCAATTTACAACTCGACTGAGTCGGTGGCAAATATGGAGGAACTTCTTGGTCTTTTCGAGCAACATACTTGCGTGAAGTTTAAAAAATTGACGACTGAGGAAGAAAAGGCATTGTATGATTACAAGCTTGAAATTATCTGGAATGGAGTGACTGCTGCTGCGTCGTATGTCGGTGAGTAAGTCCCTTTCGGTCAACTTTTGAAAGCGAATTTTAAGGTCGTTTGTCTTCATATTATCAACCTCAGCCGCTTTGGATGCGCCCCGACGCCTGGAGCTGGAACGGAAACACAACGATGCAGCACGAAGCCATGCACGCTCTTGGATTTCTTCACGAGCATCAACGAATCGATCGAGACAACCACATCGAAATTCATCCAGACTACGCCAGCAGTAGTAACTACGCACCAATGGCGACTGAGGACTGGTTGAATATGAGTTCACCATACGATACCAATAGCATCCTTCACTACTACGCGTATTCGCTTGGAGATGGAACCTACTCTTTATCTATTCCTGGAAGTAATTTTACAGTTCCTCTGCCTGTCAGCAGAACGTATCCGATGTCTGAGCAGGATATCTTTCAAATCAATGAAATGTACGGTTGCGAAGGAAATGGTTTTGTTATATTTTTTCGTATTGATTAAAAGTCAGATCACTTCGTATAAATTTCCGAAACCATCGAAAGAATTAACATCTACGCCTGCACCATCAACAACAACTTCGTCAACAACATCTTCCACGACATCGACAACAACGACATCAACAACCAAATCAACCACTACAACAATGATGAGATCGACGGAAGTTCCATCTTCGTGTGGAAAAATGACGCTTCATTTTGTTTTCATAATCATCTGTTTCTTTTTGTTCATATAAAGATCTCATTATTAATAAATTTTTTTCAGTCATTATTTCTAGAGTTGTTTGATTAGGGATATCTGTTTGATATTTATCTTCAGTTATGCTTTCAATTCTTGTTATTTCCTTTCTTTTGGGAAAAACTCGTTCGGATATTATTTTTACGGAATGCCAAGCTGAGTACTATCGAGTGAGTTGTTGACTTGAAAAGGAGAGTAGTAAATGATCTTCAAGAGTTTACCCGGGAACGAAAATGTAAGTTTTACGACCAACAATATTCCATGCGCTCCATCTGCTCGAGGAGCGACCAATCTACAGCTTTGGACAAATGTTCTTGAAAATGGTAAGCTTATTGATAAAAAAATAGATATTGAGGGCTATATTATATAACTTATGTAGGATTTTTCATCGTTCCGTATTTTTTCGATGATGGTTATGAAAATCATATTTACGAGGACTGGGACGCATCTGAATCACTGACGAAAATGGAGGAGCTTCTTGACCTTTTCGAGCAATATACTTGCGTGAAATTTAAGAAATTGGAAACTGAAGAGGAGAAAAACATGTATGATTACAAGATCAAAATAATTTGGGACTCAACTGTTGAGTCTCCTGGAAGGGCTCAGTTAGGTAAGATTATTTAGAATAACGCTACTGGTAATTAATTGGTTGTTTTTCTAAGGTCAATATCCTTTGTCGGAACAGCCACAGTGGATCTCGATGCGTCCTGACGCATGGAGCAATAATGGCAATACAACGATGCAACACGAAGCAATGCACGCTCTTGGATTTTTTCATGAGCATCAGCGACTCGATCGTGATAACTATGTTGAAATCCATCCTGACTACGCGAATAATGATAATTACGTCAAAATGTCTTCAGATGAATGGAATGACTTGAGCTCCCCCTATGACTTCAATAGTATAATGCACTACTCTTCAAAGTCGACGGATGATGGCAGATGGTCCTTGTCGATTCCAGGCAGTAATTATCAAATTCCTGTTCCCGGCAATAGAACTTATCCCTTCTCGGAGCAAGATATCGCTCAGATAAACAGTTTGTATAATTGCCAAGGAATAAGTTTGAAACTGAAGTTTTTCTCGTGATTTTCATTTTAAACTCAAATAAAGACCCTGTTTTAACAACATCAACACCGACAGTAATCCCTCCTATAACTGAAGACAACGCAGTACCATATATTGCTAACATTATGTTTATGTTACTTTTTATATATGCTTGCTTTCCAAGTTTCTTATCAAAAATCAAGAAATTATTCACTCGTATGAAAAAACAGTCCGTCGAGCCAGAAAACATATCTTCAAATGTGTCAACGGCCAGCTATATTGATCTCGAATCAGTAGAACCGCCCGCAAAATTATCAAAATCATCAAATGAACCCCCTAAAATACTCGAAAATTCCACGAAAGATACGCCAAAAAATCCATCAAAGACAATCTCTCAAAAATTTCCAGTCAGTGAGACTGCGAAAAAGAAAACCACCAAAAAGTCGCCAAAGAAAGCTACTAAAATAGTCTTTGAAGACGACGGGCGAAGAAAAAAAGCCACCAAAAAGTCAGCAAAGAAGAAGCCTTGATTTGTTCGTCTTACTTTATTTTTTCTTTCAATGCTTTATTAAATATATTCAATCATCTGTCTCTTTTTTCAACCGAAAATTTTTTTTATTAAAATGAATCTTTCATAAATTTTCTAGAGTGACAGCATCGAGCCTGACTGTTCTTTGTTTATCTGTAGTTATGCTTTCATTATTTTGCATTTCAATTATTTTTGGAATTATTCGGTCGGATATTATTTTTACGGAATGCCAAGCCGATTACTATCGAGTAAATTGATGATTTCGTACCAAAAATAGTTATTTCGCTTCTAGAGTTTACCGGGGAACGAGAATATCAATTTTACGACTGACAGTATTCCTTGCTCACCATCTTCTCGAGGAGCGTCCTATAATCAGCTCTGGACAAATATCTATGAGGATGGTAAGTGATTAAAAATATCACTTCATTAATTAAATATTAAAGGGTTCTACATCGTTCCGTATTTCTTTGAAGATGGATATGAAAATCATGTTTATGAGGATTGGGATGCCGCCGAGTCGATGGTTAAAATGGAGGAGAGGCTTAATTATTTCGAAGAATACACATGTGTGAAATTCAGAAGGTTACATACTGAAGAGGAAAAAGATCTGTATGATTACAAGATTGAAATTTTATGGGATGGTATCACTCACGGAGCATCTAGATTAGGTAATTATGCCAATTAAAATAAACATTTTTTTCAAAAAATCCGATAAGGTCGTACTTCCCTATCAGATCAACCTCAGCCCCTTTGGATGCGTCCAGATAAATGGGCAAAACGTGACCATACCACGATGCAACACGAAGCAATGCACGCTCTTGGCTTCTTTCATGAGCATTCGAGGCCTGATCGCGACGAATATGTTGAAGTTCATCCAGACGACGCCAATGATAGTAATTTCATGAAAAGGCCAATCGATGAGTGGAATGATCTTAACTCTCCGTATGATTTCAATAGCATCATGCATTATCCCGCGAAAGATCGAGGAAATGGCCAGTGGTCTTTGTCCGTTCCAGGCAGTTATTATCTGATTCCAGCTCCTGCCGTCAGAACTTTTCCGATTTCAGAGCGCGATGTTATTCAAATTGAAACGATGTATAATAATTGCCAAGGAAACAGTTTCAATAATATTTTTTATTGTTAAATCTCGTCGTTTATTTTTGATAGAAAACATGATTACAGAACCGACAACGACTACAACTACAACGACGACGACAACAACGGTCTCGACAATGATAACATCGACAGAGATGGCCACTACAAATTCATCTCCAACAACCGAGACATCTTTAACGAACAAATACCCGCTTTTTTATATTATCAATATTTTCCTTATTCTGATTTTCTGCATGACTTGGTCGAGGCGCCTTTTCTCCAAATGCAGAAGACGTAAAGTACATCAGAGCCCTAGCGATTCGGAAATTCGACAGAAAGCTGAATCAAAAACAAAATCGTCGAAACCAGACAATAATTCACCCAAAACAATCAAAAATCCAGCAAGTGTCCAGTCAAAAATTCAATCAAAGACTCTTTCTCAAAATTTTCCGTTTTTACGGAATGCCAAGCTGAATATTACCGGGTACATATAAGAAAAAGTGTTTTCCATTTCTATCACCGATTTAAGACCGTACCTGGGAATGAAAATATTAATTTTACGACTGACAATATTCCTTGCTCTCCATCTTCTCGAGGAGCGTCACAAAATCAGCTCTGGACAAATATCTACGAAGACGGTAAATTTCGGAATCCTTCATTCATTTAAAGCTCCAAATAAGGGTTTTACATCGTCCCGTATTTCTTCGAAGATGGATATGAAAATCATGTTTTTGAAGATTGCCAATCTTAGATTGGGATGCCGCCGAATCGATGGTAAAAATCGAAGAGAGGCTTGATATTTTTGAAGAATACACATGCATAAAATTCAGAAGGTTACAGACTGAAGATGAGAAGGATTTGTATGATAACAAGATTGAAATTTTATGGGATGGAATCACTCATGCAGCATCCTACGTTGGTAAATATGACAGTTGAAGACACATTTTTTCATATCTGATAAGGTCGACTGTCCCTATCATATCAGCTTCAGTCGATGTGGCTGCGTCCAGATTTGTGGTCAAATAATGGTGGAACGGTGCGACACGAAGCAATGCATGCTCTTGGCTTTTGGCATGAGCATCAGCGGCCTGATCGCGACGAATACGTTGAAGTTCACCCAGACGACGCCAATAACGATGCTTATATGAAACTACCAATGGATGACTGGAATGATCTCAATTCTCCCTACGATTTTCAAAGCCGCATGCATTACAGCCCGACTGATCGAGGGAATGGCGAGTGGTCTTTGTCAGTTCCCGGCAGTAATTATCTGATTCCGGCTCCTGTTGACAGAACATATCCGCTCTCAGAGCGTGATTTAATTCAAATTGAAATGATGTATAATAATTGTCAAGGAAACAGTTTCAATACTTATATTTATTTTAAATTCTCGTCTTATATTTTAATGAAATATGGCTGAAGAACCGCCAACGACTACAACTATAACGACAACAACGGCTTCGACAGTGACAATATCGACAGGGATGGCCACTTCAACAACAGAAACACATGCATCATCAACAACAAATTCATCTCCAGCAACCGAGACATCTTTAACGAACAAATACTCGCTTTTTTATATTATCAATATTTTCCTTATTCTGATTTTCTGCATGACTTGGTCGAAGCGACTTTTCTCCAAATGCAGAAGGCGTAAAGTACATCAGAGCCCTAGCGACTCGAAGACTGAATCAAACTCAGATCAAAAATCTTCCGAACCCAAAAGACCTCCTCCAAAACCGTCGAAATCCAGCAATAAATCACCCAAAACAGTCAAAAATTCAGCAAGTGTCCTTCCAAAAAGTCCATCGAAGACTCTTTCTCAAAAATTTCCCGCCACCGACAGCACCAAAAAGAAAGTCGCGAAGAAGTCACCAAAGAAACCTTCTAAAAAAGTCTCGGATGATGACGGACGAAAACAAAAAGCCACCAAAAACTTGTCAAAAAAGTAGCCTTGATTATTTTCCCTTTCTTTTATGCAGCTTTTGAACTGAAAATACTTGAATAAAGTCTGTGCATATTTTTTTCTAGAGTGATAAGGTTGTGCAAAGTTGCTCTTTGTTTATTTACAGTTATGCTTTTAATTTTCTTCATTTCATTTCTTTTTGGAATTATTCGATCGGATATTATTTTCACGGAATGCCAAGCCGAGTTTTACCGAGTAAGATCATGGCTCAAAATTAGCGAAAGTATCTCACTTACTAGAGGCTACCCGGAAATGAAAATTTGAATTTTACGACTGATAATATTCCTTGTTCTTCATCAACTCGAGGAGCAACAGAAGGTCGTGAGCGTTGGACAAATGTATTTGAAGACGGCAAGTTTTAAAATTTATTAAATAAATCTTTATTTTATAAAGGATTTTACATCGTCCCATATTTTTTCGAAGATGGCTATGAAAATCACGTTTACGAGTCTTGGGATGCAGCACTTTCGATAAGACAAATGCAGTATTATCTTGGTCTTTTTGAACAATACACCTGCGTCAAATTTAAAAGATTAACGACTGAAGCTCAAAAAGATTTGTACGATTACAAGATAGAAATAATTTGGGATGGGGTCAATCGAGCAAGATCTTACATTGGTTCAGCTTCTGTAAGAAAAATCTCTTGTTCATCAAAAATTCAGGTCAGATTTCGTTTTCAAGGCAGCCCCAAACATTATGGATGCGACCTGACGCTTGGAATATGAATGGCCAGACAACGACGCAGCACGAAGCAATGCACGCTCTTGGATTTTTTCATGAACATGCGCGGCCTGATCGCGATTCTTATGTCGAAGTTCATCCAGATGACGCTGGCGACAGTAACTACGCGATGAAGTCCGCTGATGATTGGTGGAATATGAATTCGCCATACGATTTTAACAGTATCATGCATTACATTCCGAGTTCGAGAGGTAATGGACAGTGGTCGTTGTCACGACCCGGAACGAATTATTTTGTTCGTGCTCCTGTGAGCAGAACCTTTCCTTTGTCGGATGAAGATATTGCTCAAATAAATTCGATGTACAATTGCCCAGGAAATGATTTTAATAAAAATAATCATGCTGATAAGGAAGAGTATATAATCTTGAACAGGAGCTCCATATTATATGGACCATATACCACGACAACTACAACTACTACAACGACAACAACGACTACGACCACGACCACAACAACCTCGACGACGACGACAACTACTTTTACAACTTTGACAACAACGACAGTGACAACCACTTCAACGTCAGAAAATGTTGAATCCTCATCAACAACAGCGACTCTATCATCATTAACAACAACTGAAACATCTTCGAGGAATAGCAGCCAACTTTTTTATATTTTCAACATATTCCTGGTTCTGATCTCCTGCGTGACCTCGACGAGGTTTCTATTCTCAAGATGCAGAAGTCGAAAAGTTCGTCAAAGCCCTAGCGATTCGGAAATTCAACCGGAAGCGGAATCTGAAACAACTCCAGAATTGTCCGAATCGAAAAGAACTCCTCCGAAATCGTCAAAACCCGAAGATAACTCACCCAAAACAGTCAAAACTCCAGCAAATGTCCTGCCAAAAATTCAATCGAAGACTCTTTCTCAAAATTTTCCGGCAACCGAGAGCACCAAAAAGAAACCACCGAAGAAGTCACCAAAGAAACCTTCTCAAAAAGTCTTGGTAGATGAAAGTCGAAGAAAAATAGCCACCAAAAAGTCATCAAAGAAAAAGCCTTGATTCCAATTTATTTAGCTATTTTCCCCCAACCATGTTGTATTTCTTCCATTCCTTTTCATCAAATAAAGCTAGTTTTGAATCACCCGCGTTTGTTCAGAAGAGGCCAATCGAGAAGGTACTTGCAAATAAAGAAAGCTAAGAAATGTTGCGTATCTTGTGCAGAGAGAAAAGCTTGTTGGCCCGTCATTTATCTTCCCTTCCAATAGGTTTGCAAGAAATTTTTGCCTTCATAAAACTTGCTTAGATGATCAGTTATTCGCTCTTTCTTCCGAGGAAAGAGGTCTTCGCCAGAACTTCCGAAATTTCTTCGAAACCGAACTCGCTCCTCACGCTTATGACATCGACAAAAACGACCATTTTCCTCAACTCAAAGACTACATCAAGAAATGTGGAGATATGGGTATTCTAGGGCTGACTGTCCATGAAGAATACGGTGGAACGAATCTTGGATACTTTTCCATGGCTTTGGCTGCGGAAGAAAATGCTCGAGTAAACGCTGGAATCGCAATGACAACTGGCGCTTGCAGCAATTTATTCATCAATCAAATTGTTCGAAACGGAAACGATGCTCAAAAGTCCGCCTTTTTGCCTGATCACGTGGCTGGCAATCTTATTGGAGGACTTGCCATGACCGAGCCGAATGCAGGGAGCGATGTGATGTCGATGAAAACGAATGCCGTGAAGAAGGGAGATTATTACGTCATCAATGGGAATAAATTTTGGATCACGAATGGACCGGTAGCGGATCATATCATATTGTATGCAAAAACCGATCTTTCAAGGAAAGGGTTGAAATTTCGATGATTTTGTCTTTTTGAGAATTCATTTTCAGAAAAATCAAAAAAGTGATTTTCAAATTTTCAGCCCAAAACAAGCAATGATGGAAAATCAATCACCGCTTTCATCGTCGATACAAAAACTGAAGGCTTCAGTGCTCAAACGATTCCGGGAAAGCTCGGGATGCGAGGATCCCCCACTGGCGACCTGACTTTTGAAAACATGAAAGTTCACGAAAGCATGGTTCTCAGAGGAGAAGGTCAGGGAGCAGCAGTGTTGATGTCTGGACTGAATATTGAGCGAATTCTCGCGGCGGCTATTCCCATCGGTATTGCTCAAGGTATAGTCAGGGCTGCCCAATCGGACAAAAAATCGATCCGACAGGGATCCGAATTTGCCGATCGGAAATTGCGATCCGATTTTACCGATCGGAACCGATTTTCCCGATCGGACATGACAGAAATTTTTTATCCGATCCGACCGATTACCGATCCGATTCCGATCGGATTCTGATCCGATTGGGCAGTCCTGATATAATTTGGAATTTTCTTCTGCGGCTAGTTCTATTTTTAAGCCGCGGTGGACTGTTCCTTCGAATACGCTCATGAACGAAAGCAGTTCAACCAGCGAGTCGGCGAGTTTCAACTCATCCAAGGCAAGATGGCCGACATGTACACCTCCCTCTCTGCCTGTAGGTCATACATGTATAACATCGCCCGACATGCAGAAAAATTCGAGCCGACGAATCACGACTGCGCTGGGCTGGTTCTGTACTGTGCTGAGAAAGCAACTCAAATTTGTCTCGACGCGATTCAGATTTTGGGCGGAAATGGCTACAGTAAGTGCTTTAATTTTGAGCTTATTAGCAATTTGATTCAGTCAATGACTACCCAACAGGAAGATATTTGCGCGATGCGAAATTGTGGGAAATTGGAGCTGGAACAAGTGAAGTTCGAAGACTCATTGTCGGCAGATATTTCAATTCTCTGTACAAATAAAATTTCATTTTGACTTTTTCAATCAAAGAAATTTCGATTTTTTTTCAATGAAACAACGAATCAATCGCAGTTTGGCAAGCTTCAATTCCTTTCAATATTAAATTACCCAATCAGCAATTATTTCCAAGCCTTTTGGCTTATCATTCTAGCGTGCCGGGGTCGCGATCCTGCCCGCGGCAGATTCAGTCTCCGACGGTCGTACTCAAATAATCGATCTTAGTAAATCTTCTCATCTCCTGCAGATTCCTCTCGTTTCCTTTTTTTTCAAAAGAGATTTTTGCGAAGAAGAGTTTTTATGTCGGATGGAAGAAAAGATAGAGCAATGAGGATTCCTTTTAATCGAACAAATGTTATTTTAGGAAAGCGAGCTAATTTAAAATTCGAAAATTTCTCTGAAAGGAAAATAAAATTTCAAGCTCGGAAAAGGAACTGTTCTGGTGATATGCTTTGCGGGAGTGATACACCATCTTGCGGTTTTGAGAAAAATCAAAGTCGCATTCATTCAAAATGAGAGAACGCAACCAAAAGTCAGCCCGCTGTGGTCAACAAAATGCAAAAAACCAGAGGTACGCTTAAAATTGCAAATAGAAGACAATTTTTCCTAAAGTGCTGTCTATGTCAGATGCAGCATATTCATTTTATTGTCAGGAATGAAATAATTTCTTTCAATCACATAATAAAGCATCCAGGAGTGGTTATTGGGCCAGCATGCACTTCGGGTACGCCTCGTTTAATAGCAACACCGAATTTAAACCCGGCTCGGAGCGCAAAAGGCCCAGCTTGAACTTCTGCAAGTGATGCTCCAGCTTCATAACCAGTGAACTCGTATCCGAAACCAGCACGAGCACCTGCTTCTAACACAGAAGCGCTTGCACTCGCACCAGGAATGTAGTCAACACCGGCCGTTACTTTACAAATTAAAAAGAATCCTTATTTTAAAATTACTCTTTCCAGCTCTAGCACTTGCTTGAAAATCGCCCAATTGCCCCTTCGGTGCTTCGTAGTTGGCGCCAGCTTCAGCTTTGAACAAATCGCCATCAACATTAGCCTCCACAATCTTCAATACTTTTGTATTTGCACCAAATTTTTTAACAGCGGCTTGCGCACTAGCAGTTGCTATAAAAGGGTTCGCACTTGTTTGAGCGGAAGCGTGGTTCTCATCTATGGTTATCTCTGCTGAACCAATGTTCGATTCGAGTTTAACAGCTTCACAAGAGTTATTTATTATATATCTAACGTAAGCATACATCCGTGGCTTTCAGAGCCGCCCCAAGATTTTTCGACATGTTGTTCATTTTCTTTCATCTTCTCTTCTACCCACTTTGAGAAAGCTCCTCTTAATTTGATTTAATTTAAGGAACAATTTTATTAATTTTTTGTTCTTAATTTTAATAACACAAACGTACAACCCTTTGTCAATAGCTTTGTCGATTGCCTCATCCTTGAGATCCTCAAATTCATCACTCGAATTCTCACGATTCTCGGTATCAGCCATCACTCTTAAATCTGAATACTATGAACTATTTTTCCTCTTGAAAATTTTACTCAATGCGGTTCCTGAAATTGAAATTTTTGAGTCGCCTCACTCAGAATAAATACAGTTTTCCTCTATCATATTTGTCGATGTCAAACTCGTTTCCGCAAGAAACATTTGCTATTCATAAAGAAGTCATGGTTAAAAATTATTTTTGAATTTGCATGCCATCAGATCTCAATATTTACAATACTTTGAAGGGCTATGTCTTTTTGAAAAAACACAAGACAGCTTCCACTACCTTCCGAGGAATCATGGCTAATGTCGGCAAAAACCTCTCCTTCGATGGCGAACACAATTGGCTTGGACCACAAGGTGGTTGTTATCCGGCTCCATTCGGTCCAACTTGCTGGCCATACAGGTATTCTTTCAATTAAGCTAAGGAAATTAATTTTCCTCAGTGAGGATGGATCGCATTTGGAAAAAATTGAAGCCCTCAGCTACCATTTTCGCTGGAACTTGGACTACATGCCCAAATTACTTGAAAATAATCGGCAAAACATAAGGGTAGGTCTTTCCACTTCAGCTGATTACTCATCAGATTTTCAGACAATCACAAGCATTCGCGATCCACTGGAAACCTATCGCTCTGTCTTCAACTATTTCTACGGCGCCAAACGGAAAGGCCCTCACGACAAGTGCGACATCACGTGCTTTGGCGAACCTTATTGGTCCTTGACAAAAAACGAAAATCTGACAATCGGAGAGTTTCTCGACGACTTAGATGACATCTACACTGATGAAGCTCCCTATGCCTTCAGAACAAAGAGCATCCAAGCGTATGAAATGGGCATGGAGTTGAAGAAAATGGACGATCCTAAATACGTCCGGCAGTCCTTGATTGAGATGGATAAACAGTTTGATCTAGGTATGTGGCGAAATTGCGGAGCTATTTTCATCAGTTCTACTGTAGTTATCATCACCGAACATTTTTGGGAAAGTATCGTCTTACTGGCTCATCTAATGTGCGTTGAATACAGTACTTTATACAGGAAAGGGCTCGAAAATCAGAAGCATCTATTTTTTCGGACTAAAACAAAAAATGGAACAGCATTTTTGGATGACCAATAAGATTGCTGTATTTGGCTTTCCGGCCAATCAAAACCATGAATCATAAAATCATTTCCATTTTATGGTTCTAGCCATATTTTCCTAGTTCTAGAGATAAAAGTCATCAAATTTTCTTGAGCCCTAGAATAGAGAATACGCGAATAAAAAGGACTACGAAGTACCCCCTTTGACTCCCAAGCAAATGTCAAACTTCGAAAAATACAACAAAGTGGACATTGAGCTCTACAATTTCTTCAACGCTTCGCTTCATGAGAAAATCGACGCCTTCGGCCGAGTGGTAGGGCATTTTCAATAAGATTTCATGCAAATCCGACTTGTAGAGAATGAGGACAGAAATCATTCTCGCAAAAAGGGCGTATCAAAAATGCGCGAAGAGCAAGACTGATGAATGTCTTCATAACCATCATCGGCCAAAAGGAATGCCGAAAAAGATGGAACCAAGGCTGAAATTGTCGACGTTTGTTGATTTGATGGAAAGATACGAAGGAAAGTGCAATCATGCTTCAAATAATGCTTATGTTCAAGGTATGATTAGCAGAAAAATTTCCTTCAAATTTGTTTCAGCAAAGAAAATGCTGGAAACTGGAACTTGGGACAACGAATGCGAACATGGAAGAGAAATGCTAGAAAATATGGTTTTCGACACGAAAGTCCCGATGTCAAAAGACCTACCTTTCATCCCCCAGAAAGGCCCAAATGCAGATTATTTCAAGTGATGAAAAATACTAGTGCTTTTAAATTTTCTGTACATAACAGTCGGTGATGCAGGATATACACAATTATTTATTACACTGCCCAGGCTTTTACAATAAAAGAAGAAAAATAAACAGAATTGTCGAAAGAAAAAATTCTTTAGCAGAATCTTCGGTGGTGAAATAAGAAGTAGTTGTTGTCAAAGAAATCGTTGTTGGAAACGGAGTTGAGGTTGTTTGATTGACATATGCGTTGCAAGGAAATTCTAGAGAGAGTTATCAAAAGATCCATTTTTTCCTTACCTTGCATGAAATCCTTGTTAAAATTGAGATAAATATAGAGGCAAAGATGAAATAAATTTTTATCAACATTTCTCAATGTATCTTCGTTTGAGTTCACTAGTTTTGGCTCTTCATTTTTTCATATAAAAATAAGTTATCTTGAGAAAGAAGCCATTTCTTGATTCAATATCTCTTTATTCCAAATTCCACTGTTGATTTCATGAGCATAAATCAGATCCATCAAATCACTGGACAGTTCATGCGTTCTTTGGTGAAGCTGCTTCATTTCTCTCATGCTGTCAGAAATGAATTGATTGCTACTATCACAGCTTTGGAAGATTTCGTCCGATTTGAGAATGAAGATCGTCAGAAGAATCGAAGTCGTTATAACGATGAAAGTGGAGAGGACACAAATGATTCTATTCGACCGCTTTCTTTGGTGTTTCTCAGAACTTTTCAGGCGTAAATTTTCATCAAGGAGATTTCGGTAATTTTCTTTTGATAATTCTGGTCGATTTACCTAAAAAAATTCATTTGTTTTGAAAAGATAGAAAAACCAAACATAGAAATTCTCTGGGGTATTTTCTGTGACGAAACTCTCTGAGTAAACTGTTGCTCTTTCTTGAACCATTTTTCAACAGATGGGAAAGTTGGTCAATATTTCTAATCTTGGATTCTGACTCCCGATTCTGTTTGTTCCCGAATGTTAAGTGTATTTGTGCAAATAATCGCCCATAATTTGCAATAAAAAGGGAAAGCATAAGGGCGTGTGAAACCAGCTTCAGTAGAGTTTCTTTCTTTATTTGTGATAAAAAGGGTTGATTATCGATAAGAATTATTAAATGCCATCTTTCAAAATCCCTTTAACATCTGAAAATTTTGGTTTGCACTAAACCGCCCTTTTCAAAATAAATAAGAAAAGATCAATTCTGTCTAAAATTTATTTCATTGAAGCCGATTCGCAGATGACATTTTGAGGAAAATCACAGACAAGAGTTTCCGGATTAAAAAGCAGTCCAGGAGGGCAGTCTTGATCCGGCCATTTTATTCCGTCGTAGCATTGGTAGAATTTTGAACAGTCGTTTTCGCTAGGGTAGATTCCGTCTTCACATTTTTCTGAATTGCTTGATGTTGTCAATGTTTCACTCGTATGCTTTCTAGTTGTCGTTGATGGAGGTGTTGTTGCTGTAGTGGTCGTTGGCGATGTAGTTGTAGGAGAAGTTGATGATGAAGTTGGAGTGGTAGATGTTGTTGTTGTTGTAGTAGTTTTTGTTGACTTTGTTTTTCGAGTCGTTGTTGATGCCGTTGTTGCAGTTGTCGGTCCGTCGGTCGAAGTTGTGGGGGAGTCGTATTTTTTACAATGGAATTCTGAAGGAATCATTCATTATTCTCTCAATCAATAATTGCCCATGTTACATGGGCCATGTAGCCTATCTGACCTGTCATAATTCCATTCTCGAAATTAATATTACTGTTCAGGCAAATTTCATAGACATTCTCATCAATGAAGACTAGTCTGTCCTCAATGGATTTAACTTAGCACCGATATTTAAGATGATTGTCGAAATATCAAACAAAAACTCAATAAAAACTCATCAATTAAAAACCGGTTTCTTGAGCGGAAATATCTCTGGTCAAAAACTCATTTTCTTCTGCAGAGTTCTTGGTAAAATTAGTCAAATCCGTCGTCATTCGCTGAGTTTCTTGATGAAGTTGCCTCATTTCCTTGACACTGTCCGAGATGAACTGATTTCCGTTTTCGCAACTTTGAAAAATGACGTCCGATTTCAGGATGATTATCGTGCGTAACATCGAGGTGGTAATGGCAATAACGACGGAAAGAATCAGAACCGTTTTGTTTGCTCGCTCTTTTTGCTGAATTTCAGCACTGAAGTAAAATGGTCAACAAACATGGTCAGTTACAACTATCATACGTTTTGAGGCGCAAATTTTCATCCACAAGATCTCGGATTTTTTCCTTTGTAAATTGAGGATGATTGTCCTTAAAAGAATATAATCTCTCAAGATACATATGAAATTACAAACATAAAAATTCTTTGGTGTATTGTCGGTAACGTCACTCTCAGACCATTCTGTTAACCTTTTTTGAGACATACTGGCATAAGAATAAAATTTTTTGGTCTAGCATCCAGAGGGAGTCGACTCGACTCTGACGGTAAAAATTTATCTTTCTGAATTAATGGTATCTGAATTTATCGTGCTATTTGCTTGATAATGTTTATGGCGACCCGCAAACTGCGATAAGCTTCATGAGGTCGGTGAAAGACAGAAAAAGGGAAAATGCGTCGTTCAGCTGCACAAAAATTGGTCAAAAAAGGCCTGTTGATAAAATTTAGAATATCTTTATTTTTAAAATTACATGGTTGTTTCAGTTGCATTCTGCAGAATAGATTTATAATTATGACAGCGGAAGTGAAGCCGGCTCTCCAAATAATACCCGGTGAACTTGTCCTTCGCTTGGTCGAAGCATTTCGCCGCTTCTGAATTGTATCCTTAAAGAAACAACTGAATGAAATATTCTCTTCCTTGATTGCAATCAACCTTGAAGTCTAAGAGCATTTCCAAGCTCCACAGTGGCGCAAGGGAGGATGTATTTTTCAATTTTTAGCTTTTTGTGAGTTTTCAGGAGGATTTTCAGCTCCGTCGAGGCATCTGCTGGTTTCCCCGACTGTATCAGGAAGAGTCCCTTAATTTCAAAAATGATTAAAGCCAGAAATCGACCATTTTTTTACCTTGAAAAATGAGTAAATCGCCTGCTCTTCCGACTCTTTCTCCAGCGTCGCTGCCCTTTTTTCACAAGTGCTTCTCCAAATTCGCACGATTTCTGGATTGAAATTGCCTGTCTTTGTGTAGTTGAAGAAATACGCAAGCTCCAGAAAGCCAAAAGCGAGTTTTGATTTGCCATCGACAAATGCAGTCGCTTTTCGAGAAACGTATTTCTCATCGGGAATGCTTTTTCCAGCCACTTTTTGACGAAGCGACTCGATTTTTGAGAAGATTTCTAAAGCTTCATCGGTTCGGCCCAGTTCGAGCTACAGGAAAAATACTGAAAAAAGGAGGGTTTTAAGGGTCTACCAAGGCAAGTCCATGCATATAAGAATAAATAGCGGGGCTCCATTTCGACTCCTTCAGCAATTTAGCGGAATATTTTTGCGCTTCTTCGAAATTCTGAAGCATTCCATTGCACCAATACAGATTCCAGTACAGAAAATGGTCGAAATTTTGGAAGCTATGTTGACCTGAAATGCAAAATGAACATGATTACGACTCGAAATCAACCTGGAAATACCTGGATTAAGATGAGTAATTGCAGTTTTTAAATCACCATCGATGATTTTTCTCTGCGCCTTGTTGATTTCAACGATTGCTCCTCCTTTGAACAGATTTCCAAGTTGTTGAAGATGTTCGTCTGTCGTTTCGCAGCTCAATCCTTTGATCTCGCCAACTGTGCCGAAGAAATACTGGACAATGTAGAAGTAGAACATCGGAAACCACTTTGAAAAGATGCTTCTGCAGCAGTTGGCGTTTGCACATTCGTAAAGAAGGGCTAATCCGGCGTCGCGATCGCCTCGAAATCCGACCCATTCGAGAATTTTGAGGATTTTTGGAGGCAAGACGGATAGATACAGCTGATAAACACCTAGGGATTCAAGTCGGTTGGGTTCGTCCCAGCTCTTTTTAGCTTACCTAAGCCGCATTTGGCGCCAAATTCGAACTCGTTCTTCAAAAATTCGGAAGACCACGTCTTTTTCTCCACGATTTTCATGCATTTTTCGAAGATTTTATAGCTTTCCCTAACAGCTAGGCAGCCATTTGCAATCGCTAGAATATCCGTTCCGCTGGACAGCACTAGAGCTGCAGTTTTGAAGAGAATCGCTTCTGCCCGCACTAGAAAAAATGCCAATTTTTGAAGGACAAGGGAGCATACCTAGAAGAGCATGGCATTTTTCATCCGACCAATTTTTGTACTTATTCGAGTCGAAAGCCTCTGACAGCGAATTCATAAACCCCTCGTTAAGAAAACTATCGCACATTTTCACCGTACTTTCTCCCGATTCTAGAGCGATCTTGAAATCCCCCTGATCAAAAGTCATCACAGCGTTGAGGAGCCGTAATGCTGTCATGGCATGGTGATGGTAGAATGTTTCATTTTGGACTGGTTGGACGAGATCTTGGGCTTCTTGGAATTTGTTGTTGAAGAAAAGATGTTGTGAAAGATCGGCAATTTTGATCCCTTTTTCAATCGTGTTTTCAGCTGAAAAAGCGATGAAGAAAAATGATGGAATTGAAGTTTTTTCAGAAATGATGATAACACGGTGACACCCTTATTATTAATAAATTTATTAAGGGAAAATGTTTCGAAGCTATAAATCTAAAATTGAAACTAAAATTTCGCTGAATTTTCGGCTCAAATATGAACGAAAATGGTGTTGTTATTATTTCGAATAAGGGTGTCACTATGTTAATCGAAAATGTCTCACCATTAACATGATCGAGCGCATCCTCAAAATTGTCCTCCTCTGGCATGGTTTTCTGCTTCAAAGTCTCTTGGGTCCTAAAGTTCTTGATAAGTATCTGACTTTCACTCTTTTATATTTTACTACTGTGGGGAAAATGATTAGAAATCTCGGTGACATCATAATTGACCTTTTGAGAAATACAAAGAAACTCGCTCTTTTTTGACTTTTTGTAAAACTAAAGCGAGTGCCAGATAATAAAAAAAAGAAAAATAAAAAGATCTAGCGATTTGGCTTGTTCTTTTCTAGATCTTCTACTTACAGATGAACGGATCTCTTGAAACAGTTAGCAAAATATATTCCGGTCAGAACCTCCCCTAGTTACAGAGTTAATGATTTATGGTAACGCCCATTTCTCAAACGAAAATAAGAACCATCTCTGTTTGACTTGTCGGATGATATTTACTAGTCCTACAATTTAAAATATTCTTGCCGGTATCTTACTTTACCTTCAACTCAAAATTACTACTAGTTCTAAATTAACCTCCCAAGATATTAAAAGATTTGATAAGGCACAAAATTCAAAAGGCTATCACAGGATAGCTTTTATCAAAAACATAATTATGTTTTTTTAGAATAGACCGAAATCTAAAATAGATACGTAAATTTTTATTAAATAAAACAAAGGCAAGGAGAATTTCTTCATATTTGATCATAATGTCGACTGCAAAGCAAGACATTATCGAAGAAATTGAAAAATCGAAAATCCTCCTCAAAAATTTACCAAAAGAAAATGCCGAAACGCAGAAAAATATTGAAATTTCAAGAAAAATGATGTTACTTTTTGAGCAAGAGCTCAAAATAATAATAGACCAAATATCATTTTTTTATGAGAATAAAGACCTTCTTAAGAATGTCTTACATGGTGCCGTCGGATTTAACAGCGGAAAAGAATGGGTCGAAAGAAGAATAATTGAATGCAAAAATGAGATCTCAAAACTTGAAGAAGAAATCAAAGATCGCGATCGCAGAATAATTCTCGAAAAAGAAAAAATCTCTGACATGATTGAAAAGAAATTCATGACGTACGATGATCTTGTTGATCTTCTCCCTTCATGCGAGATCTGCTTGGAAAAATACGACACAAACGAGCACTGGGAATCGTGCATCACAGTCTGCGGTCATAAATTTGGAAAATCCTGCATCGAGAAAAACTTCGAAACGAGCAAGCGCTGTCCAAAATGTGACAAGCTCTACGAAAAGGAAAACATAATTACTCTCTTCTAACTCCTCTTGATTTTGTGCTCAACCCTTGATTCTCAAATAAAACTGCAAAAACTTACATTTATGGCGGCCGCATTCTATTACTTCTTAAGTCTCTCTGGTTAATTTAAACCAAGGAAGAGCGCTTGGCTCTCTTATTAAATGACGGGAGGAAAAAATCGATCTGCCGCTTCAAAAATAAACCGAGTAAATGACAGCAGACAATTACTCACACTTCCATTCAACTCAATTAAGATTGAGAACATCAAAAGTTGAAGTTCATTTCTTGAATTCGAAAAAAAATTAAAAATTTAAAATTTCTATTTTTTTTACTCAAAAAAATAAATTAAATTTGTCAAAAAAAACATCGAGTTTGTCAGATTTGTCAATAAAAATTACAAATTTGTCAATGAAAAAGTCAAATTTGTCAAATTTGTCAATAAAAATTTGTCAAACTTGTCAAAAAAAGTGTCATGTTTGTCACATTTGGCAAAATAAATTTTGTCAAATTTGCCAAAAAAATTGTCAAATTTGTCAGAAAAAAATTGTCAGATTTGTCTTAAAAATTGTCAAATTTTGATAATTAAAAAAATCAATTAAAAACCCCAACTTACCACGACGCAAAAGCCGCTAAGCTGAGCATTTTTCATTATTGTCTCTCTTATCTCTTCTTCTTTTTCTTCCTCTTTTATATTTTCCCGTCTCTACAAAAGCTTTCAGTTTCGTTTTTTTATTGAGAGTCTCAATTTGAGACAATAAAAAAATCCTACGCTAAGATTTCAGATTTGGCCAAATTCAAAATCAGATTCTCCGATTTTATCGATTTCTGCGAAATTTTTTTTGGTTCGTTCAATTTCGAATTTTACGCCTTTGTTTTTCCATTTTTGGAAAAGAAAAAAAAACAGAAGAGTTCGATTTTAGAGGTAACAATGACGTGGAATAAAGGATGCTTGATGAGGTGATAAGACGAAAAAAATGCGATAATGCAGAAGAATGGAGATAAGGAAATTAATGCTATCAATTTTATTTTCAAAAATGAGGGATGAAGATTCCGTGGGCGGTTGCGCTTATGCTGACTTCTTCGGGAAAATAGGCTCTCGCGATTTCCGTGAGATTTTCTGGGTCCAAAAAGACAATAAAAGTTCTGAAAAATCTTTTTTTTTTTGCGAAAAAAAGGAAGAAAAACCTCATATCCGGGCGATTTCCCAAAAGAGATCCAGCTAAAGAAATCACGACGCCGTCAGTTTCTCCTTCTCCTCCAGGTCGAGGGATGAAAAACGGTTCCGATGGACTGTATCCTTCTTCGCGCCAGACCCACCGTTGTCTGGTAGACAGTTTCGAGTGATAAAGTCGGTCGTCCAAGATGTTTCCAAATCCAGCGGACCAAAAGTGATCGTACGGTTTTCCGAGGAAATTGACGTTGATCTTCGTTGATTTCAAAAAAGAAAAGAAGAAATTTTTTTGTTCATAAATCTTTGAAACCAAAGCATAGGAAAGTCAATGCCGCCATGTGAGTATACCGGGAAATTTTCTAAATCCTCTTCGAAAAGTTTTTCCGACGCAACTTTTTTGACCACAGACTGTTCTTTTTCTGAGAGGTCGAAGATGTACCGGACTGGCTCTCCATAAGGGACGAGTTTCGAGTAGGAGTTGATGATGTCTTCTCCCGTGACGTTGATGTTGGACACCGTAAACTCTAGAAATACAGAAAAAAAAGAAGTGCAGGCTCATAATTGACGACTTTCGTAAAACTGATGATCTGTGTTACCTTTCAAAATGTCCGCGTTTCCAGTCTGTAGCGTGTCCAAAGTGATCCGATTCTTGTCTTCATCAAATACTGCTTGGATCATATGCAACTGCATAAAATCCCAATCCGCTTCGAATTTGATCGGGAACCAGCTCATTCTTTCTTTGCTGAAAATTTTAAAAAATCCCTTCAGCGAGTCATCGTATTGCATCATATTCATCGGCGGTTCTCCTACGCGGCAAGATTCAAGTGTCGCGAAAGGATCCAGCTCCATGCTGTTCATCGGCAAAACGAAGAAATCATCAGAAGCAGCAAACATGTGAAAATAGCGAATGCTCGTGTCGCGAGGGTTCTCGTTATACAAATAGTCAGCGAACTCCATCGACTCAAGAATTTCGGAAGGATTCGCCATTGAGCCAAGAGGATAGTTTTTCGCATTTTTGAATTTGATGACGACATAGGCGGCTGAAAAGAATTTAATTTCCTTGTTTTTTTAATTTTTCTTACTTTTAGGAATGAAAGCAGATTCAGGCAAGTCGAGGGCAACTGACATCGTCCAGTAGTTACCCTCTTCATCAAAAACACCATGCGCAAGTACAGTTGCAAAGGTCAGTCCAGCGGGCATATTTGGCGACTCGCCCAAGTCCAGATTGTGCTTCGTTTCAAGGGTAAACGGGTCAATCAAATTCACCAAATTCGACTCGGTGAAAGCAACGAGCCAGCCCATTAAGGGTATCACGCTGACTATTGTATTGTCTGTCGGGCTTGATTCTCCAAGCCACTTGCATCGCTCAAGCTCAAGCCCTTCACCCGAAAGATCTTCTGCTCCAGGGGGATCGGACCAAGTTCCCATTTCCGCAAAAACGATCCTGTTCTCTTCGAAATTCGCAGCTCGATGAGTGCTGTTGATGAATCGTCGCTGGAAAGAAACTTTGCCGTTTTCAACGTGAATTCTTTTGATAATCGCACTTGGGTCGAACACGTGATTGTATTTGTCCGTCCCGTATTCGTACTGTCCAGGGCCGACGCGGTAGAACGAGCCCTGGATCCAGTCAGGAACGATTCCTTCAATTTCACTCGCCAGAACTGGATCTGGAAATTCATCAACTGTTTTCAAAAAACCGGCGACATTATCTGTGAATGCAAAGTTGTCATCAGTTTGAAACGCTGCAGCGAAATGTAAAAACTGTAGAAGTATCATTTTCTGGTGACTTTTGAACAGTTCGTTCGCTTTTTAAGGAGGGAAACAAAGATAAGGCAAATGTCAGAAGTCGTGCCGTTCCTACATAATTTTGATGACTTGGACATTTGTTCGGCAAAGGTCGGTCAAGTGCGCAACTACAGTAATAAGGGTCCGTTTTTTCATTATCTATGGAGACGATGAAGAAGCTCAACCCTCTGGTTTTTCTATGAAGGCAATGCTCGTTCCACCGGAAACGACCGCGTCATCCCCAAGCGACAAATGTCAGCGGTTGCTCAACCAGGGTGGGCACACCCAAGGGCACGCATACGTAACACTTTTTCTTCCTCGGTGACGTTCACACCGCACACACATTTTCACGCTTATCCGACTTTTAGGCACTGCTGACTCAATAATTAGTTGAAACAGGGGTTTTTTTATCCGTTTTCTTTTCCGAGAATTTCGAGTATTCTTAGGTTTAGGTTGGAGGTTGATGCGAATGGTCAATAATTTTTGCTAGGGTTTGACCTAGGGTTAGAGTTAGGGTTCAACTTCAAATCAGTCCATAAATATTTTATTTTGAAAAAAAATAATTATTAAAAAAAATAATTGCTGAAAAGATTATACTAAAAAAATAATTATTCAAAAAAAACATATTAAGATTTAAATAATTAAAAAAAATTATTAAAATATTAAAAAAATAATGAAAATTTTAGCTAAAATTTTAACGATATTAATCTTTAGTCTTAGTTTTATAACAAAAAGTTCAGAAAAAATAATTTGACCAAAATGAGATGAATGAGAAAATGTGATAAAATGTGAGCTGAACGGAGGAAAATAGCGGTGATAAGAGGAGGTTTCGTGTGTTAAATTTGTTCCGGCAATTATGCCCGAGAAATTGGGCTGATTGAACAAATTCGCTTCGAGGTGCGCCGAGACCGTGTGTATCGGACAGAAAAGGCGACGGGCGGAAACGCTGCCACCACCACCAGACCGGGCTCAGGCGCGCCCTTCAGATCACGGCCAAAGAAAAACAAAAACTTTAAGAAAAAACGACAATAACACTCTCTAGAATCAACAAGAGAATAGTTCACGGCGAAAGTTGAAATCGGTAAGAACTGTACTGTACTGAAACAATCTTAAATTCGACCCGGTTAACTCTAGAAAATCCCAAAAACCATTCAATTTGCATATCAATCGACTGGAAATTAACTTTTAAATAATTTTAAACATGAACCGCGGTAAAACCGCCTGTTTAACTGCCCGGTTCGACCGCGGTTCATCGGTTAGTTGATTATGTTTTTAATTTCAAGTCGATTGATATCCATATTGAGTGATTTTGGGGTTTTTATAGAGTTAACCGGAACGAACCGCATGGTTCACCGTGTGGTTCAATCGTGGTTGAACTTGGTTTTTGACTTTGTGCATCATAAATCCGAATTTATTTTGAGCCTCTTCTGATAACGCAATAAATCATATTTCAAAACTGTACGAAACTTACACTTGATTGATTTCAGGGTTCTTATATTGCGTGAACTTGCCTTGGAGCAATTTCTGAGATTCCTAGAATCCGAACGTCCTGTCACGGGGAGAAGGAGACAAAAAGGCCACTACTCGCCGCGGCGGAACAAAGAACAACAACTCTCGACGTTCGGCCAAACAGACTTTTTTAAACCCTTTATCGCAACAAAAACGAAAAAGAGAGATAACGAAGCTGCAAGAAACAAGCATCAGAAACAAGAAGATTGCCCTACATACTAAAGAGAACTTTGAAGAAAGAAAGACGATCCTTTTCTTTTGAATGTCATATTATTATGGATACCCTTACGATGGCGGATATACGATTTATACTCAAGGACCTCCTCCACCACCTCAAGGAAAATGTCAAAATGACATGTCTCCAGTTTGTTTTTTATTTTTTGGTTTAAAAAATGCGTTGTTTTTTTTATTTTATTTTGATTAAAATCTTTTTTATGGAAATTTAATAAAATTTATAAAAAATATATATTAATTTGGCAGATTCTCTTGTATTATTTTTAGTTGAGTGGATACCCTTATTTTTCGTATTTTTTGACGCTCAAAAAGGCTTTCCCGTCCCACCACCTTACTATCCTCATCAACCTTATCCAATGAGCCAGTTTGTCCCGACACCGACAGATTCAACTTCAGAAGCAAATTCTGAATGTTCAAGGTTTGAAACAGGCTTGCTGAAATAAACACTTGCTGACTGTTGTTTTTTGAAGTTCAAGCAACGGCGGTCTGCTGTGTACAAAGAAGCTGACGGAGAGCGTGCGTAAACTTTGCGAGGCGACTTTTTCGAACGCCGGCTTATCCAGGGTAAGGGACACCGCAAGCGCATTGCCGCTGACTTTCAAATCCACAGATTTTCATTTTCTCAAGAACATCACATCTCACATGTGTCTCGAACGACTTTTAGTGCTTCAGCTCTCTATTGAAAATTTGGCAACCGAAAATTTTTCAAGCTTTCTGTCATTTCGTTTGATTTTTCGAGGATAAATTGCTTATTTTTAGGAACCATACCTTGTCAAACAAATTGCAAGAACGACAGCTGGCTACATCTCGATCAAGCTTATCGCAAGCCTAAAGAAAATAAGAAAGATAACTAGGTCACTTCAGGTAAGAAATATTATCAAAGATCAACGCTAGAATGGGGAGGTATCTGAAACCGACAAAAAAGTCGACAATTTTTACGTGGAAATTTTCGACCAATCAGAAGCCCTGATTTTGCTTACAGTACTTACTTGGCCAGTCTGGCCAAGAGCAGCCGAGAAGCCGCCCACGCAAAATTTTTCGAAATTTTTTTGTCGGTTACTGTCGCCACCCCGCTAGAATGTCTGATAGAAAAGATAAGGAAAGTAATCATTAACAGATTTTAGATCTTGATCAATGCTCTGCGAGAAAGCGAAATTTTCGAAGTTTCTGAATGCTCCACCAAGGTAAAGTCCTTTTCTTATCAAGTCTTAAATTTTCAAAATTCAGGTGCGTCGAAAAGAACCGCTTCCGGAAACGCTGAAAGCAAAAAGATCGATCACGAGTGTGCTGGCCATCAATGTGGCGGAAGAAGACGCCGAAATAGAACGACTCTCGTCGCTGTTCAAAGAGTTTGGGAGAATTCAGCAAATGCGAATCGTCCCGCCCGATCGAAAATTGCCAGTTTACCTTCACGTGAGTCGACTTGTTTGACAGGCGCTTGTCGGCCAGAATTCAACTGCTACTGCATTTTGTCAGCTTTAGCCTAGAAATCTTATTTTTTAAAGCTTGCCAGCGAACTCTAGAATAAACCGAATTGTTCAGGGATACGCGACACAAGTTCCAGAACTCGGGAAAGAAATCTGCGCGATTGTAGAATTTGAAAACGAAGAATCAGCGAAAAACGCGGTCGCTGGATTTTCAGAAAATGACCTTTCCCAGATGCGAGTGGCGTTACTTGGTCCCAAGCTCAGGCGCAATTTGTACCACGTTAACCATGACAGGTAAGAAAGTTCACATTCATTTCAGTCTCAGAAAGGGTTCATGATAAGGGGACTCGGGCCCAAAGAGGGTCCCCTTGGAGGCCCCTTAGGGGGTCAAGGTCAGGGTTAGGGTTAGGGTTAGAGTTAGAGTTAGGTTCGTTATTTTAAGGGGGTGCCTAACGAAAAACCTCCGATTTATGATTCTGATTGACAATTTTATTCCAGTTTTGAGGATGAAGAAAGCGAAGAGTTTCTAGTTTACTGACTAAAATGGAGTATATTTGTGCTTGCATTGAAATTTTTTACAAAAAATTTTCTGTTTCAAGAATTCAATCTCTCATTCCACCATTTTTTCTTGAGTTCTTTTGATAGAAAATTGCATTTTGAGTTATTTTTTACAAAATAAGGAGCGAACTAGCCCTCATTTATCTCAAGCATTGTTTAGGCGCTCTGGGACCTCATCCTGCCAGTCGTCGATCATCTCCTCCCTCGATACGTCGCTAGAAGAGTGCCACATCACCGACACGATTGGCACCGACACCGACTCGGGCATCTTCTCGCCCCGCTCAAAAGCTGCAAATCAAGAGCAATCCACTTCTTCCAAAAATTTAACGCCCAGTAAAAAGGTAGAAACTGAAGAAAATTCAGAAGATTAGCGAAAAAGAAAAAGAATCAAATTAAAATTAAATCTATCAATTTTCTCATTTTGTCAAAGAGGCTGTCTGTAGACTTTTCTGTACACAAACGATTCAAACTACTAAAAGTAACACACAAATAAAAAAAAATCAAAATATGTTTCGTTCGATTTTTTTTTTATTTTTTATTAAATAATTGATTCGAAAGAATCAAGTTGTGAATAAGAAGGAAGAAAGTCATTCAAATCTGGTTTCTCCTTGATGAAAGTTATGTTTTCTCCATGAAAAGAGGCCTGTTCGTAAGTTGGAATTGAGTCCGGACTGTTTCGATTGTCTTCGATCTGAGCTGACAAAATTTCATTCGGCTCTTGGGCGTTTTCATCTGTGAAAAAGGTTGAGTAATTGCATTAATAATTTATGATTTTTACTGACTTTGAACCTTACCTGGCAGTTCCAAGAGTTTTTCTTTTAATCTTTCGCAGTAGCAAGTTGAAATTCTTGCGAAAAACCAACCACTAATGCAGCCAAAAATAATCGATAATATTCCAACGACAGGAAACAAGTATACAAAAGCAACTGAAACTAAAATAAAAAAGTTATTATTGATAATTCATCATACAAGGGCTGTGGCAATATGACCTCCCGAGGAAAAAGCAAAGAATATCATCGATAATACCAGCCATTAATAAACTGTAGAGGGAAACTCCAATACAAAATCCAATGAGTCCACAAAAGCACTTTCCCAGTGAAGAACATTTGAAACACATTATTTTTTCTCTCCGTTCTGATCGGTATGATACGGTTGATGTAAAGTGCAGAATGCATATGACAAAGCCCCTTGGGAATGCATAAATGGATGATATTGAATCATATGTCACGTGTCTTCTCAAGGTCAAGTGATCTAGCTTCTTTGTAGGATTATATGCAGAATACGAAGTTTTGGTATGTACCGAAGCATAAATATTTTTCCGTCGAAAAAGGATGAAAAATCTTGAGTCATAATTCGAGCGGAAATGAAAGGCGACAAAAACCCTGATGAAGCAAATTTATTTGATTGCTTTAAATTCCCCAAACCTATGAGAGATAGAAGCAAAAGAAGATCGTCTTCAAAAAGTATCGTCTCAAGTAAAGGAGTTCCTGAGTCTGTTGGCTGGATGGAGGTCATGTCGAAAGTTCGGTTAGTTTCTGCGAGGAAATGATCTTTTTCAGTTGATTTTAAGGGTTGAAAAGGCGGAAATAGAAGAAGTTGAAAAGGCTGAACCTGTGTGGGCTGAATTCTACATCGAAGAAAATGCGGAGATATACGACGATTTAGAAGTTGTATATGAACGGGTTTTTCCTCAATAAAAAGGATAGCAGTCTGAAAGAAAGAAAAGCCTTCGAAAAGTCTGATATCAAAATTGAAAGTCTTCGTCGAAAACCGACTCGACGACAAAAATCATCGCCTCTCATCGACAACATGACGGAAAAACTCTTTGACAATATATTTGAAGGTATTTTCTTCCTTGATTTCAGCAAACTTACTTTTCAGATTTTCTTCGATCCGAGACCTTGAAAAAAATCGACGAGTATGTCCAGGAACAGCCGGTTAGGCTGAAACCGATGAATTCGGTTGAAAACAGCTCGACAAATACAGAAACAGATTTGACGATCGAAAGCGATCCTACTTCTATTGAAACGACTTACAGAAAGTCGTCGGTAAAAGAACGGAGATCCTTAAGGGTGTACCAAGCGAAAAAAATCAAGTTTCATTCCGACCAAGATTGCTTGCTATAATTTTCGAATTCAAGCTTGGTAGACCCTTAAGTCGCCGAAACATCGAAACCCTTCGAAATTTTCTCAAAATTGAAGACGAAAAGTCACCATCAAGAATGAATGATGCTCAAATTGACGGATTCTCGAGCTCCGAGGAATCCTCCTTTCGATTCTTAAGGCCGGAAAGTCAATCAAAGAAGCCAAAGAAACGAAAAATTAAAAAGAAAAGAAGGGAAGATGCTGAAATTATCAAAAACACCCTTTCGGCGAAACCGTTTTTGAAAGTTCTCGTGAAGCATTTGTTGGCTCTCGAATAAGCTGCAAAAACTGAACACGGTCTTGCGTAGGAAAAAGTACTGGTATATTTGTAGTGCTCCGAGAAGCGAGCGAGAACGAAGTGTGTAAAAGTGGCAGCGCGCTCCGCATAAATACGTTGCGCGAGAAAAACATGAAAACAAGATAGAATCAGGATCGGCTTTTTTCGTGAACCACAACAGCCCCCCAGACGATGATGATTCTAGGGTGATGAGTAGAGTTGACTGGGCGCGCTGCGCAGGTTTTGAGCACGAGCACGGTGATTCGGAAGAGAAGAAGCAGGCGATCAGGGTGAAATTGTAGAAGAAGAGAACTAGAGATAAGTTGTAAGTGTAGATTTACCAGGGCGAGAGCTGGATTTGGAGTTGTAGAGAGAAGCCAGGTAGCGGCGAGATTGAGAGAAGTCAGGATTGCCAGGGCAGTAGCTGGGCTTGTAGATGTAGAGGCAAGTAGTACCAGGGCTAGAGCTGGGTTTGAAGAGCGGTGAGGATTGCCAGGAGTAGGGCTGGTCTTGGTAGATTTGAGTAGTAGTGCCAGGGCTTGAGCTGGGCTTGGTGAGAGTTGATTGAGGTTGAGGAGGTTGCCAGGGCGAGTGCTGGGCTTGGAAGAGAGAGGTGTGCCAGGACGAAAACTGGGCTTAGAAGTTGAGATTGTAGTTGTCAAAGTAGTTGACGTAGTAATTGTCGGAGTTGTAGTTGAGAGTCTGCGAAGTCGATCAGCTGAGTTTCGTGCGTCTTGAGTCGAGCGCAGGGTAGAGATGAGAGACAGGAGAAGCGAGCGAAGGATGCATCGTACCCCCCGAGCTGAGGACGAGCAGAGAGTTGAGTTGAGAAGAGAGGAGTAGTATTTGTAGTTGTTAGTATTTATATGAATTGGTGAAGAGGTGAAGAGATTAAAATTTTTTTTGTAGTTTCGGCGATCAAAATCATGTCAGTAGAGTTGAGCGGAGGTCAAACTGTTAAGTTGAAGATGGCGGGAAGATCTCTCGCGAGATTTAAGTTGAACTTGAGTGGCGATGTGGCCAGGACTCGAAGATTGAGAGAAGATCGCTCGTGAGATCGACGTTGGCGATTTTGATGCAGAGTGCCGTTTGAGATGTGAGGTTTTGGCGGGAGATTTCCATGTGTCAACGGAGAAAGGAGTTGAGGGGAGGTCGAACGCGTTGAAACTGACGTTGACGGCGTTGAGCACGAGAAAATCGAGGTAAGTGGCTCAGACGGTTGAACTACCTTTTTAGGGCACTCTTTATGTGCCGAAAACTCGACACGAGTAAAGAGTGACGCGCGTACGCGGTTTGATTCATGCGCCAGCTAACAGTAAACCAGCGAGAGAGAGGTTGTTGTCGTAGCCAACGTTGAGCGCAAGGAAACAACGGCGGGGATGTCCAGAGGTGGCCAGGTGACGTTCGTTCTCTACCAGCGAAGAGTAGACGAGATTCCAACAATAAAAAATCGAAGTTTTTTAGATGAAGGGCGAGGGTTCTAGTAGTCCTGGTACCATTTATGTTGGCTCTCGAATAAGCTGCAAAAACTGAACACGGTTCTTGCGTAGAGAAAACTGGTATATTTTGTAGTGCTCCGAGAAGCGAGCGAGAACGAAGTGTGTAAAAGTGGCAGCGCGCTCCGCATAAATACGTTGCGCGAGAAAAACATGAAAACAAGATAGAATCAGGATCGGCTTTTTTCGTGAACCACAACACATTCCTCAAAAGAAGCACTTCAGTAAGTTTTTCTTCTTTTCGAAACTTTTTTGAGTGGAATTCTAGCGTGGAAATAGAAGATGATGAGCTTTATGAAATGCTGCTTAGTCGAGGAACAGCCGATGAAGATCTTACAGAAAAACTATCCAACTGCACTGTTCTCGCTGAAAATCTCAATAACAGGTTTGTTCTTTATCGAGAAATGATTGACAAAACGGTCATTTGAGGCTACAAAAATTGAATGAAAACCTCGACAAGCAGTTGGCCCAAGAGCCAGTTGATGCAAAAGAAAATAAGAAACAGCTTGAGCCGTATAGAACTCCCAGGTATTCCTTATTGAGGTAGCCGTTTAAGCTTCTCTCAAACTTCAGTCCTACTAAATTCGTCGTGCCAAAGACAGCCAAGCCAATTCGTTCCTTATCCGTTCCTGGCTCCTATCTTCGACCTTCCAAGAAGAAAGGTAAGATAATCAATCAAATAAATCCACAAATCCGTCCTCTAGAAATCATGCCCGACAACGACTACTATGAAGAAGACCAAACTCCGCTCAACTCCGAGCTCACCCTGCTCTCCTCCTTCACCGACTGTAATCGACCCGCTAGTCATTCGCTTTCAGACATTTCATCGCGCGTCTCTGTCCGAGATCTCCGTCGAAAATTTGAAAAATCTGCTGAATAAGATTTCAAAAAGTTTGACCCCTACGTGATTCGAACACGCAACCTTCTGATCTGGAGTCAGACGCGCTACCGTTGCGCCAAGGAGTCAGCTGACAGCGCCGCTCCTTGGTGCAAATATATCGGCAATAGATGCATGCTTGTATTGGTTGAATGAGTCATTTCGAAACGCAAAATTCAAACAAGAAAGAATCCATTGAAAAACGCAGGGAACGAGAAAGTACCTAGAGAGAATGTCCCGTTTCGTGAATAAAGTCGCGCTAGTTACAGGTGCTGCCAGTGGAGTCGGACGAGCGATCAGCAGAAAACTAGCAAACGAAGGCTGTGCTGTTGCCCTGGTCGATCTGAATACAGACTCCTTGGCGGAAGAATTCGAGTATTTGAAGAAGAAGAATATGCAGGTCTCTGCTCATGATATCGACTTGTCGGATGTTTCCCAATTTGAACAGCTCATGGAAAATGTCATCAAAGGTAAACTTTAGCAGCAAAGTAGTTTCTCTTTTTTAATATTAATATTCTTAAGAGCATGGTCAACTAAATGCACTTTTCAACAACGCCGGAGTCATCGGAGCGGGAAAAATCGGCGAACTGGACCCTGATACATTCGATCAGCTCACCGCCATCCATCTCAAAGCGCCTATATTTCTCACACAAGGTTATCTTTTCTCGCTTTTATTACTTACAAAAAGTTCAGCGGCGATGCCATTCCTGTCAAAAACACAAGGCGCAGTGGTGAATACTTCTTCCGCATCTGGGACAACAACCTTTCCTCTCCTTTTGACGATGTACGGGACCTTGAAAGGAGGACTGGCTCATTTTACGAAGTACACAGCAGCTCATGGATTTAGGCATTCGGGAGTTCGGGCAAATGCGATTGCTCCAGGTTCGTTTTTTCCAATTATTTGCTTTTAACGCACTTTTCAAAAAGGTGTGATCCGAACAGGAATGACGGAAAACATCTACTTTGACGAAGAAGTGGGCAATTTGGAAATGCAGCAGTGCGTTCGAAATGCTGCTCCTGTCGGCGGCGGAATCATTGACGTAGAAGACTTCGCTGCCACGGCTGTTTTTCTCGCTTCAGATGAGGCGAAGAGCATTACTGGGCAAATCTTGACAATTGACGGCGGACGAGGAGTGATTCCTGATGAAGCTTTTATGACTAAATTGAGCAAACCCTACTGGATGAAAAAATAAACCACCTGATCATCCCAGTTGAAGATGAACTCAAAGAACTCTGTCTAAACTTACCCTTATTAAAATGTAATGCATGCATTTTTTGACTAAATTTTGAGTGGACATATCAGAGAAATGTCAGTGGATCTCCTCGATGATGTAATTGAATGACACTTCTTTATTTTACCGGTTTTCTGATTGACTGAAGGAAGCAGTTATTCAATAGCTAATTGACGTTAGCTTTATTGGCAAGTTGATTATCTAGCATTTGGTTCGTACAAGAAGAAGTTCATTGAGAAGATTTCGTAGGTCCCAGTTTAGGGCTCTTTTGTACATAAAATCATTAAAAAAACACAAAAGTTGCTGAATCTGGAAAAATATGCTTGATGCAGACTTTAATCAAGGTGATTAATTAAATTCTGGAAGTTCGCCTGTTCTGTGATCTTGACGCAAAATTGATCCAAAACATGATGTTTAGCGGCTTTCTAGGTTGCTCTTTTTACAAGTCGACAGAAATACAGTGTAAATATCTGGTTCACTGGTTTTGGTTTAAACAAGGATGAGCAATGCACTTTGAAATCGACGATGACATATCGAAGCTTTCGTCTTTGCATGTTGGATAATCGTTTTGATTAACGGTTAACTTGATTCCATTACAATCTGGAATATCAAATTGCATGCAATTGTCTCTCCAGTGCGAAGCGATTTCGCGTCGCAAAAAAGCGAACTCGCGAGAAACCTGCCAAGCTGGTAGGATGAAGAAGAAGCTTTGATTTTAACACAGACGTTAAAATAATTAAATTTTCAGGGAGAATCTTCAGCCAAAAGGTTCAGCAAGGCGCTTTCCTGAGTGCTCTTAGATAAAAATCTACGGAAGATAGTGCATTATAAAATGAAAATGTATCCGTCGTTCGTTCGTTATAACTGCGGTAATGGTGTTTTTTTTTCTATTTTCACCTTGATTTGCCAAAACTACTATTAGTTGCTATTTACTATAAGTAGGCCTTTGTTCTAACAAAAATCTGACCCAGTTTTTTGGCCAGTTTGCCCTGCTCCGGAACTCTGCCTGAAACGATCATTTTCCGGACGAGGTAGACTTGCTTTGTTCTTTCATGGAATTGGGGTCAGTGTCGGAGCTATCTGTATCCATACGAGTCTTAACCTTTTCATTCCCTTATTCTCCGATGCAGCAACAGTTTGCAGCAACAAGTACCGGATTGAACTGAGCAGTAGACATGTAAGTGGCAAAAGTAAAAACAAAAGCATTTATTAAAGATTTTCGTCATTGGCACCCGTCAAGGTACTATTGGGATTTTTAGACAACAATTATCTTGCAACCTCAACGATGCATTTTTAAACGCGGCTCTTTCTTATCCCCGTCATTCAATTAATTAAATCATATGGCTAGCGCCTTTGAGCGCTGAGTATAAAAGAAGGGGAGCTGTGGATACAAATCATTAAAAAAACTCACTTGTCTTTTTAGATCAAGAACAAAAAAAAAGAACCTTTTTCAAAAAGATGATTCTTGGATTTTTGTGAACAGGGTCAAAATTAAGTCCTTTTCTTATTCTGAACGAAAAATTGCTTTAGTAGAATCTTGATACTCGCGGTATCCTTAATTTTGACCCGATTTTAGTCACTTATTCTTTCCGTTTCCGCGAGTTTTCTTCCCGAATCTCGATTCCAGCAGCGAGATCTCACTGAGGTAAGAATTCTAGGGCTCCTGAATCTAGCCGCAAGATTCTAGGGCGTCAACGGCGATCCAAAAAAGGTCTCCTAGACCTAGATAAGGGCGTCACAGCCTTAACCCTAGCCAATCTCACCTTTTTTCCTGATCATTTTTGTCTATTCAATTTTTCGACAATCATTTCAGCTCTAGAAATTTCCCAACCTAGAAAACATCGAATTTTAGAACTACAAAAACTACATGTCATCCCCTTACGATGACGACACTGGATCAATGAGCAACTTCCTCCTCAGAAAACGAAGCTTCCGACTTTAAATGTTGTCAACTACTAACTACCCGTAAAAAATGATTAATAAACGGATTTGCTGCAAGATATTTTTTTTATTATTGCATCGGAAAAGAAAGAATTAAAAGAAATTTTGCGGAAGTAGGAGCAGAAATGAGGCTTTGTTCATCAGACAAAGTTCGCAGTCTTCATCATTTGCTTGTTTCCAAGTTTAAAATATCCAAATTAATTGCGGTTTTCAAAATGAGGAATATTTTTTAAACTTGCATAAAGATTGCCAACGCCTCGTTTTTTCTTCGTCAGGACTTGGCGGGCCAGTTCTTTTCGAATTTGATCGTACCACATCCATGTTGATAAGAAGCCAGCGTCAGCTTGAAATTTCGGTAGATTAATTTATTCAACTGATACTTACAATTTGGTGCTTTTTGCATGCCAAAAGATTCTGTCATCAAATTGCTCAAGCATTCTGAAAATGATATTAAAAAATATGCAATATTCAAGCGCTTCTAGGGTTACTAGTAAAAAGTCCACTACTATTCTGAATAGTCTCTTCACTCGACAGGCCGTGGACACCCTAAAAGACTGTGCTCGGCAACCTGTGGAGAAAACCTGAGTCAGGGTCTCGAATAGCTGAGATGAAAAGCCGCGCAGCGGTTTTTTTAAAAACGAAGCCGCAAAGCGGCTTCGCGAATACTACCTATGGTACCTTACAATCTAGAAAAATTTCTAGCGAATTCTAGCTGCGCGGATTTTCATATCAGCTCTTTCCAACCCTGACTCAGGTTTTCTACACAGGTTGCCGAGCCCATCTTAAGGAGGTGAAGCACCCCCTGAAAAATGATGAGAAAATGCCTTCAATGTCTCTAGGTCACCTAAGTCATCGCAATTATCAATTGCCTCTCTCGTAATTTTCGCATCAGCAAATCCCGTCATCGAAGCAATAAAGACCACCCATATCGTTTTCATATCTTTTCCGATTCGATTCTCAACTTTCCTTGTTCTTCTCCTTTCAGAAAAAGTATTTAAATCTTAAGGTTATTAATAATTATTCGAATTCGTCTCCGCAAGTGGGGTTACTTCGGTAACCGCATATCTTTCAGGACTGATTTTGCATCGTTAATTTTATGCGAATGCTATTGGAATGGCAAATGAGCGCGGTTGACAGATAGAGTGCAATTAAAACCGTAACGATTTATTATTAAAAACGCTGCAAAATGGGCTCCCTCGAGGAAGGAAAAGAGCAACGGCTGCAAAATTGAGTTGTTGACACCCTTAAGAATAATTCTTTACGAAGCCTGCTTTGGGGAAAATAATCATTAGCGTGCTATTTTGAGTCGAATTGCGAATGATGTCAACAATAATATCTGTCCGATTCTGCTTAGTTTTGAATAAAAACAGAGAGAGACGAAATTATGGAAAGATTATTTTGTTGTTTATTGTTGCTGACTTGAGAACTCGTGTACAGAACGTGAAAGTAAATTATCATTTCTTTGGGGACAGAGCTGTCAAATTTCAGATTTTTTGAAGAAGGATTTTTAATATCCCTGGGGGACTTGGTCGGAGACTTGTGGAGCCTGGTTGGAGATTTGTTCAATTTGAGTGGAGTTCTGGGGAACTTGGTTGTCGTCTTGGGGAGTTGATCGGAGACTTGGGGGACCTGGTCGGAAGTTTGTGGGAACTGGTTGGAGATCTGCTCGATTTGAGTGGAGTTTTGTGGAACTTGAGTGTCGTCCTGGGGGTATTGGTCAGAGACTTGTGGGACCTGGTCGGAGACTTGTGGGAGTTGGTTGGAGACCTGAGCAGTCTGGTTGGTTTCCTGAGCGACCTGGTCGGAGACCTGAGGAAGCTGGTCAGAGACTTGTGGGAGCTGGTTGGACACCTGGGCGTATTGGTCGGAAACCTGAGCGGTCTGGTTGGTTTCCTGAGCGACTTGGTCGGAGACCTGAGGAACCTGGTTCGTGACCTGGGGAACTTGGTCGGAGACTTGCTCGGTCTGGGTATCGTTGGTGGGGTAGGCGGAGACGACGGCGAAGGTGAAGACGGAGAAAAGCTTCATGGTCTAAATAAGGCATGAGAAATAGCTATTAATTGAACAATTAAGGCTTCAAAAGAAGGTTTTTTTAATTGTAGATAACTAGAGTGTCTGCTGTGAAAATTCTCGAGTTCTTGACAAAGAATAAACCTCTAGAGAGCTTTACGTTTCTTATCTTTTAAGCCTCTCTTATCGTGTTTGCCGTAAATGAGCGTTACTCTTTAGCTCTTAGGATATCTCTCGATTTCTCTTCTCTTCGTTTTCTTGATCCCTTACCTTATCGGTTTGTGAAGAAGACTTCTTTAGATTTGGTTGCTTGATTTATTTCAAGTGAAGATTTCTTATCGGAGTCGCGCTTAAATACTGTTTCCGAGAGCACCATTTCTGGCGGTGGTGGCGCGTGATAGGCGCATGCGCGCTATCAAGTGTGCCAATCGTCACTCGATGTTTTACGAAACTTTTGCAGTTTTTATGATGAGCAAGACGCAAGTACGCTTGTGCCAATCGCTGACGAGATGCTGAATTCACTCTCGTACAAGTCTTATTCACCTGTCCGCTTATCTCATTTCTCAGTCAAAAGCTGATGCTTCGTGGTCTTGTCTACCAGGCACTTTCTATCAGGAATTGCTGACGTATGCTGTTAGGCCAAGATATCTGTGTTGAAACCTGACTCAAGGCCCTGAAACAAGGCTGAAAGAGTTTTAATACAGTGAAAACTCAAAATTTGCCTACTCGAAATTTGGCCGGTTTTGATCGAAATTGGCTGAATTTTGAATCTCAAAAAGACTCAAAAATTGGCCGCTTTTTCAAAAATAAAAAAATTTGCATCAAAATAGACCCAAATTATGGTATTTCTGACCATTTTTAGCTATTTTGAAGCGTTTAAATCATCTAGAATAACTTTATTTTGATAAAAATGACTTAGAACAAGCAAAAAAATTGAATAAAATTCATCAAAAACGTGAAAATCATGCCCATATTCGAAAATTTCGAAACTTTGCTTTTTTGAAGAGGAAGCTTGGCTACCCGGCAAAAAACTCAAAATTTGGCCGCTTTTTTCGGAAATTTGGATCTGAAAACCGGCCAATTTTTGAGTTTTCACTGTATAAAGCCGCATAGTGGCTTTTTCAAAAACAAAGCCGCGTAGACTCTACGCCGTAGAGTGCTACCGTTGCTTTGCCGAAATATCAGCTTTTCAGCACCCTGACTCAGGACTCTACACAGGTTCCTGAGTCCAAAAGAGAGCACTTAGAGGTCAATCTGACCCAAATTGAGACAATATCAAGAAAGCTCAAAAATACCCAAATAACAAAAATATTCATCGTGCGATTCTGCACCGTTCATTTTACAAGTTTTCCGTCCTTAGGACTTTCTGCGGTCAGTGTCACCAAGAACACGACCGCTAAAGCTAAACATTTTCATATTTACCAAAAACAGCAGCTTTGCAGCTTTTCACGATTTCGCCCGAACTTACCAATATTTAATATTTTTTGAAAATATAATATTTTAATAAAATAATATTTTTGAAAAAAAAACAAATGAAAAATACTTCTTTGAAAGAATTGATGGAATAAGCTGAACAGAAGCGTACCAACAATAAAACACGATGTAATACATCGAATTAAAATGACCTTGTTGCAGGAAGCAATTTTGACTAGAAGTCATTATTACTGACCGTCAACAAGAAAATGGAGTCGTCCATCCAATTGCAAAACAAACCCTCATTGGTCCATCAACAATCTCCTTTTTGACAATTGATGCACAAATGCTTTGTTTCGTAATTCAATCCACGACTCTGTTTTCATGCTTTTTCGCGCAGCATCCCCAAAAATCAGTCAATCTCCTGAGCGGAGAAGAATCTTTCGGAATGATCAGATGTGGCTATAAAAAGGAATCTCCTTGTCTGTTTTTCGTATTCCAAAAAAAAGGGAGCAATGGCTGAGCAAGAGTCGAAAGAGCTAGCTTTGAAAATGGAGAAACTCTTGGCCAACGCTGATACAATCATAAGAATAATCGACACTCTGCTGGTGCTGAAAGCGAAGATGCGCGAAGAGAATGAGTTTCTCGTCAAATTGTTTGATGATGAACTGAAAGCCAAAAGGGAAAAAGAAGTTTTTGATACCGACAATCAAAAGAAGATAGAAGCCATCAAAGAACAACGAGATAAAGCTAAGGAATGGCTCGAGGGTTAACTACTTTTAGTAATGGGAATAGGGGAAAAGGTTGAGCCAAACAAAGAAACGATTGAACGACTACAACAAAACAATGGCAGAACTTTCCGATGAGTACTACTCATTGGATCATCATTTACCAACCAAGGCCACAAGTTTCGAAGCTTCAGAGTCATCAGCGCCTCCCGCAAAGAAAACAGAGGACCTGGTGATCGTGATCGATGACGAAGAGGATGAATCCAACGAAGTTTGGGTTGTATTCGAATGATAGATAAAAAAAGTATGATTGATACCGTATCAGAAAAACAACCCAGAAAAGGCGCAAAAGCTACAGAGTCTTCAGAGCCTCCCGCAAAGAAAACACCGGTGATCGTCATCGATGACACCGACGAAGATGACACTGACGAAAATGAGAACTCCTACGATGTACTCGAATCGTTGACCGATCAATGATACCGTATCAAATCAGAAAAACAACCCAGAAAAGGCTCACCAGCCCCGAAAGTACCAGGACCAGATGGCAAATCAATGATTGAAATCATACAACTATTGGGAAGTCGACTCTACTCTAAATTAAATCCCGTCCTTACAGTAACTGTTGAAAATTATTATGTACTGAAAAACTGAAACATTCATTGATACTGAGAAATAAATTGGAATAGACGGAACTATCAAATGTTCACCATCAATAGGAGCAAAATCATTTTTCTTGGGGCGAGTGAGCCCGAATTCTCGAGCAAAGGAATTTCTTGAATGCACGAGCGAGCCAATCAGAGCGCGCGCTGATGTTAATTTCCCATTTTCGAGAATTTACGACTGAAGCTCAAAAGACAAAAAAAGAGAAAAGAAAGCATATTTACTGGAAGATGGAATACTGTAGTAACAGGTTTTTTTTTATACTGATGCAGGACTCTTGTAACTTTTGACTGGGTTGAGATATTTAAGTTCTGTAACTTGCAGGATGTAGCTCAGAGGTTAGTTACGTGATTTGAATAGGTTTGGTGTAGATAGCTATTCTGGTGGTGGAGTAATGACGTCATCAAAATGCATTATGAAAAGAGACCTCAAGATTGATGACGTCATATCTCCACCACCAATGGTGCAAATGACACCAAAAGCTTATTTAACATACTACAGACACTCTACATTACTCTCCAAAAGAGAGAAATGAAAAATGTTGAGTGGAAAGTATTCAAAAACGTTAAAAACCTGTTAGTGAAAAGACATGATGTTAGTATTTTAATTATTCAGAGTGAGAAAGAGAGAAAAATGAGCGCGAAGATTATCGGACTTCCGTGGGTGGAGAAATATCGACCCAACAAGCTGGATGATTTGATTTCACACCAGGAAATTATTTCTACAATTCAGAAGTTCATCGGTGAGTTTTCTACCTTCGACATTTAAATGGGATACAGTATCTACTGTATAAAGAAGCTAGCACTTTTCATCCTAGGGTCGGACTTCCTTCCTTAATTTTTTGCTTACTAAGGGTCCTTTCCTTAGTAAGGTAAGGATTTTTTCCTTACCCTTTTTCGGATTTCGGCGGAAAAAAATCCTTACCATACTTCCTTTATTAGTTTTCAGAGATCCTTAGTAAGGATCTTCAATCCTTAGCGATTTTTCCTTAATTCCTTTCCTTACTAAGGATTTTTAAAAGGATTTTTTCGACGGCCTACGCATTTGGAGAACGCTTTTATCAAAAAACCTTTTCAAAAGCCTTAGTAAGGAAAGAAATTAAGGACGAGTTGTGAAGGAATTTAAGAAAAATGTCTCTTGCCAACTTACTGACTGCTATTTTCATCAATAAGAACATTTTTGCAAATCGTACCTTATCAATTCCTTACTAAGGTTACTAAGGCCTTAGTAAGGATGGCCCTTAGTCCTTCCTTAGGCATTTCCTGATTTTCATCAAAATCAAAACCCTTACCCTTAGTAACTAAGGAAACCTTAGTAAGGGGTCCGACCCTAGTTTTCATCTTCATTTCATCCTCTTTAAAGTCATTTTTCAGACAACCAGCAGCTTCCCCATCTTCTTTTCTACGGCCCTCCCGGCACGGGAAAGACAAGCACAATTCTAGCAGTGGCGAAGCAACTCTACGGCGTCAAGAATTTCAAGAAAATGGTTTTGGAACTGAACGCGTCGGACGATCGAGGAATCGGAGTCGTCAGAAGCGAGATTTTGAACTTTGCCTCGACTGCTTCTCTTCACTGCAAAGGCTTCAAAGGTAAGACTTATCGCGTTTCTACGGAAATTTAAAGTCACGTTTTCCAAAGCCGAAAGCAAGCGCGATTTTCTCGACAATAATCAAGTAACCCCGCGATTTTTTAATCCAATGATATATATCAAACAAGGATTACGAGCCTCTATGTAGTGCTTGAGCTTATTTTTAGCAATTTTACTCATATTTGCGATTTTAGTGATTATTCTTGATGAATGCGACGCAATGACCCGCGATGCTCAAGCTGCTCTTCGGCGAGTGATGGAAAAATACACGAAAAACGTTCGATTCTGGTAGAAAACTAATTTAAGTCCACTTTTGAACGCGTTTTTAGCTTGATTTGCAATTACTTGGGCAAGTTGATTCCGGCGATTCAAAGTCGCTGCACTCGATTTCGCTTTGCGCCGCTGAGCAAGGACCAGATGATGCCGAGAATCAACCACGTCGTAGAAGAAGAAGGAATCAACATTGACCAGTCCGGTATGGAACTGCTGCTCAAATTGGCGGAGGGAGATATGCGAAGGAAACGGTTTTATTTGACTCCTTTCTTCGGTTTGGGGTAAATTCAGGCGACAAGAACCTGTGACACGAACGTAGGCCCTGTGTAGAAACCTGAGTCAGCGTTCTGAAAGGCCGTAAAGCTGCTCTTAACACTGACTCAGTTTTCAGGCAGATTGAGAAGCTGCTTGAGTCTCAGCCGGAGCAAAATAAGAGCGTTACTTTGCGCGGCTTTTTTGTAAAACTATGCGAAGCCGCAAGTCTCGAACCGTTCTGATAGAAGCTTGAATATCTTGCAAGCCTCGCATTTGGCGTTCAACAAAGTTACGGAAGATATCGTTTACAAAGTTACAGGCCGGCCGAATCGAAATGACATCCGAAAGCTGATGGAATGGCTCCTCAATCAGGACATCAAATATTGCATCGAAAATATTCAGGTTCTCTTTTGTAATAGAGCGTTTTCTTTCTAAATGGTTATTCAGGAATTGATGATCGAAAATGGACTGGCGCTGAACGACGTCTTGACCGATCTTTACGAAGAAGTTTGCGAAGCAGACTTGCCAGAAATTCCCAAAGCTGAGCTTCTTTCGGTAAGACCATTCTATGAACAAGGAAAGGCACTGACTCTTCTATTTCAAGACGCTTGCTGACATCGAGTACCGATTGAACATCGGCGCGTCCGAGAAGATCCAGCTCGCGGTCATCGTCGCTGCGTTCTCCAAAGTCCGCAACACCGTCCCACGAATGGAAGAGTAACTGTTAACAATCACAGACACTGATAAATCTCACTTAGGATAATTTTTGAATAACTTACACTGCCCTCTTATCAACACATCATTTTCATCTCATTTTCAACTAGATTTGTCTAAAAATCCTAAGATGTTCAGATGGAAAATATCGACAGATTGTTGGTAGAATCCTTTCTTGCTCAAGGAGACATTGCTGGGCTACTCAGATACAAAGAAAACCCCACTCCTCATCCCAGATCTGGCCATCGTCTCTGTAAGTGAACTTTGAGAAGTCTCGTTTTAATGGAAAAAATTTAGGCTTCATAAATGGATACTTGTGGCTGATTGGGGGCTACGTTCATTTTCTCCCGCTCTCGCGAGGCCCACGAGTTCCAATGATGGAAATAGTCGACAAAGAAGTGTGGCGATTTGACCCGATGCTGTCAAACTGGAAGAAAATGGAAGTGGAAGGAGAGCCGCCGAAAACAATGGCCTCTCATGCTCTCTGCTCTTCTGGTACGGTTACAGATCAGTTGATTGTACGTTAGAAAATGAGCAACATCTTTAACCGTTTCCTGGGTAAATACATCTTCGTCCATGGCGGCTCAAAACTGCCCTTTGGAACCACAATCCGCAAGAACCTGCATGTTTACGACACAGAGCTCAGTCGCTGGTCAAAACTCGACGATCATCTTAACGAAGAAAACGACTTCATCCCCGAAGGCGTCTACGGCCACTCCTTAGTCATCGTCAAAGACTCGTTGTATATAATTGGCGGCACGGCGGGGCAACAGTTTTTCAACAGTGTTAATCGGTAAATGGACCTCTTTTACTCAACTCCTCATCATCATTTTCAGCTTCGATCTTGGGGAAAAGAAATGGGAGCGAGTTTTCGATCATATTGTAATTTTCAACGAAGAAGACGACGTTCCAAGCGGACGCTATCGACAAGAATGCGTGACTTACATGGAGAGATGGATCTTCATGATCGGTGGCGGGACGAGCGCGGAGGTTTTTAGCTCAAGAAGAATATTTGTTTTTGACACGTTGGAGAAAAAATGGACACAGGTGAATATGCACGGTTTTCTCACTGATTATTGAGTGGAAGGCCAAACTGGCGCTTTTGATCTTATCAAAGCTTGCTTATTTATCTTGCTTACACCCGCAGTCAACCATTTTCCTAGTTGAAAGCGAATATATCAGAACCAGACGATCTCGAAATCCGCGAGTTCCAGCCTCCAGACGTTCGCTGCCACTCTTTGGCTATCGACGGCTCAACAATTTACATGGTCGGCGGGTTTCTTTCTTCTTCACGAGAAGGAAGAGCAGCAGGAACGTCAAAATGCTCCGATGCTATTTGGAAGCTCGACATAAATCCAGGTTTATTTTCTCCCAAAACGTCTAAATCTTAATCCTTTTAGAGCGACTGTCAGAAGAAAAATACAACCCGAAAATATTGACCCTCAACTGGATAAAAATCCAGCAAAACTTGCCACAGCCAATTTTCTTCCACGATTCCGTCTACGCCTTCGAGCATGGCGAGATCTTCGTCTTCGGCGGAAACAACAAAAACGGGAAACGAAACAACGATCTCACTAGACTGCGCATTCAACCAGGTTCGTTGGAAACGCTTTCAAAAAAGGTCAAATACCGGCATTTCGGAGAGGAAAAGACCAAGTTTACCTGTTTGTAATATTTTTGCTACGAATAATAAAAAAACGTAAAACCAATGAAAATCGAGCGGTTGGTGGATAATTAATGAAATCATCGATTCGCTGTTTTGGCAGAAATTGCAGACTATGAATTTGTTTAAAAATAGTGCGACGCAAGTTATGTTGGTTAGCTCTTTGTATGATGCATTTTTTAATTGGTACTTTATTAATTCGTTTATACCATAGTTGCACGCTGTTTGGAGTGTGTTGGTATGTTTTCATAGATGATAATTAACGCTGCGTAACCTCTTTCTGCGCTGGGCAACCTAAGTAGAAAACAAGAGTAAGGTTCTGAAGAGTCTATATGACAAGCCACGTAGCGGCGTTTTCAAAATCGAAGCCGCAAAGCGGCTTCTCAAATAAACTCTCCAGAACCTGACTCAGGTTTTCAACGCAGGGCGCCGAGCCCAGACCTCTTAATCGCCATTTAGACCAGAGTCTCAAGAGGTAAGAAACGAGAAAGAGAGAGTCAGATGTAAAAGTCTATAATTTATTCCAGTCTAGTAGAACTTGTAGGAGTAAAGGCACCTGGAGGTAAAGAAAGAGCTGTTTTGTTCCACTCAAAGAGAAGCGGAAGAGATAAAAAGTCTAAATAAAGAAATCGTGAAAAAAGCTGGAATTGACAGTGGGGGAATGCGATGATTTTTTTGTTCTAAATTGTCAGTTTTGCGGTGGCTCTCGATTTGTATTTTTCGTTTTTTTTGCATTTATTCTTCGGCTGGCTTTTCGTCAACGATGGCGAGGGGAACTTCTTCTAGAAAAAAGGGTTTAATTGACGTGGAAATTAGATCTTCCATTCGGCCTCCGCCCAATTTTCAAGATAGGAGGTAATTTACGAAACGAAAGACGCTTATCTCAAGTGCGCGCGGCTAAGAATAACTTACCAGTTTGAAGAGCTTTCTTCTGCTTTCGCTGTCTGTGCTTTTTGACGGATACCTTCCACAGGACGTAGAAAAAGTCGCAGAGGACGATGGCGACGGAAACGAAATTCATGAGGAGCATGTAAACTAGGAACATCTTCTTTTCTTTTGGTCGAGAAACCCAGCATGGAATGTTGTCATCCTGAAGAAGGAAGGTTGATCACTCAATTATATCAAAGAATTACCTGGGAGCAGGCAAAGTTATCGTATCCATTCTGCCATTCTTTGTCACCAAATCGACAGGCATATTTGAAGGGGACATCGAAGACGTTCCAGAAACCGCTCTATAATGAAATGAATTAATGATTCTTGATTTTCATCTCTTACGACGCCGGAGGTGATGTGCTGCTGAACTTGGAGAAGATAGAGGAGGTAGATGGAGATCATTTCAAGAACGAGCTTGGCAAAGAGATGAATGACGTACCACTGCTTCAAAGCTGGAGCCCAGATGATGTCTTCGGTTCCGCCGACTCCTTCCATGTCGACTGCTCGGCGCTAGAATGAAATAATAGGGGAGGAGAAACGAGAAAGGTTTGCACCTTTTTGGTCTTGAATTTTCGAAGTTTGTTGGAGTACAAAACGTATTTTGGATCGGTTTGGTAGCTTCGAGTGGAGGCCGAATCGGTGAAGGACTTTTCATAACCTTCGACTTGCGCTTGAAATTGAAAATGAAAAAAAGGGATACGAAACGAGTCTTTTTACCTTTGAGGAATTCATATGTAGCGTTGTAGTTAGCAGCGACCATCGAGAAGATCATGGTAGGAAAAGAAAGAATGAGGATCTGCATCGCCCAGAATCGAACGTGGCTGATTGGTGCGAACATCGTGTAGCACATTTGCTTGCAACCGGGCTGAGTGGTGACGCACTCGAAGTCGCTCTGCTCATCGCCATATGCAGCATCGCCAATGGTGACGGCGGGGATGAGTCGGCAGAGGAAAGTTAAGGCGACCCTGAAAAGAAATTAAAGATCACTTTCGACAAGAGTTGAGAAAAAATTCCTCTCAAAAAGAGTTGAAAAAGAATTTAAAGAAAAAATCCTTAAATGATGTCTACCCCCTTAAAATACCATGCAATGCCCATTGGAGTTGAATAATGCAATAATCTCTGTGAAGTAGCATGTAAAATTCCAAAAGCACCCGTGTCCATTTATTTTTTTTCTCTATTTCAATATCTATAAAAACGTATGTTTTGATAATTATAATTATATGCAGAGTTTGAAATTTTCGTGACTCGCGAGCGGCTCACTTGAGAGCGAGCGAGCACGAGCATGATGCTCTTTGTGCTCCCGAGCACATTTATTTCAGAGTTCGCGCTCTTTGCGCTCGCGAGCGCATTTCATTTCGCGCTCTCGCTCTCTTGGCTCTCGAGCACTGGTCAAAATTTGCTCTCGCTCGATTGGCTCCCAAGCTGAAAAATCTGACTCGCGAGCAGCTTTCAAGGGCCTAAAATGATTCGGCGGCCCCGTGACTAATTCCATATGAGTCTCTGTCACAGGAGTTAGCACCTCGCGGTGGGCATGTTTTATCTGTTTACTCTCGGCTTTTCGCATTATCTGCCGAGATTACGGACCTAATGAAGCTAACATAAAACCGAAAACACCAAAAATAGATCCGCAAAGAAATTTATTTATGAAAGTGAATAATTATGCAAAAAAATTACTCTTTTAATTTTGCTCGCGAGCCGCTCGTGAGTCAATTCCATGGCGAGCACGAGAGCAGCCGCTCCCGCTCGTCTAGCTCCCGAGCATTTCTGACATATGCGCTCGTGCTCTCTGCGCTCGCGAGCGGGTCCAAATTTGGGCTCGTGCTCTTTTGGCTCTCGAGCCAACTCATTTTCATGCTCCCGCTCCCCTGCTCTCAGGGCAATGATAAATTTTTGCTCTCGCTCTTTTCGCTCGCGAGCATTTGCGAGCATTTCAAACTCTGATTATAAGTGGCCTGGCGTTTGAATTTTCATCAATAGCGGGCTCGACGGCGCTGAGGGACTTGACGAGCGTTAAGTAAACATTCTGTTCAGAGGAAATAAAAGAAACATATATTCATGGGGGGATTTGGTCTAAAATCTCATTCACATATGCCAAGTCCCCGAGCCAGGGTGATTTTTGGTTTCTATGACGAGATAACGAATAATTGAGTTTTTTTTTTTGAGGCTTTTTTCTAGTTTTTTCGATAAATTCAAGTTCTCAAAGAAGTTGACCAAAAATAAATTTTTGAGAACTTTTAAATTTTCTCCATTTTAAGCCCCCTCAACATGAAAATCACCAATCTGTCGCGCTAATATCTTACCAGACATGTCCAAAAGGAGTCGAGTATTTGAGCAATCTCTCCGAGATCACTTGCAAGCTGTCCATCCTACTGTTCTTCTTCTATTTGTGGTCTCGTGTCTGTATTTGGAAATTTCGAAATTTCTGTCAACTTGGCAAGATGCAAGCTACCGGGCGGTGAATGTTGGCTCTTGGCCACGAATGCGACAGAATCATCGTGCCCAGCGGGCCGAACGCCGCGCAGAAAAAGGGATGCATAGTTTTTTGAGCTCCACTACGCACTTATAAACATGTACTGAGGGATTTTGCCTGCTTCAGTGGAGGCGCCGCGGTTTTAGAATGACACTCCTTTCGCAGACTTTTTTATAATTATTTTTCGAATTTCACTTTCCTGAATTTAGTTCTGTCGATTTTTAAGAACGATTTTTGTGAAAAAATGGTTTTCTAATTTTCTCTAGTTTGTTTTTTGTTGTGTACAAGCACTTATGAAGAATGTAGTGGAGCGTAGAAGGATATTTCTGAAAGCAAAGAGCTTGTTAAGTGTTATGAGAGCCTCGTCGATTGGCGAGAGCTTACTGCGCTTGATAAATGATATCTCCAATTCCATCGCCTTCGATGACGAACAGAAAGGTTTGTTTCTAAGTTTTTATTATGAGTTCTTGATCAAAAAAGTTTGACAAGCAGCAAAGAAAGGATAGAAAAGATTGAAAAAGAAGCAGCTGAGCTGGTCACTTCTTTTGCTGTTGTCGGTTTTTTCGTCGTTGTTGTCGTAGTTGGCGGCGCTGTTGTCGTAATTTCGCAGAGTCCAGCTTCAAGTTGATCAAAATTTATTTTTTGTTTTCCGTGCATTTTGCTTTGAAAGGTTTTTTAAGAAAAAAGGGGTTATTTTTCCGTATCAATTTTAAATTTACAATTGATTGACTTTTGTCTCTTTTGAAACCTTTCCTTTCGTATTCTCCGTTAAGAGCTTCGCATCTTTTATGAATCTCGGTCAAATCGTCGAGAGCTTTTTTCATTGCCTCATCCATGTTGTATTCTTTGATGAACCTGTTAAAATATTTAGAAAAAATGACAAACCTCCATAATCTTTTGCTACTCCGTAATTCAGATTGTAGTAATTTGAAAAGCTAGATGAAACATCATCACACATGGCAAATGTGTTGTAGTCGACGCTTGATGTAATTTGCGAAGAGTAATAAGCCTTGTCCTCGGTCATATCAAACTCTGTCTCGTTTTCTGCTTCTCGATCTAAACAATATTGTACATTAGAAATATCACCGCCTTACCATCAACAGGAGATGTATTGTTCATCGCCTCTTCATCCGACTTCGCATACCAATTTTCTGTAGAAGTACTCATTGTTGTCGTACTGATTGTTGTCGTACTGCCGTAGTCAACGGTTGAGTAGGAGCTGTAGTCACTGTAAGAGTAGGAACTGTAAGAGCTGTACGAAGAGTAATCTTTGAAAGGGATCCATTATTTTTAAATAATTATTAGTCAAATTATGATAAATTTGATCAAATGAATAATCCCTTTGCAGAGGAGTACCAATCTGAGTCGTAATAAGACGAGTAAGATCCGTAATACGAAGAGTACGATCCATATGAAGAATAAGAGCCAGCATTTTCCCAATAATAGGAGGAGGAAGAACCATAATACGCAGAATACGAGCTATAATAGGAAGAATATGAGCCATATGACGAGTAGGAGCCATAATATGAAGAATATGAGCCATAATACGACGAATACGAAGAATAATCGTAACTATAAGAAGAGGAGTCGTAATAGCTGGAGTCGTAGTATGACGAGTAGGAGCTGTAATATGAAGAGTAGGAGCCGTAGTAAGACGAACATGAAGACCCGTAATAAGAAGAATAAGAATCATAATAGGAAGAATAATAAGATGAGTATGAACCATAATAGGATGAATACGAGCCATAATAAGACGAGTATGATCCATAATAGGAAGAATAATAAGACGAATAAGAACCGTAGTATGACGAGTAAGAACCATAGTATGAGGAGTAGGAACCGTAGTATGACGAGTAAGAGCCATAATAGGAGGAATAATAACTTGAATATGACGAGGACGACCCATAACTTGAATACGAGTCTAGCCAAGAATATGATTCATATGAGCTAAGCCCAGATGAGCTGTAATAGGAGGAGTCGTCCATACAGACAAAGGGAATATATTCGCCGTCAATCCATGTTCCGATCGGAGATACTTTTTCGTCCGTCTCCGCAGTCCTTGATGAAGAGTCAGGACACTCGATGGAAGAAGTAGCGGACGAATAGTTGGGGGAATAAAGGGAACAGGTATCGCTCGTATAACTTGAGTATCCATATGGATTGCTGAATGGATTCGCCAGCTTGCTACTTTTAGCTATCGGTTTTGCTGTTTTCTGGAAGGAAGAGCCATAATAGCTGGAGAAGCCGCAATCTTTTCAAAGCTTTGAAAATCTTGAACCTTAAAAAATTTTCACTATCTTTTTTAGCTTTTTCCTGATGGACACTGAGACATTCCAGCCGACGGATAACTAGATCCTCCCGCTCCAAAGAGACCTAGAACGATTTTTATGAATGATTTCAAACTCTGATCAATCTTACCATTTCCATTGAGACTTTGGTCAACCTCATTGCAGAATTGCTCATTCAGTTCAATTTTCTCAACATCAACACATGCAATTTTCGGAAGTGGAGGGCCAGGAGGCGCTTGCGAAAATACAATCGCCAAAAAATGAAAGCGGAGAATCATGCCGGTGAAATATCTCGTTTGAATACGAGAACTATGGAAAGAGGGGGGGAAGAACTGGCCTTTTCTGAAGGTGAGCGCTGTCGGACGATGTCAGAATTTCCGGAATGGTACGGTTTCACAGAGAGGAAGACCTTTGAATGCCAAATATTCTCTATTTTACGATCTATGCAGCGATGTTTTTACCAAAGAATCAATTTTATAGCGTTAACTTTTGATGGATGAAAAGATGACACAGTTTATTATACTAAATGATTTTTATTTTAGAATTTCAGACGAAAATAGGATTTGGTTTACAATTGAGATTTAATCAGATGATAGTATGCTCCTCGCTTGTCGATAAGATCTTGATGCTTGCCGGATTCAACGATGACACCGTTGTCAACAACAGCGATGACGTCAGCATTGATGACGGTGGAGAGTCGGTGAGCGATCAGGATTGCGGTTCGGCCTTGTCGAGCTTTGTCCAGTGCGTCTTGGACGATCTTAAAAGGCTTGATAAATTCATTGTTTTTACTGAAAATCTACCTTTTCGCTTTCAGTATCGAGCGCACTAGTAGCTTCATCGAGAAGCAGAATCTTTGGCTTTCGGATCAGAGCTCTAGCAATGGCGATTCGCTGCTTCTGACCGCCACTGAGTTGCGATCCCTTTTTGCCGCATCGAGTTTCGAGCCGTTGAGGAAGATCCATGACGAAGTTGTAAGCGTTTGCCTCCCGAAGAGCGGTTTCAATGTCGGCATCGGAAATCGAGGAGACGCCAACTTTGTTCGGTTTACCGCTGTTTTCTCCATCGTCGAGGCCGTAAAGAATGTTTTCACGGATGGTTGTGTCTTTTCAGATTTCAAAAACGGCAAAAATTTTATCAGAAAAACGAACAAGAAAATTTTGAAAGAAAATTTGAAATCCTGGTGACAAAAGCACAGGTTCCTGCTGAACCAAGCCAACATTAGCTCTGAGCCACTTCAAATTGATATTCTGAATATCCATTCCATCGACCTTGATGTTTCCAGCAGTAGCGTTGTAAAATCGTTCCAAGAGGCTAATACATGTCGATTTTCCACAGCCAGATTGGCCGACAAGAGCGAGAGTCTGTCCGGGCTCAACGTTTGTTTGGATGCCCTTGAGGACAGGGAATTCGGCTCGGGTTGGATAAGAAAACTCGACGGCAGCGAACTCAACCTTGCCCCTGATTTCAGGTTTTTCGCCTTCTGTTGATTCAGGGTCGATGTTGAGAGCGGTTTCGAAAAGTTTCACGATTCGACGAGCAGCGAGATTTGCTTTGCCGGAGTTAGCGGCTACACCGGCGGATTGGGCTTTAGTTGGGATCGAAGTGTTTTTCTAGCGAAAAAAGCCCTTTTTGAAGTCATGAATTTTCCCTTTCCTGAGCTCATTCCAGCGAAAACAAGAGCGAAAAGGACTCTCATGACGTCGGAACTAGCGCTAGAATCGATGTAGTCATTGTCAATCAACCAGGATGAGAACCAGAAAGTAGTCGCGTACATGAAATGCATGCATCCAAGAGTTGCACCGTACAGAAGTCCGTACTTGAAGATTGTCTTTCCTTTTCGAGCAGCCAAAGCGTCCATATTGTTCGAGTAAAGTTTGCAGAAGTGCTTTTCGCGGCCGAGACCGGCGACAGTTCTGATGTTGTTGGTCGTTTCGGTAGCGACTTTGCTCGCTTCTTCGATGTTCTTCTGCTCTCCGTCGCCGTGGTTGTTCATCATCACCTGCATCATCAACGCGTTTGTAATGATGATGACTGGCATAAACGCAAACACCGCAAGTGACAGCTGCCAAGAGTAGTAGAAGGCGATTCCAAGACCGCAGCCAAAAGCGCCGAGGTTCATGACGCCTTCGCCGATTTTTCGTCCAGTAGCGCCTTGAACCTTTCCAGCATCAGAGGCAAGTCGGGCAGTCAAGTTACCAGTCGAGTTCAATGGCTCGTCGAAATAGCTCATATCTAGAGAGGGGCTCAATTTTTTTTAATATTTTAAAATGAATCTAAATTTTATGATTTGAAATTTTTGAGCCCTTGACGAGTCGGAGAAGCTTGGCGAAGGATTTCTTTCGAAGTCGGGTAGTCAAAAGCTCACCAGAAATTCCAAACATCAAGTGGAGAATTCCAAAGCCGAAGAAAAGTGCAACACCCATGATCACGAATTCGATAGCTTTCATATTGTTCAAATCAACGAGTTTTGCTTCGTCGCACCATTCGTGGTTTTCTTTAATTTCGGTGATGTTCAGAGGAATAGTCAATTCGTCGAAAAGCGTGACGTCAGCAGTTCCATTGGCGTAAGCAGTACTATCTAACTCTTTAATTTTCTCATTCCAAACGCAGTTAAACTGGGAGTAGTTGTCGAGGACACCGGCAAAGATAAGGGCCCAGAGTGGTTGCACAGCTCCGGTAAAAAGGGCAAAGATGGAGCCAATCGTGATGTAAAACCATTCAGGGCTGTTCATGCCGAGAATTTGGCCGAAACCGACTTCTGGGAGGCCTTCTCGCTTGGCGATTTCTTCTTCTGATTCTTCCTCGCCATCCTTTTTCTTCTCGGATTTTTCGGATTCTTCAACACTTGATTCTTTCGATTTCTTAGCTTCTACGACTTGATTGTTCGATTCAGCTCCTTTCAAAGACGTCTCACTTTCGACCTTTTCCTGTTCCATTGAGAAAGATTGCATGTTGCAGAGTGTTTTGTAGACGCCATCTTCGATTTCTTGGAGAGAAGCGTGATTTCCTTCTTCCATTTTCTTTCCGTTTTTGAAGCCAATAATCTTGTCGGCGTTCTTGATCGTAGATAGTCGATGAGCGATGACGAGGGTAGTTCGGCCGACGGAGGCTTTTTCGAGGGCTTGCTGGACGATCTTTTCGGACTCAGTATCGAGGGCGGAGGTGGCTTCATCGAGGAGGAGAATTTTTGGGTTTCGGACGAGGGCTCTGAAAAAATGATAAAGAAAAATTCCCTGAAAACAAGGAAGACTCACCGAGCAATAGCGATTCGCTGCTTTTGACCACCAGAAAGGGTCGCTCCACCTTCTCCAACATTCGTTTCCCAAGTCGAAGGCAGCTTCTGGATAAAATCCAAGGCATTCGCTTGCTTGCACGCTTCAGTGATTTCTTCCTTCGTCACATCGAGTCTTCCAAGAGTGATGTTTTCTTCAACAGTTCCGTCGAACAAGACAGGTTCTTGGCTGACGACACCGATGTTTTCTCTGAACCAGGCGAGATTGAGACTCTTGAGCTCTTGCCCATCGATGAGAATTCGACCTTGAGCTGCGTCGTAAAATCGTTGGATGAGTTGGAAACAAGTCGATTTGCCGCAGCCGGAAGCACCGCAAAGAGCAGTTGTTTTACCAGCTTCAGCTTTGAAGCTCACGCCAGAGAGGACGCCTTGTTCTTTTCGGGATGGATAGGTGAAGTCAACATTCTGGAATTCGATGGTTCCTTGGATTACTGGCTTGGCACCCTCCTCGGAGTAGATGTCGATTTCAGGAACTCGGTCGATGAGCTCAAACACAGAGTAAGCTGCAGTCGTCGCAGTTCCGAGGTATTCAGCATTCGTGGCAACCATGGAAATCGCAAAACCACCGATGAGAACGGAGAAGAAAACGATGATCTTGGTTCCAACATCGTAGCCCTCGTGAATGACCATTTCCGAACCATACCAGAAGGCGATACCGTAGACGGCAAACATCGAAAGATTAAAAAAGCCAACGGCGAAGCCAGACATGGCAGCTTTCTTGATGCCTTGAGATTGTGCTTGCGCCAATGGCTTCGAATATCGTCCATTTTCAAAGCTCTGCCCGTTGAAAGCAGTAACAGTCTTGATTGAAGCAAGAACTTCTTCAGCGACGCCACCAGCTTCGGTGTAATTGTCGAGCTCTTTTTTCGACTCGTTCGACTGCGCCACCATCCAAACAAATCCACCAAGAGCGATCAACGGAATCGTAGCGATACAGACGAGGCCAAGCTCCCAGCCGAAATAAAGAGCGATAGCGAGACCGGCGACCGTTTGAAAGATCGACTGAATGACCATTCCTACTTTGTCGGCGATGCCTTCCTGGATCTTTTTGATGTCTTCGAACATTCGGGCATTGATTTCACCGACGTCGACGGTGTCAAAGTAGCTCATGTCCTGGCGAACAACGGAGGCAAAGTATTTTGCTCTATTTCGGGATATCAAAATACCTGACTGCCAAAACGCCTTGTTCCCTTGATATCCTTTCCTGATTCTGTTGATTTGATTCTCCGCAGAAAGCATCAAAAGCCAAGTGCCAATCCATCCAGTAATCCATTCTGTAGCGCCGAGTCCAACAAACCACCAGATGTTTTTCATCATGGATGAAGTGGCTGAAATGCCATCATCGAAACCCTCGAACATGTCTTTTTCGGTGTCGGTGAGAGTTCCAAGCGTAAGTTTGCACATGTCAGTGACATTCCAAAAAGCAGAAGGGTCTTTTTTCAAGGTTAAAAAAATCAATGATTACTCATGAAAATTTTCCTCTATTAAACCTTTCCTTCTTCAGAAGCATTGAGGAGATCAATATCTTCCTGTGGGCAGGCCTGACCGAGTTTTCCGACAGAGACGAATTCGCGCATCGCTCCGCCAAAGAAAACGATCATCAGCGGCTCGCAGATTCCAACGACGATGTACATCAGCCATCCGATAGCGATCATAAGCTTGTCCGAGCATGTGGCAAAGCGGTACTGAAAGAACTAAAGGGGGGAAGAGGAGATAGAGACTTACGAGCTTGAAATATGGAACAGAGTTTTTTGGCGCTTCATCTTTCTTTTCTTCTGTCGCGCCCATTCCTATCAAAAAATTCTAGCCCCCTTATCATCAGTTAAAAATTCAGTTCATCGGCGGAACATCAGAAGCCTTCTGATTCAGAAGGTGTCATCAAAAAACGGTATTACCTGAAGAAAAAAAAACTTCAATGAAATTCGTGCAAGAAAAAATATATAAAAAGTTTCACAAAAAGAAAGCAAATAAAATAAATAAAATCAAAAAAGCAAAATAAAACTAGCATATAAAAATGATGAAAAAATACCTTTTCGACCTTTTCCAACTAGGCCACGAGCAGAACTGAAGATAAAAATTTAAACCGATACAATTCTTGAAAGGTGTTCTAGAAGAATCGAATTTCTAAGAATTTTTTTTTTTTTGACCTTTCAGCGTTAAATTTCAACCATTTTTCTTTTTTTATTTGACGATCAAAAAGTGAGTAAATACCGCTGAAAAATTATGTCAAAATTTTCGCACCCCAGTAATGAGCAGTTTAGAAAACTTTAAAAACGTCAGCCGCGCAAAGAGGATTTACCGCCTGTTCAATTGAGAATGGAACACGTGAACACCACTCTTGCTTAGCTGCTGCTCATCTCTTAATTTCTCGTGCAATAGAGTTCAACTTAAAATTAGAACTTTTCAGATCACTTCTTAGAAAGTTGAACCAAAAGCTATTCATCAATTATCACAGCCTCAGTTTTTTCACTGTTTTTTAAGGGGGTATATATCAAGAATCGGATTTCCCTGCAGTTTTTGTCCATTTTTTACAAAGTAACTCCCTTATTTTTCGGCTCAAAACTCATTTCAGCCAGTAAAATATTTTTTCGGAGCAAAAAATTAAGATTTCTTGAGATTTAAAGATGCTTTTTGGGAAAAATTCGATATTTTCGATGAAAAATTCTGTTAAAAAATTTTTCGAAATTTCCGCTTGCATAAGAGATAGATAAGGGTCTAAACTTTTACTTTCCACAATAAAATAAGGGTGTGACAATGTTAAATTTGGGAAAAAACTCCAGCGAAATGGCTATTCTTTATGTCTACCCCCTTAAAATGCAATGTTTATCAGAACCCCCCTTTGTCTCTTACCTCAAAAAAGGTCAGCCTAAAAAAGTACGTTGCTCAACATCAAAACAGAAATTTTGTCAGACGCATTCCTAAGACAACTCAGGCGGGCACTATCTGATTGAGCCCTCTTTTGATACGGTTCTTATCACTTTTTCCTGCGGCTTTTATTTTGAGCGTGTTGGAAAGAAAATATTATTTCAATCTTGAATTTTTATTTTTTGCGATATTCTAGCCGGGCCATTTTGATAAAGTCGTTGAGGTCGATTCTGCCTGCGCCGGAGCCAGTGGGAGCCGCTTAATTTTAGGTTCTTGAGGGAGTATTTTTATGAGATACTTACATTCGAAAGCGAGAACGGGATCAGGATATTTCAAACGTTGGAGATTGGTAAAAGCGTTTCCAAAATTGCTAAATTGGATTTTAGATAAAAATAATTTTTTTCATCAATTTTTTTGGGGCTCTTTTCTTACCAAAAAACAAAACTTTCGAAGGAAAAAATCCAAAAAGCAAAGCTTAGTTTCATTTTTTTAATTCTCAGAACTGATTTAAGATCCGTCTTTTCGATATTCTGATTTTGATGCCATTATATATTGGAGCATATTATATACTGAATGTTTTATTCAAAAAGATATCGGTTCACGCTAGATCTCTCAATGATCAAAATCGACGTTCTCTGAAATCATTTTTCGACGAACATCTTATTCTGTCTGAATTGACACGGTATCAGCAGAATCGAATTTATTAAGGGTGTCAACAACGAATTTTTTTTTTTGACGAATTTTTATGAAAAAGATGTTTTATTTATATACTTTTATATACAGTCTGTTTATGTACAGAAAAGAAAGGAAGATCTATTCGCAAGTTCCAATTTCTTTGATGTCAGAAAACTCCTCGCTACAGCATTGTTGGCGATTTGGGTTGAAGATCAGTCGGAAATTGTTACTGTAATTTCCGCAGCACTGTAAATGCGTTTTCATATTGAGAAAAAAACATCGATTTTTTGAAAGATTTTTTTCAATTTTTTAAAATTTTTCTGAAAAAATTGAAAAAAAAAATTTGAAAAGCATAATTTTTTTCTTATTTTTGAAAATAATTAATATCATTATTAATAAATTATTTGAAAAAAGACTGAAAATCGGCGTCCATTTTTTTAATAATTGATTGAAAAAACGCTCCTTTTTGCGATTATCTCCTCCATTTCCAGGGACGTGGCAAGTAGCCTGTCGGTCGAAATCATTTTCCTGAATAAAATATTTAAAGATTCGTCTTCTTTTTGTCGTCTCTTCGTCATTTTACCTCACTCAGGAGCGGATTGTACGTCTCCTCGACTTCTCTCAACTGAAGCGCGAACTGTCTGTCGCATTGGCACAATTTCCATCTTAATAAGTTACAACAAGTTCGTTTGAAAATAAGGGTGTACCGGCAGGTATTGGGAGTGTTGTAACAAACGATGTCATCGGCTTTTCCGTCGCCGTCGTTGTCGACGACGCTCCAGGAGTAACTCTTCATAGTTCCATCGCATTGACCATCTGACTCATCATTTGCGCACCAGTAGCACTAGAAACAAGAGTTTTTTCTGACAAACTTTTTATATATAATATAATATAAATTAAATTAATTATATAAATTAATATTAATTATATAAATTATATTATATATTTAATTATATGAATATATATTTATAAATATATATTTAAAATATAATATAATATTTTTTTATAAAATAAAATTTTTTCCTACCTGTTTCAGTCTTGAGCAAACAGAGTCGATTCCATCTTGCGCCGGCCCTTTTCCAGCTGTCGAGTCATGAACAGCATAGCCGGGAATGCAGTGGCATCCGTAGAAACAATATCTCTCGAAAAGATAGTCGGTTCGTTGGACTTGCTTGACCATTTCCGCCAATTGGAGCAGTTTTCGTGCTGTTCCGAATTCGCGTCTTTCCGTCGTCGAGAGCTCGAAACCCGACTTCATTTTCGAATAAGTGGAGCTGATGATGTCCCACTGTCCGCCCAATCGCTCGCCGATATAGCTCGGTCGACGACGAGAAAGGACCAGCTGGTTTGGATCGATGTGCGCGTCGAGAAGCATTTGCGTCGCGTTGAAATCGCCGTGATTCTGCGCCGGAAGCGAGAAAGAAAAGGAGAAAAACGAGGAAATGATGCCGGAGAGCTTCATTTTTTGGCTTTTCTTTTTCTAAAAGCTGAAAATGGAGTATTTAATATTACCTGGATGAGAAGAGCGCGCGGTTGGTTTTCGTAATCGGCCGCAGGAAGAGCTTAACAATTCAACGTTTTATACTGTTTTATTTGATTCCCAGCGCTTTCGAAAAAAAATTATTAACGAAAAATGAAATGTGATCATATTTATTTTTTCCTCAAAAAGTCATTTTTTGGCCCAAAATTTCGATTCGAGAATTTTTCAAAAAGAAGAGATGATTTCTAAAGGGCATTAACTTGATAAAAAAATGAAACTTATTATCAATTTGATACCCTTAAGAAGTCATCTCTTCCTCTGTTATATTAATATTCTCGATTCGAAATTTTGGGCCAAAAAATAGTTATTTTAGGAAAAATAAGCCCAATTTCAAAATTACCGACTGTAATTTCAAAATAAATAAAACAACTTATTCCTTGCAAATAAAAATCTTTTTTTGTTTTTATTTTACCTGTTGATGAAAAGTAAAAATTTCTTCTTCTCTCGAATAAAAAACAAAAAACAAGTCAATAAGTTCTGATTTGGTCTTTCACAAGATCGCGATTTTTGTCTGATGCAATGGATTTCGACCAGATGATTTTTATAAAGAACCGCGCGCGCTTTTTTTCTACGCGGTGGGGCGCGAGAGCATTCCTGGCGCAGTTTCTAGCGCTTGCGAAGCTAAGCGTTTTTGGGGTTGAGTTGAATTTTGTGGTCGACCTCCGAAGGGTTAGATTCAATTTGAGATTGGAGAAAAAACTTTAGACTCGAGAATTTAAAATCATCAGCATTTTGAGCCAGAATCTTAAAGGTCTTTTTCTAAAAGCCGCTGAGCGGCTTTTTTAACCCTAGCCGGCAAAAATGATTTTTCAATTCGGCTTTGCTAGTTTTTATAAAGACTCGATTGTTAATTTCGCGAAGCAAAAATTTTTCAGTTTCAATTTTTATTAGAACGGCGGATCGGCTTCGTGAGCCTTTTTTAGAGCTGGTTGTTTAAGCGCATTATCTTTTGGCGCTTTTCTGGCGGTTGCTTTGCTAAAAAACGGCGATCGCCAGGCTCCACGTTATAAAAGTGACAATTTAATCCTCCAGTGGGCCGCTCTCGATTGCGTGAAATCATTGAAGTCCTCGAAGTGATCGAGCAGCGACCAAGTGAGCCAAATTCGGCCACTCACTCGAATTCCAGCCAGGATAAACTCAGACGCAAAAACGAGGAGTTGTTAAGAAAGCAAAGCCCAACGAGCGGGGAAAATATCCAATGAACTATAATTTGCACTTTCGAATTGGACCATCAGGGCATTCAATGAATTCATGCACTTTTTGAAAAAAAACGGACTTTTACTTTTCATCATTTTTTAGATTTTTTTCTCTCACCATTCCCATCGACCCCAAATACCGCAGCAGCTGTTTGGATCCTCCCTAGACATCCCCAGTTGTAGATTATCCATTTCAGATTGCAATGCATTCAGTCCGAAATAGATTCATCAGCAAAACACTTTCTTTCTCAACATAATCAATTGTCAAATCGACAGCGATGGGGATGATTAGAAAGCTATGCCTGTACAATTTGTCAGTGAGACGGATTTATTTCGATGGACAAAGGGATGAGAAGGATGAGACTGAACTCAGTATTTATAAAAAGAGCGGAAAGAAAAGAGAGAATAATCAAAACCGAGATAAAATCGAGAAAAAAATGCGCTGTATTTTTCATTTCCTCGCGTTTTTCTCATCTTTTTTCCTTTGGGTAAAATCTTGTTTTTTGTCTTCTAAGAAGCTTCTTCGTTTTAGGTACAGTATGGGAACTGTTGGATACGGAGTGATTCCCCAGCATCACAAATCTAGCCCGATGAAGATCATCGAGTACAAGAAGAAACGTGCTTTCAAACCGACTTCTGGGAAGAAAATCGGAAGAACTGGAAATGCCGAGTTCAATCGATTGCTGAATTTATATCTTTGAAATTTTTAGAATAAATTTCACTTCACTCTACTACTTTCAAAAACTATGGTTTGATTTCAGACCAATCAAATTTTCACATTCGGCCGGTGGGCCAATAAGATTCCCGAAAATAAATGGTTTCTTTTTTAATAATTTATTGATTAATTGTGAAACAATGCCAGATCATCATAAAAATCTCAAACGTTTACGGATGTGTCTAAAAAAGATAAAAATTGCGGAAGCATTAAGGTCTCGATTCCGGATTGCCAGGTGGATTTACATTGATCTGCGGGCTCTGACGATTATCGTTTTGGAGGCAGCTTGACACTGGACGCGCTTATCATCAAAAAATAAAATAACTCGACAGTCACTGATAAGCAACACTGTTATGACCTTGACTCACTCCACCAGGGTCCAGTTTTTTATCGAAAGGAGAAAAACTCGTTTTTCAAATTCGAAAATTCGAAATCTAAATAAGGAAAAATTTGATTTGAGCAAGGTTCCAAGTCATTTAAAATTGAATAACCGTCAAATCGCGACATGTTCTTGCGGGCTCCCAAAAGGTATCAATGCAATTTTGAGCCGAGATTTTTTTGACAGTCACGAGAAATTGACAGTATCAATGCGCTCGAGCAGAAGGAGGGGTGGTTATCGGAAATTCTAGAGCGCGTCTAACGTGCCCCGCGTAAGGTGTTTACAAAAACGCCTTGTAATCGACTCATTTACATTGTTAATGAAAAAGATAAGACAAGCAGCCTTCGGGGTATCACTTTTTTAGAATATGATGATGCACTCAAATCAGGGCCGGGCCGAGACACCACAGGAAGTTATTCAGGATAAAGTCACGTGTTACACCGTTGTCCAGGAGGTTCTATTTGTGCGGGACCTTAAGTAACCTTTTTTAGAGGAATTTCGAAAAAAAATTAATGTTCAATTAATGTTCAGAGTCCTTAATTCTAGATCCATCATTTGACATCAAAACTAGACACCATAAAACCGTGCTCAGTCAATTTTTTACTATCGAAGCAGATTCATTTTTCATCCTTCTTATCCAACCAGCGATCTTTTTCTCCATAAAATTCCTTATAAGGAAATTACCACTTTTCCCAACTTCCGCTTTTCGCATTTTTATGATTCACTCCTTTTCCTTATAATTCACCGCGAAGCCCATTTTTGTCTCAAAAAGAGATCCTTTTTTCAAAAACCAAAGATGATGATGGACGACGATGAGCCTACCGCAATTGTGATGGACAACGGATCCGGCATGTGCAAAGCCGGTTTCGCCGGTGACGATGCTCCACGAGCCGTGTTCCCTTCTCTCGTCGGTCGCCCTCGGCATCAGGGAGTCATGGTCGGTCTGGGCCAAAAGGACACGTACGTCGGAGACGAGGCGCAATCCAAGCGAGGTATTCTCACCCTCCGGTACCCGATCGAGCACGGAATCGTCACCAACTGGGACGACATGGAGAAGATCTGGCACCACACCTTCTACAACGAGCTACGAGTCGCGCCAGAGGAACACCCTTCTCTTTTGACCGAAGCGCCGCTCAATCCAAAGGCAAATCGAGAAAAGATGACTCAAATCATGTTCGAGACTTTCAACGTCCCAGCCATGTACGTCGCAATTCAGGCTGTTCTCTCTCTCTACGCTTCTGGTCGAACAACTGGCATCGTCATGGATTCCGGCGATGGAGTCAGCCACACTGTCCCGATCTACGAAGGATACGCTCTTCCCCACGCCATTCTTCGTCTCGATCTCGCTGGTCGAGATTTGACCGACTACTTGATGAAGATTTTGACCGAGCGAGGATACTCCTTCACGACCACTGCTGAGCGCGAAATCGTCCGAGACATCAAAGAGAATCTCTGCTATGTCGCCTTGGATTTCGATCAAGAAATGGCAACTGCTAAATCTTCCTCTGCTCTCGAAAAGTCATACGAGCTTCCTGATGGTCAGATGATCACAATCGGCAACGAGCGATTCCGATGCCCCGAGGCGATGTTCCAGCCATCTCATATCGGCATGGAATCAGCTGGTATCCACGAAACCACTTACAACTCCATCATGAAGTGCGACGTCGACATCCGAAAAGATCTCTACGCCAACACCGTCCTCTCCGGCGGCAGCACGATGTACGACGGAATCGCCGATCGAATGAATAAGGAAATCACCACCCTTGCGCCCTCTTCGATGAAAATTAAAATCATCGCCCCTCCTGAGCGAAAATACTCTGTCTGGATCGGTGGCTCGATTCTCGCCTCCCTCTCGACTTTCCAGCAGATGTGGATCTCGAAGCAGGAGTATGACGAGTCCGGACCAAGCATCGTCCACCGAAAATGCTTCTAAGAATTTTTCTGAAGAATCGACCACTAATAAATCTCTTCATCAAATTTTTGCTCATTATGTCAACTTTTCATGTACCCATATTTCCAATAAATACAGTATGAAAATCTCGCATCAAGCAAAAATCTCCTTCTTTCCAAGACTTCGGAAGGAAGAATCCTCCATCTTCCTTCCTTCATCTTAGCCCACTTCACGGACCCATTTAATCCATAAACGAACACGTTTTCGTAGACTAAATAATATTCATAAGTTCGCATTTGCCCGTTTTTATCAGCCGATAAAGTCGAGAGTAATCGAAAGAGTAAAGAGTGACACTCGCTCTTGCTTATGTCAGGAAGTACGTCCTGGGAGCAGGTGTAAGTTTTTACGGTAGATAAAACATAATCGGGAAGTTACAATACTATTGCATGGCGTGGTAAGACAATTGTCCTATTTCCCTTCTTATGTTTTTCGAGCCAGTGAGAACGGATGATCTATTTTTCCCGTTATTCAAGAGCCGGATTTCGATACAGACTGTACAGTAATTCGGGCTTTTCATAATACAAGTGACCTAGATTAATACCTGTTATTACAGTAAGGGAGACACAATGACTCATGCGCATGAAAAAAAACGTGCGAAAATAGAAACAAAGCTCCTGTGGGTCCCGTCAATTCGTGGCACCGACATGACCACGAATTGACCGCCAGTACTTGATCAGTTCCAGTTGTTTGAATTATTGAAAAGGGAGTTGTTGATTTGGATTCGCTGAAGTTCGTCACCTTGACTTGTTGCGAAAAGGAATTTCGGAATTATCATAACGCGACTTTTTGATTCTTTTTTTCCTGCCTTTGCTTTTTCTTCGCTGGTTTTCGTTGCGATACCCTTAAGAAAAAATCTCTCTTTGGAGCACTTGGATCAAAAACGAAGAATTTGCATTCGATAAATTCTTGAGACTTTATTCGATGACGATTTTCAATTTCTATTTCTTTATTCGCTGCATTCCAATTCCTTTCTTACGCAAAAAAAATTGGGCAAGCCAAAAGCAAATTGCAAAATTGAAGAACGTGTAACGTTATTTGAGCTAAGATTCTCGCGCTCTCGAGGAAAATAAGACGCTGATTGACGGTGCTTATGAACAAGCCACTCTGTTCGGCCAAGTGTCCACAAAATTAACAACACTTTTGGGTTAGCTCATCTTTCAAGCTAAAGTATACTCGGTTCTTCAAATTCTTGAGGGAAAGAACTCTTGCTTGCCATAGGAAATAATTCATAATCCTGCCCCAGATCAGGGCTCTGCAACCTGGGTAGAAAACCTGAGTCAGGTTCTGAAGAATTAAAACGAAAAGCCGCGTAGCGGCTTTTTTTCAGAAACGAAGACGCGGAGCGGCTTTGCCATTTTTTAAAAGATATCGAAAGAAAATCAAGCGAAGCCGCTTTGCGGCTTCGTTCTTAAAAAAAGCCGCTACGCGGCTTTTCGATTTAACTCTTCTAAACCTGACTCAGGTTTTCCACACAAGTTGCCGAGCCAAGCCCGAGAAATCAGGGCTCAACTCGGGAATCTGTGATGAAAACCTGAGTCAGGGTCCTTGATTTTTCTAGGAACCTGAGTCAGGTTTTTAACATAGTTCATTTGTAAACTAGTGGGAGCCTTGTGTATCCCTTTTTTTATCTAAGCAAGGATATATTGCATTTCGCGGAAGTTTGCCATCACATTTGTTTTATTACGTGTTATGAGAACTAGGGGATTCGCCTTGAATACTTTAATTGACTCCGGAAAAAGAGGACGATTGGCGCGCACCATTTATCGCGATCCCAGTTCATCCCTTAGATCCATCCTTTCAGCAACGTTTTCCTTTTCCTTGATGCAGGATCTACCCTCTTTCTAGGGCAAGCTGGGGGCAATAAGAATTCAAAATATTCGAGAAAGCAAGGAGCATACAATTTGTTTCTTACGCGCGACAGAAGAAGCAAATTTCTCGCAAATAGTTTTTTTCCCGTAAAAAAACGTGAGACGCGGCGAAGAATTTTCGAACTAGTGTAAAAACGAAAAAAGCCAGATGCGGGAATTTTTGACGAGTAAGAAAATATCACTGGGTCGTTACTTATACAACTTTTTTTGCCAGGTAGATAGGTGCGACCGTAAGGGTATTTCCGCAATATTTACCTTACGCAAGGAAAATATTTATAAGGCGTTTCGCGGTGTATACCCTTAAACAAGGTACACGTCTTGTATTTGTTGAACGTTTCAAATTGATTTAACAATAGTTTATTTAAGGATCCCCCCGTCGACCATGGCCAAATTTCAAATTTTCAAACAACGATTTTGCCCCTTACACCCTTAAGGCTACCTGGGTCGAGATGGCCATCTTTGAGGGTAAATTACTACCCTTTATTTCTTACGAAAAATGCCCTTTAATAGCTAATTCAATAGATCTATCCTAGATCTCGGATCGTGACAGAGCATTTTTTTCGATTTCAAAATTTTTTTTCAGAAAATTTGCCCTCAAAGTTGGCCTCTCGGTCTAAAATGGCCATTTTCAACGCTAAATTCAGGCGAAAATTTTCATACAAACCTATTTTTCCTTTTTGGATACATAAAGTCAAAAGCCTGCTCTACAATCGTGACAGAGCAGATATTTGGATTTCGAAGGTTTTTTTAACAAAATTTTCAAAAGATTGGTCTAGTCTTCACAAATTCCGCATTTTTGCTTGGTAAGCTTCCATTTTCCCCGGTTTTGAACTGAATTTAATTTTCTGGGGCAATTTTAAGCTTCACTACGATGTTAACCAGGCCATAAGCTTTTATTTAAGCCCTTAATCAGCAAAATCGGAGATGAAAATTTTTCCGTCAAAATTTGAGGCGCTAGCATTTCCTATAGATTTTATACTTTACAGTGGTTTTTGACCGTGAAAACGTTTAGATAGCCATAGGGTCATTATAGAGTTTTTTGTTCCTCAGAACCTGAAGAATTCGATTCTTTGGTCAGAAAATGGTTTAAGGGGGTACCCAAACTCGACCTAGGTACCCTTAAGACTCCAAGTGAATTTGGTATCTGAATGTAGCTAAGAACGAGTTCTAGCGCAAAAAATGGTTTATTTTTGGATACCCTTAAGAGGAGATCCTTAAATGAGACCTTAAATATTGATCAGAAATCAGAACTTTTGAATTTTCCTCAATAAAATAACACTTTCTTGTTTGATTTTTTTTTGAAAACAAGGCATTTTTTGAAACTTACGCAAGTTTCTAGTTCTTGAGTTCTGTCCGCTCCAGCCAGCAGATGTCAAATTGATCCCTGCCGTGGCCCGGGCTGAATTGGATGGCCTAAGACATTCTCCCAAACACTTCACAAAACCAACAAAGCTGGAGTGCCAACCAGCGTGGAAAATATTTTTATTGAATCTGCCATTTGTAGCAGCTCTGTTTTCCAACTTTTAGAATGCACGATTTTTCGCTTCGATGGCAAAAAATGACACTTTATTTTGAAAATTACTTTTTGAAAAAAGGGAAAATGAATCTCAACATGAAAATTGATCGTTTTTATGACTATTGAAAAATAGACTTGACGCAACTTTCAACTCTTGTAACACCATTGAATCGCGGCCAACAATCATAAAAATCGACCCAACGCGAATCAAGTTTGGAAGTAGTATAAATTTTATTTTACCACATCAGATCGGTTCAGAAATTAATCAGAAAGAAAAAAAATTCGGCGAGAGAAAAATGGATGAACTAGAATCGGCCCTAACACCACCAGAAACTGGAGATTTCGATACAGGTAATTACGGTCAGAAAACTAAAGAAGCTTAACAACTACTTTCTTTGTCTCTAGAATCGGACGATTTCATAGAAGATACCCTAAATGAGCTGTCCGACTTCGATGAAGAAATAAACTTCGATGCCTTCGAGAACCCAAACGAAGTGCGACAACGACTATCCCGCCGAGAATCCCGTCTTTCTCAAGTCTCCCAGACAGGCCGCAAGAAGGGCAAAAGAAAGGGGCAGCGACAAAGCAAAGTCTGGAAAAAGGGGTGGCAGCGAAAATGGACAAGTTCGAAGCGATGAGATGAATACTTCTTGTTTTAGGAAAATTGGCAGTGAAATTGTTAAATACAGTGAAACCACTCGTTAGTCGTCTTCTTGTAAACTCGAGCAGCTAATTTGCAGGCCGATGGAAAAACTCGAGTTGAGAGTCGATTCCGTTAGGGACGGTTTGCAAAGTCGGTCGAATCTTTGAAAGAATCAATTTTCTCCCTGTAGAAAAAGAAGAGGGCTTACGAATGAGATTCACGAAGCGAAGTAGACTCATTGACGGAAAGATTATCTTCCGAGTTCGAAATTTGAAACGAGACTCTTCTTTTTTCATTGAAGAAATTTGGCACTTCAAGAACTGGTTCAAACGAAAGCTGGTTCGAAATCGTCCGGTTTCTTCTTATTCCCAACGGAGCTTCAAGAAATCTGAAAGAGAGGGGGAAAGATGGAAGGGAGAAAAAGGACTTACGCTCTAGAATCCAGCGATTTGAAGACATTTTCCGACTCCGAGTGGCTCAAATTGGAGACGGACTTTGGCGACCCTCGAGGCGTTGGAGTAAATCGATGAATCGAAAAAGGGTTGAGCTTGTACGAATCTGCTGATTCACGACTTTCTCTAAGCTTGGACAACAAGTTCTTTTGCGCTGTTTTATGATTGCTTACGTGATTGAAGGAATTTTCTCTTGGGCGGATCGAGAGAGCTGAATTTGGGCGTGAATTTCGCGATGCGTCTTCATTTTCGTACTCAATACTTATTTCGGGGATATTGGCGCTTGTTACGTCCATCGAATTTCGATCATTGAGGGTTGACAGAACTGATGTTATTTTCTTATTTTAGGTTTTCGCTAAAGCTTCATAAAAATTCGACCAATCAGAGGTCTTGATGAAAAGGGTCGTTATTCTGATACACGGGAGTAGAGAATGACATTGAGTACAGTTCCTGAGATATTAAACAACGCTTCTGAATGACGACGAACATGCTGAAAGAACTCGGCCTTTATGACAGTCACAAACATTCAGTTACAACGAGGACATAAATAATAGATATTTTGATTGATTAAATTGACTTTGAACCATTTCCTGAGATGCTCTTCTTAATTTGCTTGTCGTATAATTTTTGATTTCAGCATCAGGATCACCCGTCCAGGGAAAAATCATGCGCTTCCATGTTGAGTGGCAGAATATGCAGCAAGTAAGGTTCGCAAGAGCATCGATTACATAACCGTTGTTGACGAAGACGATTGGTTTCGTGTCTTGGAAGGTTATCTTTAACCTGGATATTTCCTTGATTTCAGTTATAACATGTTGTTTTTGCTTGAAATTGAATTATCCAGTCATAAAAGAGAATGCAGCATAAATCTGTGACTGTGCAGCAAGTCGCTAGAATCGTACATCGTCTCAAAAGTCGATACATGCCTTCTTGCTGAAGAGGATTCGTCGCGGAAATGTGCTTCGGATGCAATTTCAAGGGATAGAGAAACAGGAAGAGAAGGAGGGATTGAATAAAGACCATCGATCCAAGTCCAAGCTACAAATTGAAAAATGAGCTTTTGGACATTTCGAGACATCTAGATACATCTCAAGACATCTCAAGACATCTAAGAACATCTTAAGACATCTGAGAAGATTTGCATACATCAAAACAAATCTCTGTGATAGAGGGACATCAAAAGACATCTTAGGACATCTCTAGACATCCAAAGACATCCAAGGACATTCTAAGACATCTTAAGACATTTCTTCATCTATTCAATGATTATCTCACCCATAAGCTCCATTCATCATCGTCCTGGAAACAGATTCCTTCGAAATATCCATTTTCCTTCCGTTTACCACAAATGATCACTTTTGGGTCGAAGAAATGAGGCGCTACAGTGATATTCGAAGCAGTAACAACAAAAATGATCGCTGCCAAAGTGAACTTGTTCAGTTTCCGGGACCATTCGGGAAAGTTGTCGGAGAGAATCGGATCCTGGTAGAATTTATTTTGACGAAGCCAGAGAAACAGGTAGATGAAGTAGAAAGTCGTGATGAAAATGACGTTACTGTTCTTTGGCTTCAAAAATAATTTCGGATTTTGGGAATTTCGAAAAAGGTTGAAGCATGCCTGGCTAATCTTCTCGGTCACCCGGCATTTTAAATGACTCATGTTTTGTTGGTAGTTTGACCAGACGAGGAAGGAGCATAGAATGATGTCGAGGAAGGAGACAAGGAGGAGTAAGGCGAAAGAAACGCGCCGTAGTTTTGGTTTGAAAGGACTTTCATGAGATCATAAGAGTTATATAACATTAGTTGGGACATGTTAGGGACATTTAAAGACATTTTAATACATCTAGGGATATCTTCAGACATCTAGAGACATTTGAAGACATCTAGAGACATCTGAAGACATCTAGAGACATTCAAAGACATCTGGATACATCCAAAGACATCTGGATACATCCAAAGACATTTATCGACGTTGTTATCTTTTCCATTAAAAATGTTTTCTGATCTCAATCCTGAATTCTCCAAATCTAAAAGAATAAACCGACAACGCACAAAACAGATAAATCGCGATAATAAGGCTCACCCCTGCAATATTGCCGGAAACAATCTAAAACAACTCAAAATGTAAAAGATCCAAAATTATGTGATTCCAACCTGTTCAACTTTATGATCTCTGTATTGAGTAAAATTTCCTTCCTGATCCCAGCAAAATTGTTCCAAGCTTTCATTTTTCATTTTCATTTCTCGTTTTTTCCCGTTTTTTTTGGAATTTATTTGAAGAACAAGTATTGAAAGAACCGCTGAATAAGAAAAGTAAGTGACAAGTGCATCGATTCGAAATTGAATTAAAGCCGCTTGTGAGCTTTTATCTTTTTTATTCGTGTCTCTGAAAGATTCTGAATGTGCTGCGGCCTGGGGCACGTGTGCCAGGCGCTCGGAGGAGAAGCGGGTCAGCGAAAAGTTAATTTAGTCGGATAAGGTTCAATTAGACCAGTTTATAGCGGCTTTATCAAGATGCATAAAATCTTGAGTGACGGGCGGGCCAGATAAAATAGGATTTTTCTATATTGAATGCGATAAAAAATATTTATAAGTTGAAACGAAAACTCCAGATGAAGATTTTTATTTAAAATTCTAGTGCCAATTTGAATAGAAATAAAATCTATCTAATAAGACCATGTGAAAACGCTGATTTTTCAACAATTGAAATCAAGGAAGACTTTTAAAAATCATGAAAAATCGCTAAAATTGTCCCTTTTTGGGCCGCTTCACCAATATGGGTTAATTTTCAAACCTTTTTTTTTGTGAAAATTTAACCTTTTGAATGGATTTGAAAAGTATTTTCTTTTGAATTTTTTTCTTTGAATTCTCTTGTCGCAATTCTTATCGCAATAAGTTAAGGGTACTGATTGGGCGAATTAGATGCGATTTTCATTTCTTATCCTAACCATGGCCCACTTTGCCACCTGTCGACGCCACAAATCATCAGACTCGTTAGTCCCTTAAATGTTTCTCTTGTCTTTGCTGCTCCCTCAAAATTAGTGACTTATTCACTTCTCGCATTCTTGCCATTTTTCTCTAGAATTTGAATTTTGAGGAAATTTTTGAAAAAAAATTTCTTCAGTTTTGAACACAACTCAACATTTTTCTTTCCGAAAAGGCGAATGAATTCATTTTTATGAAAAAATAAACAAAAATAATTTTACGGAAAAAATTTTGTTATCAAAAATGTTTGATGTGGACACCATAATCGGTGATTTTACCTGATTGGTGTGCAATTTTTAGTCGTCCTTAAGGTCGTACAAGAAATCGACTATGAGGAAAACCGGGACGTAATTCTGACCATACTCGCCGTATGGGCTATCCTGGAGACATATGGGTAATACTGAGTCGTAATAACTGTCACTAATATTTTTCAAATTGTTTATTTATCAGATCTAATTAGAAGAGTTTTCAATAAGATCAAGGATGAACTCAATTTCTTTCATGAAAACGAACGAAGCCCTTATGACCTCAGCATCGTCCACAATGTCGGGTAAATTGAGCATGTTTCGAAGCATCTGAATGCAGTCCCTTTCGGAATTCAGCGAAGAAAAATCGAAGCTTTCGCCGTTCATTAACTTTCTTCTTAGACAAATGTCTCCCTTTGAAATAAAAAATCTACTTTTTATTTATAGTCAAAACACGCAAACCTAAGTCGATTGTACAGTTGGATAAACAAGATTCTGATCACCAACGTCATGCTTCCAGTATTTGTAACTTACAAATTTTGTAAGTATGATCAGTCTCCCATTAGGGTGGCTCACTTTTTCAACAATTTCTCATCAAAAGAAATTGAAGAAGAATCAACTGTGAACCCTTCTGATTTCGAATAAGACGTCATAATTACGAGCGCAAATGTCCCAATGATTCGTTTTTCAATGAGCCTGGTGCGCGATGCATTCTACGATATTTACATACTCGTAATGCGGAGAGTTAATATTTGCCCTTTCCATTCTCATCTTGCACCATTTCTCGCAAAAAATAGCCTTATTCTTGGATAATTTTCGTGGTTTCTTCCGACGAGAGATTGCTAATAAGAAGAAACGAAGGGGATCGAAAACATGGCCCAGCCAAATGGGCCACGTAAAAGCGGCGCAACGATGAGTTCGTACTCTCCGGGTTTTCCTCAACCAGGTATTATTTTCATCAAAAATTTTAATTAAGTTAGAATAAAGTTTCATTCTCAAAATTTTTTAAAACTGCAATCAAAACTCCAATAAGCTCTTATAAGTAACGTAAACTTAGGTAAAACCGTTTTAAGGCTCTCCACCTCCATTTTCCGGGGGCTACGCACCGTCCACTATTTACTCAGTTATGGTCACAGAAAAAGAAAAAAAAATCAGAAAATGCATGAATCACGCACTTTTCCACTATTCCACGAAAATTGTCATGTGGCTCTTTTTCGGGGCCACAAATGTTCGAATTCGAACTCTATTAAAAGAAGTACAAAAGAAGAATGTTTGACCTTCTGAATAAAAAAAAAACTGAGACCAAAGTTAGCGCCTGTAAATCCTCCTCTAGGAATGAATCCACATGCGACTTATGGAGCGCCTTTTTACACGACGAATCCTAGTGGGATGATGCACACTGGAATGGTAAAATAAAACATCGCCAAAGTCCCCTAACTCTATCAAAAGACACCAAAATCGGGAAATACAAGACGAGGCAACACAAGTCGGCCAAGCGATGTCGTTTGCTGCGATCAGACATATGCAAAATCAAAGCAAGGGATTTTCAAGCTGGTGATGTTGATCGGTAGCTTCATCGCTTGGGTTTGCTGCGCTACTACTCCTTATGTCAAGGTATGTCTAACTACTCCTTTCTTTTTTGCCATCGTTTTTCTTCAGAGAATCTACCCAATTGGCGGTGTAACATGGCCCTTCCACATGGTCATGTTCTTCACCGTCACGGCGAATCTCGCCTTGATCGTCGTCTACGCCATATTTACCTCTGGATACCACAGACGTCGCAAGCGCAAACCATGGCCAACTTACGAGGTGATAAACTTTTTCATAAACTTCATGTAGAACTTCTGCAACGATGGTTGTTTTCAGTTGTATTTCAACATTTGGCTCATTTGTTGGTTCTTCAGCGCGGCGATGATTGAATCGTTTCATGCTTGGCGATGGCATTATGGGCCCTACACGGCGGCGAGTTATCCAGGTAAAAAATCGCATGTAGAACTTATTCTCACTTTCCTCTTTTAGGAATGGACACAAACAAGTACTCCCACACATCATACAGTCAGCCTCAATCGAATGTTCCAACATCGTACTACTCCGGCTGGGACATGAAAGTTTGGTGCCAGCGATATCCGGTAATCATAATCAAAATCCGCTTCTCTTGATTTCAACCGATTTCTAGGCCGATTGTCAGCGAAGAATGAACGCAGCTCTGTACTACAATCCCTGGTGGCCGACTCACATTTGGATTTGCATCAATCTTTGGATTCTAGGTAACCCTTTCCATTTTCGATAAAAATTCAAATTGAACCCTTTCAGTGATCGTTTCTATCGTCGCGACAGTGTATGCATGGAAAGTAAACAAGATGTACAAAGATTTCATCGACGGAGTGAACGAGAAAGTGAAAGATATGTCGACCAAGAAAGACATCAACACAAACTACATGGATCAAATGCTTTCCAAGCTCTCAAAACCAAAGAAAAACGCAAGCGCGGTAAGCCAAAGTCCCTTATCTTCAATTCTTATTGCTCTTTAGTCCTCTCAGAAATCGCTTCTTTCGAAAAAATCGACAACAAAACCGCGAACATCCTCTTCCAACGAATCCAAAGAAAAGCTTCCGCGAACTTCATCGGCTTCCAAAGAACGCATCAATTCTACTTCGACGAAAAAGCCAAGAATGAGCAGCTCCCATTCCAGACGCCCTTCTGTAAATGACACTATTGAAATATAAATCAACGTTTTTCTTTGAAAAAAAGCTCTTTTCCTTCAAGCAAGCCGAAGTTAAAACTTTAGTCAGAATTTGTAAAGAAGCCGCGCAGCGGCTTTTTCAACGATCAAAGCCGTAAATTGGCTTCGCCATAGCTTCCAAGATAGATGGACGAATTAGAAATCTAGTTATCGAGGGTTTAAATGCTCCAGAAAAGTCCGCAGGGCCCCTCAGGGGCTCATCTCGACAACAAATTAAGTCAGTCTCGAGACTGAGCAAAATTATGACCTCACGGAGGAACAAATCTCCGAGGATCAGGCGCGTCTCTCAAATATCGCCGTACAAAAGTGTCTGTCTCCAGATTCGATCACGATCGCTGTCTCAGATCGCCCCTTATCTATCTGATAAACTTCTCAGTTTTTTCGTGAATGTATTTCGAAACGATGGAAAACCGATCAGAGAGGTAAATCAGGACGAAGTTGAAAAAAGGCGCCGACGAGGTAGAGACTGCCCGTGATCAGGACGGTCGTGATTTCGGTGGGGAGGTTTTCGAGGGATTCGTTGACCGAGTTGAAACGCAACGTTTTGAGACCCATTTTCGTGGCGGTGGATTCGATTTCGTTGATTTTTTCGAGTTGCTAAAAGGTATGTAGTATTTTTTCTGAAGAATAAGGTACCTTTTCTATTGGGAAATTCTTGTCCGGAATCTGCGATTTCTCCGTCGTTTTTGCAACATTGGGAGAAAGTATCAAATATGACGGTTCCAAATCGGCGACGATGTCGATCAAAGGCTTCACTTTCCGGTCTTTAGTCACGTTCATCAAGACTGCCAGGTTTCCTTCTTTCATTTTCGCAGCCCAATTAACGCATGGTCGCAGCGATTCTGAAGAAGATCAGATGTTATCCACAGACCGGTAATGCCAGATATTCGCGTTAGAGCAGATATAGTAATTGGGGAAATAATGAGCCCCGCTCCAGCTATTCTGGACCAAAAATAAAAGGAGTTCTTATTTGAACCTAGTCACTCCCTGCTCAAATCATTGGAGAGCGCCGACCAAAAAGACTTATTCCGTAAATCCCGGTTCTACCGGAGAATTCGTTAAGGAAACCATAAGTTACCCTCTAAGTGTATTGGTTGGGCACTTATTATTTCTTTGCAGACTAGAAATCACCCGTTGTCACTTTAATTCGGTCCGGTCTCCGTCTGGACATGAATCCATTCAACCTCGGAAAAGGGAGCCAAGAGATAGTCAATTGCTAGCTGAGATTTATCGGCTATCGATGTTACAACTCTAGGACAAGTTTTAACTAAAAGAAGATTCAAAAAGAAAGCCTAAAATTTGATATGAAATTCCAAGTAAGCTTCGTTAGCTGTACTTATCGAAGACAATTACATGAATATACCATGATTATGACTATTTCGACTGTTACTACCGGCAGTAATCTACCGTAGAATCGTAAGTTCCTTTGGCGAAAATTTGTGTTTCCTTACCTAGAGTGTGCGCTCCATCAAGCAAAACTTTCAGCTTCCTTTCGCCGGTATTGTGCCAAACGATCTGTTGTCGCCCAGGCCAAAAGGTCTTATTCAACCCTTCCATTTCTTCCTTCGTCGCGGCTTCGTCCAGCGACTTCCCAAAGAAAGTCCGAACGGCTGTGAGCGCAACGGAAGCGTTGCACTTCATCGGCCCTTCTTTTCCATACAACGATTCGCGCAAGTTCTCGGAAGGGATGAGAAGAGGCGTAATGATCTTCTTTGCTTCTTCGAGCAGCGTTTTGTGAGCTTCCGTGTACTCCTGGCGCGTAGAAATGAGGGTGGCGTTTCTACGGAAGATTCCGGCTTTTGCGCGAGAGATTTCTTCGATTGTGTGGCCGAGGATGGACATGTGGTCGTAGCCAAGAGCTAGAATTGAGGTTTATTTGAGATAGAAAAATCTGAAAGCCGATGAAAAACGAAGAAATTAGGAAAATTTTGGAGCCCAACCAGTTATATAACTCCCTTATGAAATTTAATTACCAGCGCGGTGGTAACAAAAACATTCACCGTGCTAGAAACTGACCTGTGACGCAACAGACACGCGGCATAGGCCCGACTGGGAACAGCGAAGTCGTGCAAAAAGTGCCCCCGATTCCCACTTCCAAAATGACCACATCGACTCTCAGCCTCGAAAAAGCGTGAAAAGCGACCAACGTCAAGAACGAAAAATAGGCAGGGCGCTGCTCTGGCTTCAGTTGCTCGTAAATGTGGTGGAAGCTGAAGGCGAAATCTTCGTCGGAAATCGGCTTTCCGTCGATTCTGATGCGCTCGTTCACTTTGCATAAGTGGGGAGACGTGAATAGGCCGGTTCTGAAGCCTTTTTCGCGGAGTAAACTGTCGATCATCGCTGATGTTGTCCCCTTTCCCTGAATTTAATGATGAGGTAAGATGAAATTAAAAAACTTCACTTGAGGCAAATTTTCATAAAAATTTTTTTCGTGCTCAGAAGATAGAGCAGAAAATTCTGAATCGAATAGGCTAGATTTGCCCCGAAAATTTTGACTTTATGACGTCAAAAATTACGTAATAAAGTCCAGATTAGGGCATCTTTGGTAAACTTTTGGGGAACTTTTAAGGGGGTTTCTGTTGGATTTATTGGACGTTCTATAGCTCAAAAGAATCGCCGTCGAAAACTGAGGGGGGGTTTTTAAGGGTTTTGAAAAAACTCAAGAAAAAAATGTTGACCAAAATTCGACCGGTCGGTTTCAACGTGTTTTGCTTGGAATTTCTCAAAATCCAAGAAAACCCCCCCTCAATTTTCGACGGCGATTATTTTCAGCCCAAGAACGCCAAAAAACTCCATCGGAAACCCCTTCAAAAGCTCCCCAAAAGTTTTTTGGGGGAAATGAGTCATAATGACGTCATTTGACGGAATTATAGAGCCGGAAGTAGACCATTCGACTCAGAATTTCCTGCTCTTTCATATTAGCCAATAAAATTTTTTTGAAAAAATTTGCCTCAAGTCGACTTTTTTAATTTCATCTAAGGGTTTTACCGTCCAAAAGTGGGTTTCTCCTTGCCCAATCGACTCATTTGGGCTCGATAACCTGCTAAAAAAGCTCTTTTTAGGACCCTCTTTTAGGACCAGGCTTTCTACAAGGGTAGCCAGGCCGAAGTGTTGTCCACATATAGAATTTTGGCACAGGTATACCCCTAAGTCTGTGATTACGTGAACGAGAATATCAGTTTTATTGAGATAATATAAATTAGATTCATCAAAGACTTACCTTGGTTCCAGCAACATGAAAGAGCGGAATCTTCTGGAGTTTTTCTACTAATTCGCCCTGATCTAAGTCATTCAGGGTCTTTTCAGACTGCGCATACTTGGACTGCTGCGTCCAGCCGCCGCTTTTGATCTGGCTTTGAAGAACTTTTAATTAGGCTCAACCAAGCTATTCCTTTCCGATGGAGACTGGATCCAGAGGCTTTTGTTGAGCCCGTTCCTTGGTAGTTCGTTTGCAAATTCTCCAATCTTCTTATCGCTTCCTGATAAGCACTGGGCATCTTTTTCGCAATCGATAAATGTCTCTGGAAATTGTAGATTCTTCTGAGAGCTAAAAAGTTCTTCAAGGAGACTGCTCAAGGGAGACAAGAAAAACAAAAAAGCAATCAATCGAGAAAAACGGGATCCTGACGTAACACTAGAAAAACTAGAAATGCGAAAATAGAAAAATAAACAAACTCGATATTTTTCTGTTTTCGACTTTCAAAAGTAGCTTTTCCTATGAAAAGCGTTGCATAGAAAAATGCCGGACTCAAAGTGAACCCCTTATTTGAGGAGCCAAAACGCGAAATAAGGGCCCCCATCACTATTTCACATTTTGCCCCTCAAAAATAAGGGTGTCACTTTAATAACGCTGGCTTTGATAGAATGGTTCTTATTTAACGATTTTCTAGCAACAAGTTAGTAATTCGTCAAATATCTGACCTTTTTAAAGATTGGTTTTTCCCGTTAAATAAGGCCCCTCTGCTTTAATTTGAACAGTGATGACCAAATTAGGTGACATGAACTTAGTTCTGCTGCCAGCCAAATTAAGGGTTTCTCTTTGTTATATTATATAACTTATATATTTAAAAATACCTTTAAAGTAGTTTGAAATGGTCAATTCTAAAGACTAAAATCTCCTCTCATAGAATACAAACAATTACTTTTTTCTGCAAAAAGAGTAAATTAAATTTGGAACATTACCAAATTTGTCAGTTTCGGAACCACCCCGACTCGGAGAGAGGCGTTTTCGAAAACAATTCAGGATCCGGTTTTTCCAGTCAAAAACACAAATATTTTTAAAAGCAACGAAAATGGGGATTTCGGGTTAATAATGAAAATTACCATTTCGATTTTGAACATACAGCTGGCGCAAAATTTTGACCATTTTTCCGATTTCGAAAATATCATTTTTACACTAAAAAGAGGGGTTATGAGAACAAGTCGGTACAGAAATCAGTTTTTGAGTTCAGTTTTTCTTCTCTTTTTCGGGAAATAGAGTTTTGCAGAAATTCTCTAGATTCTCAAAAAGATTTTTCCCCTCGCGCTGATTGGCCAACAGAGCGCGAGAATCAAACCAGTTTTACCGACTTTTCGGCTCGAAATTTGGACTAGACAGGTTACTTTTCGAACAGGAAAGAATGCTATTTTGTCTGGCAGACATTTTTCGTAAGATTTTGTTTATTATCAATAATTGGACTACGGGGAATTTCGAAGCAGAGTCGGATTGATTTGGCTAATCTACGCAATTGAGCGATGGCATCTTTGACGAGGAGTTCTGGTTGCTCACAAATCTTCAACTTCAGAAGATATTTTTCTTTAGCAATTCATCTGAAAATAGAGTTTTAGGAAGAAGGGAACAACGTTGTCATAAGATTGTCGATCATAAATTGACAGAAAGACTCCAAGATAGTCCATGGAACCTCGGAATTATTGCCAAAGACTGTCGATTTTCGGAGTTCAGTGCGGAAAAGCCAATCAGAGAGCGTCGCGCACTTTTTAAAACCGACAATCTGGCTCTTATTCCGAATTTCAATCGACGATATTTGATGCAGGTAAAACTGAAGTTCTGACTGTAGAAACGTACCTTGCTAATGGTCACACAGGAGCATTGTTCAATGATTCCATTTTCTATCGTAATTTCATTGAAATATCCATTGTCATCTGCAACCTGCAAAACCAATGGCTTGAATCTCGTCGGAACGCAAGTCGTTTCTGTGTTTTCATTCACATGAAGACTTCCGGCAGTTATGCTGCTTGGCGCGTGACAAATTCCGCCACAAGCGCCAATGTCGATAAATTTTCCCCGATGCTCCTAAAATTCAATTGAGGGCGAGAACGATGGACTTGGGACTTAGCTCGGCAACCTGTCTGGAAACCCTGAGTCAGGGTCTGAAAAATATCCTGACTCAGGTTTTCTACACAGATTAGGAGCTTGACTTACGGGAGTTCTGACGCGAAATTGGCTGCTGTAGCCCATCGAGATTCGGATAAACTCGAGATCAACTTGTTTCGGATGCCGCTGACATCGTTGATTGCAAACTTGAAGGGCGCGCGCGCGGGCTTGGTAGTTGTCGACATATGTTCTTCCGTACACTAGAAGTTGGTTGTTAAAGATGATGACTAAGATATGGTCTTCGAATATGTTAAGAAAAGCCAATTTCTCTTCTCGAAAGCTAAAGCTACTCGTTATTCGATCTTGGTTTCTTTTGCTTCGAAAAAAGCCGCGTGCGGCTTTTTGAAGGAAAGACCATGAGCGACTAACTATTGAATGTTGAGTTTATACTTACATCTTTCCGGAAGAAAAGCAGATGAAACTGTAGTAAGCGTGAAAAGAGAGAAATTTGAAATTTTCATTTGATTTTCGACTACTTGATAGTTGAGCTAGGAAAAGAACCGTGGGAGAAAAGGGACTTTCTTGATGCTGCGATTTAACAAAGAGGTCAGATTGCTACGTTTATATTGACCGTCTGCGGTGGCGCTCGTTGGTGGTCGCTCTACTATCTCATCATCAAAAAAGCAGGTGACTGAGGATTTAGCAGATAAAATCAGAAGAATCGATCCTTAGCTCATGGGGTCACAGTTCAGCCTTGAACTGGAATTTCCCTCTTTGATAAAAATCAACGAGGAGAAGGCTCTAAGAGCTTTCTCTTTCTTTTATTTGCTTCTTTTTTGAGTGAGCTCTATTTATCACAGAGTCTGCATCTAGGCCTGAAATGTCAGTGGCTTCATTCTTGCCACGGCAGTTTCAATATGTTTTTATCTGTTGGCTAGCTCAATTTGAGCAGAATTGAGCCAAGCAAAATGCTTGTTATTTGCTAGAGTATCTCCAGCTGGTTGTTTTCTCAGTTGCATACTAAAACTTTGAGTCTCAAAGGTTCATTTTTAGGAGGTTGGGGTTCATTTTTGTGAAAATCAAATGACAGGATTAGGGATCGACCATGAACGGTCCCGTCCTGATTCCGATTTGTTACCAGACTCCCGGTAGAAGAGGTTATCATTCGAGCTCTCCCATTAGTTTTGCCATAACCCTTGCCTATCAAAGAGGGTACGACCCCGGTACCCCGACCGAAGACCGAAATCAAGGTGCTTCGTCCCCTGTACCATCGAAGATACGCACCGGACGACTCGGGGGCCACGAGATCTTTTTCAAAAATCTTTACGTAAACGTCAGGCTTAACATTCATTCATGATCTCTATCCCTAAAATCCCCACGTTTTCGACGCTCTGAGCACAAAGTTACGTCCAATTAGCCGGGACTTATGAATATTCTCCGTCCTCGATTCTTGGGTCGACGGCTAAGCCTCTCTCAATTATGGACTCTTCGATTTTTCTTTTCAACTAGACAAGTCACGAGTGTCTGCGGGAAAGAATAATTTCTCAAGAATTTATTTTTATGGAAAAAGTGCTCGCAGCAAAAAGATAGAAGAGAATGTAGAAGGAGAATTTTTCAGTACACGGGATCAATAATTTGAAGACTTTACAAATTACTGAGCGAAGATATCGTCAGATATTGAAGAGAGTTTTTTTTTATAAAAATCGGCATTGTAAATACTGAAAATATTTTGTTACAAATTTGTTATTAATTTTTACCAATAATTTATTATATATTTGATCAAACATGAAATGATTTTGTTAACGAGAAAAAGGTACACCGTATATTATTTAGTCAGTCAGAAATGCCAACCGCGGTAATATACAGGATGTTCCACTGTACATCAAACGAGCTACCTGAAATAATAGCTCGATAAAATAATAAAATTAGTTAAGTACAGAGGTGATACTACTAACTAGTGACCTCGTCATCATTTGCTTATTTGAACCGTTGAAAAATTAACATCACGAATTTCATCGTCAATGATTTCGTTTGTTGAAATTCAAGTGTTCGAATTTGACGTGAATTTCGAACTGATAATGACATTTTCAGTCTTTTTCATCATGATTGACGTCTCAGCCGAGGGTTGATTTCGCGATCTTGTCATTTGAGACCTTCCTACTTCACGGTCATTACATTTCGAAAGAGGAAGTTTCGAAATTTCATGGTTTTTTTTGATAAAAAATTAACGGCTTCTTTTAATAAAAATATGAAATTTGAATTTCATTGATAATAAAAACGTAAAAATTTCTTAAAAACATGTTTTCGAGCAAAAAATAAATAAAAATATAAAATTTAGTCTTTCAAAAAAAGTTCAAATCGACAAAAATAAACTTAATAACTTATTCCGAATTCGCTATTCCACTTTCAACCGGCCGGTTAAACATCTCATTTCCATTAATAATTAGGGGAAAACCCACGAGAAAGACGCCTCATCATGACCTCAAGGAAAGAAGATCTCCGCGATCCTTAATGATGTCTGGAAGTTCTTGCTCATCATCAAAATATCGTTCGATTTTGCCGATCGAAGATAGTCTCAAAAGATAATCAACGATCAGATCGTCCAAAAATATTCTCCAAAAGATTCTTCCTCAGAGAAAAACCAAATCAATCAACTCTCGCACGTTTCGCGGTTGGAAATTCTAGAGTTATCGGAAAGCGTTTTGCATGCCACATGCCAGGGATCGTTGATAAGCATCATTTCATCAATCAAAAAATAGCTCTATAAAATGTTCGTCGAAATGGAAAAATTCATCAGTTTTGAAAAATCAAAAGAAAAACAAATGAAAATTTCGACTTTTTTCTTCGCAACTATCGCTCAATTCCGCCCTTCTCTGGCAAAAGAGGTATTTTTTAGAATTTTTTTTTATTCTTATCATCTTTCTAGTCTGCTCGAATCTTCATTGATGAAGAGAGCTTCATGAACACCGACAACACGAATTTCAAACTCGAAGAGGAATATCTCAACGATCAATTAGCTGAAATCCGCGATTCGAGAACCAAACTCATTTTTGATTTTCCGCCATCACAGTTTGATTCCCTCTTTTTTCTCCAGAAATGATCCAAATTTCTAGCCACAAGCGCGGCGAAATCGTCAAGAACAAGATCAACGACCAATTCGAACGTCTCGAAAACCGACTTCGAAATCAGACCGAAAAATGCTTCCGCGATTTCAACATCGTTTCAATTCCAGAAAGCTCCGATGCCTACGCTGGGAATCAATTGACGAGTGGTACGATGTACAATAGATTCCAGAGCGGGGTCGCTAGAAAAATGGCGGTCTACATCCGACAAGTTTTTAGCACCGGTTCGCAACGATGTACGAAACAGCAGGTGATTTTGATGAGAAGATTGGAGCGACTTCGTCTTATCAGTAAGTCTTATCACTCGAGGATTATGAAAATTTTTATTAATAGCAATAATGATTTAAAATATATTAATGTATAAATTAAATAAATTATTAAATTATTATTAATTTAATAATAAGTTAATTAATTATAATTTTAAATAATTAAATTTATCAGTTTATTTTAAATTATTATGTAATTTTATCATAAATTTTGGAAAATAATAAAAATGAAAATATATTTTTCTTTTTAAGCGTTGTGGCATTATTGCCATAAATTCGATTCAACCGTCGCCCAATGCAGCTGGGCATATCTCGACGAGAAAACAAACCAGCCCCGAGTTCATCCTCGAAATCAAACTTGGATTGATCAAAAATTCGGGCGAAACACTCCATTTCAACAACGAGCGGTCGTCTGCGACATCGATACCGGAGCCAATGATATTGAACAGACCATTTCTTGCAAGGACAACAAGAAACTCGTCATCAATTCTGCGTTTTTTGGCCGCCAGAATGTGCACGAATGCCTCGGCGACTTCCAGAAAGGAGATTTTTCAGTTTGCGAGCACGAAGAAGATGTGAAGAGTTCGATCGCTTCTGAATGCGAAAATCAAGCAAACTGCACGCTGACAACCGACTTGATTCCAGAAGAAAACAAGATCTTCTGCGAAGAGTCGGAGAATTATTTACTTGTCCATTATTCCTGCGAAGAATGAACTTTTCTCTGAATGTTTCTTTTTAAAATAAAAATGAATTTTTCTTTTTCTTGAAATAAATTATAAAATAAGCATTTTATTTATTTTTGTTTAATTTGATTCACAATTTTATTTAGTAAATATTAAAAATATCGCTTATAAAATTGAGAGGGCTGTGGACAACTTGTATATAAACAGTAATTTAAAATGAAAGACAAGTGACTGGCAACATCCGTCAATCAAAAATGCATTCAGAAGCATTTGATTTGGAAGCAAACAAAAATATCGCCAGAGCGAATGTTGAATTATATATCGCTCAACACAGCTGAACTTGATAAGATTCAGATAACAAGTCCCTATTTCTGGCCTTTTCATTTGCATTTTTTTTTTCAGAATTGTAAAACAAAAATTTTTCCATTGCTTTTCTTCAAAAAAAAATTGCTAAAATTCACGATTTTTGTGAAAAAAATTGATTTTTTTTTTCGACAAAAATTGCCAAAATTTTCCAATAACACAATATTTTTTAGATAAAAATAGATTTTTAGAGTTTTCCTGATTCAGTTTTATGATTTTTAAAAATTATTATCAGGGAAAAAAATTCTACTTCGGCGCTCGAGAGTCTCCACAGCGCGCCTTCAGGAATGGCAAACTTGCCCAAAGGCGACAAGCAGAATTTTTAAATAGCCAAGGAAAAGGCAAAAAGGAAATCAAATGGTCATTGACAGCTATTTATGATCTCCTTTCAGCTTCATTTTCTTTTTGAGTGCTCCTTTTGAATATCCCGAATATCTTGCAGAGAAACTTGCAGAAGAAAATCTAATCGAAAAAAGAGGGATGAACTTTTTCGGTGCAATTTTACAACCGGTCGTGAATCACGTGATTCCAGCGCAGCTTCAGATATCTTGCCTTGGTAAGTTTTATAATTTTTAGGGCCATAAAAAAGCCGCTAGCGGCTTCGAGCTAAATAATAAGCCGCGCAAATAGCCGCAATTGTCGACTGAATCCCTTATTCTACTGTTTGAATGCACAAAGAAAAAGTATTGTAATGTCAAAAGAGAACCAACTCGATAGTCTTTTCAAGTCTCCGCTTTTGACATCTGCGTCCGTGTATGTCTAATAATCAGAAAAGCATATTTTCCAAGCTCCTTGGCTCGTTATGCATGAGGGACAGAATCGATCAGGCGACATTCTGGCCATTTCTTTTTCCATTGTGGCCGAAGTTGATGGATGTTCAACATACATTATCTAATTATCCCGCTCGCTGATCATATTTGGATCGGCTTCCGCGGCTTGCTGATTTTATTTAACCGTTTACTTAAGTTTTTTTTAAAAATATAAGCGGTTGATACCCTTAATTTTTTGATATGTTTGTCAATTTTTGAGTCAAAAATCTTGATCCGAACCAGCAATTTTTCTTAAAAACCCCTCATTCATTTGGTAATAAAGGGTCAATGCATCTGCTTGAAACACTCTCCCACTGAGACTCTAGCTCCTGGGAAATAAAAGACAACAATTCTAGTTTTTAGCTGCTGCTTCTACTTTATTCGAGAGACAACTGACCAGCCGAGACTGGCACTGCGCGCGCAACGTCCCACTGATCAGTATCAAAGTTCAACGGGTTCGCCCGGAATGCGCTAACCCTTTACCTCCCCTTGATACAGAACAGTGCGACAATAAGTAAGATACAGGTAGAATGTCCCTTTCGGGCTCGGAGGAACATCGGTAGAATTGGGACAGTCGGCGGCAGATTTTTGAAGAGGGTTTTGTACGGTGATGAAGCAGCAAACATTTTTGATCCTAAGCAGTAGACAACTTCCAATCCCCAAAGCATCAGAAAACCCAATTGCCAACACTAGCCTTCATACTGTTTCTTCGTAGAATCCAGCGAGAGGGAGATGGACGGCGAATATTCCGCTTGAGGCGAGGAGTAGACGGGTTGGAAGCAGACCTTTGGGGTTGTGACGAAGCCAGGATCAGGAGCAAAGATGGTATCAGAGATGTTGAATCCGTCGCCGAGCCAGATTTTTGAGCTTCGAATAGAGGCTTTGGCGGAGCGATCGGAGGGAGAGAGGATGGAATCTTTTTGGGCGGTTTGGGCTTGCGTGACCGAGATTGTGACTCGATACCCTTACCTCCCCTAGTCACATGATCGTTCTGCTTTATTTTCGACTTGAAGTTTTTGATCAAGTGTGGCCACTCTGTCAAGTCCAGATTTTGATCAAAGTTATCAAGGAAAGGAACTCTTTCCTCGATCGCGGCGACATGGGAACGGTGAATGAGGTCGACGGTGCCGTTTGCATCTTCGACGAGGCAGACCTGCTGGTTGGTGGATCTGAGGGTGGAGGGGCCACTCCATTTTGCATTGGAGTTTTTGGCGTCTCCGGCGAGTGGGCGTAGCTTGACAACTTGGGGTTTTAGTTTCGAAGCTTCGGTGAACTCGAACTTGACGTTTCCAAGTAAATTGTTTATCGAGTAGGAAGAGATATTGCTGTTGCGCAAATAATCTCGTCCTAAGAGTGCTGGGCGGCATTGTCCATCCATCACAGTTGCGGCGAGCTCAAACTGAGGGCCTTTGTCGAATCTAACCTTGCAGTAGAGGGTTCCCCTTGGAGTTTCAGCTACTCCGCTAATACCGGCTACATCGTGGTTTGGAGCGCTCAAATTGCGTAGCACGTTTTGGGGGATAACATGCGAAGGTAGAATTGTTGAATATGCGCCAGTATCGAATTCGATGTTGCAGTCGAACGAATCTTGTCCTGACTCAAATGTGGCGCGTAGAAAATATCCAGGGCGGGATTCGACCTTTTCGGTCAGGTGCACTGGAATTACAGAGAAGAGGGCATGGACATCGGCGAAATTATCGGGTTCCACGTTGTAGTGGCTTTTACGCTGCATTTGATCGGGCTTTTCGGACTTCTCGTCCTTTTTCTGCGCAGAATTCTGGTCCCGATTGTGCCAAGAGCGTTTACCCTCGCCATGTTTTCCATAACCTTGCTTCTGTTTGTTGTTGGATCCGGGTTGAGTTTTGTTGACGTTGATGACATCTGAAGAAACGCGGTTTCGGCGACTGGTCTCGGCTTTGAGTGCGAGGTCGTTAAGCGTGAAGGTTTTGTCGATGGAGCTCAGAAGAGCGTTGTAAGTGTCAGGCTCCTGGTCGCGGAGGGCTCTGACAGCGAACATTGTTGCCCATGCTTCGTGGATATCTACCACATTTGGCTCAGCATCGTTGTTAGCAGTTTTGAAGGTTTCGAGAAACGCGGCTTTTGCCTCAGCGAGTTTTGTTGCGAGCTCGGATGTGAAATGAGTCACGGGGCGCGATCGGTCGAAAACGATGTCGCTGACATCGAGCATCAGTAGAAAATGCGAGATTTTTGGGCCATAGTGCTTCTTGAGAAGCCCAATGGCGGCGTCGACGTCGTCACAGGCGCGGAGATCGTTACCGATAAATCGGGCGACGTTCGGAGCTAGCTTGCTGGTAAGAGCGTTGAGGAATATTTTTTCGTCGCCGTCGCGGCGTAGATGACTGTCTTTGAATACCCTCATCGCTGTTATAAAATCCACAAACTGGCCGGGGCTATTTCCTTTGAAGGGCTGGATTGACGCGAAGCTTTTGTAGAACAAGTTGCAGATGTGCTGCTCGCGCTGGTCGTATTCCCTGTTGGAATTTTCGGCCGGTGGATTGGCGTATTTGCGTTTTCGGACCAGGTCCTTGTAGTGCAAGAATAGCTCGCGTTCTTTTTGGAGCTGTTCTTCCTTCATCGTCTGTAGTGCTTTATCAGTCGGAGCGGATTTGAGCTTCTTGTCGAGATCAGCGATGAAGTCGGCGATTTGTTCCAGGGCGCCGTCGCATCTTTCGACGGTTTCGGGGAGATTTGGCATCTCCGAGATGTACTAGAACGGGCGAATCACTGATTTCGAGGATTTCTACCTTGACCGACCCGTTTCTCAAAGACAAGAATTGTCTAGGAGAAATTTACGGGGTTTGAAGAGCAAATGAAGATTCAATAGCGGTCGTAGCAGTTGATTGATGTCGTAACTTGGCGGGAGATGTGCGATTTATAAGAGCTGCCAGGCTAAGAAGGGCCGATTTACTGCTTTCGAGCGAAATTACCTCGACCGGTCCGACTAACTAAGACTTTTGAGGGTCAAAGTTAGATAACGGACTTGGAGAGCGCGAAATGTCGTTGAAAATAGGCGTCAGCGGCGGCGCGAGATCGAAATCGCAGCGGTTGCTCAAGTTGACGTGGCAAAACGGTTGGCGCGGCGGTACTTTTCCACACGCGGCGAATACCGGAAGTAAGTACACGAGTGCTGATCCAGGTTCGTAACGGCCTTGGGCGGAGAAAAACGCTGGACAGGGTAGAAGACGATCAAAAGTTGGGTAGGGTGGGTGGTACAGTCGGAGTCCAAAATAAGGGACACCAAGATAAGGGACTTTTTGGCTCAAAATGTCGAAAATCTGCGGCACAAAATAATCCAATTTAAGGGACTTTTTCAGCTTAGAAATTTTTTTTATTCGATTGAATGCAGATAAAGGAGATAAACTGCTTGAATTGTATTATGATTTCTTGAAAAATGAAGTGATTCGCCCTTGAGTCAATGTTTTTGCTTTTGGAGGCGGATTTGAAGCGACTCTTTTTTCAGCTTCTTCAATGGCAAAGTACTCATCACGAATCTCATCCTCTTGATCCTTTTCCATGTAAAATTCTTCCAGATGCTCTTCATTTACTTCCATATCTTCATCGTTGTTCCCATCATTTTCAAACTCTTCTTCACTAAGAAGAGTATTTGTCCAAGCTTTCTTGAACAAGTTAGGAGACAAGCCATCAAAAATTCGAAGAGTTTCTTTAACAAGTTGCTCTTCGGGAACTTTAAGGTGATCGTTGTCGACGATGAATTTATCCAAGAACATTCTTATTCTGGCTTTCAGAGTGGCAAAAACCACGCTGTCTGCCGGCATTGAGCAGGGTTCAAAAATACTTGCGCTTGAGGCTAAGGTAATTCCAATCAAGAACCAAAAACGTGTTTTACTTTTGCCTAGCTTCGTGTTCAATTTGAGATGGAAAAAGAATTGCGAGAAACTTCTCCCACATAGAAAGTCCGTAAACATAGTACATGCTCCTCAACCCCATCAGTGGTTTCTTTCGGCACTATTCAACTTACTACGATCTCTAAGAGCATTGACATGGATGTAGAATTTAAAAATGAAGGCGTTTTCTGCTTGTTTTTCAAAGTATTTTTGAACTCTGCTGGAAATGTCCGGTCGTTGCCGGAGCAAAATATGCAAACTTCAGATTTGGAAACTCCTTTTGCTTCAAATGTGCACTAAATTTTCAAATGCTTTTTCTTTTAAAATCAAAAAGAATACCTGCAATTATCGAGATAAATTAAAAATTTCTGGCCAGGAAATCGTGCCAACAAAAATCGGTGAAGACGCTCAAGTTCCGCTCGAAAGATAACACGCGTACACCATGCAGTTGCATTAAAATAAACGCGAGCAAAGGGAAAGTCACGATATTCCACACCAATCTTTTTCGGATTCTCCTCAGATTCAGGTTTAGATGGGTCAAACTTATCGTTATCAACATGCACAATAGAAACAGTCTTTGCTGCACCATTCCATCGAGAGCATTTTGTTTTCGTGATTACAGTTGGTTTAAAACCAATAGAGCCAAAAGGTCCAAACCAGGGAAGAAAAGTAAATCTATCCTTCGCAGCCTCCATTTTCATATCTTTAGTATTTCCATTCAACACAATAATCTTTCTCGATTCCATACTACGAGTGATTCCCGATTCATCTGCGTTCAGAAGATTCCTTATTAAATATTAACTTCAACTCTTCATTTTTATCAAACCTCAGAGGGAAATTTTTTCGAAATAATTTCAATCTGCCACGCTCAATATTCAACTCCTCCTCAGTCATCGCTTTACGTTCAGATCGTCTTGAACTTTTCTTTGCTCCTATGTCTCGTAGAAGGCGTAAAAGATAATTTCGAGAAAAATGCATATTTCCAAGTTCTATCATGAATTCTTCGTCGCGCACTTTCTCCACAAATATCCGAAACTGTTTGATTTCAAGTCCAGTTGCACGCTGGTTATATTTTTCAACAACTCGTTGCTCAAGTTTCGTTGTAATATCTTGCTTGTAGCCATCATTTGAATTGTATTTAGCATGTGATGTTGAGGCCATAAGCGAATCTGCATTGTCTCTCAATCGATAATAGCAAGTTTTTGAAAGAGTTGCGTTATGTTTCTTCTTGAAAAGTGGTCTTAGCGTCTTCAAATCGGCACCATTTTTGATAAGGGAAGCCCAATACTTCTTTTCATTAAAAGTTAAGCGAAATCTCTCTTGTTTTTTACTTGACATGATTTAAATGCAATAGAACGCTCATTTAATAACAAATTCACATTTGCTCTAGAAGGATTCCATCAAAATTCGCGCTGCGGCAGATTTATTTTTTTGGTTACCCAATTTAAGGGACTTTTTTCGAAAATTTCGGAGCAAAAAAAGTCCCTTATTTTCGACTCCGACTGTATTTGTCGAATCGTAGGGAACTCAGCTGATTTTGGAGAATTTGGGGCGATGAGATGGATGTGTCGAGCGGTAGACAAGGTGGAGGGTTGAAGGTGTAAGTTCTGGGCCGCGGGAGTTCTCTATGTCGAATGAAGCGTAGTCTCTGACACCACTAAAGGGTCAATGCATCTGCTTGAAACACTCTCCCACTGAGACTCTAGCTCCTGGGAAATAAAAGACAACAATTCTAGTTTTTAGCTGCTGCTTCTACTTTATTCGAGAGACAACTGACCAGCCGAGACTGGCACTGCGCGCGCAACGTCCCACTGATCAGTATCAAAGTTCAACGGGTTCGCCCGGAATGCGCTAACCCTTTAGTAATAAAATTGGCAAAAACGTTGTTGACACCCTTAAAGCATAATCCCAATGTTCTTCATCATATTCTCCTCAATGCTAAATGTCATCATCCTTGTTTAGTCGCGATGAGACGACTTTATGCCGGGAGTTTGAGTTATGACACGACTGAAGAAGAAATCAAAGTAAGCCACTTTCCCTTCTCTCCTCCCATCTTCCATCCCTTTTCAGGAGCTTTTCGAAGCTTATGGAGAAATCACATCATTGACGATGTCCTATGATGTCGAGAAAAAACATCACAAGGGATTTGCGTTTGTGGAATACGCTACTGCCGAAGCTGCTGCTCTCGCATTGAAAAAACTCAAGTACGAGACTTTTTGTCCTATATTTCTAAAAATTGATAAGAGGAGTGACGATTAATGATAGAAGAATGAAGCTAGGGCGACCTCAAGCTGCGCTGAGATATCAAACACTTCTAGCGCAAATGGAAATGGAGGGACGAGCATCAGCGAGGGTTTATCTCGCGAATTTGCCGAAAGAAGCTTCGGTCGAAAAGGTAGCGAGTTCGATTCCCGGAGGAACAGAATTTTTTTTCTAATAATTTTCATCCGAATATGTATCTTATCGTCTTGATCCCCTTAACAAGCCCAATTACCCTTCTTCTGCCAAGATACAGTCCTGTTTATCGACTAAAGCTTGAATGCAGCTCTTATGATTGAATGGAGTGTGAGCATTTATCATTTATCAAAAGGTTAATTAAGGGCGTAGGGGATTAATTAGCTCCCGAATCAACGAGCGGTTTCAGATTGAGAGCGTTTGCCGCCAATTTGGAGGAGTCAAAAATTTGGCCAAGGATTCGCAGCGATCTGCTTTTGTCGAATTTGATTCCAAAGGTACAAATCGAGCAGCATTCGACCTCAATTCTTTGAATATATTTTCAGTTGCTGCAGAGCTGATTCAAAGAAACGGGCAAAAAATAACCCTCTGCGGCGATGAAATTTCGATCGGCCAAGTCATCACTCCCCTTGGTCTTCCCATCCCCCGAGGATCCTCATTTAGCAACACGAGCGCTAGAAAATCCGCAGCGAAACGAAAACGGACCTGCGAAAGTCGCGAAAAATCACTTTGCTCAGTTCCAACTTCTGTAAATAACTGTTCTGCTCCGAAAAAATAAAAATTTGAAAACTCATGCGTCATTTTTTTGACAATTTCCTGTTGCTAAATTTTCATTTCGAAAAAATATACGAAATTGCGCGAAAATGAAATGCGAAAGAAAAAATCAATGACTTCAAGTGTCAAGTACAAGAAGCAAAAAAATTACAAGAGCTATGAAATCGACGGCGATTTACAGGGAGAATGGGTCCTTGAAGAGAAATCGCAACTGGTAATTTTTCGTTTTCTTCCTTGATTTCAATTTTTTCAAGAAAAATGAGGCGATTCCAAAAGTTGAAGAGTACAAAAACGGCGATGTCAATGCAAAATCGAGAAGAGGCTATTTCGGTAATTGAGCTCTAGAAACTCGAAACCAACATTTTTTAGTGATTTTCAATCATCTCAAATTTTCCGGAGCAGCTGGAGAAGTGAACTCGAAGCGAGACGGGACTGAGCACGATGTTTTAAAGGAAAGGAGGAGATTTTTAATACTGAATTCGGAGGAAAAAGTATCAACCCTGAAAAGCTAGAGCGCGTTTTCACGGAACTAGAATTCGAAGTGCATACCTATCACGATTTGACAAAGAAAGAAGTCGAAAGTACTCTTCAAAAATACGAAAATTGCAACATGGATGACTGTGAAATGTTTGGGCTTGCTCTGCTGACGCATGGAGATGCTCAAGGGATTGTTTCCGCAAAAGACAAGATGCTTCATATTTCGAGTTTTATCGATCCGATCAAGTCAAATCCGACCCTTGTTGGTAAACCGAAGCTTTTCTTCATCCAAGGTTCTTGAAAAAAGGGAAGTGTTCTTTCTCATCAGATTTTTAGCTTGTCGGGGGCAAGGATACATGAACGGAGTCAACATCGTCGACACTTCTGCTCCTGATGGCCTTGCAATTGAGGGCAATGATGACGACATCGATCCCGAAGAAGACGAAGATCTTGCCGAGCGACTGCGGCTTGGAATTCCAAAAGATGCTGACATCCGTAATTTGACTTATTTTTGCTTTTTGATCAAAATTTCAGTTGTTCATTTCGCCCAGTCAGAAGGATACACATCGACGAGGAATCCATACGTTGGGTCCACTTTTATTATTGCTCTGGTTAGGAACCCCTCGCTTTTGGAATAAGTCGAAATTCGAATATTCAATATTTTTCTAGTGCTATTTTCTGCGATATGCTTATCAACTCGAGCTTCACCAGATTTTGGTGCGAACGAATTCTCTTGTGGGTAAAATATCTTGACATTTTGCATTTTTATGATATATCTGAATTCTAGCACTCAGAGAAACATCCACATACGATCCAGCCTCGGATAGGAAGAAACAGATGCCAGTGGTCAGTAGAAGCATTCCAATTATCGTTGCTTTTTGATCATTTTATATTTTAGATTCAATCTCAACTGACGAAGTTACTTTACCTCAAGCCTCGGAAAAACAAGAAATCTTCCCTTGAACAACTCAAACTCGAGCGAGAAAATGTCAAAGTCGAGAATAATGTTCCCAGCTGGCTTTGCAAAATTCAATAAATAAAGATTTCTGAGGCCTTTTTCTTCCTTTTTTCAGTCGAGAAATTTATTGTTTCAATAAATCAAGCATGTTTTCTTTCGAGAATAACGTCGATGCCGCCTTTTGGCCTCGTAATGATTTCCGCCAAAACTGGGATTTCGTTTGTCACGCGCAACGATTTCCAGGTAAAGTTTCGGAGAAGGTGCGAGAGCATGATTTTAGCGGTCAGATTCGCGAACTAGAAAAATTTTCAAACCGTCGAAAGAAAAATTTCAGTATTACGCGTTGTCCAATGCAGTTTCTCGGGCCGGCAGAAAACGGAAAGTACGAGTAAGCATATCTTGTTTCTGCGGAGCCGCCTTCGAGCCAGCGCTAGAAAATTTTAGCGGTCATGTCTAACTACTCGTCCTACCGAAGGATCAAATTTATGAGGGTCTTCCCAGTGTCTCTCGTCTCGATGGAGTTTGTAGCAAGGGATCGTGACGATGGCACCAGTCGGCACGACGAATTTTTCGCCATTTTTCTCGACAACTAGATCTGAGTCCATTTCACGAGCAAACATAGCGACTGAGGGAAATTTTCGGAGAGTTTCTTTTGTAACTGCCTCCAGGTACTAAAATCGTTGGAATTCTTTGGCAATCAAAAGAGCAAACCGTGAGTTTATCAAGATCTTCCATGGTTGCTGGTCGATCAGAATCGCCAAAAACAAGTTCCATTTCTTCGTGAAGCCTTTTCAAAACTTCCGGGTGTTGACCGATTTCTTGGATTGCCCAAGACATCGCTGCTGCTGTAGTATCGTGACCCTGAAAGATTTTGACTCGGAGTTCTAGAGCTCTCTTTCTACCTCAAACATGAAAGTGTCAACTTCCTCCCTGATTCCTTCCAAGTCAATTTCGCCCTGATCAAGGCATTTTAAAAGCGTATCTTGAAGATAAGTGTAACGAAATAAACCTCTCTTTAGTCACCTAAAAACGCCATTCTTCCACGACTATCACATTTTTCCGCAAAATACGTTGCTTCAAATGCATCTCCAAGCTCTTCCTTCAGCTCCTTGTAGTGCTCCCATCTTTGCTTGATGACTTTTTCGGTGAAGTGGTGCATCTTTTCGACGTTCTTGTTTTGCTGATTGCCGAGAGGAGAAAGGTTCCAGATCCAGTCAGGCCAGTACCAAACGGATTTTTGGCGGATTTGAGTGATTTCCATCCAGTCGAAAATCGCAGAAGCATAGTAGTTCTAAATAAGGCGTTGTATTTTTCTCTAAAAGAGGCGTTGGCTTACATTTTCTTCGAATTGAATATCAGATTCTGCTCCCATCGCCGTTTGCACGATGATATCCAGGGCACAAAGTGTGATTGGCCAAAGCATGTTGATTTTCTGAAGTCGATTCTCTTCCTTGATTTCAATTATTTTCCCCTACCTTGTCAGTTTTGATCTTTTCATCGAGGAGGCCGACCATTTTTACCGCCTTCTCATTCATGACCTCGACGAATTCGGTCAAAACCGTTTTGTGAAAAGCAGGAGTCAAAAGTCGCCGCCGGGTTTTCCACTTGCTGCCATGGGAAGTTAGCAATCCAGTGCCGAGCCAGTCTTCAAAGAGCCTGTAAAACTGGCCTTTTCGGATGTGGACGCTAGAATTAAGAATTGGCTCGGCGCCTTCTGGCCGGATCGGGATTATGGCAGGTTTAAAGCCGAACATGGCGTAGGCAAAGATTGCATTGGGATCTTGAGCCTTGACATCGTCGATGCACGCGTTGAATTGGCGGAAAAAGTCGACTGGGTCGGATTCAAACGACAATGAATGTCCGAAAATTGGGTAGTTTTTGATGACTGAAGGGTCGTTCACAGTTTTGATGTTGCATGCTTCCATTTTTTTCTCGACTCTCTTCGGAAATTTTTTTCATAAAAAATACTTTTCAACTAACCGTTTTCTTCAGATGAATGTACAAAAGAAGGGAGAAACTCGAGATAACGGCAAAGGCAGAGAACTGATTCAGCTTTCCTTCAGGAACGTATGAAAGTGCTTGATTAATCAGTTCATCGTTGTTTTCAATGAAAGTGAGGAGCAGTTGCTTGGCATTTTGAAGTTGAGTCTTTTTCGAATTATGATTTTTTCATTCATAAAAAGGTTCTAAAAGTCGAATTCTTTCCTGAGCAGAAACCGGAACATACCGCTTGAGAATCTCTATCAAAACAGGTGGAATCTCCATTTTCTGTAACAAAATTCCTCTGGAAATTTCCAAAATGAAAGTTCACAAGTTCTGCAATAGTCAATGCAAATAGTCAGTGTAAACAGAATGCAGTGCTTTTTCTATTTGAAGATGCCGTCATAATACTGATAGAAAATAACACTGCTCAAACATCTGCTTTTTTCCTCTAGAAAACAGTTGCTTTTGCTCTTTTTTTTTGTTTTTAGTAAAAAAATGTAACACAGGAAATGGGCTTTCAATGATTTGATAGAAAAAAGGGTTTATTTGAGATAAAAAGGCAGTATAAATGAAAATTCAAAAACAAAAAAGGTTTATCCTCGATATCGCGCCATTCGATTTTGGTAGGTATTACCAGGTCTTCCTCCTGCAGATCCACCATATCTGCGAACTGCATTTCTTCCATTTCCGTATTGAGATCTTGAGCCGGAATATTTATTTCGAGAATATGAAGGGCTCGTTGTTCGTTGCTGCTGATAAGGCTGACGGTTTCTTTGAGGAGGATTGTAAACTCGATTATTGTTATTGTAAGAAGAAGTGGATCTTCTTGAAGAACCGTAAGGGTTCGATCGAGCTGGCTGCTGATATGGACTGCGCTGCGATTGATTTTGCCGACGCTGGTATTGCGGGGGCTGAGATCGACGGGGCTGGTTGTGTCGGCTGCCGTATTTTTGGGGTGGCGAAGATTTTCTGAACTGATTTTGCTGTGACCGTGGCGGAGAAGTCCTCGAAGCGCCTTTTTCAGGATTCAGAATGATGCTTTTTAAATTTCAAATATTTAAAAAAACTTTTCGAATCGTTCCTGGAGATGAATAACTTGGACGGGTGTAGGAGGAACTGGAAGATCCGGATGCGCCAGTAGAAGGAATCTTCCCCGTCTCTCTAAATTTTGCCATAAAGTCATCAGATCCGGTGAACGAAGCTGGAGGTCGATTTCGAGGATTCCACGGGGCGAGGAGTTTCTGCGCATCGGGGTTGAAAACAGGAGCGTATCCCATCCAGCCAATTCGAGTTGATTTGCCCATGGTTCCGAAAGAAACAACGCCAAACTGTTTTTGTTTTCCTTAAAGATTTATCACTCGATTCAGGAAATAATGGACAAACCATTGACATCGCAAAACAAAGGGCCGCCAGAATCACTAGGCTTAACGGACTAAAATTCGGCCTCTTTTTCTAGCTTAGTAAGGGGGTCATATGACACAGTTTTGGAAAGCCCAGAAGCTGGGCTTTCATTTGGGCACCATATCAAGGGGTCTGGGTCATGCCCGCAAGGCAAATCATGGGACCGGAAGTTCCAAAATGGGCACTAGAAGACTTCAATCGATTTTTTCGATAGCGGTCCCCCGCTTTTAGCATTCAAGAGTAGGTGTGTTAGAAAGCTGAGACTCTGAGCTTTCATTTGAGCCCAAAAAATCAAGCATGTAGGGGGTTTGTGGCCTCCTGGGGGCGCTAGAAGTCGGGGTGAAAAACCGGAAGTTCCGAAAACTCCGAGTTTTGAGTTCTAAACTCATAAATTTTGTTTTATTTTTGTAAATATACAATAAACAACAATAAAAAATGATGAACCGCGGTTGAACCTGGTGGTTGACCGGGCGGTTCAACTCTAGAAACCTCCCAAAACATATCAATATGGGTATTTTTCGATGTCAAATCGAACAAACAATCAAATAAAAGTGGACCTTAAAAGCTTTCTAACACACCTACTCTTGAATGCTAAAAGCGGGGGACCGCCATCGAAAAAATCGATTGAAGAGTTCTAGTGCCCATTTTGGAACTTCCGGTCCCATGATTTGCCTTGCGGGCATGACCCAGACCCCTTGATATGGTGCCCAAATGAAAGCCCAGCTTCTGGGCTTTCCAAAACTGTGTCATATGACCCCCTTACTAAGCTAGAAAAAGAGGCCGAATTTTAGTCCGTTAAGCCTAAGAATCACCCCGACCAGACATTGTTTTATCGGTATTTTTGAAGAGAATACAGTTCTTCGGATCTGCCTTGAAGTCAGAACATCTCACTGGTAGAGGTGGCTTATCGTGGGCAGCGACTCCAACTGTTCCTTCTTTGAGAACATCTGAAGAGAGTTTCTAGTGGATCAAAATGAAGAAAGCAGTACCTGACCATTGTCCATCAATATCTGTGTTGCCTTGGCCAACGACTGTGCATTTTTTCTTCTTCATCTTAAAGAAATGCTGCGTTTTAATCGAAAAAAGAGGCTTACGAGAATATCATTGAATTCTTGAAACGTCCCAAGCTCAACTTTCTGCGCCGTCCGTCCAAGAGGAATTGGTTGAACAAGTTTCACAATCGCGTAGTCATTTTTATAAAGACCCCCTTTTGATCCCAGCGCTGTGCCGATGCTTTTGACGCTTTTGATCCCGATCAAGTTTTTTGCAGTACTCTTGCTTGATCGCTTGTTGGTCCCGTAGAGAACTTCGTTTTTCGATGATAAACTACAGTGAGCAGCAGTCAGTATAGTCGTTTCATCAAGAATCGTGCCGCCGCTGAAATTTGTTCTTTCAAAAATTCGAAAAAAGAAAGACCTACCAAAAAGGTAATTTCTTGGTAGGAGTAACAAAGGAAACAAATGACGGATACTTGGTGCTGCTCATTACTTTTCTCCCTCTTCGCTAAATTTGAGCAGGAAGACACTCATTTGGGAGGGGGTCATTTCTCCGTAGCCAGAAGGATTCGTCATTATCAGCTCACTTTTCAAAAGCAAAAATTAATCAACTTTAAAAGCCGTTTTAGCACTTACACGATAGCATCATCGAGAAACTCTTCAAAAGCGCTCTCGTTCATTTTCGCCGAACTCACTTTTTTTTCTTCTTATTCTCAAAGTGACTGTCAAGCGCGCTTGTTTTGAAAAAGAGCTGAGCCGGCCGGATGAGGAGCTCGATCCGAAATGAATATTTACTGAGATCTTCAAAACGACAGAAACACGAGGGGAAATGATTTTTCCGTGCAATAAATTCTCCATGCCAAGTGCAGCAGATTTCGTTTTTGGCCAATGAAGATTTGGCTTTATTATAATAAAAACATCTTTTTCATCTTCGACTGTAGTAGGCCCTACTACTAATCTCTTCGCCCCCGGACCCCCTTAAGAGTTCCCGGTCCCTATCCCTAATCACTAGCCCAGATTCTAGAGATATTCTATGGCTCAAATCATAGGCTCGAATGATACTCCCTCTCTAAGGACTGTATTATGTGCAGTCCTTTGATCCTTTTTCACATAGCCGAATTAACTGTATTGGCCGCGGGCAAAGTTCCTTAGCTGATAAGATAGATTCTGCTGCGAATTTTCGCAGCAAAAAGTATTTATTTAAAAGGCTGATAAAAGTGGTAATGTTATCAAAATTTGAAAGACAGTTCATGTTAATAATATGATATTATTCTTATTCGTCCGGTATTTGAATTGAAGCTTGATTTTTAAAACAATACAAAAAATTCAAATACCGACGATAATGAAAAAAGGTCGCAAGAAATAGCGATGGAAGAGAAAATGATAAAAGTGGGAAAAGAGAGACTAACATTATTCAGATAAAACCCGAAAAATGCCGGGAAAGTCGCTTTTGTCCGGCCAATAGCGCAAAATACGCGCCCGGATGAGCTCAAAATGGAGTTCAATAAGTTTGGCGCAGTCAAAGATGTCCACATTCCGGTCGATTTTCGGACGAGAGCGCCGAGAGGATTTGCTTATATTGAGTAACCCTTCATCACCTTTGACCGTTTTATATGAAATTTGAGTAGATTTGAGACAATGGAAGACGCTAGAAATGGACTTGGAATGGACGGAATGGTCATTAATGGAAGAAAGGTCAATGTTGCTTTTGCTGAAGGAGACCGTAAAAGTAAAGACCCTTTTTTCTTGATGAGGGGCTCACTTTGATTTCAGCTCCTGGAGCGATGAAGGGAAAAAAAGAAGCAGACGCTCTCCGCGCCCAGTTGGAAAAAGTCAAAATGATGCAGCAAAATCACTTGCAGCGCTTTTTCCCCGAAGCAGTTCAGCCGCCAGCGCCAGCGCCTGTTTCAGTCACCATGGATCCAAATACAGTTATGGACAAAAATGTGCTAGGGGACAAGGAGCAACTGCCGATTGAAAGAATAAATCGACGAGGATCTGGGTCCGTTGCGAGCGGTAGTAGATCGAGGCGGACGAGGACGAGATCGAGGTCAAGGCCCAGATCAAGATCAAGATCCAGGAGTCGGTCGAGATCGGAATTGAGGAAGAGGGAAAAAGTCGAGCTGACTGAAAAAGTCGAAAAGAAATGGAAAGAACGAGAAAAGGTAGGTCGAGAAGTATTTTTCAAATCAAATTTTTTTCTTTAGAATTTGAAGGCAAAGCTCAAAAAAGCGACGAAAAAGCTCGAAAAATTGAGAAAGCTCAAATCGATCAAAAAAGTACAAAAGCTCCAGAAAGAGCACGAAAAGCTCAAGAAAAAGTACAAAAAGAAGAAGCGAAAGGAGCGAAAACGCGAATCGTCGAGCGAGGAGGAGTCTGAGGAAGAAGACGAAGACGAGGAATTGTCGGTCGAGGAGGAAAGTGGAAGTGAAAGCGAGGAAGAAGAATCGGCTTCGGAAAATGAAGAAGAGGAGGAGGAAGAAGAGGATTCTTCGGAGAATGAAGAGTCTGAAGATGATGAAGGTAATTTTATCAAGGCTGTCTGCCAGACAGTCTTATAGACAGTGTCTGGCATTGAAATATTTTTAGATAATCATCAACGAAGCATATCTTTCAAGAAAACCTCCAATACTGAAATCATCGAACTCGACTGACAAAAAGGAAATAAAATAAACAATCATTTACAGATACATTTTTAATTAAATTAATTATAAATATTTATATAAAATGCAGGAATATATTTTTTGTTCGTCAATCTCGAAGATGAACATGTCGAGGAATAAATTTCGTGTGCTTTGATTTGTCGAAAACCACTTCTTCTCCTAGCTCGATCTAAAAAGAGGAGTTCAACCATTGGCATTTGGAAAAAAGAGACCTGGTAGTATTTCAGTCTTTCGTAAAAAATCTTTTTACAGAGATTGTAAAGTTCCATTTCGTATCGCAGCGGCCCGGACTCTAGAATTTTCGCCGTTTCTGGTGAGTATCCCGGATTTTTAGCGGTTTTTGATGATGATCCGAATTGAACAGCCCCTGAAGAAACCGTTTGCTATTTGTCACGTGATCTTTATAGGTACTTACAGGGATCATGCTTGGCAGCGTGCGCGCCATCGAAGTATTCTGGGAGCATTTTGCTGAACAGCGTCAAGGTTTCATTAAAATGCTCTGAAAAAGACATCACCAAAAAGGGCTGAAAAAAGCTCACCCAAAATGCCAATCATGTAATAATTCTTGACAATATGATTTTTCGCAATATCCGTCGCAACTCTCAATTTATTCCAGTCGTTCTTATGGCCCCATTTTGACACGTTCTTTGGGTCCTTTACTTTGCAGTTTTCACCATTTGTTGCCCCGTTCGTTCCGCAGAAGTAAGAGACCATCACTTGAGTTGGTTCGAAGGGGGCTGACCACTTTGACCAGTGTGTAATATGGGCAATGCTAAGCGCTAATCCTTTGAGATCCGATAAATACGCAATGGGCTCCCAAGGTGCATCTTGCCGATAAAATTGACAAATGATAATTTTAAAAAAATTCAGAATAATACTAAAAAATAAGTATAACTATTGAAAGAAAGGGGTTATTATATATCCTGAAGGGAGAAGGTCACTGATAATTTATCAGTGATAAAGCACCGAAACCAGATATTTTTATTTCCGTTACTTTCGTCCAATCCCATGCCATATTTTGGGCAACCTTCGAAGCAATTCTGCATAACGTTATAAGAAAAACGACTTTTATCAATTATATAATTATTATTATTATCTTTTGGCCACCTTCAGAAATGAGTTCCCTATCAGAACTTGCCCGCAGCGTCCTCCCAAACACTGAAAATTTATCTCAAAATGAAGATCTTTTTGTCAACACTATGCAGAATAGTTCTACATTCCGCAGAATAGTTCCACTTTTTGCAGAATAGTTCTGCATGCAGAATAGTTTCGACCCCCTCCCCATGCCAGCCCGCCTGATTTTTGCCCAGATTGGTCGGTCCGAGTGTTCCAATCTGTATCATACAGACTGTATGTTACTTGAAATTTCCTTCTTAATAATGAGAATGAGTAGAAATGCCGGAAATCTGATGGACCGCGCACTCTCAGTCGAGGAAGGCGCTAAGTCGCGCTGATGGAGGAGGAATGTGCCCACCGCCAGGTGTAAACTCCTGCAGGGGCTTCTCCCTCGCCCGACTCGACTCGACGCAACGCTTGTCTCGGGTGCGCGTTTTTTCTGGCATTTTGGGAAATGCGTCTTTTCTGGCATCGCGTTCTTTCTGGCAGTCGCCTCTTTTCTGGCATTGAAGTCTGATTCATTGAATTCTAATATCAAGTAGGGTCTACCAAATCTAATCAACTGTTATTTCCTTCTTAAATTATCTTCAAGAAGAAGAACCCGTAGTTTTGAATATGATTGAGGGGACCAATTTCTTGGCACTAGAATCGAATAAAGAATTATTAGATCATCATAATAAATGCTGAAAATCTTTTAAATTGTGTTAATGATCAGCACTATTTTCTTTGATGATAAAAACTTATAAATCAAATAAAAGTTTTGCCTGTGGCAAGTTGCTATTGAAGGTAAAGGTTTTATGCTATTCATATCAGCTTATTAGATTTGGTAGACCCTACTCAATATCAGAGTAAAATGAATCAGATCCCAGTGCCAGAAAAGACGCGACTGCCAGAAAGAACGCGATGCCAGAAAAGACGCATTTCTCAAAAATGCCAGAAAAGACGCGCACCCGCTTGTCTCAAGTTGAGCCGAGGAGTATCACTGGATGAGTTAGCACATTTCGGTGGGCATGTAACATGCCGCATGTTGCATCTTTTGTGCTCATGAACGGATAGGGAAGGTGATAGATCGACAAGTTTTATCGGCGAGATTCACCGTGGGAGCTCATTTCGTATTTATCAGAGCTCAAAGGATTAGCGCTTAGCATTGCCCATATTACACACTGGTCAAAGTGGTCCACCCCGTTCGAAGCACTCGTCGCTTTTTCGTTGAACGCATTGATCTGAAAATTATATTATATTATTTTACAAGTTATAAATTATAACTCTAACCTAATGTTTGTTCAAAATCTTCTTCAGATCCCTTCCAGGTATGCCTTGCTCCTTGTCGCTCATCAGTGCCCATCTTTTCGAACCCATATCGCTGAAAATAGTAGACCGAGTTGAACCTCCCCATTGGATGTCGAATCACATTGATGTATGTCGGCTGGTCCATTCCAACATCTGTGAAATTCATCCAATGATGATGCTTGAGAAGGAAAAATTTTCCTGGTTTTTCTGCTCGTTTTGCTGCCAAATGATTTGCGAGCTCAAGTTCGCCGTCGGTTCCATCATTTCCATTCTTTGCGCAGTTCGCTTTGTCTTCTACTCGAATGCATGGAGGCTGGTAATCCAAGTAGAAATCGTTGTCTTCCGAAAGGACGTATAAAATGTACTTCATCGAGGTTCCACCGCATTTGGGCATTTTATTGTGAAAGACGAAATTGCGATTGGGAGGAGCCATGTTGAGCGGGGAAGATCAACGAGGCCGGATTCGGGACTCGCAAAAACAGGCGCTACTTTTGGCTGAACTTGGACTTCTGGGTGGGGAGGTTTTGGGACTTTTTGGGGACGACTGGGCTTGGAGCCGGGGGTTTTGGATGTTGGGTTTTGGGGTGGGGCAGGATTGACTGGGGCTACTGGAGCTTGAGGAGGATTGGCTGCCAGATTTTGAGCTGGTGATGGAGCAGGTTTTTCAGTGGCTTCTGGTTCTTCCGACGGCGCCGGGTTAAAAATCCAATCATTTTTCTGCGGCAATCTCTTTTCTTCCGGTTTTTCTGGGGCAGCAGGTTTCTCCCATGCTGCAGTTCTCAAAACATCATCGCCTAAAACCGGTTTCGGAGCAACAAATGGTTTCAAATTGAGCACAGGATTTTGAGCAGGCGGAGATTTTTTGGGGGCTTTTTCGCGATGATGTTTGAAGAATTTTGTCTCAAAAGCGAGTTCTTGGACTTGTGCTTCTGTTGGCTTGAGATTTGAAATTTCGGAATCGAGACTTTCTCCTATTGCTTTGAAATTGAGAGAATCATCTTTTGGCTCTAGAATCGATTCAGAAAAGATTTTGGCCGCTTGAAAATTTTCTGAAAGAAGGGATGAGCCAGGGAGAATGATCGGTCTCTGGTTGTAGTAGTAAATGACGGGAATCCAACCGAGATAGGAACCGTATTTTAAGAATAATCCGAGAAAGATGTTGAGAAAATCAGCGATTCGGATGAGCTTTGGGTGGCATCTTGAAATCGGATATTTTTTTTCATAGAAAAGCTCTTTATTTTATTCATAAAAGTCCAAAATTAAAGCAAATTGTCATATTATTGTCGATTCGAGCAAATTCAATTATCATCCAATTCCTTATCTCACAGCAGGCCATCGAAATCTTCGGCCATTCAAATTCTTTCCCCTCGGCCCCCATTTTTCTCTCTTTTTCTATGAACTTTTATGCTAGAATTTATGCTGAGAGCCAGTGCGTTCCGTTTCAATAAGTTATGTTTGATAACAGTGTTGCCGCACCCTCCAGCTCGAAAGCGAATTCACTAGATGCGGTTGAATTCATGCTCGCTCGTCGCCGCGGGCTCATTTTCGTAATTTTTTGTAATTTTTGGATTAAGTACTTTTTGAATATTTTCTTTTTGGAATTTTGAACTTCCAAAAAGGAAAATTTTTTAAATGCTAAATAAAAGCTCATAATTGCTCTTTGACAAGCTAAAAAAGGAAGGAAATCGTGGTTTTCGGAAGTGCAGGTGTCAGAAAACGGCGGCTGGTGTTTGTTAATGGGACAGCAGTTGATTTAACGGGAATCATTAAAAAGGCTCATTACTTTTGACGCGATGCTATTTGCTTTCCAGTTGTCCATTTTTCCGAGATAAATCGAGACTCTGACAACTAGGAACAAAATTACCGCTTCAACTCGATTAAAAAAAAAAACCAAGCAGAGATAAAGAAGGAGAATAAGGGAAGAAGCCGAAGAAACTTCTATGCGAATATGTACGGAACAATACCGCCAAGATTGGTTTTATCAAAAAAAAAAACAACGAATAACAATTTTCATAATTTTATCGTTGAAAGAAATGACGTTATTTCCAAACAAGATTAACTTTTTAAATTATCGTTGTGACACCCTTATTTTATTTCAATGATTAATGACTTTTCAAAAATAAATGAAGGCCGTAGTTTTTTCGTATGATAATTTTGCTGAAAATGTAGAGCGAGGTTAATGAATAAAACGATTTATTGAAAGTGAAAGAAATTTTACTCTTTTTTCATCATTTTCATAATTTTCAAAAACCGTTTTCTATTTTCGCGACGCTCATAAATCTCGTGTTTTAGTTAGCAGACTGACCTTATGAATACTATAAATTATAGTCTATAATCCGCCATCATCATCAGTTTCGTTAAAATAAATTTTTATCAGAAAACCAAATTAAAAACCAATTAAAAGCGCTTTGAAACGGAGATCAACTGTCACTGCCTTTTCGCCACTCGATTCCGTCCCTGAAAGATTACATCACAAGCTCAGATTTTAATTTATTATGTAATCAAGTTAAATTATCAAACCCGTTCTTTTTCGGGTGAAAATAGTTGACAGTAGCCAAATCTAAAAATGAGTGCTTCTGATCTGTCGATAAACAAACTGTCACTGGCAAATCCCCAAGTAGAGTGCTTCTGAATTCAAAAATTTCGCAGAATTGCAGAATGAAAATTGAAAATCGAGAAGAACATAAGTTTAGCTAATTTTAAATCTACGAATAAAGAGACTATCAGTACATAGGAGAAGCATAAGAGATGCGAATATGTTAGGTAAGCCAATTTGACCAGCAATTCTTCTTTGATTTAGCAAGAATTGGTATGATACCCCTAACCCTAAAGCCTAACCCAGGAAGCTTCGCCCCTAGAACCCCCATTAAAGCCTAACCAAGAGGGTTTCGCCCCCTCCCCGGAATTCCCCTAAAGCCTTACCTAGAGGGCTACGGCCCCCAACCCCGGAAGCCCCCTGGGACCCCCTCCCTAAGCCTTGCCCAGAGGGCGCCGACCCACCCTTCCCCAAGAACCCCAAGTAGGTGCTCCAAGGCCCTAAGCCTAATCCCTAACCGAGAAAAGGTAAGATTCATACCGATTTTAGCTATATTATAGAAGAATTGTGCCTGTACCAATTCTAATTGCAATCTTCCCGTTAGTTTGCTTTTCAATAGAAAACTTTGCTGTTCAGAGAATCTAGATTTATGTGAGAAAATTGGGAGGAGCGCGACGGTCCAGCGGCGCAACGCTTTCAAATCCTCAAAAACCGCCTCGATCGAAATCAGAAAGAGCACTCGACAAACGAGGAGTTGCAGGTGAGCTCCTTAACGCGTTCAACGGGAGGACAGCCTGATTCAAGTTTTTCTCGCGTTTATGACGCCAATTTACATTTTCTCGTGTTTCTGATTTGCTTTTTAGGAAATTTCAACTTTAACTTCTTTTTCAAAAAGTTCATTTTTTAACCCTCTATCTTGTAAAACAAAAAAATGTAGTAAGACATGAAAGGATCTATGCCGGAACCTTTGAAAACACGTTATAAGGTCGGTCAAGAATTTTTTTCGCACGGGAGAGGCCATTTATAACACGTCGTTAACTCGAGATCTACGGATGTTCAGCACACGGATTTTGACTCGAAACGGAATCATGAGTTTTCTCTGATTCATGGAAGAATTTCAAGCCCACCGGAAATTTCTTCCTTCAAAATTGATTATGAGTTTTTCAGTTTTTGTGTTAACGTATTGATACCCTTAAATAAACTTGTAAGAAAGTCAATATAATTTCAATCTTTTGAGTCGAGAAGCCGCTTGCGGCTTCGAGCAAAAGAAACTATAGCCGCGCAGAGCGCGGCTTTTTCGATATTTTCGCGTTAGTGAATTTAAGGGTATCAGTGTCTAAAAACAATCTCACGAATGATATTCAATGTAAAATCAATTTAAAAGACTTTTTTCTTCTTATTATTTCCGTTGCGATTGTTCTGAAATCAAGGAAGAGAACCTTCTCCATTCCATCTTCTTTTCGTCTTCTTCGAAAATTGCGATCGGGTCGTGATGGGGGCGCTGGGGACGGGTGGTTTTAAGAGAGCCACAAAAAATTAATGCGGCGATGGCCGGATTCTGAAAAAATGAATTCCCGTTGATACAAGTGCAAACATGACTACCAAAAGCAGTGGCAGGCACTATTCAACTTCGGATTTGCTTTTGAGCCCTTTGAAAGAGAACCCCTTGTTGGAAGAGAATGAAGATTCGAACAGTGAAGATGAGATACGGAGACTAAGGAACGCGCTTATTTTTCTTCATGAAATTTAAAATTTTCTTTCAAATTTTTCCCTCAGCCCCAAGAGGCGAAAATAAAAAGCCTGGCTAAGCTGAGCTTAGGCTCCTGAAAACTGATTAGTCTTAGCTCAGATTGGCTCAGCTTAAAAATCGCGAAACTAAGTTTACCTGAGTTATCATGAATAAGAATTCATGGGCCTTAGCTAAGCTTAGTTCTGGTTTTCATCTTAGCCTTGCTTAGCCGAGGAGAATTAAAGCTTAGACTAAGAAAGCTAAGCTAGGGAAGGGAGTCAGAAAATAAAGTGAGCTTCATTTCCAGAAGAAATATTCATGACTTTTTTCTATTCCGGCGACAGAAGAAAACTTTGAACGGAAGCAATTCGAGTCACCAGCATACAATCACAAGTGGCAAGTGCGAATTATTCTGTCGCCCGAAATCAACAACGCCATAAATTCTCATTTTTCTCCTTCGCCAGTGACCCAGTGACAGTGAAATCTTGGCCAAACTGTTGCCCCGTTACAGTCAGAATAGATTTCTGATCGTGCCAAAAACGCGTTTCCTCACGGGTTTTATTTATCGCTTGGTGTCATGAGAGAGGCCATTTCAAATTTCCATTTTGGTCAAATTTGCCTGCGGCGGATGTCCTTTGATTTATGCTTTGTTTGCGCTCAAGGGCACAAGCCATCAATCTGATTTTACACAGGAAATGTTACCATTTTTAATTTTGCGTTTTTCGTCAATTTTCGAATTGATCGATTTTACGGGCGACACCGGAAAAGTCGCCGAATGTCGCCAAGTTTCGCTAAATGTCGCCGCTCATTTTTGAAAATGGCGACATTTGGCGACATTCAGCGTCTTTCCCAGGGCTCCCAAATCCTACAGAGTCTGTAGTACAGATCGTCTTTTCTTACTGTAAAACTCGATTTTATGAAAAATGAAAAAATTTAATGAGTTACGATCTTTGTGAACTTTTGTAAAGACCCGTTCATTTGGCGACGAATAAAGTTATATTTTTTCATTTTCCGGAACCCGGTCAAGAAATTTTACCCGGGCAAAAATACAAAAGACACGTGGTTGTTGTCCGGAAGTGATGCCCTTTGTGATTTTTCTGATTTATGGGCATATTTGCCCTTCTAGGGCGACTGACCCTTACAAGCTGATAATCGTTAAATTTCTGATAAAAGTGACATTTGAATAAGGTTCCTCAGATTTTCCAAATGAAAAATTCTCAAATCCGAAAACTCAAAATTCAGAATTCAAAAGAGAATTTTAGCTCAGGAGCGGTTGTCAAATTTTGGGGCAAAATGATATAAAAAAAGCGCGAAAAAAGGCACCAAAGATCGAGTGTTACCGAGACAAGATTAGTAAAAAGGTCAAGTGTCCGTAGAACGAGGAGTACGTTAAAGTAAGTTAAACTTGTTTTCACGAAAATCAAGAAAGAGACAACATGTCTGTCCAAATTGAAAGAGCTCGATCACGTGTTCGGCAGAGACAGAGGAAACACAGAAGGTTTGAATGACTCATCGAAAAGGGGGGTTGAAAGTTAGCTATCCCCTTTTCTAGGGGGCTCTCCCCCCCGAGACCTCCACTCTCAAGACTCAATCTGGGCTATTGCCCCCCTGCCCCCCCCCCAAAGGAGGGTTTAGGGGAAGCTTGACCTCTTAAGTAAGGGATAAGTAAGGGGCAGAAAAATCAGCCTCAATTTTCTTTCAAGCCAAGGTCAATTTCGGGGGAAAGCTACGGTGCAACTTGTAAATGAGCATGAAATTGAATTTCCTCTCTCATGAATTTACGCCGACTTTTCGTCGCCCCCTTATTTGACTTTTCAAGAACTTCAAAACTTCTTGAAAGCTTGGGAAGCTATTTTAGATTTTTGAGCACTCAATCCTACTCAGATTCAAGAATAAAAGTAATAAAATTCCAGCAGTTACAAATCGATTACGACATTTAAAAAAATGTATCGGATTTCCAAAATGATCCTGTCAACTTCCGAGTGACCTTACTAAATTTTTTCCCGCGACCGCAAATCGCAAAATTGCCAGAAAAAGTTGACCAAGTTGCTTCCGCTGTAATCATTTCATTACAAGCTTTCCATTTCGATAGATTCTTCGAGAGTTGTTTCGGAATGAAAACTCGACAAAAAATTTACAAAAAAATCGGTCTATCCACCAATATACTTAAAATTCAAGGCTCAAATTAAGGGTATCGCAACGAAAACATTTTAATCAAGTAATCGGATGATCCAACCATCAATTGGATATACCCTTATTTTGAGCTGAGCTTTCTCCCAAATTAACACTTCAATTAAAAGAGTGACGACCTTACTAATCACTTTTTTAAATAAGGATGTCTCTCCCTTAACTCCATATTTTCCAGGGTAAATCCAGTAATAAGGAAGTGACGCCCTTATTTAAAAGAAGCGAATACGGTTATCACTTTCTTAATTCTCGGATAAAGCCAGTTGAAAATAAGGGTATCTACCCTCGTTTGATTGATGTTTGTTTCAGATCTGCTTTTTTAGTAATCAAATTCTTCTGACTAACAATTATCTGTCAAAAAGTCTGACTTTTTTATGGTTATTTTTGTCTTCAATTGTTTTCATATGATGTCACTAAATTTTTCTGCGCTAATCATGCGGTGCACAAACGCTGAGAACTTCCGGCGCGTTCCCGAGCTAGAGCCCAAGGCGCGTGCGTTCAAATATTTTCCCCTCAGCTGGGAATCGTAAAAACACTTTCGATTTCCGACTGATTTGACAACTGTGTTAAGAATCAAGTGCAAATTTTTCACAGGAACTTTGCTTCCCAAAACGTTGAAGAAAAAAAGAGAGAAAAAAATATGAATTCGTTTTTACGAAGGTTTTCAAAGAAAGAAGATGTTATCGAAGTTGTAGCGGATATTGAAGGAACCGGGAAAAAACAGTATTTTCCATTTTTCGGGGTAAAACAAATTTATGGAAGTGATTATATGGATCAGGGTTCTGATTGGCCGGAAGATCAAATGCAGGAATCTTATTGGTAACCCAAAAATGCACTTCCATAAATTGGTTTTGCCCAAAAATACCCATGAAAATCGGTGAAATATCCATTAGATCATTTCTCGGAGGCCGTTTAATCCAATTAAAAACATCCAAAAACAGATAAAACCCACTAAAATCTTTCGTTCTGCGATTAAAATGATCGTTAATCAACAAAACCTAATGAAAGCCTCCTATATTCGTCGGTAGAAATTATATAAAAGCAGTTTTCTTCCTTGATTTCAATAGCTTTTCACAAAAATTTTGACCACATGACCAATACAAGCTAATCTTCTGAGAACAGAGCATCAGAAGAACATGAAAGAAAAACTGACGAGCTCATTATTTGTCCAGGGCCGGAAACGTCTATTTGGGGATATTTGCTCTTTTGACTTTTGATGTCTCTGGATAGCAGATTTACCGATTAGCAAGATTGATAGCTGTCCATTTTCTGACATGCCGCGGTAGAATAATATGAATTACAGTATTTACCCGGGAATGAAAGAGTTCAGAAGGCCACGGCGATCAAGATCGAGTTCATTTTTTGAAGCTGATTTGAATCTACTCAACACGCCTTTTCATATGTTTCAGTAAATATCCGATTTTTCTCCTCTTTCCAAAAACTCAAAAAAAAAAGAAATGTGACATTACAAATGTCAACAACCAAACTACACATGCTCGACTTTTTCCTGTGTAGAAAACCTGAGTCAGGATATTTTAAAAGCTTTAATAAGAAACGGCTTTTCGCCGAAATTTTAGACAAATTTCGGAACGCCCTTGTTATGTCCCCAAATGTCCCCAAATGTCCCGAATGTCTCGAATATCCTGACAATTCGCCACATTCGGGGACATTCGGGAACATTTGGGACATTTGGGGATCTAACAAGAGTACCCAAATTTCTGACTCAGGTTTTCTACTCAGGTTCCACCCTGAGTAACTAACCCTGTGTCAGGAATCCTGAGTCTTAACCTTGTTATATTACCTTCGTTATGTAACCTTGATCCGAGGTTATCAAAATTTCTCAAAAGAGGAATTTTCGAAACTCTTGAAAATTGAAGAGAGGGCAAAAAATGACGCACTCTCGGACCTCATCTGGCTTCGGGAACTGCCCTTCCTGCCTTGTTCTTTTCAATAACGCTTGTTCTAGTGAAGGCTACACCGGAGACATTCAAAGGCACACCGCCGCGGCCATCGAAAGTGCAACCAGAGCCAGCATTGAAAAACGAGGACCGGATTTAGCTTGACAACATTTTTCGTTTCTTCGCGAAAACAGAGTTATTTAAATGATTAAAGCAGAGATTTTTGAAATTTTGAGATATTATTTTTCGGTGATTATCAGAAATATTATCGGTAAGATGATAATTTGGCCGTATTTTACAGAAAATTGGGCCTAAAACTGCTAGAAAATCAACTTTTTGAAAAAAAAATTTGAAAATTTACCCTTTTTTCTGATTTTTTTTTTGGTCAGAGGAGGCAAAAAATACGAGAATCGACAAAAATTTTCGACAAGAAATTTGAATTTCTGCCAAATTTTTTTTTCTAAAATCTTATTGGTCTAAAATTTGACCAAAAAATTGGTCGCTTTTTCTGTCGATTCAAGCTAACAGCCCATAAAGACGACCAAATTTTATTTTTTATTTCTGCGAAATTCATCTTTTTTCTCAATTAAAGTTAAATCCATGATTAGGAAGCAGAAGAATAAGCTGGGGAATCAGCAAAAATCGCGGCCTCAATGTATCAATCGAAGATCTTCGCAGACGTTCGACGAAATTCGTCGTTTTGGGCCTTGAAGATGTCGGAAAAACAGGTAAGGTCTATTGCTATCTCTTGATCTGAGTGCTTTGTAGCGTTTGTTGTGAGATTCGTCACAAAGCGATTCATTTCCGAGTACATGTCTGACAGACATTCTTGCTACGAGCACGAGCTGACGTACACTGGCGGAGAGAAACATTACTTTGAAATCATGGATCTTTCGAATAAAGTTCTCAAAGATCCGGATAATGAAAAGGTATCCAAAAGAAAGATTTCGAAAACGAAATTTAATTTCCGAAATTTTTAGGGTATCTTTGTGAAATAACTATTTGAATCCTTATTTTGACGATTCGATAGTCAGAATTTAAGGGTATCCAGAAGTTACGAATTTATGCTCTAGAACTCTTCATAAGCTTCATTTAGATAATAAAATCTTTAGGACCCTTAAGGGTATACGGGGAGAAAACGCTGTTTGAAAATTCCGAAAATTTCGATTGCGGGGTCCTTAATATTTTCAATTTAGGGTGGAGAAGAATTCGACGACCACATAAAATGGGGCGACGCATTTCTCCTTATGTACTCAACAACCGACCGTGTCAGCTTCAACGAAGTCTCCCGACTCGCCATGACGATCAGATTGCTTCATAAAAACACGCATCCAAAGCCCATCCTGGTCCTCATCGGAACCAAGGTCGATCTTGAGCCGCAAAGAATCGTCTCTGAGCTCGAAGGAAAAAAGCTCGCGGAAAGCCTCAACGCTCGATTCTACGAAGTCAGCTCGAAAGATGACTACAACGAAGTGGCGAGAATCTTCAGAGAAAGCGCCAATGTCTGCAGGTTAAATATGGTCAAGGTAGGAAAAAGGCCCGAATCACGAGATCCATTCTTTTAAAGACGCCACTTCTGATGCGCCGAGCTTCCGCGACCGCTCTTCCTCCGAGCAGCAATGGAATGAAGTCTTTTAAATCACGTGGGAAACTCGCTTCCGTTGGAGATGAAGATTCAGAGGACTAAAGATTGCAATGACTTTATAATTTGTATATTTGTCTAAGAGCCACATTTATTTCTTGCCAGTTCAGCTTTACCTCGTTTCATCAGATGAAAATGCTCAATAAACAATACTTCTATCGCTCAATTTTTGAACCGAACTGCCCTTGAAAGAAGGAAATACAATCCAATCCTTATTTTTTTATCGGTTATCTTCCACTTACCGTAGTATATCGAAGTCCCCTGCTTGAGGTCATCTTTTGACCACGACATTAATCGCCAAGAACTGTAGTTCCTCAACAAATATTTCATTTCGACAGCTCTTCAATTTAGAAAAGGGAGAGTGTTTTTGTTCGAATATTTAATCTTATTTTCGGTTTGAATTACTGTATGAACGTCGGAATACAAGAAACAAAGCCGCGATAATGTCTTTGTGGTTAATCATTCAAAAGCAATCTCGATCTTGATTATATTTTCATTGAAAATAAGGTTAAGAAAAATCATGTTTTTTCTAAATGATCTGGCAGCAGTTTTCTTCTGGGAAAAGAAGGTTTGACCCATTTTCTCGGCTTATTCAAATGAAAAAAAAAAATAATAATTGATATGCACATGAAATTAATATTTATGAGCAAAGTCACAAGCATAAGGTAAGGTTATTTCCGTATACCGAGGAAAGGTACGATAGCTGACAGTCTGACAGTAATTTAATCCTAAATATCGAGTTAGACATTACTGTAGACTTGCCGAACTCGAATGAGACGCTCATATTCTCCACTAAAACCATTAATACGTTCCAGTCTTCTTGATGAATTGCAGTTTTCGACATTTACTCCTGACTTATTAAGGGGAAATGCATCGATTAATGCATCGACAATCTTGCGCGCTGCAAATTTGAAAGGAATGAAACAATCTATCATTCCTGTAATTATCGCTTCGAATTTAAATTCTTCCATTACAACCCTTTTTGCTTATTCATGAGTCTTTATTTGAAAAGCAATTTTCAGGCTAGATTTTTGATTATTATATTTTGGCATCATTTCAATATTTTTATGACAGTTGTTAATTACAGTAAGAAAGGCGCAGTTGTTGTCCGACAGTACCGTTAATGGAAGAATCTATTAACTACAGTAACAATCTTCAGTTTTTGTTGAGGATTTTTGATTGATCTATTCGAGTCAAAAGATATGGCGAAATCGTTGTTGACACCCTTAAGCATGTTGCTGTCGGAACATTTCAAGTCTGAGTTGCCTCATGTACTCTTGAAACTGCATCTCTCGCACTTGTTTTTCGCTAGAATGTCGCGAAGACACCACTTTTCCGTATTTATTGATGTACATCGGCCGTGTTCTTGTATGAATAAATGCATTGTTGATCATTCGATTCCTGTAAATCAGGTCGGCGCTGATGAGATTAAGGAGAACCAAGATGATATTAATAAAATTCATGTTTGAGGGTTTTTTCTTTGGAGTTTTTTCTGAGAAGTTTGATGGCAAAGCTTGGCGAAAAAGTTTAAGTACGATTTTGTTACGCTGGAATTATGTAACATTGCCAAGGTGTAAGAAATGATAAATGTCGTCGGTGGAAACAGGGAGGAAATCCAGGGCGAGAGGGCTTCAACAGCTTCTCAAAGAAAAGTTGAGAATTTAAAAGGGCATCTGTGAACTCGGAATAAAGACAATCATCGATGATTTGGTGGGATTGAAAAACCCACATCGGAATACAACTGTACTCATTTGACACTAATGACTTGATTCTCTCGACAAGAAAGTTATTCATTTTGACAAGTGTTCGGGGTCCTAAAGAGCTTGCATGTTTTCTTGCCTGTTTTAAAAGAAAACGTGTACTTTGGAACGGCTCATTGCTGGACATGGAATAAATTAATGCCCAATTATCCCAAATTTGAGTGTGCATTGAGTGACAGTTTTTGAAGAAGCTACAGTGATTTGAAATGGAATATCTGGCAGCATACAGATTTCAGTACCTTAGGTAGATAATTTGGCTGTGAAAACTTAAGGGTATCCCTAAGCTAATTCATTTTTGCTCTATAACTCCATATAAGCTACATCAAAATCGGAAAATTTGTTTTCGACTCAATGAGAATTAAGCAGGGACTTCTGTTGAAAGAACTTTATCGCCATAAGGTCAATAACATTGCCATTTTGCACGAAAAAGTTTTTCCCCGTCAACTTACAACTGTAGCTTGCCCCTTACGCTCGCGCGCCGCCTTCTTCCCCAGTCAATTAATATTCCACACTCATCATCGTTGCATTTTTTATAGCGAAACATATAAAACGGCATGTCACAGCGAGTTGCTCACTCCAACAGAAAGTTGACGAAAAAAAAAATATAAAAAAATGAAGATTTTTGGAAATTTTCTCGTCGCCGCCGTTATGGCCGGATACTCGATGCCGTTTTTGAAGAGAGGATATTCCATGCCGCTTTTTAAGCGTGGCTACTCGATGCCAATGATCAAACGAGCCCCCTGACCCGAGACGAGCTCGACCAAGCACTAGAACAAGAAAAGAGAGGATATTCGATCCCGCTCTTCAAGCGCGGCTACTCCATGCCACTCTTCAAAAGATCGCTTACCGGTAGTCAATTCGACGACGAAGAGTAGGGAAACGACTTCACGAGCTTTTCAACTTGTATTTGTGACAAAATGACTTTTTATTTGAAAACGAAAAAAAAACTGAAATAAAAATTCAAAAACACTGACAGCGTTTTTACGCATTTAATTGTCGATCACACCTTTTTTCAGCTATAGAAAAAAATAGAATAGTGACACCCTTATTTTAAGCACTCGCGATTATCAATGAAAGGGCGAATAAGGGTGTAACCCCGAAAAAAAAAAGATATAAGGGTGACACCCTTATTCGCTCTTATATTGTGAATCGCGATAAAAGTGCATAAAATAAGGGTGTCACTTTTCTATTTTTTTTTTCAAGAGGGGCGAAAATTCATTTTGAATGTCAAGGATTTTTTTTCCTGCAGAATTGGATCAGCATACCTAATTTTTTCATTTGAAAAGAGCAAAAACAAGTGTAACGAGCCAAAGTGCCAAAAAATATGCAGAAGCGGAACTCTGCTCAGCGACTTCGCAGACATCGTTGACAGTCTTCTGACACATTTTTATTTGTTCGTTGTAGTTTGACACTTGCGCCTTGTTCATTTCTTAATTATTTATAACTATCGAAAAACATTCACTAAAGCGCGATGCACTGAAAACAAGAAGGCGTCGATACTGCAAATACAGTTATTCTATCGGCGCTAATGTCTGGCCACAGGTTACAGAGAATCAACAACTTACGATTGCAAGAAAGTTTTATCGCTTCAAAAATATTATCACAATAAGTCGATTTATCCATTTTCTCTTTTCTGCAAAACAAATCGTTTTTTTAATAATGCAAGGGGGAGAAATTCACAATCAAGTTCTTGAAGAAGCCTCACTTTTTGATTACTTTGTTCGAGATTGAAGCTGTTTTAATCAAGTGGATTCAACTATTCAAAGGGATTTTTATTTGGCAAGCTCCTGTTGTTGCTCTTGAGTGGTAAAAATGCAGTTATATTCCGGTCTGCTAGTATGCAATTGAATAATTATTGATTGAAAGAAGGGAGGTGTCTTATTGAGTGACCCCCTTTTCCAGGGCGCTACAGATTCTACCAAATTTTATTATTATATAAATAAAGAAAAGTTTTCAGATGACAGCTATTTCAGTGAGCAAAATAAAGTAAGATGTGGTAATGATTCGGAAAAGACTTTGATTTTCTGCGGTATATTCATTCTTTGGTACAGTATTCTTCCTTGATTTCTTCTTTGAAAGTCTTCCCTGCAAGACGATTATCTTGACTTTCGCACCCTGGTAAAAGCATGGGTGTGCATTCGGCCCGAAATCGGGTGTCGGGCCGACCGAGGGCCGAGCCGAAACGAAAAAATCAGTGTTGGGCCGGCCGAAAGCCGAGCCGAGCCGAGGTGCCCGAAGTGCCCGAATCGGCTTCGGCTCAACTTTCGGCTCGGGCAATTTGGGCTAATTTTCGGGCATTTCCGGCAATGATTTTCGGAAAATTAATATAAATCTGAGCTCAAAAAACAACCGATTTTGAGGAAAATCGGCCAAATTTCTGATGGCAAAATTTTGGATTATCAATTTATAAGGTTATTGGTAGATATCAGTCGAAGAATCAAGCACAGATCTCTGTAAAATTCTTTCTTACTCTCTAACTTTGGCCGGGTGCCCGGTTGCCCGAAGATCGGGCCGAATTGCCCGAATGCCCGAGCCTGCCCGAACCTGCCCGAGAGAATTTCAGGTCACCAGCCGACCGAGAGCCGAGCCGAACCTGATTTGCCCGAAAAATTTGTCGGGCAGCCGAATGCCCGAGAGCCGAATGCACACCCCTGGTAAAAGACGTTTTTGAGGAAGCTTGAACTTCAGAGAATTGTAGTTGATTTTGAGACTGAACTTTGATGCTAACGGGCCATTGAAGAGTGAAGGCAGCGGATTGATTGGCAGCGTTGGACGAGACCTTGATGGTTTTTCAGGGAGAGGCGGCGGAGCATCGGCATTGTTTTCTTCGTCTTTTGGTTCTTCTTTGATGGTTATTTCCTCGGCGATTTCTTCTTTTATCGACTCAGGAAGTGGCTCACACGAGAATGGCGTGGCAATAGCTTGTTCTTCCTCTACCACCTCTTGCTTGATACAGATCTCTTCGTTTTCGACAACTTCTTCTTTTACTGATATTTCTTCTCCTTCGTTTTCTTCTTTGAGAGAGATCTCTTCATCTGCAGCATCTATTTCTTTTTCGCTCGACTGCTGAGTCGTTGCTCGAACTGCCAGAAGATGGGTTAATGATCGCGCATGATCTTCAATGGGTGAGGCTCGGAAATTTGTACTGCCCTCGTGGCAGAACTATTAATCTTGATTCGTTATCGTAGAAACTTATACGAAGCTTACCGTATTTTTTGCGGGACAACATGTTATGGCAGACATTTCCTTGTAGTCGATGCAGATCTAAGACAGGGAATTGAGGATTTTCTATTGCTTCATTTTTACCTGACAAAACAGCTTTCCATCTTTAAGGAACAACCAAGGATGTCTCTTTCTCCATTTATTAACCAAAAAAGGGACGTTGCAATTTCTGTAGTAGTCATTTTGTTGTGCCGCTGCCGACATTTGCGTCGTCGAGTCTGAGGTGTTTTTGGAAGCTTCTTCTTTTGGAGGTGGTGTTATGCGAGCGGATAAATCGTCGGATACATTCAGTGTCGCCTTCTGCAGGTTTGCATGATCTCCTCTAAGATCCACTTTATCAGCCGTTCGAATCAAGCCTGCCGCTTCGGCAACAACAATTAAATTTCCAATGGAATTTGGGCTTGGTTGCTGAGTCGCTGCTTGAACAGCGGCGAGATGAGTATGCGTTCTACCATGTTGTATGATTGATGAGGAACGGATGTTTGTGATGCCTTCGTTGGAGAACTTAAAATCTTATAACTACACGTAGCGTGACGATGAGGAAGGCTTACCTTGTTTCTTTGGTCCGAGAAAGCCTTATTAATCGCCGTATAGTCGATGCAGGCCTATTAACACAAATTACAAGATATGATTAAAACTTTTTTGTACTAAAGTCTTACCTTGCAAAAGAGCTTTCCATCTTTGAGAAACAACCAAGGATTCTTCATTTTCCATTTATTGATCAGATTCGGGATATTGCAGTTTCTGTAGTAGTCATTTTTCTGTGCCACTGCTGACATTTGTGACGCCTTATTTTCATTTTTAAACATAAAGATCTGAAAAACAGTGTTGCGGATAGATTGCTCTCAGTTTATGCGATTTAATTAGAATTAAGAATACAGAAAGAAGAAGACGGATTGAATAATGGAAAGAAGATTTTTTGTCACTGGAAAATATTGCACTCGTCGCTCAGAAGCTCTTCTACAACTTTTGATTCCACAGCTGCCCCATTTCTTCTCGCGAAATCGATCGAGACGGCGAGAGAATTCGGCTTCCATTCATGAGCATTTTCGAAAACTTGACTGTTGATAGATTCAGCTTGAAAGCCGAGTTGCTCGCCATCGTTTGGAGTTGGATCGGGAGAGGAGGAGAGATCAAGGTCGAAGATAAAAATGGCTTCTCGCTTGATGTAGAATTCGGTGTGCCAGCAGTAACGAGCCAGTTTCACAAATTTGGCATTTTTTGTGGCGTCGGGAGAGACTGATGCTTCTTCCTCGGCTTCCTGAATTTTCAATAACTTTTGATGGTATTCGGAATGACAGTGCTTCTGCAATATTGAGGAGTTCATCGAGAAATTTATTTTCAGATAATAACCCGGAAATAGCAAGCTTACATATATTTATTGATGAAAGAACGAATATAGCTTTAGAACCATTTTAAATCATCTTTAATATAAAATAACAAATCTTAATATACCAGAGGCAGAAAAGATAAACGAAATCATTTCACAGTAGTACAACTTGTACAAGTATTTGCCAAAATACTCGCTTATATTTTACTAAAAATGGCGCCAACCCCTTTCGCAGTTGTTGATTCTTATCGTTTATCTACCTTATCTTTCCAAATGATTCAGCTACGGTAAATAAAATTGAAAAGCACCTTGCCTTTCTGCATGCTATCGACAATTCAGAACAAATCAAATCGATAAGCTATTGATAATAAAGCAAAACGGGGTTTTTCTTACCTTGATCAAATTTTCTTGAACAGAGAGGCCGTAAATCATCCCTCCACCGATGGCAGTATCCAATTTGCCCGGAAAGGTGCTCTTATTCATCGCTCTCTTTCCAATCCACAGCTTCTTTTCACCCTCCATGTCAATTTTATAGACATTACAGTGCACCCCGTAGCTTTCAATGCCAAGAACTTTGCACAATGCACGTTCGATCGTAAAAAGAGCAGTTTCAGGAAATCGAGGGTCGGAGCCAAAAGGATAAACGCCGAATTCTTCATTTCTCCAGCCGATTTTGAGCCTTGATAAATTGCATTTTTCAGCGATGGAGGAGAAGTTTTCTTTTAACTTTGTCGAGAATTCTAGAGCAGCCGCGCTTCTGGATTCAAAATCATTCCCTTTCATAACAATATCTTCATTCTTTCCACAACTAGAAATCTCAAAAACCTCTGAAAAGGATTCAATAAGCGGCAGAAGCAGTTTCGGAATGAGGCCAAATCGAGTTCCAGAAGAAGTTGAAAGATAGATAACATCCTGTTGGGTGAAAATTCGCTTGGCGAGTCCGTTTTTTAAGTAATCGTCAATACAGGAAGACATCTGATTCTGACGATTTCAGTCTATAAAATCAAATATTGAATTATGAAATTGTCTTGAAGAAAAACGAGTTATCAGTATATTTTACAGCGAAAACTCATTTTGGTCAACAGATTTGAAAATAAAGTCATTTCGAATCAGCCGATCTAGCTCTAGCAAGTCATCTTCTTCTCTAAAAGCCCATCTTTAACCCTGGAAACCATCCTAAACTCACCTCAATAACCCTTTTCGAATGCAAAAATCAAGCGTAATCGCCATCGAATTCGGCTTCCACTCGCTCAAGTCATCGAAAAGCTCCAAACTTTCGTCGAGCTTGACTCTTTTGAAGTTCTGCGCTTCTCCATCATTGACGACTGGAGTGAATTTTTCAGGAAGCTTGAGGTCGAATATGTAGTTAACTTCTGGCTTGACATAGTGAGGAGTATGATAGCAGGTCTTTTGGAAGGAGACGAATTTGGCTGCCTTTGAAATAGAGGGAGGAATAGAGGCTTCTTCTTCTGCTTCTTTTACGGCGCATTCGTACAGACTAAATTTTGGCTTCTCAATTTTGGTACAATACGAGAAAGAGGTTTTCACCTTGTATTAGCAGGAAGCCCTCCAGCAGCACAATTGTCCAATAAATCGGGAAAATTTGGCTTTGTCTTTGATCTTCTGGCAACCCAGAGATGATATGCATCCCCAATCTTCGTGTAGCAATTCAAATGCGCTCCAAAAGACTTCATTCCAAAAAGTACGACCAGCGGTCTTTCCCATAGAAAAAGTGGCTTTGAAAAATCGTCGGTCAAACTTGGAACCGCCCATTTTTCATTGCGATATTTGATTTCGAAGGGTTCAACTCCATTATCGACGCAAAGAGAAGACCAAGAAGAGCGAATGTCTTCCTCAAAACGATCGAAAAAGGACTGAAGGTTTCCGGATATTTCTAGCCTGGTTCCGCAAGAAGAGGCAGATGAATTCGGGCGAGCAAGGACGATGGGGAGGAATTTTCTATGAAGAAACCCGAAATCTTGGCCTAAGAGGTTCAAAAATGAGAGAAGAATATGGAGATCTGGAAACTAGACTATGAACCTGCACTCTTTTGAAACTGCATGCCAAATAATCGTATCCTCCTTTTTGTGAATTCTATTGTTCAGCTGATCTCTTAGAAACTGCTTGATTCTCCTGATTCTATCTACCCTTGCCATTCTTACAAAAACGCGTTGAAGATTTGAGTTTTTAAAGCTGTTTTTATCTTTAATTTGAATCAAGAAAGATATCAATAAAATCTGACATGTGTAAAATTGAAAGAATCATGAACTGAATAATATGATGAATCAAAGGCAATCAGTTAGATCGGACAAATGAAGAAAAAGTTCATGCGATTATTCTTTTCCAAGACGATTGATGTAATTGGCAAAGACCTCCATTCCCTTCGTGTAATTGATTCGGTTGAGCTTTTCGTTCTGTGAGTGAGCTCCGTCGTCGCAAGATCCCATCGGCAGAAGGAGGACGGACTTTTTCGTGACTTCTTCGAAAACGAGCGTGACTAAAAGTGACGTTTCAGAGTAATTTCTGATTAAATCTTTAATCAGCCCAGTTTTTGGTTTTTATTATTCTACACATTTTCTTACTTGGAATGGAGCCACCTTCTCTTGTCAAATCCGGCTTGACACCCCAAACATCGGTGACCGCGTTGATAGCTGCTTGAAAGTTGGGAGTGCTCGTTTCCGCTTTCCATGGGCGCCCGGGTTTCTTTGCAAGATAGCACTTGACCTCGTTCTGAGTGCCTAGAGATTCATGAACCTTCATGACATGCGATACGACGGCCTTTTCCACGTGGTCGAACGTCATCGACGGAACGAGGCGAATCGAGAATTTTCCAATTACTTTTCCCGGAATCACGGTTTTCTCGCCTGGCTCAGCAAAAGCGCCCTAAAATATCATTTTCACTGAATGATTGACGACAGTCAATTTTTACCTGCCAGCCATGAACAGAAAGAGTAGGGAAACGCCATCTTCTCATCAAAAGATCTGCTTTGTTGTCTTCTGTAAGCTTGGCAGCAGCAAGATCGCCTCGGAAATCTTCGATGCTGAAGTCGATTGTTTTGTACGTTTCGAGCTCTTCATCAGTTACTGGATCAACCTGAAAACTTGTATGAAAACTTAAGGGTATGGTACGCGCACAGGGTCAAGTCTCAGAATCGGTTTTTGACCAAATATTCTGAATCCCCATGAAATTCTGACCAAAAAACTCCATATGAGTATTAACTCTATCTCAACCCATTTTTCCACAAATGAAATTAAAAGTGGCGAAAATTAGTGCATTTTGGCTAAAAGGCGGAAATTATAAAATTTTTACTATTTTTGGTCGTTATGATAGGGTGTCATATGATACCTTTTTGGAAAGCTCACGTTCAGGACATTTATTTGCGATAAATACGGCGCCTTTTGGGCTATGCCCGCAAGGCAATTCACAGAGCCAAAGGGACGAAAAATAGGTACCTTCGTACTTTAAAATTTTTTACATAAAAAATTTTAACCAATTGAAAAAAGCTCGTGTAATTTTTAAGATAAGCGTCTGAACTTTACTATAAAAAAGTATTGGAGGGGTTTTCTATCGTAACTTCAGAGGAGTGTTTCTCTTCATATAGGCTTATTTCGCGTATTTTGACCGAGACGACAACTTTGAGCCACCCGCACGTGAGTTCTTTGTTGGAATTTAGGAAAAAGCTCGTGTAAATCAGAAGATCTAAGATCGAACTTCATCTTAAGCTATTGTACACTCTCCCAGCATTGACAGGGTCAGAGAAGTGTTCCTCTGCTTTGGGCCTCCGCGCGTACCATAGCCTTAAATAATGAAATTATCGTATTGATTTTCCCATTTCTATTTTATGCGTCTTTCTTCCGAGCTTGTGAATCATTTTTTACAACGAATCTGAAAACATACGCTCAATTTGTGAACCCCCACTTTTCCTCTATTTATGGCTTTCGAATCTCACCTGATCCATAACTCCCGGAACCTTGATCTTCCCATTCGGTTCGACCATCGAGGCAAAAATATGCGACAATTCAACGGTAGCTTCATGAACACTTCCGCCAAAGACGCCCGAATGCAGATCCTGCTTGGCGCAAACAACTTCAATATAGAAATACATCTGTCCTCTTAGCCCGTAGGTCACGCATGGCTTTGACTTGCCAAGAAAGTAGTTGTCCGAAATGCAAACCCAGTCGACATTTGTTTCGAAAAAGTCGGGCCTGCCGCGCACGACACCTTCCAAGTTCACAGAGCCGGACTCTTCCATCCCTTCCAAGCAAAATTTGATGTTGATTGGGATCTCTGTGTTCGTCTTTTGGTAACTCTCGATGACATTGACCCAGCCAAGGACGGGGCCTTTGTCGTCGGTACTTCCTCGGCCAAACATCTTCCCGTCTTTTTCTGTGAGAACAAATGGGTCTGTATCCCAGCCATCAGATTTCAAAGCGGGCTGAAGAAAAATTAAAAATCCAATTCCAAATCAAATTTGAAAACCAACCTGAACATCCATGTGGCCATAAATCAGAAGAGTCTTCTTCTTCGGGTCTTCTCCCAATTTCCCAAGGATAACCGGCGGAAGAGGTCGAGTAACTCCATCGTGCATCTTCTGAGTTCCAATGTCGACCATTTCCGTTGTGGCGCCGATCGTATGGAGTAGCTTCTGCGCAGGGCTGCCCAATCGGACAAAAAATCTTGGTCTCGGCGATCCGATTCCGATCCGATCCGATCCGAACCTCATCCGATCCGACCGATTTCCGATCCGATTACCGATTCCGATCGGATTTTCCAATTCCGATCGGAAAAACATGTCCGATCGGAAAATTTTCCGATCGGAAAAATCAAGGAAGATTTTCAATTTTCAAAAAGTGGCAGTTTATTCAATAGTGTTCATGGCGACAGTAGAAACAGGTTTTTTATACTGCTGCAAAATGGTGGAGCACTTTTGACTGAAAGAGAATGTTCGTTTATGTATAATCTGAGATTTTCGAAAGATTATCTCAAGAGGAAGGCCAAATCGACAAAAATTGTACACTTCGTTTTACGGGGTTCTTTAGGTAGCTTCGGCTATAGGGGTTAAACTCAACATTTTTTAGTTCTCTTTTTTGTATCTTTTTAGAGAAAGGTGTGTAGTGTGTTAAATAAGCTTTTGGTGCCTTCAACATCACTGGTGGTGGAGCAATGACGTCATGAATCCGGAATTTCCGATTGGTCATAAAAATGGGGGACATAATAAAATTGAAAAGTGCTTACAATCTATATAGATCTGCAATTTCATCACTTAGAGTTGTTCCTTACATCAATATCAAGCATTCTTGATATGTTTGGCGCAAACACCAGTGTTTTTGGTGGAGTAATGACGTCATCAAGATTTTTTCCTATGATTATAGTGTATTTTTGAGCAGCTGATTAATCCACCGCCAGTTATGGTGTTGACACCAAAAGCTTATTTAACACACTACAGACACTCCCCAACTTGGTGCAAAAGAGAGAATTGAAAAATCTTGACTCTAACACCTCCACCAATTAGGAGCAGAATAAAGAAAAAATAAGTCTAGAAAAAAGCCTATGTGAATAAAGTCCCTGGCCTATGTGAATTAAGTCCCTGGCGCCATCTTTGGTAGCTTTTTAGTGGTTCGATCCGACGGGGATCCGAATTTTCCGATCGGAAATTCCGATCCGATTTTACCGATCGGAACCGATTTTCCCGATCGGACATGACAAAAATTTTCTCATCCGATCCGACCGATTACCGATCCGATTCCGATCGGATCGGATTTCCGATCGGATTCCGATCCGATTGGGCAGCCCTGCTTCTGCGTCTCGTGCATTTGCCGAATGCACTCATCTCGATGATCTGGGGAGCCAGAAATGGAAGCGATAGAAACTGCTTCTGCTAGTCTATCGACCCACTTTTGCTCGTTTTCTTTCAGGTGATTTATAACAGCCTCCATTTTTCCAGTCTAAAAATTGTGAAGTTAAAGTTTGATCATGAAAATGGCAAATTATCTTTGATAAATTAAAAGAAAGAATGAACTGTAATCATCAGTAACATGTAAATCAGAACGTTGAAAGATTGGAATCCGTAGGAGAAAAAGATTTTTGACTAATATAGACTAAATAAAGACTATTCTTTGCCCAGCCGGTGGATGTAGTTGGCAAAGACTTTCATGCCATTTGTGTAGTTGATTTTGTTGAGCTTTTCGTTTTGGGAATGAGCTCCATCGTCGCTGGAGCCCATCGGGAGGAGTAGAACTGATCGACCCGTTACTTCTTCGAAGACCAAAGTGACTGAAGATAAAATTAAGGTGATGTGTTTTAAAATAAGGCGAGAGAACTAGGAGCATTTCAAAAAATGAAACATTTCGTCGGCAGGCGAAACCGTAAGAGATGTAATTGCACATGTGCAGTAAAACTAAGGTAATTGCATATATGCAATTACTTAATAAAATGTTATGTATCATTTTGACGATGCTAACGAGACAAATGCGATCTTGATTTATCGAAATTAACAGTCACTTATGGTTAGGCTTATTTTAGGAAAAAATTGTCCGTTTTTCGACCTTCACTTATCTTCACCATTTTTTGTCCATTCGGGTTAATTTTTCAAACATTTTTTTCTAGAATTCTGTACCTCGTACAGTATTCTAACCTCGATATTCGTCTTTTTTGACCTTGATTTACCCAAGAGGGGACAGAAATTTGAATTCATGAAGATATTTAGAAGGACATTTTTTCTAAAATAAGCCTACTTATGGTGTTTGTAAGAAACGCAAAACTTACTTGGAATAGAACATCCCTCTCTTGTCAAATCCGGCTTGACACCCCAGACATCCTCGACAGCCTTAATCGCCGCCTGATAATTTGGAGTGGTGGTCTCCGCCTTCCAGGGCTTTCCGGGCCCCTTCGCCAAATAGCACTTGACTTGATTCCCAGTGCCAAGCTTGGCGTGAACCGCTTCGATGTGATCCTTGACGCACTTTTCAACGTGATCGAAGCTCATCGATGGGACCAGTCGGATCGAGAATTTGCCGATAACTTTTCCCGGAATGACGGTTTTCTCTCCTGGCTCGGCAAAGGCGCCCTGGATTCCATGGATCGAGAGAGAAGGCTCTCTCCATCGTCGCATCAGTAGTTTTGCCTAAGAACATATGTTTATACGTATTCTTTTACTTTCTTCTGAATCTTACCTTACTTTCTTCAGTCAGTTTATTCGTCCCAACATCAGCCTGATAGGCGCCCATATCAAAGTCAATGTCTGCATAAGTTTTCATCTCTTCTTCAGTCAAATCATCAACTTCTTTTCCAACACCGTCGATCAATATCTTCCCTTGAAAAAACCGGTCTAAAGGAAAACAGATCTCTGTAGTGCGTACCTTTGACATCGACCAAACTTGAGAAAATATGGGAAAGTTCAACGGTAGCTTCGTGAACGCTACCGCCAAAGACGCCAGAGTGAAGATCTTGTTTTGCGCAAATGACTTCGAGGTAGAAATACATGCAGCCTCTTTCATGAGTTTTCCAAATCAACTCCTGCTATGATCTTTTATGAAGATGAACTCATTCCTGAGGCCGTAGGTCACACATGGTTTGGTCTTTCCAAGGAAGTAATTGTCAGAAATGCAGACCCAATCAACATTCGTCTTGAAAAAGTCATCCCTCTTTCTAACAAGCTCTTCAAGTCCAACTGAACCTGATTCTTCCATTCCTTCGAGGCAGAATTTGATATTAATCGGAATCTCCGTGTTCGTCTTTTGAAAACTCTCGATGACATTGACCCAGCCGAGGACTGGTCCCTTATCGTCCGTGCTTCCTCGGCCGTACATCTTTCCATCTTTTTCTGTGAGCACAAAAGGGTCGGTATCCCATCCGTCGGATCTAAGAGCCGGTTGGACATCTAGATGGCCGTAGATAAGTAGAGTCTTCTTGTTTGGGTCGTCTCCGAGTTTGGCGAGAATGACGGGCGGAAGAGGGTGACTTTTACCATCGTGCATCGTGTGAGATCCTGAAATTAAGGTCTCTATTTTCGGTCGACGATTTCATACCTAAATCGACGATTTCGGTAGAGCAACCGAGTTCCTTGAGCATTTTATCCGCAACATGCATCTGCTCAATCGTCTGTGGCCGATTGTCTGGTGAGCAAGAAATTGAAGCAATGGCGACATTCTGGGAAAGTCTCTCCACCCATTTCTTCTCATTGGCGTCGAGGAATTCGATCACTTTGTCCATCTTTCTCTAAATTGAAATTCGTTAAAATGGGGTGAGGATCATCGTTCCGCTGGGAGTTTCTTCTTTTTGTTGATAATTCAGCAAATACGCCCCTGTCGCAAATAAATATTTGAACGAAAATTAAATCTTCCGATTTTCTACCTAATCGGTATAAAAGAAAAAAAGAAAGAAACTCTGTATGATTCCGACGAAAATCTCACTTTTTCTAGCGAGCGCTTATTTGACAAGTGCTCCGAGAATCCCTCTCCCACCTGTCCAACCTCTTTTCCGGGCTCCACTTATTCACGTATAAAAACCAACCCAGTTCAAATCGTCCAAAACTCAAAGTTCAAAAAAGAGACAAAATTCCGTGATGAAGATTTGTACAAATTTAGCTTCGCTTTCATTCGTCTTCGCCACTCCGGGGACATTTCCGTGGATCGAGGACAACGGGATTGATATTCAACAGGGATCGAGGGGAATAATAAGTATGAGGGGCTTATTTGTTCTAAGATAATGATGATTTTAAAATTAGATTTGCCGATTTATGAGTACGAGTACGAAGAAGATAATTCAACTTCAAATGAACGAGGAGCTATTCAGGTAAATTTAGATAGGACGATTAAGAAAGTTAGAGGGAAAATTTCAGCCTGATGCGAAATTGAACAAAATGATTGCCAATGCAAGGGACTGGATCGAGGCGTACGCAAAAGATTATCGAAAGAAAGAAAAACTCATCAAAGTTGTGGACAAGTAAGTTCCCTATTTTTAAAAATTTAAACACAAAAAAATCAAGGATCGATGTCAAATTCAACAACGCTCTCAAAGCAAAACTATGCGCGTATCCCGAAAACTCCCGAAGCTTGGGCGAGTTCGAACGATTCGAAGACGACTACTACGAGTTTGAAATCGAGGAAGCAATGGAAGAGGATTCTGACCCGACTGGCAGCGCGTTGATTTTGGCGAGAGGGAAGAAAAAAATTGACCCGATTGAAAAGGCGTTGAAATTCAAGAAAGGACTTGACAGGTAAAATGATGACCTTTTTTTTGCCTTAAAAAATAATTTTAAATTAAGATGGAGAAACAACTACATCAACCAAGACTGCGAAAAAGCTGTCCGCCTCCCCACTTTATCCCAAAAACTCTACCTTACCTTCGAAACCGCAATTATTTCTCAAAAATCATCGAAAGCCGACTACCGACTCCACAAAAGACAACGCAAATTATCCGTCATCGAGCCTTCTTTCTGAGAAAATCCGAAAGAAACAGCCTTTTTCTAATGCTTCGTCAGTCGAATTGACTACCACTAGTATTGACTCTTTCTTTTGTCCAAAAAATGTAATAAAAATCCCGAAGATCTTTTGTAATAAAAAAGTGGCTCAAAAACCGAGTTTTAATTTTTGAATGGCGAGGAAAATCGAGAATTTTGAAGAGTTCAATGAGATTTTCGTCAACAAGGAAGGAAAAGGAGGAATTCGAGTGCTATTTATAAGCGCTACTGGTTGCGGAATCTGCAAGAATCTTGAAAAAAGACTTCCAGCAACGGATTTACAAGGCGGCTTTTTCTAAAAACGAAGCCGCTGAGAATTTAAATAATATTAAAATGGTGGTTTTCGCGAAGCCGCTCCGCGGCTACTTTCTTATAAAAGGCGCTATAGCGGTATTTAATAACAACTCTCGAGATTCTTAAGCCCCGAGCGGCTTTCTCAAATCAACTGAAAGATGAGAAAATTGTAAATCAAAACTAAAGAACTAATCAAAGAATTCCCCGCTGTAAAATTCTACCGCGCGAATGTGGGAAACATAAAAGAACTAAAAGATCTGGTCTGGAGCCTGAATTCTCAATCCTATCTCGCCTGGCCTTTTTGGTTAATAAAAGAAGAAAACAAGGAAGAATTCACGATCGCAGAATCCTGCGCCGTCATTTTGAGAATAAGAAATCACCTGCGAAATATTCAACTTTGAAATAAAAATTTTTTTTTCTGAATTTTTATTGAACATCGAAGGAAAAATGGTGCAGTAAACAGAAGAGAAGGAGAGAGAGAGGATAAAAACGAATTTTCTAAAAAGAGAAGTTTTGAATCTGGCTTAGATAGCCCATTTCAAAGCAGTCTTTTTGAATGACTGAAGCAGAGAAAAATAGAATAAGTTAGAAATAGAAATTCACTGGTCAGTTCTTGATAAGAAAATTCGACTACTCGGAATAGGGCGAATTAGAGCAAAGAATATGTTCGAAAACAAGGTCAAAAGGGGATAAAGTGCTTATTTTTCTAAATTGATTCTTTGCAATAATATTAGTGATAAAATAATATTCAATATTATTCAGGATGATGGAAAAAAGATGTTATAAAAAGGGGGGAAATAAAAACTGAAAAAGATGAAGAGAGAAAATTAAACGCAAGCTGGGAGATGAAAAAAAATGAGAGAGAATGGGAACGATTTCGAATAATCTCTCTAGAATTTTGTTTGGAGGTGCTGGTGGCGGTGGCAGGGCGACAAAACAAGAAATTCTTTCAATTGTTTCTAGAGTCGGATGAATTACATTGCTTTCGGCTTTGTTGATACGCTTTCTGAAGGAAATACGGTTAGTTACCGTTAACTTAGGCGGGGCCCCTAGGCGGTCCTGTGTACAAAACCTGAGTCAGGGTCTGACTAAGGGTCTGAAGGGGCTAAAAGGAAAAGCCGCGAAGCGGCTTATTTAAAAACGAAGCCGCTACGCAGCTTTTCTTTTTCATACATTCAGACCCTTAGTCAGGGGCCCTGACTCAGGTTTTCCACAACCCGTCTGAAATTACCTGTACGATTGCGGCTGCGGTAAATTTCGCGCGCATTGTGAGGTCGAATCTCGACGAGTTTGTTTGAGGCAGATCGAATGAAGATTGAAGGTGACTCGCAGACTGAGTAAGTTCGTCTTCGCGACTTCTTTTTCTCCTTGGCCGGGATGGCGCCGGGCACTGGGGCTTCTTCTTCGACGATTTCGAATTCCATCTCTTCGAGGGAGAGGTCTAAGCTCATTGCTCAAAAAAGATTTCTAAGAAAAAAAGTACAGGAATTTGTACTGACGCGTCAGCTTGTTCAAATAAAGAGGGGATGAACGTTCATCGTTTTAAATTGGTGATTGAAAATAAACATAGACTTGAATTTAGCCAAGACACTGTTCTCAAGAGGGGTGTGACTCGTGAGCGGAAAAAGGGTTGAAATTGATGTCTCGTGACTTTGAGTCGCCTGAAAAGGGCGATTCTAGAGCTAGCGATAGGTTCGGCAGCAGATGAAAAAATAACCTGACTCAGGATTTTAAACTGAAGCCGCAAAGAATTTAAACGGCCCGCGGCTTTCGTAAATCCTGACTCAGGCTTTCAAAAAATCAAAAGTTCAAGAACAAAACTCAAATTGACGCAAGGGAAAAGCAAATTTACGCAAATTTGAACTTGCTGAATTTGTTCCTTTTTAACCATTTTGGGATGATGAAAATTATTTTGAGCAATTTCCTGATAGATCTTCTTCAAAGCTGCTGGAGAGGGACATTTTTTGGTTTTTTACGAAATCCAATTTCAAGTCTGAAAAGAAAATTATTAATTTCGAGCCAGTTAAAGCGATTTATTTATTATTCTACGAGAATTAGATAATAATCAGACTATTGAATCATTTTATCTTAATTTATCAGTAAGTTTCATATGTATTTATCTCTTTAAAGTTTTCATAGAAAAAGTTCTCTATCTCTCTTCATATTTTATCTCTCTTCCGGAAGAAATTTTAAACTCAGGAAATCTTTTTAGGGCTTCATTTTGTAAAAATAGAATTTTGAGTCGAACTTTTTTTCGACTCGATTTTCGCGTCTGAAGTCTGGGAGCACAGCAGAGTCAAGAAAAAATGAAAAGAGACGATTTTCGACCAATGGGCGCGCGCCGAACGAACCAAGCTAAGAACAGTAAAAATTCAAAACACGTTTTTATTTTCGAAGGTATCAGCAAATTTGAAATAAAGAAGAAGGTGGGGCCACCCTTAGGTCAAATGAGAGCGTCACGAGATCTCGCTGCTCTCGTCGAATTGCCGGATTTGGCGAGTTCGCGCGAATTTTTTGATGAAATTGCAGTTTTTACTCGAAAATATAAATATTTTTTACATTTTTGCCGGGTCTGAATCATTTTCCACGAGTTCATTACGAACTTTTTCGATGAAAAATGTACAGGGAAATACAAAAATCGTCAATTTTGACCTAGGGTAACCACCTTTATTCACTCTTCAACTTCGCAAAGCTGAGCTCTAGAACCTGGGCTCTTACTTACAAAGAAGATAAAAATGACTGTATTCGATTGATTATTCTGATAGATCATCGTTTCCGGCAAGTTATTTTTCTACGGAAACGATGATCTGTCTTTTCTATATCGATGGATTCATTGCAATCATTCAGTTAATTTTTAACTGAATTAATTGAATGATTACATAACGTAATGAATCCATGTTATCAAAGTCGGTAAACCACGTGATTCGAAAAGAAACGCCTTCAAATTAACGACTTTAGTTTCAAAAACCGGAGAATCTTAAATTTGAAGGCGTTTCTTTTCGTTCAGAAAATTATTGAACTACTGTGTTGTCACATGATTTCTTGAATCAACACAGAAGTTCATCAGTCACGTGGCTTTTCGAGTCGAAAGACTGATAATTTTGTTGTGAAAACAACCAAGTTTTTGGTTCAAACTTGGTTCGACTCAAGTGCGTTTCTCACGTGACCCGTTTCTCAGCGTCGAATTTTTTATTGAAAACGCACTCGACGTGGTGCTCATTTTGTTTGCAATAAAAATAATCCCACGCCGTGAAATGAGCTTCACGGGTGATAATCCAATAACACAGTGTTTTTTGTTCTCTTCATAATATGACCGAGTTTTTATTGTCAGGTTTTTTGTACAAAAATATGCTGTTCCGTATTTTTAATATCTTTGACGCTGTCGCCTTTGAGATGCTGCTAGAAGTCGAAGGCATTCTTGAACTGTCAAGATTCTGTCGTCCCAGAAAAACTCGTATTCTTCACAGTCTTTTCTGCTTCTTGGGCCCACTCCTGAAATTTTCTTATTGAAAAAAACGAGGTTTTATAATTCAGATGTACCGTAATCGTCATCATATTCGGATAGATCCTCATCAAGTTGATTCGATTCAAGGTTTTTTAGTCTTTCGATGCATTCCTCTGTTGACAGGAATTTTCCAGAGTAGAAAAAGTCTGATGATCTGCATTCTTCTTCGTTTTCGGGGTCTAAATTGGGTGTAATTTTGATAATTGATGGAAAAAGATACCTCTTGTTTGAATTTTCTTAGCGCTTTTGATGATGAACATTGTTCGCCTGTCAACGATTTCGACGCACTCTGAGTTCGACAGCCTTCGATCATCTTTCAAGTAAAAGTTTTTCTCGAGACATTCCTTCGTCGTCAGCGGATACAGTCTGTTTGGCGAGCTGTCGAGAAGGGCTTGGCACTCTGATTTGCTCAGTCTCCGGCCGTATTGATCGTAGAACTCGTAGAACTTGCAGTCTTTTGAAGATTGCGGCCAAGAAACTACTCTTATTTCTTTGAATTCTCAAGTTGTACTTACTGAAGTCAAACTTTCTTCCTTCGCTTTTTTGAGCTGAACTTGAAGATGACCATGGCGACTCAGGCTTCTTTTTTGGACATTTTTCTTTGTTGCAAACTTCACCCTCTTCCTTGTCTCCCAGACACGGCCCTTGAGATTTTTAAGAAAAAAAATTCCTTTTTGAAAATTTTACCGTTTTGGCAGTATCGATTTCTGATCCTAGTACCGCCTCCACAGGTTTTAGAGCAAGTCGACCATTCTGACCATTCTGACCAAAGTGGAGATCTGAAATAAGGGTGTCTCTTTACTAAAATTTTCCATCTCCCTCTTACGGTTTCGTAGAACACGGTTTGAAGCAAGTCCTAATTTCAATATCGCTGCCCTGGCATTTTCCCTCGACCGAGCATCTTCTTAGTCTCATTTGTTCCAACTCGCCACACTTCTTTTCCTGACCCTGACCGCAAGCTGACCAAGGGCCAAAGTCCTCCCAGGTGGCCTTTTCTTCAAGTCGACATTTGTTCTTCAGATGTTTTCCTTGAAGTTTTGACCGCTTGATGCCCTTTTTGTTGCGAAATGTTCTGAAATAGAAAAATTGAAAGTAAGCAATAAATTAATCGTACCCCACCCTTTTCTGTCAATACACTCTGACCTGTCAAAATTTGACAGGTTACAATAAAAAACGCAAATGAAAGTGGGAATGACATTCTTTCGACTCCCAAGGTCAATTTTTCCCAAAAAAATTTTCTTGAACTCACCGAATTTTGAAGATAAAGTAGCATTTCTTCCCCCTCCTCAGTGCGCTGGATTCATAATCATCAACTTTGAAATTCCCCCAGTAATTCGAATGAGCCGTGACTTGAGCAATGCATTTTTCAATCGTCCGTTTTCTACCGCTGGCGCTTGTGTCTGATCGGATTTCTTCGCATTTGAGGTTTGTCATGTCAGGAATACAGGCGGCTTTCATCGACGGAAGACCTCGAAATGCCAAGTTCAATGCTTTTGACAGGTCGTTTCGGAGGGCTTGAGATTTCAGACTTGTTGGGCAAGGAGATTTTTCTGAAAGTTTTTGGTTAAAAAGAGCTCTTTTTGAGCGGCAAAAATTAATTTTAATTGACAGTATGTTTGATTCATTAGAAGTGAAGAAGAACTGGAGAAATGGATACAGAAAAATCTATCCCTGGAGCATTTTATGATTTTTTAATCAATTTTCTAGAATAACAAAATCATTCTTTCTTTCATTTATACTAATTTGACGAGCTTTTTTATTAAATAAAAACTGTTAAATCAGCTTTATCGCCCCCGCTTCCGCATATTTACACAGCGACAGTTTAATAACGGAAGATCAAGGCCCGGCGTGAGCGCTGTTCAAACTCTCAAATTCGAGTTTCATTTTTTTTTACTGAGCTCAACTGTAGGTCACGTTCCATTTTTTCTGTCGCTATTGACCTTCTCGAACCCCGGTAGACTTTCCTGATCTCGAGGAAATTTTCATGGGCCGTAAGAATCATTACGCGCTATTTGCAAATGTGGTTATAATTTTTGCGAAGCTGGCAGTTTTTTTATTGCTTCCCCCCAGAATTACGATAAATTCCAATTTCTAGCAGCTGTTTCGTAGAGAGGGGTTATCTTTCGAGTCACCAAATTTCTCTAGAATCTGGGCTAGGCTTAGGGACAGTGAACTCATAAGGGGGCGAAGCCCCTGGTTTAGGCCTTAGGTGGGGGTCCCGGGGGGCTAGCACCCTGGGTTAGGCTTAGGGTTAGGGGCAGCTGAAATGATAACCCCCTAGTACCAGCTGATTTAATTGATACCATAAATTTTATGGTGAAAAGAAGATGATGCCAAAAAATGATCGCTAGATCCCCCTGGTCTGGCGGAAGTAAACATGATGGGTCCAGCAGAGGATTAACCATGTCAAATCAATCGATCTCAATATCAACATCGAGCTCTTCGCAAAGTCAATAAATCAAGAAAAAATTCTTTACCATAATTTTTATTCTTACCATTTTTCGCTAAAACAGCATGTTGCCATAGCAGTAATTTTAGGACGAGTTGGATTTTCAGGGACATTTTTTTTCCTCCTTGATTTCAATTTTCAATTTTTTGACATCAGAATTTTTAAGGCCGTTTTTGGACGAGTTCTCGTTTTTATATCTTTCGCGCTTATACTGTTTTAATTCTTCAATAACGGCAGTTATTAGTTTTCTCTGGCGACATTAAAAACGCTGAAACGAGGGAAGTGCAGAGTCAGACCTGGGCAAACAAGGATAAAATCGACGTGACGTTTTTTTATTAGAAAAAATTTGTAGTTCGACTCGAGGAAATTTGTTTATTGCATAACGATTGCTTGTTTTGATGAGACTGTGACCTGCGGCATGTGCTGGACTTGAGCGTAAGGTTTTCTTCTTCGATGAGGTTTTGGCTTGAAGGAGGACTTCTTTGAGGACCGTTCTATTTCGTTCTATTTCGCGCAAGTTGAAAAGCTTTTGTCTCGATTTCCCTCCTTCCAGGACTTCCAGGATACCCGGACTTGTCCTTGAGATCGAAAAGTAGACAAATATTATTTGCAAAAAAGCATCTTGGAATTTCCCGGTACGACAAATGCACCAAGAACTTGCTGACAAGCAACAAAAAACACATCAAAGACAGGGTCTTAAGATCTTGACCTGTCACTGAACTAATGTCATTTATAAACAAACAGAATAAAAAGAGGTCAAGCGAAGATGCGACCTTTAGAGTCTTAAAAACTTCAACTGCTTATGAAAATTTTTGCTTAAAAATCCTGCAAACTGGTTGAATCAAGAACCGAGTCGTCGAAAATATTTGTCTCGGTGGGGCGGGTGCACTTGAAATTCATTTGTTCGGGTGAAAATTTGTTGGGCGTGAAAATTTTGCATAAAAATGGATCCTCCGAGTGTTTCTTCTGAAAAAGAGATGACTTCGCTTCCAATAATCGTCGTTGGAGCCGGAGCAGTAGGAACAGCCACTGCTCTCGCGCTCAGAAGAAGAGGAGAGAAGGTTCTTTTGCTGGAGCAATTTTTCATCGGACATCAGAGAGGGTCGTCTCACGGGCCTTCCAGAATCATCAGATATTTGTACGAGTCGGAGAGATATACGCTGATGATGCCAAATGGTAAGCTTTTTTTCACCAATGATTCTTGTTGATTCGAAAAAAATCCAAAACCATCTCAGCTGAGTACAGGCATTAACTATCTCATTTACTTCCGTTCATTCAAGGTCAAATAAAACACTGCTTATTTAACCCTCAGCTCTTCTTACGCAATAAAGAAAGAAAAATCTGGGCTCGACGTCCTGAGTAGAAAACCTTAGTCAGGGTTCTAAAAGGGTGAAATGAAAAGCCGCGCAGCGGCTTTTTATTTAAACGAAGCCGCAAAGCGGCTTCGCTAGATAAAATTCTTTATTGAGTTGATAACTATGGCGAAGCCGCTTTGCGGCTAAGTTTTGAAAGAAAGCCGCTACGCGGCTTTTCATTTCCCTCTTTTAGAATTCTGCTCAGGTTTTCTACTCAGGTTGCCGAGCCCAGAGTGAAAGGTCTTTATCAAAAATTAAGCATACAAACTCTGGGCAAAGCTGGAAGATGAGCAAAATGTCAATCTCAACACAAAATGTGGAATTCTCAACATTTCCTCCGCCGCGCGAAAAAGCGTCTACACTGACATCTTGTCGAAAAACAACTTCAATTTTTCTGACAAAATCGATCATCTTCCGATGAAAACATGTGAAGAATTCGGCTACGTTTTGGAAGAGGAAGGAGGAGTTCTGGACGCAAGCGCGTGTCTTCGAGCGAGTTTTGATCAGTTTCTGAAAATCGGGGGCAAATTCATTGACGGATTCAAATTGAAGGATTTCCAAGACGACGGCAAGGAAACAGGATTTTTCAAGGACAGAAGGCAAGCATCAATGTTAAAATTAACACTCGGAAACCGCATCAATACAGAAGCTAAACATATCCGTGTCGGTGTCAAATTTAGGAGGGACAATGCTTCAAAGCTCCCTCAGCGCTTTAGCTTCCTTGAATTGTTTTTTTCATCCTGGCGGTTTTCGACATTTTCACAAAGAAAAATCCTTTCTAAGACTGTTACTGTATATTCTACCGACGGCAAAAGCCATGTGGGAAGAAAACTCATTCTGGGTAAAAATTTCTTCTTCTTCTCAAAAATATAATTTGCTCAAAGCTTGTGGTGCTTGGGCAAAGAAGATTCTGGCGAAAACAGGGCTAGAAATCCCCCTTGAAGTAATTAAAACAGAAGTGTCTTATTGGAAAGTGAAGCCTGATTTCGCTGGAAAGGTACTCTTGATATTCATGTATTCTGTTATCAAATTCAAAAGTACGACATAAGCTGCTTTCCTGCTGGAATCATTGACGTCAACAACGAAGAAACCGGCGAAATCTATCACTACTATTGGACACCAGGTTTTTTTTTCTACAACAAGCCCTTTTTCGGAATCTTTTGATAGTGAAAGAGTACCCGAATCTGATAAAAATTTCGTACCACGGAACCTATCGAGATGAAATCGACCCGGATGAGCGAGATGATCCGAAGAAAGAGTCGTCTGAGCGGGCAAAAGATCAGCGGGAAGATCACAAGAGGATAATTGATCTTCATTTCGAAGGAATTGACTCGTCCAATCCAGTTATCGTCGAGCCCTGCATGTACACTGTAAGAAATCATACCGAAAACATGACTAAAATCGTTAAAATTGGTCTCTAGAACACGCCTGACAACGATTTCATCCTCGATGTCCACCCAACAATGAAAAATGTCGTCATCGGCGCAGGATTCTCCGGTCATGGATTCAAAATGTCGCCTGAAACCGGAGAAATTCTAGCGGAGCTTGCCCTTGAAAAAGAACCTACTTATGATATGAGCTTTTTCTCACTCGATCGATTCAATAAATAAAATTTTTGATGCAATGTAAAACTCCTCATAACTGAAGTATTCGGTCGCTCATAATTTGCACAAATGTCAAGTCTATTTGCACAGAAACGCAGGAATCCAAATTTCATTAGTCGTCGGAAATCAAAAGAGAAAGAAAAAATGGGATTTTGGGACATTCCAAACTTGAAACTCTATGGAATCCTTACCGCGCTCTTCATCCCCTTTCTTATCGTCAAAATTTGGACAGATTTGAAAAGTAAATTTGGAATTTTGATCTTTTTGAAATTCAATGATCGCTCGAAAATTGGAGAAGCTTTGGTCGAGATGCGAAAGTGCTTTCAAAAAGGCTCCTGCGTCATTTTTCGAGAATACAAGCAGATAAAAATTGAAAAATACGAGTTTCTCAGAGACGTTTCGAAGTACAAGAGTTTTTCGCATATCCTCTGGGCAATTGGTCAAAAATTAAAATAGCAAAATCTAAATTTGAACAAAAAATGACCAAGAAAAAAGCTTCATTGCGAGTCTGAGTCGCATTTGGACTACATTCTCCCTAAAATTGAGCAGCGGCTGAACAATGATCCTGTCGTTGCGAAATCAAAAACGATGAAGCTGAAAGATATTGGACTGGCGCACCTTTTCGACACGATTACTCTCGGAGTTTTCAACAAGAAAAAGACGTCAGAAAGGTTGGTTCTTTAATTGAGCTTGATTTGAAGGATGCCTTTAAGATTCCTGCGCTTTTACAGTCCACATGTTCGATACGGAGACTGGAGCAATCGAGACTGGTTCAACATCCTTAGGTAAGAGAACTGAAAGAGCTAGAAATCGAGCCTTTTTAGTCTTATGTACACGTCGGGAATGGAGCGAATTTCGCGAATTCAAGGCTTCGCTGAATACAAAATGCTCCAAGAGCGTTTTCCTACTCCATCTGGCGGCTTGGTCGAGTCCAAAAAAGACTCGGTCGTTTTCGTCGAAGTCACTTTTCCCTCCGAAGACAAAGATTCTGTTTGAAATAAAGAAGGCAAATTCTCATTTTTCGCAAGCTTTCCAAGATTTATTTGAAGCTGAAAAGAGGAAATACAGAAAAAATACAGGAGGATGAAATTTGTTTGTTGGACAGGGAGAAAAAGCAACTTATGTTTACAATTTTTAAACCGGGGAAAAATGGTGACTTGCTGGTTGATTTAACAGATTGTTTGAACGAGCGTAGGCAGATAATAATGAACAAAGATATTTGGGGAGGGGATTTAAATGAAAGGCTGATTGACGCTGATTTTGGACGAATGAAAGTAGAATGACACACCATTATTATTTGCAAGAGTTAATATTTGTTATTGCGAATCGCTGAAGTACGGAAAAGGAAACACTCGGGGCACCGATAATGATTTACTCGCCAGAGGAAGCTGAGGATTTGTAAATTGAACTACTAGGTAAAAAGTTTTATTTGGAATGCAAATTTTAATTTATATTACTAAAAAAGAATAGAAGAGTCGAATTTTACTTTTTTCTCTTCTTATTCTTTTTCTTTCCTCCTTTTTTCGAAGTGTTATTTTGCTTTGCCGTCACTGAGCTGGGCTCACTTTCTGGCTCAGCTAGTTCCACTGGCTCAGTTGGCTCAGCCGATTCGGAAGTCAAAAATCCTGAGCAAGTGCTTGTGCTACGGTTGGTTCTGATTTCTCCTCAGATTCTGGCTCTTTCGAGTTTTCGGGTTCTTTTGAAACCGGTTCAGATGAAATTTCAGTGGCTGGTGCAGATTCAGAAACAGAACTTGACTCAACTGGCGTTTCATACTCATTTCTAAAGTATTTGGTCGCACATAATTTGCACAAATGTCAAGTCTATTTGCACAGAAACGTAGTAATCTAAATTTCATTAGCCGTCGGAAATCAAAAGAGAAAAGAAAAAAAAAATGGGATTTTGGGACATCCCAAACTTGAAACTCTATGGAATCCTTACCGCGCTTTTCATCCCCTTTCTTCTCGTCAAAATTTGGACAGATTTGAAAAGTAAATTTGGAATTTTGATCTTTTTGAAATTCAATGATCGCTCGAAAATTGGCGAGGCTCTGGTCGAGATGCGAAAGTGTTTTCAAAAAGGCTCTTGCGTCATTTTTCGAGAATACAAGCAGATAAAAATTGAAAAATACGAGTTTCTCAGAGACGTTTCGAAGTACAAGAGTTTTTCGCATATCCTCTGGGCAATTGGTCAAAAATTAAAAAAGCAAAATCTAAATTTGAACAAAAAATGACCAAGAAAAAAGCTTCATTGCGAGTCTGAGTCGCATTTGGACTACATTCTCCCTAAAATTGAGCAGCGGCTGAACAATGATCCTGTCGTTGCGAAATCAAAAACGATGAAGCTGAAAGATATTGGACTGGCGCACCTTTTCGACACGATTACTCTCGGAGTTTTCAATAAGAAAAAGACCTCAGAAAGGTTGGTTTCCAATTGAGCTAAATTTGAGGGGTGATTTTAAGATTCCTGCGCTTTTACAGTCCTCATGTTCGATACGGAGACTGGAGCAATCGAGACTGGTTCAACGTCCTTAGGTAAGAGAGAACCAAAAGAGCTAGAAACCGAGCATTTTCAGCCTGATGTACACATCGGGAATGGAGCGAATTTCGCGGATTCAAGGCTTCGCTGACTACAAAATGCTCCAAGAGCGTTTTCCAACTCCTTCTGGCGGCCTTGTCGAGTCCAAAAAAGACTCGGTCGTTTTCGTCGAAGTCACTTTTCCCTCCGAACTGTTTCTGTTTGAAATAAAGAAGGCAAATTCTCATTTTTCGCAAGCTTTCTGTACGTGTTTCTCAATGTACATAAGTCGGATACGAATTTGTAGTTTATTGTTATCGCGAGCAGGATAAAATAGTGAACGTTGTTTTGTAAAAAAAGAGCAATTTTACATTGTGATTGATGAGTGAGTTTAGTTGCAAAGCAGAGCGACTTATATACTATTTCTGTGCGTACGGACAGAGCTTGGTCCGCACGGAAGTAATGCAGTGCGTGAGGAGAAAGAGAGTTCCGTAGGGAAATGAATAATCACGTGCGTACAGAGGTTTATGCACAGGGAGAAAGGGCTATACGTAGGGAGCAAGATTCTTTGTTACGGGCGTAGATAGTTTGGTCCGCGCGTAGAGAAGTCTGTCCGTGCGGGGGAGATTGTTTACGCAGGAGTTAATGTAACTCCGCGCGCAGCGCGTATTGCACATTGAGATCCACTATATATTCTTCCCCCTTTTAAAAAGAAGAGCCTTGTTCATCCAGGTTTCTTCCAAAGTAAAACGATTTCTCATTTGTCTGATCCTTGTTGCTTGTCATCTTCTTACTTCTTGCATTTGGTTCCTGTATCTCTTGCACTTTTGTTTTCTGTCAATCATCTCGTGAGCAGTGCCACAATTAACTTCCAAGTGAGCGAGCAGTTATTACTTCTTTTTCCATTATTCCTGTACTGAGATACCGTATTCTCCATTGTGAGCGAGCAGTTATCACGAGGTATCTTCATAATTACACTGTATTCCATTTCATGAGCATGTAAATCGCAAATTTATAGTGATCGAGCAGTTTCACTTCTTTTTTTTTTTTGTCCATCATTTTTCAATTTTGTGAGCAGAAAATTGAAAATCTCCAGTGGTCGAGCAGTTTCACTTTTTCCGTACTTGTTCAATTTTGTGAGCATAAAAATTGAAATTCTTGAGTGATCGAGCAGTTTCACTCTTCTCTTTCCCCTTTTTTTTAAAAAAGGGCTTTGCACCGTGCCATTGAGCTGGGATGATGCCATTGTAGATCCATTTTCGAATATTGTGTGATTTGGCAACTGCACACATTGCCAACATCTGGGGAAGTCCGGCGCAAGGTTAAGACAAGAGGTCCAAGTCGAGGGCGCCATTAACTTGAACATTATCAATGTTATGCGAGCGAAAATCCACAGCGGCCTGCATTGAACTTTCATGGCGATGGAACGGAGCTTGACTCTTCTTCAAGTGTGCATCATATCGCTAAAGTTGTGAGCATTTGTTTGAGCACGGATTAATCCTTTGAGCAGGGCTTTTATACGTCATAATATTCGACTCTTGAGCATTTTATGAGTAGAGCATCTCATGTTACCAAAGTCGTCTACAGCGAAGACGGCTTCTTCAAGTTTAAATTCTTCCTCTTTCATCGATCAATTGCCTTTACTGACAATAGGAAGAAAATCCTCAGAGCAGGGATTGTGATCATTTGCAAAATACCTCATCAATCGGCACAGATCGATGCTTTTGAGCTTCTTCATTTCTTGAAGATGCAGCAGACGAGATCATAACTGCTGCATAAATTCTCATTTTGCTTATCAGTTTTTTGTTTGAGCGGGCGGATCTAACTGATATGACGCCGTGATACTTGATATTGACTTTGATCAATAAGAAGGTGATTCCACATGACTTTTGAGCGAATCAGATCATCAATAGTTGACGGAGATCTTGAACATCTGAGCGAAATGTTCTTTTTCGTCATTTTTGAGAAGGCGGAAAAATTTGTCCGTTGAGCATAATCTTTACACAGTTTGTCCAGGCCGATCCGAAATAAGTCGATTCGCACGCGAAGATGAATTTTGGTGGTCATTCGTCTTCTTCATTAAAGGAATTGATCATTTCTTTAAGTTCGGAGCAGATTCGTGCCATTTCAGATTGTTTAGCGCTTTCAGAGGACTGAGCGGTGAAAATATTTTCTCTCTTGTTGAAACTTCTCTCTAGTTCCATAGCACGTTGAGCAATATTTCGAAGGTTGAGCAGGGACTTCTCTCGTCGGAGCAGTTCAGATAGTCTTGGTTCTTGGCATTCAATGAATCGATCACAGATAATTGACTCATCTCCAGCATCAAGTCTCAATTTTCCGTATCCTTTTTTGAAATAGGCTTGAAGTTTTGTAACTGCCATTTGCTGTGTCTCTTGACCTCGCGAAAAGGACGTGTACAGGTATTTGTAGTACTCATTGTCCTTACCAAGAACCTGAGAGAGCTGCGTCTTGAATCTATTCCAGTCTCGTTTTTCTTCCTCAGAAATGGCTTCAAGGATAGCCAGTCCATTCTCTTCAATCAGGAATTGGGATAGAGCAACACTGATCAGGTCTTCATCACAAATCTTTGAGCATTCACCAAACAATTCCAAATTTAAAATAAAGTTTTCAATTGGAAGTCGAGCGTCAAATTTCGGGGTTTTCATCTTCATTCGTCCAAGGGATTTTGAGCGTTCATTGTTTTGTTCCATTTATGATCTCTTTCTCTAACTGTATCTGTTGGGAGGCGTTCCGTTTTATTCAGTCACCAAAATATGTACGTGTTTCTCAATGTACATAAGTCGGATACGAATTTGTAGTTTATTGTTATCGCGAGCAGGATAAAATAGTGAACGTTGTTTTGTAAAAAAAGAGCAATTTTACATTGTGATTGATGAGTGAGTTTAGTTGCAAAGCAGAGCGACTTATATACTATTTCTGTGCGTACGGACAGAGCTTGGTCCGCACGGAAGTAATGCAGTGCGTGAGGAGAAAGAGAGTTCCGTAGGGAAATGAATAATCACGTGCGTACAGAGGTTTATGCACAGGGAGAAAGGGCTATACGTAGGGAGCAAGATTCTTTGTTACGGGCGTAGATAGTTTGGTCCGCGCGTAGAGAAGTCTGTCCGTGCGGGGGAGATTGTTTACGCAGGAGTTAATGTAACTCCGCGCGCAGCGCGTATTGCACATTGAGATCCACTATATTTCCAAGATTTATTTGAAGCTGAAAAGAGGAAATACAGAAAAAATACAGGAGGATGAAATTTGTTTGTTGGACAGGGAGAAAAAGCAACTTATGTTTACAATTTTTAAACCGGGGAAAAATGGTGACTTGCTGGTTGATTTAAGAGATTGTTTGAACGAGCGTAGGCAGATAATAATGAACAAAGATATTTGGGGAGGGGATTTAAATGAAAGGCTGATTGACGCTGATTTTGGACGAATGAAAGTAGAATGACACACCATTATTATTTGCAAGAGTTAATATTTGTTATTGCGAATCGCTGAAGTACGGAAAAGGAAACACTCGGGGCACCGATAATGATTTACTCGCTAGAGGAAGCTGAGGATTTGTAAAATTGAACTACTAGGTAAAAAGTATGGTTTTATTTGGAATGCAAATTTTAATTTATTTTTACTAAAAAAAGAAATAGGAAGAGACAAAATTTACTTTTTTCTCTTTTTATTCTTTTTCTTTCCTCCTTTTTTCGGAGTGTTATTTTGCTTTGCCGTCGCCGAGCTAGGCTCAGTTTCCGGCTCAGCTGGTTCCACTGGCTCAGTTGGCTCAGCCGACTCGGAAGTCAAAAAATCCTGAGCCAGTGCTTGTGCTACGGTTGGTTCTGATTTCTCCTCAGATTCTGGCTCTTTCGAGTTTTCGGGTTCTTTTGATACCGGTTCAGATGAAATTTCAGGGGCTGGAGTAGATTCAGAAACAGAACTTGACTCAACTGGCGTTTCAGGCTCCTTTGGCGCCTCAATTTCGGGAGCACTATCTTTGACGGAATCTGGCTCAACAGAGACTTGCTCAGATGGAACTGATGTAGTCTCAGATGGTTCAGATTTTTCCGGCTCATCTGACACTTCAACAGTTTCAGCCTCCGTTACAGGTGCTTTTTCAATCGAATCTGAGGCTGCCTCGATCTTAGTTGAGGCTTCCTTTTCAGGCTCGTCTTTTGACTCGTCTGACTTAGTCTCAGAAACTGGCTGACCCTGTTTTTCAACAACTACCGCGGTTTCTTCAACAACCGTGTCCAAAACAGCCGATTCCTTTTCGATGATCACGCCCGAGTCCGGTTCTGTTTCTGGCGCTGCTTCTTCAGCTTTTTCCTCTACCACTACTTCCACCTCTATTTTATTATCATCACCGCTAGTTTTTTCTATCACCTCTGGAGAAGAGTTGGTCTCTTTCTCATCGGAGATATCTTCCAACTCCTCTTTTTCCTCCTCGTTACCCTTATCAGCTTTTTTCTTATCACCCCGTTTCAGGGATGATTTCAGCTTTTCAGAGGAGTTTTTGAGCCCCTTCAGCCCTTTAGAAAACGCTTTCGAAGTTTTAGTTTTCGCTTTTCCGAGCCTTTTGGAAATGCCCTTTTTGAGCTTGGCGGACGCGCTCGAGATCGTCGACGACATCGTCAATTCAGTTACGGTCGTCATCGCGTCTTCCGAGAGTGATTCGTCGTTGTTCTCACCATCATCCTCGTCGGAATCGTCGATGACGATGGGTGGTGTGTCATTTGATTGATTGGTGGTGCTTTTGGGGGAGGACTGTTAATTCGGTTATTGATTGGTTAGTCGAACATGCGGAAGAGTTTCATTAATAAAATTGGTGTAACAAAATTCGTAATTTTGTGATTTTTGGCAAGTACTAGAGTCGTAGAATCAAATTAGTGGAAATTAAAGAAGATCATGTGTGAATTCTTCTTCGCAAATCAGCTCACCATGCAATTAGAATTGGTCAAAAGTCAATAAATAATAATCAAAAAAGAATCGTCCAATAGAAAATATCGTTTTGAGAAAGTATATTTTAACAAAAGATAAAGAGTAGGCTACAAACTAGAAGATGAGCTATTTTGGACTATTTTGCTTGAGAGAGGTTATTTTGGATAAGCCGAAGACCTGAGACGATTTCTTCTTATCAGGCGTATTCGGTGGAGAGGCGGATTCTAGCGACGCTGCTGTTAGACTGCTTTCAGCTTTTTCGGGAACTTTTTCTGAAAAAGAAGCTTTTTAGATCGGGTTTTGAAATTTCGGAATGGTAAATGTAAACGAATTTTTCGCCCCGTGAATCAAAATCTTAAATGAATTGTCTGTGAATTTTCAGAAAGAAAAAAAAATTCAGTCAAAAATCAAGGAAATAATACTCTTTTGGCACTTTATTGTCGATTTTCAAGCCTAAAACAACACACGCAAAACTAAAACCCTGAAAAACAGCGAAAGAACTAACCTGGAGAAGGGAGGGGCGATTCGTCTTTAGGGAGATCATCTTCTATCGGCAAAGCACTTTGAACTTTCAGATCTGTGAGTGGGTTTCATTCATTTTTAATAGTGGCAAAATCGAGGTGCTCCTGAATGATTTTTGGTGAAGAAAAACAAGGCTCGTGAAGAAATAAATAAAGTTGAACTGAAACAGCAAGAGTACGGAGTTCTAGTGATAAATGAAGAAATTACGGAAGCTTCCATCTAGTATGGAAGAAATGCATGCAAATGATTGTCAACTAATTGAAGAAAATGGTGAAGAAATAAACGACAACGTAATAAAATGCCCAGTAAATCATCAGAAGCTGGACTGACATTTCCGTATTTCGCATTTTATCACACTTGTCACTCTCCTCTTTCACTAGGATTTTTAAAGCACGCCACAAATGTTCAAAACTTATCAATAAAAAGAACCCTTCCTTTTTCTACTTTCGAAATGAGCATGTCGAGAGGCTCATCATCGGGATCAGTGGCGTCTTTTGACGATGCAACTGGCTGAAGATGATCGTCGATCTCGATCTCGGGGTCGGAAATAGGCTCTGGGCTGGGCTCGGTGGATTCGTACTCGACGGGAACATTGACGGACTTTTTGGAGACTGGCTAAAATTCTTACCTTCGTTTATACTTTGTTGAGAAGCAACTGAAGCTCTGGATGAGTGCCTTGATCTTTGACTTCCTGTATCAGCCTGGGGCGAGCCGCCGAAAGAGCGGAGGGAGGGACGAGAAGTGACAGAGGTGATGCTTCTTTGAGATGGTTGTCGGGAGAGGTTTTCAGCTGGAGTAGGGAGGACGTACTCGCCATGAGTTGTGCTAGCCATCGACATCTAAAACGAAATGAGCTCGAAACCTAGCAAGATTGACTTACCTTTGATTGAGCTCGATTGACTGATGTCAAGCTTTGAAGAGAGCCATGATCGGTCATGAATCGCTGGAGCCTGTTGATGATTTCTTCTTGATATCCCCATCTCCAACGGACTCCATTCATGAAGCACAGATCTCTTATCGCTTCGGGAACACTGTCTGGCACTGGCCATTTCCAGCCAGGAGCCACCATTGGAATGATGTTGCAACCTTTAGCGAAAGCAGTCACGATCCAGCGATAAAACGGATCGAGAGCGAGAGTGTTTTCATCTTCGCAGGCGTTTTGAATGAGATTTTCAAGGCAACCTGGTGTCAGGACGAGAAGGAAGTGACCTGCGTGAGCGATGTTCGATTCGTGGCGGAGGGTGACTTCGTCGGACTTCGGGATCAAGCCCCAGTTGGTAGCGACGGAGAAAGATCGCAGACGGAGGTAGGCGCAGAGGGACTCGCTCAGAAGTTGACCCTCTTTCCAGGAGCAGACGAAGACTAAAGAAAAAATGATCAAAAAGAGCACTTTAATAAGAGTTAGTAAGTAAAAGGTAAGTTAAACAGCTATACATGCAGATAGACATTATAACGGCTTGATTTTAAAGGGGCCAGACCAGAAGACCCTGAGACCTTAATTTCCACTACAAATCCTATCATTTTCTGTCAACATCACTTCACCAAAATGACGAAAAACGCTATCCGATTTCAAACCTCTTTCAAAGCAGCAGTATTTATCTACTGAATCGTTTGTAATTTACGAAAATTCTTCCAATACTTCGAAGTTTATGAAAATATCAGTCGGACTTACCATCCTTTGGATCCTGCACATCGTCATGTCCATTTGCTCCCTCGTCGCGGCGAACTGCCTCTAGAATTTTTGTTCTGTGGACTCCATTGGTGATTTGGCAGTCGACTTTCAAGTGCTCGTCTGTTAGATGGGGCAAGAAATCGCGATCGACGCCAGCTTGAATGAGATGAAAAGTGTACTGGCTGAATTCGCGGCCGATTCCGGACAGCCACTTTTGAATGCCACTTGCATCTTCGCTCGTGTAATCGCCATTGATTCGTAGTTCGACGAGGTCTTGCGTGTCTACGAGCGAGTTTTGATCAGTTTCTGAAAATCGGTGGCAAATTCATTGACGGATTCAAATTGAAGGATTTCCAGGACGACGGCAAGGAAACAGGATTTCTCAAGGACAGCCGGCAAGCATCAATGTTAAAATTAACACTCGGAAACCGCATCAATACAGAAGCTAAATATATCCGTGTCGGTGTCAAATTTTGGAGGGACAATGCTTCAAAGCTCCCTCAGCGCTTAAGCTTCCTTGAATTGTAATATTTTCATCCTTGCGGTTTTCGGGTCTTTTCGGAATTTTCATCGAGAAAATCCTTTGTAAGACTGTTACCGTATATTCTACCGACGGCAAAAGCCATGTGGGAAGAAAACTCATTCTGGGTAAATTTTATCTTCATTTGATTGAAAATAAAATTTGTTCAAAGCTTGTGGTGCTTGGGCAAAGAAGATACTCGCGAAAACAGGGCTTGAAATCCCTCTTGAAGTAATTAAAACAGAAGTGTCTTATTGGAAAGTGAAGCCTGATTTCGCTGGAAAGGTACTCTTGATATTCATGTATTCTGTTATCAGATTCAAAAGTACGACATAAGCTGCTTTCCCGCTGGAATCATTGATGTTAACAACAAAGAAACCGGCGAAATCTATCACTACTACTGGACACCAGGTTCATTTGCTACAATAAAGCACATTTTCGAAATCTTTTTTAGTGAAAGAATACCCAAATCTGATAAAAATTTCGTACCACGGAACCTATCGAGATGAAATCGACCCGGACGAGCGAGATGATCCAGAAAAAGAGTCATCTAAACGGGCAAAAGATCAGCTGGAAGATCACAAGAGGATAATTGACCTTCATTTCGAAGGAATTGACTCATCCAATCCAGTTATCGTTGAGCCCTGCATGTATACTGTAAGAAATCATACCAAAAACATAACTAAAATCGGTCTCTAGAACACGCCTGACAACGACTTCATCCTCGATGTCCACCCAACAATGAAAAATGTCGTCATCGGCGCAGGATTCTCCGGTCATGGATTCAAAATGTCGCCAGAAACGGGTGAAATTCTAGCGGATCTCGCGCTTGAAAAAGAGCCTGCTTATGATATGAGCTTTTTCTCACTCGATCGATTCAATAAATAAAATTTTTGATGCAATGTAAAACTCCTCATAAGTTATGAGTCATAACTGAAGTATTCGGTCGCTCATAATTTGCACAAATGTCAAGTCTATTTGCAGAGAAACGTAGAAATCCAAATTTCATTAGTCGTCGGAAATCAAAAGAGAAAGAAAAAATGGGATTTTGGGACATTCCAAACTTGAAACTCTATGGAATCCTTACCGCGCTCTTCATCCCCTTTCTTATCGTCAAAATTTGGACAGATTTGAAAAGTAAATTTGGAATTTTGATCTTTTTGAAGTTCAATGATCGCTCGAAAATTGGAGAGGCTTTGGTCGAGATGCGAAAGTGCTTTCAAAAAGGCTCCTGCGTCATTTTTCGAGAATACAAGCAGATAAAAATTGAGAAATACGAGTTTCTCAGAGAAGTTTCGAAGTACAAGAGTTTTTCGCACATTCTTTGGGCAATTGGTCAAAAATTAAAGATCGCAAAATTCAAAATTTAGCAAAAATGACCAAGAAAAAAGCTTCATTGCGAGTCTGAGTCGCATCTGGACTATATTCTTCCTAAAATTGAGCAGCGGCTGAACAATGATCCTGTCGTGGCGAAATCAAAAACGATGAAGTTGAAAGACATTGGACTTGCGCACTTTTTCGACACGGTTACTCTCGGAGTTTTCAACAAGAAAAAGACCTCAGAAAGGTTGGTTCTTTAGGAAAGATAGATTCTAGTGATGATTTTAAGATTCCTGCGTTTTTACAGTCCACATGTTCGATACGGAGACTGGAGCAATCGAGACTGGTTCAACATCCTGAGGTAAGAGAACCAAAAGAGCTAGAAACCGAGCATTTAAGGGTATAGTCATCGATTTTGGTCGGGTCTCCAATTTTTAATCTGAGCACATTTTTAGAATCCCCATAAATTTCTGACCAAAAAACTTATGATTATTTTGGTTATCTTAACCTATTTGGCCGCAAATTGCGTTTGAAAGTGGCGAAATTTAGTGCATTTTGATCATTAGCCGAATATTTTGAAATTTTGACCATTTTTAGGGGCCTTGTAAGGGTGCCATATGATACATTTTTAGAAAGCTTATATTCAGGGCATTTATTTAGGACCACGTAGGGTAAATTTGGGCTATGCCCGCAGGGCATTTTATCAAAATGAAAGGTAAAAATTTGGTACCTTGGTTCTTTTGAAAATTTTTCAAAGAAAATTAGATGATTACAGTATAAGGCTGTGTCATTTTTAAGATTAGGGTCTATATTTTAAGAAAAAAACATAAAATCAATAGGTTTATATAGAAACTTTGGACTTATAACGCCTTGAAAAGAGGCAATTTTCGCGTTATTTGGCCGAGAGCTCAACTTTGAGCGATCCGCAAACCATGATTTTCTTGGAAATAACGTAAAAAGCTGTGACAAAAGTGAGATCTAGGATAGATCTTTTATATGACCTATTTTAGAGCCTCCCACATATTCCCAGTTCCGAGTTATAACCCCCTGAAATCGGCCAAATCGACGACTATACCCTTAAAGTCTGATGTACACGTCGGGAATGGAGCGAATTTCGCGAATTCAAGGCTTCGCTGACTACAAAATGCTTCAAGAGCGTTTTCCGACTCCATCTGGCGGCTTGGTCGAGTCCAAAAAAGACTCGGTCGTTTTCGTCGAAGTCACTTTTCCCTCCGAAGACAAAGATTCTGTATGAAATAAAATACAAAATTCTTAATTTTCGCAAGCTTTCCAAGATTTATTTGAAGCTGAAAAGAGGAAATACAGAAAAAATACAGGAGGATGAAATTTGTTTGTTGGACAGGGAGAAAGCAACTTATGTTTACAATTTTTAAACCGGGGAAAAATGGTGACTTGCTGGTTGATTTAACAGATTGTTTGAACGAGCGTAGGCAGATAATAATGAACAAGGATTTTTGGGGAGGGGATTTTGAAAGGCTGATTGACGCTGATTTTGGACGAATGAAAGTAGAATGACACACCATTATTATTTGCACGAGTTAATATTTGTTATTGCGAATCGCTGAAGTACGGAAAAGGAAACACTCGGGGCACCGATAATGATTTACTCGCCAGAGGAAGCTGAGGATTTGTAAATTGAACTACTAGGTAAAAAGTATGGTTTTATTTGGAATGCAAATTTTAATTTATTTTTACTAAAAAGAAATAGGAAGAGACAAAATTTACTTTTTTCTCTTTTTATTCTTTTTCTTTCCTCCTTTTTTCGGAGTGTTATTTTGCTTTGCCGTCGCCGAGCTAGGCTCAGTTTCCGGCTCAGCTGGTTCCACTGGCTCAGTTGGCTCAGCCGACTCGGAAGTCAAAAATCCTGAGCAAGTGCTTGTGCTACGGTTGGTTCTGATTTCTCCTCAGATTCTGGCTCTTTCGAGTTTTCGGGTTCTTTTGATACCGGTTCAGATGAAATTTCAGGGGCTGGAGTAGATTCAGAAACAGAACTTGACTCAACTGGCGTTTCAGGCTCCTTTGGCGCCTCAATTTCGGGAGCACTATCTTTGACGGAATCTGGCTCAACGGAGACTTGCTCAGACGGAACTGATGTAGTCTCAGATGGTTCAGATTTTTCCGGCTCATCTGAAACATCAACAGTTTCAGCCTCAGTAACAGGTGCTTTTTCAACCAAATCTGAGGCTGGCTCGATCTTATTTGAGTCTTCCTTTTCAGGCTCGTCTTTTGACTCGTCTGACTTAGGAGCCTCCTTGGTCTCAGAGACTGGCTGATCCTGTTTCTCAACAACAATATCGGTTTCTTCAACAACAGTGTCTAAAACAGCCGATTCTTTTTCAATAATCACGCCCGAGTCTGGTTCTGTTTCTGGCGCTGCTTCTTCAGCCTTTTCCTCTACCACTACTTCCACCTCTATTTTATCATTATCACCGCTAGTTTTTTCTATCACCTCTGGAGGAGAGTTGATCTCTTTCTCATCGGAGATATCTTCCAACTCCTCTTTTTCCTCCTCGTTACCCTTATCAGCTTTTTTCTTATCGCCCCGTTTCAGGGACGATTTCAGCTTTTCAGAGGAGTTTTTGAGCCCCTTCAGCCCTTTAGAAAACGCTTTCGAAGTTTTAGTTTTCGCTTTTCCGAGCCTTTTGGAAATGCCCTTTTTGAGCTTGGCGGACGCGCTCGAGATCGTCGACGACATCGTCAATTCAGTTACGGTCGTCATCGCGTCTTCCGAGAGTGATTCGTCGTTGTTCTCACCATCATCCTCGTCGGAATCGTCGATGACGATGGGTGGTGTGTCATTTGATTGATTGGTGGTGCTTTTGGGGGAGGACTGTTAATTCGGTTATTGATTGGTTAGTCGAACATGCGGAAGAGTTTCATTAATAAAATTGGTGTAACAAAATTCGTAATTTTGTGATTTTTGGCAAGTACTAGAGTCGTAGAATCAAATTAGTGGAAATTAAAGAAGATCATGTGTGAATTCTTCTTCGCAAATCAGCTCACCATGCAATTAGAATTGGTCAAAAGTCAATAAATAATAATCAAAAAAGAATCGTCCAATAGAAAATATCGTTTTGAGAAAGTATATTTTTACAAAAGATAAAGAGTAGGCTACAAACTAGAAGATGAGCTATTTTGGACTATTTTGCTTGAGAGAGGTTATTTTGGATAAGCCGAAGACCTGAGGCGATTTCTTCTTATCAGGCGTATTCGGTGGAGAGGCGGATTCTAGCGACGCTGCTGTTAGACTGCTTTCAGCTTTTTCGGGAACTTTTTCTGAAAAAGAAGCTTTTTAGATCGGGTTTTGAAATTTCGGAATGGTAAATGTAAATGAATTTTTCGCCCCGTGAATCAAAATCTTAAATGAATTGTCTGTGAATTTTCAGAAAGAAAAAAAATTCAGTCAAAAATCAAGGAAATAATAACAGGTTTTTTTTTATTCTGCTCCAAATTGGTGGAGCGTTTTTGAAGGTGTTAGAGTCGAGATATTTCAATTCTCTCTTTTGCACCACGTTGGGGAGGGTCTGTAGTGTGTTAAATAAGCTTTTGGCGTCAACACCATAACTGGTGGTGGAGTAATCAGCAGGTCAAAAATACACTAAAATCATAGGAAAAAATCTTGATGACGTCATTACTCCACCACCAACACTGGTGTTTGCGCCAAAAATGCCAAGAATGTTTGATATTGCTGTAAGGAACACCCCTAAGTGATGAAATTGCAGATATATAGACTGTTAGTACTTTTCAATTTTATTGTGTCCCCCACGACCAGTCGGAAATTCCGGATTCATGACGTCATTGCTCCACCACCAGTGATGTTGAAGGCACCAAAAGCTTATTTAACACACTACAGACCTTTCTCTACATGACACAAAAGAGAGAACTAAAAAATGTTGAGTTTAAGGTAGTCAAAAGTGCTCCACCATTTTGCATCAGTATAAAAAAAAACCTGTTAATACTCTTTTGGCACTTTATTGTCGATTTTCAAGCCTAAAACAAAACACGCAAAACTAAAACCCTGAAAAACAGCGAAAGAACTAACCTGGAGAAGGGAGGGGCGATTCGTCTTTAGGGAGATCATCTTCTATCGGCAAAGCACTTTGAACTTTCAAATCTGTGAGTGGGTTTCATTCATTTTTAATAGTGGCAAAATCGAGGTGCTCCTGAATGATTTTTGGTGAAGAAAAACAAGGCTCGTGAAGAAATAAATAAAGTTGAACTGAAACAGCAAGAGTACGGAGTTCTAGTGATAAATGAAGAAATTACGGAAGCTTCCATCTAGTATGGAAGAAATGCATGCAAATGATTGTCAACTAATTGAAGAAAATGGTGAAGAAATAAACGACAACGTAATAAAATGCCCAGTAAATCATCAGAAGCTGGACTGACATTTCCGTATTTCGCATTTTATCACACTTGTCACTCTCCTCTTTCACTAGGATTTTTAAAGCACGCCACAAATGTTCAAAACTTATCAATAAAAAGAACCCTTCCTTTTTCTACTTTCGAAATGAGCATGTCGAGAGGCTCATCATCGGGATCAGTGGCGTCTTTTGACGATGCAACTGGCTGAAGATGATCGTCGATCTCGGGATCAGAAACTGGCTCTGGGCTGGGCTCGGTGGATTCGTACTCGACGGGAACATTGACGGACTTTTTGGAGACTGGCTCGGGCTCGGGAGAGGAAGGGATGGATTCAGGGGTGGGTTCCACTGCAGCTTGAGTCGTGACGATTGCCGCACTATTTCCACTAAAAGGGTCATAATTATGGGATTGTTTTTCAGCTCTTACCTTGCAAGTTCATCGACGCTCATCTTTTCATCCTCTTTTTGTGGGATTCCTTGGGGAGGGTCCTTGTCAAGAACCGTCTCTTGAATCACATTTTCGAAGATTTGAGAAGTGCTACGTTCGGAAAGACTTGTCGGACTTGCTAGAACCGGGGAACCAAGAGTGGCGTTATTCGGAGAGTTTGGAGGCAAAGATGCTCGAGAAGAGGCACGGGAGAGGCTTTGTGGCTTCGGTGGAGGAACTGGTTTGTCAGAAGCGACGCTTGAACGGCCAGATGCGACGGAAGATCTGCTGCTTGCTCTAGAATTGATTGTTAAGGAGGTATCTGTGTCTAATACGCGGTATTCTCGCGCGTACAAACTTCTCACACCTTAATTTTACTGTTTCGAAGGGTTGAACTCTACAGAAACACAAACAGTAACTCTAGCTCTACTTTCACCACTTCGATAGACATTTCCAAGTTGGAAATTCCAACTTATTCTCGGATTCTTACCTGAGCATATCTGGTCTTGGAAGCGACGCTGTAGAAAGTCGATTACTTGCCACTGAATTTCTGCTAGATGCTCGACCGAGTGTGTTATCAGCAAGTCTACTGTAACGCTGGCTAGCGGAGGAGGAGAGGGAGACATTACTGTTGCTTCGCGATGGGGGCAGTGGGGGCTTGGAGCCGCGGAAGGAAAGTGAAGCTTGACTGGATGCTCGGGAGGATGAACGAAGAGGTTGTTTGTCTGGTGAGCCAGCAGGGGATGAGCCGTTTTGAAGCTCAGCGGCTTCTTCTGGAACTTTTAAAATAATGTTAAAACTGCTCTTGGTGAAGGGAAAATAATGACAGGCAAAATAAGTGAATGTAAAACCGGCATCAAGGCTTTGATAAATGGTAAATGAGCTTATTACGAAGGGATGAACTCATTATTGACTTGAGTGGAGTACTCGCAGCGATAGGGCGTCTGTTTTGACGATGGATTACAACTTTTCGTTCGTGAAAAAATACTCCTTTGACGATATAAATGCTTACCTTCGTTTATACTTTGTTGAGAAGCAACTGAAGCTCTGGAAGAGTGTCTTGATCTTTGACTTCCTGTATCAGCCTGGGGCGAGCCGCCGAAAGAGCGGAGGGAGGGACGAGAAGTGACAGAGGTGATGCTTCTTTGTGAGGGTTGTCGGGAGAGGTTTTCAGCTGGAGTAGGGAGGACGTACTCGCCATGAGTTGTGCTAGCCATCGACATCTAAAGAGACATGAGCTTGAAATCACGCAAGATTAACTTACCTTTGATTGAGCTCGATTGACTGATGTCAAGCTCTGAAGAGAGCCATGATCGGTCATGAATCGCTGGAGCCTGTTGATGATTTCTTCTTGATATCCCCATCTCCAACGGACTCCATTCATGAAGCACAGATCTCTTATCGCTTCAGGAACACTGTCTGGCACTGGCCATTTCCAGCCAGGAGCCACCATTGGAATGATATTGCAACCTTTAGCGAAAGCAGTCACGATCCAGCGATAAAACGGATCGAGAGCGAGAGTGTTTTCATCTTCGCAGGCGTTTTGAATGAGATTTTCAAGGCAACCTGGTGTCAGGACGAGAAGGAAGTGGCCTGCGTGAGCGATATTCGTTTCGTGGCGGAGGGTGACTTCGTCGGACTTCGGGATCAAGCCCCAGTTGGTAGCGACGGAGAAAGATCGTAGACGGAGGTAGGCGCAGAGGGACTCGCTCAGAAGTTGACCCTCTTTCCAAGAGCAGACGAAGACTAAAGAAAAATGATCGAAAAGAGTACTTCAAAAAGAGTTAGTAAGTAAAAGTTAAGTTAAACAGCTATACATGCAGATAGACATTATAACGGCTTGATTTTAAACGGGCCAGACCAGAAGACCCTGAGACCTTAATTTCCACTACAAATCCTATTATTTTCTGTCAACATCACTTCACCAAAATGACGAAAAACGCTATCCGATTTCAAACCTCTTTCAAAGCAGCAGTATTTATCTACTGAATCGTTTGTAATTTACAAAAAATTCTTCCAATACTTCGAAGTTTATGAAAATATCAGTCGGACTTACCATCCTTTGGATCTTGCACATCGTCATGTCCATTTGCTCCCTCGTCGCGACGAACTGCCTCTAGAATTTTTGTCCTGTGGACTCCATTGGTGATTTGGCAGTCGACTTTCAAGTGCTCGTCCGTTAGATGAGGCAAGAAATCGCGATCGACGCCAGCTTGGATGAGATGAAAAGTGTACTGGCTGAATTCGCGGCCTATTCCGGACAGCCACTTTTGAATGCCACTTGCATCTTCGCTCGTGTAATCGCCATTGATTCGTAGTTCGACGAGGTCTTGGATGAACTTCCGGCGGTGGAACTTGTTTGACATCAGGAAGACCTGGACGAGATCGTCTTCGTTGAGCAACAGGAGCATTCGCCCATCGCAGCAGGACTCAACAGCCGTGGCGGCGAAGTCCTTGAATCCGTTGATTTCGAACCATGTGGCGACGTCGTCGGTGTCCCACATGTGCACTTGGGGGCAGAGCTTGACGGGGATGGGAATGTCCATGATTCTCAAGCAATTCGATGCTAGTTCTCTTGCGTAACCACTCAAGGTACTCGCTGCGCACTTTTTCAACGCGGCGATGTTGTTCGTGTCGCTGAAAACATCAAATTGTCGCATCGCTTTCCGCGCTAGAACTTCTTGAAGAAGAAAAAACGCGCCGATTGCCTGGATCGTTCCATTGTTGGAATAGAGGAGTTGGTTGACGCGCTCGAGGATAGGAGGAGCGATTCCATAGGCGATGCGTTTGCTATTCTCGAGTTGGAAGCTTTCGCATTTGAAAAAGTCGTGATGGGTTTGAAGGAACTCGTTGGCCAGCGGGTTTTGGAATGTTATGTTGATAGACGGTTCTTTGTTGGAAGCGAGAACAGCAAGTGCAAGCGAAGCATGGAAAACGGCAAAATCAACACTCGACGCTTGAATGATGGATAAATAATGGTGCACGCCGAGCTTGGACATGCGCTCATGAATCGAGTGTTTGGTATTGCTCGCCAGAGCAGAAAAGCTATAAAATTGCGCCGCGAATCGAGCAACGGCCGGCTCGTCGATGCGTTCCAGCGCCGTCGCGACGATGTCGAAGGCTTTCAGTCGAATTAACTTGGAGATGACTTCGTCCGATTCTTTCACGCAGGCAGCGAGAACTTCTAGCGCGGCGCTGCGGAACTCGAAGTTTTTGCTTCTGAAAAAAATGATTATTCAATGAAAGAGCTAGAGAAAAGCCTCCTACGGCTTTTTCGAACGAAGAAACTTGGTTTCCAAGCCGAAAAAAGCAGCATGCGGCTCAATATTCGGGATATTTTTGAAAATATTACCTGACATAATGATCGAAGCAGTTGACGACCGCCTGTAAGTTGTCCTGTTTGCAAATAAATTTCCTAATTTCTGGAATAAATATCGACGCAGCGATCAATTTGAGTGATTCCAGCACCAGTTCGGGAGGCGAGTCGGGAGCGAGCGAGTCGACCGCCAAATGCAAAATTTCTCGTTCAAGTAGATGTCCGGAAAATTGCACCGCCAAATTAGCCTGCTTGTCTTCCCAGGCTTGGTCGATTATCGCCGTTGCGTGCCCAAAGCCTGACTCTTTTCCATCAATGTCTGAAAAGGATCAATTAGTAGCCATACGCGTTTGAGTTAATTGAATGCAGCTTTGAGCATGGTAGTCTCCAGCCTCAAGGGATCATTTTTCTTTGAAGAAAAAGAGCTGGTTATATTCACTTTAACTGGTTGGTGATTGATTAAAGTAATGATGATGAATTTAATTCTTTGGGAGTTAAACAGTGGCTTTAGAAATTGGCTCACGGTATGATTCTGAAGATTGAGCTCGGTAACCTGTGAAAAAACTGAGTAAGGGTCTTGAAAGAGCTGTGCGGAATTATGAGAGCTTTTATCGGCATCCTGACTTAGGTTTCAACACAAGTTATCGAGCCCAGCGCTAATGCACATAGAAACCCGTCCATCAAAGTTTATTTTCCTACCTTCAGGATCAATTTTGGCAAAATGCTTTAAAACATTGTTGAATCTGGCGACCAAAGCTCCATGTGGCGATTGATTCTCAGGCTTCATCGTTGCTGACCTGGCCATCGTTGTATTTGCACGCTTATTTGTGTTCTCATTGATGTATATTTTCATAAATCTTCGAATCGTAAAAACAAGTCCAAAAAAATAAGCTTCTCTATATGATGATTTTATCCAGATTCAATTTTACGTGCTCTAAAATCCAGAAGAATTAACACTTTTTATGCCTAAGCGCAATTTTTCTCCGGTCAAATTCCTTTCACCACCCAGAAAAAGATAGAATTCTCATAAAAATAATCATTTTTGATCTAAAAATCGCAAAATAATTAATGGTATTCGCGATTTTCTTCATAAATAGCTCCTTTTCGACCATTTTTGAGGAGCTTTTTTGACCATAATAATGGAATTTTAGTAAGAAAAATTTTCATTGATAAAAATTTGAAAACACATGCCTGGGGCAATCTGCCCGCCTTATTATTTCCACCTGGCGACGAGAAAGTTTGCGCTCTTCCCAAACTCATTTCTCCATTTTTCTCTGAAAACAAAATTTTTCTTCAAAACGCAATTTTCTTCTTCTTTCAATCGATTCTCTGGCAATTAAATTTTTTAAATATTTTCGAGCGCTGGAAAAAAAATTGGAGAAAGAAAAAAATAATTTTACGCACGACGGCGCGCCGCGGCTTGATTCGAATTTGCCCAATCACCGGCGCGAGAGAAAGCCCTCGGGGCAAATTCAGTCAAGAGAAGAGTACGCAGCTCGGCGGTACGTGTCCGATTTTTTCTAGATTTCTCTTGGAAAAATGAGGAAAAGCTCGCTTTTCGGGTTTTGGCAAATTCAAAATCCAATATCTTGATTTTTATGAATTCGAAATTTTCAAATATTTGAGATGAATAAATTTTATTTTATTGCCGCGTTCGTGATTCAGAATTTAGTGGGTTTTCATGTGATATTTGAAGCAATATGGGTTTTTCGACCAATCAGAAGCCTTCATTGTTTTCTCAGCCAATCATAGAGCGCATACCTAAAGACACCCCCAATTTCTACGGAGCTAATAATAGAATAGCCCCAGACTATCCGAAATAACCACAAAAGCTTCTCATTGGTCGCAATCCCCTATATTGACTTATTATATAACAAATTTTCAATTTGTTTCTTGAATAAATTTTACCGATGCTTCGAAAACTTCTCAAACTGCTTCCTCTGGTCAAATACTGAATCTCTTCTATTCCAGCCATTCTTCAATTTCTCTTTTTTAGACCCGATTCAGCTGCTTTTCAAATTGAATCATTCAAACTCAAATCTTCGAATAAAGAAAACTGAAGATAAAAATGTCGGAAGTAGTGCGCGATTCGCTGACAGAGCCACTCAATGAAGTTTCAAAAGAGAGCTCAAGCATCCTTTCAAAGGCAAGTGAAAACACATACAAAAGGCTTAGCTTTCTCAGTGTTTTGTTAGACACAGAATTAGTGGCCGAATGATTTAATGAGCTTTTATTTGAAAATCTTCAAAGGGCTAATTTTCCAACTTTGAGCTCAAAAACTCGGCTTCGTTTTTGATTTTTATTGATGATAATTTGATAACATACTATTTTCAAGGTAACTGTTCGAGATGTCCTCGTTTTTGGCGTTGGATTTTCAGTCGGCTGGGCATTCAAGCATTTCCGTAACAAGTAACCAACCGTTTTTTAATGAAGCTTATGAAATATTTAGATATCTTGAGATGAAGAGAAAGTGGCTCCTCAGATCTTTGGAGAAAACTAACGAAGGTCTCGGAAAATCCGGAAAAGATACCACTACATAAGTCCGTCAACGACTTACCGATATTTATCAAGTGATATTTTCTCTTTCGACGAGAAAATATTCTCTTCCATGATTTCAGAAACATGTCAAAAGAAAATAAATCGATTGTCCTATCTCTTTGCTCAAGGTGATTTGCAATAAGTCTTGCAGAGTTATTAATTTTCTTTCACGTAACTGATGAGAAATTATCTTGATTTGTTGCTGATAAATATTGTTTTGTCTTGAGAATGTTAAGTTTTATATCGATATTTTTGTATTAAATAATATGAGGAACAAAACAATAGATGAGGAGTTTATCATTTCACATATCTTTTTCAGTGTTTGAGTAAACTTTAACCTTTTTATCAGAATAAGGATTCATCCTCCCAAGTCTCATGAGGCCGCTAAGGTAGCTTCGTTTTCGCATAACTCCGGGTTTTCCGAAGATCTTACAATTCGTGGAAGATTTTCTCCATTCTTCTTAACTCGTTTCCTATCGGAATCAGAAAGTTCTTACCGGGTAAAAAGGCGCAGAGAGGGCTCTCGAAGCTATCGTTCAAGTACTGCAAGTATGAAAATGCCATCTGTCGATTTGGATTGCCTGCAAATGACGAAAAAATAAGAAAATTGAAGAAAAACAGCATGATTTTTGTATATTTTCTTCTGGGATTGTTTTTAAATATCGTTTATTCGGCTCAAGAGATAATTTTTAATGAAGACTGAACAACAAAAATTTAATAATGAAACATCACTAATGATGCCCAGAATGATCATTTTCATGCATCATTTGCATATGCTCTTCATGGCTCATCGACTGATGCATCATCGAATCGTGTTGTATCATTCCCATGTGGTCTCCATGGCTCATTGATCCATGATTTCCTCCATGCATTTGATGCATTCCATGGTCTCCTTCGTCTCCTCCCATTTTGTGATGTGCATGGCTCATCATTTCCGGAACAGCGGGTCGTTTCCAGTGGCCCATCGAAATGTGCATGTCTGAGAATGACCCCGCGTCGCCTGGGTATCGAGCTTCTCTCTCGATCAGATATTGAGGAATATCTGCGGCATTGTCAGCGCTAGAATATCGATATTTTCTAGGAAAACTTGGTTTATTCTTACTTTTTCCAGCACTCAGGCGACTCGTTCGGGGAGAATGTATAAGGAACTGTATACATCAAATACATATTGCACATCTCATCCTGTCGACCTGGCCCGTCGAAGACATCGATGCCGTTTTTATTGTCAAATGTGCAGATAGCGCGGACATAGTCCCACTTATAAAGAGTGATGGGACCACCAACTCGTGTAAAGAAACCTTGGGGCCACTGAGGGTTGCCTTTTCCGATAAGGGTCCAGTCTTTTTTGTGTGGTCGACGGACGAAGGCGCTGACAACTCGTCCGTTATCGTGAGTATGAGCTCTTTTTTCTGTTATTAGATGAAAAAACAGCTAGCTCTTATAATGACCGTACAGATATTTATACTGATTCTCAAAATTATCAAATAGTATCATGAATTCAATGATTCAGGAATATTTAAGCAAAGAACGATTTAACAAGTTTGTGACTTTTGATAATCTAGATTATAGAGTCTAGAATCTAGAATAACACTTTCCTGAAAGCAAAAACTTCAATCGGATTTCGCCTGAATCTGCAGGCAACATGAACATTTGTCCTCTCCCTTGCTGGTAGATGAAACTCCGGACTGGCAAGGAGATAAATGCCGACAGTTTTTTTCGGTGGCTCAGTTGTCAGCTCAAACTCGACTCCCGTCAGATTGTCAGCTCCATGAAATTTATCCTTGTAGTGCGCCTCGATCGCGATTGACTTGATTCCTGAGACGCCTCCGACGTGAATTCCAGCGTCGGGCGGGAATTCTAGCTGACCGGCTGCCATCGCCCAGGAGAAGATGATCTGTTCGCCAGAGCATGGGACATTTGGGCTAGCATCGAGAGTTTGATGAGAGAAGTCGTCTTTGCATCCGCGAACGATCATGTGATGGACCTTTTCATCGAATAAGGGTGTCACGGCTTTATTTGTGGATCAAAAACGGCTCATAGAAGATCTTGATTGAATAGAATTTTGATTTAATCCACTTTCCTGTGATGAAAAAATCTCCTTCTCCGATTCTCTTGGTCAGGGAAATCTTCGTGTTCAAATACTGATCATCTTTCAATGCCCTAGCATTTTTCATTTGAAATTTTTCTTTCAACGCATTTGCCCCCAAAATGAGATTGAAAAGTTTCATCCTTGAAAAACGTTTTATTCTGCTTTTGATTTTTATTGAACCAAAAAAGAAATAAGGAGAGTTTTATATGACAGGCGAGAGATGAGTTTTGACAGATTATTTGACAGGAGGAAGAAATTTTGCATTGATGTCACGATCGGTCGTTTTCGAGAGAATTCGAGACCGGGATCTTATAAGGTGTACCCAGTAGTGCAGGAGGGAGTTGGAGGGCAAGAATTGACATCTGCGACTCCAGCTTTTTTGGGTCAGCAAAGGTTTTTGTCAACAAGGTTTTTTGTCAACAAGGCTTTTCGACAACAAGGCTTTTTGTCAACAAGGCTTTTTGTCAACAAGGTTTTTTGTCAACAAGGCTTTTTGTCCGCAAGGCTTTTTGTCGACAAGGCTTTTTGTCAACAAGGTTTTGTCAACAAGGCTTTTTGTCAACAAGGTTTTGTCAACAACGCCTTTTGTCAACAAGGTTTTGTCAACAAGGCCTTTTGTCAACAAGGTTTTGTCAACAAGCTCTCGAAGCTATTGCTGACCTTTCCTGTAAAAGTGCAAACATCAATCGATCCATCAAGATAAAAAGTCCCGGTCGTCGAAAAAGAAAACGCATTGAATTCAAAATCAAGAACTCTATTTGTCGAAACCATCGAGCTGCCATCTATTGGCCCAAAATCAAGAATCGTCGTCTTGCAAAAATCCTTGACGACCTCGTAAGAGTTTCCTGTACGACTAGAATCTTCATAACTGATGAGATTCTCCAGGTAGAACTCGGCGTTGGAGGCTAATGACGGGGCGGAAATTCTGGCGTAGATTTTTTGACCGACGAGGGAGGTCGAGATGGCACTGGTTCGGCTTGAGTCTTCGAAGAGTTCTAGCGTTGCGACATTTGAAATCTAGATTTTTCAATCAAAACGCTTTTTCTGCTTGTTTTACCTGAAGATTCTGAGTTTCTTGATCTCCAATCAAGCTCGGCGCAACTGTCACTCCCTCAAACCCTTCATCAACTGTTTCACTTCCATCCCTCCAGATCTCACAACTCGCAGTGTATTTGAAAACATCATCGAATCCACTGATACTCGCCCCTGTTATTTCCCAAGTGAGCAGGAGTCCATCGTCAATCGCTGCTATTGTTGGGTCGCATTCGGAGATTTCAAAACTTTCAACGAATCTTGTCATCATTGGAGCACTTGATCCCGTACAAGAGCCGATTTTAATTCGCGCGTCTGATTCTTGATTAGATGGAAGATCGAGGTAAATGTCTTTGACATTTGCAACGACAACCAGCGAATTTCCTTGAATATATCAGAGTCAGTAAAGGCTTCCTGTGAAGCTAAAATCGTCATTTTTCTGGGGTTTTGTCAGGAACCGACAATAAAATTTCGACAAATTTTGCGTGGGCGGCTACTCGGCTTCTGATTGGCCGGTAAGCCGAATACAGGCTTCTGATTGGTTGAAAATTTCCACGCAAAATTTGTCGAAATTTTTTGCCGGTTTCTGTCAAAATCCCATTTTTCTTCCTGTACCTGTGCAGACAACCGCGATATTCGTCTGCTTGCATGTCCCTGTACTCGACTCATAAGTCCAGTTCTCTGGGCATGCGAAACCAAACGCTTCTCTTATCAAGAAAAACAGGACAAAAAGGGGCATTTTCTTCAACTTTCTCTTTTGGATTGAACGCAAATGTGATCTAAACTGATCGACAAATTTCACGCATTTTGCCCTTTTTCCCTGGAAAATCGATCAGTCGGAACTAAGAAAACAGAAGTTCCAGCGCTCGATGCAATCAGATACCAAAATTAAACGGTCTGTGAAGTTTTTCGGGTCGAGTGGACAGTATTTGTGTTCGATGGAACAATTTTATTAAGGAAACAGAGCAGAGATTTCTTCACTTTTTGTGGTGGAGGGCGGACCATTCAGCGAGAAGTCCTACTGGAAGTCGCTTTTTTCGGATTTCGGAATTCAAATTTTTCGACATTCGAATTGCGCTAGAAATGAAAGCGAAAAGAAAAAATTGAAAAATCTTCATTTGAAAATTATTCGACAACTGCGGCTTTTTATCGCATCCTTTTGTTAATAAAAAATGAGCTGCAGATTAAAAAGTTTGGCTGCCAAAAATCGCGGCGCATTATGTCCTTGACGTTTATTTACAGATACAGTTCTGGATAACGATCTTTATACAGGCAGAATATTGCCTTGCTCGGCCTTTTCAAAGCTCCTCGACATTAGGCCAACAAAAATGGTCAAAATCATCTTTTGCTTTCCTTCGACCAAGTCCATCGGAGAAGCGTAAATCTTCGCGCCAATTTTTCGAGAAAGATTGATCGCTAGCTGGGCATTTTGAAGCCGCTCATCTGGTGCCATAAAACCGTCGGAAGCGATGCTTTTGGCTACCTGAAAATATTTTTTGAAAAAAAAAAGAAAAATCTTTCGCAGCTTCTTACCATGTTGTAATCGACTGATCGAGGAGAGATGACATCGCATAGATCTATCACTGCAAATGCCAGATCTTTGTCCTTGAACGAATTCACTCTTGATTCTTTTTGGTGTTTCCCTGAAAAAAACATGAATCAGTTTCAAATCTTTTCATGAGTTGGAATTTGAAAATTTTAAAAATATAACCCATAAAATCTACTTAAAAATCAGGAACAAAATTTTTTTTCATCACAGATCTTCGACCTTCTTTTAAAAATATTTTCAAGTACGTTGTTAGTTACACTTGAATTTTTTAGCACTTTTATACCTATTGAACACTTGCTTACCTAGGGTATCATTGCACCATTGCATAATCTCATTGTCCCTGATCTCCCCATCCATACTGGACAAAACCTTGGTCATATAACTCCTCATCAGTTGCCAAAGAATCGCTAGGGTTCTGGTCCGATCCATTTCGTAAATATTCGCGCCGTTAATTCCAACCTTAAAGGTTCAAGTTCGATTTGGAAACGAGAGAAGGTGACATACGAGCGAGTAGTTGAGTTTTTTCGTGCCAACGTCAACAGCATAGGCGCAATTTTCCATGCATCGCATGTGCCGCTGCCACTTGTCGTAGGATTTATGAACACGAGACCAGTTGACAGCTCCGGGCTTGATTTCGTCCTCGATCTTTAATAAGTACAGTCCATCGCGCAAGTCGGAGTACAGACGCGACACTGTTGATGGCATCACTAAATTATAAATGTCAGAAGAAGACCAAGAAAGCATTGTACTTTTTGAAAATGGCTGCAATCCAAGTGAGTTCACCCAATTTCGATAAGTTTCTTCTTCTCTAGTTTCCTCTTCGACCAAGTTTTCCAGCTCTTCCAAGTTCTCCAAATCCAGCTCATCCAGTACCTCTTGCGCGATGTCCGCCTTTGACAGCCCAGAATGCTTGTTGAACAAAGCGGCTAGAAAGGCGAGATTGAGCTTTTCATTTCCGTTGACGATATCGTCCGGCGTCAAAATCGGATTCATGCCGATTGCTTTTGCCATTTCCAGCATCGACGCAGCTCGAGCCCGTTTGTCAGCAATTTTGATCACTTTTGCGGCGAGATTTTTTGTCGAATTCGATGGTGAAATTTGCTCCAAAAGGTTTATAAACGCGACGGAGTTCGACAAATCACTTCCAAAATTGCCAACGAACTCTCCATTTTCTTTTAGCCCCTTGTTTCTCAGAATTTTCGCGGCTTCATCGTCGTTGTCTGCGGAGTTGTGAAGATGATGGTTGACCCATCGCATGAGAATCTGCTCGGGGTTCATTTCGTCCAAGCTTTTGATATTTTCGCCGGGTCGGAGAAGGGCGGCAATGTCGATATTCTTGGCGAGGGAGATTTTCGAGAGAAGACTATGTCGGATAATTTGCCAAAGAAGACCTAAAAACATATATTATATTATAAATCGCTAGGCTAGGCTAGGCTAGGCAGAGCGAATTTTTAAAAAGCTAGGCGAAAAAAGCTAGGCGAATTTGTTGTCAAAGACTCTAGGCTAGGCTAGGCTAGGCGAATTCGCCTTAGGCGAATCTAGGCGAAAAAAAGCAAAAACGCGATAAATTTCAATTTTTTTAGGCGATTAGGCGAAAAGCGAAAATTACGCGAAATTTTTGGCTCGGTTCGCCTAGATTTCGCCTAGATCTGCTTAGATCTGCCTAGATTTTGCCTAGATTCGCTTTCATTTCGCCTTGATTTCATCTAGATTTCGCCTTAATTCGCCTAACTTCTTCGCTTAGGCAAAATTCAAGGCGAATTTTCATTTTCGCCTTGTCGCCTAGCTTCGCCTAAGGCACCAGTATGAGTTAAGGCTAAGCTAGGCTAGGCGAAATTTCAAGAGTCAACGCCTAGCCAGGCAGCTAAGCGAATTCGCCTAGCCTAGCCTAGCCTAGCTTTTTAGGCGAATTCGCCTAGGCGATTTCGAACCCTGATTATATTATATTATATACCCAGGACAAGATGCGGCACGCCTGTTTTGATATCATCCGGTCTGATATTCACAACTTTGCAACCAAGTGCCAAGGCGCTGTTTAGACCAAGGATGATGTTTTCCGCTTTTTGGAAGATATTCATGTTCTCGCTTTTATTCATGACTCGCTCATCAACTGTTCCCGGTTTCGCGCAATTGATCGCTTTGCAGAGGATGATGCCATCGGAAACGCATTTGAAGAGCGCTTCCGTTTCGACTTCGAGCGGCAAGTGGCGGCGGCAATCCTGGTCGGAAGACAAGTGCTGGTTGATCCAAGTGGAAAAGGCGCGGCGCTCGGCGAGGGAGTAGGCATGCGAGGCGAGATAGCTTTCCGTTTGTTTTTCGGAAATTTCGACTTCGTGGTTCTTTTTGTTGATGAGGCCTTTTGCTTGTTTGACTGAGCTCTTGAACTGATTGCAAACATCCGACTTTTTCTCCGCCATAAAGATCTCCGCAAAACTCAGAATCGTCAGACTCTTTCCTTGATCATCTCCCCTTGCTTCCATGATCCGTCTGATTTCGTAGCCGGGGAGTTCTCTCAAACAGCTTTTGAAGAGCCCGTCGAGGTAGTTTTCAGGAACTTGGCCGGTTTTGTCCGTGTCTTGCTCGGAAAAACCTCCGGCGATTGTGACTCGATCTTCTTCGGAAATTCCCAGGGAGACGAGTTCGTCAAACAGTTTTTGGGCGTAGTCGGACATTTTGAAGAGCAAAATCGGATTCCTGAAAACCAAATTTGAGGAGGAAAAAAGCGGCTCCGATTTACCTTTCCATTTCATCGACGGAATCCAAAAACTCGCAGCTTGGCGCTCGTTTCATTTTTCCCTCTTCCCTGCTGCTTTTGACTTTTTCAACTGTTCCGTCCGAAATTGTCCCCAAGTTGAGATGCCCTTTTGGCAGCGTATGGTCTGCCCGTTTGAGCAAGCTACTGTCAATGGAGCCAGTAGAAGCGACTGATTTCGCCAAAGCAACGAATTCGTCGAGGGAGACTTCGCCATGGAGCTTTGTTTGAAGCGAGATTGAGAGCTCCCGAGCTCGTTTTTTGGGGATTTTGATTTCGGACTCTTTGATCACATTTACGAGGAGGCATTTGTCAATGGTGCCGAGTTGCTGGGTGTCGAACTGAAGATTTTATAGCGATTTTTAGAGGAAAAATATTTTTAAGGGTGTCAACATCGATTTTGACAAATTTTTGGAATCGATGTTGATACCCTTAAGAATTTTCATTTCTTTACCTTCGCAAATGAATTGGCAATCTTCTTGTTTTCGTCATCACTAAAATTCGCGATTTCTCTAAGCTCGTTTTCAATTTTTTGAGCATATTCTTCGATAGAAATGAGATTTTCTTCCATGATTTCAGTTTCAATTTTTTTCGGTCAATCGAGTAATTGAGAATAATAATCCGTGAGAAGATGGAAAATGAGCGAGTCAGTTGTGCCTAAAAGGGCACGGACCCAATCACTGCGTGAGTCAACCCTCCCTCGAGCACTGTGCTAGTCTGGGCGCATACTACAAGCATGCGCATACGTATCAGCGCAGAATTAGCAAGGTCAAGAGCAATTAGGATTAACAAGTTAACAAGATTGCATCATTTTCGCTTTGCTGGCTAGATTCTCCTTCATCTTGTTCGAAAAAAGCCTGAATATAAAAGTTCAGCTCTAATTACAGCCAATTTGAGGCCCTGTAAGATGTCTGTGTTTGAAGTACCCCCTGCAATTATTTTGGTCAGAGAACATAGACTCCGCAGTTGTCGGCATATTGAGAAAAACATCGTCCTAGCAACAGATTCATCTCAAATCTTTCGAGGAAGCGTGGTTTATTTAAAGCTTTTAAGAGTATTTTCAAAAGAGAAATGATAATTTTTCTTTTAATTTTTGCGAAGCAAGCATGTCTTTGTTCGAATAACAAGGGATCTAAAAGTGGTTGTACGGAAAGAACTGTCATGGATCTCGAAGAACATCGAGAAGGTTCTAAAAAAATTTGCTCTTTATGGGTAAAATATCTTTTCTGAACTTAATAAAAGTATCATGGTGGACGATCTACGGGAGCATGCGAATGGCCTTGAAAGTGAAAACAAGAAGTTAAAGAAGGACATTGAAATTCTCAATCAAAAGACAAAGAACCTCACTGAAAATCTATCAAACATGAAAATTGAGAATGAAAGACTTTCTAGCGAGGAAAGGCGGTAATTATAAACTCAAATTTCTGCGGTGAACTTTTGATTCAGACTTAATACGAGAAATAAAAACTTGTGGAAAAAGCTTCAGGGTCAAGCACAAAAAGGCAATTTTGGGCAGTATCTTTGATCTACCGCCAAAAATGTACATATTTTGTACATATTTCAGATTCTGAAATAATCAGGCTGAAAACTGAGAACGCAAGCTTGATCGCTGCCAATGAAGAACTACTAGTTGCAAGATCAAAAACAGATGAAGCAGAGGCTGCATTGACTGAAATCAAGGAAGATTTAGATGAATCAAAGAAGGAGAAAACAGAGATTCAAGAAAAGTTGAACACTGAAAGAAAAAAGTACCAATCGTTGTTTCGTTATTTTGAATCGAGTGATTGCTTTAGGAATTCTGATCTTCAAAGCGAAATCGAACAGTGTAGAAGTAACGACGAAATTTTGAGGGATGAGATCAAGGAGGAGAAGGCGCGATGCTCCCGAATTACTCAGGTTTGATAAGAAGATGTATCTTACTTAATCTAAGTTATTCATGAAATTTGGTAGGATTTGAAAAATGATCTCGAGCAAAGAAAAAACGAAACAGAAATGCTCAAAGAACAATTATCGAATCATGAAAAAAAAAATTCAAGATCTCCAGCTCGAAAGCGAAAACTGCTTTGGACAAGAGTATAATTCTTTGATGGTGCTTGCAGGTTATGGAGCTCAAAAGGAGATCAGCTATGTGCTTAAACCGGACGGAAGTGCGATTTCTCGGAAAATCAAGATCCAGGATGGTATTCCTCGGAGTATAAATTCAAAGTAAGTCAGTGATATTAAGTAACTCTTTATAAATAAGCTCAGATTTCAACAATAAGTGGCTGTGAAATCATCGAGCTAGATGCCAAACTTCGATTTGGTTATAGCACGGAATCTTCTGTCGTCACGGTGGCGGATCAACAATCAGGTTAAAATTTATAAATCTCTTTTATAAAATTTAACAGGAATTATTTTTTAAGCAATAATTTGTTTTTCAAATGATGAAGCCTGGAAACAATGCGAAGAATTTGACGGAAGAGATGTTTCATTAAAACCGGCGACGAAGTACCCTCACTGGAATTCATGTTTGGCGCTCTTTCATGACCAACCTGTTGCAGTCGGTTCATACCTTCGGCCTCGCGGCCACAATAAAGTGGAGAAATTAAATGGCACATCTTGGATAGAATTACCAGATTTTCCAGAGTAAATGGACTTCTTTATTTTTGAATCATGATTTTTAGGCCAATACACTCTCACTCCTGCATCGGTGTTTACGACGGATATCTTGTCCTGGGAGGTCGATACGAAAAGGAATATCGAGAAGACTGGTATTATTCCTCGTCACTAGATGTATATTTGTTTCATTACTCAAATTGGACGGTGGTTGGCCAGCTAAATGAACTTGTGAGATTATATTTTTGTAAAACCACAAGTGATTTTAATTTAGCATCATCACTCCTCTTCGATACGTTTTGGAAATACAATTTATCTTGTCAGCGGCATTAAAACACCGTATGTTAATCCCAACAATCGAAAAAATTGAGTGAGTTAAGCTTCGCTGTGGAAAAACTAGAATGGAACGGAGAAGAAATTTCCTCTTCAAAAGTCATCAACGGCCACGAATATTATTTTTATCGACCGATAATTTTTCCTGTCGATGAATTTTTCTGTGCATAAATTTCGATGAGAAATATTTCATCCAAAAACGTGTCAATCGTCTCAGCGTGTTACCGATAAGGATCTCGCTGTTTGCGTCAAGTTCACAGGTGGCTTTGTCTCTTCCGCGGGAGAGGTGCTTCTCTAAATTACGCAAATCGGTCGCCAAGATCGCTGCGGATAAGGCAAAAAGAAGGACCACCCCGATCGAAATCACGGTCAAGTTCGAAAGAAAAAATGGGTCCTCCGGGATCCAAACAGCTGGATTGTGGGATCAGGCTCCGCCCACGAGTGCCCTCTTCTGATCGATAAAATGTCCTCGCGAGGATCTCTTTTGTCGAGCAAAACGAGTAGACAAGCTTGTCTCATTATCCCACTCAGCGATTTATTGCTCTATCTTGAATCAAGTTTGGTCGTCACGAGATTGAGAAAAAAAAATAAGAACAAAAGAAGCCCAAATTTTAAAGTACCCAGAAGATCAACTTTCTTAGAGAAAAAATGGTCTACACTAGTCATTTTCCAGACAATACAAAAATTCCGGAAGACCATGAAGATCCATCAGAGGTAAAAATTTTTGGCAAAAAAAATTGCATTATTGAGATTTTTTGACTTTGGCCGAAGGTCAAGAAAAAAAAGATGTTCGTGAAATAAGATCCACGCGTTTTGTATTTCAAAAAAGGACAAATACCCAAAACTCTATTTGCTCGAAAAAGAGCGTCCTTCGAAAAGTCTACTTCGAAGAGAGGGAGGTTACATGATATTTGTTTTTTCAAAGATTCAATATTATCGCGGTCGATGACCAATCTTTTGAACAAATCAAGGGCTAATTACTTTTAATTTTTTAATCAAGAGAACAAAAAAATACTGAAAACGCTAATGACGGAATTCGAAATGGCACAGAAGGTAATCATCATCCCGGCATTTATTCGAAAAGAATAGCAAAAACGAGCCACAGGGGTCACCAACCAGGCTTTTTCTTGAGGTTTTGCACCTGGTTTATTTCGAATCTGAGAATCATTAAGAATGTGCTGAAAAGGCCTTTTCACAGCTAAATTAGATGACTTGGGATCATTCAAATCTGAATAATTTTATTATTCTGCTTTGTCCCGACTCATGGGTGGTCTGAAACGAAAAAACCTGACTTTTAAATTTATTTATAGGCGAATTACATAGCCGACTTGGAATTCGCCGCGAAAATTGGAAAGATTTTGTTGGAGCAGAATCAAGAACTGGACTTGCATTGCCAGACCTTGGAGAAAAAAGTTGTGGATCAGGTAAAAAGGGAGAAGAAACTCAATTTTAAAACAGACGATTTTCAAGAGCTAACATATTGACGCCCTTATCTTGAAGAGATCCTTACTGACAGTAAAAGCATTCGACTTTGCTTACATAGAGTTTAAGGGATCCCCTCCCGATTTGAAAAATTTTATCGAGAGCTTTTTTCTGATATATTTTTGAAATCTCCGTTGTCTGGCGATCATTTTCATATATAATGTCAAGAGGAGTCCGTCACGTGGTAAGCCGTGATACAGCTTTGAAAATGGCTTATTTCAATGAAAAATTTTACTTAGAAAAAATTCGCAGTTTTTTCGACTTTTCAAAGTCTTCATAATCAGATGAATAAGGGCTCTATAGAAAGCTTAGAAGAAACTGATTAAGAAAAAAATAGATTTAATAAAATATCTAACCACTAAAATGCGCTAGAGAGCAAAGAAAGTCATAAAAATGGCAAAAATCAGTGAAAAAACGTCTTGTGAAGAAAATTTCTACAATCCTTGACGGAATCACATGTCTGTACTAGAGATTGTAGATCAGGGATCAAGGAAGACAGTTGTTATTGATTTAGGGCTCTATCTAAGAGCAGAAAAAACTAGTTCGACTTTGAAAATGGCCCAAAATGGGGGTTTTCGCGAGTACCAATGTCTTTAGCCCGTCTTTTGAAGGTGTTTCCCCTTATTAAAACTAATTTCTATACTAGAGTTTGTTCATTAAGAAACGGGCTTCAAAATGAGCCCTCATTCCTATAAAAAGCTCAGGCCTAAAAAAAGTAGTTCGAAGTCAAAGTTGACGAAATCGGGGGGAGATCCCTTAAAGTAAAGCCTAACCCCAACCCTAACCTATTGACCCCCTTAATCAACATTTTTAGGATGAACAAATCCGCCATCTGGAGAAACAGCTCAATATTCTTCGCGATTTGGAAGACAACAGATGCAAAGTAAGAAATCTCCAATACACAATTTTAATTATTCATTTCTCATCCAGTCTCGTTTCAATTATTTTATCAATTTTCCTCTTTTAGGTTTATGACCAGCTTCAAAGCTCTTGCTCCGAGTTTGAAAAAGAAAACCGCCAGCTTGCCGAGCGCCATCGAATTGCCATCGAGCAGATTGAAAAGTTGAAGCTTCTGAGCGACGAGCAGGAAGTCCAATTGAACAATTTGATGGAGGAAATGATCTGCATCAAAGGAATGGGAAATTCGACTGAAATCAAGGAAGAGAACCACCAGGAAGAAAAGAAGGAAGATGATGATCAATTGAGGCTGAAAGTGGTGATGAAGGATTTGGAACTAGAAAAATCAAGGGGGAAGAAATTGGAGACGGATTTGAATCTCATAATCTCAGGTCCGTTTCGGCTCAAAAGTTGTTTTTGGTCAATCGGTTGTTCAGATTACGATTCGCTTCAAAAGGAAAACGATTCCTTGAAGGACGAAAACGGGGATTTGCGAAAAATGAACGAGCTCCATGTCGAGCGGCTGAAACAGCTAGAGGAGCAGGCAGAATTTCACTCGGTCAAGTCCCACGCCTCCACTAGCGATGAAACGCTGGTCAAGGAGCTGGATGAAAAGTACAATTCGCTCAAGTGTAAATATGAAAGAATTGTGACTCAGGAAAGGGCTCATTTATAACTTATAATAGATAAGTAAAAAAGTCAGATTCTTATTGGCTATTTGGCCGAAAACAGAATTTTGATTGGCTCCTTTTTCTCCTAAAAAGCCCTTGAAAAGATCAACCGCCGAAATACCTCAAAAACAACGCCCGAGTACAACCAAATCTTCCGTAAACTATTCTCCCTCCTCTCCGATTCAATCGACGAGAAAAAACAAGCCCTCCTCTTTCGACCCCGTCAACTCCAACTGCTCAGATTTCGCCGACCTTGACATTCTCCAGTAGAATCTCAAGAGATTCGAGAAACACGCCCAGTCCAACTGTTGATCTTCCAAGAAGTGAGATGATTTTTGAAGAGTCGAGTTTAGGTAAATTGAGATTGAAAAGAGACGGTTTTTAAAATGTCAGAAAGGTTTAGTCAGCTCGGTCGCGGAATTCGCAAGATCGGTTATCTTGCTGATTCTGATGGTGTTATGGGTTCTGATAGCACCGAAAGCGAAAAATTAGGTTTACATTGTTCTAGGAGTTTTTGTCGAAAAATGTCAAGAGTTATTTGAATGTCGAAAAATGTCAAAATGTCAAGTGGTCCTCAAGAAATGTCAACAGTCCTCTAGAAAATGTCTGGTAGACTGTTTCGTAAAGATTTATTTCAGTAAACTTGGCGGAACCGTGATTCAAATCATTCTTCAAAAAAATCTTCTGTATGTGCTGTTCATAAACATCTGTAAATACAGTCAAAGTACAAAAGTCATTAGCTTAAATTTTTCAATGGATTCCTTTTGCAATCGCATTTCTAAAGAAAAAAAATATATTTGATGAGGATTTCGCTGGAAAACCTGATTTTTCAGAGGGCTCTTCATCTGACGACTGAGCAATATACTCGATGAAATATTCGTTCTCTTGAGACATTTTTACGAAAGCTTAGACGAAGTTTTTAGAAATGAAAAAGAAAGATGAAAGACTATCCACACATCACAGTCTTTTGCAAATTTAATTGCAGAAAAGAAGTTCAAGAAAACACTGTTTTGATTAGCCCATTATTCAGTCTATTTTTTGTTTACAGAGAGGAGTTGCATCCCTGCGATCAGACTTGAATAACAACAGTGTTATCTTAAGAAGAGAAGACATCCTAATGGAGATATTCAGGAATGAGACAATGCGACTTCTTGCTGACCTACTCGTTAGTACAGGAAATGAAATATTTTTATGGACAGTCTAAGCAATTTTAAAGATCATTGCTGCTTTAATATTTGGAGGTATCTTCTTTGTCTACCTGTATCTGAAATGCTGCGGATCAAGAAGAAAAGGACATAATTTCCAAAATGGAATTTGAATTTTCGGTTCTTAGAATAAACTGAGTAAATTTTAAAATTGTGATTTTTGTTTAAAAAAGGCATAGTTAGCAAAATTTGAATAATAAGTAAAGTTCGTGGTTTTAAATTATTCGTCGAATCAAGTTTTAGACGCAAGGTCTCCCTCTCACTTGTGTTTTCAGCAATAATGAATAGCTCCTAAGAGAGCCAGAACTTTGTTTCTAGAGCGAGGACGCAGTATTGCTTCTTGCTTAAAAATTCACGAGAGATTCTGTGTTTCAGCCCATTTCTGCTGCAGAGGCCAGTACCACGACTCCAGTATTAGAGAGAGATGGAGAAGAAAAGCATGATGAAGAATATGACCTTTTGTGAATACAGAAAATATTTGTTTCAGAGATTTATTGAGCCCTACAAGAAAATGGTTTCCAGATGCAACTTTAAAATTTAGGAAAAATTTTTAACCCCAAAAATGCGCAAAAACGCACCAAATTTTGAGGTTTTTAATTAAGGGGGTAGACATCGCAAACTGGATTTTCGAGATGATTTTTCTCCTCGGTTACCCCCTAATTTTTCCTTCTCGAATAAGATAAGGGAGTCAATATCTAAAGTTTCGGACAAACATCATCTCCAAAATTACCATTTATGATGTCTACCCCCTTAAACAATTCTGTAAAAATCTTGAAAAAAACCAATAGTAAGGGAGCATTAGTGCTCTTCGTCATCTTGATTTCGTCTGTCACAATTTACTACATGTAAGACTCCCTAATATCTTCTGATAATGAGCAAGTTTTCAAGTTATTCGCTGAAAGAGATCCAAGAAGAGTACGAAAAGTATCTCGAAGAACTTGCGAATAAAACCGAATCGACAGAATCTAAATCGATGACTCTGATAACAACAACGACTAACGGTATCGGAGGAACCGTCGATTTTGGAAGCGGAGATCAATCACTTCCATTATCAACAAGCCCACCAGCAACAAGCGCAGTTGCGGTGAGATCCATCTCGGCGAACAAACAGACTCGATTGATGGACTACAGCCATCATTCTTTCCAAAGAAGCTTTGCGCATCCGAGAAACCATCCGATCATCATTGAGCATTTCCCGTCGAATACTGAACAACCTCCAGTCACAATATAACTTATTACTATTTATGTCGATAAAAGAGAAGGGCCTTGATTGTGTCAAAAGCAGATTAAATATAAGGAACCAAATGATGTGTATATTCGAATGAATAAAATGTTTCCTCAATAGCGAAAAAAATAATAAATAATCGATTTAGCCGTCTTTCTTTTGAAAGCGATTTTTAAGCGAATCTTCGATGGATGTTCATATCCATTCTAGAGACGAGCAAATGATGCAGATGAAGAAAACTGTCTTGGTCTGTGTTATAATTGGTCTTCTGATTTTGTCCGGGTCATTTTTTAAGAGAAACCGTCTTTCTTTTTGACAAAAATAACCTATACAGACACTTGTGTACAACTCAAAAGGGGTTCATGAAGAAAAAGAAGCTTCAAAAAGACACGAAAAGCTGATAGAAACAATTTGGAAACAGCACTGGAAGATGGAGCAGAAAAAGTAACACACTGAAGACGAAAATCAACACAAGAAATAATTTTTTTTCTACTAAATATTGAATTTATTGTTCAAAATCATCATACAGAAAGAGAAACTTTTGAATTCGTTGTCAATCCAGTCAATTTTCGAACAGAAATCGTGAGAAACTACAGGAATTCTACAGCAGTTTTTACTTTTTGATGAAAAAGAAAAAGGCGAGGATGAAGAGGATCATCGACGGGAACTGAGCATTGGCGGCGCTGCAGGGCAACTCGATCTTGCACTCGTTGTCGGTGTTTTTCTTGATCCAGTCTTTGCTGTTTTTCTCCCAGTTGTCGCAAAACTCTTAAGAATATGTAGGATCAACAAAGAAGTTGTTTGACTTACTTTCTTTTTTGGTGTTTTCTTTGAGATGGTCGCAGAACTCAGTTCCACAGGGCCATGTCAAATCGCAGTTGTTTGTTTTCACAGCTGCTTCCCAAGTTGTCTTCGTGGCAAGCAGTCCCTGAGTCTTGCAATCCGCTAGTTTTTTGTTAAAATCGAATTTCATCTTAGGTTACTCTTACCTTTTACCGTATTCATTGCAGTTTCTTGGGCTTTGCAAGTTTCCGACATAGCTGTCGTTTCACCGTTTTCCGTCATTTTTTAAACTCGTTCTCGATTCGGTGGAAAAATAAGAATGAAGGACAACTGCCAAAATATAGAGAGAGACGGAAAAAGTCGTTAAAAGAGATGAAAATTCCAGCGTGGTAAATCCATGCTAACCTTTACTCAGCAACAGGACTTACCTTCGGGATGAGTACGTATCTACTCATGGCTCTATCATTAGTATTCGGGGTTTCTGGAAAATTCCAGAAGACATTTTATGAAATGAAATGGGTTTTTGTGATGAATTTATTTTCAGTTGCAATTTGAAAAACCTATTTTGACAAGCATTTTTTGAGGAGGGCTACTCTTTTGGTCTACTCGAATGAGGATCTTCATTTTCAACATTTAATCTTCTTAGATCTTCCTTGACCAATGAGCAGCAAATGGTAGCAGCAACGAGGCAGGAGGAAAGGAAAATTAAACAGTTGAAGCTGGCTTCTTTCGGTGGGCAGTCTAAAGATCGGAAATTAAGGGCGTCGGAGGCCAAAAACGGCTAACCTTGAGAAGAGTCCTTGTTGAGAAGAATCGCTTGAGCAATTTGAGTTAGAATTACTCCAGATAATTGCTGTAGAATTCCGATAAAACCCGCAACAAATGTGCATGGCTCGGGAAACGTCAGCTTTAAATTTTTTTACTTAAAAGTCTTTCTTTCATAATTCACCTCGAAACTAAACTGCATAATGAGATTGAACATCGATGAAACGCAAGAACCAATCAGCCCAAAAAGCACGAAATCCGCCCAAACCAGCCCGTGGTGAAACAAAATCGTGACTCCGACGAAACAAAGTGTAAAAACCACGGTATTCGAAAGGGTAAAAGTCTTGAAGAGCTTTGTTTTATCAACGAGTGTGCCAACAATCGGGCCCGAAAAAGCACCGGCAACGAGCATGACGAAGGAAATTCCGCCAATGATCTTGTTCACGCCGTTCGGGTCGATTTCATCGCAGAATGAGGGCTTTAGAATCTGATTGATAAGGGTACAGAGGGCGAAAAACACTCCGGCCGAGATTGATCCCCTAAAATTTTCAGAAAACTATTTTCCGAAAAATCTTACCCAGCTTGAAGTAAAAGCCAATTAGTATTCTTCGCAAGGCTTTTTGAAGTTTGGAGACAAGCTTTGACTGTATCAAGATAATCAAGCTTTTCAGGTTCTTGTCTCTTTTTTGCCGCAGTTATAGATGGCGGGAGCTCCGGAAGCGCTGGAATACCGACTTTTCATGGTCAAAAATTATGAAAATTATATTTTTCTTTCCGATTTTGACCGTTTTCCTATGACCATGGAAAACATAACCATCGCAAAAATCGCTTGTGGTGCGAAAAGACAGAGCATTTGGAATTGAACTTCCTCCACTGCCGCCTCATTTTTCATCCAATCAACAGGGTAAGAAGTGGAATTGAATGTCTTCACCGGACCTCTGATAATCAGCGCAGGAAGGAGGTAGCCAACGGAATTTCCAAAAATCATTCCTCCCGCTGCAATGGCGGTGGCAAAAGAGAGCTCGTCAAGGGGGAACCATCGCTCGGCAATGACTCCTGGCATTCTTTATTTTGCTGGAAAATTGCGTTTTCTGAAGAAAATGGGTTCTTTATCTTGATTTTTCAGCCTTTCATGAATACAAAATTATTACTCATCGAGCTCAACAACTGCGCCACCAAGTGCAAAGGCAGCATATTCGGCTTCACCACACACTTTGCCAACGCCGCCGCCGCTGCCAAAAATGACCCGACCCTAAGCGCCACTTTGATGTTTCTGAGTTCGAGCCACCAGATTATCGGCAACATAAAAACGCAAAAGGAAACCATGTAGATTTGAGTCGTCCAGGAGATGGTGGAGAAAGATGTATGGAAAAAGGAGGCGAAAAGGTCGGGGACCATGATGTAGTTGACCCATTGGAAGGAGGCAAGAAATGCATTTCTGAAAAACTTTTGAAAAATCATTCACTAGGGCGGATCAAAAAAGGGTTGCTCGTCTGTGATTGGCTTGATCGAAAAAAAACTGTGTTCTGATTGGCTTGCTCAACACATACAAGCTTCTGATTGGCTTGCTTGAAAAATACTGTCCTCTGATTGGCTTAGAGGAGCACCGACCAAAGCTCCCCAGTGGGACCCCAACTGCCCCCCGATTTCGAGGATTTAGCCAACCCTAACCCTAACTTTTTCAAACTTACCCAAAGAAAATGCCCAAAACAATCCATCGATATCTCTCTGGTTTAACATGCAAATTCCACTGAAACGACTGAATTGATAATCTCATTCTCTCTTATTTACTTGTACTTTTATTTCAAAAATGAACTATGAAGAAATTATACAGCAAGTTGTATTCTATTTGATCTAGCAATTATCCAAGGTAAATCGATCAAGTTTTGTTCCATTCTGAGAGCCAGCTCAGAGTCAGATTGAAATCGTTTGCCAATTTTACATGACGAGGTTGGTAAAATTCCCTGAGCATTTTTTCTGTCTTCGCAGCTGGAAAAATCAATGAAATATTTATTGAAAGAACCTACAAATTCCCAAGTCGCCAGGATAAATCGAAGTCCTCCCCTTCGAGCTCGGCATACAATCCATTCCATTTTCTGCCGTTTCATCCCTGACACAGTAATAACCATCTTCTCTTTTTACAAATTTATCTTCGTCGAAGAATTTTTTCAATTTCAGAAATCGCTCGAGCTCTATCATCACCTCCCAAGGCCTTGATTTGAGAGAATTTCCATCAAGGATGAGACCAGTGTTCGCGAAGATTTTTGGATCGCCCGTGTTTGATCGATAGTATTTGTAGAGATATCCGTACGCGCCGTTCGCCATCACTAAAATCAAGAATGACTGGCTGGGAAATCGTCAAACCTGTGGTCATTTCTCTAGGAACGCCTTCAGAATTTGCATTTTCCGTCAAAAGAGGCAAGTAAGTCTCGACATATTTGTCGAAACTCAAGTCCGCCAACGGCATCAGCGCGGAGTCTGACCCAAGTGTTTTCTTGTTCAAATGTCCCATGTGACCTGCTTTGTCATCTTTCATATGCTTGAAATCAGAGAGAAGCCGATGAACAGGATCACATAGAACTGAAGAATGATGAGAAAGGAACCTAAAGAAATATCTTACTAGTGATGCATTGAACATTTTTCTTCCATGTCTTCAGATTTTCATGCTTTTCGAGAAGAGCTGGATTTTCTTCAAGATAATCAAGGAGCCATTTGATTCCAGCCATGCCAGTTTTTGCCATGAAGAAGTTCTCTCGATCAGACTCCAGATTCTCTTCAATTTTCTTCCTCAAATCTTCCAGCGACCAGATTCGATAAAGATTCTTTAGGTAATTCTTGAACGATAATTCTGAGTCTTCAAGAGTCTGGAAAGGACTTTCCGCATAACCCCTGATCACTTGAGGGTGATGCCCGAAAAATCGCTGGAGAGCTTTTGTTCCGCACTTTTTCGCACCAGTAACCACGATGTTTGGCAGTTGGTAAGCTAAGGGGTCAGATTCTAGAGCGAGCTCGAATTCGGCGATTGACTCTTTTGCTTCTTCGTCTAAAAAAGTTGACAAATGAGCGATAGCCTATCGCCGATAGGGGACGGTCTTACTCTTCAAAAACTTAAGGAGCTCCCTCTGATAAGCCGCTTCCGTCAGTTCTTCTTTCAAACTTTCATCAAACTTTGCCTTCAACTCATTTCTCCTCTCTCCCAAATCCACAGAAAAGCGATCTTCAGCTTCATCACGTTCAGAATAAAATTCTGCTGATAAAAATTCTCCAAACTTCCTTCTCTCAAATCTTTCTCTTCCCTCATTTCCAGCAAAATAAACTGAGATTGCAAAGAGAATGAGAATTGTGAAAATTTCGAAAATTCTCGGTCTCCGCATCTTTTTTTAATTATTTTGACATTTGGCATTTAAATCGGGCGATTGTTTCGTCCTCAGGGTGACATAACAAAAAACGCAGATTATGATTGTCGTTTAAACTTTCCGATTATCACGAGAGGAAATTTTCAGAAAAAAGAAGGTAACTTTGGTTAGATTATCATGAATAAAGTCATTCAATTCGAATAAAACAAGTTCAAAAACTTTATTAAAAATTAATTTTTCAAACAAAGACATTGAAAAGAAATGAATGAGTTAGCTTCAATGCTAGTATTTGGCTTCTACGGAGTTTCGGTCGGTGAAAAACTTTGAGTAGAAATAAACTCGTTGCCACCTAGATTGAAAAATATATTTTGATCAAAGTTAGAGCAAATAATATCACCGTTGCAAAGATGGTCCTGGCAAATCATCGTGCAGATTTCCGAATCATTTTCTATTATAATTTCTTGTCCATTGTCATCAATTATACTCCCGCCCTCTTGGTAATAGATGCATCCTTGCTCGACCTCATCAGTTGCGTTAAGACACCCTCTTGTCATTATTTCAACTGATTTAATGGTGAAATTAAAATCAAAACGATAAATAAGTTACTTAGTCCCCCTGGATAAATCTCAGAAAAAGCAATAACATTTGTGCTAAAGCATCCAAATCTGCTCTCGCACATCACTGGGTTATCCTGTTCGCTTATCGCAGTGCACCAGTTAACGTCGTTAATTGTTTGATCGCTACATTCGTAACATGTAACATCTGATAAAAGAGTGGATGTTGTTGAAGTTGTTGTTGTGGTTGATGTTGCTTGCGTTGTAGTTGCTGTTTGAGCGCAGTCAAACTGTCCAGAAGAAAACAAAATAGGGCGCATATGACCAAATGAGTCATGCGTAGAGATGATTTCGGAAGAGATGCTCGAGTTGTTTATTTGGATTCGTTCGATTCCAGCTCCATTTGGATTCGATTTCCTGTATGAACCATGCTTGTTTTCAAAATCATCCTGATGAAATCTTCCATCATAACCGTAGAACCCATCACCAACACTGTAAATGATTCCATTGAGCTCAATGACTGTGTTAAGATAATGAACTTGAAGAAGATTTCCCAAGAACGACCAATGGCCAGATTGACCATAATAAATGAAGACTTTGCCTGGTGATGAGCTATCATATTCGTCATAGCCGCCAATTGTCAGCATGTTTTCTCCGAATCCAAGGCATCCTGGATGAAAGAGAAGCCTAAAATTATTGGAAATGAGATAAATTAAAATTCGATTTTCATACTTTGGATGAGAATTCAGACCAGTCCAACCATTTGACCGAAGAATTTCAATATAAGTGCCATCGTCTCCGCCAATCGCAACTGGTTGATTGTTCAAAGAAGCCATGCAACCGTATTCGTGATCATAATAGGTGTTATAATTGACCAAAGTTGTTCTGGATCCGTCAAAGAGCTGAGTCCATTTGTAATTGTGATGTCGGAAGCCGGTGTAGACTGAACAAGTTATAAGTATACAGTCAGAATTTTCCTTCACATAAGGAAAAAATTACCCCCATTTGACGTGGTTACGATTCCCGAGTAATGGTCAACTCCCCTCTGCAATTCGACAGACAATTGACGAATATCGCACCCAATAACTAGGTGAATCTAAAATAAAAACGATCTTTTCGTCTTCTTAAAATAACTTATCCAACATTAGTACTAAGACGACTGCCTCCAAAAATGAAGACATTATCTTGGTAGACAGCACTGACTGTGTAAAGAAGACTGTTTTCGGCATAACTGTAATGTCGGTTTTCCTGGAATCCACCAAAAGCATCCGTAACATAAGTCAGATCATTTGATGGGCGATGATTAACGTCCTCAGACAAGAGCGTTATAAATTCGTTGTTTTTTGAAGGATTTTCGTCAAAGCATTTGCACTGAGAAAAGCCTTGCAAAACATGGCGACTGTAACAATTGTCAATACAGCTCCAGTTGTTCAAACAATCCATCGCGCACTGGTCAAATTCCTGCAGCGCCTTGACTTTGCATTGCTGAAAACGCATTGAGATGCGCAATGTATAAATACAGACCAAACCTGAAACTCAAAGTCCGTCTCCAAATTATCACAACTTTGGCAAAGAGGATGATCGCAGCCTTCACATCCGTTCTGGCAGTTTTGTCCGCATGGGCAGTCCGAAACGCATTCCCCGAGGTCAACAAGACACGTGTTCTCACACGGATGATTATCGCAATTATTCCGGCAATCAACAAAGACAACCGAGCACTCAGTATCACACTGTTGGCCTGAATGAGATCAAAATTAAAATCTCATGAATATGGTGTCAAATCTCTCGATCTCTCTCTTTCCTAGTTCCAAATCAGGGCATCTTGCATCAAACCCTTCCCAATTGGCCGAAAAAACGGACTTCGCAAAAACGAAAAAACTTGAAAGCTTCATCTTTCCGCAGCTCGAACTATTTCCTACCCCTTCATGGCGAACTTTAAATGCACTGATGTTAATTACGGCAATATTTCTTCAATTGGAATTTCGATTCCCGCATTTGATGATCCGCGGTCAATCTTAACGATCCATTGAATAACCAATTTTCCTACAGAAAGTTTTTATTGACAACTTTCCTACAGTCTCCTCATTTTTTTATTATGAAATGGAAAGTTTCAAAGAGATATTTTCTTCCTTATCTTCTTTTCTTTTCGTATTTTTCTTGTAGAATTCTTCTAGCTCTGTTATGGACTGTAGCAGCGGGGCACCCTTTGTTTCTGGAAGTTTTTGGCTGAAAAAGAGGTTGAAAAAGAGTGTCGAAAGAATGGCTATACCAAAGTCTAAAAACAGCAAACATCAAAAGCGCAAAAACAAATTTGGGAATGCAAGTTGAAATAAATCCTAGCTTCGCAATCTGCGGAGCAATCAGGGACCCGAATCTTCCTCCAAGCGAGCATATCGCGAAGCAAGTGGCGCGAATATCTGTCGGGAACATTTCACCGGTGTAGACGAAAAGAAGGGCGAAAACGGCGGAGACGGCGAAAAATGTTGTGTATTGAAGAATGAGGACAGTGAGATCGAAGGTTGAAGAAATTGAGTTTGCCTGAAAAATAAGTGTCTCACAATGCTAAACGAGATCTTTATTAGGGGAACCGACAAAAAATTTCGACAAATTTTGCATGGAAATTTTCAACCAATCAGAAGCCTGGATTCGGCTTACCGGCCAATCACCAGCCGAGTAGCCGCCTACGCAAAATTCGTCGTAATTTTTTGTCGGTTCCTGAAATCAACCCCTTTGTTAGGCAAAAACTTGCCTGTAAGTAAATCACCACACTACTGGCGATCGAGCAAACTCCCGCCAGCAAGCATCCCTTTCCAATGAGAACTGTTCTGTAGCACCAGACCATATTCACCACCAGAACCATGAGCAATGCCCCCAATCCCTCCATCGCCGCCGTCAGCACATTATTAACCAGCGTATTTCCCGGCAAATCAGCAGGCAACAGCAGCGCGAAATAATACATTCCAATAAACATCCAAAGAAAAAACATCCTCAAAACAACAGAACGGGTTGAGTCTCGAGCGAGGATTTTGACGACTTTAGTGACGAGTTTTTCTTTTTTTACATCTTCGTTGTTTTCAGAAGCAAGGGCTTTTTGCTCCTCAAGGATTTCGTGAAGAAGTTCTTCTGAAAGCTCCGAGCCACAGTTTTTACTGTATTGCTTGAGAGCATTTCTGGCTGGGATGAATTTTCCACTTGAGAATAACCAACGATAGGACCTTAAAATTGCTGTAAAAAAGTTTTCTCAAAAACCTGTGTAGAAACCTGAGTCAGGTCCTTTTAACCCAAAAAAAGCTGACTCAAGTTTTTAACACAAAAAACTGAGTCAGGGTCCTTTACCTCCCAAAGAAGCTCTCGAAGGATCCTGAGTCAGGTTTTAAACACCGAATCCTGAGTCAGGGTCCCGAAAAGCCCAAAGAAGCTCTTCTAGGACCCTTACTCAGGGTTTTAGCACAGAACACTGAGTCAGGATCCCAAGTGCCCAAAGAAACTCTTCCCGGACCCTGACTCAGGTTTCAAACACAGGAATCTGAGCCAAAGCCTACCTTGGCACAAAATACCAAACAAAAAAGCTGACAGTCGGCATGATACTCAGCGCCACAAGAATATCCAACCAGGAGTCAAGAAAGAACCCAAGAATCGAATTCAGAAAAACGCCAAAGCTGAAAATCACTCCACAAGCAAACATGCCCGTTTGAGTTCGGAATTTTGGAGTGCTCATTTCGGTCAAATACACAAAGCAAATGACGCTGTTAAAAGTGTTTTACATTTTTTGTCCTTCGATCAAAATTGACCCAAAAACAGAAAACACTTTCCTAGCTCCATGAGCACAGCCATTCATAAAAATCCTCCCAATAATGAAAAATCCGACATTTTGCGGCCCAAGAATTCGCGTAAACAGCGCTGCCAAGGATGATAAGAAGGAAAAAATGACCATCGCAGTTTTTCGCCCAAACTTGTCAGAAATCAAGCCGGAGAGTAACACACCGGGAAAGAGGCCCATCATCGTCCCGGTTTTGAAGTCGTGAACGAGCTAGTTGCAAGATGAGGAGGTGAAATCAAGGAAGAAGACCTACTTTTTCCCGATCGCAGAGGAGACTGAAATGGATTGCAGCGGTATTTTCAGTCCAATTATTGGCGAAAGAATATTCGATAGGAAGACCATTTTCGGTGCAGTTTTTGGATCGATTTTCTAGACGAAATTAAGTGAAAACCAGAATAACTTTTTTTTATTTATGATAATCAATTTAATGAAAATTAAATAAATGAACTAACCATTCAATCTCCAATCAAAAATCTAGGTCGAACCCCTCGATTATGCTCTAATTAATAAATATCATGTCCTTTGAATACCTGGGAGAGCAGCTAGAATCACATCACTTGTAATAAAAGATCCAGCAACTGTCCACAAAATCAAACTCAAGCCAGCACATAAAAATCTCGGATATTTTGCATTTTCGTCTATTACATCGAAAATTCTGTCCAGATTGCTTTTCTTCTCCTTGTTCATCTTTTCTCTTTCTTCCATTTTTTTGATTTCTCAAAGAAATATTTGATGATTTTTTTTCTGTTTTAGATGGTGCGACAATTTTTTTTTGAGTGATTAAGTTTACGACCCCGTTTTTTTGTCTAACTAAGCCAATAAAGGCGTAAAAAACGTAAAAATCGGCGGGTGGTCAATTTTGAAGATTTTCAAAATCGAGCTTTTTTCGCGAAAAAATCAGATATTAGTTCTTGACATTTTACCTCGAAGTGAAAATCTCGCTTGAAACAACTCTTTTTTCTTGTGTTTCTTTTTTTTTTCTTGAAAAAGCAAATCAATGGAAACAAAAAAAAGCGAATCAGAAGGGGGCCGCGAAGCAATTTGCCTGGACAAATTTGGCAAAGGTAAAGGCAATGAAATGATTATGAGCAGCCGCGGACAGTTTATGCATTGGTATAGATGGGGGTCCACGGTAACATGACTTTGAGCAATTCCTGCTTTTATCACGTGACACAGATAAGGCGGTCTTTTTTCTTATTTTTGCAATTTTCTAATTTATTTTTTCTCATTCATGTGTTCAGATTTTTCTTGTTCTTCTTCATAGGAGTAGATTTAGGAACAATGATCGAGTACTCGTCATCCTGATGGACAAGTGGAATGTCAAGTGTAGGAGAATTCAAGCCTGAAAAAGCAGAGCAGCTCGATTCTTGATGAGACTGAGAAAAGGCGTTTCTTCTTTCGCGGACGATCGAATATTTTGCCGGCTTCATCAAATCTTCTGTTCCAAATGATACCAGCTCCCACAAATCGACGACTAGAAAAAAAACTGAATTTTGGTGCGGATCAGACACTAGGGTGGGCGATACCCTCGGGGGGCGTTTTTGGGGGGTAAGGGTTTTCTCAGCCAATGAAACGTCGGTGTTCCCTGCGTGAGCCAATGAGAATCGAGCGCTTCCCCAAGCCCTCCAACCTTTTGCCCACCCTAGGTTTGATGAAGTACCTGATCTAAGTCCTCGTTTTCCTCTTCTCCTAGTGAAATTTTCTTTTTTCTTCAAGTGAATATAGCACAAGTACTTCAGCAAAACTCTGACGATAGCATACAAAAGGGCAGTGACAGAAAACGCCGCCATCGCGAAAAATATCACCTTGAAAATTTTCGAGTTCGCAAGAGCCGCCAGAGTTTGAAATGCTCGCAAATGCTCGCGAGCGCAAAGAGCGAGAGCAAAAATTTATCATTGCTCTGAGAGCAGGGGAGCGGGAGCATGAAAATGAAGTTGGCTCGAGAGCCAAAAGAGCGCGAGCCCAAATTTGAAACCGCTCGCGAGCGCGGAGAGCACGAGCGCATATGTCGGCAATGCTCGGGAGCTAGACGAGCGGGAGCGGCTGCTCTCGTGCTCGCCATGGAATTGACTCACGAGCGGCTCGCGAGCAAAATTAAAGGAACAATTTTTTGCATGATTATTCACTTTCATGGATAAATTTCTCTCGTGGATCAATTTTTCGTGTTTCCGTTTTCTTCAAGCTTCATTAGGTCCGTAATCTCGGCAGCGGAACGCGAAAAGCTGAGAGTAAACAGATAAAAGATGCTCACCGCGAAGTGCTAACTCCTGTGAGAGGGACTCATTTGGAATTAGTAACGGGGTCGCCGAATCACTTTAGGCTCTTGAAAGCTGCTCGCGAGTCAGATTTTTCTGCTCGCGAGCCAATCGAGCGAGAGCAAAATTTGACCAGTGCTCGGGAGCCAGGAGAGCGAGAGCGCGAAATAAAATGTGCTTGCGAGCGCAAAGAGCGCGAACGCTGAAATAAATGCGCTCGGGAGCACGAAGAGCATCATGTTCGTGCTCGCTCGCTCTCAAGTGAGCCGCTCGCGAGTCTCGAAAATTTCAAACGCTGAGAGCCGCTGCGGAAATTAGCGCCGAACCATATGTTTTGAACAAATTTCCTGAAAAAAATTATTTTCGAAAGTCGAAATTCGAAAAAAACGAACCTGTTCGGATTTCCATTTTGTGATCGTGCATTGTGCTCTCTGTAATGAGAGTATCGTCGTTAATGATGTTGCTTATCTCTTCGATTGGAATCGGCATTTTTACGAGAGAACCGGAATGACTCGAGAAAAAATCATATAGAGAGAGAATAAAAAATGCATCACTTATTTATGCGCCCGTCATATCCTCTTTATCCCCGCTGAAATCAATATCGATGCGCCCGTGTTTCATCTGTCCAGCTTTATATCTGCTCAGGCAGGTACTTTAACAGCCCGTCATAGACTATGAAAAGAAGATGTAACTATGACTCATAGTTACATCTTCTTTTCAATAAAGAATAAGCTGGTCTTTTTCCGCCATATATAACCATTTTGGTAAAGACAGGCCTCTGCAACCTAAACAGAAAACCTGAGCCAGGGTCCGAAAAATTCAAAACGAAAAGCCGCGTAGCGGCCTTTTAAAAAACGAAGCTGCGAAGCGGCTTCGCAAAACTACCATTTATATGGATCAAAATATGATTTCTGGCAAAGCCGCTTTGCGGCTTTATTTTTAAAAAGCCGCTACGCGGCTTTTCGTTTTGGATTTTTCGAACCCTGACTCAGGTTTTCTACACAGGTTCTCGAGGAAAGGGATTCCTAAAAGAAATTATAATTGGGAAAAAATGATTCATTTTTTCTAAAGACCAGAAGTTTCTCTGAACAATCAGCATTAGAAGTTCACCATTTCTCCGCCAAACATGGCCAGTGGCTTGTCCATCCGAAGTCCTTAGGAAAGCAAATCTTCGCGCCTTATCGAAAATGTTCGAACACATGAAAATTCTTCGGAATAGGCTTTATTCATGCGATTTAGAAACTGAGTTATCAAAGCATTTAATATCGTATCGTGGCAGCTTTCGTTTGTCCGTGTTGCTGATAAACACACTCCAACATCCATCTGCTAACCTCCAAGCGCCACTCGTTAAACACGTTCTCGTATTTTTAGAAAACATATAGCCCCGAATCAACTGTTGTTTGATCGTATCGATATAAACTTTGTGCAAGTTTGGAATAACTGGCGCTGGAAAAATCGAGTTATTGAAATTCTCTTCCTTGATTTCACAATTCCGCGGTCAGATTTGAGCCAATTAGATGTCTCTTTTCGGCTTGTTGGCCAATCAGATTGCCGGAAAGAATTATTGCGAAATTCGAATGTATTTTTGCACATTCTTTTCCCGAAATCTGATTGGCCAATTAGCCGAAAGGCGACATCTTATTGGTCAATTATCTAACCAATATTTCGCTAAATAATTCCTTTCGGGTTTAACCAATTTATGGAAGTGATTTGATGGATCAGGGTTTTGATTGGCCGGAAGGCCAAATAGAGCAATCTTATTGGCTATCCGAAAATGCACTTCCATAAATTGGTTTAGTCCTTTTTTCAATTTTCTTGAATTTTCATCATAAAAATTCATATCTGAAGTTCAGAATCTGAACTATAGAGGACAAGAAAATTTATGATTCATCAATATTCGAAAATTATTTTTGGTGAAAACGGAATTATTTAACGCAACCGACTCTATCTGTTTGGTCTTATTTGTCTCCTTTGTAAAAACTCTTCAACCTCATGTTTGAGCACTTGATGACTTACATATTTCATTTAATAATTCAGGCAAATTGACTCGAAGTTGTCACGTGTGCTTGGGCCCTAGAAGAGTTGCTGCGCCTGCTGAGCTCGTTGGAAAAAAACATGACTTAACCGGACTCAGCGATACGAACAACAAACAAAACAACATGCCCAAAGCGTCATTTCGCAAATGCAATCGTTTGAGGCCACATGTCGAGATTACGGAGGAAATGATAAAAGGCTCAATCAAGAATTCATAAACACATCAAATTTTTAGTAGTAATAAAAATTATACATTGAATAGTAATTATATTATATTATATTAAGAATCACTGATAACGTATCTTGAAAAAATGAATTCTAAATGAGTGTTTCTCCAAAAACTTTCAAGTTGAAAAAGTCTCAATTTATCTTCCCGAACTTAGCATATCTGAAAGCGGCGTTTCTTCGCTAGACGCATATTTGGTGTGCTTGAATTGTACCTTCGAATATATGCATCGCTGGACCACAGGACGAATTAAAAGGCAACCACAGCTTCGGGGTCGGTAATCGTTCTCCGCGGACTTTCTTGAATCCACAAGAATGCTGATCTACGCGCAACTCGAAAATATCCAATTCGAGAAATCCAAATCCAAAAAACGATGAGCTACTGTTAATAATCTGGGCTGACCGCGAGGGTAGTAAGAAAACATGCATTTTTGGAGACTGACTCGCTCACGTGACCGCTAACGACGTGAAATCGACCCTGATCGAGGGTAATTAGGATTTGCATGGCGCAGGGAACGATCTCAAGAATCGCATGATTTAACTTTTATTCGAATTTTGAATTACCGTTTTTTCCTTTATATAAAAAAGAGGGTCCCCGTTGTCACTATCGATAGCCCTAAAATATTTTCAACACAGCAGGTGCCTTAACGTTGCAAGCGATCGTAAAAATGGAGAGGACCTGGCTTTTTTGACATTCCTGCACGTGACCCAAAGAATCCGGCCATGTCACTACCGCCACGGCTCGGCAAGCCCTGCCAGCGCTGAGAGAAAAAAAAATGATCTTCCACGAAATAAAATGCTAAAAGCCGCTCGTCTAAACCCATCAAAACACGCGCGGCGTCAATAATTAGCGCTTCGTAAAGTACCCACGAAATGTGTTTTTAGAATGTAGAAATGCTCAATTGAATCCTTCCTCTTTTTCAGTACGTGTACGCTCTTGATTTTGCAAAGTTTATTCTGCTGAACAATCAACACCTCCCGTTAGAGTCCTTGGCACTTTTTCCATCGAGCCCGAGAGGGGAGCTCTTAGTTAAGAATTCTCCCTTTCCTTTTGTTTGAAAAATGCCCACGTTTAGTTCTGCAATTTCCGAGGCCAGCTCGAAATCACTCGAAATTCAAGTGGCCGCCGCGATGCCCCGGAGAGCCGAACAATTCGCTCCATCTCAACTTGAAAAATTGAGTTTCATGTTTTTCGCCTGAGTTCAAATAATTATACCTCGCATTGACCAGAGGGCCACGTCTCAAACACTCAAACTCCTGTCCGCCTCTGAGAGGAACTTGTGGTCGAAAATGATAAGGACTGACCGAGACGCTAACCGAATGTAAGCCTTACACTTACTTACTGTCATTTGATGGTGTTTTGACAAGTTCAACGGACATTAAGGGTACTACCTTCGATTTCTCGAAAATTGGGAATATCGAAGGTAGTACCCTTAAGGGTTTTCAGTCTCTAACCCTAACCAAATGCCGAAATTCTAGAGAGATTTCATCGCTCTATTTACTTATGATTTCGGCTCAAAAACGGGACATTAAGGGTACTACCTTCGATTTCTCAAAAATTGAGAATATCGAGGGTAGTACCCTTAAGGGTTTCCTATCTCTAACCCGAACCAAATGCCGAAATTCTAGAGAGATTTCACCGCTCTATTTACTATGATTTCGGCTAAAAAACGGGACTTTAAGGGTACTACCTTCGATTTCTCGAAAGTTTGGAATATCGAAGGTAGTACCCTTAAGGGTTTCATATCTCTAACCCGAACCAAATGCCGAAATTCTTGAGAGATTTCATCGCTCTATTTACTTATGATTTCGGCTCAAAAACGGGACATTAAGGGTATTACCTTCGATTTCTCAAAAATTGGGAATATCGAAGGTAGTACCCTTAAGTGTTTCCAGTCTCCAACCCGAGAGTTTCGAGCCGAAACACAGGCCATAATTCTAGAGATATTTTTCTAGAGAAAATTTCTAGAGATGGCTCTAGAATATGTTCAGTCAATATTATGCTGAAAATGAGTTGATTGGATCAAATGTTCGCTTTCATTTAGAGTTCTCCATGTAACGCTTGTAACAATTGTTGCAAAAGTTATGTTATCTTGTAAGTTTGCTGGATTCTAACACGATCAGATAACAAGCACCTACTTCACGACTCATCTGCGGCCAACAAAGCAGTTGCATATTTTTTGAGTTAGACCCACATACATAACTGTCTCATTCAAGACGAACTTTAAGAAACACAGTAAAAATGGGTCGAAAATAGAATTTTTGAAGAAAAAATTTCTTACAATTTTTGATCATATTTTCCCCAAACGGTAATAAGTGACCCACACTGGTCCCCAAGTCATTATAAATTGATAGTCTTCAGAAAACAGTCCATTTACTGTCATTATTAAATTTTGAGTAAGCCCACTTTCGGCAGTGCCGAATCGGCACACTGAATGACGAATGCTATAAAAATTTTAACTGAATGACATTTTGATAGCTTTGACGCGCGAATAATTAAGATCAAAACCGATCATTGTATCAATGATGGAATCTTCCGATTTTTAAGGAAGGCCATTTCAGTACCTAAAAATAAATTTGGCAAAATGCAGTTGTTTTCCCCTTCATTCGAATCTAAGATTCTTCCAAATCCGAAAAAGGAGACAAAACTGTTTGTATTGGAAACAGTATTTTAATTGGTTCCTTGAGCAGGAGAGTGAGAGAGAAGCCACTCTCCGATGATATGCGGCTTATCGCCCTGCGAGGTCCAGATATCCCGCTGCGTTTTATCACTTGCCCGCTCAGAGTTCGGCTCTTTTGGCTTTTTAAACTGATTACGTTCCATTTTATCTTCGCTTCTCCATAGCCCTTATTTTTGTATACTTATCTTGCTATAAGAGCAACCTTCCCGGGGTAGTCATTTTCCCACGTGATTTATTACAACGAGAAGAATCAGAATTCCAAAATGGAAAAAGGAGAATCGCGGCAGCATTCTTCCGGTGTGGAATTTGCCCTTTTTCATATTACCGTCACGATCAGATTGGATGATTTCATTTTCTTCTCCGGAGGATCGTTTTTTCGAGGAAGCTTGTTTTAATTTTGAATTTCCGTGATTTTAGAAATTGATATTTTCTTCTTCGCTTTGAAAAAACTGCTGAGAGCGGAGAGCAGATTTTTAAAAGCTGTGTTGATTCGGCCGAACTTGACGGCACTAGCCCCGTCAAACATACAACCTTATCATTAACAAACTTGCTTCATTTCAGTTTACCCACGCACTTGCAAAAATATTCTTAGTATACGCCCTACGCGTATTTTAGGTCAACTTCGATTTCTTGATCTACTGGACTTTTCTGAGGCTTCTTTTGTTACCTTGACAGACTATCAAAATAAATTATCTGATTTTTTTTCTTCCAGCAAGAGTTTGTCTTCCACCAGTGTTAAATGAAGGTCCTCCGGACGATTCCTGATGGATCAGAACCCCTAGCACTAATTTTTTTCTTCCTTTTTTATTTTTTGTCCTTGACAAATTGATTCTTTGAACACTTTCAAATCGAATAGGAATAATGGCGTAAGTGACAAATCGAAACTTTCGACCATTTGAAGTCGATAAGTGCGGCCCATTAAATCTGATTCAAGATAAGAGGTTTCTGAAGCCACAGAAATCCGGAGATTCTTAATTGATCCCATCTCACGAGCCCTTAAAAAATGGTTCCTTTATGTCTAACAAGGGTTTTTATCTACCAAGCTTTTTTGTCGCCCAGACAAAATCTAGACAAATCTTTCTGGATAAAGTTTACCGTCTAAGAACCAAGAAAAAGGCCGCGAAAATGCTTGTGTCTGTTTTGAAAACAGCTCTACTTAACTGCATTATTTATAAAAGTGCAGGAAAAGCTCGCTCGTCGGATTTTCTTTTGATGCATTTTTAAGCAGCTGGCTCGGTATATAAACAAGCATTTAGCTGGAAGAGAAGTTAGAAAATAAAACGATGAACATTTTTCTTCTTTTTCTTGTGACCATCCCGCACGGGGCGGAGGCTATTTTGAATAGAAAGCAGCCTTCTTTACTTGAGGTAAGCAGATTTTTTTCTTAAGGGTATTAGTAATACCGTATTAATAATACCGTATTACCTTCGATTTCCAAAACTTGAGGCTTGAATAACTCTGAACCTGTGAGAGCTAGAGGTAATCAAAAGAGGAAAAAATGAAAATTTATCCTTAATCTTAATTTTGTCAATGCGGTATTTTGATTCGTCAACGAACAATCGGCTAAATTTTTCTTCAAAATCGTCAATTATTCTGGGTTGTATCTACCTTTTTCCTTGCTCCATACCGTCCCTTCGTTTGTGGTTCAATTTTTTACGGATGGGTCAAATTTCAATAGTGTGGAAATCCTTGTTTAGATGCTGATCCGAAAAGTGCAAAACAACTTTAGCGCAGTAAAACGTGGAGACTTCCGGAAAAGACAACTCGAGCTCAAAACGCCCTTCTATGATTACTGAATAAAGAAACTCTCTTCTCCCTACCTGGAAAGCGTGTTATTTAACCAATAAGAGCATAATCCCTCGATTGGGCAAATGAAACGGCACACGAAGCGGTCCGAAGCGGCTGACAGTTGAAAAGGATGAAAGTTCACCGAGAAAGGTGCCAGCTGCGCCGGCCACAGTTAAAAATCCGCAAGGTCAGCGAGAGCGACTAATCAAGCAAGCTAGAATGAATCTTGCTAGAGTTTTTCTGGTAATAGTTAATCATTCGCAGAGTGACTCCGCGAGGTAGGCGCGGGTGCTTTTATTCAATAACTGTATTCTGAAGCTTAAACATAGCAAAAATTATCGGAACAGAAACTCGCGCATCTATTTGGATCGCTTTCAAAGATGATTGGACGGTAACAGAGCGTTTCTTGAGTTGAAATATTTTTCGAAGAAGTAACCGTAAGACCTGACCATTCAGCACGTTCAACAGCGAGACTATAATGACGCATCTTTTAAGTTTATTAATCACTTACAGAAAATACGCCTGGTCTGGGACGGTCTTAATCAGCCAAAGCGTCCCAAACCAGGATTATTTTCGCTCTCGCCTCTGGCGCCACTTTCATATTAAAAAGCACCCCCAAGGCGTGCGCCTTTGATCTTTAAATGGCCCGACCGTCCCAAACCAGGCGTATTTTTGACCGTCCCAGACCAGGATTATTTTCTACCTTAATCGTCCATCAATAATAATGAAGTAAGAACCCGTAAATATCATTGACGGATAATGGTAAGTCTAAATATTTGATAATAATTTTTGAGATTTAATCAGAGTACATTTAGTAATTGGCCAGCCGTAGTCCATTTGTTATTTTGTAAAAGAAAAACGTCTCTTATAAAACCAATTCCATCATTGTTGTCATTACTTGTTGTTCCACCAGCTGTTATAATTCCATTACCGATAGAAACACAAGTGTGGGTACTCAATTTTCCGGCAGGATGAGATGGCTCATTCATCCATCCGCTTGTAGCGATAATTAGTATTCATGATGATATAATTTACCTAACGGCCAAAGTCTCTACAGAACTTGTATCTTCTCCGGCGACCGCCGTCGCTTGTCCATCTAAGAGAACCAAGCAAGCAAATTTGTGTTGGATACTCGTATTTGGTAAAGATCGTGAAATATTCCCATCGAATGCCTCACATTTATTTGTGTATCCTTCACATATAACCACCTCATCATGCACCTCTTTCACGGTCACAAGTGATCCTCCTGTTGCATAAAACTTGTTGATAAGCCTTATTTGTGTCTCAACGAATTCACAGCCATCAATATAGGCGATCTTTATCAAAGTAAAGGGAACTAAGATTATTTTAAATTACCTTATAACCGTCATAATTCCCACCAAAAACGTAAATGCGCCCATTTAGTAGTGCACTCGAAGATTTCCAAAGATAATCAATATTATTTTCGTTTGGAGGAGGGATCTTATAATAACGATTATCCTTGAAAAGCGCTTACAAGATATAATACACCGGAGATTCGGAGTCAAAATTTTGAAATTCAGAAATTTGATTTAAAAAAAACTTGAAGGGTTCTTAAATTAACTCAATACAATTTCAGCGCTCCCTTGAAACTTCCTTCAGCGGATAAAGTATAGGAATATCCATTGCCATCGAACTGACACATAACACTTATATAAGGTTCACAAGAAAATTTTGTCTCACAAGGACATCCAAGCTCACATTGATCCATACAAGGACATTCATCTGATTCTTCAATGAACACTGAGAAACATTTTTCGAAGCAGCTTTTGTTTGCTGCGCATATCTTCAAGCAAGCACTTAATTCGTCAGATCTCTCGTCTAAGCATTGCTGATAGAATTTGTTGTTCGTCTGTGGTTCTTTGCAAGTGCAAATACTATGAGGACAATCGGTACATCCATCCGGGCAATTATCATAACAAGGACAATCGGCATAACATCCTGTATTTATTCCAAAATAGAATAATTCTTCTCTATAAAAATCTACCTGTATATTCAATCAAACAAGTTCTCTCACAACTCGATTCACTACATGCATCTTTGCAAGCAATAAACTGAGCATAGCAGTGACCGTCACAGACTTGTCCTATATTTTGATCGCTAAAATTTCACTTAAAAACCTGCGAAACCGAGATACTCACGGGCATTCCGCTGCAACCTGAACAGGCTTTATAGCTTGAACATTCGCTTCAGAAGCTGAAAATAAAAGTAAAAATATTCTCTTCATCTCTTTTGAAAGAAGCAGAGAAACTCAATTTTATTCATTTTTTTCTGAGCTTTGTAAAGTTCAGTTGTATTTGCTTTCCCGTTGAAAATATCACCAAGCTCACATCCGTTAAAAAGTCCTGAAGACTTTGCATTGCTTGTTTTCTATGATTTTGTGCGTTTGTATAAATCATACAAGTTGATTTTTTAATGGAAAACAACAACAAAATTTTCTACTGAAACAAGTTTAGTGTGACAGATGAAAGCGGTAGTCTGAGCTAATCCCTAACTCAAAACTCCACAATCGGCGGTTTCCCGATTTTCTCAAAAAATGAGGAAAAAGCGCTTTCAATTTCACACTGAACTAACCCGATTTCCGGCTCTAACATGGATAGGAATAGAGAACGTGAAAAAGTTCAATTTTATTATTTCTCTTATAAAAGAAAAAATCGCGTCGCTGGAAAAGCTGATTGAGCGATTTTTTCGAAAGGATTAGAAATTAAGAAAATTGAAGGAAATTTCGGAAGAAGCGGGTCGCCAATCGATACCCTCTAATCTCGTGGGACGAATGAAAAAGTTGAAATGAAGATGCGGAAGTGACTGTCAAAAAGTACCAGCTTTGAGGGGAAGGCGCTCCGACCACGGACGCTTATCATGACAGTAAGTACGCTCCTTCTTCGCCGAAGATTATCCACTTGGAAGGATCATAATTCAGGATCAGAAATTTTGAGCGATAAAGTCTGTAATACAAAGTATTAGTTGACGAGCTTAGTTCAATTCTTTATTCTCGTATTTGAGGAAATCGTATGTTTTTGGCAGTTATGAATCCTAACTTATGATACAGTCAAAGGCAGATAAAAATAATCACAATGAAAATTATTCGTGAAAATGATAAAGTGCAGAGGAATGACAATCTAACCCGAACCCTAACCCTTATGTTAGACAGTCTAGTTCAGTCAGGTACAATTCGGTGGATCATAAAGAACTCAAATCTATCTATACCGCTAAGAATCCACGGTTGCCATTTTCTTCATTGGTCGTCTCAAAAGCCTCTAGTTCGTTGCGCTCTCTGCTTTCTCCTCTGATTTCTTCGATTTCCTTCTTGATCTGCGCATTCTTCTTTTCTCTTCGTAAGTCCATTCGCTCTCTGAAAAGTTCTCGACGTCTTCGAGCTCTTCGCTGATTGCTGTAAATCAATGAGACGAGCATTTCAATGATGATGAAGTAGAAGATTCCAAATTGCCAGGGCTCAAGTGTTTCAACAAAAGCTTTGATTTTAGTGACCCCCGTTTTGATATCACTGATGCATCGAGGAAGTAAAAATTCCCCTTGTTTTGAAATAAAAGTTTTGAAAGCATGACATCAGATTCGTAAACAAAGCGCCCTTAGCTGAACTGAAAAACATGATTAAAATGTTGAATAACGATGTCATCGTGACTGGGCCACAAGGAGTTTGATTTCTTTCCAACCGCAGCAACAAAATAAACATAAACAAGGACTGGACTCGCTGTGAAGATAAGCTCTTGGTGATTCGTCGAAAAATTTACATACACGTCAGACTTTACACGTATCTTATGATTAAGGTTTTTCGAGAATTTTCTCACGAAAAATTCATCGATTCAAAGTTTTTCGTCACGAATCGGGAAAAAAAATCGACAAATTTTGCGTTGGCGGCTTCTCGGTTCCTGATTGGCTGGATCGCAAAATACAGGCTTCTGATTGGTTGAAAATTTTCACGAAAAATTTGTCGAAATTTTTTGCCGATTCGTGTCGAAAATTTTGAATCGATGAATTTTTCGTGAAAATTTTCAACCAATCAAAAGCCAGGATTTTGCGAAACAGCGAATCAGAAGCCGAGAAGCCGCCCACGCAAAATTTGTCGAATTTTTTTTTGCCGATTCGTGTCGAATATTTGAACCGATGAATTTCTCGAAATCTACCCCTAATTCTTCTGCAAAGCGAAAAAAGAACTGTTCATAATTGTCTCTAAATTCATCGTTGATTGGAGGCCACGTCTGCGCCGGAACTCTCGACGCAAGTGTTTGTTCTGAAGGTCAACAAAGATTGCTGGGCACGCGTGACCCCACCCCGTTAAACCTTTTCTCCTGCTTATCAACCCGCGCGCCCTTATCGTTTATTTTGAGCACCTTCTCTACCGCTTTTCTTTTTCTGACAAACGAAGATGTAATTATGACACACTTTGACTTGAGCCTAAAAAGTTCAAATTCAAGAATAATTTTTTGCGTAAAAAGTTTTTCTGCCGCGCTTGATTACAAGCTGGGAAATCTTCGCACGAAATCGGCAATTTGCTTCTCGTCGGGATTCATTAAGATCGAGGCAAGTGGCAATTTCGCGCTCATCTCACCGCTAAAGCAACTCCCGTCAGACTTCTGAATTTCAATGTTTTTGCGAAGGGACGGTACTGGAACCGTTAGACAAGTGCCACATTTGCAAGAGTGGGCTCCGGTTAGGGTTAGGTTTAATTTAAGAAAACCTGAGTCAGGGTCTGAAAGATCTCTACTGAAAGCCGCGTCGCGGTTTTTCTTGAATCAAAGCCGCGGAGCGGCTTCGAAAAATTCCATTCAATTTGAAAATTTTGAAATAGCCGCATTGCGGCTTTGAGAAGATCTTTCAGAACCTGTAGTCTAGCCTAGACTGTCTACTAGACAGTGTCTAGTCTTCGAGACCTGCGTAGAAAACATGAGTCATTATCTCAAAAATTTCTACTTTAAGCCGCAGAGCGGCTATTTTTCAACAAAGCCGCTGCGCGGCTTTTAGAATAGACTTTTGAGAACCTGACACAGGCTTTCTACACAGGTCGCCGAGCCTAGAAAACACCTTTTGAATTATTACTCATACCTTCACAGGAGCATATCCCCTTAGTACTGTAGTTTTTTTGAAGACGTAAAAATGGAAAAGTTCGAAAAAGCGCGTTAGAGATGTAGAGTTTTTTGATTATTTTAGAAAAGAATCTACTCACGTCAGTTTGCGACCGCAAACACGTGTTAGGAATGTGCTAATGCCAAAGTCGTAGTTAAACCTTTCGAAAGCCTCGATTCAGCGAATTTTGCGCGATATTTTCAGCCGCGGTCGGGAAAAAAAATCGGCCGAGTAAGCAAAGACCAGAACCTGTCATAATTCTAAAATGCGCGATTGCGCGCTTATCATTGAAGGATTCAGGAAAAACGAGATGGTAAATTGTTCTGTAAAATGATTTACGGTTGACGATGGTGACGGTTGAAAACGGAGATTTCTGTAATTCGAAAATGACGAAAAAATTACGTCGCCCGATTTTCCGGCTTCCGCTGTACTTGAAAATCATTTTTCTCTGAGGAAACCTAAAAAATCGCTCCGCTATGGATCAAATTTAAACAAAAATGCGTGAAAAGAACGATGATATCCGCCGATGTCTTTCAATGTCAATAAAAAGTCTGTATACAAAAAGTAATGTCCATTTTCGTCTTCTGATGTTAATTGATGTCAAACACTGCCTTAATGTTTCATAATGTCCAATGATGTCCTTTGATGCTCATAGATGTTTGCAGATGTGTGAAGATGTCTTCAGATGTCTTAAGATGTCTTCAGATGATTTCAGATTTATTCAAATGTCTTCAAATTAATTCAGATGTCTTCAGATGACTTTAGATTTCTTAAAATGTCATCAAATGTCTTCAAATGTTTTCAAATGTCTTTAAATGTCTTCAAATGTATTCAAATGTCTTCAAATGTCTTCAAATGTCTTCAGATGTCTTATGATGTTATATGAAACTAATTTTTGCCTGTGGATCTTTTTTTAATCGAAAATGTCTTGTAATCTCTGCAGATGTCTGTAAGATTCTTAGATGTCTGTTAGTCTTTTTAGATTTAGTTGTAATTGGATTTAATATAAGATCTCAGACAAAATATGATCTAATGAATCCGCGAAAAGGGCATTTTGAAAAAAAGATTATATGATGCCAAATCCTTATTCCGTTTATATAAAAACGTGATTTCGCGCGTTCTCTGCCTAATCCGACCTTTTCCCCGCTAAATACCGATATCCCCTTCGAGGACTGATTGCGCTACTTATCATCAAAACCGCCACTGTTGCGTAACCAAGAAAGAAATTCAAGAAAAAAAGGAAAAGCGCGATTATTTTTTCACACTTCTAAATCTCCAAGAAGCTTGTTTTTGCGAAAAAATGAAACGAAAACAGGCCAAAGAAGGATTAAGCCATTAATTATTTCGGATAATTGACGGGACAACACTTTTCAATCCAAGTATTTCAGGGGCTCTCTCTCTGTCTTAGGTTTTTTAAAAAGTTTTTTTAGTCTAAGCAATACCCTTATCGTATACCTTACCCTTATTTATGGCTTACCCTATGTTAAGGTCCCTAACACTTATCTCCACCTGTCTTATCTCAAATCAAAGGACATCTCCAAAGAGAAAAAGAGATTCTAGTTCAAGTACTGCTCTTGGCCTTGTCGATGTCTTTTCAAAACAAAAAACTTGTAACGAGAAAACTCGCAATTTGCCCCTCAACGGCCTCTTAGAAACTCAATATCAAATCGACTTCCTAACCAGTAGCTGCGCGTTTTCTGGGTTTCGGAAATTTCGACTCAAAAACGTGGCGGACTCGTTGAACATGTCCGTTTTGAGCGGAAGACGTGGGAGATTTGAATAGATAGATTTTCAAGATTTTCAAGTCGCCTTCAGCTTATCAGTTTTTCGAGCGTTTGAGTCATCATTTTTTTGCCCGACAAAGACCTTGAAAGATAAACCCAAGCTTTTTCTCTTGTAGCGTTGTAAGTATTATTCCGGATTTAACCCGCTTTGTTAGGTATAAAACTGCATTAACCCGTTTTAGACCGCACTGTGAGGGACTCCTTATCGAAGATGATAAAGTAATCATATGTTTTAAGGTCGAAAATGAGCAGAATTTTCATTGAACTTAAGGGGCTCCCCTTCGGTTTTTCGAAAATTCAGTGAGTCCTGTTAAAAGCAACGTTTTAATTCTTGGCCACCAAAATCCGCCCGCCAATCTCGCCCCAATTAAAAACGTCTCGCTTCGCGGAAAACGAAAAGGTTCATATCATTTCGTATATAAAACATTGGCGGTTTTAAAAAGAGGTACCCGCGCACGGATTTACTGAAAACGTGCCACCAGTTCCACAAAAATGATCCACGGCAAACGTGCTCATTTGGCTCAAAGTGCTGGGCTCAATCTGCCAAATAGCTGGCTTCGGAGTTTTTTGATTGCGCAAGCAAAAAAATCGAAGCGGCCGAAACGGGCGAAAACTGAATTTTAATCACGGTTGACGATGTTAACAGCAGTATTGTGACAATATACCGAAGTTCGCGATAGGCCGCGTATCAGTGTTTTTATTGGTTAATTACAATGTTCACACGTGACCACAGTGGCCATGTAGCTGCGCCGACGGACGACAAGGAGAATTTGTAATTCTAGCAGAGCCGCATTATTCCCTGTCACTCCGGTTTTCTAAAGAATCCAACTCGTGGAGCGACAACGATTTCGGCTAGAATACGCAGGTCAAGGGTTAACGATGTGGATAATCTCGATTTATTCTTTCCAAAATTTTCAGATGACATCCGATGTCTTGAAATGTCTATTCATGTTTATTCATACCTCTTTGTTTTAAGAAACTAAGGCTGAAATGTCCGCAAATGTTTCAATTTTCCTGTGATTGCTTCAAATGTCCTCAAATGTCTCGAAATGTCTAATTTTTTTTTACCAACCTAGAATTTTTCAGAAAGCTGGAAATGTTTAGAGATAAGAGATCTCAGATGACTGTATTTGTTTCTTGATGAATGACGTATAAATGTAATCGGATGTCTTACGATGTCATCAGATGTGTCCGAAAATGTCGATCGTAAGAATTTTTATTTGAAGAAGAAAAAATTCATTTTCATTTTCATCTAAAAACTTTGAATAAAGAGCAGAAAACAATTTTTTTTTCATTCGAACTTGATAAAAAATTCAAGAGTCAAATTAAAAATTCGAGCTGGACAAGGCCAAGAGCGCAGATTCACTCTTGCCGCTTCCCATGCCGCTGACTCGATTTGAATAATTTAGAATAATGAAATCCACCCGATCCCAAAAAAACGTTTTTCGCCTTGCTTCTTTTTTTATCAACCCCGCGTTTGACATTTTCAAAAGCGACATTTTCAATTTTCACACTTTGAAATAATTTCAAAGAAATTTACAAGATTATCAAAATATTCGAAAAAATTAAAAAGGAAAATTCTAATTGCCAATTTCGTCAGCGACGTCCGGTCACTAGAAGTCCGGCTTAGAGGGTTGAATTATTTTCTGAAGATATAAGACGCGTTTTAATCCCCCGCCGAGCTCGAGTTCCACCAGACGCCCGCTTTTCTGATCTACCGATTTCGTCAGAATTTCTATTTTTCAAGCTAAATCGACCATTTTAGAATTCATCAACTTGGCAATTTTCTTGGGTTCATTTTTCTCGTCAAATAATAATTCATTTTTTTTATTTTTTTAAATAATTTTTCTTTTTTTAATTTTAAAAATTTTTTCTTGAAATAATTATTTTTTTTTTTAATTTTTCATTATTAGAAAAAAATAATTGCTTTTGAGGAAAAAAAATAAAATTAGAAGTCAAGTCCTTTTTGACGAGTTCAGATTCCCTCGAAAAGAGTTGAAAAAAAGAGCCCGTGTCCCTCTAAACAAGCTGTTTCCTCATGTTTGCTCGATCCAAACGTGAGACTGTCGGAATTCTGGATTTTCGTTTTTCAACTCGAAAAACAAGAGTCGGAAGAATGGTGTTTCCATTTGTTCCGGTCGCGTACCGAGCTGCTGGACAGGCGGCGATGAGATAAGACAAATTGGGCTGGAATTCGACGGCCAAATCGCGCGCCGAATGCCCAAGATGCGCAACTATGTCATATAATATGAGGTGGAGAGATGCGGCACATTTTCGAAGATAAGGAAGTAGTCATTTAAGAAATTATATTTTCTTAATATTGTTATTCTTTATCCGAGCTTGGCAGCCTTTGTAGAAAACCTGTGTCAAGGTCTCAATGAGGCAAAATGAATTCAAAGAACAATATTTTGAGAACAGCCACGCTGTTTTCATGCTGTTTTTTGCAAGAAATTGCATAAGAGGAAGTTCGACCGGAGTTCGATAAATTTACGACGTATGATTAATTAGAGGGAGATGAAATTACGTGACGCTTTTTTTCCGAAAACTAAAAATATTTGCGTCAGAGTTATTTTCAATTAATTTGTCAATAATGCTTTGAAAACGAAAACGCAATTAGAATGCGTCTCAAAAGTGCTTGAAAAACAAGCTGACAAATGTAAAGCAAGCTGAAAAAGAAAAAAGTAATTGCGTCAGCTTTTTCTCAAGGAAGAGCTCTTTTCATACCGTTCTTTCGCTTCTTTTGAAAGTGCCATTCGGAAACGGATTAGAAACGACCGGGCAAGGGCAAAATACCACCTTGAAAAGGCAAATATTTACGACGAATTAGAAATTTCCGCTTTGCAACAATTCCTCTCCCATGTGACCTCAGCGGTCAAACCGCGAAAATTTGTTTTGTCGTTTGTCTTAGCTTTCAGGGTTGGGGTTCAAGTAAGCCGCGGAGCGATTTCATGTTATACAGTATAAGTTATACTCTTAAGATTTTTTGAAAATTCTTCGTTAAAATGTAGCTCAGTAGAAAAAAAGCTCTAGTGAAAAAATTATTAATCCGTGATACCCTAAAGTTTTTATTCCTAAATTTGGACTTTGAAAATATCGACGGGAGACCCTTAAAAATCAGGTTCAAATGGAACTTTTTTCGTATCAGACATTGTCATGATTGTATCAAGATCGTTTTCTCTTGTTCGGTAGAAAAGATACTCTTCTCCCAAAATACTAGTCCAAACTCTTGTTGATTCCAATCGCCTCGACTCAGCCTTTTCCAAAACTGGACCACACGAAAAGAAAAACACCCAATATTTTCGCTCCTTCCTTTCTTATCTTCCTGAGAAAGTTATCTTCCTTCTCACAATTTCTTGCGTGTCGAGGGAGTATTATTTCTTCAAATAATATGTTTGTGCCCGGTTGCTTGCTGGGCAAGGCGTTTTTTCTTTATTTTGAGAAACAATATCGCGTACCTCACCATTTTTTACGACGGCTATCATATTAACGCACCTGCGCCTAACCCCGACGATCTGTAACGGGTACTCGCCACGTCCTTTTTCTTTTTCTTCTTACCTTTTCTTTTTTCCTTATTTTTGACAAATTTGGTTAATCGAAGATTAATTTATCTTGGGACAAGGGTAATATCCGCGGAATTCTTTCCAAATGGACTCGGCAACCTGTGTTTAAAAACCTGAGTCAGGATATGAAAGATTACAAATGAAAAGCCGCGCAGCGGCTTTTTTTCAAACGAAGCCGCGGAGCGGCTTAACCATAATCTTAATATTGACTCTCAAGGCAGATAAGCGAAGCCGCTTTGCGGCTTTGTTTAATTAATCTCTTATGAAAAGCCGCAAAGCGGCTTTTAAAACGAAGCCGCCGAGCGGCTTCGCTCAATTTATTTACGTGTCGATATTTAAATTCTGGCAAAGCCGCTTCGCGGCTTCGTTTTTAAAAACCGCTACGCGGCTTTTCATCAGAGATTTTTCAGACCCTGAGTCAGGTTTTCAAGAGAGGTTTCTGAGCCCAGGTATCTAAGGTTTTTTCAGAAAGATTTTCTGAGTAAGAAAAAAAGGGCGTCTTTGAATTGCTTATCTTTTTTTGAAATTTGCAAGTGAAAAAGGGAGGTCGATGATTTCGTAACAAGCCGCGCGTACGAGACATTCTGAACAAAATACCGCTATCTTAGCATGTGGCTTAGCATCGCTGCTAATATCGCCATAATTCTGGTATGTCCACGTCTTTCTCCCAGCCTCGGCAAGAAATTTATCTCCGATCGAACATGCGAAAAAGTAGAGCAAAAAGAAAGCAATTTATTATTCCTGAAATCGCTTCTGTCGATAAAACAAAGGGGGTCAAAAATTGACCATTATTTAGACCCTTCAAGGTTTCAAAATTTGTCTTTTGGAGTATAAAATGGCAGGATCAGCGAAAGCCGACTAAAATGATCATTTTTGGAGTCGAGCATGAAGTTGAGTGGGAATATGTTTTCATTTTTTCATGGGGCTTATTACGGTCATCTTTATTGATGTCCTCTACAGAGTCGTTACTGGCGTCAGTTTCTGGGCTCGGCAAGTTGTGTAGAGACCCTGAGTCAGGACCTGAAGACCTGAAATAACAGATTTCAGACCCTGACTCAGGTTTTCTACACAGGTTGCCGAGACCAGCTCAGTTTTATGCATCTCCCGTTTATTCTCGTGAAGTAGGAAATAAGCTTAATTTTTGATTCGAAGATCTGCGATTTTTAGATTTCTCGATGAAGAAGAGAGGATTCAAGAGACCTATGGAAGCTCGTCGAATTCGTCTCGAAAGAAGAGTAAGAAATCCTCCACAGAAACCTCCTCAGTTACTTCAACAAAACTGTAAATAAAAAAGAGAAAAATTGTCCAATCAAAATTCGATTTTTTCGAAATTTTTTTTCTTAAATCTGATTGGTCTACTGGCTGAATGGGAAGATTTGATGAGTCAATGATTGAATTTATTCGATTAAAATTGCGTGAAAATCGATTTTATCGCGAAATTGAAAAATTAAGACTGTTCGCGCTACAGTGACGTACAGCTCAGTACGCGCCGTGGCGGTGGTGGTGCCGGATTCGTCGCCATAATCCGATAGTTATGGTGGCTCATAGAATGTTCCTTCGTGAAATCGACTTCGCCCTTTTCGCGCCGCCGCTAATCCGCTTCACTCTTCCAAGTGCACAAAAATAACGTACAGATTTTAATCCAATAAGATTCAATTTATTGATGAATCCAAAATTATACAGTCAAAATGTTCTATTTCACCATCCGCTCTGGTCTTTTCCGCCATGTTTGAGAAACGTCACTACCGCATAGTTCCTGGATCTGGCCTTTTGTTTTGGCCCATCCCAATTCGGCGGAAGAAACGACTATTTCCGACGAACATCCTATTTTCTCTCGCAACACGTGATCAGAGCGCTTACCAAGCGAAAATCCATGTTTTCGTTCCAAAAGAGAATGTCGATGAATCTTTTCGACGTTCTGTATTCAACAATCCTGTCTTGATTATTTTTCGTTGAAGTCCGTAGCAGCGCGAATTAATTTGCACTCAACGGCTTTTGTTTTAATTAAGAACAAATATTTCTGTCCGCAATTGAAACAGAGCAACGTGTTGATTTTCACAATGTATATTGAAAATTTATCTCAAAGATGGAAATGAGGCAATTTTTTCGAAAAGTTAATTTAGTGACACCCTTATTTAAAAAAATCATTTAAAAAAATATTTTCATAATTAATTAATTATTAATTAATTGTTAAAAAATTCAATTATTAAATAAGACTTTTAAATAAATCAAAAATAATTAATTGAAAAAAAATATTATCAGATTTATGAAAAAAATTTAAATTTCAATTGTTTTTTATTAAGGCCCCCCCCCCGTCAACAATTTTCAAAAATTTATTTTTTGGAATTTCAGAATTTTGACCCCGGAAATGGATTCTACAGGTCAAGAAACGATTTTGAGGCTTCTTTTTTTGGGGGTCTATCTCGACTTTAACACCCTCAAAATCGCGTTTGAAAATCGGACTTTTGCCGAAAAAGTTTTTATGTTAAATTGAATTTTCAGGCACGCTAGGAAGCCAAAATATGGCTTTTTGAAATTTTCCATTTTTCGAGGAAAATTGTTGACGGGGGTCCATAATAATTTAAATTATTTATAAAAATGAATAATTTAAATTAATAAATTTAAAAATAAATGAATTATTCAATTAATTAAGTATAATAATAGGATAAATTAAAAATAAATAAAAAAATTCAAAATTCAAATTTGAATACAGAGAAAATGATCAAAAATCTCTTATCTAGCTAAAAAAATCAGTAAAAGATACTCGGCGATGTCGTTTCTGAAGACGTCTTCCCAATCTCTACCGCCAAAAAAGTGAGCCTCAAGTACACGCTTGAAAATTCACCAACAGCGGGGGTGTCTTGTTCCTCTGACTCTTGTACCTGCCACGGCGCGTGCTACTGATGATGTTGCGTTTTAGCTTTGATTGAGCACTTGAATCGCCGCTGCCACGGAGCTTGTCCTCTGCGGCGCGATTTTATTTTTTTCATTTTCACAGAGTACCCGCGAGTAATTACGGATTCAAGAGCGGAGGAAGATCCAATCAGCATTTTTTCTTTGATAGAAGGGTCAAAATTGTTGATTTCTTAAGGAGCCCCAAAACTTTTGAAATTCCGAAATTTGATTTTCGAAAAAAGGGAGGGGGGTCCCTTACGAAATTTAAAGAAAAAATTGAAAAAATAAACAGAAAAAGGGCTATAAAAAGAAAAAAAAGAAAGAGCATTATTTGAAAAGCCGAATTAAAAGCATGAGCAGTGCTTCTAATTTTATTATTTTTGCTGAAGCTCGTGACAAGTTTTGAAATCTTGTTCATTTTCTGGAGCGACAGCATATTCAGTGCGCGACACGTACCTCAACTTCCTTAGTTTCCTAGCTCTTTTTTGGCTTTTATAGAGTTTTGACGAATCGAAGGTTTACTTATAAAATTTCCAATAAAAGAGGACTTCTCATCCAAAAGTCCTCTTTTTTGAAGATTTCAGATTTGCTCTGAAGATGAAATATAAAAAGCTTTGGATATAATTAAAGCATGAAAAATGAAAAATTTGCGAAGTTTGGAAAGTTTTCAATTTTGTCGGAAGAAAGTTAGAAGCGGAAAATCAGGGATGAAATCGACCGTCACCGCCGAACTAACCAGGAATTATACAATCGTGACCTTGGAACATCGTCTCCAGAGAACAGAATGGTTAATTTAATAAACAAAGAAAAGCTAGAAAATACCGAAAAAAATTCGAAAAAATTTTGCGTGGGCGGTTTCTCGCCTTCTGATTTGCCTGTTCGCCGAATCAAAGTTTCTGATTGGTCGAAAATTTCCAAGTAATTTCTGATCATTTTTTTGGGAACGAAAACTTGGATCTTTTGAAAAACCATTCTTTTTTGTTCTCAATAAACCGGATCAGGCGATTAATTTTCTGCAAGCAAGGACGTGCAGTCTTGAATCAGCTTCGTATCGATTTCGCTAAATCGGATTTTTCTAAATAAGTTTCTCGGAAGCGCTCTGAACACGTGTGTAAACGTGTGTCTGCAGCTGCGTTCAGTTAGCTTTTTCGGCTGATTTCAACTTTCAAAAAATCTCTTTTCGACTTTCTAAAATTTAATTTATTACATCATCTTTAATTTGTTAAGGATTCTCGTCAATTTGTTCTCACCATTCATTTAAATCTGTAAGGGCTTGGCAACCTGTGTGAAAAACCTGAGTCAGGGTCCGAAAGAACTGAAATAAAAAGCCGCACAGCCGCTTTTTCGATGACGGAGCCGCGAAGCGGCTACGCCTATGCTATCATTTAAATCTTTGTAAAATTCTGGCAAAGCTGCTCCGCGGCTTCATTTTTTAAAAAACCCCGGCGCGGCTTTTCAATTCAGCTCTTTGAGACCCTGACTAAGGTTTTCTACACAGGTTGCCAAGCACAGTAATCAGACAAATAATCTATTTGTAATAAAAGATATGGCTTTGAAAAAACCGTTTTTTGGTTTTTATCAGCCAATCAGATGGGAAAATTTTTTTATCCAATCATAGGCGAGCAAACAGCGCCCTCCAATGGACTCTCTTTTTTTTTAAAAAAATTCTTTAGGAAAAAGAATGAAAAATCAGCGATTTCTTGGGAAATCGGATTTCCTGCTCAGGCTCCTCGCGGTCATTGTTTATTGCCTGACGCTTTTTTATGCGAGCTCGCTCAGATACTGTTACAGCTCATTTCTGCGCGGCTTTATCTGCTCCATTCTAAAACATAACAGGAATTTAACGGCGATGACGAGGTGTCAGAATTTTTTTTGAAACTCAATATTCCTAAGAATTGACAAAGGCTCTTTATCGTCATGCTTATTATCATGATTTTAATTGTCCAACAAAACCTTAACGAGCTAATCAATGACATAAAGGAACTGATGAAAAAAAGATTTGAAAAGAAAAATTTTGTGAAGAAATTTTGTCAAAGGCTCAGAAACCTGTGTACGAAACCTGAGTCAGGATGTAAAAAAGCTTTCAAGAAAAGCCGCACCGCGGCTTTTGAAAACAAAGCCGAAAAACGGCTTCGCCATAGAAAAATTCTCAACTAATTGGAAGTCTTGGCGAAGCCGCTCCGCGGCTTTACAAGAAAAGCTGCGCGCGCTTTTGATAAATTTTTTCAAAGCCAAATTGGGTCTTTTTGTTGACAATTATGATCAATGTCTTGTTCAAAAAATACTGTCTTTGTGCTCCAGATCCAGCTGTTTATGCTTTAAACTTGCAATTAAAAATAGCGTGATGCTAAACAAACGAGTTCCCGCGAAGCGAACACAAGATGTATTCGTTTTTATGCTGATGATTGCGATTTCTCGCGGCTTTTCTTTCTGAAGAGCCGGGCCTTGGCTCTTTACTGCCACCTGATTCAACACTGCTTGCATCGACCTTGCTTGTGCTCGGCTCGTGAAAACTCGCAGGGGCAACTCGCGTGCGCCACCGCCTTCGCCACGAAAGCAGCTCTTCGCTCCTGGTTGCTCTAGCTCGAAACCGACCAGTCCAGCGGGAAAAGAAAAAAGAGAAATAACGAAGCTCTACGCTTTTTTCGGACACGGTCTTTTTTACCGAAGAGAACTCAGATAAAGCCACCAATTAAAACGACAAGAATTGAAGGAGAAAACAGTCGAAAAAGGTACAGTAAGAAGAAGAATCATTACAGAAGAAAGATGTTTATTAGAAAAAGAGGAGACAGAGATGATCATGTGACCATTTTTACGGAAAAATTTTTTCAAATTTTTCAGAATTTTTTTTGATAATAGATTTGAGGTTAGGGTTATGGAAAAAATGCGAAAATTTAATGCTTTCAAAAAATTTTTTTCTGAAAATTAGGGTTATTTAGGGTAGTCGAGCTTGATTTGCAATTTAAATTTGATTTTTTTTAGACTTTGAATATGCATTTATTTTAATTTTTTTTTATTTATTATATGATTGAAAAACATAGAAAAAGTCACTGATATACGGTAGACTTAGTATGATCAGTTACTAAATTAAGGGTGTCATGATTTTATTCGAGAGTTTTTGAGTACAGAAAAGAGATCATTGATGATTCATAGTGCGTATTCTTGAATTTCATGATAAGCTTTTTTCTGTGACTTAATTTTCTATTTCATATTTGTCCATTTTTTGTCGATTTATAATCTTGCTTTAAAAAAACTCTTCCGGAAATACACGTGTTGTCAGTCCAAACCCGCCGCCCGTCGTGCAGTTTGTTGACGGTTAAGCTGGCAACCTTCTAATCAGAAATCCAATGCACCTCGCCATTGCCTCACAACAAACCCACGACTACCTTAAATTTGCATGGGCCCCCTTAAGAATTTATTTTTGTCGGCAACACGCGTTTTTACACTGTTATATAAGCTGCTACAAGCACCAAATAAACACACCATTTTTTAGCAACGTCATACCTTCGCATTTCGCTTACGAAATAAAATCGTTTAACGCGATGACTCCCTTAAAATCAACTTCAATATCACTTCCAGTATTGAAAAAACTATTTTTATTAATAGTATCTTTTTGATAGCTTTATGTCAAATTGATAATGATTTCTTTTTAGATAAGGCATCTTTCCTTGATTTCACTGTGATACCCTTAACGCCGGAACGCATAAAATTTTTTCAAGTTTGAACGCAGATCGTACCAATTAATTGGTATGCCCCTTTTACCACTTTTTAACAATGAAACTATTAAGTTAACTGTATAAATGATACAGATAAATAATTCTCAGACGCTTAGCTTCAATTTCATCCCCATATTATACCGATATCATAACATGAATATGAGTAAATATGCATATTTCTAAATGTGTCGATTTTCATGTCACTAAAGAAATAACCTTTCAAAATGAAAAAAGTACCTGAGTTCAAAACTTCGTTCAATAGCTAAAATCTAAAATTTTCGAAGAAAATTTTTTTTGACACCGGAATCGAATACCTCGATAAAAAGTAGCTCCATAAGTGGGGGTTCATATATTTCTAATGTTAAGTTAAAGTTGAGTTATGAGGCATTAAAGGGGCTTGTACCAATTAATTGGTCGCTCTGCGTTTCGGCGTTAATTGAAAAATTGCTTTTCTCTTTCAAGATATATTTTTCTTTCAAAAAAACCTAATTTGAGAAAGAAAAACATTTTTAGTCGTTTTTTCGTTATTCTGAAATTTCAAACTTCCAACAACACACCCTTAAGGAGGGAGTCGACGAGAAAAATTTTTTCACTTTTTCAAAATTTTGGTTATATTTTTGGATTCCTTAATAAAAAAGGAGCATTTTTGGTCTCCAGCTTTTTGTGCATTGGTTAACTTTTTTTAACAAAATTTACGATTTTGTGTCTGGAATTCGAGATTTTACAAAATTTAAAAGTTGGTTATTTGACCCAAAAACAATCTTAATCCGATTTTTATTTACTAGATATTGTTTTTTAATGGTTTTATTATTATTTTCTGTAAAAAATTCCGAGTCTCGGCGCTTTTGGTGAAATTCTCCGTGAAAAATGAGCAAAAATGACGATTTTTAGAAAAATCGCATATTTTTAGTTAACAGAAAAAAATTTTTTAACAATAGCAACCCGTTTTATATTGTCGCCGCTGTATTTTTATGGGTTTCAACTTACTATTTATTTAATTTGATGAAGAAAAAAAAATCCTGTTTTTGAGATTTTTTGGTTACGAGTAACCCCCACTTTGACCCAATTTTCTGAAAATTTTTCCAAAAAAAATTTTTTCTAGTTTTCGCCGCTGTATTTTTCAAACACTTTTCTTTCCACCTGAAAAGTCAGAATTTGCCTATCTAAGCAGGTTTTTCCGGATTTTTGGTTACAGAAATCCCGATTCTCGTCGACCTCCCCCTTAAATATCAACTTTAAGCACTCCCTATACGCCTTCTATTGGATTAACCCTTACGTCATCATTTGGCAAAAGTGCGAAGTGACCTTCACGGAGAATTAAAATCACGTGAAACCGTCAATTCAGCCTTTTGTTCTTCTCCTAAGGAGCATCCACTTACATTCTTCCAGGCGCCTTTGGAAGTGATACATCCTTAACATCTTTGAAGAGCTTCCTGAGCCCTCGTTCACGCCCTTCCTAGCCATTTCTTCAAGTTTTAAAATGCTTCTTATTACTTTCTTCAATTCTCATTTTAATTCACTAAAGAAAGCCTTCACTTTCTTAATTCATCCACTCCACCCTTAAGGATCTTACATTATTTTAAGAGTTTAAGAATACGCCCTTCAATTCTTAAGGGTCCACCCTTCAAAGAAGTAAATCAGATTTATTCACTTGCTCTTTAGACGAAAATTCGCGTGTGTCACCCTTAATCCACTCAAATTAAAGACTGTCTATTCTTACGACTCGCTAAAATTGGATTCTTCAAGGCTTGTCAGGCAGTCTTCATCCGTGAATTTGAGGAGTTTTCGAGTCAAAATTCTTGATTTTCCCTTTTTCCTTGTTTTTTTCGCCAAAAAATCCTTGAGAATTTCAGGAGCTCGATTTTGCTTACCTAAACGAAAAGAGCGCGAAACTATCAAGTTCTTGAGCGCCTAAGCCGCGAAATTCGAGCCGTCGTTAGGTTGAGCCGAGCGCGAAAATCCCCGACTGGATCCACCGATCGTTAGTGCTCTCTAACGATGGTAGGTTCAAGACTCGTTCAAGAAGCATCATTTTCAAGAACTTCCCCAATTCAGTTTCAAATAAGAAGTGTACTCGTGGGAGGAATCGTAAGACGCTCTAAACGAAGGTCAAGTTCTGAGCTCGCCCGCGGGGGCGGATTTTTATTCCGGAAAAAAGTGCCGTCCGGAGGACTTTGACAGCTTTAACCAGCGAACTTCACCGCTGAAAAAGGCAAAGATTTTCGTGACAACTCCTTTTTATTAAATAAAAATCGATATAGAAAGAGGTCCCCTCAATTCATCTTCGTCACAAAATTTTGAAAAAAAAGTCAAAGAAGAAGGCCACGTGGGCCACCTTAGAGCTGACCAAGAACCCCGTCGGAGTGCGGTCGGAATTTCACCGGAGCTGTAAAAGAATGTGCAAATCTACACTTGACCGCGGGAAATTCCGATCGGCGCACTCGAAAATTCGCATCGTCGTTTTTTCCTTGACTTTGCTCTAGAACAAAAATTGACCCGTTTAGATCACGTTCCGTGCATGTTAAAATAACGTGTTCTGATAAGCTGCATCTATCAGCTCCTGATAAGCATTTACAAAGCCAATTAGATGGCGCTATCAATTTTACAAATCCGAAAAAAAACGGTTGCTTGATCATCTTATTTTCTCTTATAGAAAAAACCATCGATTTCAAACTCCATCTGATAATTGCGTTTAGACTAATCCGAGAAGAAATACCGCAATGGCCAAATTATTTGGCCTTGCTCTGGCCGCTACGGCTAGCTTGGCGACAGCCGCAACTCAAGGTAAATAACCGATTTCAAATCCTGATTCGAGGAGTCGAATTTATTGAAGAACCGATAAAAATATTTCGACAAATTTTGCGTGGAAATTTTCAACCAATCAGAAGCCTAGATTCGGCTTACGGGCTAATCAGCAGCGGAGTAGCCGCCCACGCAAAATTTTTCGAAATTTTCAACCAATCAGAAGCCTGGATTCGGCTTAGCGGCCAATAAGCAGCCGAATTGCCGCCCACGCAAAATTTGTCGAAATTTCCTCGATTCGTGAAACCAACCCTTATATTCGTAATCTAACTCGATATCCTAGCTGATCATGGTCTCTCCTGGGGCCAATGGGGCGAATGGTCCTACTGTGGCAGAGTCGGAAGCACAGTAAAGAGACGACGAATCTGCCAAGGCCAAATCACCAACAAAGCATTGAAAAAGACACGATGTCTTGAGGTTTTGGCCGATTCCAATATCGAAACAAAAATCTGCACAGAAGCGGATTCACCAACCGTTGCCCCACCAAGCAACATGGTTCTCGGTCGAACTCAGCGAGAAGTACAGCCAAACGTCGTCCAGTGGCAGGAGTGGCAGGAATGGAGCCGATGCAACAACGGCATGCAAAAGCGAACAAGATTCTGCGGCAAAGCTGTTGAGCGAGGCATCCGACCAAACTCCGATTGCAAAGAGAAGAACCACGACAGTAGAAATGTCGTCAAGAATAAAGAGACTCGATCGTGCATTGATGATGTTCTCCGAGGCGGTCAAGATACTGGCTACTCCGTGAGCAGCAGCAGAGCCGACGGCAGAATGATGAGCAACGCTGCTTTCGACAGATTGAACGTTGACTTGTCCGATCCTCGATGCATGTACCATCCCGGCACCCAGAAAACTGACCTTGGCAGAATCGTTGGTGGTAAAGTCGCTTGCAAGGGCTGCCATCCTCATATTGCTATGCTCTCTTACGTCGGATTTGGCGGCTACGGCCAGTTCTGTGACGGTTCGATCATCAACGAGAGATACATCCTGACAGCTGCTCATTGCTTTGTCGGCTGGGATGAGAGCCCATCGACATACGAAGTCCTCGTCGGCGCCCACACGAAAACATCCGAAGAAGAAAACCAAGCCACCTACCTTCTCGATGAAATTACGTGCCACAAAGAATACAAAGTCACTCAGCGACAAATCTTGTATGATATTTGCATCTTGAAAACATCTGAGCGAATCGAATTCCACGAAACCGTTTGGCCAATCTGCTTGCCAGACAAGATCGAGCCACCAAACTCTGAGGAGCTCGCTGGAATGTTTTGCACCGTCGCTGGTTGGGGTGACACTCGATGTAAGTACCAAATTGATTTTCTTCAGGATTTTTTTTGCGAGCCCTTATTTGGAACGCCCTTGTTATGTCTCAGAATGTCCCAAATGTCCCGAATGTCCGAATTCTAGAGACAGAAAAGTTGTTACTGAGCTCGTATTTTGCACTTTTTTTTCAAAATCCGACGAGGACATTCGGGATATTCTGGGACATTCGGGGACATTCGGGGACATTTGGGGACATTCGTGACATTCTAAGACATTCGAGACATTCGGGACATTCGGGGACATAACAAGCGTCTGATCCTTATTGACCTTGAAATTTAGTTACTGGCGATGACAGAATCCTCAATGAAGTCGATGTTCCTGTCCTCACCCACAAGACATGCCAAGAATGGTATGAGGACAACAACATTCTCGTCGATGTCGATCAACATGTCTGCGCTGGATACGAAGAAGGAGGTCGTGATGCTTGCCAAGGAGACTCTGGTGGACCTTTCGGTAATTATTGATCATTCAAGTCATGAACTAATAATGAATTTTAGTCTGCAACCGAACTGACGTTGCCGGCCGTGAAGACCCAAGTGTAAACGGCAAAGTTCTCACAGGAATTGTCTCTTTTGGCGTTGGATGCGCTCAGGCAAAGAACCCAGGAGTCTACACAAATATCAATCATTTCCTCCCATGGATCCACGAGCAAATTAGCAGTAAGTCGAAGTTCGAATTTTAACATTTTCAACAATTTTTGGCCGACTTTCCTGATTCTTTTATTTTTCAGAGCACGACGACTGTTACCCAGTGAATCCCTGCCAAAACGGCGGCCAGTGTTATGATACGATCGCCAGCCATACTTGCGAATGCACATCGGAGTGGAGCGGTGATAACTGCGAGATCCATGTTACAGGTAATTTCCTCCAAAACGATCGGATTCTTGAAAAATTGTCTTAGAGATCACAGCTTGCCATAACAACCAATGTCAAAATGGAGCCGAGTGCATCCTAATCGACAGCTCCAGAGGATACGAATGCAAATGCAAAGATGGTTATGGTGGACCTTTCTGCACAATCGGTAAAAAATTCTTGAAAACACCCCGAAAATTAGCCCGCGTTTAGTGACCGACAAATGTGTCTTGATCGATTGCAACTTCGGCGAATGCGAAGTCGACAGCAACGGGCAACCAAGATGCGTCTGCCCGAGCAACTGGACTGGAAGCTTCTGTAACGAAGACGTCAACGAGTGTTTGAGCAATCCATGCGCCGCTGGAGCTGGATGTGACAATACCAAGGGTGGATTTGAATGCTCTTGCCCATTCGGATTCAAGGGTGACGGAACCATCCAAGGAACTGGCTGCTCTGGTAAAGATATCTCTCTTCTTTCATCCTCTAAAATGATCTAGATATCGATGAATGTGCTGAGGGAACTCACAACTGCGGACCTTCCAGCATCTGCACCAACAACCAGGGTGGATTCAAATGCTCTTGCCCCGCCGGCTACACTGGAAACCCACCAGCGGTCAAATGCCGACCCGCACAAAAGATGGAAGGTAAGAACTCAAGTTTTTCTCTTCCAAATTGATTTCCAAAGTTTTTTGGCCCTTTTTGCAAAATTCTATTTTCTTTCTTTCTTAGATGATGATTCTTATGATGACGATAGTTCTTCATCCTTCGAGAATGAATACGGTATAAAAAATCGACCTTGAAATACAATTGAAACTGCAGGGGAATTTCTCATCCCTAGAAATTTCCTTCCCTCAAATTTTTGATTTTATAAGAAATTCTGGCCCTTGTTCTTATAAGCACTTTTTTTGTTTGAATCAATAGCTAACATGATTTTCATAGCTGATGACTGCGATATGCTCACCGAGGATTGTGGTAATTTCTTTTTTTTTTCCTGTCAGATAATGTTCTTCTTTTGAAGACTTTTTCTGTTAAAATTTTTATCCATAATTTCTTTTCTAAATCATGGGTATCGTAAGAAAAACGATTTTTCGGGGGAAATAACTTTTTCATTTCCCGCGAGTTTCAGAAAAAATTAAGGTCATCTTCTTTTCTAATGTATTTTCTAGCTGGAGCCTCCTGCCCAAATATTGTCTACGAACTCTCGAAGGTCACCTCCAACTTCCTCAAGTACAACGATGGTACTCCACGATACGAGATTACTTGCGGAGTCAACGGACAAGAACTGTAAAAAAACCCGCTTTATATTACTGTTTGTTTACTTGCTTTCTAGCTCTTTTGACGATCTTGTTGCTGACAAGAGCATCACTCATCCAATTTCTCCAATCAAGGGCGGTGCTCACACTGACAATTCTTGTCTTTTCAGGTAAAACTTTTTCGAAAATCATTCTCTTTGAGATTATTTTCTCTAAGATGAAAGATGCTAACTTGAATTTCAGATGCAAACCCGGCCAAATGATGTCCGCTCCAGCCTTCTCGAAAGTACCAGGGAGTCAAGCAAGAATCGATTGCGTCAACCGCGCCAAGGGAGTTGCTTTGAAACCAAACAGGAACCAGCTCCGATGTCACGGTAAGCAGAAATCACGTGGAGCCCCCTCCGTTTTATTTCCAACCATAATAAAGAGCACTTTCGTGATTTTCAAATTGATCTTAACGTGAATTATGAAATCGTACTTTTCCGAAAAAAAAATCTATCAAGCCCAATTTTATCCAAAGCTAATCTCTTTCTTTTCAGGCTGTAACCCAGTCCCTGGCGTTGATTTCTCCAATTGCCAAGTCAAAAACAAGAAGCTCATCGTCTGCCAGGCCAAGTGCTCAAGTAAGTCTTCCTTATTTTCCAAACAGAAATACATCTACAGTCGGAGTCCAAAAAAAGGGACTTTTTCTGCTCCAAAATTTTCGTAAAAAGTCCCTTAAATTGGTACAATTTAGCATTAAAATCATACAAACCATGCCGCAGATTTTCGGCATTTTGGGCCAAAAAGTCCCTTATCTTGGTGTCCATTATCTTGAACTCTGACTGTAATCCTAATCCTAAGGGTAAGGTCGGCAAGTGTACAAGCATCTTTTGAATTGAGCCAATCAGATGCCCTTATTTTTCAAGCAGCCAATCAGATCTCTCCATTTCAAAAAATGCTTGCACTATTGCCGATACTACCCGTAAGCGTAACCGCTTCTACAAGAGGCAATTCTGATCATGAAGCGTTATTCTGCGCTCTGATTGGTCAATCATGTAAAACCGCCCGGTCGTTGCTGAAAGACATCCTTGTAGCTGAAAACCTTAACACTGACCTTCCCTAAGATCTGAACAGTAAAACCCTTCATACCTCCCATATCAATCCCTAACCCTAACCCTAACAAAGACCGAAACAGGGAACATCAACCCTAACCTAAATTTTAAGGCGGCGGAAGCAGCGTCTCAGTCCGATGCCAGAAGAAGAAGGGCAAATTCATCTGGAGCGCAAGCTTGCCAAAATGCTGAGATGATGATGATCACCAATCATTTTAATTATTTTTTAAAAAAGTCGCGAAAAATTTTAAACGATTAATTTAAAATTTTAAGTTAAAATTGTTAAAGTACAAACAAACTGCCCTGCAATCATGTAAATAGAAACCGAACCCCCGAAATTTTGAGAATTTTTTTCATTCAGCTTTAACCAAATAATTTTAACCAATTGAAGATAGACACACCATTTGATGGACCGACAACTTGGGCGCTTGGTGGCGTGGTTCTTTTATTATTTTTGCGTACTACTAGGCGATTGTCTGACCGGTCAATCGGCGCTTGTTGTTTTTTTTTGTCTCTAGGGGAGACCCTTAACCCTCGGCCAGCGTCGAGCTCTCACCAAACGGAGTGAAAGTGTCATATATTTTTTCTAGAGCTCGACTTTTCTTCTAGCTGCTCGAGATATTACGTAACAACTCATATCATTATCAACAAACGTAATAAATCTATCAAAAATCCGCTAGGAAGCGCTCCTCATAAGCTTATTTACGCGCCAATTGATTTGAAAAACATCAAAGGCGGCAATTTGCGTAGGTGCGTCACATTTTATTTCGACCAATCAAGAGACAGAACAATCGAGAACAACCGGTCAGACTTGCCGGACCACAGCCACGCCCCTATTCTTAATTTTTGCTGTTTTTGCCACTTTTTGCGTTTGATTTTTACTCGATTAGCAGTCACACCCTTAAGGGCACTGCTAACCTGGCCTGAAGGAAAATCCCAAATTTGATGCAAAATTCAGCTCCCCACCACCTTTACACCAATTACTACAAAATATTTATTTCAAAAGTCCGATAAGAAGAAAATCAACCACTCTTATCAGACAATCACCTGTATATAATTGTAAACATACTGTACCCTTAATTAACAAGGAAATGATCAATGTGACGCAGAAGATCAACTGGGTCCACACTAACGCCAAGTGCGCATTTTCTGTAAATTTACTTTTTTCTGAACTTTGAATAAAAATACTATGAGGCCAGCTGCCCATCGATACAAAAAATAATGCCTTCTTCGATTTCTTTTCCATGAAAAATATTCATCAAAAAGTTTTGCCAAAAAATTAGGAATGGTGTCTGGAACCGGCAAAAAATTTTCGACAAATTTTGCGTGGGCGGCTACTCGGCTGCTGATTGGCCGGTTTGCCGAATCCAGGCTCCTGATTGGTTGAAAATTTCCACGCAAAATTAGTCGAAATTTTTTGTCGGTTCCAGACACCTACCCGAAAATTAAGGGGGTCCCCATGTAAACGATAATATCTGTTCATATAGTGACACCCTTAAAAAATAGGGATTTTTCATTCAAGAAATTTTGATTTTTATTTGGAATGAACTTTCGAAAATCGTTGTTGACACCCTTAACTGTTTTTTTTTTCAAAAGCGTAATTATGGAGGGAGTCGTATATTCATGAAAAAAGCCAGGTACCTTCCTCGTCAGGTCGCTGTAAGGCAATATTCACGATGAAATTGCAATAAAGAGGCTTCAAGTTCCAGCAAATTCGAAAAGGAAAAACGCCTTAGGAGCTAAAAGTCCGCTCGGAGCATAGAAGTGCCCATGCGTTGAATGTAATTTAAGCATTTATTCTTTCTGAGGACATTTGCATGTCGCCCAGCGGTGAAATCTGTCAATCAAATGTCCAAACTGCGGATGGAGAGCTTCAGCTTGTCGCGTCATTGTTCGAGGAAAACGGGGCTCATAACACAGAAGGAGTTAAGTTTCTAAAAGAAAAGGAGAGAAAAAAGGAGAAGACTTTTTATTCATCAGATAAATGAGCAGGGACGTCGATTTCCTTCAAAAAGACATTCGATGGTTTTTCTCGGTCAGAAGCTCGCTCGAGTTTTTCAATGACTTTTTTGATCGCGTCCGTTGGTCGATTCATTCGTTTCATCAGCTTTTCCGTGTCGATTTGTTCCTAAGAAAAATTCAAGTTTTTCATTTTTCTGAATATTTTTTTACCTTGCAAGCATCACTGATATTCTGATCAAGGTACAAATCGGCCAAGAATTCGAGAACTCCTGGGAAGTTCTTTTCCTCGGCGAGTTTTCGGACCTTTGATTGAATCGTTTGACCGGCTGTCTAGAAAGAGGGGAAAAAAGTTTGATGGATTCGCGATTCTAGTGTACCTCGGAAGGATCTTTCTTCGTGTTGACGCAGTTTTTGCCTGCTTCTCGCTGAAGAAGAAGCTTGAGATTGTTGTGCTGGGTGCTGATGACTCGGAGTATCTGTTTTCGGAGTGTTCTTTTGGCTCGGTTTTGAGCGCTCTAGAATATTTTATGCCCGAGCAAGCGCTCTAAAAATCTAGCTTTTGCTTTACAGTTGTTTCTTGAACATTGAAAACTCATTCCTTGGAAAGATGGCCAGATCCACTCAAGTTTTCCACGGCCCAAGATGCATATGCTTCTCGGTTTCTCTCGATAAGTCCTTAGTTTTACATGGTGAAAATCATTTCCAACTTCGAGAGAAGTTCCAACTCTAGTTGAACTTACCAGCAGCATTTTCAGCTCTTGTTTTACGCGTTTGAGAGGTTTGAACGTCCTTCATGAAGTTGTTCACGTGGGCATAATTGACACTTTTTTGACTCAAAAATCTGATCATGGAGTTTTGATTTAAAAAATTCTAGTTTTGAGCCGTTCCAAGTGGAGCATTCGCAGTTGGTATGGCTCACGCATCGTCCATTATTACAGCAAGGCTAGAAAAAGGAATGATTGATAATGACTGTACAAGGAACTTACAGTAGCGAATTCGTTGCCATTGACGGGCACAAGAGCACAGGGAGCAAAGTTGAATTTTCGCCCGCATCTGCCATCCGATCTGGCTCCAGTGACATCTGAATTTCGTTGATCACGATTTGGCTAATCAGAATTTCTCACCAATTACGACGCCAGCATTATTTTCAACCATTCTGTGCGGGAAAGCAAGCATGCTCATTCGCATCTGCTTTCCTCCCTTCTTCTTGGCTTTCTTTGCCTTTTTGGGTTTCTTGGTCTTCTTGGGTTTTGTTCCCTTTGGTTTTTTATCTTTCTTTGGTTTTTCTCCCTTTGGTTTTTTGTCCTTCTTTGGTTTCTTTGCCTTAAAAATGTAAAAATATGAGTAAAATATACGGAGTAACCTTGGATGGCTTTTGCTTTTTTGGAGTGTCGTCCTCTTCATCGTCATCTGATTGGTTTTTCTTTGGCTTTTTCTTTCCTACCTTTGATGGTTTTTTCTTTGGCGCTTTTGTTGCCTTTTTGGCTTTTTCTTTGGGCCAATTTTTCGATTTGTATCTTGCGCGATTTCTCCATTTTCTTGAGAATCATCATCATCTTCATCGTCGTCGTTGTTGTCATCATCAGAATCGAAGGAGGAGGAAGGAGCAAAGGAGTCGAAACTCCAACTCTTTTCTTCGAATTCTTCCTCTCCGCCTTCTTCTTCGACCGAGTCGTAGAGGATTTCAGCCGTGGTCGTTTGTTTCTCTGTAGTAGTGGTTGTGGTGGTGGTTGTAGTAGTCGTGGTGGTGGTAGTCGTGGTGGGTGTGGTAGTAGTTGTTGTTGTCGAAGTGGTTGTCGTCGTCGTTGTTGTTGTAGTTGTGGTAGTAGTCGTTGTGGTAGTGGTTGTTGTGGTGGTGGTTGTTGTCGTGGTTGTTGTTGTTGTTGGTTTTGTAGATTTGGTTCTATCGCGCCCAACAAGACAAAAACTGCCCCTCAGACCTTATCTGGTTCTATTCAGTGTCAATTTGAAAAATGAACAAAGCTGGGCGGATATTCAAGCGAGAAAGAACCATGCTCTGCATTTTTGATTGTAAGGGCTTGCTTAAAGTTACAAGTTCCTCTTGGAGTATGACTGCAGCACATTGCCCCTGGACCACAGTCATCTTCACACGGGCCCCCATAATATCTATTAAGACGTGAAAAGGGTTGATTGAAGTTCTCTTACCTGTAGCCATTTCCACAAGTTTTCCAGCAATCTTTAGTGTTCTCTAAAACTGTATACTGAATATTTTTCAGTGAGGCCGAAGCCAGGCCCAGGAAAAAAGGAACCAAAAGGCGCATTTTTCCTATTGAATCGGCAAAATAAAAATTGAGCGTTTATTCAAAAACAGCAATATTCAGCGACCTTTTTTGGATTCTTTAGAAAAAATAAAAGTGATTCGTCTGATCGAAATGAAAACTGAATTTTTACTTTAAAACTTTTCAAAAGTTCTTATCAAAAAAATCGGTCGAGAACCATGTCATTTTCCTAAAATGTCTGCCAGACAATTTTCTTTCTTCTATGCCGCCTAATGTCTTATTTTCTAAAGTACAAAGAGGCGAAAAGAAGGCGCTACACGATCAGATGAGGAGGAAAACACAACGCGGTCGGGGAAAATTGAACCCTGGCGTGTTAGACCCGTGAATTATTCAAGAAGTGTTTCAGGAAAAGTGCTGTTCCAAACGACACTTGTCACTAGTCACGAGAATGAACACTTACGAGCAAGAGACGGGGTCACCAATTTCTATATTTTTTGTTGGGTTTCTTGAAAAATTAAGATTTTTCTTGCCAATTGATTGAGATTATCTTCTATGATCCCGCTAAAGTCGTCATCTACATCGCCTTCCTACCAACTCTTCTCATCTTTCCAAGCTTTTACATTTGCCTAAAAGCAGTGAAAGAATTCAAGTTCGGTTCGACAAGAGAAACAAGAAATTAAATCTCAGTACAAAAAAATCAACCAAAAACAGTACGAAAGTAAAATGCAAAAAGTTTACGCGCAAGCGGTCAATGAGGCGAGAACAAACGCAGCTAACAGGAAACCGGTTTCAGAGCCGATAAAGTCAAAGTGGAAAACTGCTGGGGCGTTTGGGGCGAAATCAGGATTGCTGCAGAAAATGCATTCGAAGGATCTACCGGTAGGATTTTTCGGTACAGGGACGGCCTTGTTCATCTTTGAATTTGTGCATGTGTGACCTTGTTCGTTCCCTTACCTTATGTAGGTTTGTCCTTGTTCATCATGTGGATAAAACACCTGCATCAAGACAGGGGACGAACAAGGGCACATATGCAGAAAGTCGAGGATGAACAAGGCCAACGCCCTTTTTTGAAACTGCTTCAAAACTTCACCATATTTCGCTCCTTTTGTAAAAATCAAATTGTAGAATCCGAAAGTCGATCCTTTCCCCGTGTAGCAACCCGTGCCCGCCGACTTTAGATCAGCTACTTGATTTCTATTTGGAACTCCAGTTTCCATCGCCAGGAAAATCGACAAGTACTCTAACCTGAACACATGCTTCTGTGAACAAATTACCTGTGTTCCACTCCAACTCGGGGGCCACCTCCTCGACTGTATAGATTATTCAGCGAAAGTCAGACAGATAAATACAAGACACATTACCGGTACAAAATCGTGTTCTCGGCGATTAAAAATTAAGGGGGAACCAATTTGCGGTTTCCTCTCTTTTTGTAAAACAATCTGGGGGTCATATGGAGGACATAAGGAATTATATAGAAGAAGATTTGTTGAAAGCAAAATTGATAGTTTATTGTCAAAAGTATACAGCTTGAGTTGAAGAGCAACTCAAAAAAGAAAAGTTGTAACTGAAGAAAATTAAACTGAGCAATTTTGTCTGTAATTGTAGAAAGCTTTGATTTTTCGCGCTCTTCGGACAACCTGGCGATGAGTTTTGCCCCGACCGATGCAGGCCCAGTTCCGGGCGAAGCTAGAAAGGGCAGAGTTGATTTGGCTGTTGAGTTTGCAGAAGTCAGTGTCGCTGAAGACTTTCACATCTAAAAAGAGTTTGTTGAAAAAAATTTTTCAATTTTCCAATAACCTTCTTCCTCATCTTTTGCGCCGTAGCCATTGATGGTGTGGCAGTTGTCTCCAGTCATAGAGTCTTTGGCAAGCGAGATGACTTTGTTGAGCCGATTGGTGTATCGTTGCTTGAACTGATTTGATTCAACTGGAATCGAATCGATGAGGGTCTAAAAATAGAAATTTTAAAATTGAATTGTCTAAAAAATGGTCGGAATTTTCAAAAATCCTGGAAAAAAATCGTGAAAATCTCCATTTTTGCAAAGAAATTTTGAAGAAAAAATCATATTTTTCAAAATTAAGGATCTCAAAATCAAAAAAATTTGAAAAAAAAAAACTGTCCGAAAATTGAAATTCTTGATCTTGCCCTCATATTCTCTTTTCTTACCAGGACATGAGCTTCAATCTTTGCAATTCTGTCGTTGGGGTTTCCGTCTTGCTGGGCAGCGGCAAATCCGAGAAAAGCGAGGGAGAAAACTTTCATTTTTTTATTTGAAAAAGTGTTGTTGGATAACCTTAACTCTACTTTGTGAAGAAGAGTTATTGGATTTTTGTGATGCTTTGGTCAGCTTTCGCGCGCTTTTTATAGCCCGGGATACTGATAAGAAAATGCGCGCAACAGCGCCACAGGAGACGAGAATATTGTTGGTTGGCGATTTATTTGTGCAGACAAAATTACAGTTCTTCTTTTTGAGGAGCTTCGGCTTTTGCTCTTTCCCGCTCGATAGCGAGTTCCATCAGTCGTTCTTGTTCTTTGATCATGTTTTCGTAGTCGCGTTGTTTTTCCTTTTTTCGGCGGTCGTTTATTTCTTTCTGAAAAGCAAAAATTTCATTTTTTTTATATATATGACTAAAATTTACAAAAAATTTTTTTATAAAATCATAAAAAAAAATATTTATTTTTGAATTTATTTTTTGAATATTTTTTTGAGATTTTTACGTGATTCACATTTAAATTTTTTCATCAATCAAGTTTTTGGTTATTACCTCGAAGGATTTGTACTCCTCCAAAATTTCCTTGGTCTTTGGCTGCTGCTTGACTTTCGATGGATTTCGGAACCTGTTACACTCGGCGTTCTTGCCTCGAAAACAGAACATGTCGTCAAGATCGGATGTTATTGGCTCCTCCGAGCTGTCCGCTGTGACGTCCTTCCAGAAACGATACAGCTCTTCTTCGCCGTGAGTTTCGACCAACTCCATGCACATTTTTGAAAATCGCGTTGGCCAAAGCTGACTAAAAAAAAGCAAAAAAATCATCAAAAATCAAACTGCACTATTTTACCTTGTTGCTGTCACTTCTCCGCGAATGTCCCAAGTTTCGAAACCCGGGCCGGTGAGTCGCCATTCGTCAAGAATAGGTTTTCCGTCTGTCTAAGAAAATTACAGCTAATTTCTTCGAAGTCGACTTACTTTGCTAAGTCCCAGGGCAGTTTGAGTGAGACCAACTCTTTCCCAATTTTTGACCTTACAAAATTCTTCCAATCTTTTTTCAGGATTTCTAGCTTTTCTTAGGCGATGGCGTCAGGAACCGACAAAAAAATTCGACGAATTTCGCGTGGGCGGCTACTCGGTTGCTGATTGGCTGGTTGGCTAAATCTAGGCTTCTGATTGGTTTAAATTTGTCGAAATCTTTGTCGGTTCCTCCGCTTTATTTGGGATAAAAATGACCCCTTTTTATCCTTTCAAAAATGAGAAATCCTTGCCCGTCGTATAGAATATCTTCAGAAAGCTTTCTGGAATACCGAGAATAAACCTCTTCCAGGCGCCAGAACTCCCGACCAAGATACAGAGCAATCAAACGACAAGCATCACATCGGTGACTTTTCATCATCACGGGCATATTCGCCAAGTCCGTAGTATCGTCAAGAAGCGCAAGATCCTGGCCAAGCTCAAAGTCTTTCCGGTGGTCTTCGAAAATAATCTTGAGTTCTTCAGGTGTCGCCTTGAGCATGAAGTTTTTCTGCGCTTCTTTTTCCATTTTCGTTTGTTTGATTGTTTTCATATTGTAATTCAAGGCGTTTTTTGTTGGGTCTTCCTCGTTTGGGATGAATTCGCGGGCCATGTTTCCGAAGTCGAATCGTTCCTCTTGAAAATGGCTCAAAAATCACTTTTTTCGGGCAGAACGAAAAAATGGAAGTGATTTTCTGAATCAGGGTTTTGATTAGCCGGTAGGCAAAATACAGCAATCTTATTGGTTATTCAAAAACTCACTTCCATTTTTTTGTTTTGTCCGTTTTTTTTCATCAAAAAAAAATTTTAGTCGAATATTTTTTCTTTTTTTTTTTATTTTTTCTTCAATTTTAAGCCCTGCTCTGGTGGAATAAAACTGTCTTCATCATCTCTTTGCGCAGAAACAATAAAAGGAAGAAGCTTCAAAACTTTCATTTTTTCCTTGTTCTTAAAATTTTTAAAATTTGACGTGAGTAATGTTTTCCTCCGGTTTTCGGCGATTGACCGGGAGTTGAAGCACCGGTCAGTGCTGCGTCATATCAACTCAGGCAATTTTTTTTCCATGATAATTTTTTTAATGAATTGACAATCGACAATTGAACTCATTAATTTTATCTTGTTTGATTGAAAAGTGTTTGTTTATGTAGATTTTTCTCGTTTATCAAGGCCGGTCCGGACGCCGTTTAACTGGAACTCTTATCGTTCCAGTAAAGAGCTTTATTTCCGTAAGCGGTTGATAAGATAGCTTCCGTCGGACCATTTTTATCGCCCTCTGTAGTTCACGCGAAAATATGTTTACGCAGAATTTTTCTTTTGAACTTCGGTTTTCAAGCTATAGTATTTCGATTAGCAATAATTTTTGAAATTCAGCTTTAGTTATCAGAATGTTAACTCTTTGGGCGCGAGCCTGCCCCTATGCATTGGCAAACGCGTGGCGCTTTGAAACATAGTGAAAAAGTAGTGGTAGAATCAAAATAGTTTAGGCTATTTATAGATGCAAATTTTATCTTTTATCTCCGTCGGAAATATCTGTAAATAGCCACTGAAGATTGACCAAAAAACAGGAAGGCGGCGCGCGCTCTCCCTCTGCTTCCCCTTTTTGAAGGGAAAAGCGCGTGGATAACGACTATTTTGGCCGAGTCAGACTTTTTCTTTTTCATTTTAGAGCAAGTTATTGTAGCAAATTTAATACTTACGCTAGCCCAAAGGGTTAGAAAAGCGTAGAAATCGCTAAATACAGCGCTAAAGAGTCAGCGTTATACGCAATTAGCGCAGCTGCGGGGTCTTTCTTGAGAAAAAAAGCGCGATCTGGAGATGCACAAACGCGCTTTTGCCGGGAAGGGTGCTCCTGTGGCACTGTCGGGAGCTGTGACATTTGTCCTACACAAGCCGAGAGGCGCCCCACCACACAACGCATGACCAAGCTACTAGCCTTAGGGTTAGGTTAGGGTTAGGGTTAGGTTAGGGTTAGGTCAGGTTAGGGTTAGGTTAGGGTGTAGTAGCTTGCTGCAGCGCGGTGTGGTAGCGCGCCCCTCGGATAATCCGAGTCGGATTGTGTAGGACAAATGTCACGCTACTCGGCACTGTCTCTCTTGTGGCACTTTCTCTCCCGTGGCACTTGCGCCCGCTGTGGTATACCACTGGAGAGACGGTGCCATAAGAGAGACATTTTCAACTATCAGATTCTCGAAATGATAATTTTAGGGAGCCAACCGACCTATCTCCATGTGCGCGCCTCGCTGTTTTCCATAAGATAACTTTTTTCGATTTACATGAATTTTTGGGTGGACGATTTCAATAGACGATTGAGTTATGTAACAATGTAACAGTTACAAAAGTTCTGTATCCTTGATATCAAGAATCCAAATTTTTGGAAAAAACTCACCGTTAGTACGAGATATGATTAGTTGACGAAATGACAATGAAAGGTCAAGGAAAGTTTCGTCCACGTAGAAAAATAACTTTTAATCAGAAAAAGTTCTAACGGCAAAGATAGAAACTAAAAACTGCGGGCCACGCGCGTGGAGCTTGACCGGCGGATTCCTTAGGAAGACTATCATTTTGAAAATCTGATAGGTTCGCTTTTGAAAATGTCTCTCTTGTGGCACTGTCTCTCCTGTGGTATGCCACAACAGGCGCAAGTGCCACAGGAGAGACAGTGCCACAGGAGGCAAATATGACGAAAGTGCCACAAGAGCACCCTTTCCGCTTTTGCCGGCATTGACGCTTCTTGACCTTGCCGCTGCGCAAATCGCGCATAATTTGGGCTCTTAAGCGCTATATCTAGCGATTTCTGCGATTTTTAGGCAAAATTGCGAAGTTTTGTTCAGATTTCGATTATTCAATCAGAAAAACTGTATCTCTTTATCTCTAAGATTTAATTGAAATCATAATCTAACTATTACAATTCTTAACCAAATTTAAATTTCATCACCAAAGAGCTTTTTGAATGCGGGGTATTCTATCTCCAAAATCACGCAAAAACAATTCCTATGTCATAAAAATTTTCGTATTGATCAAATACCAGCTATTCTACTTTTACGCGGAAAACGCGTTTACATTTACTCATCTTTGGCTTGACCTATTTGTAACATCCGATTTGACGGTATTCTTATGTTATAATTAGACGTCCTTCACAAAATTCAAAAACTCGAAATATCAAAATGATTCCAGTGTATCTTTTTCTGTCCTGGCAGCCGAGTTTCGGTGTAAATTTAACTACTGGAATCAAACAAAGCAATCAAGAGAAGATTTTTGCAGAGAAGGAAAAGCAAGAGAGCGCGCTTTTGCACGATACAAATGACGAGAGAATTGAATTGACCAAACTGGCTTTAAACACCCATCGTCAGAAAATTTTGAGTCCGATCGGATGTGAGGATGAATGCCGAGCTATTTTCAAAGAATGTCGACTCGCTTGTGGAAGTACTTACTGTCACGCTATGTGCGACGTAGAATTCAAATGTAGGATTCTTTATGAAATTCATTTTTATTCTTACAAATAAAGACTGCTCCGAGGAATGTTCGACTCAAACAACGACAACAACGGGTTCGACAACAATGACTATTTCTGAAAATATTCAGGTTTTCATCAGCCCGACATTTATATACATAATTAATTTTTAAGCACATTCTAGTCATGGGGATGAGCTTGGACGCAGCATTCTTGTTTTCCTCCGATGGATCGATAATTACGGCAGCAAATATCAGTGCACCCTTAGACGACTATGTTGAAACCGCTCCACATGCTCTCATTAAAGGCGAGCTGTTTATATTTGGCGGCAACTCGGATAAACGGAAGGTATTGTGATTTTTTAATTCGACATAAATTTTTGAAGATTGCGATGCTCCAAGGCTGTGAATGGAGAGAGCAATCCGCAAGACTGATCCATAAAATGAATCATTTGTCTGCTGCACTTGCAATCGAAAACGGTGATCAAGCGTTGATTTGCTTTCCTGCCGAATTGGAGCCGAAATACTGTGAAGTTTACGATACAATAACATCTGTTTCGACTCATTCCTCCAATTATTTTCATAATCATGGAAAGCTTGGCTTTTACAAGGGCCTGCCAACAACTGTGGGAAATGGTGGCACTACTTGGAAAAGTAATAATGTAGAGACTATGAGGTCGACTGGTTGGTCAAATTTAGAAGATTTTCCAAGGTATAAATAGTGAAAACTTCTCGTTATTTATCGACTCTTAGTAAGACGATAGCTGATCATGTTCTGATTGGCCTTCCAAGCGGGAGTCTTTTGCTTGCTGGGGGAAGAATATACGACTATGGTTCGATTGACCAGTTAGGAATCTGGCTTCTTCAAGATGATGTCTGGAATCAAATCGGAAATTTGCAAAACGTAAGCTTGAGAAATAATTGAGGTCAAATTTTGATTCAAGGCTCAAAAATATGGATCGGTGATAATGATTCATAATTCAATTTTCATCGTTGACGGCACTCATGATGCTTCTTCGATTGAACGTCTCGACTTCGAGGGAGATGAGCTAATCAATCATAACGTCATCGGAAAAACGATTCCAAGTATGATCCCTGTTCTTTTAGAATCGTCTTCTGGTTTCTGTGCACCGATTTAAAAGTAAAAAAAATACAAAATTTTAAACATTGATCATGCACTTTGATTTATTCAAGGTGAAAGAATGACTGTACAAATGAGAAATATATGCATTTTGAATTTATTGGAAAAAGATTATGGTTGGTAAGGTTCCGGCTTGACGCAAGGAAGTCTCATTTCGATCCTCTTGTTAGCCAAAACGACTCCGCAGTCTTCCGGTCGACAAGCGCACTCGTGGTAGCCGTCTTGGTTGAAGCAGTCTTGGATTTCGTCGCAAGCATGGTTGCCAGTGGCGCACTCGTCAATATCGATACAAGCTTGAGTTTCCTCCACGTATTCGTATCCGCAGGGGCACACACAGACAAAGGTTCCGTAGAGGTTGCAACAAGCGATGTCGGCGCCACAGATGTCAGGATCGACGTCGCACTCGTTTATGTCATCGCAGGTGTCGACACCGTCACCTAATATAAAGAATAGAAGAGAGTTTTTTTGCAAAATTTTCAGTTTAAATCGAGCTTACCTTCAAATCCATCGTTGCAAACGCAGTCAGCAGACAACATTTGTCCGAGAGCATTTTCAACTGTCTCACAGCTTGCTTCATCGTGGCAATCGCAAGGAATCTTCTCGCATTCGCCGAGAATATTTCGCTGGTACTTGTCTTTGCAGTAGCATTCTCCTTGGCGGCAGACTTCGTTTGGTCCGCAAATCGGGTCGCAGTACGGGTAGCATTCGCCGGTGAGGTAATCCTTGTAGTAGCCAGGTTTGCACTTGCACTCGCGGAAGAAGCAAGCCTGATTGCTGCCGCACTCCTCCTCGCAGCACTCGCCTTGGTAGCCCGTTCCGAAGAATGGGTCCACACAGCCGTCGCAGATGTAGCTTCCATCCGTGTTGACGCAGATTCCGTTGACATCGCAGTTGTGAGTTTCGTCCAAACACTCGTCAATGTCCTCGCATTCCAAGGGATCAGAGTTTTCAACAGCGTAGTAGCCGGGTTTGCAAACACATTCGCCGTCCACATTTCGCTGCTTTTCTGGACAGATCTTTTCGCAATCCTTTCCGTTGCCTTCGTAGCCTTCTTTGCAGAAACAGTCGAAGCTGCCTTCAGTGTTTCTACAGATGGCATTTTCATGGCAGTCGTCCAGCTCGTCACCGCACTCGTCTGTATCGCAACAAGTTTCGCCAGTTCCGTAGTAGCCTGTTTTGCACTCGCATTCGAAAGGAATTCCATCCACTGAAGGATTTTTGTCGATGCATTTGGCGTTGTTACTGCACATATTTTCCTATTCAGAGTTGAAAATTTTGCCAGAGAAACGCGGAAATCGCTAGATAAGGCGCTAAAGAGTGAGCGTTATGCGCGATGCGCGCAGCGGCATTTTCTATCTAGAAAAAAATATGCACATTCTGAATCTGAAGAACCTTGCTTTTGCCGGCATTGGCGCTTCTAGACCCCGCCGCTGCGCTAATTGCGCATAAAAACGGGCTCTCCAGCCCTTTATCTAGCGATTTCTTCGCTTTCAGACTTTTGCTTTCAAAATTTCCAACTCTGTTCCTGTTCGCATTCGTTGACATTCCCACAGGAAATCTGCCCATTTGAGAGCTGAACCGGTGCAGATCCAGAAGCACAGAGGCACTGGTAGCTTCCTTGGAGATTTTTGCATTCCATGTTGTCAGAGCAGCCGATTGTCAGGCACTCATTTACATCGACGCAAACATCGTTGATGAGTTCGTATCCATCAGCGCAGGTGCAAATGCCTTCCGGACCAGTTCCGTCGAGAATGCAAGTTTCGCCGTCAAGACAAGAAGGCTCGCAGATTGCTACTGATGGCTGGCATTCTGTGAAGCCATTTCCTTCCGTTCCTGGTGGGCATTTGCACTCGTAAAGCTCGTTGTTCGTATTCGTAATGTCGTCACAGATCGCGCTTGGGTCGCAAAGGTCAATGACGCCACATGCTGGGTCTTTGGTGCATTCGACTCCAGTGCCAGAATAGCCAGTATCGCAAGTGCAGACAAAGCTTCCTTCCAAGTTCTGACAGATCGCATTTTCATCACAATTGTGGATCTTCTTCGCGCACTCGTCGTAGTCTTCACAGACATCGTTGATATTGACGTACCCATCAGGGCAATTACAGACGTAACCGCCGAAATAATTATGGCAGACAAAAAGGTCGCCACAGACAGATTCGAGACACTCGTTGACATCTTCGCAGACTCCGTTGTTGTCGACAAATCCGCTAGCGCATTTGCACACGAACTCGTCGATCGTTTCTTCATATACGCAGACTTCAGATGGCTCACAAACAACTGGACAGGTAGCCACAACGGTCTTGGCATAGCAGAAGTAGCCATCACCGTCGTATCCTGGGGGACAAGCGCAAGAGTACTCTCCATCGAGGTTGGTACACTCAGCGAGATCGTGACATAGATGGATATTTTCGGTACATTCATCGACATCCTCACAGATTCCTGTATCAGCGTTTCTAGCGTAGCCATCTGGGCAGACGCAGATGTATGTTCCTGGAATATTGACGCACTCATCCTCAGTGAGCCAACAATCGTGCTGATCAGTGGCACATTCGTTGATGTCGAAACACTCGATCATTGGATCGCCGGCCGTATAGCCTTCTTTGCAATGGCAACTGGTGTCACCGACGCATTCAGCATTGATGCCGCAGATTGGGCATTGTGGAATGCAACAAGTTCCATCACCAGTGTATCCAGGTGGACAAGTGCAGGTAAAAGAGCCGCCAGTATTCAAGCAAATAGCGACTGGGTCACAAGGGGAGTAGGAACATTCGTTGACATCGATGCAAGCTCCATCAACGTCTACGTATCCCTCGGGACATTTGCACATGTGGCTACCGGATAAATTGATGCATTCAGCAAGAACACCGCAAACGAAAGGAGTATCACACTCGTCGATGTCTTCACATTCGCCAGTAACTGCATTTCTCGTGTAGCCGCTGATACACTCGCATCGAGTAGTAGCAGTTGACTTGCCATTTGGAAGCGAGATAAAGTCCATCACGCAGACTTCAGTTGGAGAGCAAGCTGGGCATTCTGGAAGACAGTCGAAACCATTACCAATGTAGCCATTGGTACAGCGACATTCGAAGGATCCTTCGGTATCGAAGCAATCCGCATCGATGTGGCAGAGATCATTAGTGATAGTACATTCGTCGACGTTGACACATTGGCCATCATCGAACTCGTATCCTTCAGGACATTCACAGTGAAAACTTCCTATTGTGTTGATACAGAGGGATTGAGAGCAAAGCGTGATATCGTCCGTACACTCATCAATATCCTCGCATTCGACTGGATCAGATCCGGCAATGAGCTTATATCCAGTTTGGCAGACACATTCGACATCTGATTTGCCAGCTTGAAGAGTGCAATACGTATTTGGTCCACAAGAATCGTCCATTGTTGGTGAGCATTCAGGGAAGCAGAAGCAGCCGTCTCCATGGAAGCCGGAATTACATTTGCATTCCCAAGAGCCGATTGTATTGATACAATCAGCGTTTGCATCGCAATTATGTAAATCAAGATCGCACTCGTCAACATCATCGCAGAGCCAAGAAGTGGTGTTCCTTTCGTAGCCTTGTGGACATTCGCAGGTGTAGCTTCCGTAAGTATTGACGCAGATTTCGACGGGCGACTGAAGATGGCAAACATGTACTGTATCATCTTCGCATTCGTTGATATCGATACAGTCAACCAAAGGATCGCCAGTTGTTCCCGATGGACATTCGCAAAATGGCTCGTTGGTGTTATCATAGACGCAGAAAGCATTTCCAGCGCATGGTGGGCAGATCTTTGTGCATTTGAATCCATCACCGAAGTAGTCCGCTGGACATGAACAGGTATAAGAGCCGATCGTATTGTCGCAAATTCCAACATCGCTGTCACAAAGATGTGTCTTATCATTGCATTCGTGGATGTCAAGGCAAGCATCATTGACAAGTTGATAGCCTTCAGGACAATAACAGTAATCACCATTTCCAATGAGATCCGCATCTCGGTTAGCAACTTGTGAACATTCGCAATCATAGCTTCCGATTGTGTTGACGCAGTCAGCATTTGTATCGCATTTGTGAGTTTGGTCATCACACTCATTTATGTCGATACAAATATCACTAGTTCCCGCTTGATGTTCATATCCAGCTGGGCATTCGCAAATAAATGAGCCGATTGTATTGACGCACTCGGATTTTATCGCGTCGCAGTTGTTCAGAGTCTCATCTTCGCACTCATTGATATCAATGCAAATGTCGTTTTCCATGAAGAATCCATCCTTGCACTTGCAGTATGCTTGTCTTGATGAAGGATCAATGAAGCAGTATCCGAAAGTGCCACAGTCAGGTGGGCAAATTTCGTGACAGAATTTACCATCTCCCTCCCAACCGGTTTCGCAGGTACAAGTGTGAGAGCCTTGGAGATTATCACAGATAGCATGTGAGTCGCATTCGTGAAGTTCTTGGTCTGCGCATTCATTAATGTCAATGCACACTCGAGAGCCGTCAGGTTCGTAGCCATTTCGACAGACGCAGTTGTAATCACCGTCGCAGTTTCGACACTCTTCTGTGATCGGATTGCAGGAGCTTGTTCCAGTAGTGCATTCGTTGATGTCAATGCAGTTTCCGGGATTGGCAGGGTCAAACTCATAGCCTGGTAGACAAGTACACGCTCTTGAATTCAATGGAGCGTCTATATCGCAATCAGTATTAACGCCGCATGTGGAGCAATCCGGAATGCATTCGAATCCGGAAAGAATGAATCCAGCGTGGCAACCACATTCATATCCTCTGTTGAGAGTGAGATCGTAAAGTGTGTTAAGGCAGTCAGCATTGTTATCGCAGAGATGAGTCTGATCAGTACACTCGTCGACATCTTCGCAATCACCAGCAGCGTTTCTGAAGTAGCCGATGTCACATTCGCATCGAACGCTTCCGATAGTGTTAACACATGACTCGTTTGGCAAAGTACACGTGAATGGAGGATTATCGGTACATTCATTCACATCGACACAGGTAAGATTAGTCGGCCAAATGCCAAGAGAGGCAAAGCCTGTGTCACAGATGCAACCCATGTTTCCACTTGCCAGCATACCGCAATGGGCGTCTTCTGGGCAAGAATCAGGGCAGTCCAAGCAGGTGTAACTTCCATCTACGTCGAGACAAGCTTCCTCACAGATGGATGCATCTGTACATTCATTGACATCGATGCAATCAAGTTTCTGTTGAGCCCTTTTAGCATCCGGAGAAAGAGCATCTCCATCTTCATAGCCAGGTAGACATTCACAGTCAGCAAATCCGCTCGTTTCGTTGACAAGGCACATGGTGTTAAAGCCGCAAAGATCGCACTCGAGAGCGCAGGGAAGCTCTGTTTCATTGAAGCAATTTCTGCCGTTTCCGAAAACAGTCGTATCAGGAGGACACTCGCACTCGTATGATCCTACAGTGTTGGTACATGTTGCGCGGATGTGGCAGTCGTGTACATCAATTGAATCTTCGCACTCATTAATGTCAACACATTCATCAGTTGTTGAGTTATATCTGTAACCGGTGTTACAAATGCATGTGAAAGATCCTGCCGTATTGTAGCACTCTTCATTGTTGCCACAAGGGTCGGCAAGAACGCCATCGGTACATTCATTTGTATCTTCGCATAAGTCACCATTAGGGATCAAACCAATGTCACACTCGCATTCGAGCGCGGTTTTTGCTGGATTGACAAGGCAATGTTGAGTCTGGTGGCAAAGTGGATCACATTCAATTACGACCCAATCGCAGTCGACACCGTTCCATTCGTATCCATAGGGACAATGGCAATCGTAGCTTCCCATAGTGTTCATACATTCCATGGTCAAATCTGGCTCGCCAGTGATACTTGCCGGAACGATGATTGATGAACAAGTGTGAGTACTCTCCTCACACTCATGAATATCAATGCATGTTGAATTTGTCGCATCTTCCCATTTATATCCAACATCGCATTCACAAGCCGGCCTGTTATCTGTAATAATGCAATGAGAATTCTCAATGGCGCCACACTCTGCTTCGCAATCGACCTCGTAGCACATTTTTCCATTTCCAGCGAAATTGCCAGTTGCGCACTCGCACTCGTAAGAGCCAATCGTGTCAACGCAAGAAGCATTCGGATCGCAAACGAAAAGACCTTCGTCGCACTCGTTAATATTAATGCATTGTTCTGATTTGTCATCAATAGTATTGTCTCTTCTGTATCCCTCTGGACAGCAGCAAGAATATGAGCCGATCGTGTTGTGACATTTTCGATCAAGGAAAAGACCAGGATCATTCGGATCAACTTGGACAGAACCGCAACCACCATTGTTTGTATTGCACTCGTTGATATCCACGCATTCGAGAGGATCGTTCAAAGCGGGCTCAAATCCTGGCCAACATTCACAGCTTGGCTCTCGTTTGCCATTGACAACGTTGTAGACACAATTTGAGTTGACGCAAACTGGACATTCTGGAATGCAGACAAAGCCATTGCCCATGAAGCCAGTGTCACATTGACAGGTATACGAGCCGACTGTATTCGTGCATATTCCATTTGTATGACAAAGATTTGTGTCGATCAAAGGATCACATTCGTCAATGTCTTCGCATTGATTGAGGACATCATTGTAGGTGTATCCGTCTGGACAGCGACATTCATACGAGCCAATGGTATTGTAGCATTCCATCGGGCCAACAACGCCAGTACAGATGTGAGTATTTGTAGAACACTCATTAACGTCCTCGCAGCCCAAAGTATCATCAGTTGCATCTTTTCGCTGAAATCCGCTTGGACAATTGCATTCGCCAGACATCGAAATAGCATTCGTCTCGCAAGTCATCAATGGACCACATCGTCCATGGCAATCGCAATGCACGATATTCTCGCAATGATAATATGAAATTGGTTGATTCGCTGCATCGGTGTCAACAGCCGAGTCATAATTAACACACTTTTGGGTCAATGCATCGCAACTATGAGTAGATCCGGCACATTCGTCGATGTCAACGCAGGTTGGCGTCTTTCCATCGGCACTCCAGCTGATCTCATGGCCATCATGGCTACATTCGCAGTTGAAACCGCCATAAACGTTCTCACAGAGAAGCCCATTTTCCGAGCAAATGTTCGAAACAGAGCATTCGTCGAAATCTTTGCATGTTCGACCTGTTGCATCTGCTGGATCCGGTTCGAAACCGTCATCGCAGCTGCAGGTGAGATCAACAACTAGTCCAGTTCCAGCGTCAACTTCTGTCGTGCAATATTGGTGTGCGCCACAGACTCCGCAGGACATTGTACAGCGGTAATATGCTCCATCTGTCACGCAGAATTCATTCAAAATATCATGACCGACCATACAAGAGTGGAGATTATCAGCACAGTGATCGATCGACACGCAGCCAGCTCCGTCGTTAAAGTCTTTGAAGAGATGTTCAAGCTCGTCAGGAAGTTGTCCACAGAAGCAATGATATGATCCATCAGTATTGTAGCAAAGATCATTAACTCCACAACTATTCGTAGCTGGAGCTCCAGGAGACGAAGGATCACATTCGTTGATATCGATACAACCAGAACCTGGGTTAAAATATCCCTCATCGCAGATACAAGTGCCGGGCCGATTCCATTTTGACTGATCTTGAGAGCAGTGAGAATTCGGACCGCAGAAAATGCAGTCTTCGCAGAAGTCTTCTTCTTCGCATGTATACGATCCAATTGTGTTGACGCAGGTTTCTCGAGTGATTGAGGTGTCCGATGGATCATGCGTTCCAATATCGCATTGATGAAGTATCGAAATGTAGGCTTCACAATTTGCTGGGCAAAACTCTCCCCCATTGACGTATGTTACTGAGAGAACGCTTTGTGCTGTACCAGTGCTTGCATCGTGAACAGTTGTTTGCTTGCATAAACATGACGTCATTCCGCATTCGTCAATATCGATGCATTTCTGCGTTGCTTCATCCAAGTAGAATCCAGTATCGCAGACGCATTTGAATGAGCCAACAGTATTGAGACATTTTTCTGTATAAACAAGTTGCTCAACATTCTCTTCCGGGATGGCAAGAGCTCGAGTTTGTTCTTCGAACTTGACACAGTCCCATGAAGCGTCAATGTAAGGCTTGACATCATTCGAGCATCGTTCGGGAAGAGCTTGAGTACTGAAAACACAATCTTCTTTTCCATTGCAGCTCGAAGTCATAATTTCGAAAAGGTCCAAGTTCTCTTCCTCTGGACACGAGCCACATCCCTTTTTCGCGTAGCAGCATGCTTCACTATCGATTCTGCCGAACATGGCGCTAGTGATTTCGATTTCAGTTCCAGCAGGACATTTGAGAACAATATCTGGATTTTTCTTGTTGAAGCACATCGAGCCATCATTTGTTGGCGATTTGTCTTCGAGCTTTTTACTCTCGACGATTTCTTTGATTGTCGATCTTTCTGTTCTTGATCCAGAAGGATAGAGCATGTCACATTGACTCGTAGCAGAGCTGAGACACTCATCAATATCGATACAGTCGCCGTTAGCGTCTTCTTTGAAGCCAGTTTTGCACCGGCACTCGTGAGTGTAGACAGTTTCCCATCTTGAGCTCGATTTTACTTTTTGAACACACTCGCTGTTTGGTTTTGTCGATGGGCAATCTTCGCAAGCACTGCATGAGCACAAGAAGGAGCCATCTTTATTGGTGCAGAGGGAGCTGTCAGGGCAAGCATTGAGGGCATTATCATTGCATTCGTTGATGTCAAGGCAGACAACGGAACTTCTGTCGTTAACACCAGCTGCGAAGGTGGCGGCGAAACCATCATCGCAGTCGCATACATATGAGCCTGGAGTGTTTTCACAAATAGTTGGATCGAGTGGATTGTTGTCGTAAGTGTTGGTGAACACATTTGTTCCGCATTTAGCAACAGTCTCCGTACACTCATCAATATCAACGCAGATAGCAAGGCTCGCTGTTTCGGCATCAGTATTTGTGAAGAAATCACAATTGCAAGTTGCACCTGATCCAGTATCCTCCTTGAAGCAAATATCAACCAAGTTCTCACAGTAGTCCTCAAGTGTATCATCAGTATTTTGACAGTAACAAGGGTCAGCTGGATCCAAACTTGTCGGATCAAAAGTCAAGTCGATCATTCGATAGCCAGAGTCACATTCGCAAACTGGTCTCAGCGAACTCTCAGTTCCTGATTCGCCTTCTTCAAGAACTTTAAGTTTGCATTCGGAATTGACACACTCGCGCCAGTACTCGCCGTTGCCGATTGATTGGTCGCATTCCCAGATGCACTCGTATGATCCAACAGTGTTAATGCAGTGGTTTTCGGTGGAACAAGAATGAATGTTCGCGGAACACTCATTTATATCAATACAATGGATTCCAAGAACATCATTGCCCGGTGAGCTCCCGCCCGAGTGGATCATTTCGAATCCAAGGGGACAGTCACACCAGTAGCCGCCATCAGTATTGTGGCAGACAAGAGTCTCAGAAGTCGTGGCAAACATGGTGCCACCAGTGCCAGAAACGCTAGCGTCTATAAGAGAAGAGCCGCAGACAGAAGGATTATCAGTACACTCATCGACATCTTCGCATTTGAACTGGAATGTTGTGCCATCAGGAACGACAAGATATCCATTTTCCGCGCATTTACATTCCTCGGTACCAGTTGTCAAGTCGAAATCGCACCAGACACCGTTAATAGGAGCAAAGAAGGTTCCCGCCGTTGTGCCATCTCCATTGCAAGACTCTTTATTACATCCCCATGTACACTCATACGGATTGCCGCTTCCGGATACGTTTTCAGTGCAGTGAGAAGATGTGTAGCACTGATGAGCTCCAGAAGCCGGTGGGTCGATGCTGCACTCATCGATGACTAGGCACACGATCGGTCGCACGGGATCTCCGTTTGCATCCAGTTGGACTTCGGAGCCATGAGGGCAGTAGCAATAGTATGATCCGTCAGTATCGACGCAAAGGGGAGTGTCATGATCAGTCGTTCCCGTGCCGCAGATATTGTCAGTTCGATCGCACTCATCAATGTTGATGCAGTTGATAGTCTGGGGGACGTCTAAGTCATAACTAGTGTCTTCGTAGCCAACTGGGCAGGAGCAAATTTGCTGACCATAACGATTTTCTAGAGCTGCGTCGTATCTCGGATCACCAGCACCGATGTCTTCATGTTTTAGATTGACTCTTGAGCAGAGGGCATTTGGGTCTGAGCAAAAATCTGCCTCACAATCCCAGTTACAAGTAAAGGTTCCTGATGTATCGTCAGTGCAATCAGCTGTCAAGTAGCACGAATGCATTTCATACCCGAGAACGAAGTTGCCTGGAGGATCTGGACGAGTGAGAGTGGTGGAGCATTCGTTGATGTTGACACATTCACAGTTTGTTCGATCCGGGTCAGTTGCATTGCAAGCAGCATCATCAAGCAAATATCCGTTTGGACAATAGCAATCGTATGAGCCAACAGTATTTTCGCAAATTGAGCTCACATGACATTTATGGATGGTGTTTGGATCCGTAGATAAACATTCATTTATATCGTAGCATTCATAGTAAGGATCGGCAAGAGGGTCGGCAACTGTGTTCGTGACAGTATCGAAACCGTCGAGACAGGAACAAGCTTCATCTCCTGTCGAAGTATCAATGTAGCAGGTACTTGTGGTAAGATCGCATGTATCGGCGCCCCCATTAGCGCACTCAGAAGTACAGGTGAACGATCCGACAGTGTTGACACAAACTGCTCCTCCATCACAAGCACTTTTGGTGCGTCGCATTCATTGATGTCTTCGCAGACGATCAAGTCAGGATCAGTTTCCGTTGGATTGGCTTTTTGATAACCGTGCGCGCAGACTGTCGTGTATGAGCCGAAAGTGTTGACGCACTGGATCAAGCTGTTGGTCGTGTCGTAGGCTGGGCAATTGAAGTAATCTTGGTAAGTGATCGCGACGTTTTGGCAATCGTTAGTGACCAGCTCGTCGCATTCGTCGATGTCTTCACAGCTGATTCCATCAACAGAGTCGTCTGTATCCCGGAAGCCGTACATACAAAGATTGTAAGGAGAAATCGGGTATTCTTCTGGGCTGCCATCGTAGAGTCGCTGGCCCATTCCCGGGAAATGAGATTGTTTGGCCTTCGTTTTTGCATTTCGCTGTATTTGGTCAAGTTTCCTTTGAAATTATCGTTGTTTGTGAGGCAGATTTGCTGCGCCCTTGGGTCGGCATATGGAATCGTTCCATTGAAATTAGTCGGGTTGTTTTGGAAACTTCCGCAAAGTCGAGGCATGCATTCTTTTGGGTAGCAGTTTTCCTGGAGATAATCGATCGTGTTTTCTTTACACTCTCCGTTGGGATCGAACCAGCATCGGAAAGACTCGTCGTAGACCTTGGCACAGTCCAATGGATCGGGAGGACCAGTGCAGTCGTCAATAGTCGAGCAAATTCCATCTACGGCATCGCATGTGTGGAAGTCAGGACAAACGCAGCCAGGCTCTGTTTTTTGGATAAACTCTTTTTTATTTAATTTATTCAAAAAACAGCCCAAAAAAGGGAAAAATTAAAAAAAGAACGGACTTGAAAAAAATGAAAAAAAATGCCCAAAAAAGGGAAAATGAACGGAAAAAAAAAACCAAAAAAGGACGAAAAAAAAAACAAAAAAAAAAATCTTTTTTTTTTCCTGAAGCAACCAAGAACCATCAGAGAAGCGTTTTCGTATGGTCCATTTTTTTCAAGAGCCATTTCAGGAGAGAAAGAGCATCCAAACAGAACTCAGGATTCCTGAGTCAGGCACACTTAATCCACCATCCAAGCATAAGTCAGGAATCCTGAGTTAGCCACACAATCCAACGGAACACTCAGGGTTCTTGAGTCAGGCCAACAGAATCCAACATTTGAGGAAACTCAGGAGTCCAAAGTCAGGCACGCAGGATCCAAAATTTTTGTTGCCTGTCATCAGTCGATTTTCCATTTGTTCTCTTTGTCTCTCTTTCTTCGTTCTGAAAGCAAAATTTGAGCATAAAACTCGAACATTTTACATTTGAAAAAAAAAATTATTTTAACGAGATATTGCTCAAATCTCAAATGAAGAACCGCGTTTCTTTCTCTCCGAAGAAGATCCGAATTCGCGATTTTGATCTCCGGCAATTTTTATCAAAACGCGTTTTCTGTGTAAAAACGCTCAGATTCTTGAAATGCCCGAGATTTTTCTCGAAAGCGTTCTTTTACGTCCTCATAATTTAATGAAGAGGATGTTTGATGCTGTCAATTTCCACGTGATCGGTTCAAAAGTGCCTCAGGCATGTTCCCAATCAAGGCTCAGCCGCTAAGTCTGATGAGGTCATGATTTATTGCCCCTTTTAGAACTGACGCGGGGCCTATTTCAGAGAAGCTAAATATACAAACAGAACTTACTTGATTACTTACCTTTACTCGTCAAATAGAAAGAGCAAATGACCAGAAGGGATGAAAACTGACCTTTCAATCATGACTCTCTTCTACTCGCTTATTTTGCTTTTTGCCGTTTCGGGATCGAGAGCGCAGGAAACTAACTACGATTACAATTTCAACCCGGACGAAAGTTACGATCCTGGAGAGCCTCAAGATCCTACTGTAAGTCGATTTTATCTTTAAAAAAAACTTTTCAAAAAAAATTTCAGGAAAAAGACCCTAGTATAATTTATACCCTTCCGTTTTTTCCCCTGCCAATCAGAATTCTCTATTTTCTCTGTTGACCAATCAGAAGCCATTATTCTTTGGTCTCTTATAAGAGCCTTACACTTTCTTCAAAGACCTAAGTATAATGGCCTGATTGGTCAAAAAGGAAAATAGAGAATTTTGATTGGTTGAAATGCCACGAAGATCGAAAGAGGAAATTGCCTTATACACCCTTAATTGTTTCCCTTTCTGATTTCTTTTAGGTTTACGATTCAGAAGAAAGCTCCCCAGAATCATATTCTTACCTTGATGTCAGTTCTGATAGCTCATCCTCAGAATCAGACGATTATGACTACACAGGTTTTTTTCAAATTCTTCTGCTCAAAAATATGTCGTTTTAGATTCATCTGGAGACCAAAGTATTCTTAGCCCTGAAGAATCCTACGATCAAATCGTTGAATCTTTGTAAGAAACGACTTCACGATGTCAAAAAAATCATTTTTAGGAACACGACAACGACGGAATATCAAGATGATGGATTTTTCGGCGATAAATTTATTCAAATCGCCATTTGCGTTGGCACTGTTTTCGGAGGTAGAGGATCATTTTGCCATTTTTGATCATTTTTTAGTAACTCTTGCCGTCATTTTCGTCTATTTCATCGTCCGCACCGTCCAAAGTGACGACAAGAAATGCGAAGAAGTCCTCAACGAGTACAACAACAATAACCAAGACGACCCCGAAAATCCTCCTGAACCTCAAGAAGAGGAGAGCCCTCGAGAAGCCAATTCCGAAACGAAAATCGACGACCCTTTGCTGAAAAATTCTGAAAGTGCTCCGAAAAATCCTTTTGGTGATAGCAAAGAAGACCTGCTAGAAACATGAATTTTCTTTATACAAACAAATTTCAAATAAAAGAAGCGAAAAATCTTTCTCTTTAATTTTCTCTTAGCATTTCTAGAGATGCTTACGTAATAAAAATTTTATTTTGATAAGAAAATCAGGAGCTATTGGCTCTTTAGTTTTAAAAAAATGGACAAAATATTTTGACTCGAAAAATAATTTCCAGGAAATTGACAAAAAGAGACTCATCAATTTTATTTTTCGAGAAAAAATTACCAATATAGCCTATATTATATAGGGTGTTTTTAATTAAAAAATTGCCAAAAAACTGGGATAAATGAAGCTTTTTTCCGTCATTTTGGCAGCTTCTGATCCAGTTTTGACCAGAAATAACATCAGAAAATCAAGGCGTGGCATCACATGATGTCTTCATAAAATCGCGAAAACGCCCAAGTTCATAGATGAGCGGAACCTGCTAACCTAATTGTGATTATTAACTCGCATCGGAGCTTTGATCTTAAAATAACCACATTTATGTCAGTCGAGTAAGCAATTATACGAGGTATCGGGCGTGTCTAGATTTGTCCTGCCAAGTGAAGATCTGACGATTTTCCCCCGGCATTTACGATTCATTATTACCAGCACACAGATAAGAAAGGAAAATTAACGAGAAAATGACGGAAAAGAAAAAGGAGATAAAACAACAACGATGGGGAAATCAAATCGAGTATTTTCTCGCACTCGCCGGAGGCGCAATCGGGCTCGGGAACGTCTGGCGATTTCCGTTTTCGGGTCGAAAATCGTCTTTTTGGATCATTTTATGCAGTTTTAGGGCTCAAACTGGCCATTTTGTTGAAAATAATTTTTGACCCGAAATTAAGTACCTTTGTTATAAAAACGGAGGCGGCGCCTTTCTCATCCCTTATTTCACCTTCATGTTCTTGGGCGGGGTGCCCATGTTCTTGATGGAATCAGCACTCGGCCAGTTCATGCAATCCGCAGGCATGGCAGCTTGGAACATAATTCCAGCCTTCAAAGGCGTTGGCTGGTGCTCTTGTGTGATCATTTTTGGCTCAATTGTTATTACATTGTTATCCTTGGTAAGTTTTTTCTTCAATTTTGAAGATTTATTTTATTCATGGAGAAAAATTTTTTTTAATTCAAAAATTTCAAAAAAAGAAATTTTTTTTTATTATTCATTTTATTCTTCTTCATTAATCCTATCTAAGGATGGGCGCTTTTCTACCTGTTCAACAGTTTCATCTCGCCTCTTCCCTGGACAACATGCGGCAACGCCTGGAACTCCGACTGCTGCACCACCAACATTCAAACTAGCGACAACGGTTCGAGCTTTCTCGTCAAGCCAGCCAACTGCAGCGAAAACGTCACCTACCCCGAGTTAGAATTCTGGAAGCGGAGAAGTCTTCAAGTTCATGAGTCGCCCGGGATCGATGATTTGGGAGAAATGCGATGGGAGCTCATTGGACTCGTTTTTCTCGCCTGGGTGATCACCTTTTTCTGCATTTTTCGGGGAACGAAGAGTACTGGAAAGTCGGTTTATGTGACTTCTACGTTTCCATTGGTGATGATGATTATTTTGATCATAAGAGGAGTCACGCTCGATGGCGCCATGCAAGGGATTGAGTTCTATCTCAAGGTAGGTCATAAGAGCCTTAAAAACCAGCAAAAAATAGACAATTTCATAATTTTGAAAACTTTCCATTGCTCAACCGGAAAGACCGCTTATCATAAACGATGGTTCGATGGCCGTAAAAATTGATCTTATAATTGACGATTTTCACGATTTTCCTTTTTTACGATTGTCGGTTTTCCTGAAGTGACTATTTTTGATGAAGTTTCTTTCAGCCGGATTTCTCGAAGCTCAATTCGATTGATGTTTGGATCGATGCTGGTACTCAGGTCTTTTTCAGCTTCATGATTGGCTTCGGGAGTTGCACTGCGATGGCGTCTTATAATGACTTTCAGTACAATAGCTTCAAGTGGTCCATTATTCTTTGCATCTTGAACGGTAAGTCTTTTCAAAAAAAAAAGAGAACCGCAACTTTTCTAGCTTCGGCATCATTTTTCTCCGGTTTCGCGATCTTCTCTATTTTGGGCTACATGTCGAAACAGACGGGAATCGGCGTCGCAGACATTGCTGAAAGTGGACCTGGCTTGGCCTTCATCGTTTATCCTCGAGCAGTGAGCTTGATGGCGGGATCGAATTTCTGGGCGGTCTTGTTTTTTGGCATGTTGTTGATGCTCGGCCTCGCTAGCCAGTAAGTAGCTTCTTTGATGTTCAAAGACACATTCTCCTAGCTACATTGGAGTCGATGGAATGGTCGCTATGCTTGCTGATATCTACCCAAGCGTCTTCAAAACCTCGAAAAAGGGTCGACCAATTCTTGTCGCCGCGATTTCCATCATCTGCTTTCTCATTGGAATTCCCATGCTGACCCAAGTATTTTTCCACCGCTCTTCTTTCCTCATCCTTTTCAGGGAGGAATCTACGTCTTCCAATTATTCGACAAATACGGCGCTTCCGGAATGGCAGTTCTTTGGTTTTCCTACTTCTCTTCCACCGCCATTTCTTGGTTTCATGGAATTGGACCGTTTTATCAAAAACTCGATAAAATGTACAAAAAGGTCGGTCCGAAAATAGAAGGAAAAGGGTCAATTTTGCTTCAGGAAATTAATGTTTTCGCCTTCCCATGGACGATGTTTGGCTTTGTGTTGAAATACTTGACTCCTTTGGTTTGCGCTTTGGTCTTTTTCGGAAAACTTTCGGATATGGGAAGAACGACGTATGACAAAGTCTACGAATACCCTGCTTGGGCCGATGCTATCGGCGTTTTTATGGCTCTCACGAGGTAATAATTGATGAAAACAAAACAATCAGCAGTTCTTTAGCATGATTTGCGTGCCGCTCGTCCTCGGATACGAACTGTGCAACGCCACTGGAGAAACTTTGAAAGAAAAATGGCAATTTGCACTAAAAGAACGGCTTCCAGAGCAAACTCTAAAAGCTCTATCGAAAATCGAAGAAGAAGATCGGGAAGAATCAGAAAACAGCAATTCTGCAATAATAAAACCAGCGCTTGATTCAAAGACTGATTTTATTAATTGATCGAAAAAACTGCTCTTCATTCGAAAAAGCGCTGTTCATAGTTTATATAAGAAGTAAATAAATAAAATTTTTTCAAAAAAATTTTCAGATTTATTTTTTCAAGCGAATGAATCAATGCATGTCTCGATATTTGAGCATTCTCGGCTGCAATTCCGTCGGTCTTTCATGAAGTGGGACAATGAAATTCGCCAAATTCTAGAGTTGATGTTAAAAAACGATTTTTCTAGCAATATTCAGACCTGATTCAAAGTTGCCATGTATCTCATTCCATCCATCATCAATTGAATTTTGAACTTTCTTCTTTTGATCGTTGTTTGATATTCTTCGTCTAGAAACTCTTCATCGTCATTTTCAACTTTTTCTTTGTCCAATTCGGCGCATGCTTCCTTGATCATTTCAGCAATTTGATTGAAATTGTCGGCAACTCGCTCGATGAGCTCTCCGAATTGAATTACAGTCGGCTCGTTTTCTTGCCAGTCGTAATATTCGTGCTTGAAGTTGATATCCGCGAGCAAATCTAGAATTGTTTTACTTTTTTGGGAGCTTCTAGCAAGTACCTTCTGGATTGATGAATCGTCGATTTTGAGACTCCCACTGCGCTTGTTCTGGATTTTTGAAATTTTCAAAGCATTCAACCACATTTTGGTAGAGAGCGTAGCAAAGAATGAATTTTCGTTTGACGAGAGTAAAGTCCATCAAGCTTCGCTCTCTTTCAGACGCTTCAGAAGTCACTTTTTGTCTTTGATTTTGTTCAATACCGATGAAAGTAGGATGAAATTAGCGACACCGTGCGAGCAAATTCGCTTTTTCAAGCAGGTCGGAGGACCCCGCCTGCTGGAAGACTTCCTCTGTATGAGAAGAAATCTCTTCTCACTGAAATCTTTCATTTTTTAATATTTTATGAAAATAGTTGTGATTGAACAAGTTCCTGGTTGTTAGATAAATATTCAAAGCCGGAGCTCCTGCGTAAAGAAAATTTTTCTTTCTTTCAAAAAGCTCTTCTTCTGAAATTGTTTGAGGTCTTTGATCAGCGGTCTCTTCGTACTCCTTGAATCGGCTTTCAAGATGCGGCTCGATGAAATTTTTTAGATGTGTTTGCAAAATGTCTCTGAAACAACGGTGAGAAGGGGGATATTGAGGGAAGAGAGGGTACCTGTACTTCGCTGGAGTGGCGACGAAAAAGCCGTTGTGGATGAATCTTTGTTCATATGGATCTAAGGCGGCGTGGAAAACATCAGGAGTATTGGCGGTTCTGAAATTTTAGATCAATTTGAAATTTACCTTATTTATAGTATTAAAAAAATTTTCAATTAAAAATGCCTTACTTGTGATGAATCATGTCCTGAAATCCGGCAAAATTGTCATCTTCGCTTACATTCAGCACAAATCGATAATCCGGTATTTTTGCGAAATCGCAAATAACATAAATCGGAATCATAATTTTATCATATTCTTCATCATCAAAATATCGTCGATTTTCTCGATTCTCTGTCATTTCAGGACAGCTTTTGTCTCTCTATTGAATTTCCTTTTTCAAGATGGAGAAAAGGCAAAAAGGGAAAAATAAAAAAGGGAAAGGATAAAGACCAGAGTTGTAACAGAAGCCGTTTTTACGTTATTTACTCAAAATCGACTATTTGCTCGATTACACTAGAAAAAGTGAGAGTCTTCTCTCACTCATCTCGATTTATCAAAGTCGATTTTTTAAATGAATAAGACCGAGAATCAATCGTAAATGGTTGCCATGAGTCAGAAGGGTCACACTAAACCAAGTCATAAAAACAATGAATGGATAACAAAAACAAGGAACTTTATTCATCAGTTCAAATATTTGATTTTACACGTTGACAACACCATTCTTGAAATTCTTGTTTCGCTTTAATCGGAGTAAATAGGAGAATCTTTTGGAAAGATCTGAGTCTTTCAAACACTCATTCTTATTTATAACGGTGTCGCCATCCTATTTACTCTGTCTTTTCATTATCGTTCAAATCCGGCGAAACAAACTCTTCGACAGTTATGTCCGAAACGATTGGCCCACTGATGAATACAGTAGATTCTTGAGCGAAAAGAAATAGTAGTGTACCTGATCTTGTTATCATCAAAGTCGGAAAAATTCGGACCAAGGACAAATTCCTTCATCTTTTCTCAGGATAAAAAATGAAAAGCTTGCGTCTTCTGGGAACAAACCGCGCCGCGGTTTCTTATTTATCAATAAAGAAATTATCCAAATCATAATTTTTAATTCGATTAATTTGAAAATTTGTTATTTTATCCTGCCTTTTGGAGTCTTCCCTTTATATTGCATTCTACCAGGAATCGTTTGGTCCTGAATTTTTTAAACAACGAATCAGGGGAGAAGAATCGTACCTCTGGCAGAAATCGATGATAATTTGCAAGATTTTCACGACGCTAAGCCCTAGAATCAACCCTAAAGAGCCGCCAATATCAGCAAGCATAGCATTGAAGGTGTAAACTGCTTGTTCTTTTTTGACTGTAACTCGTTCTGAAAAAAGGAGCTTTCAAAATTTTCATAAGAGATGAAATTCCTACCAGCGGTGGTTCTCAAAACCCCAGTCATGTAGTAAAATTCTTCGGTTTCTGACGCAGAGGGAGCGATTCGGTACTAAAAAGCTTCAGAAATATTTTTAGGGGAAATTTTTTCGAAAATTTTTTTTTGGAAATTTTATGAAGAATCTTTTTCCTGGATGTTTTCTTGATGAAATTCGTAGCTCTGGCATGCCGGTTTGCAGGAAACGGTATTTTTCGTCAATCCTAGATTTCGGGAAAAATTGGGAAAAGGAACATTTTCCTACCTTTTCGCTCGATCACGTGAGCGACGCATTTGACCTGGTCGTAGAAATTGCATTTTCGAACTTCTGGCTTGTCCCTTGAATAGCTGTGATATTTGATTTTTCGAAAAAAGGGCGTACACGATGAGAAAATTATGAAGATAGTCGGGTCTGCAGTTGCACAGCGCCACCACCTGGTCGATGAGCTGTCGCATCTCGCAAGTGCTCTTCTTGTAAATATCCTTTTTGCTGTTTTTAAAGTGCATTATTCTGAATAATTTATTCAGCATTGAAAACAGGGTCTGAAACGCTCCCTGTTGTCGATAAATCTTGTATTTTCCCTCCAAATGAGACTTGTTGCACGCTCGGTATGGTTTTCCAAGATAAATATTTTTCACCAATTTGAAATTCACAATCGGAGTCAGTTGCGAGCTAAATTTTGATGCAAATTTTTCACTAAAAAGCTCGTTTTTGAATCAAAAAAATGCCTAAGAGAAATCGCTTTTGATTCTTCTTCCACTTTATCCTGGGCTCAGCATTTTGACCTGAGTAAAAAACTGACTCAGGACCTGTTTCCTGAGTTTTCGCACCTATTTGAGGAAAAATTATCCTAGAATTCTAGATCTTAGATGTTCTAGATCTAGATCTTCTGATCCTTTCTCCTAACCCTGACTCAGGGTCCCTGAGTATGACCTCCAGCCTGAGTCAGGTTGCCGAGCCCAGACTTGATCTGTATAATAATTGTAATACAAATGGATCCCAAGCATTTGCCCATACCAGCCATAAGTCGAATCAGATTTATTCAACCCTGAAAATTAGCGATTTCTTCGTCTATTTTCTTACCGATGACGAAGCCCAGGTTATGTTCGGAAGAATTAAGATCAATCCTCGAAAGATGTAAGAAATGCTCGCCCTCCACTTCATGGTACAAGTCGAACTCTTCCAATGAGTGTTTTTCTTACATTCATTTTCCCTCTTTTTCCTATAAAAACACCCCCGTTTCCTAGGCAAATGCCAAGCTTAGTCTTTCGCTGCTTCCAAATATGCGTGCAGTTCAAACTGTCAAACAAGCAATGAAAAATTTTCACATCGGGCATCGTTCTTCGAAAAAACTCGTCGAGGTCGATTTTGTTGAATTCGTCCCACGAGTTTTTGTCCCAATTCAATGTCGGGTCGGCCGAACCGTAGAAGGCGCGGAGGATGGTGGTGTTGATCTGGGGGTAGTACTTTTGCAGCTTCCACATTGAATGCATTTGGTAGGAGCACAGGGCGATTTTGGGAAAGGTGGAGACAGCGTCATCTTCGCGCTGGGTGAAAATGGACGGGTAGTCGTGGTATTTTTTCTAGAGATAGACACATATTTTTTGAGTATTAAGCATAAGTCTGTGAATAATGAAGCAAACACAGAGTTTCATTAATCGAATTAGACTTGAGCGGATAAACATAAGGTAATCTTTAATGGTAACCATAGCTGGCTCGTAATCTGTCCAGTACACTGACAATTCCATACATGTTCTTCGAGGACTCCGTCAACACTTTCATCAAAAAATCGAAAAGTTCAAAACAGCCAAATTTTGTCATCTTCTTGTGCCTGGGAGTGTAATTCATCAGAATAACTTGTCCGGAGCCATTTTGTCCGATAAAAATCAAAAAATTAAGCAAAATTGGCACTGTTTCGTCAAAAAAGTCGAATTTTTAAATGCGATTTGAATATGTTAGAGTCTGGGGACGGTCGGACTCATTACCAAAATTTTTAGTAGCCCATTATAAAATTTTTGGTCGTCCATTATCAATTAATTTTTTCTTTTCGCCAAGTTAATAAATAAAACACCCCGAAAGTTTTCTATTATATAGGCGCGGAGCGCACACTCGCTCTTTGAATTAAAAATGTCGACACTTTTTTGACGAATTTGGTTATGCATTACCAAAATTGGTAATGGGTTACCAAAATTGGTAATGGGTCACCAATTGGTAATGAGTCCGACCGTTTCCCTTAGAGTCGAGATAGACCCCCAAAAAATCTCAAAATTTTGGAAGTCCGAAAATCGATTTTTCGAAAAATGTTGCCTTGGGGCAACAATATTTTTTGAGGAATTCTATAAATTAAAAATAGTGGTGTTTCAATAAATTCAATCATGACTTACGATATTGTCAATAATGACTGTCGCGGAGTAGTAAAACCCTCCGACGTAAAACGAAAAAATCACAACTAGAAAGAGCTTATTTCGACTCTTGAAAATCATCCCTTAAAATCGCTCTTTTTACATCTCTACATCGAAAGAAATACGCGGCAATCATCTTATACGCGTTTTCGATGTAATGGTGCGAAAATGATGGTGAATGATATCGCGCGCTAATTTTGCAGAATAAGTGCTTTCGAAATTCAGAGAAAATGAAACGCGTTTTCAAAGTTCAAAAGCAGACAGATTGCTTGGAATCCTATTTTGTCCCTTCAAAGTATTAATCGACTAAGCTTTCAAAAATCTGAAAATAAGGCTTACCGCTAATCTGACATGACCTGGATCGAGCACAAAAGGGGGCTCATTTTTGATCATTCACTCGAGAAACGAGAGAAACAAAATTAAAACAAAAAAATATGCTCGATTACATCGTTTTTTATACGTTTGTGTGTATATTTCTTTCTGCTTGCGTTTTTGGTAAGAGCTTTTTTGAGAAATCTTAGTTTAAAAGGCTTTATAAAGCTCTTTTTGCTGTTTTTGGGGGTTTATCTAACCCCAAAATCGCACTTGAAAATTGTTTTTTCGCCGAAAATTGACGATTTCGCCCTAATTTTGGCAAACATATGATTTTTCTTTGTCAAATATTTTTTTAACCTGTTTAACCTGCGAACGCATTAATAACCAAAAATGTGGTGCTTTTAAAAATCTCCATTTTTCGAAGGAAAAAGCTGACGGGGGTCCTAAGGTAATTTTTTATTAAATATGATTTTAGTCGTGATGATGCTATTCTTCACCGGTGCCCTTCTTTCCCGCCTTGGAATCGCCAAAAATCGCGATTACAACGAAGAAATCTCCATCGAAATTTAACCGTTTTCCTTCTTCGAAATCAAATTTGCCTTTTGAAATTAAAAATAAAATGAGTGACATAACTGCTGATGTGTTAATCGACCGCGTTGTTGTTTACGCATTCCAGTGCTCATTTTCACGAAATCTTTCCATCTGCTGTTTTCATTGTTTTCAAACAAATTCCTCAAGCCAACCGCAAGCGAGCGCTGACAAAGACCATTTATATCTCGCCCAGTCGCTGATTTCTCCATCAAACTCAAACTCGAGAATAAAAAAACACACACAGCAAGATGAAACTGACATCCGGACTTCTCTTCGCTTTCGCCGCCGCCCAAGGTGAAGAAGAGCGAAAGAAGAACAACGCCTACGGAGGAAACAACAACTACAACAACAACAATTACAACAACAACTACAACAACAACAACAACTACGGATCCGCCTACGGCGATCCCCACTTCATGATCAGCTCCTCCACCCAGCCCAGCATCTGCTTCGACTACACCCCGGAAGCCGACGCTGAGTTCACCCTTCTCTCCGACGCCTCCTCTGGCCTCCTCATCGAAGCCCACTCCGCCCTCCGATTGAAGCACGAGACCCACCGACACATCATCATGGACGAGATCAAATTCACCTCCCCCGAAGGCCGAGTCATCTCCTTCGACATCGACGGTGTCCATCTCAGCGGCTCCGAAGAGAACGCCTCCGACCGACACCCATTCACCGGCGTCCAGACCTTCGGAGACATCTCTTTCGTCACTCACACCGACGCCCACGGTAACCACCAGCGAACCCACGTCGAGGTCGGCGATGCCGTCTTCATGGTCCGAGGAAACGCCCGAAAGGTAATCAAAACAAAAATCTTCGATGATTTTTTGGAAAATCTAAAGAAAAAATCCTCAACCCCCTTTTTCAGGAATCCATGGCTGTCGCCGTTGTCGAGCCAACTGGCCTCTCCGCCGAATCCACCGGCATCATCGGTCAATTCCTCCGATCCGACGCCTACACCGTCGAAGAGACCTCCAACCTCCACGCCACCGTCACCGCCGGCGGCATGTCCGTCGAGGCCGAGAAGAAGCCCTTCCATCAGCAACTCGCCTGCTGGGTCGTTGAAGAGGATGCCATGCTCAACATGATCGCCAACATCTAAATTCGAAAACAAACAAATCGCGATTGTTCTTCTTCCCTGTTTCTTTTTCTCCTTTCGTGGTGCAATATATAACCTTGGGATTTCAAAAATAATAAATGTGTCACCCACAGGTCATCAAAATTGAAGTCTTCTATTCAAAAATCAAGGAAATCGCAGGAAAATTATGAAAATATAGACATTTTTTATTTACTTGAAAGAGTGATTGAGCTTTTGTCGGTTTTCAGAAGCAAGCAGAATTTATGAACAATGAGGGTTGAGAGCGTTGATATCGCGATTTCGAATTTGCCACTGGCACTTTCCATTTTACAGGAGCAGCTTACGCCGCTCGTTATTCTAGAAAAAGCGATTAATTATGGCTCTCCTTATTTACTCACAATTTCGGCCGAATTCGCTGATTGCTGGCCTTGCACTTCCATCTGCAAAAAGAGCCGTGTTCGTAATTTGGCCCCCTACTTCTCAGAAACGCTATTCTTCCTTGATAACTCTGATCAAAGTACGTACTCTCGCCCCACTTGACCTTTTCCTCTTCATAAATGATCGGCCTGCCGTAACGATCAATGCACTCCATTTCGATATTTGACGCGTTGTAAGTGTAGAAGAAATCGCCTGGATTTGGGCAAGCGCCCTCGTCGGCGCAATACGCACCTGTCAGGGGTTTATTTCGAAGTGGCTCCTTCCAGCGGCATTGTTGACGGGTGCAGTAACACTTTCAAGTGGCTCAACCAGCGAACAAGAGTTCAAATAGTATGACTCAGTTAGATAAGACTGACTAGGATTAGGGGACTTGGGATACTCATAAGGGGATCCCTAGGGGATCCTAGAGGATTAGCCGTAAGGGGGTCCCGGGGGTCGGAGCCCCCTTTGCTTTGGGGGTGGGGGTTCGTAGATGGGCCCTTCTTTTCAGCCTTTGAAAGAAAATGGCATATTGTTGAGCCAATCCTTTAATTTGATTGAATAGCTTAGTGTTCCATAATTCGAGGTATGAATCACATGACCAGGTTGAGAGCACTGTAAGTTGCAGGAATTGTCATTACTGATGTCATCACAATTCTACAATGCAAAAATTAACGGATTTCTATTTGAAAAAAGCTCACAATTGGAATGATGTCTTTTGCCAGTCGGATGGATTCACGTGGGTTGGGGCAGTATTTGATGCACTCGCATTCGGAGTCGGTGTCCCAGTCCATCGTTCCGAATTTATTCAAAGTGCATTTTGCTGAATTTCCTTTCGTGCACTGGAGAATCGCATCATCAGGGCACGAAGCGGTTACTATCGAATTCAAGCCGAATCGGGTCGTTTCCTCAAAAATCGATTCTAGAGAAGATGACGATAAAAAGCTACCTGGGAGTAGATTAATTCGCCTCCAAGTCGTCTTTCCTTCAAGCTGAAGAGTTTTGGTTCCCCACATGTATTTTTTGAGCAGTGGCAGTTGGGACGATTCGACCAGCTCCCGTCTGCCAGACAAGTGCTCGAAGAAATTTGACCAATACAAATTGCGATGAGTTCTGTATCTTCTCGATTTTCGCAGACTGCTCGGCAGGTCGCTCCCGTTGGAACTTGATAAGCACTAGAAAGAGTCATGTTTTGTTTTTGTTTTTTCTATAATACCTAGCCATTTCATCGCAGTGCCAATGGTAAGCAGGCTTCTGGGCTTTCTGAGGTAGCTGATTTACATTGCACAACTCAGGTAGACATTTGCATCCTGCGTCGTAGCCAACTTGATCCCAACTTGAGCCGGCTTGATCCAAAGCGCATTTTAGCGAAAGCTCGTCGCAGCTCAATGCGTAGCCAGGATTACATTTTCCACTGCATCTTTGGCCTTTTTGAGGGTACTTTTTCGAAAACGCTACTTTTCAATGACGCAGCCTGGCCAAAACTGTCTGCTAGACATTGCCGTTCGTGGCGAAATAAACGGGGCTCCCTGGGAAAGTCGTCAAATGTCGCCGAATGTCGCCGAACGTCGCCAAATGTCGCTGAATGTTGCCGAATGTCGCCGAATGTCGCTGAATGTCGTCGAATGTCGCCACTTATTCTTGAAAAGATGTCGACATTTGGCGACATTCGACGACATTTGGCGACATTTGGCGACTTTCCCAGCGTCGCCAAAATATACAAAAATCATGTTTACCCTAAACCTTGATCATCACACTCCCAAAAGCCATTGTTTATCTTCGGCTTCTTCGAGCAATCGCCATTATTCCCCTCAATTGGGAACAAAGGAGTTTCTGTCGATAACGATGTCAAAGACACGGTTGTTGTCTCAGGCGTTGATGAAGTTTGAATCGACGTGGTGACCTCTTCTTCCACGCAAATCGGACTTTTGTCGCCTTTTGAGAGTAACGATGAATTATTCCGATTTCTCTGTTGAGGAGCTTACGTCTCTTGTTCTTCAAGTTCAAGAAAAGAGGGAAAGAGATGAGCAATTTTTATGCATTTTCTTTATTTTAATTGGAGCTTTCTGTAAGTATTTTTTTCTGTCAAAATTCTTTGGAAACCAAAATTCTCGAAATTTCATGGATTTGAAGAAAAGGGCTCTTTTAGCCAATCAGAAGCAAGTATGGCTCGCTTCAGCCAATTAAAAACGAGAACGACCCCCATCAGATACCCTCTATTCTTCCATTTTTGCTTATTATTCATGTGACATTCTATTTATTCAGTCTTCCTGGCGATCTGGATTTTCATCCTCCGAGTCGTTTTCTTCAACCCAAAAAGCGACAAAACAGCAGAATTCGAAGCAAAAAAGCGATCAACCCTAAAAGGCAGAAGTCGCCAAAATACGATCTGTGTCCAACTTGAAAGCTCAACCAACCCTGAAAAATGAAAAGAATGTTTCATCCTTAAATGTTACTTTTCCTGAAATATAAATTTCCAAGTCGTAGTCGTACTCCATGAATCCAGGAATGTTCTCAGGGCAGATTTCGCTCGAAATCGCGTAAGAAATCAGCTGATGAGAGCCGAGAATTCGCGAAATATACCAATGATTCGTCATGTAGTAGAGGTACAGTCCGGAGTTCGACTTGTAAGCGTCTTTTCCATTGAATTTCGAGTGGAAGGAGTAAAAATCGTTTTCGAGAAAACGACTTGCAGCAACTAAAATCGCAGTCTTCCTCGTCGGATTTATCGGAGCAATCAAATTCGCCGTCGCAAATCCGATGTTTGAAAATTCTCTCGCGAGAAATTGGACACGTGACCAACTCGTGGCCGCAGTTTTCTTCGCAGTGGTATTGTTTGCAGGTTTGAATGATGTCGAGCGTTGTTGGTCGGAGCCGCTGGGTTTGGATCGGCAGATCGGTTTTGCGATCGGTGATTGTTGGGTAGTTGTAGTTTTTCGGGTCGCGGGAGAAGTCCCACGAACCGTAGTGCATCACGGAATTGAGTTCGTATTGATCGTTCGTGTCTAGCCAGGCTTCTTCGACAAGAAGCTAGGGAAAATGAAATGAAAATAAAGAAGCGAAAAAGGACGAATTTTGGGTCGAAAAATGGATACAGCGGCTCGAAGCGACAAATAATCGCGACAAAATTTTGCGTGGGCGGAAAAACGGCTTCTGATTGGCCGTTAAACGGAATCCAGGCTGCTGATTGGCTGAAAATTCCCAAAATTTTGTCGCGAATTTTTGTCGCTTCGAGCGGTTATATCCATTTTTCGACCCAAAATTCGTCCTTTTTTCGCTTCTTATTTCTTGTCGAAGATACCTTGAAATTTTTGGCCTTTCCATCAGTAATCCTGTCCCAATGAATCTTTACATATTCATTCCGATCTGGTCGATTTTGTTCATGATCTCTCCCGAGCGCATGAAATATCTCGTGCAGCGTCACTCCCCTCGTGTAGCAAGTATCATCGAGCGAAAGCCGCTGGCCAGTTGCTTCGGCTTGTTGAGCGCCGAGAAAGCTCCAACAGCCGCCGCCGTCGACGATGTGGATCTTGTGCTCGAGTCGCTGCGCTGCGAGACGAGAAATCGGGTCGATTTGAATGCAATTGTTGAATTCCTTATTTATCCAAGCAAAATGCCCGATCACAGTATTTCGATTCGCGCGAGAAATCGAATGCCGATTGTCGAAATAAACCGGAACCACGTATTTGGAAGTGCTGTGTTTGTAGCCATTTTTATCACTCGTCCCGTTTTTTCCATAAAAATCCATCGCTGGCCCATTGGAAATTTATTTTCAACAAGAAGAGCTCGAGAATTTTCGATCGGCTTTCGTCTACTTGATTGTGAGTTTTCTTCGAATTTGATGATGTTTTTCGAAGGGAGGAGGATTCCGCGGGAAGCGAATTCGCGATATGTTGCCTTTTTCAAGGCTTTTTGAATGACACAAAAATTATTGAATTTTTTTTTTTTGTAATTTTTTAAGTAATTTTTGGATAATTTAGTTGATCTGAAAATTTTTTTAATAATTTTTAAATAATTTTTTTAATAATTTTTCTTTCAATTAATTTTTTCATTTTTTTAATTTTTAAAAATTATTTATTTATATTTTTTTCCTTGAAAAGAAATTTGAATGAAGCCATTCCTTCGTATAAACAATATCATCACTCGTCATCCTAAACTTCGCCAAATATGAAATTCCTCTCGGCCTCGGTCGAAAATACTCCAACCCCTCCACTTGTCGCCCTTTGTAAGATGAAGAAGAACTCGTCAATCGTTTCTTCGGTTTGCCGTAGCATTTGACTGTCTGTATCTTTTTATTCGGCGACCATTTGCAGGAAACATAGTGGTTGTTGATTTCTGTACATTCGCAAATGACCTGATCGACGGTGGACTTCATCCCAGGGGGCAACGGACCTGGCATTTTGAATGATTGTCGTATTTTTTGAAACTTTGTTTTCTTCAAAAGGTTCTTTTTGAGAAAAAAGGGGTCGCGAAAAACGTGAAATTCAGAGAATCTACTAGACATTAAAAACTTTCTAAGGCGTTTAAGAAATTCGAGCCGGCCAGGAAATCCTTCTCAAGCTAAAAGTATTAAGCATTTGAGAAAATTGATCACTGCCCGAGCAAGGCCTTTTGCTGCATTAAATTAAGGGAGGGGTCTTTCAAAGGGCTTTGGATTATTTTTAAAGTGAACCTTGATCCTGAGCAGCTGACGAAATTTACAGCGCTTTCGAAGCGGAGACGGTACCAGATTATTGGGTCAGGGCAGCCAGAACTGAAAAATCAGCCTTTTAGGCAGAAGAAGAAGAAAAATGAAAAAGGCGAAAGTTTGAAAGATTTCCGGGCAGAACCAAAAATTGAAGCGATTTTCTGAATCTGGATTTTCATTGGCCGGTGAGCAAATACAGCAATCTTATTGGTTATCCGAAAATTCACTTCAAATTGTTGGTTAAGCTCAGGTTTACGGGACTAAACCAATTGGAAGTGTATTTTTAGATAACCAATAAGATTGCTGTATTTGGCCTATCGGCCAATCAAAACCCTAATCCATTAAATCAATTTCATTAATTGGTTTAATCCGATTTCAAGCGAAATCGTATTTCAAAGAACACCAAAATTAAATTAAATAAAGATGGTTCATCAAAATCAAGTTTTCTCCAAAAATTACCTTGATGCTTCCACACCAAGAAAAGCGCCGAGCAGAATTTTTCTTAGTCTCATCTCATCGATACGTTCTCGCAAAAACCCTTCTTCTATCTCTGTTTTAGATTTTTCTTTCTCTCTATGTTCGAAAAAATAATCACGAAAATGCTCGTCACTTTTAGTTCTTTCAAGTTCTCGTTTTTCTTGAAAAAGTTGATTTACAGAAAGCCCCGGTCGGAGCGAATTTTGGTGTCGCAGCGCCACCGCCTTTCATTCTCCGATAACTTATCGGTCAGCCATGAGCCGCGGGAGATTACGCGATTAGCATTTATTGTGTTTTAGGGTTTCAGTTTCGATAGATACCAAGCTCAGAAATTTAGACCTTGTTTTCTTTATTCAAGTACTGTAGTGCTTCGGTCAAAGCGAACTTAGAATGAAGGATTTTAAGGGTTCCTCTCATCCAATAAGAAGCCAGTATTTCCTCCGTCAGCCAATAAGAAGCCCAGTTTTGCTCACCCTATTTCTCGGGTCGTAAAATTGGCCAATCAGAGCCAACGAAGGGCCCTTTTCTGATTGGCTTATTGACAAAATTAAGGCCTATGATTGGTTGATTTGAAAAGATGCTGGCCCTGTTGTCGACCCAAGCCAAAGTTCATTTTATAGCTCTTCAAGTAATAAGAGTTCGAACTATCTTTTAATAATTAACTTTCTCAACCTCTTTCGGGGATATTCTTTTTCTCGATTGTCTACGGTAGAGCTTAGCGTCTGTCGACTTTTTGATAATTCTCCAATTTGGGCGATATTCTCCGAGTTAGACCGTATGTTTCGAGGTGATAGTCTAACCGTTTTTTTAATAAACGATGATCTGGAATCACTGTCTGCTAGCCCTTCTAATTTGTTATAGATTCTTACAGATCGAGGACACATGTTCGTTGGTGTAAGCTTCTTACAGTTTTTTGCCTGAATTGAGACTGTTATTTACAATACAACTTCAATACGAAGCTAATTTTGTTCATTTTTGTATTGACAAAAATGTTCAATAAAACGAGAAAAACGATAATTATCGACGGCCAATGACAGTAAGTTTACTTTATTTTTATTAATATTACAGTTTCGGGATGACCTTTCGGAAGATTCTAGGAGAATATGACCACGTGGGTAAGATGACTTGGCCATATAAATAAGCAAAAGGACGATTCCAATTTCACCGCATTTCGTGTCGAATTCAGCATGGCGGACGCAAATAAATATGGAATGACGAATCGTGTCTCTCGTACTTGCCTTTCTTCCAGAAGCAACCAGGTGAAAATAAGGTCAAGTCTTGAAAGAGCAGTCTCGTAGGGCTTCGCTAAACGGATGAACTTACGAGTTGATCTGTCTCTTCGGAAGCCGGAGGATGATTCTTTCGCGCATACTCAACTTGAAACCAGGTAATAGCGCGATCTGATCAAACTAATCCGCCAAACGTCATTTGAGCTAACCAAAGCAAGAAGCCATCTTTCTAAAAATGGACTCAACGAACCTAAAAGCGATTCTTCTATTACTCTGAACTTATTCAATTATTGTCAAAACTAGATTAATTTATTCCCCAAAAATTTTCCTCGTTGATATCAATTTTTTGAACAATTAGTATGATCAATCTTTTGGCTCGAAAACCTGAGTTAAAATGGCAATTTAATTTGTCTCGATGAGTTACAGTCAGGGTTGGGGCTCAGACCTGAGTCAGGGAATGAAGAGATACGAGAACCCTGACTCAGGTCTGAGCCCCCAAATGGCCCCTGACTGCAACTCATGGAGACAAATTAAATTGCCATTGAAAATTTATCAAGATATCGATCGTTACTGTATTTTCTCAATTGAAGGCTATCAAGATCATTTTTTGCCGCCGAAATTGAAGTGGTGTTCAGCCGACGAAATTATCAGATGTTTGGAGAACACTTTTTGTTTTCGAAAACTAAAATTGACTTTTCCCGTCGCCTTCTCGTCGGTATTCGAATCATCGTCAATTAACTGTATCTCGGTTTCGCTTGCTGTTTCGTTCCAAGGTGCTGACAAGTCAAGTTCGAGAAAATGAAAGGCGATCAGCCCCATCCGAAATGCATTTGGTTCAAGACATTCATTAATTTCTTATTACGGTATTGAATCAATGAAACCATTATACCATTATATTTAATCGACTCGTGATTCTCAAATGAAGTCAATAATTAACAATTTTTTGCATGTTCATTGTCACAAAAATTTTTGACTGCTAATGATCTTGAATGACGGAAAGACATTGTCAGATCGAAGGGATGAAAGATAAGCCGCATTTTTGGCATCAAAAACCAGTGGATTATTGAGCCAATAAGGAGGTTTTATCGAGTTTACTCGTAAGAGTGGGACTCGGACCGACGGCCTTGCACACTCCTCCACACTCGCGAATAAGAGGGTTGCGTCAGGAAACCAAAAAAATAAAATTCGAAAAATTTTGCGTGGGCGGCAGCTCAGCTGCTGATTGGCCGGTTAGTCTAATCAAGTCTTTTGATTTGTTGAAACGAACACAAAAATGTCGAGAATTTCGCGTTGAAATTTTCAACCAATCAGAAGCCTTGATTCGTCTCACCGGCCAATCAGCAGCCGAGTAGCCGCCCACGCAATATTTTTGAAATTTTTTTCGGTTCCCGACCCCATCCCCTTTTATTTGAGATTTTTCAGATCCTGACTCAGGTTTTCTTTACAGGTTGCCCAGCCAAGAGCAATGAAACTGTCCCCGTCATTTTCCAGCCCTAGCTTTCAAACTATCCAAAGCCGGGGACGATCCTCATAAGAAATATATGAAGATCCTCGTCAATATGCGCTTAGGGAAGCTTACAGTATTAACAGTATCTTCCCTAACGTGGAAACAACGTGTTAAACTCTCGAGCGCTATCGGCTGTTTTGCGGTTTAAAGTAAGCGGCCGATTGAATTTAAATTGAAAAGCTCTTGCGAATTTCGCAAAATATTTTGTTTTTCAAAAAAAGTGTAAGAAGATGAGAATTATCAAGATCCTGCTGAGTCTTATTTATGCGGCTTCAGGCATTGGTTAACAAAAAATGAGAAGGGAAGGGAAGTGATAGCTTCACGATGAAATTTGGTGATGATGAGGGTAAGTTATCAAGTTATTTTTCCTTCTTTAGGAAGACTTATTTGGCAAGCGAGAAAATATAATTTTAGCTCTTTTGAACGATTTTGAAACTCGAAAAATCGTCGAAATTTTGGATTTTTGCATCAAAAATAGATTTTTTAATTGATTGTTTTCGAAAATTTGATCATTTTGAGTCAAAATCTAGCCGATTTTTGCTGAGTAACCAAAAAACGGCTCTGACAGATTCGAGATCTAAGATAGATCTACTTAAAGACCTCTTAAAAAAAGCCTTAGCATTTGCAGCTTCGGGGTTTTTCAAGACTAAAGTTGGGGTAATCGAAGGGAGTACCCTTTAAATCTTTTTGGCTTCTTCGTGATTTACTTGAAGGTAAAAGTTCATGAAACAATATCATTTCGACTAGAAAAACACAGTTCGAAAATTGACAAGAATTGAACTGACATTTCTACCGGCTTTTGCGCAAATAATTATTGTCATCTAGCCATTCGCTCTTCAATATGCATCAAGTCGTTCGGTGCATTTTACATAGATGATAGATCTACGGTCGAAGAGACATTATCCAAATAATTCATCTCGCCCCAATATCATCCCATAAGTTAAATTGTTAATCCAAACTGAGCATCGATGTCGCTCCTTCCACAATTCAACACTGATAAACCAGGTAATCATCCTTTTTACGAGACACCCATTTGCGTTCAAAACCAGTATTAAAAAGATGATCGATTCTCAAGCTCTTTTAAGGCGGACACAAAATGCTGAATGTTGTTGACAAACTGCGCGCGCTAAAGGCGAAACTCAAGGAGGGAAAAGGAAAGAACAATTTCAACTTCTCCGATGAGTTCAAAAACAGATTGTAAGTTTTTGGCTCAAAAATATTTCTTCAATTTTATGATTAATCGAATTCTTTAAATTCTTATAAATTATGGGAACCGATGAAAATTTCGACAAATTTTGCGTGGAAATTTTCAACCAATAAGAAGCCTTCTAGACCTGGCTTACTAGCTAATCAGCAGCCGAGTAGCCGCCCACGCAAAATTTGTCGAAATTTTTTGTCGGTTCTTTCGACTATCTTTTGGTCCACCCTAGCTGAGATCCCAAAGGGGTGGTGTCTGGAGTCGACAAAAAAATCCCGACAAAAAATTTTGTCGAAATACCATAAAAAATTTCCAAATCGGGCTTCGGCTGTCGACCAGAAAATTTCGACAATTTTTTTCCGCGAAACAAAAATGAAACACAAACTGATCCCTCTTTAACCCAGTCAATCAAAAATGAAAGGGATCACAAAATGAAAATTTTGCGATTTTTCCTGTCGAAATTCCATAAAAATTTTCAAATCGGGCTTGCGCTGTCGAAATTTTTTGTCGATTCCAGACACCACCCCATCCCAAAGTCTTCAAACCCTAACCCTATGTTTTTCCTTTCAGATTGGAATTCAACCACCAAAACCAGCAAGCACAGACTGGAAAAAGCGCCCAAGCCTTTCTTCTTAATCCTATCTAAAACCGGTTTCTATTGTATAGCACAAAATAAATGCACTTTTATACGAATCGCTCTTTTTCTCCTTTTTTCATCAATTATTCACCCAAAAAGAGAGAAAAAAAGAGGTGACTTACAATTTTTTTATGGTTCGCTAAGTATCGTTTCATTTGTCGAAAAACATTGACTTTGACCTTCGCTCATTTAATATCTGATAAGTACGCCCTTAAGAGAGAAGACGACGAGGTGTAAGATTTCAAATTGCAAGTCAAATTGATTGCCTTTAGTACTGTAGCAGAATTTTTATTACAGCGAGCGAGACTTGTTAAGCTTGATATTTACCGAGAGCAAATACAAGAAGAGCTGAATAAAAAATTTTCAATGACGACAGCAGACTTTGGCGAAAGCGAAGTTAGAAAAAATGAAACAGGTGGCCAACTAGAGCAGAGAAGCATGGCAGAGCAGATAATTGGAGCGATTTTGGGCAAGGGTTTATTGCCAAAGGTAAGGATTTATGCTGACATTTTATGGATCAGGGTTTTCATTGGCCGGAAGGCCGAATACAGCAATCTTATTGGTAATCCGAAAATTCACTGCCATTTCTTGGTTTAGTCCCATTTTATCGCCAATAAGAAATTTTAAAGGCAGAAAAAATTCAGAAAAATAATTAAGGTCGCGATTGCCCTAACAATTGTCCTGGTCACTTATGCATTTTCCCGTTTCCGGCCGAAAAAGAAAGCCAAATAAAATCCGTCCAGACTTTATCTTGCCCGATAAAAATGAAGAACAACAAATATCACAATCAAACAAAGACAAATCTTTACCGGCTGAAATCAAGGAAGAAAATGTTCAAAAGAAGAAAAATTTTAAGGAAGAGAAAAAGAGGGAGAAAAAGAAAATAAGGGGTGCTGGAAAACTTGAAGAATTATTGAACGAAGAATCAGAGGACTTTTTCGATTCGGAAAAGGAAGAAATCGAGGAAAACGACTTCAAATTCAAGACAACGAAAATCGAGAGAAAGAATCAATTTCAAGAAGCCAAGTCATCACCTGAAAAGATTCCCTTAGTAATCGACATCGGAAGCACTTTTACGAGATTCGGCTACGCAGATGCGGAGCAACACGCGATTGAGATTCATCGCTCCGTCGTGGGAAGCATGCGACAGCAAATATCAACAAAAGATGAGAAATTTTATGGTAACACCGCGGCGCAAAAGTCTAGCTTACTCAATCTCTCAACTTTTATCAATCATGATATCGTCGATTGGTCTTCCTTGATTTCCTCATCAAAACTTTCAACTTTGACATTTCCGCACAACCAATCGTCCTAACCGGCCGACTCACACCATCTGATCACCAAAAAGCCCTTCAATATTTCATGGAATACGAACATGTCACTGAATTTCTCTATCAACCACAAGCGGTTATGGCCACTTATGGCAATGGACTTACTGGAGGCCTGTCGGTCGTGGCGGGAGCGAGGGGTGTCGAAATTGTTCCAATTTACGATGGGGAAGAAATTGAACGATCAAAGTTCTTTTCGCCTTTTGGAGGAGAAATTATGCAGGAACGAATGAGGGTTTTTCTCAGAGATGAGCGAGATCGACCATTGAATGTAAGGACAACCCGATTTCTCGTTGATAAAATGATTTTCTAGAGCTTTTCTGAAAAGGAATTTCTTCGTCTTGCAATGCAAAACAACGCCGTCTTCAATGGTGTTCCAAAAGTCGACGAAGTTGTTCTTCCAGATGGTGGGCGAATCAATCTTTCTGACGGACTAAGAGTCTGTTCTCGCGCCATCATCCCCGAATATCTTCCAATTTCCAAATCGCTTCAAAGGTTTTTCCCAATGTTGTGATTTTTCTTTATGATTTTTAGCTGCGATAAGGATCTGCTGGAAAGTGGAGTTTTCTCGCAATGCGTCTTTAGTGGAGGCTTATCGAATATGACCAATTTCAATCAAGGTATTCTTCAATACACAAAAGCAGCACGATCTAAAAAACCGCTAGAATGTATTTCGTCCATCAAAGACGCATTCATCGACATTCGCCAAAACCGAAAAATATGGTCAACTAGAGCAACTCATCGAAATATGCGAATTTCCTCCTTCACTCAACCAGGTTTTTAATCAAGCAGCCAAAGCCCTAGATATGTTTAGATCCGGAATTATCTCCTTGGAAAGGAGCGTCCATAATAGCAGAAACAGAGAGTATCAGGAAACCGCGAAGTATAACAGACTCACTTTACAAAGATTATGGTGTGAATATTCTCAAACGATTCTGAAAACAAAATGTCTGTATTAGTTCATTCTACTCAACTGCCAAATAATAAAACGATTCTAGCTTCATAATTTATTCAATGAATATTTCCACAAAGAATATTTCGAATGTAAACATTCATTCCTGGCGAATCACAACCCTTTGGCTGAGTCTTTTTCGCCCCCATTTCCACTTCAAACTCGTTTCGCCCAAAAGTTGGTTCGACCATTTTGCTTACAATTTGAGCTGATCGCTGCGTGATGACTTTTTTCATCTCCTCCGCGAGATCGCTAGAAATGATTCCAGCAGAAGAGATGATGTCCCAGTCTGGTTTGCATTTTCGCTCGCACTCGTCTTCTCGTTGGAAGTTGTTGTTGGTTCCAGCGCAGCCGCCAAATCTGAAATTGATGAATATTATTGACGGTATTTATCGATGGGGAGGTCCTTAAATGATGGTCAAACTTTAAGTGGCTATAAAGTTAACTTTGCCACTAAGGGTATCACTGTCTTATCTCAAGTTGTCTTGTACATGAACATCCGAATTTACGAATCGTCACGTGACTGTCTTTATCGCTCTTACCGAAATTGCTTGCACATTCTAGAGTTAGCATCAAACGCCCATCTCTGATGATTCGCGGCGCAGGGGCCCCTGACAATATCTTCCAAACAGCCGAATTCGATGAATTTTCCAAAATATCGACATCCAGCTTTTTCGAGATCTCCAGCTGAAAACTGATCTTTGCATTCTTCTAAGTCGAAATCTCGGGCAATTTCTCTCAATTTTGCTCTCGCGTCAAAAGCAAAAATCGAGCTGAAAAAGAAGCTAGAAATCTTCATCCTTTTTTTGTCTCGGATTTTATGACTCAGAATGTCGGAGAGGAAGAAGACGGAGAGGGAAAAAAGAAGCGCTGGAATAATTCCGCCTCTGGCGGGAAAATGATCAGAAGAATGGATTTATCAGCAGGAAATATTTTTATTTTGAAAAGAAGCAGATTTTAGAAATGAAGCGAATTGGAGGAGATTTTGTAAATAAAAAGAAAATAGCGAGGTTTTTCGAAGACCGGATTTTTTTTTTTTGCGAAAAGAGTAAATCCCCTTTTAGAAAACGGTTTTTCGATAAAAAAAATCATCTTCTTTTTTCTCGATTTTTTTTTCGAAATTCAGTTCTGTCGTGGATTAGCCCGTGTGAGTATTAATTGGATCCCTTCCGGAACTCGTTTTTTTAATCGGCGGTGATTTCGTTTTGGCTCGGCGGGTGATCTCATTAATCAGAAGCGAGTTTTCGCTTTTGCGTTTTTTTTTCCGGCAGAGCAAAACACTGCTTGTTCGAAAATTTCTCGAGTGCCCGGCGAGAGTGGGCCCGAAACGTGCCCCCACTTGTTTTCAAATATCTTACAATCAGCTCAGCTTCTTATTAGGCAACGGAAAAGCCTTTCATCCCTTTATCGCTTATTGATACTGTTGGGGAAAGGAGCATTATCCTCCGCCGCAGGAAATTATCGAATTTTCACTTGAACCGATGTCTGGGAGACAAAAAAAGAAGGATGATGCACTAAATGACCGTAAAAATTGCCACGTTTTGCGGGCTGAACAACAATTTTCAAGTTGCAAGTAATTGGCAAGCTGCAAAATAAGCAGCTTACGTTCAGCATAACCAGTCCCTAATTCATTGACCACGCCGCTTTTTTTATTACAGTCACTCTCAAGAGGATACCCTTAATTTTTATCAAAATAAGTTGAGTTTTTGAAAAATCAAATTAAAATTCTAAATTTTATAAATCAAAAATTACTTTTATTTTTGATTCAAAATTTTTAAAAAGTAAATATAAAAAATTAAAATCAAAATTAGAATTTTTTTAAAATTTAAAATATATTTTTTAAAATTTACATTAAAATTCAGAGAAAATTAAGATTGATATTTTTTGTGGGTGATTTTCTTTACAGTCGCTCTAATACAGTATCAGAGCAAAAAAATAGCTGTGGTAAAATGTGTAAATTCTGGCGAGTCGGGGAGAAAGGCGGTGGCCAGGTTGCGCACGTGTTTTTAGCAAACAGTTTACACCGCCCAAAATTCCAGTGGCTCGAGTTGCTTTCCACTCTTTTTATGAGTGCTCAAACATGGTTGCCCGCTGTTTTGTGCTAAATAGAGTAGGTTCCATGGCAGTTCCGAAGTTATTATTAGCTTTGAGAGGCTTTTTTTGGACTAGTCAATTTTAGAAAGATTTTCTTGAAAAATGAGTTTTCACGAAAAAAATTATGAGAAAAAAAAAAATTCCGAAAAAAATTTTTTTCTAAAAGCGAAAGTTTGGCGATTTGTTAATTTCTTCTATTGTGGTTTTCTAAGAGTCCACATAATGTGGTACTAATTCGGCCAAGAAGCGGTCTCAACGATTTTTTAGGACTCAGCTCTTGTATAAAGCTAGCCGATAAGACCAGATACTCTTCCCACAAACATTTTGCTGCCATTATCTTATCAACGCTTGTATTCTAGATATTGCTTGTTCGAAACTCTTTCGAATAACGATCTTTCCTAAGTTCCAATTTTAGTTGAGCGGTGAGCGGCCGCTCAGCTCGCTCAGCGCAACCGTCCTTTTCCAAGACCGCTCAGCCGCTTGCTCGCTCAACTTGAGAGCATTGAGCAGTGAGAGATTAAGTAAGCGAATGAAAAAAATAGAATACGTTTTCTAAAATAAAGGGTTGAATAAGGTCAAACCTTTTTCTTTTCTCATAAATTATGATTCATAATTGTAAAATTGTTTTCGATTATCGAGAAAGTCCGAATATGAATATTTGATTATGAAAACCATAAAATAAGGATCGAGTTTCTACTTTAGATTTTTTATTTTTCTGGATTTCTGATTACTTAATTTTACTAATTTCGTCGTATGAACAGAAAATTCCTTGATAAATATACCTATTTTTTCGATGAATCATTCTAAAGATAACTCTTTATAATAAGTTGTTGACTTGCAGACATCATCGTTCTAAGTGCCTGTACTTGAAAAATCTCAATATCAAACACGTGTGGAGTCAAATCTTTATACAGTCTTTATTTACAGAAATGATAAAAAAGAAATTCAACAGAATTCTAAACTTGGTCGTTTTCCGTCGGTATCGATGAATTCTTCGTTTCATTCGAGAGTCCGGAATTGCCCAAAACTCCTGGATTCGATTTCCTGAGCTTTGGCGCATGTTTTTCGCAGTATTTTTTGAAGTCGCGTTCCTTTTCAAAAGAGTGTTTAATCGCTTTTTGAGCAAATATAGTGTTTTATAGCGCGACGGTTATTTTCGTGTTTTGTGGTTAAGGCGATCAGCGGGAAAAATATTTATGGGAGCGGAGCACGATAATTTGGAAAGAACGTTTTTCGGGTTTGTTTTTTGAACGGAAAATATCAGTTTTTCTGAGCTCGGCAACCTGTTTAAAAAACCTGAGTCAGGGTTCAAGTCCATCTCAAAAGCCGCGCAGCGGCTTTCCTAAAAAAGAAGCCGCGGAGCGGCTTCGAAAAATTATCATTTGAAAAATTTGGCGAAGCCGCTTCGCGGCTTCGTCTGTAAAAGAAGCCGCTTTGCGGCTCCTGAGATGGACTCTTCAGAACCTGACTCAGGTTTTGGACACAGGTTCTCGAGCCATAAAACCAATATTCCATGCTTCAAAAAAGCTTGAAAAATTGAAAGAGATGAAAATGTGTTTCAAAAACGCCATGAAAACGAATGTTTTGAAATTTATACTTTTCGCATTTTTCGCGGTTTCTAAAAAAGGTGAAAGGTATATTTTTTGTTTTAGTTTGTTTGGCGCAGCTTTGTTTATCGCCTTTTTCGAGGGATAACCATTCGTGAAACGCTTTTTTCGTGTTTTTTTAAATGTGGACTTCTGAAGATCAACACTTTTCCTGTTTGTGAAATAAGAAGACTTCTATTCCGTGCCAAGTTGCGACCAAGGCGAGAATTAAAAATACAGCGGCGGCAGCTGTCGAAATTGGAATTAAGAGTTCGCCATTTGTTTGGAGAAGCTCGCGAAAGGCGACGTAGCAGCCTAAGTGTTGGTCTCCTTATTTTAATTCAATGGTAATTTTTGGGGGAAAAAGCTTCCTTTTCGAATAGACCTATTCCTGAGTCATAAACCCTTAAAAATTCCATCTCAGAAGTCTTGTTCTCCGCAATGGTCGGCAATTCAGAATGACAAAAGAGCTCGCTTGGGTTTTCTAAAAATTCTTCTGGCGGCGACAATTGAACGCAACAGGAACTGGGCAAATCGTAACGAGATGCCAAAGATGTACCGTTAGAGGTTGCTTTTTCTTCTTGATAGTGGGAGGACCAGTCGGAGAAGGATTCGACTCCGCAGCAGCCGAGAATGTCTTTTTTGGGATGAAATTCTAGAGAAGTTCTAGAGAAAACAATCATAAGTATATAAACAAATATGAAACTTAAGGGGGTAGATATCAAGAATAAGATTTCTTCGCAGATTTTTTTTTAATTTTTATCATATTTACCCCCTTATTTTTGTCCTCAAAATTTACTTCAGGAAATAGATAAAGGTCTAAACTTTTAGTTTCTGGATAAAAATAAGGGTGTCACTATGAAAAATTTCGGAGGAAATGCTGCAGCAAAATGTCGATTCTTGATTTCTACCACCTTAAAAAACCATAACTATGTGGTTACTCTGATAGGTTTATTTTTTTTTTTGAAAATTCAAATTGATACAAGTTATTAAATAAAAATACTAATTTTAGCTTCCCAATCTTTAGATAACCCTAGAACTTTTTGATCCCTTCCTTGAAGATTCTCGAAACTCTGCCGATCCCTAAGATCACTTTTTGTTTTGGCAAACAAATGCCAAAAGATGCCTTTTGCCCTAACGAGGTCGGAATTGTTTTTAGGAATTTCCGTTACGAAAATATTTCTAAACAAAAACGACAAAACGCCACAACAGATTAGAAGAAAGCCCTGTATAAAAATCAAAATACTGTTTTCCTGTAAACAACCGATCGCGCCGAAAATGAACGAAAATACCAACAAGCAGCCGGCAGAGGTCCAGAGAAAGGGAAGCATGAAGAAAATTCGAGAGAAGAATTCTTCCCTAGAACCAAGCAAATTAGAAACGGGTCGCTGGAGGTATTTTTAGCTTACCGGAAAAAGCGAATTTCTCCCATTCCGGTCACAATTAGCATAATTCCTGATAGAGCTTTGGAAATTGGAAAAAAAATATTGAGAAAAATGTTACATTTGCAATGTTGCTAGTATAAAGGAGAAAGAGCTAGATTTTTATTGAAACGTAGTTTCCCAAAAAAAATTATTTATATTTTTTAACTGAACCAATTTTCAGGGTCTGGAAATAACAAAAACAGATAAAGATTCATTTTTTCAAAATTATGAGAAGTAAGATTTTTCCCTGATTTTTATACAAAAGTAAGATCGAAAAGAAAAGATCGATTTTAATCATAAAAACGAACCAAGAAAATCAAACCAAGCGGTTCAATTAAATTGAAGAGTAGAAAATGCCTTGAAATTATTTTTTTTCTTGCGATTTTTATCATAAAATTGATCAAAATGATCGAGAACTTGTCTGTTTGCACGAAAAGTTCAATATTGAATAATTATAGTTGCCGTTTGAAAGCTCTTTCCTGACATAAACGAGCAAAACAAAATGAAAACATTGAGAAATTCCAGCAAAACTCTTCTGTCCGTCTTCTCCCATTCTCTACTGACGATTTTTGTCAAACTTTCTCTTCTCATTTCTCTTTTTTCTTCCCCATTTTTCTTCTCTCCCAAAAAGGGAAAAGGCGGAATTCTTGTGTTTTTCGAAATCTTGGCAAAAGTCGCGTATTTTCGAAAAAAAGATCAATTCAGCAGTTTTTTCTTTGAAATATTTTTACAGGGGATTAGAAAAAAGTACCCATGAGCAAACAAGGAAAAACCGCTCGATCGTGAAAGCTCAGGCAACGGAAAACTGGCGCAAGAGAGCACCGCGCGGCGCCGCGTATTTCGACGCGTAAAGGGTCAACATATGTTTTTTCAAGAAATTACTGCTTGTAAACATACGTGTTTATACATTTTCCAGACATGTAATTTTATCGGTAAGACGTCAAATTTCACGAGAAAACACTTTCTAAGATAAAGTATACCAAGATTTTGAAGGTTATCGAAGATCTAAGAATCAAGAAAAAGCATACATTGCGATGAGGTTATGTTTTGATCTCATTTATTATAAGAATAAGGACTTTTGGTTTAAAATGCTTTCTTTGCGGCGATGCGAGTAAATTTCATGACTTTCCATTTCAGAAATAATCATCATTTTTTCATTTTTAACTGTATTTATGGTCATTTTCTAGCGCCGCTTGCGATGCAGATGCTATAATCCATATTTTTCACAGCTTGCCTAAGGTACCATTGAACGGAAATTTTTCGGGTCGTCAGCTGTAGATAGCGATCGAAAAATGGAGAATATGCTGAATACGAAATGAAAGTTTACATATTTTATGGGTCTCAAAAACTTTAACTGTCAGAAAAAAATGGTCAAATCATTGTTTATACCCTTAATGCACCGCTCATTGAGCATTTGAAACATGCTCAAGGAGCAATTTTCTCAACAAACCGGATGAATTATGTGTTCAAATACTTAGAAAACGTGGCTACACCCTTAAGTGACTACTTCCGACGCAACACAATCATCAACTTTCAGCATTAAATGTTGAGTAAAATAATCAAGATCATCATCTTAATCATCTCTTCGTCAATTCAAGTGGGAAACAATAACTTGACATAAGATAATTCACTGACATTGGTAGTCGTGAAAACGTGTCAAGTTTATTCACCAGCATCAAAAATTACTTTGTCTATCCGCCAATCGAATTATTCGAATTTCGAGATGGTTTCTAGCTTTTTTTTCATTCGATCATCACATTTTATTTATAGTCAATATCGAGAAACATCGTGTTAATTAGAATGATTGCATAAATATCGTCTATTTTCAGAACTTGATTATCAAATTTATGTAACCGTCAATTTAAAATAGGTTCCGATAGATTTATTTTGTTCAAGAAAAAAAATCCTATTGATTTGATCTCCCCATTTAACGGAATTAGGGGTCTTTGCTTAAGGGGGTCGCCAACGATTTTGCGAAAGTTGGAATTCTAGATATTGCGAATTTCGAAAAATCGTTGGGGACTCCCTTAAGACAAAGAAAATCCGTTAAAATTGAGATCCCTTTTAACGGAAAAAAGGTTCTGGCTTAAGGGGGTCCTCAACGATTTTGCGAAAGTTGGAATTTTAGAAATAGCCAATTTCGGAAAAATCCTTGGGCACCCCAATTTTTCAATTTTTCGGCACTTTTGATTGGCGGAGAGAAAAAAAAGTAGGGACCTTTTTTCTTTGTCTTTTATTGGGCTATCAGAATCTAAAAAGAAAATTCGGAAATTCCGACTTTCGCCAAACCGACTACAACCCCCTTAAGAAAAAGAAATTGAGGCCCCTTTTTAAACAAAAATAATCAAAATTAAAAATTTCAGCAAAAAATTTTTATTGAAGTAAATTTGATCATCAGAATTTCCGAATCATAAGTTTGACAGAAAAATTGTAAAAAAAGAACAGTAAGCTAACAGTAAGTGTTCCTCTTCGCAGCAACAGTTTCATCATCAACATTATTGAAAAAAGAGTCGCAAGCGTCGAGAAGCCGGTAGGAAATCTGGAATCCTCTGTATTCGAAAAGCGCGTCTGTTCTGAAAACCGCGTCGAGATCTTCTCCAATGTAAATTGATGGCTTAGCCTCCTGAGCAGCAAAAGTCGTGAAATATTGATTCTCAGTCGTAGTTGTTGCTGGAGCAGTTGTTGTTGCGCCGTTGTTGACGATGTTGGTTTCTTGTTTGTTGCAGTGTTTTTCGCCGTTGATTTTCAGGTAATCAAAAGCGCACTAGAATTTGATTGAATCTCTTCTAGCGATATGTTCGACTTACATCAGCGTCCATTTCAATGTCAAAGTCGACAAAATCCAGGACCAAAATCTCCCTCGGCGCGACCGATTTTGCATACGATTTCGTGACGCCCTTTGAGTAGCCATTTGGGTAGCCGGGGGAAGACCAAGTTCCAGAGTTTCCTTCGAGCACTTGGACGGTGGAGGAGGCAGAGGCGGCAGCGGCAAAGATAATTGAAGCTTTCATGTCCTGAAAAAAATGTTGCGCGACAGGAATTCGAGGAGGGATGAATTAAAAAGTGAAAAATTCCAGAAATTTCAAAAAAATTTGAAAAAAAAAACTGAAAAAAAATGAAAAAAAAACTGTCAAAAAAACCTGAGTCAGGATTTGGAAAACCTTCATAAAATCCTGGCTCAGGTTTTCAGCCCTGTTTTGTATTCCCTTACCTTTATCTTCGGCTAAGTTTTCTCTCTCTTTTGATGCTTTTTGCCATCTTTTTCTGCGTTTTAAAGCGGTAGAGATTGCCTCAAGGCCATGAAGTAAGACTGAAACTGCTTAGCAAGAATATGCAAAATGACGTCTTAGCTAAATTTTTCCGTGGAACGTGGAGAAGGACTCCAGCATTGTCAAAATAAAGGATCAGAATGGACGCTTTGTTTTTGCGCTCTTGAGAGAGATAATTGATTTTTAGACACTTCAAATTGAGCCGTGAAAAGTTGAGCTTATTTATTAAAAATCAAGAAAAAAAAAGAAGAAATTAGCAGTTTCGCTTTTGTTTCGCAACAACGTCATGATCATAAGCATTCAACGAGCAGAGATCGACGACTTCGTAGTTGATGACGAATCCCCTGCTTTTGTAAATTCCGTCGACGGAGATTTTCGCGTGCAGGTCCTCGGTGACGTAGATCGTGTCGAATTCGCTGAGATTGAGACTTGCAGCGGTGGCGGTGGTCCAGCCGACGGTGGATGTTTGCATTGTTGTGTATTCGGAACCGGAGTCGTCGGCGTATGCAGATTCAAAAGATGTGTTGCAGTATTTGTCGCCGTTGATGGAAAAGTAGTTGTAGCGGCACTAGAAAAAAAAAAATTCAATGAAAAAAAAATAAATTAATCTGTTCATTAGTCCTCATTTTTGACTGGAATCTGATTGGCCTACCGGCAGATGATCTGATTGATCGAAAATTCGACTTTAATTTTGATCAAAAATGTCAAATATTTTGGTCAATTCTCGATTCTTCCCTATTTTTATCATGAAAAAGAGACTCAGACTTACATTGAAATCGCTCTTGATATCAAAATCCTGGATATTGATCACCAGAACTTCATCCGGACCAACAGCCTGGGAGAACTCGTATCGGTAAGCTCGACGATCGGGAGAGGACCAAACTCCCGATGAACCGGCAGAAGCGGCGGCAGCGAAGAAAATTGAAGTTTTCATTCTTTATCTTCGTTTTTGAATTCTCTTTTTGATAAAAATTCATGTCATTCAGTCGATTATAAAGCAGAATGAAAATGGCCTGCGGGATCAAAATCAACAAATTTGCAATAAAAATCCTTGGAACCAACTTTCGTGCCTCTCCCTCCAAATGTTTTAGGTAAAAATAGACTTGTTCACGTGAAAATGCGGCATTTTAGGCAATGTTGTTATATTTAACGACGCTTTATGCATGTTCAGAAATAAAAGAATGAATCCATTTGAGATATTTCGCCACATTCGTGTACACACCGGGGCTGTTTTCTTCTCCACAGCCGAATCCCCAGCTCGTTACGCCAACAAGGGTCCAGCTACCGGCAGAAACGCAAACCAGAGGGCCGCCAGAATCGCCCTGGCAAGTGTCGACGCCGCCTTCCATGAAACCAGCACACATTTGTGAACGGTCCTATATTATATTATATTATATTATATTATATTATATTATATTATATTATATTATATTATATTATATTATATTATATTATATTATATTATATTATATTATATTATATTATATTATATTATATTATATTATATTATATTATATTGAAGAATAACCGACCTTTATGGAACCCTCAAGTAAGGCCTTGCATTTGTTAAACTCAACAATCGGCAGCGTCGCCTTGTTCAACATATTTTTGCTTCCATCCGTCTTTCCAAACCCGGATATGGCGCAGACAGCATTTGGTGATGGCGAGTACCGGGAGCTATTCGGAAGGCATGCTGGTCGGACAAACTCGGAATATTTCCATTTCCCGTGGATGAGAAGAAGAGCGATGTCGCCATAAACGACGTCTTCGTTGTAGTTGTGATGGTCGAGGACTTTTTGATGGCGAATTGTTGGTATCCATCTTCTCGGCTGGCTTTTCGGAAGCCTTTGGAAACATGCCCCGCCGAAACAAAGAAGTCATGTCTACTGACATCCGCCGTACAGTGAGCTGCAGTGATGACAACATTTTCTGAAACGATGGTTCCTCCGCAGAAGACATCGCCATTTCCATCACGTAGGCGGAGAGCGACCTGCCATGGGAAGTTTCCAGATTCAGCTTCGGTTCCGCCCATGATTCGCAGTTCGCGCTTTTGGTTTCCTGCTCGTCTTCCTCGGCGAAGAACGTGCTTTTGATTGGCTTATTTCGATCATGGATAAAATGCTTGTAAGCGTGGAAAACCATTCCTGAGGAAAATGACCATTGATATTCAATCGACTTGGCTTTTCTTCTTTCGGCCCCCAGCTCGCGCTATTCTCAACCATCCCGCATCTCATTTCATTCCAATCAACTTCACTTGATGATGACGGTTGATTCTCTTCCTCGCAGGTCTTTATTCCACAGAATTCCCAGCGAACATCGGGATCAGTTGTGTAGCACCAGGCGCCACTTGGAGCTTCGTCGGGACCAAAGTCGAGGTTTCTGCAGTGATTGTGGTTGCCGATGTAGGACATGTCATGGCGATGAGGGCGCTGAAAAAGATGAATTTTGAGAAAAAAGAGGATCAGACCTGATCTTGCCTGGGCTCGGCAACCTGTGTAGAAAACCTGAGTCAGGGTCTGAAAGAGCTGAAATGAAAACCCGCTGTGCGGCTTTTTTTAACAACGAAGCCGCGTAGCGGCTTCGCGAATATTACCATAACAATCGATAAAAAATTCTAGCGAAGCCGCTCTGCGGCTTCGTTTTTAAAAAAACCGCTGCGCGGCTTTTCATTTAAGCTTTCTCAGACCCTGACTCAGGTTTTCTACACAGGTTTCCGAGCCCAAGATCTTGCCAGTTTTGACATTTTCGTCCACTCAGCGTTGTTGATTTCGTTCCGACATAATCCGACCCTGGAATCGGCAAACTAAGCGTTTGACAATCCAGCTGTTTCTCAATCTCGTAGTCGAATTCGGTCGAGTTGTAGTCGTACGCATCATAGTCCGCGTTGAAATTCTGATAGTCCGATCCCGAGTAAAAGTAGTTTCCGAGATGTTCGCCTAAAATCGTGTTCCAATCAATGTGGTAGTCGTTTTCATAATCGTCTCCGGAAGAAGAGTCATCCTCGTAGTCGTCATAGACGGACGAGGAAGATGTTGAAGATGACTCATCCGCTTGATCATCGCATCTTGGAACATCGCAGTATTCAAATCTGACATCTGGGTCGGTCGTGTAGCACCAGGGTCCGTTTTCATCCCCGTCCGGATTTCGACAGTAATTTCTATTGAACTTCGGCCGCCTTGGTCTGTATTTCGGCTCGTGGGGTCGATTCTTTGACCAGTGCTGGCAAGTCAAGCCGGACGTCGTTGTTGACAGCTTTCCTTCGTATGGCGCGTCAGGTGACCAGCAAGTCTTTGGCGTTCCGTCGTTGCAGTCGGTGATTTCGCAGTATTCAAACCGAGTTCCGGGGTCGGTTGTGTAGCACCAGGGTCCTTTTGGATCGTTGTCCGGATTTCGGCAGAAGTTGTGGTTGGTTTCTCGAGGGCGAAAATTTGGCTTTTTGGAGTTTTGTTTTTGCTCGAAAAATTTCATTTTTATGATTTAGGCTCACCTTAACCCTAACCCTAACCCCGAGCTCAATTTCAAAACTCTTTCTCGTGAGGATAATCCGCATTCCACCGCTGACATCTTCTTCCACTAGCAGTTACAGAAGTCTCTCCTTTGTAATGAAAAACGCAATTTTTCGAGCCCTCAATCGCACTCGCCAAAAATGCAAAAATTTTCATCAAAAACGATGATTTTTTCAGACTTTTCAAAGCTTCGCTTGAAAATTGAAGAAGGGACAATTAATGTTTATTTGTCAATTCGAAAAAGAAACAATCAGCTGTCGCTTTGTCTCCATGATAAATGATGTCCGAGCAAGTCAGCTGATTGATAACGAATCTCCTCAAGAAAATTAAATGAATGAAAAAGTAGACTTTTCGAAAAGTGATTATTTTTGCGAAAAAAACCAAAGTTCATTGTAAGATATGTTCAATATTTGAAAATGCCCGCGCTATTTACCCATTCGACAAGACTCTTTGATTCGCAGCTTTCATTTCAATCCCGGAGGCGGGAGATTTTCTAGACAGCTTCTTTTTGAAAGAAATTTTTTCTGTTTTTTTATCAGATTTCATCAAATTTTTTCAGAGAAAATGTCGCTTGAATTTGTCTACTTTGATATCCAAGCCCTTGGACTTATGCCACGACTTGTTCTGGAGGTAACTCTTTATTTCTCATAAAACTCTAGAATTCCCTCTTTCAAGGCCAACAAGATCGATTACGTCGATTCCCGAGTTGACCTGATAAAATGGTTCACTGGAGAATCAACTCCTAAAAAATCCGGTAAAAAATTGAAATTTTTTCCCGAAAATTCATGGCACTAGAAACTCCGCTCGGACAAGTGCCCCTGCTCCGAGTGAACGGAAAGGAATTCTGCCAATCGACGGCCATCGTCAACTACTGCGCGAAATTGGCGAAGATTGATCAGATTGAGCCACTCGAAGCTCTCAAGGTTGATATGTTTGTCGAAACGGCGAAAGAAGTGTTTGACAAAATGCGACTTGCCTCTTACCCGGCCCTACAGGAACTCGGATTCAATCAAGAAAAAAGATTTCGAATTTCTCCGCGAAAAAATCCGTCGAAAAGACTGTGAAAGCTGAAGAAGACCCAACCTGGCAAAAACGAGGAGCCGCCTTCTTCGAAATTTTCAAGAAAAATGCCGATGAAAAATTCGCTCTCATGGAAAAATGTCTCTCCGTTCTTGGTGTTGAAAACGAGTTCGTCGCTGGAAAAGAAACTCTTGGAGACTACTACTGCGTTTTTTGGCTCATGTGCGCGGTCGATTGCGGGCTTGGTGAGTTTCCATAGTGATTCAAGAGCTAAATCATCTTTCAAGATGGTGAGTTGGAAAAGGCCGCTCCAACCGTCGTCAGAATCGCGAAAAACGTCATGTCGAAAAATCAAGCCGTCGAGAAATTCGCCAACAACAAGGAGACGAAATTCTGGCCCTGGTCTCTTACCAACTAAACTGCCAAACAATTTTGCAGCAATTTGACAAAATAAACTTTAGGCAATAAAAAGTCTTTTCGATTCAAATACTCATCAGAGCATACAGCAAAATAGAAATCATAGTCATTTTCGAATCGTTTGCGGTTGTTAAAGTTGTTGTTTCTTCGGTGGAATTCGTTTCCAAATCGTCTTTTTTCGAATCAATCAACTCTGGTCCAAGCAAAGTTGTTGATGTTGTCTCTATGCTCGGAGCGCTAGAAAAGAAATGTTTCATGCTGTTTTTTATGAAAAACCTTGTTGGAATAGGAACTTTTTCTCGAATCCACTCCTCGAAAAAGCTCGCTCTCGTATAAACTCCTGGTTTCTTTGGATCGCCGCATTTAGCTCCGCCGAAAGAGACGATTCCCGCCAGTTGTATTTCTCCATCTATTTGGCAGAAGAGCGGCCCACCACTATCTCCCTAGAAAAAATTGTGAAAGAAGAAATGAGCTTGTCTACCAGACAGCTGTCGGAGTTTGCATCGCTGTTTCGAGGCCGGTCGCCAAGGGCGCAAAATTGAGAGGCTTTTTTGATTGGCTTCCAGGCTTTGTTACAGGCTTCGTGAGTAAGTGGATTGACTGTAACAGCTTGAAGGCGTTGAGCGCTGAAGGATTTATTGCAATAGAATACAGCAATTAGTAGATTAGAGATGTAATTATTTCAGTGAAGACAAAGACGATGCGTGGACAGTAATTGGAACGCTAAATCTATCAAAAAATTCAAGTTAAGGGATAACTTAAAATTTAAACGCAAAATAACGATCTATAATTTATGATTTTTTAATTTTGGTTCTAGAGTCTCGACAATGAGTTCGCTTACATTGATCCAAAATTCGACGTCATTCCCCAACCAGCAACTTTGCACTCCTCGTTGATTCCAATATCCTCCGATCCGCTCTCCTTTATTTTGATAAATTTCGGAACCAGATCTTTCTCCGCTGGCTCAATTCGCAACAATCCGATGTCGTTGATGATTTTTCTGTTGTTGTAGTACTCATGGACATGGACTTCCTTCACTTGTTTTCTCTTGCTTCTGGGGGCGGAGGAGTAGATTTCAGTGGAGCCAAGGACGACGAAAAGATCTTCGAGGTTTCTTTTTGAGAGGTTTTCCAAACAATGAGCAGCTATAAACGATATAATGGGCGCTGATCTCTAGAATTTTCCTTTTTTAAGAGTTCATACCTGTTATGACGTATTCCTCATGAATAACCGCCCCACCACAAAGTTCCGTCCCAGCACTTGTTTCAAAAATAATCTGCGCCATCCATGGTAATTGGGAAATATCAACATCGATTCCATCTGAAGATGCAGTCTTAGGGAGCAATTTTCCTCACGCATGGTTGCGCCAAGCAATAAAGAATCTCAATTTTTATAGAAAACTTACTGATTATCCGCTGATCTTTTCGATAAAAAGCAAATTCAGCTGGCTTATTATCTGATTCTTCTGCTCTGGCGGAACAAATTGCGAAAATTATAAACGGTAGATGCATGGTTTTTTCTCGTTTTTCTCTCCTATCTGCTTTTTCTCATAAAAAAAGAGTGATTTTTTAGACCGGAAATGCTTTTTTCTGAAATGAAGCGAGTTGAACTCAGAATTTCACTTTATTATAAACTTGGCTTTTTTATATTTTTATGGCCTGCAATTGACAATTGTTATAATAAAAATCGTAGTTGCGATCATATTTGCATGCAAAAATCGAACAAAAGACACAAGAAAATTGATGCATCAATAAGTGTATTTGAAGATAGTTTTTTTTTAACTGCAGTAAAAGAGGATAAGCCCGGGATAAGATAAGAAAGAAGAAGATATAGAGAGAGAGTTTTAAATAAAATTTGGGTCCTAGCAAAAAAAAGTGTCACGTGATAAAGCAAAGAGAGGGAGAGAAAGAAAGCTTTTTTTTCCAAAAAGAAATTTAGGCAAAGAAATTTGTTTTGTTTGAGTTATACAGTTATGAAAATACAAACAGAAGAGTGCCAGCAGAATTTTGATGGCTCATGATTTTGAGGAAAAAAAGTTAAATTTTTCTAGGGACAAGTTTTGAGCCTAAAAATTCGACATTGCTGGCATTTTCTGACTGTATTTAGCGATTTGAATGCGCAAAAACTGTTTGGCTAAAGCTTCTCGCCAGCCAATCAGAAGCCAAGACGCGTTGAACAGCGCCTCCAAGCGGATCCGAGGGGCTAGTGATGTAGCCAATCAGATTGCTAGGGAGCGGATTGGCGGAAATCTCAAGCCAATCAGAATTTGACATTTGAAAATACAAAAAATCGAGGGGTTAAGAAAGAGAAATTACTAATAAATAAGAAAACCGGTCTTGTTTATAAAATCAAGGCTGGCTTTTTATTCGGGGGTTCGGCCCTTCATTCGCTGGTGCTGAATGGTGCCGCAGATGGTGATCGCAGTAATGATGATGAGGAGCGAGGCAAAGGCACCCTTGAGGCCGGCAGTTCTCATCGAGTGGCAGCCACCGTCGTCGCTTTGGGCGTAGTTCTTGGCGCACACGCACTCGTTTGGCTTGTAACAATGACCAACTCCCTCGCCACAAGAAACATCTGAAAGGAAATTTTATCTCGGAAAAAGAATCTTGCTGAGCACTGTGCTAATATTTATGTTTGTCTCAAACAGGGCGTTCCGAAAGCGGTCAAATCGGGATTGTCCTTGAGCGATAGCTTTTTTCGTAAAAATTTCCATGCAGATTTACGTACGCTCTTCGAATGTTCGATAAACCCACAGTTTCCAAGAGTTCCGCAAATAGTCAAGATCCGAAATCGATCTTGATCAATAAGTTTGACATTTAAAATATTCCGTCTGAAAGCTGGGCTTGGCAACCTGTGTAGAAAACCTGAGTCAGGCTTTCGCACTACAATAAGTCTTATTTTAAAACAACAGCAAAGCCGCTTCGCGGCTTCGTTTTCAAAAAAGCCGCTACGCGGCTTTTCATTTGAGCTCCTCAAAGCCTGACTCAGGTTTTCTACACAGGTTGCTAAACCGAGTCTGAAAGACAAAGTATCCCTTCTTGCTTGTAATTGAATAAGAACAGTACTTCGCTATCTTTGAATATCTTAAAAATCCACTCGCGTATCTATTTGCCAAGAAATAATGCGTGAAGAGAGCATCCGGTCAAGGGGGCAAACACAAGCGTAATTTTCACACATTCTTGCGTGAAAGCCTGGCAATCTGCCAGCGATCTTCTTACCGTTGCAAGTAGGCTCAGTGCAGTCAGGTCCAGAGTAGCCAGGAGCGCATCCGCCTGGGCATTGACCGGTTTTGATGTCGCATGGGGATCCGTTCGCACAGCAGCCGCAGAGGAGGGAAGCTCTGAAATGAATATTTTAAGAAAGGAACAAGAGAAACACGATTTCTAGAATTGTCTACTAGACAATTGTCTAGCCGACGAGACAAATTTTGTAACCAATAATTTGTCGCTTCGCGACAAATCGAGGAAAAGTCGAATCGTCTATAAATTTTGGTCGAAATTTTCGACTCGAAATGTCGACATTTCTGACGACAAATAAAGCAATGGATTTTTGATTGTTTTTCTTTCTTACCCAGATTGGCTGGTCCACCAGTTGGATGGGCAGGCGGGATCGTTCGCGGAAGCTACGGCTACGAGGGCGAGAAGAACACTTTTACTGGCTCATGAGGGCATTCAAATGGGAATTGTGCATTGCGTGGCGAAATTTGGCGCTATTTGCATTGTCATTTGCGGCAGATAGACAAGAAAATTCGCCGGCCGCGCAAACCAGGAGCATTTTGAAAACTTGCTCTATCAGCATAATCTTCCAAAAGATTATGTTTTGGTTTCATAAATCTTACAGAATCAGGCTTATTGAGCGATTGTTTTAAATACCATCTAATCCTTCAATTTTTGTATTTTTGCGTAATCTAATTTATTCGTATGTGCATTGACGGAAAAGAAGAAAAGATTTTCATCAAAAAAGAAGATTTGTCGGATTTAATTTGGAAACTCCGGTCACGATTCAATGGTTGTTTAAATCAATCAAGAGCTCTGTTTTTAAGATTGCGAAGGAGATACCCTTAACAAAGGATATTTGATAAGAAATGAGGAAGTCTGTCGATTCTTTGAAAAGCGGCTCGAGCTCGCTTTGCGTTTTTACTTAAGGGTACTACCATCGATTTCCCAAAAGTCCGAATATGATCTTTTGATATAAGAAATGGATTCTACGTGCAATTTTTGGCTAAAAAAGGTCTTCAGTTTTTAGTGAAATCGAAGGGAGCACCCTTAAGTCGCGACCCTAACCCTTAACCTTAACTCTAACCCTTATCCTCATAATTCGCTGGTTAGGAAAAATAAATTAAAGAGAAATGATTCTTTCCAAGATAAAGTATCTTCTCTAAGCAGACATGAAAGTTTTAGTTGAAAGGTATTTTGAGCCAGTACCCATAGAAAGTTTTCATCTGTTGCTGAAAGATTTGGAGTGGAGGATTGTCTGGAACGAGAGAAAAAGTGGAAACGAACGCCGGTGTATTAAACTGCGAAATTTACTCTAAAAGGACGAGATTTTGAGGCGGCGCGGACGGGTTAAATTTTAAACCGCGCATTTGCAAATTTACACAATCCAAATAGACCGCTCTCCGGACATCTTTTTTGCGTATTGCAATAAGCCATTTTGGAAAATAATTTTCCGATTTCCGAAACCTCGTCATTTTATTCTGAAAAGTTGCTTCTTGGGAAAAGAGTGGCCCTTGAGAGTTTTCGAGTTGAGGAGGATTTATAGAATTTTCTGATCCAGTTCATAAGTTGGAGAAGTTGAAAATTGCATCGTTTCTTGGACCTCTAAGAAATGGAAGGCCGGATTGATAAAGTTTAGGGTCGACGAAAATCGGGATTTCTTTAACCAAAGATGCGAGAAAACCTGATAAGATAGGCGAAATCTGAAATAATTGCAGAAACGAAAAGGGTTGAAAAAATCCAGCGGCGAGAAGCATAAAAAATTTTAGCGAAAAAAGTCGGTCAAAAATAGCGTCAAAGTAGGGCCATATTAAATGGCCCATATCGCGAAAATTCGCGGACCCCCCTTGTGAGTCAAAAATTTTCCCGATTCTGGAGTATATTTTATAATTATTTATTGTTTTACAGATGAATATCAGGTTATTCATTGTCAGAAAAAGCCATTTTTTATGTCAATTACAAGTCTGGGGATTATGCAGTTCAGAAACACAGGAGCAGCTGTCAATGATGAAATATTCCTCGCTCGTGAATGGCTTAACATAAACATTGAACAATTTGTTATCAAAAAATTTTCGATTACCTTTCCGAAAACCTCGAAAATGATCGGCGTTCTCGAGGCCGGATGGCATTGTCCGCCATTTCTGCAAGTTCCAGCGCAGGAGCCAATGTCTAGAATGCCGAAAGCGCCGGGAATTTTAATGTCGCTTGGGTGGATTTGCAGCTTTTTTGAAAGATGGAGTCGGAGGCTTTTGACGGACCAGGGGTTGGAGGATCGCTGGCAGCGCTGATTGCATCGTTGATTCTAAAGAAAAATGCATAAGTTATGGGCAAAGAAAGATGTTCTTCTTACCGTTTCATGCCGCTGCACTCCGAAAGAAAAGGCATCAAGGGTCGTTATAAGAGTCAAAAGAATGATTCCTGGATTCATTTTATTTCTTCTTTTTTGCAAAGTTTGAAATCGATGCTAGATTCGCAGGTTGGGCCGGTTTTTATGTTCAGAAAATCCGCAAGATGGCTCGTCTCATTTTACGTATTTTCGATTGAGTGATGAGAAGATAGCACAATCAGCATAATGATCGAGACACATAGCGCCTATCTTGATGGAGGATGGTTACGATTCCATTAAATAACATTTGTCCTCGCCGTGATCTCGAAATATAGATAGGCTCATTCGAAAGCTCTTAAAACGGGCTTTCTCTTCGGAAGATTTGTCGGAATTTTGCGGTTTTGCTTGCCCAACTCTGATGGGTTTGATTTCCTAGAAAACCTTGACCAACCATAAAAAGCCTCTGACAAAAGTAAGATCTAGCTCTACTCCTATAAACGAGCTATTCTAGGCACTTCTAGCATTTGTCATCTCCCAGGAATACCCTCAAAGTCGGCCAACTCGACCTTGGTAGCCTTCAGAAAGCCCCTCGTAAGAGCTTTTGAATGAGCCTACTCTCGTCTCCATAAGAGGCTCATTTGAAATGCTGAAATAGTTTTTTTTTGATAATCATTCAAATCAGTTAATAAAAAAATATAAAGAGGAGGTTCTTATGTTCACTTTGCAATTGCATTTGGAAAATTTCGTTGATGATTTCCTTGGCGATAAGGATGTTGCGATAAGAAATAGATGAGCCCCACTCGAAGTCAAAATTTGGGCTGACAAGTGAAAACTCGAGTGGAGACATTTCAAAATCAGACAGGCCATGTCCGACAAGTTCCAGCCGGTAACCGACACTTGACCAGTGTCAGGAGTCAAGATCCGCTTCTTTACCAGTGATTTTTTATCTTCGACTTTTTATTTTCAGAAAAACGTTCTTTTGAATAAATAAATTTGGACACGAATGAATCATTCGGAATGATATTCAAACTCGGCAACGCCTCTTTTTATACGGCTTTCTTAGGTTAATCCAATTTATAATTTCGGAGTATAAATCATCCATTACTTCAATATTACTCAAGAACCCGATTACCGTTAAACGAACCGATGTAGCACCCTCAAAAGAAGCTTCTCGTAGGAACAGAATCTTATCGACAAAGATTCCTTTTGCGGCTCATCTTCGTTGAGCAAAGCTTTTAATTGAGCTAAGCTCTGCAGACAACCTATTTAATGAAATAAATTGAGCTGAGCTCCGCCTTCGCCTAACTAGTCTAGACCAGAGTTGCAAATTTGCTGAGCTGGCTCAGCTCAGTGGTTTTTGAATTGATCTGATCTGCTCAGCTCAGCCTAGACAACTTTCACTCAGCTCAGCTCAACTCAATTATTTTCGAACATGATCTGTTCTGCTCAGCTCAGCTCAGACAATTATCACTGAGCTCAGCTCTGCTCAGCTCAATGATTTTATCAGAATTTAACTACTAAAAACATAGTTAAATCAGCTCATCTCACCTCAAATCAAGCAGCTCAGCTCAGCTCTTATTAGGTTCTGCTCAGCTCAGCTGAGCTTAACTACCTTGAAAAAATGTCTGTTCAGGTCAGCGAAGCTCAATGATCTCAGAAAAAGGCCAGCTCAGCTCAGTAACCTCTTTGATAGGCCAGCTCAGCTCAGCTGAGAGAAATTTTTACTCAGGCAAGCTCAGCTCAGCTCAGCAAAAATAAAGCAAAATTTGCAACTCTGGTCAAGACTGACCTGAGATTTGCATAACTAAGCTGAGGTGAGCTTTTTTGAGCAGAGCTGCGCTAGGCTCGGCAAACTGTGTAAAAAACTGAGTCAGGGTCAGAAAAACCGCTTAAAATTCAAAAAATTAAATGATTTGTAAATTTCCTTGACCTAAGAGAATATTACGGTAAAGCACGATTCCATTTCTAGCTCAACGTGATAATCTCCCCGCGTTCAATTGAAACGAGGGTTCTTAAATCGGCTCCAAGGGATCAAACTCAAATTTCAGCCGAGTAGTTGGAGGTGTTTGGAGTACATCCTCTCAAATCCGGCGATTCGTGATTTCTCGGTTTTCGCGCTCTGCCGCCACCGCCGAAATTTTTTTCAAAAGCAGCTGAATATTTTTTAGGTGCAGTGGCGGAAATATCGAATCAAACTTACCGGATTTTTTTATTTATAAAATTTAAAGGAAGATGAAAAGAAGCGAGGCAAAATTAATTTGGGAGAAGAAAAAGAAGAGTAAAGAGACTTCATGGGCTTACTTGCTGATTTGTTTTTGGCCATTACAGGAATGTGTTACAGCTGTTTTTCAACAAATGATAAAGGAGGAATTTACATAATCCTTGATTTCAACTCTAAGGTTTAGGTTTGTCTATATTATTTTTGGTTAAATAAAAACTATCTTTATCGTAAAGATATGATCTTTATATAAATATCTTTTTATTGGGCTTTACATAAATTCAACCTTTATCTTTCAATAATCAAAAGATAAAATCAAAAAATAAAAAGTTGATATGAAGCTTTTGATTATGAAAAAAGATTAAGGATAAGTTTACGTAAGGCTCGATAAAAAGATGTTTTACGGATGACAAGGAAAAATTTTTCTATTTTCGTATTATAATCACGCACAAATAACAATGGTAATGGGAATATTCCCGAGCACGCGCAATTACAATACTGTGGTAGAGAAAGAGCCTTTCTAAGGTAATGGACTGGGCAGTATGTAGGGCGTGTGCTCGTTTTACCCTACATGTACTGCTTATTTCAGGGATGGTGGGCGGGAGAGTCTTTTTGATTCAGCTAGGAGTCTTATTGGTAATGCTTCTGCTGAGAAAAAGGCTCGATTTAAAATTCCTCGTTTTAGGTTTTAGCTGTAGGCTAAGAACCTTTCGAATGAACCTGCGTGATTCCGGGGCACCCGCTCGAAACCAGGTGCTCTCGGGCGCCTTTGACACCTTCCGCCGCCTCCTGGGAATCCCTGCCTCTGGTTACTAGGCTTCCTGCCGCGTTCTATTTCTAGCGGGCTGCTAATCCCTTGTCCTAGATTCGTATTATAATCACGCACAAATAACAATGGTAATGGGAATATTCCCTCCCTACCATTCTCGTTATTCTCGTCAATCGATGTCTAAGGATTCTAATTTGGCAGGAAAAAAGGATGGAAAGACTCTTTTTCATGTTGACAGCGTCATCTGTGGACTAGGCTTCAGTTGTTTTCTGTTTCTTTTGCTCTTGATTGGCTTCTTGTGGTTCTTGGGGTATCTGAAACCTTTTTAAATGAAGGAGTCTCCCTTGTCATGCAGGTTTTTACCTGAAGAGAGTTGTCTTCGTTGTCGCTTCCGTTTCGCTTTCTGGCTCTTGATTTTGCGACGCTGACTGGCGCTCCCAAATTGCTGCACTCAAGCCAGCATCTTTCGTAGTAGTCCGGCATCGAGCTTCCTGGCGCCCAGCGGAGCGTGTGCGCGAGCGTTTGTTGAGAGAGGCCAGAGCGTCGTCCTTCGATGTAGAAACTGACTCTGCCTGAATGTGCGGAAACCTGAATTGGATTCTTACGGTACGTGAGGATTTTTCGTTATAAACCTTCTTAGAGAGTCCTGCTTTGGCTCCATAGCGGGCTAAGTAGTCCGAGGCGATTCTGGTGTGACCTTCGAGAGTCTTGAGGACGAGTCCTGTCGAAAAAATTTAGCTTAGGGTAAGTCGGATTCGAATTTTACCTGATTCTCGGTCTCTCACTTGTGCTCGGAGCTCGAGAGCTAGCGGGACGCCGTGCTTCATTTCCATTGGAATGGTGAGAGTCTCCATGCGTTTGCAGAATGGGTCCGTTTTGCTGGTTCGGATGTGGAATCGCCAGAATTCTTTTCCGTCTTCTTTGACGCTTTCGCGATCTTCGATTCTGAGGTTGAGGGCCTCCTTCATTCTGGAACCCGTGGTGAAGCAAATGAAGAAGGCGATAGCTGCTTCTCTTGGCTTTGGCTTGTTTGTTTTCATAAGCTCTTCCCACAACTGAATCGCTTCGGGCTCGTCGACGACTTCCGCTTGCTTAAGGAAAGGGTTATCGCCTAGGGGAGCGGAATTGATTTACCTTGGGGTATTGGAGTGTCTCGGCTGCTGATTCTCGAGCTCTGTGCTCGCACCAGGTCTTGATCTTCCTTTTCTGTTTGGCCGTGAGAGTCTTCTTCGTTTGAGACGCGATTACGTCTTGAATCGTTGTGATTCCTTTTTCGTAAGCGTAGGCCTTGAGTATTGGTCTGGTGAGGAGCCTGTCGAGAAAATGCTGAATCACGTCGTCGGTCTCGGCTTCGTCGTAGCTGAAGGTAGACATTGCTTCCGCCACTTCCCAGTGCTCCAGAAGATTCTTGTAGTCGAGCCAAGTCATGAATCTGAATTGAGTCTTTTCGGGCTCGAGCTTTTTAGAGGGCCTGAATGTTTTTAAGTGTGAAAAGCTTTTAAAGATTGGCAGTGGTTTTGAAAGAGAGAAACTAGGCGAAAAACTGCGCACTGCCAGGGGCTATTCTTCGCTTAAGAAGTGGATTGATTCTTAAAGAGAGTCTTTGGGATTATTCGACTCCGCCTTGGTCTTGGAACTTCTTAGTGTCTCCTCCTTGATTGCTTCCACCGCCGCGGCCTCGCCCGCGGCCTCGTCGGCCTCGCCCGCGGCCTCGGCCTCGGCCTCCCGAATGTCCGCTTCCTTCGGGGTTGAATTTGGGGCTCGCATTTTCCCCTTGATGGTCCGTTTTCTGCTTCTTGCTTTGGCCGCCATTCGAGTGTCCTCCTCGACGCCCACGGCCTGGTTTAGAGTCTTTTTCGGTGCGCCAGTCCTCTGAACCATCGCAGGGGTTAATGATCATCTTCTTGAAGGTCGGATGAGTCGTGTTCATTGTCATGGCTCTGTCGAATTGGTGGCGCACGTTTGGGCGCATAAGCGGCTAAAGTGGATTATGAGTCGTGTGTGTTTTTTTTTTGAATTGTAGGTTTACCGTGAGGGATAGAAGCGCGTCTTTGCGGGTCATGTCCGGCATTCGAATCAGTTCGTCGACGACGCTTTCGATGATCGCCCGCTCGGTGTATTCGGGAGTCATGGCTCTCTTGTAGTTTCCGAGCAACTTCAGGAGCTTTTCTCGTCTGAAGGTCCGTTGAGTCTTGGCATCCGTGACGAACGCTCGGAATTCCTTGCCCATGTCTCGGAGGGAGTCTCCTTCATCTTGTGGAAGGCTCGTTGAGCCGACTTGAGTCTGAAAATTAGGATGTTAGATTTTTTTTTCTTTTTCTTTTTACTATTTATTCTTACCATGAAATAGGATTCTACACCCGTGAGCGGGTCCTTTTCCTTGAAGACCGCTGCTGACTCGGTCGTGTTTTGGGAGAGCTCGGTGATTTTCGTTTCTCGAGCTTTGATTTGGGCGAACATGGACCCCTTGAGGCTGTAGCGCTCCATCTTGTCGGCAATCAGGCGGCGGAGTTTAGATTCTATTTCCGATGGATTCCAACGGTCATAAAATTTGTTTTCCTCCTCCGATCGCTTTTTGGCGTTGGGCTCTCGTTTTTTGATCTCGAGACTCTTGTCGCGGTTGGCTTCGAGTTCCGCGATCTCTTTCTGTAATTAAGAGGGAGTTCTTTCTGCGTTTGGTGGAGATTACTTACAATGAGGGAGTCGGTGAGCTTATCGTGAGTCGCCATGTCTTTTCTGATGTCCTCAATTTCCACGATGAGTCGATCAGCCTCTTCCGTTTGAGCTTGAGTCTTTGAATGCTCGTAGAATGCTGCCTTGGTGATCTGGACTCTGACCGCCCGCGTCTTCGCTTCCTGCTCCGTGAGCTTCGTGTGGTCAGAAAGAAGCTTGGAGAGGGTTTTGGTCTGTTCCGCCATTTTTTCAATTGATTCCGAGTCTAAAAACAGAGGGTTTGAGAGTCAGATTTGTGTTTTCCGTGAATTGGATGAATGGTGAATCTAAGAGAGAGGCTGCAGAGCTTCAGAGTCTATTAGCAATAATTTTTATGGTTGAGATGTTTGTCGCGACTTTCCAGTAGCCTTCAGCAGTTTTTATTTTTGAGGGCGTGAGGATGGAATCCGCCGGTATGTCAAAGATTCTGTAGCCTTTGAGTCTTGCCTGTGTTACCACTACAGGTTCGGCTTCAAGCATGGCACCACCAGAGCCCAGGGCGTTGCTATTTCGGTGAGTCTGTTGTAGTATTTGTGAGAAATCTTCGGAGGCGGGAACGCATACAATTTTCTTCCGATAAGTGCGTGGATTGGGAAGCTTAGGAAGTCTTTTCCAAAGGCTCCTTTCGTCTCTCGGCGTGCGATGAAGTCTCTGCATTTATTGTTGAGTGGCTGAACGGAATGGAAGTTTATTTGCGAGTCCGCTTCGCTGTTTGAGTCTTACCGTTGCTGCCACGTCGATGTCGAGCGGATCCCGGAGGTGAGATTGGAGATAAGCGAATCCATTTGCCGTTAGTTTTTGCTCCCTCGAGTCCAAATCCCTGGAAGGAGCGTCAGCCAGCTGCTTCTTTGTGCTGACCCAATCGACCTTCATGTCTATGTTGAAGCGATGCGCCAGAGTCCAGATTCTCACTAGAATCCGATTCATTTCCGGGTCTTTGCTACCCGCTATCGCTCCTTGAACCACACTGTCGTTGTCGCAGAGGAACAGCGCTCTCTTGTTCTGAAGCTTCTGACCGTACCACTCGAGTGTGTATTGGATCGCGAGGGCTTCTTTGATACCGATGTGTTTGTCTGCTACGTCCGGCTCCCACGCGAATCTTTCTTCTAGCTTCCAGTGCTCGATGACGATGGCTCCTGCGTGCGAAGAAGCGTCTGTGTATATTATGAGACCGGTTTCTTGTCGATTTAATTTGGTCCAATGCCTCTTGAGTCCTTTTTCTTCCAGAAGATTCCAAAGTCTCCATTCCTCTCGGACTTCTTGAGTCAGAATACAGGATTCTTTTTCATTCCTGATGGCTTCACTGATGAGGATTGTTGTTTGACGGATGAGCATTCTCATGTTCGGGAGGACTTCCGCCATGCTTGCCATTGTGCCTCTGATTCTTTCCAGTGTCCGCGTCGGAATTTCTGCCTCTGCCTCGGCATCTCTCATGAGATTCTTTAGGGCTGACCATCTTTGAATTGGTATCTCTACCGTCTCGTTTTCCGTGTCTAGAATGAAACCCAGGAATTCTATTCTCTGGGTAGGCTCGAAGGTGCTTTTCGCGATGTTAACATAGCCACCTAGAGCTACTAGCGTCGCTACCGTTGCCCAGACTTCCTTGCTGGTTTTTTCTCCCGACAGCAGCTGGCGGCGTTCTTCCTCAGATTCCGGAGTAACAGCCAAGAGTCTGTCGTCCAAATAGAGCGTGATTTTGATTCCGTTTTTCCTCAGGAAATTGACTCCACACAGATTCATGAGTTGGTAGATTCCGGGCGCGGCTGGGATTCCGAATGCTAGAATATTGTTTCTGAAATATTGGCCTCCCCATTCGAAGCAGGCGAGTTTCTTGCTCTCTTCGCTTAGCGGGAGCTGGTGGAATCCTAGATTTGAGTTTTTGGTTCTGAAGTTTTGCTGCTGTTTTACCTTTTTTATCGTCGAATTTGTACAGTAGATCCCCTCTTTTGAGCATCTGAATCGCTGTTCCAATGCCTTCCAATTTACACGGGAACGTGTATAGTTGAAGCGGTTTGAGAACTCCACCGTTCCAGCAGACTCTTGTCTCTCTGCCTGGCTTGTCAACCAGAACGAATCCCGCGCGGATCCAGCATCCTTTGGCTTCTGTGACTCTTGTTACTGAGCCCATTTCGCACCAGTCGGTAATTTGTTGGGCAATCTCGTCGCTTCTTTCTCTTACAGCTTCCTGACTCGGGATTGTGAGAGTCTTGAATCGCTTGCCGATTTTTTCGTATGGCCGAGGCACAAATTTTGAGAGTCTAAGTCTGTGGTTGTACCATGTTTTGAAATTTCCGTCCATCTTCCTAAGGGTGTCCGCGTTGGCTGAGTTTCTTTTCCAAATAGTTACCAGTTCCTTTCGCTTGAATTTGACTGGCTTCTTCGGCGGTATTCTTTTGAGATTCAAAAATAGGTCTGCTCCGGCGTGGACAAAGTGGTAGATGAGAGGCTTTACTTTCTCGGGCATCTGATGGATTAAGGCTCTCCAGTTGTCTTTGTTGTGGGTCCATTGGCCGGCGATGAAATCGGATTCTTTTTGAGCGTCAGTTCTCTCCAGTCGGGCTTGATCTCGTTATTTAGGACTTTTATGACTCTGTGAAGCAGATCTGTCTCGTAGACTCTCCATTCAGGTAAGGATTTTGGGCCGGTGATTGAATCATTGTGAATGTTTACTGGGTTTATGATTGGGAATCTGAGTTTATTGAAGATCCCTTTGCTCGCCATGGCCTGCATCTCTGATTCGATTGTTTTCCAGCTCTTCGTCTTCTTCGTTTGCTCTCTTTCGTTTGAATCCCGCGGTTGTGCGGGCGGACTCATAGCTTCTCGGAATCGGGATTTTCCAGAAGAGTTTCTCGTATGTGGTGCCGTAAAGTGAGGATGGATCTTCGAGTCCTCTTTCGAGGCGGTTGTCGATGTCGTTGAGATTGAGGGCTCTATATTCAGCATCAGCGATGCAATCTCTCGGTGGCCAGATTCTGCGCAGCGTACGGATTGCGTCCCAGGCCGTGTAATCTTGATTCGAGTCAATGTTCGTTAAGAACTCTTTGAGCGTCAGACTGATGGGATTCGATGCTCCGCAAAGCGTGTTAAGGTGGGTCCATGCTGATCTTGCTGCACTTGATAGGAGTCTTGGAAAGATGCATCGCGTGTTCGTTATCTGGAAAAGGATTTCTCCAAATATTGAGTTGGCGATGGAGATGCTGAGTTGTCTTTCGTTCGCGAAGGAAGCGTGTCTTTTGTCCGGGCTCAACTCTAGAATCTTTTTGAATCTGATGTTCCAAATGTGAGCTATGAGCGTCATTCTTGGTGATGCTCGAGAGTTGAGGTTTTCTGGTGGCTTGCATCTCGCTAAGATCATTCTGAAGATGGCTTCTGCAGATTCATTCCAGAGCCTTCCCAAGATCCAAGCCGCGGCCTCTTCTAGCTTCCGAAGATCATCTTTTGAAACTGAGTCTCTTTCCAGTGGCTCCATCATTTTGGCCCAGAAGGTTATTTCCGCCGAATTGTAGACGCTAGAAGCGTGGACTTGCTTCATAAGCTTCTCCACTACAGGTCTGACTGTCAGTTCCAGCGTGTCTTGAATCGTCTCTAGCTCCACCTTGTTTGTGGACGCTAGTCTTCGGTTGATTCCTATGGATGGGCTGTGCGCGATTATGGCAATGGTTTGGAAGGCGTCTAGCAGTTGGATTCCCTGGAGACCCTCATGCTCGGCTTCTTGGAGGATCGTTTTCATAATTTTTGAGGCCTCTTGGGACTCAGAGATGATTTTGGCAGCTTCTGTTGCTAGATTATTGATCTTGTCATCCAGCGTCTCGCCGTAGCATAAGATTCTTTTTGGTGGGATGGAAGCGTTTGTGTTGAGGCTGTTTTGGATGTCCCAAACGAGCCCTTTGAGTCTCTCCAGGTTCACGCTAGTGCCTTGCCCTTGCTGAGGATTCTTCGAGTCAATTTGGCTCTCGTTTGGCGGGCTTTCCGGTTGGTCCGAAGGTGGAGCTTCGTCGTTCGAGTCTTCTTTTTAGGGGCTCTTTTTTTTTTAAAGTCATTGGTTTAGGGGATTCTGGCGTTTTGTGACTCTTTGTTGCCCTGGCCTGACTCTGAAGGTAATTTATATTCCTCTGGCGGCTCTGCATTTTGACTCTTCATTCTGAATTTTTGGCTCTTTTAATTTGGCGAATTTTCATGTATTTTAATTACAAGATTTTTTATCTTGTAGCTTGAGGATTTACGGTTTAGATTCCTATTTTATGATGCTTCGAAGTAAAGAGGCGAGGATCTTCTGATGAGATCGAATTATTTATTATGTACAGCTTTTGGAATTTGGAGAATGGAAAGAGGTAAGTTCTGTTTCAATGTTTTGAGGAAAAAGGCAGTATGAGTCTAAGAGTCTTGTAAGAGTTTCTTCTCTTCTTTTTCTAGTAGTGGCGTGGAGGTTTTGGGGCGGCGTCTGAGTGCACTGGGGGAATCGGGATGTCGTGGAGTCTGAAGAGTCGGACGAACACGAATCGGACGTAGTGGACCAGGTTTCCGCCGCAGATCTTGTAGGCAAAGACGAGGATCGCGTCCATCTTGGCCGGGTTGAGGAGTCCAGTGTCTAGAAATGAATTAGATTCTGTATTTTCGATGTTTAGAGATGCTCTTACCTAGTGCCTCCTTGAATCTTCGTTTGATTCCTTGGTAGTTGAGGGATTCCACCAAGTAATGGACCACTCGTCGTTCCTCTGCGCTGAGTCTGGCGACTGGATCCAGCTTCCAGTTTTCGGTGCCTTCTTTGATGGTCCAGCCGGATCGGAGGGTGTACTTGTAGTGGCGGTGGCCCGGGTTTTTGGAGTCTTTGAATTTGAGGAGTCCTTCGCTGTTGAACCAAGCTTGCCTGATTTCTTCGAAGTTCTGGATTTGGCGATTATCGAGCATGGCTCGGACTTATTTTGGTTAGCCCAGTTCTTTTAGACTCTTTTTTGTTTGAAGAAGTTTTTAGCTAGTTTTGCTGTGCTAACCGATCCTGAGATTCTGCTCATAAGCTTCGCTTCCTTCTTCGACAGGTGGTAGTGATTCCCTCTTCTGCCGGTTTCTGCGACGAGCCTGATTCCAACTTCTGGTTTGGTGAGGACTTTCTCTTCGTCTGCCTTGATGGCTGCTCGGCGTCTTTCTTCTGCTTCTTTGTCTTGGGCGAGGCGTCTTTTCTGAGCTTCTTCTTCCTCCTTCTTCCGCTGAATTTCCTCGTGGTATTCGCGTCGGATTCTGGTGTTTTCATCCACTTGTCGCTGCATTCGGAGTCTGATGGCTTCTCTGGCTCTCGCTTTGTCCTCCTGTTCTTGCTTCAGCTTCTGAATCTTCTCGAACTCTTCTTTCTGGAGTCGTCTTTCAGCTTCCGCTTTTTCCTTCTGCTCCATTCTGACTGATGCGTTGCTTTCGGATTCTTCCTTGATGTCTTTGAGCGGCTCGTTCCATTGGGCAGCGATTCTGACTCGTCTTTCTTCTGCTTCTTTCTGCTCCGCCGCTGACTCGAAGAGTGTGTCTGTGCGTCTGCTCCAGTCCTGTTGTTCTTTCTGGGCTTGAGTCTCTGGGAATCCGACTGTAGCTTCATCTTCTTCTCCGCCGGATTCTTCCATGATTTCTTCGTCTGAAGAAAAGCCATCTTCGGAGTCTACTGGAGCATTTTGGCTGGCCGGAGGCATGAGTTGAGTCGGGTCTTTTGGGTGGAGTCTTTTGATTGTTACAATTTTAATATGATTCTCTTTTTATGTGGTTACTTTTGCTCGACTTTAAATGTTTAAGAATTCTATGACTCCTTCCTGAACGGGCGTTGTACGAGTCTTCGTACAGATCTGGTTCTGAGACGCTGTCTGCCTCTTCGTTGTTGGCCGAGTCTTGTGCTGGAGCAGGGTCTGGTTGCTGAGTCTGAGTCGAAACTGAGGAAGTTGGATTCTCCGTCTGAGTCGCCGAGTCTGCCGAGTCTGAATCTTTTGGCTGAAAGAGGGTTTTGAATTGGCTTTTTAATGGATTTTTGATAATTTTGGATTCTTTGAAATCAGGACTGATTCTATTTTTTGAATTGGCCTAAGTGAGTCAAAATAGAAAGGCCAAGAGCTCATCCACCCTTTCTTATGTGGATTTGTTTTATGGTGCGTCATTTTTTCTATTAATTTTTATTCGAGTTTTAATTCCAATTTTTATTTTAAATGAATCTCTTTTTTTTTCTTTGAGATTCTTTCAGCCTTTCCTTGGGTGGTTTGGGATTCCTGGCATTTTGCCTGCTGCGCTTCCACCGGGTGAGTCTGAGTCATTCCGTCTCGTCGCGACGTCCAGCCGATGGTCCTTGAATCGCGTCTTGCCAGCGTAGCTGCAATGTCTTTGGGGACTCCATCGCTGACGTACTCGTTTCGTCTTTGCTTCTTCCAGCTACGCAGAGAGTCTTTGCCATCTTTGGGGAGTCGATCTTGGCGGAGGAGAAAGTCCGCTCTTGACTTTTGAAAGGGTTTTTTAAAGTTGTAAGGCTCGACTTAATGTGTAGAGTTTTAATTTGACCCTTTTCCTTGAGAGCTGAGACTCTTTCTTGATACGCTGGGAGTCTTCCTTCCGGGATCACGAGTGACTCCTCAATGTAGACGATGTTGAGGAGCGGGTGGACGTCCATGGCGGCTTTGGCGGCGTTGAGGCAGCCGTAGAAGAGACTCTGGTCTGACTGGGCTCGGTCGTCCTCGGCGATTTTCTGGTTTTCTTCGCGCACGAGCTCGGAGAGGACTCGGGAGATGTCGTTGATGGATTTCTGCCAGCCATCGAGGGACATCTGAGCGTTGGGGTCGGTGAGTCCTTTAATGAGGGTCAGAATTTTAATAGAAGCCGATTCTAAGGCTTGAGAGTCTGTTATGAAAATTGTTCTTCAATATTTAAAAAATTTTCTTTTTTTTTAAGTTTCTTTTTCTTTTTATTTTCTGACCCATTCCTTCGACCATTTGCTCGAGAAGATTTTTGAATCTGTCTCCAATCTTCAGTCTGAGTCGAATGAGCATTCGTCCCTTCGATTCCTGCGGGAACTGAGTCACCGGGTCCATCTTGATCGCCGATTTGATCTTCCTCCAGTAGTCTGGCTCGTCGATCGGGTTTTTGGTGATTCCGGCTTCCTCTCGGAGTCTTTCGAGCTCTTCAGCGTCGTGAATCTGTGCGTCTTGTGCGTCTCGGGTCATTTCTAGAGTCTGAAGAAACGCCTTTGTTAGCAAAGAATCGAAATTTTGGTTTTGGCTAGTTTTGTTTGGAGGAGCGCAAGGAAAATTTGAAAAGAAAGAGCGAAATTTTAAAAAGAAGCACGAGAAAAAGAGTCTAAATTAAGATCCGGAAGGGAAGAATCTTTTTTTTTTTTGATTCTCTGGTTTCGACGCGTCTGATTCTAGCGGAATCCAGTGGTTTTTCTCTTTATAAAGGGCTCTGGGTGATTCTCTTTTTGTTGGAGAAGAAATGAAGCTGATTTAGGCAATTTTCGCTTGAGCCCTGGCTTATCCTGGCTCGTTTTGGTGCTCCGCCAATCAGCGCGCTCTATTTCGTGAGTCAACTTTGCAACTTTCCCACGGTCTCCAATTTGGATTTTATGCTATTTTGATTCAAATCTTTAGATTCTTGAGACCATTTCCTGATTCTTGTGCTCTTTCGGATCTTTTTTGTGGAGATTGGTGGTGGAGGTGGTGCGCAATTCGAGGAAAAAGTGTTTTTCTCTCGTAAGACTCTTTTTCTGTGATTTTTGCTAATTGAAAGTGAAGTAGATTCTTTTTGCGTGAGAATTTATCAGATTTAGCGAGTCTTTTCCTGAGGTTGAAGATTCTTGAGCTTGTTTGCGGCAGAAAAGGGGGGGTTTTGGGCGATTTTTGAGTCTTTTCGAGGGCTCCGAGTCTCTTTTTTTTTCACTTTTTCTTTGGAAATTTCTGATTCTTTTGGGCCCTTTTCCTGACTGTATTTTGGTGAAGTTTTTGGAGTCGTTTTCTAGTCGCTTCCCGTGGCTTCAGCGACATTCAGACGAGCGAATCGTTCTTCGATGTTTTGGCGGTCTTGAGACCAGACGTTCGGGAAGAGATTCTCGACTTTGGCTTCCTCTCCGTGGTCTAGGTCAAGATTCTCCGCTGCCTTGATTCCGTCGAGGATTATGTCCCTGATGTGGGTCGTGAACGGTGCGTCTGGGGCTAGAATGTGGGTTTTGGCCGTCACATTCTCCCAGGTTGTTCGATTGGCTCTTATTTTGAGCTTGTCTATTTTCGAGACTGCTCGGTTTTTAGCGTCGAAGCCGTTGCAGCATCTGACCATGGTTTCCGCCACCCTGGGGTGTGCCCAACACGGGGTAAATGCAGATTCGTAGTCCCCATCGCAGGCCATTTGGAAGATTTCCCAGAGTCCCGAGATTCTTGGGTTTTTGTCCCCTTGGAGTGTTCGATGAAGATTCTTCGTTGGGCCCTGGGTGACGAATTTAACGTAGGGTGCCGACCAGGTGACGAGAGCTTCTCTGAGTTTTTTGGCGTCTTTTTGTGAAGGGAGAATCAGCACTGTGTTTTTCTGGCATGTGAGTTCGCTGATAATTTTCGCCACTTCCATCCATTTGTCTCCAGATTTTTTGGAGATAGAATCCGCCAGTCTCGGGAGATGTTGATTCTTTCTGGTTGAGGTGTTCCCAACTACGAAAGCGTCGAATTTTCCTCCGCATCTTTCTAGCCCTGCGTGGTAGATGACTATTCCAGCTGCTCCCGGATTCTCGAATCGTGGTCTTTTTAAGACTCTTCCGAACTTCCGGAGGCTTTCGCTGAGGTTCGCTGCTGTGTCGTTTTCTCCCTGAAAAAGGATTGCCGTGGATTTCCAAGCGTTTACGAGAGAGTCGAATCCTTCGATTACGCTGGTCTGGATTCTCTGGATGAGGTCTTCGCCAGCGTCCTTTAGCATAGTCGTTTTGAAAGATTCGGAGAGTTTGTAGAAGGTTTCTTGCCATTCCTCGCTGTCGATGGACATTTTTGTGCCCTGGGGGAGTCCTTTCTGTATGAAGCCGTTTGCGACTCGGCATTTCTCTGAGCAGTCTGGTTGGCGAGATTCTTTGAGTTCTTGGAATCCTTGATGTGTTTTACACCAAGTCGTGCTCGCTTCCGCTTCCCCACACATTGGCCATTCGCACGATCTTTCTCTCTTTTCTGGTTGTTCTCGAAGGAATCTGAGTCTCGTGACTCCCGTGACTTCTTCTCTTTTCTGCATCCAGGTGTCGATGAAGTTGTCCAGAGTCTTGTTCGGGCTGAATCTTTTGCCATTTGCCCAGTTCCAGCCAGTTGATAAGATTCCGAGGTTATGCTCAAGTGAGCGCAAGTGAGAATGGGCTTTTGTGTCTCTTACAACCTTGGCGATGATTTCCAGGATGATCTTCTGAGTTCGAAAGGGGCGGTTGACTCCGACTAAGCAGGCTCCTGAGGCGTAGAAGTTTCTTGTTGGCTTCTGGAACGCCGAGATGCATTCTTTGACGTTTTGGGTGGTCCAAGGTTTGGAGGCTAGCTTCTCGAGCGCCTCTGATTCTAACGGCGTGAGCGCTGGGTGGGCTGCAAGGGAGAGGAGGGATTTCGCTTTGATAAAATCAGAGTCCTCGCCGTAGTTGAAAACCCATATTTGAGGTACGACTTTGTAAGGAATCCACAGGATCCAGTGGGAATCCCCTTTTCCAACTTCTTTGACTCTAACCGTGGTATTAATCGGGTTAACTTTTTTCGCCGCTGACTCCAGCCACTTTTTGAGGGACCGGGAATCCTTGAGTTCGCTCCAGTCCACGTGCCATTGGGTGGGCATTTCCTTGCAGCTTCCGTCTTGACCAATGACTGAGTCTTGGATGAGCTGTTTTTGCACCAGGTGGAGCAGCAGTGGTGAGAGAATCTTTGTTAAGGGAGTCGGATTCGGAATGGGTGAGTCTTCCGATGCATATTCGCCGATTATGTCGATGATCCATGCGTTCACATTCGCCGGTTTTTTGTTCGCCCATTGGGTATCCTCGTTTGCTTTGAGTTCTAGCCAGGCATTTTTCTGATGGCAAATCTCATGCCAGTCGCTGTGGAGAGACTTCAGCATCTTGAGCGAGTCCAGTAGTTCTTCTGGCGTAATAAAAGCATCTGACCTTGGCATTGCGTCGAAAATCGTTTCAAGACCTTTCTTTATGAGTCTTCGGAGCCAATTGTCGTCCGTGAAGCTTGGGCGTTCGTAATTTGCCTGGGTCTTGATTTTGCTCTCACCGATTACTCGGAGGCACACGAAATGCCAGAATCCCTCGTTCAGGATATCTTGATTTTCTAGGTCTTCCCACTCGCGGAACCAATCTTGGCTCTTGATTTTTGCCCATTTGTTGAGCTCCTCCGAGATGTTGTTCGGAAAGAGTCTGCTTTTCTCCATCGCGCTTTGGGATTCCGAGTTACGCTGAGAGTCTAGCCTCCTGGCCACGATTCTTATTGGTCCTTTTTCTATTTTCAGGGCTTCGAGTAGATTGGAGATGGTTTCGCATTCGTCCAGCTTGACGCTTGGGTCCTCAGTCGTGCCCGCTGAGTCTGCTTTTAGAAGCTTCGTGGGGCTCTCCATTGGCTTAAATGGATATGGCTTTGATTCGAGTTGCCAAGAATCCGCGAGGTCGGTTTCTGCTTCTGCAATTTCGTCTGCGATGATGGAGAGTATGAAACCAGGCTCGTTGCTCCTGTGAGCGACCCAGAGTGATTCTTTTCCTGATGGCGCCGTGAAAATGATCTGGGCCCACGAGGAGAGCTCTGCGAAATTGAATCTCGCTTTTGAGGGAGTCTGCAGATCGAACATCAGCCTGTGATTCGAGAGAGGCTCGTTTGCATCCGAGGGGACATAAAGTCTGACGAGTCTCGTGGCAATCTTTTGCTCCGCCATTGCAGTGCGAGAAATTCTTCTCCAATTTATCTGACTCATTAAGAGCAGAGTGTTTCTTTAAATGGATCAAAACCTATCCTAAATTTGGAAGGTGTTCGGGGTAGCCCGTTCCTAAAAGATTCTGAGGAGAAGAGATCCTTTCCTGGAGATTTCCTCATTGAGGGTTTGGAGTCTTCTTTGGGAGTTCTCGATTGGGCGTGTTGGATCCGAGTCCAAAGCCACTCCCCATTTGGGGCCGAATTCCAGAGCTGCCTTGACGAAGGCCTCCTCGATCATGTCTAAATGAGAGGGTCAGCAAGTCTAGGGCTTCGAGGAAGAAACAGGAATTCCGAATTTCTAAGAAGAGGGTTTCTCTGAATCTAAGAAGCCTGAAGCTGATTGGCTCGGCTCGGCGCGCCGCTGCGGCCGCTTACTGAGTAAGAATCCCAGAGCCTTCGAGGCGTAATTGCCTGAGGCTGAATGATTTTATAGTCCGTGGACTTTTAGAGGTGAAATAAGCAGGTAGCATCGATTGATGGTCTACCTAGAGTCTTTTTGATTCAGCTAGGAGTCTTATTGGTAATGCTTCTGCTGAGAAATAGGCTCTATTTAAAATTCCTCGTTTTAGGTTTTAGCTGTAGGCTAAGAACCTTTCGAATGAACCTGCGTGATTCCGGGGCACCCGCTCGAAACCAGGTGCTCTCGGGCGCCTTTGACACCTTCCGCCGCCTCCTGGGAATCCCTGCCTCTGGTTACTAGGCTTCCTGCCGCGTTCTATTTCTAGCGGGCTGCTAATCCCTTGTCCTAGATTCTTCTTTTATTATTTGAAATTCCCAAGGTTCGTTTCTGTTTTCAAATATTTTCAAAATATTTTTGTAACACAGTTCAAAGCGGTTCTTGCTCTAGTCATCCGTCATTCTTTGGTTCTCGAACGGATTAGGCTCGCAGCTGCGCGGCAAGGTAATGAATTCATAAAAATTTCTTAATCAAAGGTGTGCAAATTCGAGAACACCTCTTCTTATCCTACAATTTACTTATCAATCAAAATTTCTCAACCAAAGGTGTACGAACTCGAGAAGGCAATTATTTATTATATCACGATGAGGAAAAGATCAGATGTTCTTACAGTGAATCGACCTGCTCGATTGAGTTTTTTAAATGTTTGACTAAGAATTAATGATTAAGGACCCCCCCCCCTCCGACAGCTTTTTTCGAAAAATCAAATTTTGGAATTTTAAAATTTTGACCCAGGAAATTGGTTCTACGGGTCAAAAAACGATTTTAAGTCTTCATTTTTCGGGGTCTATCTCGACTCTTTCACCACAAAAATCGCATTTGAAAATTGGACTTTTCGCCGAAAATTGACGAATTCGCCCTAATTTTGTCAAAAATATCGATTTTTCTTTGTCAAAAATACCTCTTATCAAGTTTTTGAAGCAAGCTTAACCTGAGGACGCATTAACAACCAAAAATATGGCGTTTTTAAAAATTTCAGTTTTTGGACGAAAACGCTGACGGGGTAGATCCGATTTTTTCATTAAAATTTTCGATTTTTTGACGAAAATTGTTGACAGGGGTGTCCTTAATTCAGTTTTATGAAATGTTTGTCTGAGAATTAAAGACCAAAAAATATCCAATGGTCCAAAAATTTTTGTTTCCTCTCAATTTTTTTAAATATTTACGAAAAGTTGCGTCTGAGTGTAAAACATTTTGAGATCTGCTGGGTGCAAGTAGTCGGTGTCTGATTTTGGCCTTGAGTGGCTTACTTGAAATTGTTTGCTTACCAGCTGCTTAGCCGAGCTGAGTAAAAACGCTGTTGATTCAGTACACGCTTTTCTGTACTTTCTCGAATTTAACAACTTCAAATTTCAAACATCTATCTATAGACGCTTCTTTCTTCCTTGATTTCAGAGAGAAAAAATTGATGACCGTGAAGAAAAGATCTCCATTTTTGAGATTCGAAAGTGGCTCTTAAATTTTGTCTTCAAGATGCATTTTAAAACACTTCTTCTCAAGAAAAATTTGATCCCTGTAATTAAACATTCAAAAAAAGATTCCAGAACGTGAGCCGGCTAAAATGGAATTGAATTTGAATTAAATTTAAGTATGAATTTAATTTGAGTATGAACATTTAATCATCAGGGGGTTAAAGAGTTTACACTTCATGTATTTTCAAAATCATAAAAACAAAATGATCAATTTCAAAGGATAAGTTGTAAACATTATGTTTCTTTGATACTTTTTGAAGATGCTCGATTCTGTAATTCTTATTTTACTTTGAATAAGCTTTGACGCGCTTTCAGATTTAAAAATTTGATTATTGCCAACGTTACACTTCCAATTTGACTGATTTATCAACCGTTAAATTTAAGAACTGAGAGGACCCTCAATAAAACTCAACCGTCAATTAAAAGAAACATAAACAATTATCAAGCGTCAACTTTTTTTTATCACGTGTTCACTTGAAAAATCAAGCACCAAAAAGTTCAATTTTATAATTTAAAAATCATTTTAAAAATGATATTTTTTTTGACAAAAGTACCAATTTTCTTGTCTCGGGACTCTTTTCAGAAAACCTGAGTCAGGGTCCAAAAGAGCGAAAAAAAAGCCGCGTCGCGGCTTTTTTTTTAATAAAGCCGCGAACCGGCTTCGTAAATATCAATGTAATAATAATTATGATTAAAAATATCACAACGAAGAGTATATTTCTGGCTAAGCGGCTTTTCATTAAGGGTGTCAACATCGATTTTGGAAACCTTTTTGAACAGGATCGATGTTGACACCCTTAAGGGTAAGGCTCTTTTGGCCAAAACTCAGGCTTTCTAGGAATCATGTGAAACCGCTGGGAAAAGAAAGTAAAATATCAAGTCAATCAAAATAACTCAAAATAAACAATATGTTTATTGTGACAAAATGACCAGTCATATATTTTTATGTTCCCTTTTGTGAAAAAGCTGACCGGGTCATTTTTATGTAGCAAGAATGATTAGTATTAGTAAGGTCATAAAGCGTTGTCAACAAAAAAAGTTGTATTTTCCTCTTTTTCCTCTGCATAATTTTCCCGCAGAATATAGCAATTATATCAAAGAAAGCGGGTCATAAAGAGCTTGTCAAAAATGATGCGAGTCATTTTTCAAAAAGGCAGTCCGAGAAATATGCTTTCAGATGCATTTGGCTGGATTTTCAGAAGAGCGAGATTTTTTAAAGAACAAATTACTTATTTTTTATTTGTTGGTGTTGTCCTGCTTTTTCTATCGAAAAAAGGTTAGCTAAAAAATGATGAAAAATTTTTGAAAACCTTGTTGATTTTTTTTAGGATCCCCCGCCGACTTTGGCAATTTTTCTGACTTTTTTTCTAAAAATTTTTCTAAAACAAGGGTGTCAGTGTTAAATGGCTGCTGGAAACATAAGTTTGACGATTGTAAGTCCATAAATTAAGGGTATCCCCAAGCTTATTTATTTTTGTTCTAGAACTCCTCCTTAGCTACATTTTCATACAAAAATCTTTCGGGTCACTAAGGGTATACATGGAGAAAACGTTGTTTGAAATTTTCGAAAAATTTCTCTGGGGTATCCTTATTCCTTACCCTTAAATAAGTCGCTTTTTTCTTTTGTCAAAAAGACATAAGTTATTGTGGTAAAATGTAACCGTGCCAATTTAATGTCTTGACTTCGACCCCGGATACTAAAATTTATAGCTGCTCTCGTATTAAATCTATAAAACACTAATCCGATCGTAGGAAATAAGAGTCAAATAACATTTTTAAAACATAATTGTTCATCTTAAAATGTATCTGAAATGTGGTTTTTATCGAAATCCGAGATTTAATAGAGACCTTGTTTTGATTTTTACTTGCTTGGGTGTTATTCATTTACTAATAAAAGGTACGAATGAAGATTAATTATCAAAAATTCACAAAAAATTATTTTTCTTTCTTTTTACTTCATTTCGAAAATATTGTTTAGAGCGCAATTTCGCAGCTTTTCATGTAAAATCTTTATCAAACGTGATATTTCATTTTGTATAACACGCTCTTATCCCCCTAAATCTCTCTTTCTTTGTCTAACCGGTTCACCTTATCTGCCCTTCTCAAGTTTTACCTTCGCGCTCCAACAAGGTGGAGTCAGAGAGCGTCGGTTTTCTCCGCCATTTTTCGCCGTTTTTGTTGTTTTCCTTAAGGCGCTCCTCTCTCTTCTGAAAACAAAAATCTATACTTCAGCTTATTGTCAGCTTTTTTGATCAATTTCTTCCCACGGGAAATCGCGAAAATCGTAATCCGGCAATTTTGCATTTTCCGACAAAAAATAGAGAAAAAGCTGGCAAATGAAAAGCTGAAGAAAAAATAATTTTGATTTATGGTTAGAAGAAAATTTGTCGGAGAGAAAATGGGAATTGTCAGAAGACGGCTTAGGTCGATTTTTTTATTCTGGAATGGATACAATTTTTGAGAATATAAATTTTGTGAAATTAAGGGTATCAGTTGATAATTTGTTGATGTTTCTTTCTTAGATCAAATAAGGGGAACCCAGTTGATAAATGAGTTTTTCTCAAACAGCCTAAAGAAGTCATATTTTTTGAATAATTAATAAAGGGTTTTCAATTTAACGGAAGATGCCCTTATTTTAGCAGAATTATTTTTTCTCAAAAACCTTATTCTAACGGTTTTTTTACATGTTCTATAAAAAATCCGTTAAGGGGGTAGAACTAGGTTTTTCGAAAATATGTGATTTTCGAGAGCCACTTTAAATAAGTAAAACCTGTTTTTTCTTATGATAACGTAATATCCTCAGAAATGTTGCTAGAAAAAGGGTTAAACTATCTAAAAATAAAATTTAAAAAATTTGGCTAGTCACGTGACTCGAGAAATTTGAGGACGCGAATAGGCTAAAATAGCGATTTTCGATGAGATAGGTTGGTGTTTCGCTCTCTACCGCCAAAATTTGTTGACGAAAATTTTTTTTAAGAAAAATGTTGTTAGATTTAAGTTTGCTCTATCTTCAGCTGAAGAGAGAATTTGAATATCTTAGCTTGCCTGGCTTTGAGCGCCGGTCGAGAATTGCGTATTTTCGGAAATCCTAGTTCTACCCCCTTAAGGGATCCCCTCCCGATTTGAAAAATATCATCGAGAGCTTTTATGTGATATATTTTGGAATCTCCGTTGTCTGGCGATCATTTTCATATATTATGTCAAAGGAAGTCCGTCACGTGGTAAGCCGTGAGAGAGCTTTGAAAATGGCTTATTTTAACGAAAAATTTTACTTAGAAAAAATTCGCAATTTTTTCGACTTTTCAAAGTCGACATAATCAGATGAATGAGGGCTCTTTCGAAAGCTTAGAGAAAACTGAATAAGAAAAAAATAGATTTGATAAAATATCTAACCACTAACAGGCGCTAGAGAGCAAAGAAAGTCAAAAAAATGGCAAAAATCAGTTAAAAACATCTTGTTAAGAAAAATTCTACAATCCTTGACGGAATCACATGCCCGTACTAGAGATTGTAGATCATGGATCAAGGAAGACAGTTATTATTGATTTAGGGCTCTATCTAAGAGCAGGAAAAACTAGTTCGATTTTGAAAATGGCCCAAAATGGGGTTTTTCGCGAGTATCAATGTTTTCAGCCCGTCTTTTCAAGGTGTTTCCCCTTATGAAAATCAATTTCTGTACTAGAGTTTCTTCATTAAGAAACGGGCTTTAAAATGAGCCCTCATACTTGGAAAAAGCTCAGCCCTAAAAAAAGTAGTTCGAAGTCAAAGTTGACGAAATCGGGGGGGGATCCCTTAAGGTAGGGTTTAGGGGAAAAATAATATCGTTAAAATAAGGGCATCTGTCCGTTAAATTGAGAACTCCCTATCAATAATTCAAAAAAAGATGATTTGATTGAGCGATTTTAAAATAAGTTCCTACCTCAACAAAAATATTAACAAAAAAAACATGAAGAGAAACTGATTTCTTTGAGTAGGTTTTTGCCGACCACCGTGCGGTAAACAACTTTGATAAACAAAATTTTCTCTGAAAATAATATCTAGAGCGCCGAAATTCAAATTGGATCAAATTTTTATCTAGCTTATTAATTTTCTGCATTTAAGGGTTTTTTCCATAAAAATGGTTTTTACGCGATGATGGGTTAAAATCTCGTTTTAATTTTTTTTTTGACTCGAAATATGAAATAAAAAGGCGGATTTTGATTGAGTGTATCATCGGCGCGGTTAGTAATTGATTAGAAAGAAGGTCGCCGATTTTTTTCTGTCCGGCGGTGTAAGGTTGCACCGTCTCGGACATGCACCAATACCAGGCTTCAAAACATGATCCACGCGCGGGTTAAGAGAGAAGACAGAATGCAACACTTACACGTTTTTCTATGCATGTTCATGCTTTTCTTTATTTATCGAATTAAAAGACGAGGTAAAGCCCAAAGTGGAAAATAAGCTTTTTGAAAAATAAATTAAGACGTTGACACCCTTATTTTTAAATTTTTTTTATCCTTTTTTTTTGTAATAGACAATTTTTGATTGATTTAAAAACATAAATACTGCAAATTATAATTTTTAAAAATAAATGAGTGATACCCTTAAGGATTTTTTATCAAAAAAGAATTTCTAAATTGTATCCATATTTTCCTGCTCGATCATGCTCGGCGTGCGCACCGGGATGCGAACACTTGTCAGTTTCCGCTCGCAGCTGAGGCGCAGAAGTCTCATGTCCCAGCCAATGTACATGTACTCAGGTACAGTCAGGCGCAGCAGCGCTAATGAACGGTGCTCCGTGCCCTAACGTGATTTCTACCCGTGCGGTACGGGTTGCCCTTTCCGAGCAAAATATCACCAGTGAGCCGGCCGCTCTTTTTTGCGGCTTCTTCTCAAGACAAGCGTAAAAAACAAGTCTATTACTCAAACTTCTATCGGGCAATTTTCTCCAATAAAACCGTAAAATGTATTGAGCAAAGAAATATTTGAGGATTATGACATGAAATTGCACTCGAGTATTTCAAAAGTTCGATCTCGGATGCCACATAGAAAATACGATAATTACTCAAATATCACACGAGTTCGTTCACCTTCAATGAGCTTACGACTTCTAGTCATACCTTCATCGTATCTCTATCAAAAGTACCGGCCCTCTACTACTACGTGAATCTGCTTATGTTTTGTTTTAGTCATAGAGTTCCAAAAGAACCTCCCGGCAAGTTTCTCAGCTGGGAGGTACAAATCATTGCGGACTTACAAATTTATCCATCATTTAAGATTTCGAAAGAAGCTTCGATGCCCGAGCTTATCCCGTCTATGGCTATTCTGAACAATACGACGTCAGAGGATTCCAACAAGACGATGGAAATTTCTACGAAAATCCGCAAAATATGATGCAAATGCCGGCGTACCAAATGAATAATCCACAAATGGCAATTCAGCCCGTCGAGCCAATTCAACCAAAAATCGAGGTTATCCCGCCAGTCGACCCGAAACCTGTCGAAAGTCAAGTGGCAGTAGAAGTGCCGGCGCCGATTTCAGTTCAAGAAAAAGCTGAAAAGGTGAGTGAGGAGAAGAAGCTGTCGTTCATTCCGAGAGTCGCGCCAAGTCAAGTTCCGGTTGGACTGAATGATAATATAGCCAAATCGACTGTAGCTCCTTTATCTCCAGGTAAAGTATTATATTTGGAGAAAAATTGATAAAAAAGTCGTCTGCCAATCAAAAAGCTACATTCTTTTTTTCAGCCAATCAGCGTGTTTGATTTTAAGAAGCTATTATTTAAAGATATTTATACCTTTTTCTTCATTTTCGAGTCAAAAGTAATCAAAAAGTTCAAAAAGCCAAAAGGGTTCAATTCAAAGACAAAGTAAGCCCAGACGTCTCCGAAAATAAAAATTAAGAGTTTATTTCTTTAACGCTCAATTTCACTTGATTTGTTCTGCGTACATGCAAAGCCCTTATTATATAATTTGTGGAGAAACAAAGCGTATATCCGCCATCTCCACTGCCCATTTTCCTTCTGAATAAAACTGGTGATTAAGGTGATTGGGACTACAACGCACCCGTTGACCCTCAAATTCTCGACTACGAAGCTGATTTTTCGATTCCAAATGCCAATTTTATCTTCCACAACAAGCTGCCAAAGTCGGGATCAACGACGATGCACGACATTTTGAGAAAATTGAGTCAAAAGAATCTTTTCAATTACAAGAAGATGGACTCGTCGTTGATGGAATTTGATGATGACCAAAGTTTAGGAAAGCGTTTTTATCGAAAAAATTGGCAAAACGGCAATTTTTCGCTCAAAAATCAGCTTTGAAAACGCGAAAAAAAGTCAACTACATAAAAGAAAACCAAAAAACTCCATTCTTCTTCATGCAGCACCACTTTTTCACCAATTTCACCAGGTAAGCCAGCTCATTTTCGCTCACCAGAAATTCGCCGACAAATCTTTTGACAAATATTTTAAGCTTCGGACTTGAGCAGCCGACGATGATTAACGTGATCAGAGAGCCGCTCGATTGGTTTAGTAGCCATTATCATTTCAAGGGCCGGTTTGAGCTGCTTTTTGCAAAAAAATGAAAATTTTCGAAAAAAAATAATGAAAAATTTTGCAAAAAAAAATGAAAATTTTGCATAAAAATGAAAATTTTGCGAAAAATAAATGAAAATTCTTTGAAAAAAAAACAATAATTTTGAATAAAAATCAAAAATTTGGAAAAAAAATCAGAAATTTTGAAGAAAAAAATTGAAAAACCGAAAAAAGCTTTATGGCTGGAGCCGAAAACCCGGCCAGCGAGGAGAAGGAAGTGAAATGTCGCTGGAAGAATGTATTAGTACGGATGCTCCGACTTGCTCTCGTAACCATTGCTTAGGGTTCAGACTATTTTCTTGCCCAATCCAGCCTTTACTCGCTTTTTCGCCGATCGGATTATAATTTCAATGAGCTTTACTATTCAAATTTACCTAACGATGTCTTTTTCTGAATTTCCATCCTTGAAAAAAATTGAAAATATTCATTTAAGAAATTCATTTTAGAGAGCTTTTCGTATTTTCTGACATAAGTTTTTGGGAATATTTCCCAATTTAATGAACCCTCGAAAAAGGCGATACATCGAGTTCTTCTGTGGAAATGGCCCTGATTGCCAACTTCCCCAACTAGCCCGAGATGATGATGTCTACAAATCGAAAATGGTCGAAGTGGCGAAGAGGCGAATGCTGGAGGATTATTTCGTTGTTGGAGTTTTGGAGCAGTTTGAAGATACATTGAACTTGTTTGAAAAAGTGCTGCCGAGATATTATCGCGGCGCATTGGACGTATACGAGTCGAAAAGTATGGATTTTGAAGAAAGATGGAAATGATTTGTGCTTTTTTAGTGATTCAAACGACTCGAAACCAGACGAAATCGATCGGAAAACGTACTCTTCCAGATGAAGTTGCAACAAAACTTCGTTCTGGTGCATTAAAGTAAGTATCCAAATTGATCATGAAATCCAAGGGAAAACTGGAACGAATGATGTAAAAGAGGCAAAATGTTTTTTATTGTCTATGAATTGAATTAGAATGCTAATTAGCGGACCATAAATCATTTAATCCGCTATATTTACTCAATAAGAAGCCGGCTAGGACTGATTATCGTTATGTATTTTTTACAAAACACTCATTTTTCTTAATCAGTCAACGATTTTATTAAATTTCATCAAAAAAATCTATTTTAGGTACGAACTTGATCTGTATCAATTCGCCCGGCAACTGTTCAACAAGCAAATGGAAGCCCTTAATATTCCACGCTATCAAAAACCAGCTGAGCTCTAGAACCTAAAATCAGTTGATTTAAACAGGTAATTTAAAAAGAAAACGAAACAAACAAAAAAATACTGCTGCCATAAAATTTCAACATAAGAAGAAAAAAGTTTGTACAGAAAATACACTTATATGCTGAAACGTATATTTGTAAATATATCCAACCATCCACTGCTGTATACCGAGAAATAAACGAACCAATATTTCATTAAAATTTACGTCAAGAAGGACCGATAATAGCGACGGCTCATCGCGATCGAGATCTAATCGCAAGATGTCCAGAAAGGTGTTCAGAAAGGTGTTCAATCCACTCATTTCTCCACAAATGATATTCTGAGAATACTCAAATTTGGGAAAGAATATACTGTGTGAAAGCATCAGTTTCCATTAGTAAGGAAAAAAAGCTACCGTAAGCCGGTTTTATCCAAAATTAGGATCGATGAACAGGGTATCTTCTGAATCGAATTATTCCAATTTGCGGACTCATGATGAAAGAAACTCTGGTGTTGAGGACAAAAAAACGGCCTGTTGATTGATTTTTCTTCCCAATTTAAGAAGGTTTCTTTGGAAAGAGTAAAAGATGAGAGTGGTTGTGTTTTTATTCGTGATGTCGGCTGCAATGTTCACGGTTTTTGAGCTGCCTTCTATGTATACAACATGCATTGACAGTAAGTTTATCCCATTAATGACCCTCTGGCTTAGCCCTAAGGCTGGGGTCGGCATCGGTGCACGGTGCCCGGGACACGTGCCCCGCCCCGCTGGCCCGAATGCCCCGTTTTTTACAACGAGGCGGGGCACTCAGGGCACACGTGGCAAACGGGGCACGCGGGGCGGGGCAGGAGCTTCGGTAAATAAGAACGGGGCGGGGCGGGGCAGGAGCTTCGGTAAATAACAACAGGGCGGGGCGGGGCACCATGATTCGAGGCACCGATGCCGACCCCAGCCCTAAGGGGGTAGGGGCGTTTTGACTTCATCCAATATATCCTGCATTTTTCAGACAAAATCGCTGACCAAACCGCAACAGGAGAAGGCATGCATTTTCCGCTCATCCAAATGGAGTGTGAAAATATGCTCTCAGAGTACATCGGATCCTTCGTTCTTCCCCAACGACTTTCCGAAAAGAAACGAGACATTTTTCCCTTTTATCAGTGATTTATTCCGTTTTACTTTTTTACATTAAAACCCTCAGCTGCGACTTGATACTGTCAAAAGTTCATTCAGAGTTTGTTCGCTGTTGCCGTCGTTTTTCTTGAGCAGATCTTTTATCGTGTCTGAAGCTATTAAGGGGGTGAGCCTTGATGATGGTTACCAAGAGAAATGTCTGGAAACATCGCTGAAAACTGCTCAATCGCTGATTTGAATTTTTCGGAGTCCTCTTTCATCAAAATGATTGTAGGGTTATCTAAGGGTTCTTGATTTTGGTTGAGAAAAATGACTGTACCTTGAAGGGTACTGACACTTTCAGAACAAAACTCTCCCCTCATCATTCTTGAAGTGACTGGTTCTTGATTTAGTTCGGATGAGTCATCATCGGAGGCCGGAAAATCCATTTTTTCGATGATTTTTCTGAGTTTTTCGAAGTTCTCTTCCTTGATTGCACTTTCGATTTCTTCATTTTCCCAGGGATTTTCAGCCAGAAATACTCCATCGTCAGATCTTCCCGCTGCAAAATCTGAAGAAGAAGGAGTCAAATTAGAATTTGGAAAAGGAAAAATACTGTCAAATTTGGAAGAAAGAAGCATTTGCCAAGGAAGAGTTTTGATGAAATTTCCCTCGATCGCAAATCTTCTTAGATGCTTGAATTTGCCCCAAGAATTCGGGATCTCGGAAATGAGGTTTTTTGAGAGTTCAAGGCTGGCGAGAAATCGGCAGTTGGTGAGTTCGGCCGGGACGGATTTGATGGAATTATTGCTAAAAAGAAGATTATAGGATAAGCTTTTGAAAATAAGTGAAATAGTATGAAAAAGTGTAATAAATTTTTATTGTTTAATAGATTAGTCTAAGCCCCAATGATCAAATTCATCCTATGGTTTTGAAAAAAGCCGGTTTTAGAAATACGATCCAAGTTTTATTGACGTCAATTTTCTTTGATATCGTTGCTCAAACCTTTTATTGATTTACCTTAGATCGAGAGTGCCTAATCTCCTCATTTTCGCAATACACTCCGGGAACTCCCCGAGTTCATTGTCAGAAATCCAGAACGAAATCAGCGGAAGATCTCCAAATTCTTCCGGAAGCTCCTTGATTTTGTTCTTGCTAAAGTTGACAGTATCTATCTTCCCGTTGCAGAATTCTACTGGCACGGAGGTGAGCTGATTGTCGATTGCCCAAAAGGATTTGATGTTTTTCCAGGTCGTTGTATTTGGAAGTTCGATGAGTTGATTTCGTGTCAGGTCTTTTTCAAGATTGAAAAAATTAAAAAAATTTTCAAAAAAAATTTTAAAATTTCCAAAAAAAAATATTTTCAATTCTCAAAAAAATCTTCATTTTTTTCATCCCTTTTCTAGCCATTCCAGCATAGGGAAGCCTTCTGAGGGAAAACTGACTAGTTGATTTCTTGATAAATCAACTTCCAGCAATTTTTCTAGCTTTCCAAGAGAGCTGGGTATTTTTTCAATTTGATTGTCTTCGAGATTTAGTCTTTCCAAGTGCACGAATTTGGAGAAAAATGAAGGGATGGATTTCAGCTGGCAGTGTTTGATCTCTCAATCGGAATGAATTTGCTTTCAATTTCAGAAAAAAAGGTTGTTTAATTCCGTTTCTATGACTTTTAAATTTTGCAGTCTGCACAAATCCGGCTTCAGAACACTCAACGGCGTCTTGTAGCAATAGAGCCATTCCAGGGTAAACAAAGTCGGCAAACCAGCGGGAAATTCTTTCTTTGTCTCTTTACTGATATCGATTCTGACCATTTCATCTTCAACATGCAACTTTTTCTTCAGCACAAAATCTTCTTCGTTTCCTTCCCAAAATGACGCCTTTCAAAAAAATTGCCTTTTTTAGAAAAAAAAATAATAATAAAAATAATTTATTTTCATGAAAATCTTACCCATTCGATTGCTCCCTTTTTCGCTCTAGAAGTCTCTTTGAAAGCTTTATCACCTCCACTCATTTTTCCAAAAATAATTTTTTTTTTCTCCTACACGAAATATTTCAAGACAATACCAAAAAAGTACGGGCGTTATCAACTTTGACTTATCACATTGTCCACAGCGCGGGGCATCTTAAAATTTACACCTTTTGCATTTTCTCATTTTCCAAACGGACACCCTTATTAACCGCGTGGGACGAATTGTACATTCCAATGTAGTTTAAGACTTTGAAGAGCCATAGTTCAAAAACTACTGATCGTATAAATCTGAAAATTGAAATGCGCCTTTGCACATCCTTAATCTCTCGCTCTTTAAAATTTCAGGGAATTATCGCGCACCACCAGCGCTCTGCAGCGGATTAAGTCTGACCTACTTCGCGCTGCGCTCCTTTTCTCACTCGTAAGTCAGGTTCAATTTGGATTTTTTATTATTTTCAAAGTGAAAATATAGGTTTTTGATACTGGAGATTTCAAATTTTGAAAAATATTTACAAAAAATCAATGCGAAATCAACTCAAACGGTCAAAACAAGAGCTACAAGTAATATGAGAATGAGGTTAGCAGACAGAAAAACGGAAATTTAAGTTGAAATTATGAAAGCCTGTATTCGATTTAGTATTGTCTGAAAATTTGGCGAGAATCGGATGAGCGAGTCGCGAGTTATTCAAGTTTTCGCTTAAACTACAATGGAATGTACAATTCGTCCCGCGCTCATACGCGCGGATTCGTCCCACGCGGTTAACGCCCCGAAAATAGAAATTGCAGAGATTAAAAGATTGTATTCTCCATTCCCAGCCGAAAATTTTCAACCCCCTTTTGTTTGGGAATTTTTATGAGAAGCGTTTTGTTTCGCACTTCAAAGAGATTATTGTTCCTGAGAAAGAATAATAAATTTCCTCTTCACACGCCTCGGGCGACTTCCGTTTTTTGAAGTGGCTTTTTTAGAATTTCAATGAGCGAATAAATCCTTGTTTTCTTAATTTTTTTGGTGATCGATCGATGGTTTTTTTTTGGACTTTTGATCCTTCTCTTGAACTAAGTTTATGGCAGGCTGGAAAAGGCTGCATGGGAGAATGGCGACAAATCGAGATTGGAGGCTCAAGGATCAAGCTACTTCCGCCCGAAAGCGGCTGACGGATTACCGAAAAATCGGAAAAGGAGGGAAAATTAGAGAGTCACTCTCACGGCTTTCTTTTGACCTAAGGATGTCAATGGCGAATGCCCTTAATTTTTGCCTAAAATTTGAGGCCTTGCGCTCAGCAACCTGTGTAGAAACCTGAGTCAGGGTCAGTCAGAAAGTTTTCTATGAAAAGCTTCTTTCAAACCCTGACTCAGGTTTTTACACAGGCTCATACGCTGAGTACAAGAGAGAAATCTGTTTTTCGAGTCGAAAAATAGACATTGTTCAAAACACATCGCACAGAAAAAAATATTCTCCGGCGCCCTGGGGCGTGTGAAAAGTCAAAAACTTTTGTGATTGCAATTGATGGATCAGTGGCGACATGCTGAGGCTTGTTTCAGCTGAAGATCGCCTGCTGCGACGCTTATTATGCGCTTTCTGATGATGCTTATCATTAAATTTGTACTGTTGGCTTCATGCTGGGTGTTTGTTTATTTGAAAATGGGTTGTTTGAATTTCATGGTCGGTAAAAATTTGAGTCAAAAAAGCCCACTTTTTTCGGTCAATATGCATTTTGTTCCCTGGCTAATCCAGGCTCTTAAAAATTCTAGTTCCCAGAAGTCATCGATCCAAAGAAAAGCAAGGAAAAGCCCCCTCCACTTTTGGCTTGAGAGGAATACACGTGCTTCCGCCGGAAAGGATGTTTTATATTTCGCGCTCGACTGAAGATCCGCATTTTTTCTTGTACCCGAGACATTTCCGCTTCACTTCAAGTGGATCAACATATTTTCCGGAAAACAGAATTCGCAAAAATATTTTTGAAAAAGCCAAAATTTTGAATTTTTGTCTCAAAAAATGTTTTTCTTTGACTTTCAATTTCACAAAAAAATTTCAATTTATCGAAAAAAATCGTAAAAATAATTACCAAAATGGCGCGTTCTACCATCAATGATCATAAAGGACATCAAAAAAGCGCGACCCTTGACTGCCGGCTCTTCGTTGAAGGGTTAAGGGTACACTCGTTTTGGCTTTGATCCCTTCCTCCTCGTCAAATTCAACGAGCACTTGAGTCCGTTTGTGGCGACTCTTTCAACTCATTATTTGCGCTAATTATTTTTGCACTTCAAGAAAATTGGGCCCTTCCTTTGAGCCTCCTTTACAAAGAAAGAAATTTGTTTTCCCGCTTTTTCTCATAAATCCAGGATAATGACAACCTTCCCCTTAATTTTAAAAAATTTAAAACGAGAAAAAAATAAAAATTTTATTTTGTTTTTTCTTCATAAAAAAGTAACTAAAATTTGATCTTTTGAATAGTAATTTGCTTATTCTAAAAAATAAGGGTATCACTTTGCAAAATTTTATTTTCATAAATATATTAATACATTATTGAAGATATCCTCTTCAGCATCGCAATTTTCGACATGAAGATAAGAAATACAAACAAGCTCAGACATTTCCAAAAAACACCATAGACCGGAAGTAAGGGGCGCCGTCACGTGACCTCTCTTAGATGATGGCGCGCTGGTGCGAACTTTGGCCCCTTATATTTTCGAAATTTTCGCTTGTTTTTTCACAAGAAATTTTAAACTGAAACTTGATTATTGAAAGTTTTGTTTCATTTAAACGGATATTTTCAAATTGCAAGAATGGCGACCTCAGATTTGCTAACGAACCAGTACGACGAACAAGAGATGGTCTTCAAGACCCTTGGCCAGCTGCAGAAAATGCTTCCACCTTCAAACGAAGAAGAAAGCTTCGAAACAGACGAATTTTCCATCCTCCTCTCCGCGATCGAATACATCCAGTGGCTCAGTGACGCCTTGAAATCCTACTGAAGAGCGAGATACAGTGTAATTTGCTTTCACTCTGATTATTCATCCTTCATTTGACAGTTTACAGTAGCATTCGCTGCGTGCCTTACAATTTTCTTCCCGTGTTTTACTTTTTTTATCAGAACTGCCCAGACTTCTTTGCTTTTTTCAATTTCATCTTTTTGATTATGTATAAAATAAAATGAAAAACAAATTTTTGATGTGAGGTTCCGTTTCAGTATGAAGAATTTAGCCGGTTTTAGATTTCATATGAAATTTTTGATAAAATGAAACAAGATGAATTCGTCTTATTCTACAGAAAATCAAAAAACCTCTGCCTTGAAACTTATTTTCTTGCTGTGATATTTATCTTCAATAAAATGCGATTTGATTATGAAGCCCTTACCTGCGTGTTAAATCTGTTTCAATCAGAAAATGCAAAAGAAAAAAGTTGTGGAATCCGCATACGAGAATTTTGACGAAAGCAAAAAGAAAATTCATCTTCGAGAGAAGCAAAAAACTAGCATGAATCTATTTCAAGGAATTATTCAAAAATTTTCTTTCAATTGCTCCTGCCAGAATTAAAGTATTTTGATTTTTTCTGACATCAAAAATTGCTTATAAAGGATTTTTCTCCAAGAATATCAAAATGGGAAAATGTCTACCAGACAAGCTGAGCCAGGGTTCTGAAAGCTTTGAACGATGACTCAGAATCATAACAAAGGTTTCGAAGCCAAGGCTATTATTTTACTAAAGGTCCAAAATCAAGGAACTTAATAAATTTTCAAAGAAAAATTTTCTTCCTTGATTTCAACATTATTAATTTGTCTAGCAATCAAATTTGCACCAAAATCGTGTGACTGCGATTTTGCCAGTCAACAATCGAAAATCATAAATTTGCGCCTCGACATTTTTCTGATCGATTACGTAAACATCGAATTTCACGCTTCTGCTCATCGAAAATGGCAAATAATTTGTGTGCCTGAAAAACAAGTTATCCAGCTGTTTGCCTGAAAAATATCTGCTCGCATGGGCAAACACGCACGTGGCCGGTTACATACACATTTTATTTTTATATTTCCGGCTTTTGCGCACAATTTCGCGCCTCGCCAAACCCCAAATCGCCGCGAATTTAACGGCGGAAGTCGCGAAATACCGACGGGATTTTGAGATCATCATCAATTTCTTTGATCTCCAACAAAAATGAAAAGACAAATGAAAAGTTTGAAATGGTGGACATCAAAGAAACAAATGGATTTGACTAGTGATACCTTTATTTTTATCAAAAGCAATAAAAATAAAGAATTTTTTGCTGATTCTCCGAAATTTTCGGCGAATAAGGAGCTGAAAAGGGAGGTAAAAAAAATCTGAAATCTGATTGGCTTACCCCCCAAATACAGAAATCTGATTGGTTCGAAACGAAACTTTTAGAATTTTTTATTCAAGAAATCAAAAAATCTTCATCTTTCATCATAAAATTGCATTTTCTTCAAATTTCTTCTTGAGTTTTTATCGGAGAATGTTCGATCAACTTGAAAATCAGCTTACACGAAGAGACGAGCTTTTCCGAGAATTGAATAATTTGCTTGACAGTCTCTTTTTCATCAGGCGACGCGTTTAGATCATTGCAGAGAACAAAAAGCTGGCGAACGAAAATGAGAAATGTCGTCAGTTGAAGTTGAATTCGAGCGCGGTGGTTTTCTGATTCGGATTCTTAATTCTTAAGTTTTTGAAAGGGTCATTCAAGAAAGGCTTGAATCCGTTCCTGAGGGAATTTTCGGCAGAATTTGGTTATTGACAACTCGATTTAGTAATTTTCCCTCATCAGCGATAAATTTTCCAAGAGATCTTTTCAGGGCTTCATTTTTACGTCCCCTTATCTCAATTTATATTCAGTTATTTGAAGCTTCTTTCCTTGCGGATCCAAGATCATCCTTTTCAACCTCTTTCAGTCCAGCAACTGCTTCATTAATTCCCATCCAGTGGACCTCCGCATCGGTCGTTTTCAAAAAACTCTTCCATGATTTTCCCTTTCCAAAGTATCGCTGAAGCGTGTTTTGTCCACTCACGCTGAAGATCTCAATCGTCTTTTCCACAAGTTTAGGTTTTCCATGTTCTCGCCAAAAAGTCGCCACTAGCATGCCAAGAACGGCGATAATGGCAGCAAGGGTGACGAAAGAAATCGCAATGTTGACTTTTTCGTCTTTTTCGGACATTTTCTCTTTTTGGAAAGATCGATCGAAAGGCTCAGCATTTGATTCACTGGTACTCAGCAATGCAGCCGAGTTAAAAATGCATTTCAAGTGCATGAACTTATTAAGCGAGCTTGGCTAAATTGATGACGAAGGGGGATGATAAGAACAGCTGTGGGGAGGGAGGAGAATATTGATTTTGATCTGTCAACTTTTCTTTCAAGCCGATTTCGGTATAAGTTATACCGTATAAGTTTATACGTCGGCCTTTTCTCAATCATATATGATTATTTATTGACTAGAATGATCTGTTAAGGAATGATCTGAATTGGAGGTCTTTATCATTATTGATTCACAAACATCCTGAAAAATAACTGCACATTGTCGAAATTTAAGAATCATTTATGGTTCCTAAAATTTTTATTTTCGGGTGAACCATTTTTTCCTCGAGATAATTTTCCTAAAGAAAATTGAATATTTTTGGTGCAAATTTTTGAGCGCGAAAAAGACTCATCCCTTTCTAAAAAATCTAAGGCAAGATTCTAGAGGGAACGCGATTCTACCGTTCAATACTACTCTTTTTTAAGACTCGAAAAATCTCCCTTATTTTGTTTAATAACGAAAGTGCAAATATGCACAAGAACGTTACTTTTCGCGCAATCGCTCAAATACGGCGAAATTTAATAAAAAAATCTTTCGAAGCTGCCCCCAGTCTGCGAAATCTACCTCCTGCTGACAGTGTGAGAAACCTCCTTTCAGAGAAGCGCCTTTTCAAAAGAATCATTACAAAAAGAATTTGATATTTATCCTCAAAATGAAGAATAATTCTTACGAGGTGAACTTATAAAAAAAGGATTTAGAAAATATTTTTTTTTAGCTTTTTGAAAACGAAAACTTGCAAGAATTAAAATTAAACGAGAGAACCGAGGAAAATGAATTGCCAGAAAATAGATGTTCAAGTCATGGCCACAGTCACAAAAATGATCGAGGAAAAAAGCGGCTCATAATCGCTTCTATTTTAACATTAATCTTCGTTGTCGGCGAATTCGTGGCGGGAATTTTGGCGAAATCAACGGCAGTCCAAGCAGATGCGGCTCATATGCTTACGGATTTGCTCTCTTTTGGAATTTCTTTATTGGCGATTTCGCTTTCTGACAGGTAAATCGACCTAAAAAGTAATAACTTATTACTAATAAGCAAAATTCATTAGTCGGAAAAATTTTTTTTCAAAAAGATTTCCGCCCGAATAATCATCTTTTTTATGACAGAATCATATTTACACTTGCTGAAGAATTAAAAATAATTCAGGCGCGCGACGAATACTCTTACCTCCGGCTGGGATCGAGCCGAAGTTCTCGGCGCTACTTTTACAATCATTCTTCTCTGGATCATCACCGCGGTCTTAGGATACATAGCCGTTGAAAACATGAAAAACCCAGAAGAAGATCTCAACGAAAACATCATGATCGCCATTTCCAGCGCTGCGATCGCCTTCAACATTCTCCTCGCCTGTGTTTTAAGGGGATCTGGTCATGGCCACACTCACGGACCTGGAGCTGGGCATAATCACAGTCATGACGCGGTCAATATTCGAGCAGCAATGGTTCATATCGTCGGCGATTTGGTTCAAAGCATAGGAGTTTTAGCCGCAGGAATATTCGTCAAATGCTATCCTGGGCATAGAGAAGTCGCTGTTTTGGCGGATCCGATTTGCACTTTTTTGTTCATGACAATTGTCTTTTTCACCACTCTGCCGATCATCAGGGACTTGGCTTTTATTTTGATGGGTAAGTCCATATTTCAAAAACCCTTCATAAAAGAAATTAGGTGGAGTTCCGGAAGAAGTAACAGTCAACATAAAAACTACCCTCGTTCATTTCGGAAGCTTGAAATCAATTCAAATCTTTCAAATAACACCGGAAAAGTACTCTCTTTCAATAGAAATTGAAAGTGACTCGACGACAGAAGACATAAAACAAGCTCTGAGAAAATTGGAGCATAATTTTCAAAGTATTTTTGTTGAAATCTGCTGAAAATATTCTTAGATTATGAATAAATTGTAACTTCCATTACGCAACAGAAAAAGTAATGAATTTTTATATCACAATAAAAAAAAACGCGAAAAAAGAGTCATTCTTGCATTTTGAGTTGTCCTTCGTATCAAAAGTACCCTACTGAGTCAACCAAATGACGCTTCAAAAAGTGTGAAACCAACCTGCCTTCTGACACAGTATAACTCCCACTCAGCACCGTTGCAGCAAAAAAAAAAACATTCAAAAATGCAATTTCTTGAAGACCAGAGAATCGAGAAACTAAGAGAGAAATTTTTAACCTACAGCGCCGAATTTGGAAAATGCTTGGTTGATGGAATCGTGCAAGTTTCGGTGAACCCCTGCAAAGATGCTGAGTTTAAGTTCAATATGATGCTTCTTTCGATCGTCAATTTTATCATCGTTTCATGTAAGAATCGGGAAGCTTTGTTGAAAACCTGAGTCAGGATCTGAGTTTTGTTTTCAGATTTTCGGAGCAGTGGAAGCCTTCTTGTATCCATCACACTGTATCTCCTCCTATTCTTCAATTTGGCCCTCAAATCGCGATGGCTAGACCCTAGTGGAAAGGTCATCTTCATCACAAATGTCGATTCTGGCTACGGACAAGAACTGGCAAAATACCTGATCAATCGAGGAGCAAAAGTGATCGCCGGAGCGAGCGATCCGATGGCTTCATCTTTACTTCAACTCAGAGAAGATGGCGTTTATTTGATCAAATTCGACATTTCCAGCGACGAGAAATTGAACGAAAGCATGATGAGACTGCGGCTGAGATTGTCGACTTGGAGCAAAGACTTGCATGGGGTGGTGGTGAACTCGGGGGTCGATGCATTTGGCGATTTTGAATGGAGCGGGGTCAAGTATTTGAAGAAAATTACCGAAATCAACGTCTGGCAAATTGCGGAGCTTGTGAAAGATCTTCTAGAGGTAAGACTGCGCTCAAGCGGATCGGCAATCTGAGTCGGAGTCCTTAGAATTCAGATTTCCTAGCCGATTTCTTCGAGAATAATCTCTTTTTTCAAGCTCGTTCGCCCCCAGAAATCGCCCTGTCGAATCGCATTCCACTCCAATCACCTTGTAGACCTCCCTGAACCGGGAAATCTGCCCCTAACGCTGTCAAAAAGCGCGTTACGCTGCCTCGTCACAGCTCTTCAAAGCGAGAACAGGAATTCAAACGTCTTCTTCAGCTCTATCTACCCTGGTGTTTTCTGTTATAATAATCCGTGCATTCTTTCGTTGGAGAATCGAGATGCGCTGCAGAAGAATATCATGAATCAAATGAGTCCGCAGACGAAGAAGATCTTAAAATCGATTTACTTGGAGAAAAGGATTCAGTACTGCACAAGTCGATTTGAAGGGTTCAATTCGCTGGAGCCGGTGCTGGATTATTACTTTGACGCTCTGTTTAGGTAAGTCAAGCAAGCAAAAGTGACGATATACGCGCTCAGAAACCTGTGTAGCTACCTGAGTAAGGGTTTTACTCTCGCAACGCGGCCTTATCAAGACCCCGACTCAGGTTTATACACAGGTTAACGTGTGCAAATTTGACGATGATCAGTGATCACTGATAATCAAAATTTCCCCTAGTTTGGAGCCCGAATTGGAGTACTTTCCTGTCGACTTCCAAACCCGTGCGCATATTTGGCTTCGCAAAATCTGCCCCTCTCTCTCGAACAAAATCCTGAACCGCAACGCACTGAAACTACTCAACTACAAAAAGAAGAAGCTGCAATAACTAACCACGACTTTGTTTTACTGAAAAAGATGTTTTATTACAATTTTAATATGAAAAGAGGGAGGTAGAAAAGGGAGTTCAGTTTTCTGTGAAGCGGAATGAAATGTAGAAAAAGGGGAAAAGTTTCCAGCTTGGAAAATGTCGCGTTTTCTTCGTTTCTTCTTCTCAAACGGAGCCTCTTCGGACGACCATGTTGACCTTGCCGAGCTTGGAGACGAGGAGGGCGTTGATCTGCTCTTCGGTCATGTTCCACACGGGCTTGTCGTCGATTCGGAGGACTTTATCTTCTCGCTAGAAATAGAGAGTTATGCGTTTGCTGTGGAGTTTTTGAAAGTACCTTGAGTTTGAGCCAGGCATTGGTATTCTTGGAGAGAGAGACATTGGAGACTTTGGCAAGTGAGTTGTCTTCTTTTTTGATTGTGATTCCGTGGTTTTCACCGATTCGGACGTTGACGGAATAGGTCTTCTCCTTGAAAAAAGGGTAAATTCTTGCATTCTATCGTTTAAGAAACTTTAAAACACATAAAAAAGGGAAGAACTTACTGTTTTTGGCTGTGGCGCAGACATTTTCAAACTGTAAACTGACCATTTCTCTGATTTTCATCAATTCAAAATAAGCGATTCTAGAGAAAACAACTCACTTCTGAGAAAAAAAAATCAACAAAATGGATGAATTCGTCAGGTTCATTTTATTTTTATTGCAAAACTTGGGAATACAGAAGACTCAACCAAATTTAGCAGTCACTTCCAGATTTTTCAGCTTTCCGAGTTTCTTCAAGTTCACTCGTGTCACTTCTTCTTCCTTTGGTTTCAGGTTTATGAGGGGTTCAGAGGTCTCATCGTCCGAATTTTCGTTCTTTTCGTCAATTTCCATCGGTTCAGCGTCTTCTTTTGGCGCTGTTTTTGCTCGGGCAAGCTCGTTTTGCCGTGTTGAAAGCTCGTTTGCTTCCAATAAAGTGCTACAATCGCAATTAAAAGGCTTTAAAAGGGTGATTCGAAGCTTACTTTAAAAGATTGCCAGCAAAGTCAGTCGCCTTCGGCAAAAGATACGCGGGCAAATAGAGCAACTCCCTCAGCTTATCGCTCGACAACACAAGCTTTTCAGCGACCTGTACTTCCTCAACAGGGGCTGTCACTTTTAACATTCCGCCGACGGGCGTCATCATTTTTGTTTCCTGAACACGCATTTCCGGCTCGCACTTTTTCTGAAGTTCTTCGACTTCTTCTTTTGACGAAAGCTAGAAAAATGTCTGATTGCGGAGTCAAGGACTGGGCAGTTACCTTGAGAAGCGATCCACCTTTAGCAAGAACAACAATTTTATTCTGGCTGAAAATATGCGCAGAGAGGATATCTTTCTTCGTTGTTGCAGTCGTCTGAAGAATAGTTAAAGAAAAGCTCGTTGATAGGACTTAAGGAAAACCTTGATTTTTCCGCTTGCTCCAGCGAAAATTCGTAACCTTGTTTCCGATTTGCTTTTTTCCGCGCTGACGAAAATGTCCATTGATGGATGCCTCCAGATTTTCCAAAATGTCGAGTCGTTCTTGTTCGAAATAATCCTTCAACCGATGTGAGAGAGATCGCTTGTGAAGCTCCTACCTGATCAAACTGCAGGTTATCAGATCCCAAAGATAGTAGCCGTCTTTTTTGCCGACCAAAAGGTTGTGTTTTGCGTCTCCACGGCAGAAGTAAACTCTTGTTAGGCCTTTTGAACTTTCTACTGGAGGCAGTAGCGTATCTTAGGTAAGGATTAGGTATTGTCCGTTGATTTTGATCAATTATTGCTACCTGTGAAAGCAAGATTCGAAGAAGCGTAAATCACACATTTCGATCTTGAAATTGACGCGACAATGCTAAAGGAAATGATAAAAATTGAATAACTTTGGAAAGAAAAAGTACCTTTGATCCTCAGAAACGTCGAAATGCCTGACCGCTTCGTTCCTGTAACCACCGATATGCGTCGTAATCCACCGCCCGTCAATTTCCTCCCATTTCTTTAATTTGCCGTCGCTGCCGGCTGTGATGAAGCACTTCTGATTCAATAGTTGAATGTGAGTGATGTTCCCAACATGAGCGCGGACTTGAAACATGTTTTACAAACGCCGAAACATAAGCGTTGATCAATTAATTTTCCGAAAACACGATCCTATATGCGTTTCATCAATCCACCGCTCGCCCTCGTGAGTCCAAAGACGAATGGTGTCCCGCTGACTGCTCATTGTTGTCGTTTTTCGCTCGACAGTAACCATTCGTTTCTCGAAAATGTCGACCAAGACGATCGAAGAAGCCGATGAAAAGAAACCAGATTGAAAGACGATGTTTTCGCGAGTTACATCAAGCTAAAAACAATCATTAAAAAAGCTACAGTCGACCTGATGACCTACCCTTGAAACTTCTTTATTTCTCTCAAGCGAGTACATCTGAAGCATGCCTGGACGACTATTCGCCACGATCGCATCAGTATTTGGATCCCAAGAAAGTCCTGCTTCGTATTGATCCATCACATTCTTCGTAAAGCCACTGATCGTGTGTTTTATGCTCATATGATTGACAAGTTGAATCGAGTTATCAGCAAGCGACAGGAGCGTCCATTCGCCAAAATTCGCCACCCAAACAACCGGAGCGTTGAGGCGAGGGATAAAGGCGCGGCTATTCGAGTCAGTCGTGTTCTTCCAGTTTTCAACGAGGAAGACGGCTTCAGCGCCGCCGGACATGATGTTTACCCCATCTGTGCTGTAGCAGGCGTCGAATTCGATCTTGGCTCCGCCCTGGTCGACCGCATCGTCACGACCTTGATGCCAGTGGAAAACTGTGTTTGTGACGGCTTCTTTCGCTGCCTTGTTGCTACTTGTTTCCAAAAGGTTCGAATAGACGATGTTCTTTCCGGAAGAAAAACTCACGAGGACAGACTCTTCGCGCGGGTGATAGTCCAGTTTATCGGCTTGACCGTCTTTAAAAGTGAAGGAGACCTTTTTCGATTTTAAAGAATCAAGGCTGATGATCTTCATGAATTTCGGAGACACCAAGAAGGCAATTTTCGAGCCTTTTCCGTTCAAAGACCATTGTCGATCGACCCCACCGTTTTTGTTGATTCTTTCTTTCAAAATATCGGCGAAGATGAACTTTGGTTCGACTGAAATCGTTCGCTCCGAACTCTCCGGAAACGGAATTCTTGCGTAGCCGCCGTTGACGATAAGATGCAGCTCTTTTTCAGTAGCTTTGACTGCGTTGACGCCTTCATCTTTTGAAACCCTGATGGTTCTGAGGAGTGCGAAATCGTCGACGGACCAAATTCGAATAGTTCCATCGAGGGAGGAAGAAATGAGAGAGAGTGGCTGGGTTGGGTGAGGGATGATGGAGGTGACGGTGTCTGTATGACCAGTCAAAGAAGCGACGAAATCGGAAGTGTAAACTGAATATACGCGGATCGCATCGCCAGTGATGGCACAAACGTAGTCGCCGACAAGACAAGGGATAGACTGAAGAGATGATTTGAGATTGGTTTTTGAGATCCTAAGTTTTTCTACACATGATGTGAAGCAAAACCTTTCTTCCAGGCAAAACGAATCCTTTCCTTACCTGTAACAAACAGTGGCCACCAAGCTCGGTCAAAAACGAGGTCTTCGCGAGCTTTTCTTTCTTTTCCTGACTCGCCTGCTTTTCAGGCTTCTTATGCGTCGCGTTCTTCGCACTCGCCGGCTTCTTCTTCCCTCGCTTTGTCTTTTTCCTCTTCAACACCTCCTCGTTCTCGACTGTCACAGTCATCTTACTGTAAGTGCACTTTTCTAAGGAGAGAAACGAGTTGTTTTTAGATTGTGAGTTCTTTCCGTTTATTTTTAATAATTTTTTCTGTAACTCGCAGTAACAGAGCAAAAGTGGCTAAATTGAAATTCTTGAACTTTCGGAAATTTACAGTAATACATGTAATAACTTCGTATATTGCCTGAAAGGGAATTAGCGCGCTAGAATGGAAAAAGGAAGCGGCTTACCGTGAAAAGAGAGTGAGAAAAAAAGAGTGTTCTAGACAGCTAAAATTGACTATTCGCGCTCGGCAATGATGGTGAGGATTTCGTCGACTTCGTCGTTGCTCAGTTGGCGGAATTGGTTGTCGCTGGTGGCGACGGCGACCTCGATCTCTTGAGGCTTGAAGTCGGTGGCGATCACGTGTTGCAAGGTTGTGATTGCTAGAAAAAATGGTTAAACCAACAAGTAAGGAACATGTCAATCTTTTGTCTCCAAATTTGGACCTAATTTCTCTTTATTGGGTAGAAACACTTACCGAGCTCGGCGGTTTCTTTGAGTCCCCATTTCTCCTGATCAGTTTTCTTTCGAAGTTTCTTCTCCAAAAAGTTAGTTGCTTCAGTTTGCTTTGCTCCGATGGCGACCGCCTTGAAACCGGCAGTGTATCCTTGAATCGATCATTTTCGGAATAGAGAAAAGGGAGATCTACCTGAAGGGTCAGTTCTGTAAAGAAGCGGCACTTGATTTTCATCGTCGTATCCGATAATGAGAGAGGCGACGCCGAGAGCACGGGTTCCTGGTTCTTGGGTGTAAACTTGAGCGATTGAAGCCATTCGGTGAGCCAGCTGATCGCAGGGCATATCATAAGCTGAAGAGCAAATGTCAGAATAGGAGAATTTGAGCTATTGCTAACCGTTTTTGTAGTTCCAATTCATGGTTTCATATCTTGCTCGTCGGACAAACTCGCGCGAATCAGCGGACAGGCCGCAAACGACGCATCCATTTGAGCCGCCGATTTTCCAAACGCGGGACATCGAATCCGCATCTAAATATCGTGAGATAAAGGAGGTGGCGTGTTCTTTACCGATAAGTTTGTCTGGAACCTTCTTCTGAATGACGAGTGCCGAGCAAGTGTCGCCGCGAACTCCGACTGCTGTTAATCCGCCTTGGTTGATTGCTTTGAACGCATATTCTACTTGATACAGACGACCTTCCGGACTAAAAAGGGTGAATTTATAGAATATTTTTTGCTCAAAGCGAGGCCGTTAGGCCGAGTATGAGCGAAGCCCCCGCCCTCAACCTCTTTTTTCAGTAGAAAGACGCATATTCGCGGAATTTTCAACAAAGAAAAGATTTTAGGGAGGAGACTTCGCCCCCATACTCGGCCTGACGGCCTCGGGTTGAGTATCAAATCGGTATGTTTCTGGGAAAATAAGGGAATTCCTTTGTAAATCACCTCCTTTTTTAATTTCTTCATATTCATTTACCTGAAAATCGTGATATTTCTGTCAAAACCAGCTGACGATCCCCGCGACATTCTCTACTTTTTATCTGAAATTCACACAATTTATTAAAAATCTGTAAAAAAATATCAGCGCAGATATAATTCTAGAGAACGGAAAAGAGTTTCTCTTTTGTCTCGTTTCGCAAAGTTTGCTAAAAACAGCAAAAACGCGCAAATTTCAAAAAAACAAATTTCAAATTTGCCCAATTCTCGAAATGCTCGCGCTCCGGCCAATCGGCGCCAAGCAAATCTTCATTTCGAGAACGAAGAGTTTCTCGGCTCGGAAACTGTACTTTTAGAAGAGAAAAGAGGTTAGAAGAAAGTGGAAAAGATGGGGATAATGACGAGAGAAATTTATTTTGGAATGGCGGAAATTCTTGTTGGATATTCGCTCATTTTTCCAGCGATTGTCAGAATCGTGAGTTACATTTTTATAAAAATATTAGGTCCCCATATTAAAGGGCCCCTGTTTGTCAGTTTTGTACCCTTCTGAGCTCGGCAACCTGTGTAAAAACCTGAGTCAGGGTATGAAAAACCGCGTAGAGATACTTCAGACCCTGACTCAGGTTTTCAGCACAGGTTGCCGAGCTCAGGTAGCCCTATAAACAAAAAGTGGAACATAAAGGAGAAAACTTGAAAACTTTGAACGACTGAATTCAGATTCCTCCTCTTCGCCGAAAATTCGAACTTCTTTCCGACCGCGATCAGAATCTTTTCCTCAGAAAATGCGTCAGGTAAATTTAAATTTGCGGAAAATAGACAATTATTTTCGTCGTTTTACGTAAGAGATATTTTCAAGTTTATTTCTGGTTACATTTTAGTGCGTTTGTATTCCGTGTTTTTCATTGCGAAAATAGAAATTGGACAGTTTTAAAATTGGATGTCTATTTTTTCGCTAGGTAAAGTTCTTTTTAGCATCGTTCATTGCTGGTTTGTTTGTTCGCTGATTCTGTATCTTCAATTCAACCCGCATTTGTGCGAGCAAGGATGGAGCAAATTTAGCCAAATCTGGATCGGGTTTCTTTGGACGGATTTGTTCATCGGGTTATTGACCAAAACGGCGGGATTTGGTAAATACAAATACAATTATTTTTCTTTCAAATAAGAGGGTCCCCGGTTAAGCTGATTCACTGATGCTCACTGAGCAGCAGCTGAGCATTGCTCAGCTCGGAACCCTGTGAAGAAAACCTGAGTCAGGTTTTGAAAGATCTTCAAGCAAATGCCGCAGAGCGGCTAACTTTGAAACAAAGCCGCAAAGCGGCTTCGAGATTCTGCCACTTCAATTTAGCGTACATCTTAAAAAGCCGCTCTGAAGGATCTTACAGACCCTGACTTAGATTTTAAGAGGATTTTTATATGAAAAACCCTCAAAATTGTATTCAGACGACATCTGCCACCACATCCTCTACGGCTTCGTCCACCTGACAATCTACAGGATCGATGCAGGCTGCCTCGCCTTCAATGTTCTTCAATACCGCTACTACGCCGATTTCTTCAATCAGAATATGCAGCTTCGTCTCATGCTCGGTATTTTTCTTCACTCGGCTATTCCTGATTTCTTTCTTTTTAGCAATGTTTGGCTTGAAAAAGTCGAAGCTGTACTACTTGAATAACCGAATTGCTTGCTGGGGCTTCTTTCTCGTCCGAATCGCGGTCATCCCTTTTGCGTGGTATAAGTTTTATCTTCAAAGGAACGAGCTCTAGAATTTTTTCGATCAGGGTCAGGCTCCCTGCGGCTTGGATATTTTTTGAGCTTGAAAACCAGCAACGAAATGTACATGTTCACGGAAAACGTCTACATCTTTACTGCCACCATCATCATGCTGATCTTGTCAGACTGGCAAAATCTCAACTGGTTCTCGCGAATGTACGCCAGCTGTTACAAATCCAAAGCAATAAACAAAAAGGAAAACTAATCAACCAAAAACCGCCTTCATCGATTTTACGAGGCTCGATGTATCCTCAAGTTCAACGTCTAAACTTGACACTGTCTATTTTTCTCTAATCTTTCCAAGAAACGCGGTCTGCTTTTACGAGGAATATTAATCGATTTCTTTGCTGTCTAAAATTTCAAATCAAGCTTTTTCTGGAGGGATTTTTAGACAGGAAATTTTTTTCAGCGAAAGATTGAAAAAAAAAATTCAAAATTTCGCGATTTTCGAGCTTTTTTTTACAATCTTTGGCTCTTGAGCTTGTTTTTTATCGACAATCTTGGGCGAATTATTTTTTAATTTTTTTAAATGCCGATAATTGAATAATTGAATCGCCGAAAATTTAATTTCTCGGCGAGACAATCAAAATATCGGAAAAATCGTGAGCTTTTTTATCTTATCATCAAAAAACTGCTGATAAGGCGATATGCATGACTCTTATCCTCGGTTCAAGTTTTCTGTCTAAATTTCCTCTTGGTCGAAAATCGGGAAAAAAGGAGCGCTGAGGGGGGTCATCGCTGACCAATGTTTTCGATGCCAAAAATGGCGAGGTGGATTTTATGAGTTTGAAATCATCATTTTTTTTTTACGAAAACGAATTCGTGAATGAAAAAGATTCGCTGCGTAGGCTCGAGATAGCGAAAAAATAGACAGTTGAGTTGAGCTGTCTGTTTTTTCCCTCTCACTCGTTCTGGCCATGCTGGCCATCGTATCAGTGACCAAAATAGAAGGATCGCAAACTATCCTTCATCAATTTTGAACAATAGTTCCTATTTTTTAAATATTTTTAACAAAGGAAGTACAGAACGAAAAAGAGGAGGTCTGGAACCGACCTAGTTTCGGAGGAGAGATATATTGATGAGCTGGTGATCTGCCGATTCAACCGTGAAAATATTTGACTTGCTCGGTGTGTTTAATTTTCTTTATATACAGATAAATGATTCTCTCTTTCTTCATTTTTGGTCCATTTCCTTTTTGGATGGATTTTTTTCTATTAAATAATTGTCAGTTTAAAATTCGATCTAATTATTATTTTATTAATTATTTCAATATTTATAATTATGATATCATTTATTGATAAAATTTTATTTTAACAAAATTTTATTTTAATAATCAAACTTATAATTTTTTATCGATAATTTGAAATAGCTAAGTTGATATTCAAAATTTTGATAATTAATATTTAAAATATTTAAATATAATTTAAATATTTTGTATTAAATTTTATGCTAACGAATTTCACTAATGAATACATTATTTCCGCTTTTGTTTAATCTTATGAAAAATTTAAAGCATCAAGAAATTCTCCAATCCAGCAGCTCGTTGAACAAAAATAGAAAAAATGCCTCGCTTCAAAAACAAGCCGGAGCAGCAAGTAAATCCACTGCAGGAAGGCGAGCTGGACGACTTCAAAAACTGGGTACCGCCGTGCAAAGTTTGCGGAGACAAAAGCTCTGGTGTCCATTACGGACAGAGAACTTGCGAAGGATCGGGTTTTCGGAGGTTTTAATTTCGGTGGATTTGAACGGGAAATCCTTCGGTCAAGAAATGATCGAACAAAGCTTGCCCGGGTTGTTAATTTTCTTTTATTTGTGACGCCCTTAAACCGGGCTCGGCGACATTCGTAAGAAACCTGAGTCAGGGCCTAAAAGGTGGAAATTCAGACCCTGACTCAGGTTTTCTGCACAGGTTTTCGAGCCAAAGAGCCATAATAAGGGGATGAACCTCTTTTGAATATCGTTCCCCGTACCCTTAAGTCATAGTCATTTTTGTTGATGCTCATTGATTATCCAGTAATCTATTCATTAATATCATCAAAATTAGTTCATCTGTCGTTTTATCATCCTTTCAAAATGCATGGCGCATGCTTGATTTGAGCTATTGCATAACTAGTTATTACATAATTCCTCAGTTGCATAACTCGGATCTTTTTATAGCAAGAGCCCGAGGGTTTGGGATTATCGTCTTTCGTTTATTTTTACGAATTGCTCGGTGGTCATCTATTTTGAATTCTCCTTTTTCGGCGAGCGGGTTAGGGAAAAAGTGGACTACTATTTTTCAAGCAGAAAAGCTCTTTCGAAAAACCAGAAAAAGGTTGCAAGGGATTCTTCCGCCGCGTGGAAAAAGCAAAGAACAAGATTCAATGCAATGCGGATGGAAATTGCGAGATCAACATTCACACAAGAAACCGCTGTCAATTCTGCAGATTCAACAAGTGCATCGCTATTGGCATGAGTCGTTCAGGTAATCCAGTCGTTTTATCCTCTTTTCTAGCGTTTTTTCTTTCTTAAAATTTGACAAAAAAACTTCTGCTTTCTTCCGTTTTTAAGGTAAGATTAACGTAGTGATGAGAAAATGCACGGTTTTGTCCTGTCACTAGTTTGACTGTAGCTTGACTGTATTTTGTCGTTGCATGTGAATGTTTGATTTGGCTTTTTCGGTGTTGAATGTGGTAAAGAAATCTGTTTTTTTAGCGATGAAATATGGAAGAATGACGAAACGCGCTAAGGATGCCATTTACCAAGGCAAGGGTCGCTTCTGATTGGCCGGTTGAACGATTCCCGGCTTCTTATTGGCCAAAAGTCGAGACCCTTTTTTCCAGAGTACAAAAACGACATGTGCGCCAACGATGAAGAATCTGGGCCAGATACTCCGAGCTCCATCGACAATGGCAAGAATTTTCTTTTCTCAAATTTTTCATCTTACAATCGATTTTCAGATTCGAGCTTCATTCAATCCATGGATCCTCATCACGTCGTGACGACGCTTTCAAACACCGCTCACGCATTCCTCTCCATTTTCCCTCAAAAAGAAGAACTCAGTTCTGAGCTGGCGGGGGACTTCACGATTTCCTGGGACGATTTTCTCGCTGATTTCAATTGCAAAATCGAGGTGATCTTTGCATTTCCGCTTTTCCTCATCCGTAGCTCTAGAAAGTGGTCGCTTTTTGCAAACGACTAGACGATTTCAAACGCCTAGAAGAGCTTCCAAACGGCCAGAGTGATCAAATCAAGCTCATTGCAAATCGCTTCTTTTTCGTGATCATCATCAACCTCTCCCGGACCCTCTACCACGACGGCTCTTTTCTCATCAACGAAAAGAGGGTGACCGAATGGATGCTTTCCACAGTTTCCTTTTCTCAAACAAATGTTATTCGGTATTTAGATCTTTTTCATCATTTCAAAAGGAAATTTTGCCATTTCAGAACTTTGATTTCCGCCATGACCCAGCTCTCTTCCTGCCATTTGACTCCTGAACAACTTGCTCTTCTTTCAGCAGAATTCATTTTTCAAAGAAGTAAGCCCTTTTTGCCCACAGTTATTCATTTTACGCTTTTTCAGATAATTTGGATGTTCATAACGCTTCGGAAATCGACAGAAGCGCCATGTTCCTCAAACGAATCCTGATCTTGAGCATACAGCAGTCCCACGATGTTGACGATTTCGTGATCAAAGAATACCTCAAGAGCATCTCCGACTCGTTCCACCACGCTTTTTCAACATTCAGATGCTGTAAGTACCCAAACCTCTTTTCCAATAAAGAATAATCTTTTCAGTTTGCCTGGAAACCTTGCAAGAAAGAAACTCGGCCCAAATGCTCCCGCCTCTGCTCCGCGAACTCATTGATTATGCCCAGACGCCTACTGTCTAATTTTTTCCTATTTAAAATTATGATACCAGAAGGCTGTTAAATTATCGACGTTAGCTTCTGTAGTGATAAATTTCAACCCATCAAGTTCAAAAACGAATCGAAAGATTTCTGCTCTCAAATCGTTTACCGGTAAATAAAAGGTGCTCCAAAAGTTCAAATTCAATGAAAAATATTTTTTAAAATTTTATATTTATTTTACTTTATAGAAAAGTACGATCAGGAAGGCAGAATCTAAAGGTGTCGCATTGTAAACAAGAAGGCAACTCCAGCAGCGAGCATTTTCCAGTTGAAGGGCATCGATTCTTCAACTTGCAAGTGGGGCTGGACGAGTCCCTTGAACCAGCCATAGCCGGTCGCGGCGATGATGGCCAAACGAAGGACTATTGAGATTGTTTGCTTACGGACCATTGCCTTGAAAAGAAAGAGTTACTTTAAGAATTCGGCCTTGGAATGGTCAAGGAGAAGGGTCAAAAAGGAATTTACCTGGTAGTCGACAGAGTTTTCGAGATCTTTAATGACACCACCGAGTCTGTTGCAATGAGGAAGGGGTCCGTCGGGAACCGGTTTTCCGAGGAACTTGCAAATTGGCTCCCATCCGTCTTCGATTCGCCAGATCAAGAGCTTGTCTTTCGGGCAGTTGTTCATAACGTACTGGTTGTGTTGTCTGAAAAATGGAATAAAGAAGGGCTTTTATTTTGTGATTTCAACCTGTATTTGAGGCGATAAAGGTCCATATTTTCGCCGTAGAAGTTTCTCGATTCAGCGCCGATAGAAAGCGGTCGGATCCAGTCCATGTAAAGACCGACAGCTCGAGAAGAGTGATTGAAGACCCATTTGTAAATTCCAGAATGAAGTCGCCACCAGCCCATTTCTTTGAATTGCTCTCGCTCGACCTGAAAAACCAATGAGTTTTTTGATTCAAGATTTCTTCTTACCGCCAAATGCTTGACGACTGAATTGGCCCATTTGTCTTCGTCTCGGATGGCGAGAATTACTAAAAAATTATATTTTTTTGGAAAGTTTTTTGGAAAAGCCTGAATCAAGCGCTAAAAGAGCTAACATTAATAGCCGCGTAGCGGCTGTTTTATAAATAAAGCCGCGTAGCGGCTTTGGCCAATCTTATTGGACACCAAAAATATTTACTAAAAAAACAAATAAAAATCCTTGACCCGGCAATTTTTTATCTCCTTTATACGATTTACTTTCGTTGCCCGATTCAATATTTGCAAATGATTTTGTTTTACCTTTGGCATCGGGAAATTGTTTGAGAAGAATTTCCCAAAACGCAAAGTGTGGTAGATCGACGCAGGCGGTGTACTCGTCAGGATTTCCAGCGCCGAAAAGTTTTTGCAGAACTTCATTTGGTTTCTCGCCGTTGGCGATTCTCTCCCAGTCCTCCCAGTGGCGGTAGATGGCCTCGGGCGCGTCGCAGACTTTGTAGCCAAGTTGCTGAAAAGAAGGTTTATTTTAGAGCAGAAAATTGACATTTCGTTTCTCAAAAATTTCCTTATCATTTTCTCGACGAAATAAAATAAGGGTATACCCCTCCTTGTCCTTACCGTTAGCATGGCATTGACACTTTTCGTTCCAGTCTTGCAATATCCAGCATGGATAACTTGAAGTCCTTCTTTACCCATTTTCTCTGTTTTTTTTTTATCTGAAAATCTTCAAAATGAAATTTGATTTAGAAAAAAGGCAAAAGCGATGATTTAAATAAGACGATGGAATTTGACTTTCTTGGCGCTCTCAAGGCAGCGCGGAAAGGGTGGCCAAGCCTGGGTGGCTGACTGGGGCGATTTTGGAAGCGCTTGCGAAATCAGTTTTCAGTTTTGATTTTGAAGATAAAGTGGAAATGATGATTTTTTCGAGGAACTTCTTCCTTCTCATAAATTCTTTGCTCGAGAAAATTTTTGATTTTTAAAGAACTTTTTAATTTTGAAATAAAATTTGAAATAAAAATTTAAAAACAACAAATTTATTATTTTATAAAAATTTTCTTATCGACTAATCTCTCGCTAAAATTCCAGAAAAATGGAGAAATTCGACCACCCTAAAACATGACCTTGTGACTACCGGAGAAAACTGCAAACAAGGTCGAGCACGAATAAAAAACGACCGCATTACGTAAAATGTCGATCCATTGAGACAAGGAAAATCAAAGGAAGGAGTTTTTTCGACCGTTGCTCTACTTTTCAACAAGGTGTGAGGACTCGTAAAAAGCTGATATGCAAATTTCGAGTCAAAAAAAGAATATTTTTTTCAAAAAATTTGCTGAGAAAATTTATTAGGAAAAGTATAATACAGGTAAAAAATCGTCCATCCATTATCTGGTCATCAGATTTTTGCGTTTTCTTCTTTTAGCAGTCGAACCATTCTTCGGACCAGATTCCTCGGTGGTTGATGCAGCGGGTCTTTGATAATCATTTAATGCCGAGCTCATAGAATTGGACTCTTACCGTATCAATAACTTTTCCCTTGCAAACGACGTTGCACTGAGTCACAGCGCCGTCGTCTTCGTTCTCGCAGTCGGCAAGTGTCACGTGTCGGATTCGATCCGGATCGCACTGGAAGGGTGGTCGGTAGATTCCATCCTTTCGCTTCCAGGACTCGTGCCAAGTGTTTTCAAGTCCAAAACATCTTCATGAAAAACGCGTTGAAAACAAGCATTGAATGATCGCGTTACCTGATGAATTGGACATTGCCTTCGAGTTTCCAGCCGCCGCCGTTGGTGCATTTGGCGATGGAAGAAGTGATGTGATGGAGACCCTCTTTGCACTGGTAAGTACAGTACTTCTTGTCGCAGTCGACTTCTTCGACTGTATTCTCATCGAATCCAGTGAATTCGCCGCACTTGTCGGCAGCTCGCATTTGATGCTTTGGCTCCTAAAGGAGGGTTTTCCTCGTTGTTTTCGATCGAACTAACCTTTGGAGCCTTTGGGCATCGAATTTTTCTAGAAGAGTTAGCTCCAGTGAGATTCCAGAGACCGAATTGTCGATCGCAGGAAGCTCCAGTTGTCGTCGGTTCCATTCCGTTTTCGCAAGAATAAGTGCATCCCGCATCGTTGCAGTTGGCCACAACTCCTTCGGTTATAGAAGGAAGCTGGTTGTAGTTACAGTCGATGTCGTTTTCGATGCAGCTGATGACCTCGTTCGCGCCGAGAGCCGGATGCCAGACGCCCTTTTTGCACTTGAAGGTGTTCAGATGGCTGGGCGTGGAGCCGGCGGGGCAGGAGAACTGGACTCGGTAGCAGTAATCGTCTTGGCATTCTTCGGAGACGTTGCCGGAGACTTGAGTGATGGCGCCGCACTCGGTCGATGAAGTTTGGGCGTAGACGGTAAGAGCAGCGAGTCCAACCTGAAATTTGAAAATCAAGGAAGAGAACAGGGTTAAAAGCAAAATGAGTATCTCAGGGGCCCTTATCTTCAATATCATATCATCAGTTAGGGTCAACATTTGAGCAGAACAAAAATATGGAAGTGGTTTCTTGGATCAGGGTTTTGATTGGCCGGTTGGCCAAATACAGCAATCTTATTGGTTATTCGAAAAATTACTTTCATTTTTGATTTATTCCCAAAAATCAACCATAAGACTCTTAATTCTTAGTATTCTTTTTTTTAAAATGATAACCAAATATATTAATTAATTAAAATCGTGGTTGTAAAATCGCGAAATTTGACTCTTTTCTTACCTTGAACAACATTCTGGTTTAAGCTTGACTCTCTCTAGAAAATCGCTTTCAAAAAAGCTTTTTCTTTTTTATCGTTTCCTTATCGGAACTCTGATGTCCTGAAAAACGGTAATTCTAGTTTATATGGCCAATGAGGCGCTGGGTGGAAAACAACGTGGTTTCGAAACAAACGTGCCGAGTAAATAAACAGATAACAACTTTGCGGACCACACGATCCATTTGCAATGTGATTCTTTTTTCAATTAAAATTAATTTATTGAAAAACAATTTTAAATAAATGCCGCTTGTTTTTCGCGACTTTTTTGGACTTCTTCTGGCATCGGGATTTTCAGCCTTGATTTGTCATGGTTTGACATTTGGAGCTTGATCAGAGTTGAAATTTGATAAAAACATGATGGTTTTTTGGCAGTCACTGTGAATGTCGCCGAATGTCACCGAATGTCGCCGAATGTCGCCTAATGTCGCCGAATGTCACTGGATATTTCTTTCAAAATGCCTGTATTTTAAAGAAGAGCGACATTCGGCGACATTTGCCGACATTTTACGACATTCGGCGACATTTGCCGACATTTTACGACACTCGGCGACATTCAGCGACATTTCCATAGCGCCCCGTTTTTTCTATATCGAATTTCTTCAAATTTTCAACTCAAACCTTAGTCATCATTTTCTGAAGCTTGTGAAGTTTCGCTCGCTCAGAGATGTAGTCGCTCATCATTCCACTTTCTTCTCTGCTGAGAAAATTTATCAAACAGTCAAGATAAGTTCCTTACCTTTGACTTTGAACAGCTTTTTCGTGTCTTGATGAATATATTAATAATTTTAAAATAATAAATAAATACCCTTGAAAGAACTTCTGAAAATCTGCTGGAACGGCCCAACCCGCTCGAAAAATCACAAGAAAATTCAAAATCATCATCTCTTCCTCGAAAAAGAGGGACAAAGTACCCAAAGAAGTACCCAAGAAGGGCTTTAATAGTCGCCATGTAAATTGTTAATCTGCTGGATGAAAGAGTAATTGAGGCAAAGAAAAGAGTCTCAAACCGGTACCTTGTTTGAAAGATACCAACTTGGACCATCGGCCATTTGGATAAAATAAAATATTAAAGAGGAGGTCAAATGATAGGAGAGATTTCCTGAGTTGAAATGATGAACTCCAGGACATTTTCAGCTGGAAAAAAATAATTTTTCTCGACTCTTTCACCCCTAAATTCGCACTTGAAAGTTTGTTTTTTCGCCGAAAATTGACGAATTTGCCCTAATTTTGGAAAAAATATTGATTTCTCTAGGTCGAAAATTCCTCTTATCAAGAAAAATTTAGAAAAATTTCAATTTTTCGAAGGAAAAACCTGACGGGTTTCCAAAATTGGTAATGCATTACCAATCGGTAATTTAGACGAGCGATCGAATGAATCAGCATTCGATTTATTGGTACTCGCCGATTCAGCCGTGCTAATTATGCATTTCAAGTGCATGGATTTATTTAGCGAGCTTGGAATTGATGACGAAAGGGGATTATTAGAACAGCTGTGAAAAGGGGGAAGAATATTGATTTGGATTTGTGGTCTTTTCATGCCGATTTTTGTGTATACGGTATACCAAGCTAAAGCTTTATATGTCGGCTTTTTCTCAATCATGATTAGTAGATTAACTCTTAATTGACTCTTGCAGCTTTAGCTTACCAAAGAAATGGAAATGACTATTTAGATATCATACTTGATTCACAAACACGTTGAAAAATAACTTCGCACTATCAAAATTTAAAAATCATTTATGGTTCCTTGAAATTAAATTTTTCCGCTGAACTATTTTTTTCTCGAGATTTTTTTCCGAAAGAAAATTGAATATTTTTCGCGAAAATTTTTGTGCGCGAAAAGACTCATCCCTTACGATGAAAATCTAAAATAATGACTCTCGAGGGGAACGCGATTCTACCGTTCAGAAATAAATATTACTGCCCCCTTTTTTTTCAAAAAATTTCTTCAAAAAACAATTCGATAAAAACACGTAATTGAGCATTTTCAGCCACACTTTTTTGTTCCCTTTATCAATTATTCAAAGCTTCAATTATAACTTGCAAATTTACCTTTCGATAACTTCGATCTTTTTCTGGGGCAACAAAAATGATCTCGCTTTTTGAAAAAGAAGAGCTCAGACAAATTTTGATCGAAAATCTTTGCCAGCGATTTCCAAAGGGCGGATGTTTTTCTTTAGGAGAGCAGCAGAAGATCAAGATTTTAAAAATCAAGCAGCGGAATATTCATGTTTTGAAAGTAAAGGCGGTGAAAGAGAAGGTCTACTTGAAAGTCCTGAAGAAAGTAAACTGCGACAAGTGCAAGGGAAAAGGGAAGTTCAACAAGGTAAGATGGGTTTAGAATTATATGATGAATAATGTTCAGGAACATACAAGATACAGAGATGGAGCGCGATTTAGTCATATTCAAAGATGCGCTGATTGTTTGGTTCAAAAAACTAAGAGAGATTTTCTTTAAAGGTGTCAACAACGATTGAAAAAAGTCTCCTAAGAATATATGAGTATAAAAAAGATTGGCAAGATACCAAAAAAGTGAATGAAAAAATGCCCAAAATCGTTGTTGACACCCTTAATTTTTCTTTCAAAACTGAACCGGGAGAAAGTAATGGTCGCGGATTCCTAGAAGCAAAAACCGAGCAAAAATCAAAACGATTCACTAAAGAAGCAACAATTATCATCAAAAACGGAGTCACAACTAGCCGAGTTCAACATTTGCAGGGCATAATTATTTCTGATGGAGCTGTAGGAATGTCAAAAGAAAAAGCGAGCGCCTTTTTCAAGGAATTTTACAAAAAGGTATTGAGAAAAAAGAGCCAAAAAAGAGCGAAATAATTTAGTCGACTTTGAAAAAAATCGATAAAATTCTTCAAGAACGGCCAAAAACGACAGTCCAAGAAATATTCATCAGCCTGGAGTTGATACCCATCTACGTGAGTACTTCTCCTTTGCGCGACAGCTCGGTTTGTCTGAGTGACTCAGGAGGATGCCAGTATCTCGCCATTTAGAAAGTGGCTACTTGGAGCGATGAATAAATGAATTTTTAGGAAATACAATTTAAGCTTGCTTCTTCCTTCAATTTTGGAACGAGTTTTTATATCAAGCGAGTCGCGAAATAAGCCGATTTTAAATTGACCTTTTCGACTCAAAAACTCTAGAAAAGCCTCGATTTATGGTCTTTCTGCTGAATTTAAATGCAATCGATTCCTTTTGTGAAACAACTAATGCAATAAAATTCGATAAAAATTTTCTTGATTTGATTTTTTTTTTGAAAAATTATTCATTCTTAAAAGACAGAAAAAGAAAGAAAGCACCATAGAAATAAATTTATTCTGCAGGAGCGTAATCCTGCTCAACAATCTGGCAGCAGCCAAGTTTCGCTCCAGCGCCACCAGTCGAAGCTGGATCCTTGTCTGGATTTCCATCATCTTCACCAGCGTGGATGACGATCGATCGACCGCCGATGAAGGTTGGGTCTGTGTCGATAAGGAGACGATCGCGTCCATGAAGTTGGCGGTTGCGGTTTCATCTGCGGCTGCGACGAGGTTTCCAATATCACCAGCGTGTCTGAAGAAAGGAAATAATTTAGCTCATAGGTGGCGCTGTTCAAGAAAGAGCGCCTCTTGCGTCTGGCGAATTCTGATTGGCCGAGGCTTAAATCACACCTTTGACCAAGTGGCTTATCAGGAGTGCCATGGATTTCGTTCTCCGCATCGACTTGGAAGTGCGAGCCAACGTTTCCACAACTGTTGGTCACATCCCCTTCTTGATGAACATGGAAGCCGTGTTTTCCTTCTGGCACGCCAGCGAGCGATCCCGAAAAGGCAACCTTTCCATCAGCGTATCGGATATCGATAGTGCCGGTGATCGCGACATCGCCATCAGCGCCGGCGTTGCCGTCGAAGGTGCAGCTGTATCGGATGGGCTTGATGGCGCAGCAACCTGGTCGAGAGCCAGCATTTCCAACTGTCTGAAGAAGAATAAAATTAAATTAGGATTATCAGATTTCTTTGAAAGCGGCTGATAATAAGCATAAATCTCGGGGCCAAATATGATTTACTAAAATAATCTATGCATTTATTTAATTATTATATATTTTAAATTATATATTAATGTTTATTTTTTATTTGATATATAAATATTATTTTTATTATATGATTTAATCTAAGGAAGCCGTGAAATAAATGAAATAAGCGATTTCTTACTGTGATTTCATATAGAAATATACAATATTATATATTCTGCATATTGATTGATATTGAATCGTGTTGATATAATATTGATATATTTGTTTCTTCGTCGTTGTATATAATAACCATCGTTTTCATATAAACTTCTGATAGCTTTTTATATAGTCGGCTCTTACTCCAGTTCCATCATCTCCATCAGCGTGAATGACCAAAGTTCGGTCTCCGATAAACAAGTTGGAAGCGGGATCGAGGGAGACGACGGTGTCTTCAATATCGACAGTCGCAGTTCGGCCACTTCGGCGGACGGCTGTAGCGGTTATGGAACCAAGATCACCAGTGTGTCTGAATTTTTCGTTCAATGAGGTCATTAATCTTATGATTTTAGTTGAACCTGTTTGGAAGCTTGTTGGTAGCAAAACCGTGGCTCTGACCATCAAGCGAAAAATGCCCATTGGCACCCTTGCACTGACCCGCTCCGCCACCGGTCCAGTCGAATGGCGAACCAGCGACAACGTATCGAGCATCGTGGACGTGGATTCCGTGATCTCCAGCGTCGAACTCGGCGTCATCGGATTGGACGGTTCCGGTGATGACAACCTTGTCCTTCTTCTTGCCCTCGACTCGCTCGAAGAAGAGTTTGCCGTTCAAAACACCGCTTGCTTTGTTTCGGGTCGAGAAAAATTGACGAAATGTAAAATGAAAAATATTCAACCCTTTCCTTGGTCAGCGTGATTGAAATCGCAAGTGTACTTTTCGTAGGTCTTTCCGCTGGCCTCACAGGTAGTTTGATAATCGGGAAGACTTCCAGAAGAAAAAGCGCCAGTGTCGGACTCGCAGATGATCGTTCCTTTTCGCTTTTTCTTCTCGTTCTTGCACTTGAGCGCGTATCGCTCGGTGACTTTGCCGCCCTTGCTCTTCTTTCCAAGGAGCAAGAGGCTTCCTTTCGCGACGTTCTGATTTTCAGCATTGACATTGCACAGATTTTCGTGGCAGCCGAGGGTTCCGTCGGCTGGTTTTTGCTTGATGACTCCTCCGGAGGGACCATTTTCTGAGTTTCCGCATTTGACCTGAAAAGTTAAAAATCATCCTAATCCTTAGCCGAAAAAACAGAATTGCGAATTTTAGAAAATTTTTTCTGAGCTAAGCTAGCTGAGCTGAGGTCGAAATTGAGCTGAGCTGAGCCGAGCTGGCCTCTTTTTAAAACTATTGAGCTGAGCTGAGCTGTTTTTTAAATATATTGAGCTGCGCTGAGCTGAGCCAGGGCTTTTGTGAAAATTCTTGAGCTGAGCGGAGCTGAGCTGAGCTGAATATTTCTCAAACTGAGCTAGTTGAGCTGAGCTGGCCTTCTTCGAAGAAGCATTGAGCTGAGCTGAGCTGGCTTTCTTCAGAAAAGTTGAGCTGAGCTGAGCTAACCTTCACCTCAAAATTGCTGAGCTGAGCTAGCTGAGCTACAGATAGAGCTCAGCTCAGCTAGCACACAAAATTCGCAACTCTGCCCGAAAAAAATAACCTTGAAGGAAGCTTTTTTGAACTCAGCAATTTTGTTCCCCGGGCAAGTGGCTTTGCAAGCAGTTTTCTTCGAATTCTTGTTCAATTTTGGACAGCTCCAAACTCCATCACCAGCTATGGTGTTGTTCGCTTTGATCTCGTCTCTGAAAGCGGCGCAAGCTGTCTGCACTGCTGGCAAACGCTCCTGTCCAAGGGCGGAACCTGCCAAAAATGCTGAAAAAAGTTTCATATTTTCGCTCGTTGTCCCTTATCAGAACAATGAATTTTGGCGGCGCTTTTTTGTGCAGAGTCGTTTATCAATTTACGCGCTGTTCTGAGGCTTGGCAAGCAGACTAACCGCGAAGCATCGCATAAACAAATAGAACGTGTTCTGGATGAAGATTTCTTTCCTAATTTTTGGATTTCATGCGGTTTTGTCTCCATAGATTTTGCCGCAGATTTATATATTTTGTTGTCAGAATCGTCAGAGAGTATAAAAGAACGATGGTAACCGAGACACACCCGGTTTTTTTTCGAACCTTCCTGTCATTTACTTTCTTTCTGGGGGCTACCCTGAGTCAGGAAACAAAAAGCTGAATTTTCAAATCTGTTTTTAAATTCTGGCGAAGCCGCTACGCTGTTTCGTTCTATAAAAAGCCGCTACGCGGCTTTTCAATTAGAGATTAATATACCCTGACTCAGGTTTTATACTCAGGTGGCCCTGGGTACCTGAGTCAGGGTATAGAAAATCCTAACTGAAAAGCCGCAAAGCGGCTTTTTTAATTACCAAGCCGTAAAGCGGCTTTGGGAGATTTTAAGAACAGATTCGGAAATTTATATCCTGACTCAGGTTTTCTTCTCAGGTTCTAAGTTTCTTTCATTTAATCATGTTACATAAGCAAAGATAATATGCATTCTTATTTTTTTAAATAGCGGATTGCATAATATCTTTTAAAAAGAAGCGCACATAAAAGGCTAGAATTTTCTTATCAGTTCTCCTTTTTTCTTTCCCATGCATATCGCGCACTTTTATCTCGAGGAGATCGCCGCGGGTGACAAATCGTCACCTGTCGAGGACAACGACTCATGAGGCTCTCGGGCTTGTTCACTGTCCTCCCTTTTCCATCCTCAAGAAGACCCGTTTTCGGGAGATTCGGGAAGAGTTGAGAGCGAAGATTTTTTGGAAGAGAAATGAGCTCTGTGGAAGTTCTTTCTCAAGAAACTCAATGGCGAAAAATCGGTAAGTTTATTTAAAAAAATATTTTAATTTTTATTAATAAAAATTCTGGTTTTTGACTCAAAAATTTGAGCTAAAAATAAAATTTCAATGAAATTTTAAATTTTCAATAGTTCTTTTCTGATTCAATTTTTAGGTCAAAAATGCTGTGAAAAGAACCCCGCTCAAAAACTCGAAGAAGGAGATGAAGTCGAAGTCTTTTGGCGAAATCAGCTTGATTCAGGTTTTTTCGGGACAAAAATCGAAATTTACCATTGAAATTCAGAACAGAATTGGTTTCCTGGAAAAATTTCGAGCATCAACTGGGATGAATTTTTCGTCGTCGATTTCTGCGTCGCGGGAAAGATCGAAACTGACGTTTTTGAGAAAAATACATTCGTCTCGTTTCCCGCGAGAATTTTCGAGAAACGCTTCATGTCCGGCCAGAGCTGTGGAAAGCCGTTCTTGGGCCGAAGAATCTGAATATTTCGCGAGTCAGGGCGATCAACGGCGTTTCGAAAATTTCCGTCCATCCATCGAGCTTCCAAATCCAGATTTTCGCGAAAAACGAGAGCATCGCCAAAATGGCGAAAAAGATCCTCGACGTCAATGAAAAAGTCTACATCGTGCCGAAATATCTCATCTCCCGAATCATCGGACAGAAGGGAAAACAGATTCAAGAAATCATCGACAATTCCAAAATCTCAAAAGTGCGATTTCCAAACGACCAGGAATCTGGGGAGATTCTCGAGCGGCGGGGAATTCAAGAATCGTCCGCTTGGGAAAAAGCTGTCATCATCTTTATCGGCTGCCAAAGCTCCTTGGAACGGGCGGAAATGCTGATGGACTATCTCGTCGCCTCGCTGGAAGAAACCGATCAATTTTCCGAAGAACCCAAGAATCGGGCAATTCAAAGACAGAAGAAACAAGGGCAGCGGGAAAACTCAGAGTTCAAGTTGAAAATCATCCAAGAAAAGAACCAACTGGTCACTTCTGGATATTCGACCGATTCTTCGATTACCTCGAATTCGAAAAGAAGACGAGGCTGTCGAGGAGGACGAAAACATCGACGAAAGAACTCTTCGTCGTTCTCTGACAATGGCCTAAGGTAATACCCCTTGTTTTTCTATATAATAAATAAATTCCAGTGGCTTTTCTGAGTCCGACACAGGAATCTACTCAGAGCTCTCTATCTCCGACATGGAATCAACCGACGCCCAAAAATCCTCTCCACGAAAAAGCCTTGAAAGTCTTGCGGAAATCAACTCCGTACTTTCTCCGGACGAGTACGAACTTCAGCTTGAAGAAGAGCTTCTTTCTCCAGATGAGCCAGCTACTCCAGAATCTGGCTCGATCAGTCTAGAAGGGTCGGATTTGACGGCGCTGAGTGATTTTGACAGTTTGGAGAATATGGACATGGATTGGGCTGATGACGATGTTCACGGAGGAACTCCTGTTTACTCTGAAGGTTGTTATGAACACTCATTGATTTTTCCTAAAATGTCATTTCAGGGGAGCCAATCTTCGAATACCCAGAAACAAAAGCCTACCCCGAACCAATCAGCTACAGAAAAGCACTCGTCAAAAACTTGGACATTGACGAGCGCCTCAGAAATCTGCAAAGCGAAATCAAGGAAGAAACCAAGAAGCGAATGAGAGGCACTCGAGGCGGAAAGAAAATGCGAAAGCGAAATTCGAAGAAGAAAAATTCAAGCGATTGAGCTTTCTCTCTTTCTTTATCCATTCCGCCGTATTATTTATAATAATGTTTCTTCACTTTTTATACCTGCTAAGTATTTTGTTGTTCATGAAAATTGAAACAACTTTTATCGGACAAGTTTTTATCAAAAAAAAAATATTTTCAAAAAAATTTTTTTTTTTTGGAAAATATTTTTGACCAATTTTTTGGTCTTTTTAATTTGCTGGACAAGTTCTTTTTTTCCCCATTTTTTCAAATATCGGGATTTTCTTTTTTATTTATAAATCTTTCTTACTCAAATAAATCAGAATCGATGAATCTTCAACTCAAAGTCAAGTTGTTTGTTTTTCCGAATCAAAAGAACACTCCCAAAAAAGGGATGAAAAAATAGAGAATGAAAATCAGCTCGATTCTTCTTTTAAAAATAAGTGAAGCTAGCCTTGTTTCCAAACCAGGACCAGTTGTGATTAATACTTGGCCGTTCGCGGACGCGTGTAAGAATGCGTTCGAGACGTTGAAAAATGGTGGATCGGCGCTGGATGCGATCACTGATGGAACATCGACTTGCGAGAGGGAGAGATGTGATGGCTCTGTGGGCTGGGGAGGGTCGCCGGATGAAAATGGCGAGTCCTATCTCGATGCGATGATAATGGGTAAGTCAAAAAGGGAGGCACAAAAGGACAAATCACAACTCACAACTCAGACGGAGAGACCTACAATACCGGCGCTGTAGCGTCTCTTCGTCGCTGCCGAGACGCAGCAAAAACCGCTCGACAAGTGATGGAACACACTGAACAAACACTTCTTGTTGGAGATCTTGCTTCTCAGTTCGCTTTTTCTATGGGGTGTAAAAATGAGTCGCTGACTTCGGAGAAGTCGGAACAAATCAAAAATCGTGGAAGAAGAATAACTGCCAGCCAAATTACTGGATCAATGTCACTCCTGATCCGAGGAAGAATTGCGGTCCTTATCAACCAATTGGACAGAAACTTGGGATGAGCGAGAAGGATCAAAGAAGAACTACACAGGTTTCGTTTAACAAAAAAGTTTTTTTACAAAAGGAAAAGATTCGGCGCTTAGTGACGAATAAAAATCACGATACAATCGGAATGGTCGCTCTCGATGCAACTGGCAAACTCGCCGCTGGAACATCAACAAACGGACTCACTCATAAAATCCCTGGAAGAGTTGGTGATTCTCCGATCCCAGGAGCAGGGTCGTACGCGGGATCGGCAGGTGGAGCCGCCGCGACTGGTGATGGTGATATCATGATGCGATTTTTGCCTTCTTATCAGGCGCATGAAAGCATGAGGAAAGTGATGGAGCTTGTTCTTTAATTGAGCCATCTTCAGACTTGGAAAAAGTCCGCAAGAAGCGACGAGTGATGCGATTGCCAGGATACGAGCAGCTTTTCCTGAATTCTCCGGCGCTGTGATCGGTAATTAAGGGCTTCGATTTTCATCGTTCGTAAAGTTTTTATCTTAGCATTGAATAGAAATGGGGACTACGCCGCAGCATGCCATAATATTTACAATAACGAATTTCATTATATGGCACAGGTATTCTAATTTTTCATACAATTTTTGTTTCTGTTTTTCAGAGCGAGGGTGATCAAAATCCAAAAGAAGAAATTGCTAGCTGTTCGTTTTCAAAGCAATTCGAAGCGGATCAAAAATGATAAAACTTGTTTATTCGCAATTAAAAGTTAAAAATCAAAAATTTGATTCGTATTCAAAATCTCGCGCGGTTTTTCTTGAGGCGACACAACAGCACTTTGATCAGTTGAAGATATTTCAGTATCTAAAAGAAAGATAGGTTCTTTCAATTTTTTCTCGACTACCTTCAGTAATACTTGGACAATAAGAATTTCGTCGAGAAGCATTTGTTGAACCAGCCCTTGAAAAAATGTTTATTTCTTCGATAAAATTAGCTACCTTGGGACATCAAGAGAAGCCATCATCATATTTTTCGACCCGCGAGATCCTCGACTTGAGCTTGGCACATCGATCATAATGTTATGTACCGAGCCCTGCGATGCCCTCGGAGTACTGGGAAGAGTAAAAAAGTCACAACTCGACTGAAAGCTGTAATTATTCGACGAATCAAAAGTCGAGTGTCCAAAAGAATTATTCTTCGACGACCATTTCTGGGCTCGATCCCCAAAGCGCCTTCGAAACGGCACATTTTGTTGGTACGCGTAGGGCGATCGCTCGTAGTCGGCGAATTCTGAGGACATTTGCTGTGGGGTGATTTTTCGGTGCAGTTTTGGGGAAAGGGCGGAGGTCGGGCGGATTGAGGAGCGTCTTGAATTAGTTCGGGAGACATTTTGAGACATGAACGATTCGTATTGGTTCCCGACGTCGGAGACGGCCATTTGCAGTTTTTTCTCCATGGCGTTCGCGAGATTGTACTGATTAAATAAAATTAACGAGGATCATGAAAATAGCGACACTGGGAAAGTCGCCGAATATCGCCGAATGTCGCCGAATGTCGCCAAATGTCCCCGAATGTCGCAAAATGTCCCCGAATGTCGCCAGATGTCGCCGAATATCGCCAAAAAGGCAATTTTGTCGTGATAAAAAACTTCCTTATCTAAAAAAAAGCAAAAAATGGCGACATTTGGCGACATTCGGCGACTTTCCAAGGCCGCTCCCTTTAAACCCTTGCTTACCTTGAATTTATGAGAGACCCCATAATTCAATCCCACTGAAGACAAACAGTCAAAAGCATCAAGTGTTTTACTCTGTCTTCTGTGTCGGCAACCCCCTGCTTCTCTGAACCTATTCCTGAGATTTTCCGCCGAGCGAGTTGATCTCGGATGGTCAACATCAGGAATATCTGGGCAGAGATACGTTTCATTTTCGCACCGACGAGCTTTGAGATTTTCCATTTCGCATTCCTTGTTTCGCCTGATTCGCATTTCTACTTCGAATGCTTCGCGTCGGATTTCGTGAATTTCGTCTCGGGTGAGGACAGATTTTGAGTCGAGTGAGGTTGTGACCGCTTCTTCGTGTTGAATGTACCGGTAGACCAGGTACATGAGCCCGAAGAACCAGCCGAAGAAGATGATGAACATCGGGATGTCGACTTTTTTCGTAGAGGAGCACATATTTTCCTAGAAATTTTGAGCTCAACAAATCAAAATTGTCAAAATATGAATCAAAGACAAAAAAATTCGACAACTTTTGTGTTGAAAATTTCAACCAATCAGAAGCCTCGATTCGGCTCAACGGCCAATCAGCAGCCGAATAGCCGCCCACGCATAATGTACCTTCGATGCAGCAATAAGCTGTTGAAAAGTCATGACATCTCCATAGGAATCGCAAGTCACCGCGATTGGTCCATCAACAAATCGAACCCTTCAAATCATTTTCACTTGCAGCAATTTTTCCTTACTGTTGAACAATTCTGGCCAAATCGCAGGAGCAGTGAATCGGATTCATATGCAAATAAATCGCGCCCTTGAAACTCAACAACGTTTCTGGCAACGAAATAATCATATTCCAAGAAGCGTCGAAAATCATCAACTTCGGCAGTTTTGAAAAATCCGTGCTTATAGAAGTCAAGCCGATATTTGAAACATTGAGAATTTCAAGATTGCTGAATTTCTCAAGCCCATCAAGATTTGATCGAAGGGTTGAATTGGCGATCTTGAGACGGGAATACTTTTCCGGCTCGAATATTTCGTTCAGATGAATCAGGCGAAAACAGCTTTTTCCGGAAAATGATCGTTTATGTTTTCATTTTTTTGAGAAATTTACCTGAGATATTCGCCATCCCAATAATTCGCCATAAACTGCAAATTTTCTTGATATTTTGAACCATTTTGACAAAAATCCCAATTTTCACAAGCTCATTTTTTTGTTCAACAATTTTCGCTTAAAAATGCAAAACGCTGCAATTATTAATAATTATTTGCAAAACGGGCCTATGCAGTTTGGATTCACCAACAAGCAATTTATAAATTCAGCAAAATAAAAATAGATGATCATTTTCTTTTTCTCTTTGAATTTCTGGCGGCGAAAGCGCGGAAAAGCTTGTCGCACAAGTGTTTGATCTTTCAATTTTTAAACCGACCAGGTACTTGCTTCGGTGGATTAGAGATTGACTTTTCTACTACATGGATGGATGAAGGGAGGGGCATAACATGATCAATTGATCAATTCTGCTGACATGCGCTATTTACGAAAATACTGGTTATTTCTTGAAACACGCGTACGGGTTCACTGCCCAAGGCTGCCACCTAGATTCTGATAAGCGAATTGAAGTAGACACGGTTACCATTTTTCGTAAGAGAGAACGAAAGTCATGAAGGTAATCGCGTTTTGAAGAAAGAGATAAATAAAAAATTAAAAATTTCATATAATTTTGATGAGAACTTCTGGTAAAACTTTAGTTACCTTAACTTTAGTTATTGAAGCCAATTTGATCTACAAAGAAGGGAAGAAGTCTCATCCCTTTCGAAGAAAATCTTACGAATCGTTACGAGTAGAACTGACCATTTTTTCAGCTTTTATCAATTTTATTGGGCGGCTCTGCCTCATTCACAACAAGTGAGTATTCAACATCAACAACGACGGAACCGACTACGCCGACGGACGGATACGGCTGGACGACAGACTGGTGGGAGACTGTTATGAGCACGACCTCAACTGGTTTTTTCGAGTCCTGCGGTGGAGCAATCACATCAAAGGGGGAAATCTTCACTTCTCCTAGTTAGGGATAAAAATTTTTTGATTTTTTCAAAATTGAAATTTAAAATTTTTATCTCTTTTATCAGATATCCGAATGAATACCCGCCCTTTTCGCGCTGCACTTGGACCATCAATCTTGGTGAGAATAAAGGAAAGGGCTTGACTGATAATGATAAAAATTAAATTTTGATTTGAAAATCAGCTCAGCCAAAAAATAGCCTTTCAAATCATCCCTCGGGCTTTTGATGTCAACCGAACCTGGAGAAGAACCTGGAATGGATGGAATGTCGATTACGTATTGAGCTGTTTCTACGATCACGTGACAGTCAACGCCAATGGGGTCGAGCGAACTTTCTGCGGAAAAAATGAGGATCCGGTAGGAAGATCAGTTCCTGATGAAGATCTTGATGAGTTCGAACCCGAAGAAGAAGGAAAACACCACGACGGAGATCTTTCAAACGTCGAAGAAGGATTTCCCATCATCGTTGTTCCAAGTGGCTCGGCAGTGGTGACATTTCAATCGAATTGGGATTATGCAAAATCCGGCTTTGAACTCGAAATAGCCGAGCTTTCAAGATTGCAAGTCATCGAAATTCATGCGCAAGTAATTTCGACCGCAATTATTTTGAAATATTTATTCCGATTTTTAGAGAATTTTCAAGTCTCTTCCCAAAAATCGCTTCGGGGAAAGATACCAACACCGCATGGAAAGAACTTTTGCCCAAATGAAAGCGGCTTACACTGGCGACCAGTGTTACGAAGACAACGGTTTCGGTGAAGAAGCAGCTGACATCAACGTTTTTGACGAAAACGACATGTGCAAACTAAACGGGCAAATCAACGCGGCCATCAATAGCTTCGCACGAAACTATGCTTGTGAAGGAAGAGGGAAGGTCCATCGACAAATCATCAGATCTGCGCGAAAAACTCGAAATTTTTACGCTGCGAAAAATGACTGTTAACTAACAATGACAATAAACGGGCGAATGAGCGTTCCAGCGTGAATATTTTGAGTCACTTATTTCGGAATTTGTCAAGAATGGCCCATTCTGAATGGCCCATTGCCAATGGGCCATTGGGGTTTCTAACATCGTGTTGTTAAAGAACTTCTATGTAATGAAATATTATCGGCCTGCAATCAAGGACTGCAGCGTTACGCTTATCTATTTATGATTGCAGGTTCCGGACAACTTCAAGTTGAAACACGAGTACAAGTTCAGTGCGCCATGCTGCCACCTAGATTGTTATTTCTTGTAAGTCAAGGAAACCAGTTCCATAGTTATTCGTTAGAGAAATAGTAAGAGATGAAGGTAAGTAACTGTAATTTTTTTGAGGAATTCAAAAAATTTTTAAAGCTTTTTCCGTTTTTTGTTGGCGGGTCTGCCTCGTCCTCAACAGCCGAAAATTCAACAACAATTCCTTTTAACCCAGACTTGATATCACCTGGTATCATCATGTTATCAAGTGGTTACTATGGCTGCGGCGACGAAATAACCTCGGATAGGCAAACAATTACTTCTCCAAGCAAGGGATATTTTCCTTTTGCAGTCGAAATGTCGCCGAATGTCGCTGAATGTCGCCGAATGTCGCCGAATGTCGCCGAATGTCGCCACCTATTTTCTAAAACCAGGATTTTTAAAGAGAAAACTTATTTTTAACCCAGAAATTTCAAAACAAACTAGTTCTAGAATTGTTTTGGTATAATTACGAGACAAGGAAGCGCTCCGCGCGATTTGTGTTAGGAAACTCACTGGTCGGGCTGGACTCACTTCTATTGCCGCGCCTCCTACTATTTCCACTTTTTTCGTTTCTAGAACAAGTTTGTTTTGAAAATTTAGGCCAAAATAAACAATTTTTCTTTCATAATCCCTTTTTTTTGAAAATAAGTGGCGACATTCGGCGACATTCGGCGACATTCGGCGACATAACCAGTGCGCCCCGAAATTCTTAGCCGTCGGCTTTTAATGAAACAAAAAATGAAGATTATATCCTTTCGATAGGTACCCAAAGAATTACCCTAGCAGAACACGATGTACTTGGACAATCAATCTTGGCGAAAACAAAGGATCGGGAAAGACTCCGATCAAGAAGGAAAATGAAAATATCTCCGGCAATCCCCAAAAAAAGGCTTTGAAATCATTCCTATATCTTTTGACGTCCACCGTACTTGGAAAACAAGCTCGCGAAGAACTTTGACTTGTTCCTATGATCACGTGAGTGTGATTGCGAATGGAATCGAGCGAACTTTCTGCGGAAGCAATTGGAATAAGGACTTTCGATCCATGACCGAGGGAGAAGTTGAAACCGACGAAGATGGCGAAAGTGAGCTTCCTGATCTCCCAAACGTCGAAGAAGGCTTTCCGACCATCCTTGTTCCGAGCGGATCAGCGGTCATTAAATTCAACTCGAACGGAGACCACGAACAAAAAGGATTTGAACTCGGTATCCGTGAGATAACAAAAGCTGATCTGATCGAAAAACATGCTGAAGTAAGTGTGAAAAAAATTCATTTCGGATTGATCTAAATTTTAGCCACTTTTTGATAGTCTACCAGACAATCGCTTCGGAACAAGATATTATTACCGATTGACAAGATCATTCGTCCAAATGAACAGGTCTTTTACTGGCAAAAAGTGTTTCAAAGAAAACGGATTTGGCGAAGAAGCTCTCGATATCAACGCTTTCGACGAGAACGACATGTGCAAACTCAACAGGCAACTCTACGCAGCCATAAACAGCTTCGCAAAGAACTTCGCCTGCAAGGGCCGAGGCAAGGTTTACCGACGAATCATTCAATCCGCGCGAAAAACTCGAGATTTCTATGCTGCGAAAAATGACTGCTGAAGACTTGCCCGCGACCTTGGCTTGAAAACTTGACAACACTACCATTCTTCAAGTGATAAACTTTACACTTGATCCCTGCCAAGATCAATTGAAAATTGACAACTTGGAAAACTCTGAAATAAAGCAAGAAAGACCAAGATCGTAAATATTCGCCTTATAAAAATTAAAAAATGATTCGTGTTTATTGATTGCGATGATTGTGAGTTACAGTGACTGAAGAGTGGAATGTTGGGAGTTTTGGCTGAAAGAGATTAAAAGCGGAAATCAATGTGTTAATACTCGAGTGGCCTTTGCCCCACGCGTGGCCATCTACTCATGAACTAAGAAGTCGTATTCAAGTCTGGAGCGGAGATGAGCGCTGAGCTAAACATATTTTTAAACCTTGAGAGAAATCAAACGGGGCCTTTCGGCACGGGAAGCAAGGAACCTAGCCTGTCGTCGTCGGCGTTTTCTTCCGATGAGAGTGGACTAGGTTCGTTGACTTAAAAAATATATTATGACAAAAAAATCACAAATTCCAGTCAATTAATTGTTTGTTTTAAAGATAAAATTCCTCGAATTTAGCCAAGAAATTTTTTTTCTGAAGCCATAAAACTCAGAAAGTTTAAGAAAAATAAAGAGAAACTATCATGTTTTGGGTATTTCCTTGTTTATCTTATTTGATCTTTTAGGAATTTCTTCTGAGTCTCAATCAGAAGACTCCTCTTCCGAAGAGCAAATGGAGAATCCGCCAAGTTATGCAAGTATTACCTCCAATCCTCGCCTTGAAGAGGATCTGACCCGGATTTCTGACGACATTGGAACGGGAAAAGAACAATTTATTCGAACATTTTTATTCGAAAATATTGTTCAATTCCCGAAAAAAGACAGTATTCTCGCATCATACGACCAAAATAACCTCGCAGTCCAAGTTCACACAACCTTCCAAGTAAGCCATTACGTAATAATTCGTCGAAATTCGTCGAATTCGAAATCTTCGATTTGAACTTGATTAACATTTGACTCAGGCAGTAAGGCGTCAACGACCTGCTCGGGAGGTCCGCACGGAAAAGATCAACTTCTGTCATTCTCATGTTCACCCAGGAGTTGCCATCTATCGCCAGGAATTTTCACGGACGCCGTCGCCGACGGATGATTTTACAGACAGTATTCACCCCATGCTCTTTTTCGACAACACAAGGTGAAAAAATTGGCTCCTTCCGGCGGGCCACCATCGTTGACTTTCCCAAACCAGAACTCATGTCAAACTCATTCTAGACGTCTTCTTCAACGAAGTAACGAGCGTTATGCACGCTATCGCCAATCACTCAACGAAAGTCTCCAAGTCAGATCGCTCGAGCTCTTGGACCAGGACGAGGCGCTTTTGAAAACAGCTTCGAGGAGGATCTCGAGCTGGGGGATTTCTCACCTGATGAGATGGATGAGGGCGACTTTGCGTTCGACATCGTTGATGATTTGTTGAAGTCGTCCTCATCGTCGGAGGAGGAAGAGGAGGATAGTGAAGGCTCGCTTTCGGACTCAGAGGTGAGCCGTTTCCTTCAGCTAATGACTCATATTTTACTAGGAAGATGATACTCTCTGCGGAGCAGACGAGCTCAAGTCCGAATCAATCGATCCTGAACCCATCAGGCAAGAAAAGAGAACCCAACTTGTCCTTACTCTTTTTTTCAAGGGAGGATCAACTCACTACTAGAACGAACATCAACTTGTTTGTTTCTTCCTCAGTCGAAACGGATGATGAAATTTCAGACGAAGAAATTTTCTCGGAAAATCTTCTTTCTATGGAATCTTTGCCTCAAAAATCGCCTCCAATTGCTCCGAGATCTGTGGTTTCAACGAAAGGTTCGATTGATTACGGCTCTAGAAATTTATTATCCTTTTTAGTTTCGAAGCCACTGTATACTCCTGTTGTTGGCTACGGACCTTCATTTGTTCCCTACGGGAGTATGCTCTCCCTCAACTCTTTAATTCTAGGTTTGTTCTCATAAAATGGTTTGTGCTTAAAATTTGCGTCTTTGAAAAAGCAGAAACTTACAACATCAAAGATATCAATAAGACATTGATATCGGTATCATCCATCATCTTGACTTTTGAATAACAATCGTTGAAAATTTCAACTCGCCTTTAGGATTTTACCTTGGTACATTTTCGTTCGCGTTTCCCGTTACGTTTTCTCTCTTCTTGAAGTTCTTTTGAGGTGCGTGTTGATTCGAAGGACCTACACTTAGGGTTTCTAAGGAAGGTCCTTAACCCGTTGCCGACCAGTAGGCGTTAGTTTGCCCTCTGCGGTTAGGGTTAGGGTTAGGGTTAGGGCGTCAATGAGGTTGTCGTTTTTCAAGCCTCGGGGCGTGTCATTGCAGCGAAACTGCTACGCGCTCGGCAACGGGTTAAAAAGAGAAATTTGATGATAAGAGTATTTAGAAAACGAGCGCCCGAAAAATAAAAAGAAGAAAAAATGCAAAGCTATAAAAAATTTCTTCAAGTTCATGTTTGGTTGCGTGATTCCAGATGTCAAAGATTGAAAATAACTGTATCAAAAAGACCACCTGTACAGAAAACTAATTATGATATAAACATATATTGAACAAGGTTGTCTACGCATTTTCACAATTACAGTGACACTGTATTCATTATCTACTGAATAATCAATTATCCAAAAAGCAATTTCAAGCCCTGTCTAGCTGATCGTATCAGACATTCTGTCAATTCAATGAATTCGAAACTGGGCTCTAAATGGATTCCTATATAAATGCAGCGCAGTACACCTCGAAAAACGAAAAGAAATGAAGAGAATTGCGTTAATTTTCGCCTCTTCTTTTGGATTCTCAAAGAATCCAGCGGACAATTCTCTTGACATTTTTCTTTCAAGTAAGGGTAGGAAAACCTTCGATAAACCCATTTAACCCTGTTCAGAGCGATTCGAAAACGCCAAAGCCGTGCTGGAAAATTTCAACGTCCCACATGGCTCCCTATCTGGATCTCCGCCGGGGACGTACTCTGTAGCGAAAAATATTGAACCGAGCAAAGAGCACAAGAAAAAACGCGTCAGAAGAAAATGCACATATGTTCTTGAATAAACAACTTTCCAGCTATTTTCATTGTTCACGAAAACGAATTGATTTTTAGTGATTCTCAACAACAAGCAAATTAATTAAATCAGTGGCTTTTTTAGCTTTCAATCTCTCGAGTTGACGTCTCAACATTGTTATCAATTATTATTGTATAAAACCATTGAATATGTCGAGCCAAAAAAAAATCACTCTGCTAAAGAATAAAGCTGAATATTTGGTGCATCAACTATGGATAACTTAATGAAAGCTAAAACAACCACTGATCTTATTAACGCTCTTATTTTAGCTTCAACAAGAAAAGAAATCGACTTTTTTCGTGAACCATACTAAGTGTCAAAATAAACCGTCTATTTTTACTTTTACATTAGCCGTTATCTTGAACTGCTTAATGCAATAAAAACAAACCTGGACTATAAAATGAACAGCTTTTGGAAAGTAAATTCAGTCTTCAGTTTTTTTTTCGAGAGAGTAAGAGAAGCTTTTTGAGAGACAAATTAATGAGTATTTTAGGCTTTTGAAGAGAACATGAAGCTTCTCAACTCGCTGTTAGCGTCGGCCCTAGGGCATCAATTCGACATAAGTCAAGAAACTGCAACCGCTTTTCAAGCAGCAGGGATCGACACTTCGAGCTTCAGAATCGTCGAATCATCCGCGTCAAATGGGATGGTTGGTCGAGGAATCAACGCGTATGCACAGCTCTGGCAACCGGTCGTGAGCGGAGGCCCGATTACAGTTCCTTACGCTCTGCATTTTTCGGTCGCCCAATATGCTGACAATATTCAACCCGCAATGACCGCGCTGGAGAACGATCTCGCCTGCTTTGACATGCCCTACGTCGCCGATCTCTCCACAACGACATACGAAAACGGAATCATCTTCGTCTACAACCCTGATTGGTGCTTTTCCGCACTTGGTCTTCTTCCTGGCTACTTCAATAATGATGTCGGAAAAACGTCGGTGACGGAATTCGGCGCCCCAGCAGGATGGCAAGTCATCAACTTGGATACGGACTGTGCCCAATCGCTGGAGGTTGTTCAGCACGAAGTTCTCCATGCTCTTGGATTTCTTCACGAACAATCTAGGCCTGATCGAGATGACTACATCATTGTCTATCCTGAGCGAACTACTCAACCAGGTTATTTATCCTCCAAGAAAATGTCTTCATATAATTTAGGCCAATGGGAGATGATGCTTCCAGAAAAATGGTACGATACAGGCCATATCTACGAGCCAAGATCGCTGATGTCCTACAGCTCCAAACATTTCGCTAAAGACCCAAACATATGGGTCGCCACACTCAAAGACGGATCTTTCATCCATGATGGCCCAAGAATCACCACAACTGACGCGCTCCAGGTGCAGCAACTCTACTGCGTTGACCAGGGTCTCTTCCCCGATTTCGAGTACAAAGAAACGACAACTTGCCAGACTCCGGATGAAGTAGGAGCGATAAGAGAGGTGTTCATAGATCGTTTTTGCGATCAGTGGCAGGATTGCCCAAGCAACGAAGACGAAGACGGGACAATCGTAGAATGCGCTCCAAAGTATTCAGCAACGCCTGCTGGCTGTTGTGGTGGATTCATTCGCACTGAGAGAAACCAGGAATGTCTCCACAATCCTGACAGAAAATACGGCGATAAAGACACTTGGGATTGCGAAGGTGGATACACGATGCTATTTTACATGCCGTGGTGGTCAACAAATGGCAGGTGGCTGATGCTTAATCAAGAGAATGCCGAGAAAGCTTTTCAAGGACAGGGCTTTTCTTGGAGTGATACAATTTTCTCAACTGCTGACTGTCCACCAATGGACGTTGCATGGGACTGGAGCACCAACTTGAAGTGTGCTGTTGGAGGACCTGTTGTGACTGAGCCTCCAACTGAGCCGCCAACTGAGCCACCAACTGAGCCACCAACTGAGCCTCCAACTGAGCCGCCCACGCAAGCTCCAGTAAAACCGTGCTCAATCTCTTCTATCGACAAGTCCCTGAATCCAACAGATCCGAGCAATTCCTTCATTTGGCAATGCACTGAAGTGACCAGTAGAGGAAGGAGAAAATGCAAGGTCAAATGCAAGGGAGATAGAGTAGATGCCTCTTACACCATCAGTTGCGTCCACAAAAACAACAACAACACCTGGAAAGTCTTTAGATAAGTTTCGAAAAATGTTTTCAGGCCAAAAAATCATTTTTTAACTGTTCTAATTCTAGAGTTTCGGGTACTTCCGGTCAAATTTACGAAATTCTAGTATTCCACTGCCGTTTTTGATACAGAAATGGTAATATGGCATATAGCATGTCAAAATGACCGCTAGAACGTGAGGAGTGCAGGGGTCTCAAAAAATAAGTACTTTTGCAAAGAAAAGTACCTAAAAATAATTATTTTGTCATTTTTTAGCACTAAAAATATCAATTATTAATTTTTTCGGGCAGAAAGCAGATGCTTACTCAATTTTTATCTCTAGGGCTGCCACATAAAAAATTGGCCATAATTAACCCTTCAGAATTCCATTTTTCTAACCCCACCACCGATTAGGGTTGGTCCAAAGCTTCCCCAAAAAAATATAATTTTTGAAAATTTTAAGGGTGTAGCCCCCGAAAAATCGATTTTTTCTAATTTTTTTCGCTTTTTTTGGCTCCGGAGCCCGAATTTTCATTTTTTTTCAATTTTAATTTTGGGATCATCAAATTCAGGGCATTTGACAACCCCAGTGACTGCAGCTCCGTGAAATTCAAATTTTCGTTTAAGAAATTTTTTTCCCGAAAAAATTCGAAAATTTTCAATTTCTTTAAAAAGTTACAGTGGGTTGCGCAGGTAGTTGCCCCCTAAAGAGCGGGCGATGGGGCAACCAATCCTACAATCACTTTGAGCGAGTCTAGAAAGGAACAATAGAAAAAGCGCGGGCAAAGGGGCAACCAAAGCTGCAATCGCAGAGGGGCAACCAACTGCGCAACCCACTGTACCAAGAATTAATTGAACAGTCTAGAAGTCAATAAAAACTGTTTTTGAAGGGTCCTGACTTAAGAAAAAGCCTAAGTCATGCCCAAAAAGAATTCAACAATTGAAAGAAAAAATTGAAAAAATTATCAATAAATACCATAACAATACTAAAAACGTGTAGAATATTAATTTTAACATCGGATGGAGGTGGGCGGGGTTGGGGACGAAACTGAGATTGATCAACTCAGACTTCCCAGCCTTTGTCAAGCCCCTTAAATTTAAAAATCACGGAACGGGGCTGAGACGGCCCGAAGGGCCGTCAAGCCCTTAAATTTAAAAATCACGGAACGGGGCTGAGACGGCCCGAAGGGCCGTCAAGCCCTTAAATTTAAAAATCACGGAACGGGGCTGAGACGGCCCGAAGGGCCGTCAAGCCCTTAAATTTAAAAATCACGGAACGGGGCTGAGACGGCCCGAAGGGCCGTCAAGCCCTTAAATTTAAAAATCACGGAACGGGGCTGAGACGGCCCGAAGGGCCGTCAAGCCCTTAAATTTAAAAATCACGGAACGGGGCTGAGACGGCCCGAAGGGCCGTCAAGCCCCTTAAATTTAAAAATCACGGAACGGGGCTGAGACGGCCCGAAGGGCCGTCAAGCCCCTTAAATTTAAAAATCACGGAACGGGGCTGAGACGGCCCGAAGGGCCGTCAAGCCCTTAAATTTAAAAATCACGGAACGGGGCTGAGACGGCCCGAAGGGCCGTCAAGCCCTTAAATTTAAAAATCACGGAACGGGGCTGAGACGGCCCGAAGGGCCGTCAAGCCCTTAAATTTAAAAATCACGGAACGGGGCTGAGACGGCCCGAAGGGCCGTCAAGCCCTTAAATTTAAAAATCACGGAACGGGGCTGAGACGGCCCGAAGGGCCGTCAAGCCCTTAAATTTAAAAATCACGGAACGGGGCTGAGACGGCCCGAAGGGCCGTCAAGCCCTAAATTTAAAAATCACGGAACGGGGCTGAGACGGCCCGAAGGGCCGTCAAGCCCTTAAATTTAAAAATCACGGAACGGGGCTGAGACGGCCCGAAGGGCCGTCAAGCCCTTAAATTTAAAAATCACGGAACGGGGCTGAGACGGCCCGAAGGGCCGTCAAGCCCCTTAAATTTAAAAATCACGGAACGGGGCTGAGACGGCCCGAAGGGCCGTCAAGCCCTTAAATTTAAAAATCACGGAACGGGGCTGAGACGGCCCGAAGGGCCGTCAAGCCCCTTAAATTTAAAAATCACGGAACGGGGCTGAGACGGCCCGAAGGGCCGTCAAGCCCTTAAATTTAAAAATCACGGAACGGGGCTGAGACGGCCCGAAGGGCCGTCAAGCCCCTTAAATTTAAAAATCACGGAACGGGGCTGAGACGGCCCGAAGGGCCGTCAAGCCCTTAAATTTAAAAATCACGGAACGGGGCTGAGACGGCCCGAAGGGCCGTCAAGCCCTTAAATTTAAAAATCACGGAACGGGGCTGAGACGGCCCGAAGGGCCGTCAAGCCCTTAAATTTAAAAATCACGGAACGGGGCTGAGACGGCCCGAAGGGCCGTCAAGCCCCTTAAATTTAAAAATCACGGAACGGGGCTGAGACGGCCCGAAGGGCCGTCAAGCCCCTTAAATTTAAAAATCACGGAACGGGGCTGAGACGGGGCTCATAGTTGAATTTAAAATGTTTGAAAATATCAAGAGAAAAAGAAATTTTCTCAAAAAATAACTTTTAAATCAATTTTTCCGACCATGGTTGATCATGGTCGGAGCTGCACTTATTGTGGATGAGTTTTGCCCTGATCTTTCGAAATCAGGAAAGAAAACCAAAAAATTCAACATCACGTGACTCCGCTGGAGATTTTTCCGATTTTTGGCTATTTTGGCGGTTTTCGAGAATTTAGATCTCAATTTTTTCAAAGAAACTCCCTTAACTCTAGTTTTATTTCTTTTCTACGTGATTCTACTGATCTCGTGCAACATTCTAGGGGGGGTTTTGGGGGGATTCTCTGGGGTCTTATTTTTATGTGGCCACCCTATTTATCTCTTATTAATAAATCTACAAAGAAAACTATATTTAAATCGAAAATTTCATGAAACTTAATATTTTTAGTGCTAAAAAATCACAAAATAATCATTTTTAGGTATTTTCTTTGCAAAAGTACTTATTTTTTGAGACCCCTGCACTCCTCACGTTCTAGCGGTCATTTTGACATGCTGTATGCTGTATGCATACAGTATGCCATATTACCATTTCTGTATCAAAAACGGCAGTGGAATACTAGAATTTCGTAAATTTGACCGGAAGTACCCGAATCTCTAGAATTTTCAAGAGATACATATACCGTTCGACTCGGTTTGAGACGGCGGTGAAGATGGCACTAACAGTTAAAAAGTGACTTTTTGGCCTGAAAACATTTTTCGAAACTTATCTTAGAGGCACCGCTCCAACCTGCACCACTGGTTCCACTGGCTCCAGCGGCCCTTCTAACGTCGTTGACTGCTCCACCACTACTAGAAAATGTGCGGAAGAATGCATTAAGCAAGAGCTCGCTCCTGAAGGCGCCTTTGAATGGAATTGCAAAGGAAACAAGACCGGCAAGAACTGCTTTGTCAAATGCGCCAACGGAGATAATGCAGGCAACTATCGTCTCAAATGCCTGAAGAAAAATCCAAAGTATTGGAAAGTCATCAAGGGAACGGTAAATATTGACTTTTGAGCCAGTTTTTTAAATTTATAATAGAAACCATCCTGCGGAGGAAGCTAAATGCACAACCTTCTTGGACTTCGATGCTCTTCTGTCAATATTATCAAGATTTCAAAGCATGATATCATTAATCCATCTTTTCCCCTTTTAGTTTCATATTTCAATTTATATAACTTCTATTTTTATAAATCATATATTTTCTTATTATTTTTATCATATATTCTATCATATTCTTTATTCAATTTTCTCCTCTTCAAATTAATGTCAACGTATTTTGATTTGTCCGAGCTCATATTTACTGCAATAAATTATTGCCAATAATCAATAAATACTCCCTTCCATCAACATCTGTTAGTCCGGGTTCATACGCATCTTGCTCATATTCTGGACCAAAAATGCAGAAATAGTACGGGATAGAGATATTTTGACAAACCCAAGGAGCTAGCCACTGGAAGTAATATTTGATTACTCTTGAGTTGTTCGTGTGGTATAAAAGGTTTCTATTCTTCTTTGAGCGAGAAAAATGAGATTTTTGATTTTTAGCTTGAGCATTATCAGGACTAGTTTTTCAAAGAGACAAACGGCCTTTTTCTGCCCTAAAATTTGTGAATTTCGGGCCGAAAAATGCCTCAAAAACTCAATAAAAGAGCGTGCTCGTTTCTTCAAGGCCATTTACTAGAATCTCTTTCTCCAATTCGCCGTCCAATCAATCATTTTTCCAGACCCCCTTTCATGAAAAAGCGTCAATACGGATTCGCTGCTCACTTGGAAACATTCGATGATTTGATGACGCTCTGGAAAAACGCCCTGAAAGAAGCGGAAACAAGCAGCAAAAGAGACTATTTATCTGAATACAGAATCAAATAAAAATCAATTTATATATTTGCAGAGGTTTTTGAAGAAATTTTCGGCTCTTGGCTATTTTCATATTGCCAGCCAGGATCGCCATATTCATATCGACCTTCGAAAAAGACTTGATGTTCCAAGGGCTCGATCTTTGCTTTGAGCGGATCTTCGGGCAATTTTTGAGGAGATTTTGGAGTTTGCTTCTTGAATGGAGAATTTTGACGGGAGCGAGTGAAGTTGGCAGCGACGACTGGTGAGTTTTTGTATGAAGCGAGCGAGTTGTTGACTTTTTGAGCCTGAAAAGAGGAAGATTGAAAGAAAGAAAAAAGGGTTCATGGGTTTATAGAAGTGATTTTATGGATCAGGTTTTTGATTGGCTGGTAGGCAAAATGCAGCGATCTTATTGGTTATCCCAAGATGCACTTCCATAAATTGGTTTATTCCGAAAAAAGGGTTTTTTGTGGCACAAACCAAGAAAAGAAAATGCATTTTTGAAAGACCAATTAGCTTGCTGTATTTGGCTCAGCGGCTAATAAAAATTCCGATCCGGAAAATCACTTCGATGTCTTGATTTTTCTCGTTTTTTTTATTGAAAGATTACCTTTTCTTTTGATTTATGACCAACAATGATGGAAGGCGCAAACAACGCAGCTGAAACCAAAAAGCCCAGCATCAAAACAACGCCCCTCCCAACATCATCAGGCTGGGAAGCCGCAGAAGCAAAATGAATGAGGTTCATGACAATTGCAAAAATCGACAGCATAAGTCCAATCTTTAAACTGGGTGATTTTGCACATTCATAATTAAAAGTCGAATCAAGATTTGACTCAAAAGACTCAAAATGACCCGTTTCATGCAAGCGACAGTGTAGGAGGTGAAGAACAGATCTTTGTCATATTTCCAGCCGAGGATTCCGATGATTCCCGTCACAGCTACGTCGCTAGAATTTCAATTAGAAGTTTTGTCAGAAATTTTTTTTACAAATAATAAAGATAGCTCATTCTTTTGCCAATTTCCAGCGACCAGGAATCCTTTTCGTTTGCAAAGAGTTTCCCGATGCATGATAAACTAAAAAGGCAGATTACTTTCATTCCGAATCCTGTGCAACGAACCAGATGACGCCGGTGACGCCAAGCGCAAGCTTCAGCAGAGACAGTATGTAAGCGACGTTACGCGGCTGCGATTTAATTTGTCTGAGAAGAGTTTAACGGGTGTTTGACGAAATTTGACGGGACGACAAGTTTGATCGCGTGAAAGTTTATTTTGGAATTTTTTTTATTTTTAAGAAAAATTTTTGTTTAAAATACTAATTTTTATTATGTAAATTTATCATAAAAATTATATTTTTAAAATAAAATTGGTAATATTTAATAAAAATTTTCGACTAAACAATAGATAATTATTTAAAAATTAATTATTTAAAAAAATTGAAAACGAACAACGAAATAACGAACATCGAAAAAAAACATACGAAGGACTTAATTTGAAGCGAATCGAGCTATTGCTTGAAACTTCCGTCAATTCGCTCATAAACAGATCTAGAATTTTAACTCTTCTCTTCTTCATATCTTTCCTTACCTCCTGACAAGTTTACTGCTCCTTTCAAATAATCTTTTGAGTTTCTTTTTTTCGGAATCAATTTGGGAAATGTTCAGTTCACGCTTTTATGTTCGAAAAACATATTGTTGCGGACACAAAGCCTTAATAATCTGGACCTAAAGGTGCGTATTGATTAATTTGGAATTAATTAATGCTGTTTGTCTATGCGTATAAACTCAGAAGAGCATAGTAAGTCTGATGAATCAAGGGCAAGCATCATTAAAAAATGTCTTTTCAGAAGGTTATTTTGAGCCGTTAAGAAGGGTTACCCCCTTAAGGGGGTAGAACTAGATTTTTCGAAAAATCGTGATTTTCGGGAGGCACCCTTTAATAAGAAAAACCTGTTTTTACTTATGATTACGCAATTTCCTCAAAAATGTTGCTAGATAAATGGTTTAACTATCTTAAAATGAGAGTTAAAAATTTTGGCTAGTCACGTGATTCAGGAAATTTGAGGACGCGAATACGCTAAAATTGCAAGTTTCGAAGAGGGGGGTTGAAGTTTCGCTCTCTCACGCCAAAATGTGTTGACGAAAAAAAAATTTAAGAAAAATGTTGTTAGATCTAAGTTTGTTCTATCTTCAGCCGAAGAGAGAATATGAAAATCTAAGCTCTCCTGGCTTTGAGCGCCGGTCTAGAATCGGCTATTTTCGAAAAACCTAGTTCTACCCCCTTAATGAAAAATGGGTCACTCTGAGAAAATCGCCGAATGCCGCTGAATGTCGACAAATGTCGCTGAATGTCGCTTAATGTCGCCGAATGTCGTCACTTATTTTGAAAAACTGAATTTTCGAAGAGATGTTTGGTAGCGACATTCGGGGACTTTCAGCAACATTCGGCGACATTCAGCGACATTTTTCGACATTCAGCTACATTCGGCGACTTTCTCAGAGTGACGGATTTTTGATTACAGTGGTATGAGCGGTTTCCGCACCCCTATTTTTCGTCTTTAAAAATTCATATCTTTTGATTCAGATATGACATTCGATTTCTGCTTTCAGTAATGAAATTTTCACGCCATTTTCTATTAGAGAAAAAAAAGAATAAATAGAGTTTTTTGAAATTTACTGTGTAATTTTAAAAAATCGTAGGGGTGCGGAAACCGCTCATACCACTGTAAGGGGGTAACCTTTCTTAACGGCTCAAAAAAAAACCTGCTCAAAAATCAGATTAAGGGTGTCACTATGAAAAATCCGCCTTGAATCAGTTTTTCAAATTACTCCCCCAAAGAAAAAGAAGGCTTGTTTTCTCCCTTGATTGCAATTTTCTGATTTCTCTGAAATTAATTTCGACTAATTCCTTCTTTGTTTTGTGACGATAGCTGTGTTTGGCGAGAGATTCGTTAGCTCTTGTTCGAGTTCCATCACCTTAACCATTCATTTTTAATATCCAGCAACTAATATCAAAACGACCCCGCTTTTATCTCAAACTGTTCATTTTGCAAAAAAAAAGAGAAGCACGCAAAAAGTGTGTGTTTTTTTCTCCTCCTCTGAGTCGAGAAAAAAAGCAAATAGACCGAGTAGCAAATGAATTAAATCCGGGCAATTAGATACGTATTTGTGCTTCTCGGTGAACTGTTGGAGAATTCTTAATAGATCTGTACCTTCACTTTTCCTTTTCTACAAAATAGCAAGTTTACTTACTTGGCTCGGCAACCTGTGTAGAAAGCCTGAGTGAGGGTCTGAAAGAACTGAAATGAAAAGCCGCGCAGCGGCTTTTTAAGAACGAAGCCGCGAAGCGGCTAAGCTAGAATTTTTGATAGATATTTATGGTAATATTAGCGAAGCGCGTTATTAAAAAAGCCGCCGCGCGGCTTTTTATTTCAGTTCTTTCAGATCCTGACTCAGGCTTTCTACACAGGTCGCCTAGCAAAGTTTACTTACGGATAGCAGCTTTCAGATCAAAACTCGCTCGTCTGCATAAAATAGTTTCTACTTGACTCTTTGCTTGGTCACTCGTTTTTGCGTCTGCCTTGACAGCCATCCTGACAAGAACACGAGTCTACAGTAAAGCCAGTATCCTCGTGACAGGTCTCTTTCAAAATTCCAATTTTTAATTAAATCCAATTTATTATTGAGCAGTGTCTTTTTTGCTGGACGAGTGAGCTGCTCCTGATGATCCGATCAGGCTCAAATGTCAACACCTGCTTCATGCCAGGATGCGAAAATAGGCGAATGGACCCTAACGGAGGTGAAGAAACGAAAAAAAGTTGGATCTCAGCTGATAAATCTGTCATCGAGTTTTATGATGATGAGTGCAAATAATTGAAAAAAACATGAATGATATAAAATTTTCCTTGATAAAAATAATGCTTTCTTGCCAGCTAAAACTTTATATAGCTCTCGCGATAGAATCATTAGTTCCAAGCTCAAGAATTTCCGCAATTTTCGACCATAACTAGAATAAACGGAGACAGCTTCAATTAAAAAAAGAGGAAGTTCTCATATTTGTGCGCGTGTCATACTTAAATGAATTCGAGCTGCTGACTCCTTGTTTCAAGAATTTTTGTTTAGAATCTATCAATGTGTTTGACGAAGACTTACTGAAGTAGAGGACAGCAATGACTCCTGAAATCGCATACGCAGCTACTGTTTCAAAACCAATAATGATATCGTAAGCAAAATACAAATTGATTCCGATAATCAAAAAAGCTACCAATGGACCGAAGATAGTCCAAAACTTTCCAGTCGCAAATTCACCCATTATTCTGAATTATTCATCATTTCAAGCAAAATAATGGCACTAACCTTGCTTGAGCACAAAAATGAAGAACATGGATAATCGCGAAAGGAAGAAGATTGAAGGATGTTTAAAATATCATTCATGCTGGTCAAGCTCGAAATATCCGAGTAAAAGGCAATCGCGAAAGTCGGCACGATTGCAAGAGAGCGAGTGAGAACGACTCGGGCGAAACGGGACCACTGAGGATTGAGGAATCCTTCCATGACAAACTGGCCACTGAAAAGAGAAGTAACAGAGAAGTCTAGGCTTTTTCCATCAGTGGAAAGAATGGCAAGACTCACCTATACTTGCCGGTCATGGTTGAGCTGTGGCCAGCTGCAAAGATTCCGACGGCCCAGATGTAATTGGATGATTATGAGTTTTAATTAGGATGGAACGCGTGGGTACTCGCTCGAATATTTTAATCTTTTCCTTGTGCCAGCTGAGGAACTCCGCAATTGGTGCAGTGAGGTACGACAATGCCGCAAACAACTTCTTTTTGATCGGGCGCAGCTTGGACGTACTCGAAGCCGAAGGAAAACGCCATTGTCGTAATTAAAACTGCGAAGGATGCTTCTAACTTTCGAAGGCCATACTTGTCGAGGAAAAGGAAAACGACTGTGTCGACGATTGTGATGAGCACACCGCCCCAAAAAGAAATCGCACAATTGGAAAGAAGGGAGAACGCGATAGCTGTGCCAATTACTTCTTGCATATCGCTGCCGATAATTGCTAATTCTATCGAAAGCCAGAGAAGAATTCGCACTGGAGGTGAATAGCCATCGTAGCAGACTTGCGCCAGATGCTTCCCTACATCCGGTTCTGGTTTTAAACTTACTCAAGTGACAGATAATTACCGGTAGTAACTCCGAGTCTGAGCGCAAATTCTCTGGCGAAGGGGTAACATCGCCCACCCCGATTTCAGTCATCTGAACGAACAAGGAATCTTAAATTTCCTCCACTAGAATACAAAGATCATCACCAATTCCACGATTATTTATTTTGACCCAGGTTCATGCACCTAAACTTACTTCAGCAGAATATGCTTTATTGTCTGTCATCTAAAAATCAATCGAAAAGAAAGAATCAAACAGAAGTTCCAAATTCAAAGTTGATAACAAATTTACTGTAGGTTTACTTCAGAAGCAAACAAATAAAAATGAACTGAACCTCCAGGTCACTTTTCGAGAAAAATCTGAACTTGAGTACCCTTTCTATAAAATTCTCTAACGATAAAAATTGTTAAAAAATATGATGGCAAAATAACATAAAAACGGATTTTTAAAATTTTTTATTCAGTGAGTTGACATGTAAAGAATAAAATGCTGAACAGAGAAATGACGAGATAAATCTCTACCTCAAATTCAAAATCCACCGTTCTGTGCCGCCATTCTGCGCATGAGTCTCCGTAATTGGGCTTGAGCTACCATTTTTTCCGCGCGAAGTTTGGCGTTTTCTTCGGTCAGCCGCATCCATTCGATGGTCTGCCGTTCGATCTAAAATGAGAAAAATTAAGTACTTGCTTCAAGAAAAAAAAGATCGACTTACCTTTTCGTCTTGTCGTGCCAGTTCATCATTCGCGTATTCGATATTCATTCTGTTATGTTCACACTTGTCTCGTCCCCTTTGCTCTGCTGCTTGAATTTTGGCCTCGAGACTTAAAATTATTTAAATCAGAGATTCCAATAAAAATGGTTAATTATCAATCAATGACGATTTTTTCCTTACTATCGAACTTTTTCCTTGTGGAAAAGATAAATTAACACAATCATCCCCATGAAGAAGATCGCCGAGGCAGCGGAAACCGGGACGTAGACAATAAACATCTAGAATTATAAAAATAATTATTAATAAAAATCAATGAAAAGCGAAAAAACAAATAAACACTCGGAAACTGCAGTTTAAATCTGTAGAAATTCAGATTAATAGACAAATAACCGATACTAAAAATTATTAATATCTCAGTTTTCTCGAATTAAGGGTTATCTCTCTCCAAAAAGAAAAGAAATTTCGTCGAAATTTGGTGAAAATTTTCGTTTTTTCTTCGAATGAAACAAGCGCGATCTGAATTTGCCATCAAAATTAAAATCAGATTCGCCATCTTTGATTTTTTCAGTTGCTCAAAAATCCCAAGGCAAGTTTTGAGAGTTCAAGTTGACATGAAATAAAAGAACAAAGTAAAATCGTCATTTTGAAATAAATTTATGACATTAATTACGTTTATTAAAAATAGAAATTAAATCATAAAATATACTTTTACATACTCTTCCTTGTTTTCAGCCGATGAATAAACTGACAATGAACTAGTTCCGCTGTCGCGAATTCATTGCCAATTATTTTTTCTTCCAACCACTTTCGGAAAATTCGTTACAACAAGGTGCAAAGGAATAATATTCATTTTACCGCAGGAAGCTTCTTTGAAGTTTACCGAGTTTTCGTTTTATGTTCCTGAGGCAGCAAAAAGTCAGTTAATTTTTACGACGACATTTTCGTTCTCAGAGGGAAAGAGACGTACTCAAGTACATTTGCGACTTTTCGACTTTTCGTGTTTTTGAGTTGATCATGTCGACCGTGAGTTTTTAACTTGATTCCGGCTTTTTAAACAAAATTCTAGAGAAGCGCTTCGAAAGAGAACCTCTACTCGGTGATCAACCCTAACGATGATTCCCAAGAACTCCAGAGAAAGATCATCGCAGCTCGGCAACACTTGCAATTGCTGAAAAAGAACCAAATCGTTCTCGCAAGAACGAGAACTGTCAAGCGTCTGCTAGACAATGTCCGCTTGAGCAGCTCTAAAAACGTGACTGAGCACGCGCCAAAAGAGGATTTGGTGATTTATGCGAAGGAATTGACGAATTTGAGGGATTCGATTGATGAGAAAACGAGAGAACTGGCGTATTCGCAAAATATTTTGACCGAGAAAGAGCGAATTCTTTATGAAAAAAGGAAGAGGCTCAAAATCGAACTTCTATTTTTTTTCATTTTCTCTCTTTTCCAAATTCTGAGCCTCAAAAGATGCCAGCTTGAAGAGCTCAAACTCCAAGCCGAGCACGATTTCGACCACTCCCAAAACCACGTCGCTGAGCACGCCAATCGCAACTCTCATCTTTCTCTCAAATGCAAGACCTTTTTTTTATCGAATCCAAATTGAAATTCTAGTGAGCAAAATTCAAAAGGCAATTGCAAAAATGAGAATCAGAGAAGTCGAAATTCGAAAAGAAATTGAGCTCAAACGAACTGAAATTGCTGAGTAAGAGATTTTTCTGATTTTTGAAAGCGCTAAAAACTGTGATTTTAGGAAGAAGCAGATTTCGAACACTGAAAGGGAGCAAAAAAAGCAAATTTTCGTAAGTTTTTTTTTTTGAAAAAAATCTTTCAAAGTGCTTAGCTTTTGGACAAATCCGGACTTGAGGAGCAAATAGCCGAAGCAAAAACTCTCCTTTTCCAGGTTTGAAATCAACGAGGAGTTTCCCCCGAAAAACCCCATTTTAGCTGACTGACCAAAAAGAATTCAGCAAATGGAAAGCTTCCCAACAAGCACTGCGAGAAAAACTCCTGGAAAAGAAAGAAGCCGAGGATGAATTTAACGATCCTCTCGAAGAAGAAAAAAATCGACTGCAGAAAATTGCTGATGAGCTTTCTCAGAACATCGTGATTTCTGCTTCTTCTGAGGAGCATTCGACAATCCGTCGATTGGAAAGCTACAAAAAAAAGCTTTCGAGAGAAGTTCAAAAAGTCAATGTGAGTAGCGAAGCAAATGAAGAAAGGTTGAGTTTATTTTCAGTCATCGACGAAAATTGACTTGGAAAATAAAAACAGCGTCAAAGGAAGAATGCAGGAGCGATTCAGGTATAATGAGATTTGAAAAATATTCCTTTGGTTAACGAAGCTTGAGCTCAATTTTGCTTAGCCTTCGAATTAGCTTGACTAAGAAAATTTTCCGCTCAGCAAAGCTTTTCAGGCTAAGACAGCTGTGCAGATTTCTCGAAATAATCTAAGCTTTGAAAATCCAAGAAGCTGATCTTATTTTTAGCTTTTCTGAACTTAGCTTATTTTCGAAGAAAAATAAGCTCAACTGAGCTTAGCCTGAAGCTGTGCTGGAAAATGTCTGGAATTTTTTTTCAGAGATATGAAAATCGACAATGAAGATAGCGACGAAGACACCACAACTGTCTGAAAAACTTCTTCCTATTTATCGAATATTAATATGATCGAAATAACACACGATGAAACCGCTTTTAAAAGCCGCCTCTGAGTTCATTAATGATTATTTTTATTTTCACGATTATATGACCGCGATTTTTATTTCACATTTTACGACCTCCGCGATCAACTCCGGTCCTCGTGGTTTAATCTTCTCGCTTTTTCTGAGGAAGAGAAAAAAAAATGTCAGAGAAAAGTCTTGATAAAGAGAACTTGTATTTTTCCGTCGATGGAATTTCCGTCGACCCGCGGGATGATTCTGAAGAATTGAGGCGGAAAATTCTAGTGGCGAGGGAGAAACTGCAGGAATTGAAGACGAATAGGATTGTTTTGGCGAGAACAAGAGCTGTGAAACGAATTCTAGGGCCGAGTTCAAAATGACTTCCAAAAAATTCAAATTTTTTGTCCACATTTTTCCCCAAATTTTTTTTCCCGAAAATTTCCCGATTTTTTTCCCAAATTTTTTTTTCCTTAAATTTTTTCCCAAAAATTTTCCAATTTTTTCCCCAAAATTTTTTTCCCAAAATTTTTCCCCAAATTTTTTTCCCCATTTGAACATACTTAAAAGACAATGTCCGACTTACGGCCTCAGAAAACGTCACCGGCTACGAGGAGCGCGACAAACTCATCGACCAGGCTCGAGAAATCACGAATCTGCGAGACAGCATCGACGAAAAAACTCGCGAGCTCGCTCATTCGCAGCAGATCCTGTCGCAAAAGGACCGAGTTCTTTACGATCGAAGAGTTCAGCTGGAAGAGCTGCGATTGAAGGCGGAGCAGGATTTTGATTTTTCGCAAAATCATGTGGCAGAGCATGCGAATAGAAATGCCAATCTTTCGCTCAAATGTAACTAATGAAGAAATTCTTGAATAACCTTTTTCAGTGAGGAAGATCCAAAAAGCCATCGTCAAATTGCGATCGAGAAAGATTCTCATCCAAACAGAAATTGAAGAAAAACGGGAAGAAAACACGCTCAAGCAGATGAAAATCAAGAAAGAAACGACTGAAGCAAAAATCAAATTTGTGAGTCTCAGATTCGACTGATTTTTTTCTGCTTATTTTTCATCTTGCATTTTTAGGACGCGTCTAGAGCTGATCATCAAAAAGAGATCGAGGCTCTCAAAAAAGAACTCTTTAAGGTAATCTTCTTCCATGATTTCGATGCTTGATAATTCTCGTTTTTAGATCATCAATTCGGCCAACTTCGAAAACTGGACCAATAAGCAAAAAGCCACCATTGAAGATTTGAAGCTAAAACGGGATTTGGAAGACAAGGAAAACGACGTCTTCGAGGTTGAGAAAAACCGACTAGAACAAGAACTGGCCTCATTGACTGGCTCGCAAGAAGTCAGCTTCTCTGATCAGCGAAAAATTGGAAATTTGAGAAAGAAAAAGGCAGAGCTTCAAGAAAAATTGGCAAAACTTGAGGTGAGATCAAGTTGAAAGGACGCTTTTTCTGATGGAAATTTTGTAGAGTGGCATTGATGTTGACCTCAACAATAAGAATCAAGTCAATAAAAAACCAAGGAATGTTATATATATTCCGAAATATGGCAATTGACTTGAATCACAATGATTCCGTTGACAAAGAGAAAATAACATTTATAAAAGCTTGAATATCGCAGTCGACCAAGAAGACGAGGACGAAGAGGTTGATGCTTAAGAAAACTGAAGTCGCTTAAAAATCATCCCCGTTCGCATCAAATGATTCATTTGATGGAATGTCGAAACATCAACAAAAAACGCTTGCATGATCTCATCTTTCCCCTAATTTTCCCTTCATGATGAATATGTTTATTCATTTTGATGTTTGCTGTTAGCTCCGATTCTTGCTCGTAGCCTTCTTTATCGTTCCAAAGAAAATATCATGCTTATTTCTAGTTGAATTTCGCGGATTCGATTGAAGTTGAAACAGCACCGATTTTCAACATCCAAGCACCAACCTTGGTTCAAAGCGCGCCCCTAATTGATGATCATTCTCATCTTCCGATCTCTGAACCTCCAGAAACGCCACCACCTCAAGATCTCGAGCTGCGTTTCGCAACTTCTTCTAAGCATGTTCAAAGCGCTCCCCAAAGCCAATCCCGCACTAGGACGATCAATCAAGGGTTCGGAAACTCTGGCCAGAATTTTTCAAAATCCTCGACTTCCCAGAACATCAAGCAGTCTTCGAATGGCGGATTCACAAAGACGACTTACTCCAGCAACTCGAAATCGTTTGCTTCTCCGATTCCCGCTGCGAGAAAAAATTATTCAAGCGAAGGAAATTCAAAACCAGAGAGTTCTTCGAGTCGCTTTGAATTGGCCGGCTTTGATTTTTCGAATAGTAGATCTAAGTCAGGTAATTTTCACTTTCGAAAATTTCGTCTAAAGTTTGAGAAGCAGTATCAAAATATAGAAGATCTATGAAATTTATCATAGCAATAAAGCGATTAAATTTGACTGTGAGAAAATTTGAAAAGTATTTATGGTTTTTGAAAAATCTTAAACTTTTCAGGATTCACCAATTGGGAGTCAAATCAGCCGCTAAAATCCTCAGGAAAAGCAACAACTATCCATTCTGGTGGAAACTCTTCTCACTCAAGCCACTCTGGCGGAGGAATCTCAAGGTCTTCATCAAGATTTGGCGGCTCGAATATCATGTCAACGACGAGAAACTATCAAGATGGCACTGAAATCACCGTGTCCAAGGGCGAGAATCTCAATTCATCCCCATCAAAATCCTCGTAAGAATTTTTCTGCTTTTCTTATCTCTAGAAATTCTTCTAGAAAGGGACGATCAAGGATCGATGATTCGGCCTACGGGACAATAAGTCGGGCTTACAATGAAACAACTCATCCCTCGAATTCTTCAAGACGATTTCTTCAATCTGATCGACCAATTATGTAAGTTTCCATTAAAAAAGGAGATCTTTCAAGCCATTTTTCTGATGTTTATTTCTCTCTTTTTCAGGTCTCCTGATAATTTCAACGATGAAATAATGAGAACTGCTCGACGATATTGAACTCGATTGAATGAATGGTATCTTTGCATGTTTCTTAATTTCTTGATATAAAACAGGATAGAATTGAAGATTAAATAAATTGCACGCTTTTGAGAAAAAATTCTAAATTTTGCTCTCTTCGTTGATTTTTTCAATCGTCCCATCCGCCAAGAAGATTGTTTTCAATATCAACTGTGTATCCAAATGCTTCGAGGTCCATTTCATATCTTTTGACTTTCAAACGGGATTTTTCCTGATAATGTTTAAAAAAAATAAGGAAGAAGGCCCCGTTCCTAGACCAGTTAAATCTTCGCGGCTGAGTGCACTCAGCTGCTCTTTTAGTTTATCACTTCTTATTTCTTTCGAAATGCCGCCGAGAGTTGAGCCTCGTTGGACAAAGCCTTCCCAGGGCTTGATGTCGTACCCTGCTTTTCGGAGGACATAGTTGGCTTCTTCGTTCATAAATTCAGTTTTTATGATGTTGTCGTATTTGTAATTACAGGCTTTTCAGGGTCAATAATCCTTTTTCTAAGAAAAGCTCGAAAACGAGAATCTCGAAAATCTCGAAAATCTCGAAAACGAGAATCTCGAAAATCTCGAAAAATGAGAATCTCGAAAATCTCGAAAAACGAGAATTTCGAAAATTTCGAAAAACGAGAATCTCGTAAATCTCGTAAATCTCGAAAAACAATAATCTCGAAAATCTCGAAAAACTCGAAAAACGCCCTTCGTGTATTTTTGGACCGATTCCTTGACAAGCATGAAACTGAGGTCTGAAATGAGAATTGAAAGTTGACGATTTTGGAATCATCGAGCCAATAAAATGCCCGAAATCAGCGAAAGTAATTGTCATATCATCATCAGTACTTTCTTCATGAGCCTGGTTTCGCTCGCGGAGATAGCCAGATTTTTTCAAGAGCTTGAAATGAAGAGGATCGGCTTTTTTGAACTTTTGTCTGAAGCCCGAGTAGAATCTTAAAAATTTAGATGGCAGATTTTTTACTGCAAAATTACCTGAAAAGAGGATGCCGGACAACAAGAAATCGCGTTGCATCGTCGCCGGCAATGAGCTGCGGGCCAACTGATGGACCGATTGCACCAACTGAGCGAAGCGCTGCGCCCATCGAATGACTTTCCGAGTTCGGATATTTTTGTGAGGTCTCTCATTCAGCTTTTTCAGCGTTTTTTCAAAGAGAAAACAACTTCCTTTCATCTCAAAGAAAAAGCCCTCCCTGCCAATAGATCCAGCTCGTACAGCCGGCTTTTAGCGGCACACAGCCCAGTAATTTATGCTCAGCGTCTCCAACGTAAAAGTGGCGATTCCTTGTTTTCCATTCTCGCATGTCGTTGATTTCTTTTTCTCGGCAATATGCTTCAAGCCGCTGTTTTCTTTTTCGAAATCGTTCTTCTATTTTTCTGTCGTTCTGAGAAAATAGGGTCGAAAATTGAAAAATTGCAAAAAATTTTAACTTTTATATCAAAAAAAAAATTCACGAGCGAACAAAGAGCAAGATTGACGTTCGAACAAGCTTAAAAAGAGAAAAGAGTTTCGCACTTGATTTGAACACGTGACGTGCTCAGCTTGAATTTTCGATCGCGTTAGAATTCGATTATTTTAGGATCGATTCGGGAATAAAACAGATTTTATTCACCTTTCGTACCTTTTCCCAGAACTTCGGGTCCGTGATGATTTCGGCTGGCGCTTCATCCTTTTCAGATGAATTTTCGGATGAGTCATTTTCGGACAGATCGACTTCTTCGTCGTAGATATTTTCTTCTGTAAAAATGTCGAATAGCCCAAAGCGGGAAAAATCAGGAACCGGCACTGTCTGAATAGAGATAAAAGACCTCTTTTTTTAATCCGAATTCTAGCGGGAAAAAAGCGAATAAATGACAGGTTTTTGTCACTTGCGGAATAATTTGGATTTATGGGGGAATTGAGCTGTCTCGACTCAAACGGCAGATAATCCTAAAGACTCTGTAATTTTGAGATTTTTTATCAAAATTTATAACTTATTATTTTATAAATAAGCAGGGAGATACCCATTTTTAATTTACAAAATTTGCAAAGAGATACCCTTATTTTAATTTTAAAAAATTAGCAAAGAGATACCCTTATTTTACTTTAAAAAATAAGCATAGAAATACCCTTATTTTTATAAAAAATTTTGCAAGGAGAATAAATTTGCAAAGAGATACCCTTATTATAATTTTAAAAAATTAGCAAACAGATACCCTTATTATAATTTAAGAAATTAGCAAAAAGATACCCTTATTTTCAATAAAAAAATAAGCAAAGAAATACCCTTATATCAATAAAAAAATTGCGAAGAGATACCCTTATTTTACTTTAAAAAATAAGCATAGAAATACCCTTATTTTTATAAAAAATATAAACAGCAAAGTTAAGAGAACAGCTATTTTTTCGATAAAATAAGGGAATCAACGCATTCAAAAAATTTTGCCTGCTTTTCTTAAAATTGAGGTCATTTTCCTTTTTTACCTGTTTGACCCAAGTTTTGATGAATTTCTGATGTTCAACAAATCCAATCGTTGAAAAAGTCACCAAAACAACAACAGTCGAAAACGGCAAGTTTCTTAGTCCCCTAATAAACATTCTCTACAACTTCTATTTCTTCATTTATTTTCTCTCGAGAAGCTTGAAATTCTTCAAATTCTGATCAACGCTGAAGAAGCTGAGTTGAACCTGCGCGGAAGCAAGTGGAGCTGGGTGCGCTCTTAGGCGCCACGCTGGAGGCTGAGAGCTGACAAGGTGGATTCGAGTAACGTGAAGTTATTTTTCCGGACACATACAAATTTTCTACTGATTATAAATATTAGTTCCCAAGCTGAGGTTTAATGTCGCTGGGCTGTCAAAATCAAACACAGATTTTAGCGACCAGAAAATAACAGCTTTTCATTCATTGCTTCGAAAAAAAGAATAACAAAGTGACACCCTTAGCACTTTGTTTTTTTGAAGGATTTGTAATGAAGCGGTGAGTCGAAATGTGTTCCAATTTTTAAGAGGTAGATATCAAGAATCGGCATTTTCCGTCAGACTTTCCTCTCAAAGTTAAAGTAGTGACACTCTTATTTAACTTTAGAAACAAAACTTTAAGACCTTTATTCATTTCCTATGGAAGCCGAAATTTCGAATTTCAAAGAATTTTGTACCAAAATTTGACGTTAAAGATCGCTTTTTTTCCGAAAATGGTCATTTTAGAGAAGAAGAAATCAAAAATTTTGGCTTCCACAGGAAAAAGATAGATACTTGAAATTAATTTTTAGCAGAAAAAATAAGGGGGTCACTATGTTAAAAATATGAAAAAAACACTGACAGAAAACCCAATTCTTGATATCTACCCCCTTAAGCAAAGCTGAATTGAACGCATTTTAATCCATTGCAGGTTTTTAAACAACCCAGTTTTATTTAACAAAAGCGTTTGGAAAGGATCAATAGTATGGTGATTGTAAATATTTAAAGATTACCGAAAGCGAAATGCTCTTGACTGAAGAGTACAAAAGCCAGCGTTCAAATCTAATTTTCGTGACCGGCAATTTAAAGCAATTCGTTCTGGCTACCTGCGGTTGGCATTTTACCGGCGTACAAAATCGGCGAAGCGCGTCTTAGCAATTTCTCTGACCTATCAGCATTGTTAACAAAGACGCAAGGAGCAAATTTGACTGAGCGGAAAAAATTGTTCAGATTCTGTTTTTTCATTGAATTGAATTTATGGCTGTTTATTTGAATTTTTTAATATTCAGATTTTGGAGAAAAAAATTTTCACAGCTATTTTTATCGCTTTTTTGATAAAGCAGCTGATTCAAATTTCTATTGAAAAGAGGCCTTCTTTCGAAGAGTTTTTGCTGAAATCAAATGTCTTTGAGCAAAACAGCTCAATCATCAGAATCCTGAAATATTAAAATCGTCTTCCTTGATTTCGAAATTGAAAAAATAAAGCCGGAGACACTGTAGATTCGGCGGTTTTTACAGCTCTTTTGCGTGAATCACTGATTATTCTGCATAATTAAACGGCCTTGAATTTAAAAGAAGCGGTCAGAACTTTAAAGAATCAAAAAATCGTTCAATTCAGTAAGAAATTGACAGAATGAAGATTTTTAAGAGTTTAGCGATTTTAGGAACGGGATCATTACTGACTAAAAAAAGAGGACAAGAAATAAATTCACAGAAAATGAGACAATTTGACCAAAATTTTAACATCATGTTTGGCAAAATTTTAGACCAATCAGAAGCCCTCCTGAACGAGAATTTCTGATTGATCAAAAATTTGGCCAAAATTTCGGTCAAAATTGTGGCATTTTTTATCAAATCTTGCCCCTTAATCTTAATCCCAGTAAAAGTAACTGTATCAGCAATTGACTTGAATGACTACAGAATCGACAAGAGAGACTTGGTAAGAGTTCTTTTATTTTTTCAATGATTAAGAAATTTTCAGCTCGAAAAGATTTGGAGAAGAGGGAACGACAATCAAATGGACGTCTGGGAAAACTTTTATAAATCGCTTGGATTCTGACAATTATGTTAAAAAAATAAATTCTCTTTCTTTTTTTTTTATCGAACAAGTGGGATTTGATAATCTATTTTTAACTGACAAGTTCTACTTTTTGAAAGTCCGGATCTCTCGATTCTGAACTTTTATCGATCGTTTTATTATTTGATACTGGCAAACAGAAGCAAATTTCTCACAGTTTTTCGCGTTAAAATCTTGTCCCGATCGGAAAGAGAGGAAATGATCAAGGCAATACTGAGTTATTATAAATTGTTTTTGTTTGTTTTTCTACCGCTGTTGTTGCTGCCGCTTGCGCTGGTTCTGGAAGGCGAGGAGGATGGGATTGATTTTCGAAAGCTTGGGCAGTTTAGGTAGGATCAAAAATGAAGGACGGAAAAATAAGGGTGCCTCTCTCTTATTCAGCTACATGCTTGTCATTGTCGCATCTTTCTGGATCTTCGACGTCCTCCCTTTGGCCGTCACCGCCCTCATCCCCTACATCATCCTCCCTAGCTTTGGAATGATCAGCTCTTCCATCATCGCATCAAAATACATGTCGAATGTGAACTTCCTCCTTATGGGCGGATTCATGCTCGCAATTGCGATCGAAGAATCAAATCTGCACAAACGCATTGCTCTTGGAACCCTGATGCATATTGGCTCGAATCCGAGAGCGTTGATGTTTGGCTTTATGCTCGTCACGTGGTTGCTTTCGATGTGCATTACAAATACGTCAACGACGGCGTTGATGATTCCAATCGTGATCAGCGTTCTTGAGCAGTTGAAAGAAACGCAAAAAGGGGAGATCTCAGAAGAGGCAGACAAAGAAGCTGGTGATAGTCATGAAGACAAAGAGGAGAAAATCACAGGCTTTGATAAAATCAGCCTAGATTCAACGGTAAATACCTTCGACCCTATCTTTGAATAAAAATTTTTTAGTGCTCGGAAACTTTGCCAAGCGAAAAACCAACTCGACTTGAAATCTACCTCCTCCTCTGCGTCCCATTTTCAGCCAACATCGGCGGCCTTGCAACCCTAACCGGGACCGACTTGAACGTCTACCTCGCCGGCTACTACCGCGAGTTCTACGAAGAATACGCGGATGTAGATGGAAATGATTATTTCGACTTGACTTATGCAAACTGGGCAAAGTATTCCATGGTCCAGTCGTTGACCGTTTTTCTTCTTTCTTTTTTCTGGCTCCAGGGGCTCGGATTTGGCTGGAACCCGAAAGACTGGCTCAATTGCAAAAATAGTCCAGAAGCGAATCAGGTCATCAGAGACGAGTACAAAAAACTCGGCCCGATGAAACAGGCAGAATACTTGTCCCTGATCTGTTTCGTCACTACAGTCATTCTCTGGATCTCACGTGACCCTTCAGAAGACGCGAGCGGGTGGGCTGAACTCTTCCCGGTTCCGAATTGGATGACTGATGGGATGGCTGTAATTATCATCGCTATTTTCTTGTTCATTTTGCCAAAGGGAAAATCTGGCCTGTTTTGTATGTTTTCGAAGAATATCAAGATTGAAGATGGACCGGCAGAGGGAATACTGAACTGGGAAATTGTGCAAAGAAAATGCGCCTGGGGCGTGTTGATTCTCATGGGCGGCGGTTTCGCAATTGCTCTTGCGTCAGATGAGTCGGGCTTTTCAGAATTTATCGCCAATGGGAACGGTTTCAAGAGAGCTCCAGATGTCTTTAGCAAAAGGAACACTATTTTGAAACCGGAAAAAGGCTAGCAAAAATAACTGATGGTTGGGATGCATGGGCAATTTGCCTGTTATGCTCAGTAATTGCAGCTTTATTCACGGAAATCACGTCGAATACAGCTGCGAATGCTCTGTTTATGCCTCTGCTGAATAAACTGGCGCTGAAGATCTGCATTCATCCTCTCTATCTGATGATTCCCAGTTGTATGGCTTGTTCTTTGTCATTTATGCTTCCAGGAAAAGCTTTGATGGTATAAATTTTGTAATTTTTGTTCTGTTTTATGGAAGCTTTGAAGCGGCAACTGCTCCAAATGCGATTGCCTTTGGAAATGGAAAACTAAAAACGACAAACTCGGTAGATTTGGACTAATAAATGAATTCATCATTTTTTAAGGCACTTGCTGGATTTATGCCGAAAATATTAGGGATTTTGGTGCTCAATACATTTGTTATATTCTTTGGACCACTCGTTTATAAAACAGATAAGTAAGTTAATTTTAAATTAATCAATGAGAAAAATAAAGTGGAAAAGTAATCGCTATAATTTGGACTTTTAGCTTCCCTTGTTTCGGAATTCCGTACGCGCCTGAATGTAAAGATCCTATAATTCATCAAAACTGCCCTTATTTCAATAAATTATTTTAAACATCAGTTTTTATTTCCATCAAATAATCTTGTGAGCTAGCAGGTGAAAAAGAAAAACCTTCTAAAAGAAGGATTCTCCTCATTTTCTTCAAATGTTACGCAGGATCAAATAAGAAACTTGCATATGCTTGAGTGCACTCAATTTCGACTCTCACTCTCTTCGCACACTGACTCAAGAGATAAATTCTTATATTTTATCAGGCTGACTTTGTTTTGACCAAAAAATAATTCACATACTTATTAGATATGAGATCGATTTTGATATTTCTAGTAGTTTTTGTGATCTCATCTTCGGCAGAGAAGATCAAAAGTCACCAGAAATACCCATCAGACGTTCAAGACGATGTGCTTTTCCAAGGACTACAAATGGGAATCCACAGAGATAACTACTCTTGCCCGTAAGGTTTTTTGATGAGTAGAAATATTGATCTCTATGTAAAAGCGACTACGATCTTGGTTCTCTGTGCGACACTGATTGCAGGGTTGACTATATCGGATGTAGACAGGAATGCTCGGAGATCGTTTGCGAGAAGTAATAACTGAGATTGAGAATCAAGATAATGTATATTTTAGTGAATGCGTTATCATTTATGGTGAATGCCTGTCGGACTGGTAAAAATCTATTTTTTGACCAAAAATGATTTTTAAAGCCCATGTGGCGTCAACTGCCCTATTGGTTGCGAGAATTGCCCTCATCCACTTTGCGTTCCAAGTCCCTGTGATGATTTGGAAAATAATTTGGACTTTCAAAGATGCAAAAATATCAATCAAAATGTAGACTCAACAATAGTAAAACCTTAGCTTACATTTTTAAGGAGCTCAATTGGTGTATTGACGACTGTAAAAATTCTCAATATGATTGCTATGAGATTTGTACAGATAAATTTCTTGCATCGATGAAAAATTGCCCTTGCTATGAAGGCTGCCCTCAAGGCTGTCCATTTTGCTCGGATTATCAAGTATGTTTTAGTCGACCAAAAGATAGATTAAAAGGAAATTGCCTACATATTCGTATTCTAGTGCGAAGGCGACGGCTTCGTTGTTATTAATCAAATACGGAGCTACCAACTTAGTCTTGACGGTGATTCATACTCAAGAGAATTCCTCTATCCAACCGAAGACTCATCTTATGTCTACCAGGCCGCTCATGCTTTTTTTCAGGGCAATTTTTATATTTTCGGGGGGCAGAGTGACACTAAAAAGGTTAGAATAATTCTTTATATTTAACTCAAGTCAATTTATAAGATTGCTGTCTTAAATGGATGCGCTTTTGAGGAGCTATCGACTCGTTTGACATACAGGACAAATTCCAAATAGACATTTATTAAAAGAATTTAATTTCAATTCACGCAAATAAATGAAAAAAAACATATTTATGAAATTTGAAAGTCACTCATGGGGAAACTCCGCAGTCGTGCTTCCTAACTCCTCAAAGGTTCTTCTTTGCTTTTCACAAGAACTTGACTATAAAGGATGCATGAATTTCGATGGAACATCTGTTGGTGTTGAATCTTACAGAACAAGTCACTTACACTTTATGGGATGCGTCGGAAATTATCGATCAACGATTCTTGGTAAAATAACTTATCACACTCCTTTTTTATAAATTTGTATAGCCGTTGGATCGAATCATAGTGATGGACAGGGTAAATATGTGGACATTAGGGATGCGAACTCAGGCTCATGGTCAACAACAACTAATTTTCCATATGAGGGGTAATCAAGCCACAATGAATTCTACCTAGTTTTTTTCTTATTTAGTTATACTGAAGCAAACTTTTGTCTCGGAGTAGAAGATGCGATGCTGTCAATAGGCGGTTACTCCGTGACAACAGCAGTGTACATGTATCGTGATGCTAGATGGACGAATCTTGGCTCTATGAATAATGTACGTTTTGCTTTAAGAGTTTCATTAATCTTTAATTTATAAGGATCATTATATGTCACCCTCGATCATGTTCAATAATGAAATCTATTCTGTTGGGAGATACGCCGTTGAAAAATTTCAAATTGATGTCAGCAATAACGTCATGACGACTCCTACAATCTTTTATGAGGGAAGCGGAAGCGATGAACCGGGATCGCTTTTATTTGAAAGCATCTACAATTCCTGTACTTAGTGAACTTTTCCTTTTTTTGCTGCGAAAAGTCCTTATAAATTATAAGTTATAATAACAAATTGATTATCATCATTTATTCTTCATTGAGGCAGTGAGAATCAGAAAGAATTTCTCGGTCAACTAGAATTATTTTTAAAACAGAAAAAGTCGAGCCACCGAGAAGTGCAGCGATCGGAACTAAAAGAAATTTGCGCTTTTTTCGCTGACGAATAACTACCAGTAACAAACCAAGCAACAACGATATTTCTAAAAACTCTCCACGAAACAGCATGATAATCTCTCACAACTCCAACACCCACCACCGCGCCAACTTTGCAGTGCGTAGTCGAAACAGGGAGTCCAATAAAACTGGCAGCAAGAACAGTAGATGCAGACGCCAAATCAATGCAAAAACCACGAGAAGCAGTCAAAGCAGTAAGATCTTCTCCCATTGTTCTTATCACTCTCCGTCCCCAGCAAAGAAGCCCTAGCAATGTTTTATGATAAGGGCTTGTGCACCTTACCTAAAGAGATCCCAAGGCCTCCAAAGAATAAAATAGTCGTTGGAGTACAGTCGGAGTCCAAAATAAGGGACACCAAGATAAGGGACTTTTTGGCTCAAAATGCCGAAAATCAGCGGCAGAAAAAAATCAAACTTAAGGGACTTTCTGAGATTAGTAAGCTTTTTCGGTTAGCTGAGAGCCAATAAATGGTATCAATAACCTTGATTTCAACCAGTTTTGCCGCAAACTGAAGTGATTTCCACTTCAGAATATGGTTTCCTCTTTCAAAAATGTCATAAAAGCCACAAAAACAATGACTTCAGCTTATTTTGCTGCAAAAAATATACTTTAAAAAAATTTGGCAGGGACATATTTTTTGCTTTGATGACCCAATTTAAGGGACTTTTTTCGAAAATTTTGGAGCAAAAAAAGTCCCTTATTTTGGACTCCGACTGTATGTCCAGTTTGATTGACAGTTCCTTCAGTCCAAATCAGAAAAATCGCAATCAAGGGGCCTATCGCATTACTGACATCATTTCCACCATGAGCAAAGGCGCCAAAACAAGCGGTCAAAATTTGAAGAAATGAGAAGACAATCTTGTTCGTTCTTGAGTTTTCTAGTTCATCTTCGGTCTAGAAAGCGGTCAGAAGGGAATATAAAAGGAAGATTGCCTTGAGTTGCTCATCAACAGAAGAAATAGAGCTTGTGTCAAACTTGATCGCTGCGGAGTCGAGCACTTCATCGTCGATTTTTCGGTGAATATCGACGATTTCTCCGTTATGAACGACGATTTCGAAGTCCGAATCTGATTCTTCGCGTATTTACAACAAATAGATTCGTACCTTGATGCTTGAGCTTCACATGAGTATCTCTCATTACTTCCCTCTGCAGCTGCATGACCTCGGGAATCCTCACTTTTCGGTCGCCCTAGAATTTTTCGAAATCAAGGAAGAGAAAGCCGACTAACAAGTAGTTTCATTATATTCTCCGTCGTCAGCGCCGGTCGATTCTCATCATCTCGGTACATATCCGCTTCCGAACCTACTCGCCGTTTGGTTTTCATTAATTCTAGAGAAAGATAAGAAGAAGATCATCTGATTTTCATTAAAAATCAATCCACGCGTGTTTCAAAACTTATGATTGGCAATTTGTAAATTGACAAAATGGAGGTTGAAAAAATTGATACCATTTCGCGAGTTCTCGAGTGTCTTCTGCTCAGATGGTGTGAATTGCACTTAACCATTTGATATCCTGACCTCTGGTGTTTTTCGATGGTTTTTTAGAAGCAAAAACCATCATCTCTAGAACCCTTTTTTCTACCTGTTGCTCGGCGCCGATCAAATTCAGAAGGAAGAGAAGTTTTGGGAGACTCGATGATTTCTGGAGTTTTTGCTTTTGGGATCGGAATTGTGATTCCATTTTCCTTGATTTCAGAAATTGAAAATCGACGAAGATGGAGCTCGTCGTTGGTAAAATCGGAAGCGAGAATTTCAGGCATAGATTTGACGTTTTCTGATACCGTTGAGGTCCCTGACTCCTTTTGCTTTGTTTTTCATTTGATAATCAACCCCCTATTTTTAAACTGAAAACATGACCGTAAAGAGCTCTGCCGAGAAAGCCGATTCGCCGCGTGAATGTTCGAGTCTTCAATTTTCTTCTCATTTTTGATCCTCTCTTTGATCAGCGGAACTACGACGCATTGAACTAAGAGCCCCGTAACTGCCCCAAAAGCAGCTGCGCCGATGGGTGGGAAAAGAGTTGGCATGGTATACCAGCCGACGTTTGGAGAGTGATGAAGGGAGGCAAAGACGTTGATGCCTGTCGTGAGGCCGTAAAGAATGGGCAGGGCGATGAGGGATCGCTGGTAGCTGTGCTCGTTGAGGAGGATAAAATGGCGGGTAAACAAGTAGAAAACGCCTCCAACAACAGCCGAAATAAGCGGCGAGACGGTCCAAATGAGGAGAATTTTTGCGAGAATGATCCAGTTAATAGTTGAATAAGCATCAGATAATAGGGCGAATCCGACCATTGAGCCGACTTTTCCAGGCTTTTTCGATGACTTTTATCGGTTTAATTAAGAATGAAAATGGACCATCGTAAACCTTTCCTATGGCATGAGTTCCAGAAACAGGCAATCTCAAAAACGTCGCAAACATCTGCCACATTACCGAACCCACCATTACCGACAACATCCCCACCAAAAGCTCATTCCTCTTTCCTTCAAAAACTGAGACATCAAAAATGTCTTTTCTAATCGTTTCGCCGACATTTGCGCCCAAAAAGACAGCGCCGCAGGATTCAAAGATAATGGCCAAAATACAAGCGGTTTTCATCGAAATAGTTTTTGAACCAACTGTAGTTCCGAAAGAATTTGCAACATCATTCGCTCCCACTGCGAATGCCAGAATAAATGCGATGATAAAAGCCGCTACGACGATATTTGCCGCCCTAGAAATGAGGAAGAGGAAGAAAATATGAACTTACTGTAATGAAAAGCATTGGTCAAAAAAGCACAATTGCTGATCTGGGCGGGTGAAATAATCGCCGCAAATTGGGATTTTGTCGAACATCTTTTTGAATAGATTTCTCTCATAGAAATCGAGAATCAAGAATTAGGCTCAGAGTATTTTTGGCACTACGCACTGAGTAAGTGAGTGTGACGTTTCCTTTATCATTGTCACATTGTTCGTTGAAAAGAAATCAACTACAGTAGTAACTGGAAGAAAGCTTTCTAGTGTTGTTTATCGAGTTTTATTAACCTTGAATAAATACTTGAAGGAATAATCAGATAAAATGTACAGAAAAAAGTAATATTTAGTTGCCAGACAAAATAGCACGCTCGAAAATGTCGGTATTTTTCGCATCGCCGTGGATTTTTCCATGAAGATGCCGCTCCATCAAAATATTTGTCGACCAGCTCGACCCAACTGCCCAAAGAAAAGTCTGAAAATGAATGAGCAAATGCTCTAGGATCGAAAGCCGTACTCTGGAATGAAGACACAATTGCTGATCAATCATTGAGTGAACGTCGTGAATTTCGTCTTTGAACTCGTCGCAATTTTCCAGATATTTATTTATCCAGTTGAAAGAATCGGACCCGGAAAAAATTGTCAAGCCGGGAGACTGTTCCTTCATGATCTTTTTAATTCCATCGACGAAATTTCTCTGATCCGGTGGATGAGCAATGTAAATCACTGTTGGCCGCTCTGACTCGTCAGTTTCTCCGAGCATGAATTTTCCGTCGAGAAATCGATTATGCTAAAAATGCTTTTTATCTTGAAAATGGTCAAAAAAATTACCTTCATTTGACCAAGTGCTTCATAATTGTAGGTTTGGACATATTCAGCGGTATTTTCGGCGACGAATTGGACATCTGTGATGATTCGCTGGACAATATCGCACTAGAAAGTGAGTTTTAGCATTTTTTTTTTCAAAGTTTTTCTTCAAAAAATTCGATGAAAAAAGTCGGTGAACCTGGATCGAAGGCTTCTTCCTACAGTGTCTTGTCCAATCGCCGACGTTATATCTCCAATGAATCGAAACATAATTCATTCCTCCCAAAACTTCTTCAATGAATTTCTCAGAAATATCCCGAACATATTTTGGCCGTTGTGTATGGAGGACAATCTCGCCCATGAGCTTTTGCTCCTCTGGTGTGAGCACTTCTGGATACAAATTATCCTCGTCGTCTTGAATGCTTCCTCGAATGTCTTGGCGAAGATCGAGTTTGTCCTCGTCGATCATGACGTCTTTGAAGTCAAATGCTCGGTATGGCATCAGGAAGAGAGCGCATTTGCCTTCGTTTTTGTACAATTTCTCAAGTGCTTCTTTTGAGTTCGGGAGGAGAATTCCCATCTTTTCAGGGAGCTGGGTCCATTCGGGGTAAATGGGGGAAGTGTTCGAGATGCAATGGTATTCTTCCATGTCGTGGTGGTCTCCGACTTCTTCGATGTCGATATTTGTGTAACCTTAAAAATGTAAGAATTTTTTTTCTGAAAAATTTTTGTCAGAAAATTTGTCGAAAAATTTTTGTCAGAAAAGTTTGTCGAAAAGATTTTGTCAAAAAAATCTTTTCAAAAAAATTTGGAAAAAATTTGAAAAAATTTTTTTCAAAAAATTTTCGTCAGAGATTTTCTTACCTAAAATATCTTGATGATACTTGATCCTGTTCATCTTGTCCCCATGGCAAAAATCTCTCCTCGCCGCCCAAAACTCATCGAATTCATGATCACAATTTTCCGCCATTTCTTCCGGCTCAACAATCGGAATAAACTCCCTCAAAAGATTCAAGTCGATCTTCGCTCCGGCAGCGACGGGAGCAGATCTGTCAGTCTTGGCGGACTCGTCGGAGGCCCAGTGTTTGAAAAATGGAGGCATTGACAAAGTTCGATTCATTTTGATCGCCATGAAAATGAGCTCTCTCATCCCGCGGAGCTGATTGTTTGGGCCCCAGATGTAAGTTCCGGAAAGAAATTTATCGCTCCGGAGATTTGTCGCTGGTTCAATTGATTGGTCAAGTTCTAGAGCGAATTTCGGGCATGTCTCGAGTGGCTGAAGATCTTCAAATTTCGCTTCTTCTGCTGAAAGAGATTCCTCGAGATTCGAAGCGCCGGTGATTGTCTTTTTCGCCCAAATTCCATTTTCGCCAATTTCAACTTCTCCGCTTGTGTCCAAAAACGCCCCGTTGTATTTACCCGCTTCCCCGAGTATATTCCTCAGCTGTTTTCGCTCGAAAGAATGATCGCCAGGACGATGTTTTGAATGACGAGATGTTCCATAAGCGTCGAAATCGAGGTCTGTCGCTCTTGACTCGCCAGCTAGCATTCCTACATCTTCAGCGCCGTAGAAGAGGTAGTCGACTTCATCGGCTGCGATTCGATCTCCTGGTGGTTTCACATGGATCCCTTCTTTTCGCTCTAAATTCAATATTTTGATAAGAACTATTGAACTTCAAATGCTTAAAAATGCGGAAGAAACATTCGAGTAGTCATCACAGCAGGGCGCCGCTCATCGATAAGATTCGATAAGAAAAATATCATCCAATGGCTTTGAATTTTATACGGGGTAATTTTCTGTTTACTATTTTAACAAATTTTTGGATTTACGCCATTAAAAGATTATAATAAAAGAAAATGTATGAAAAACCATAAAAGCTCTTATAATTTAATAAATTCGTATTTTTTTTCAAGGGTCAAATTTGAGAATAAATTGATAGGAATTAGACCCAGGTAATTGTCAACGTTAGGAAAATATACTCTTTTTCTATTAAATTTTCGTATATACTCTTTATATGATATGAATCATATCTACCTGGGAGCCGAAAAGTAGATGTTCGATAAGGATTCCCATAGCTCTTCTCCATCAATTTCTCAACCCCTTTTAGCAGCAGGTCCAAGTGCTCATCTTCCATCAAGTTCGGCGTATAAACCTTCTCAACCATCCCCAATTTGTAAAAAATTCTCGAGCTCGCATGAAGATACAACTCTCTATTGCAAAGATATAGAAGCGTGTTGAGAAGAATAAGGGTGTAACACGCTGTTTTGAAGATTTCGCTTCGATCCCAATATGTTTCTTGGGCTTTTCTCTTTTTCATTATTTTTTCACGAAAAGGGTTGAATTACTTTGCGACATGTTTCTTTTACCCTTTTCAGGCATTGATACTTGGCCCGCGGCGCTTTTTCAAAATGTTACAAGCTGGGAAAGGGACTTATGCGGACTACCGATTCAGATTCAAGCGCTTTTACCATCCAACTAAAGTGTTTATGACTGGATTTAACACACAGCGCACCTGTATTACTAAGCGAGGAATCTCGGGTTTCAGAATGGAAGAGCATATTTCATTTAGAAGTTATCTCTTCTAAAATTTCCGTAAAATCAAGGATCAAAAGATGCTTTCACGGTTTATCAAAGAAGGTATAAATACCATTTCTTCTCGCAATTAAACTAAACAAGGCAAAAATAAAAAAAATGAAAATTTTCAACTTTCTTTTTTCCACTCCATTTTCAAAGACAATTTCTTCAAATGAAACTTGCGTCGGCTTTCTCCAGCTTCCTGATCATGTAAGGCTTAATTTTTTCAGAGCAAAACGAGCATGCAAGACATTGGTTGGAGGAACCCTGGCATACTATGATTCTAAAGAGGAATTCGAGATCTTTTCGGAAAGACGAGAAGGAACTGGTTTTCGCAATCTGTGAAGAAAACTTGTGTCAATTCTGTTCAGAGTCGCAAATTTGTGAGCTAGCTGAGCTATCTAAGCGAGCTGAGCTGAGCTCTCTGAGCTAGCTGAGATGCGCTATCTGAGCTAGCTCAGCTCAGCTCAGCAATTTTGAAGTGAAGGTCAGCTCAGCTCAATGGTTCTTCGAAAAGAGCCAGCTCAGCTCAACTAGCTCAATTTTGATCTCAGCTTAGCTCAAAAATTTTTAGGGAAGCCCCAACTCAGCTCAGCTCAGCTCAATTTTGACCCCAGCTCAACTAGCTCCGCTCAAAAGAAATTTTCAAAAATTTGCAACTTTGATTCTGCTCAACGATTCGAGTCCAAATTTTTTTCGGACTCTCACTCAGGTTTTCTTCACATATTGCCAAGCCCGGAAAAGGACTCAATAGAACTGACTGGCTTGGAATAAGAAAAAATAAATTCAGGAAAAAATTTTTGAAAGTCGAGAAAAACGCAACCCGGACCGTGAGTTTGACAAATTGGGACACGAATCAGCGAAATATGAATTTGGAAAGATGTGTTGCGATCAAAGAAAATAACAAATGGGCCGCGGAAGATTGCAGGGGAAAGAAGTTTCACGTGACGTGCAGATTCAATGATCGTTATTACTGCTAATTCTTTCTACCAAAAAATAAACTCTTCGTTTTTGACCATAATCTGCTGGAAATTTCTTGAGGGGCCGATTTTCCATCAGAACTCGCAATTTTCCAACTGTTACTTTCTCATCAATTCTGATCAAAATTCAGGGCGTGATCAAAAGTTAAAAAATAAAAATGAAAATTTTCCCATCGCTTCTTCCTTTTTGCTTTTCAAAGCGAATCGAGCCAACTGGTTCTTTCACCGATTCCCTCGGAACAAAAGAGATACGTTCAGTATCAAGGAGTCTGTGAACGGCGAGAGCTTCAATTTTTATGTTTTGGGCGACTGGGGAGGTCGGCCAGAGCCACGATTTACGAGTACTTTGCAGTTGAGCTCTGCAAGATGTATGATGAAATACGCCAGAAGCTTCCAGGTAATCATTAATAAAATTGAAAAAACCCGCGAAAATTATTGCTATCGTAAATTATATTTTTAAGCCCGAGTATGTTCTCTCCATCGGCGATCATTTCTACTTCAACGGAGTCGTCGACGAGCACGATTTGCGCTGGAAAAAGACGTTCGAAGAAGTCTACGACTCGGAAGAACTGATGGTTCCGTGGTACCCAGCTATGGGAAATCATGACTGGAATGTCCTCCCGCCACAGGTTGGGGATGATGATTTGCCAAGAAGAGGAAATGGCTGGGCCCAGATCAAATATGGCCAGGATGAGCTTGGAACAAAACGATGGACTCACCCTGGTTCGGAGAGAATAATTCATGATGTTTGCTAAGCGATTTCTAGACCCGTTTTTCACGACTGAATACACGACTGAAGATGGCGTTGTCGTCAAAACGATCATGATCGACACACCGATGTTCAGTGGTGTCTACACTGGTGGTCGACCGAAACCAAATACGGATTCGGACGGAAATAAATGCAATGTGTACGACTTGGATCCAAAATGCGTCAATAACATCGCCCCTGTCGGAAAGTCTCAATAATCAGCTTTTTTTTCTTCATTTTTTTGTCTATATTTTTTGACTTTTGAAAGATCCGAAAATCGCCGCTTGGGCTTGGGAATGGATCGAAAAGGAGCTCGAAAACTCTAATAATGCTGATTATCTCTTTGTCGCCGGACACTATCAAGTCGTTGATACAGAGGGAATCTACGATTATGAAATCTTCAGAAAACTCGAGCCGCTGATGGAGCAGTTCAACGTCACTGCTTATTTCCAGGGCCATCGGTTTAACCTCATATTATTAATGTTCAATTTTGAAGACTTTTCAGACATACGATGGAACATGCACAGAGATCGCCAAAATTGCAGCCTGAGAACGAAACAATTACGAATAATGTCCATTATTTCACATGTATCTCGTTTTTTCATTCATTTTTCGAAGTATTTTTCTAGTTGGAGCAGGAGCCTTGTTAGATACAGGAGCCGAGATGGCGTATGTTCTTACTGGAGGTAAAACTAAACAAATTTTTTTTTCAGACTCATGATAATTTTCAGAGATTCGCCCAGAAGTAGCGTGCCATCCGCGGAATGAGCCGAACGATTTCGACAACGGCAGCGCTATTTGCCATAAATACTGGTTCACGAAAAAAGTAAAATTCTCAGATGGCTAATCCGACAATTTGTTTTTAGTACGCTGGAGGATTTGGTGCTGTTAATATCACAAAAGATCGCGCCCTAGTCTCCATGATCAGCTCCGAAGTCGATAATTTGACAGATGCTTACAAAGTCGAATATTCTTTTGACATAAAGCCACGAAAATAAAAACCAATAAATCCAAAGCAATTACGTCTCGTTAGATCTTGCGGACAATATCAGCAGTAAATCTAAAAAACGTCATAATTATAGCGCGCCTTGAAAAGTGAAGAGTGAATTAACGGCTGGCGACTTTTTATTGCGATGCTACATATATATATCCGCACGCGTTGTCGAGCTTGAACTCAGAGTTTGATACTTTACTCAAGGGTCAAGAGAAGAACTTTTGATCGAGAGAGAGAATGAAGCTCTTACAGTCGGTTTTGGCTGGATCGGCGCTTGCCGTTCAGGAAAGCGGTCGAAAAAAATCTATTGTCGATTTTTCTTTTTTAAAAAAATTTTAATAACTTTATTCGTTAATTTTAAAAACTTTGAAAAATGAAAATTATAGTTTTTTTTTCAAAATTTTTTTATTCAATTTTTGTCTTTCCAGATCAAACCGCTGAAAAGCCACATGGTCATGGAACGCCAAGAGAACCAGCCAAATCTGGAGTTACAAACCAAAAAAATCTTAACGACTATTGGGTCAGCCCAAAAGATGTAAGTCGCGTATTTTTGATAATTCTGTAAAATAATCTGTGAATGAAAATTTCGAAATAAGATAACTCAGAATTACGTTTTTTCTTCTCATAAAAGTCACATCTTTGATTGCGTTGTGGTTCGGGCAATTAACCAGAACTTTAATTATTTTCATTACGAGGCTACTTCATTTTTTAGCCATCGGAAGCAGAAAATGAACGGTTCATATGACCATGATTTAGAGTTTTAATTATAGGCTGATCGACTGAGGGAAGCCGGTTTTGACATGACGTATGTGAATGTCATCGATGAGACGTCTGGTGGGCGAAAACGACGAGGAATTACTGATGGCTACAGTAAGTGGCAGCCGCTGGAGACTGGAGGGCCAGTTATGGTTCCATACGGGATTTTTAGCGATCTAGCGGATCAGGAAGACATGATCAAGGTGGAAACATGAGCATTTTCTGATTAAAACGGGTTGTTTTCAGGGAGCAATGGCAGAAATCGAATCCGATCTTGCCTGCTTTTCCATGCCATATCTTGACGCTACCGAGCTTCTTTCAACCACCTATCCTCATGGAGTCATCTACGTCCTCTCCAGCCAAGGTTGCTACTCCTCTCTTGGAGTCTGGGAAGGCTTCGTCGGGAACACTGGGGCGGTTTCTGTCACAGACTTTGGAGTTCCTGAAACTTGGCAGATCATCGCCCTCGAGCCTAGTTGCAATGGGCACGCAACGGTCCAGCACGAGCTGATGCATGCGCTTGGCGTGAATCATGAACACAATCGGCCGGATCGAGATGAGTTCCTTTCATACAACCCTTCCGCGACCTTCATGCCTCAATCGTACGACGTCATTCCGATCGACGATTGGTTCGATCTCGACAGTCCTCTGGAAGTCGAATCAGTCATGACATACTGTTCCTTCTGCAGTGCAATCGGAAACAATCCTGTTATGACCATCAAATCATCCGGAGCGACTTTCAGCGACGGATACAGAGTAACAACGACAGATGCCAAGCAACTGCAGTGGATGTACTGTGAAAGTGACACGACGAACTTCCCGAATTTTCAGTACAAAGAGACGGCAAATTGTACCTCAGGGGATCTTCTCGGTTTCACGCGGGAAATTTTCACCGACAGAATCTGCGACGGACTTGTTGACTGCGGAGCTGGAGAGGATGAAGATGGAAGCCTTGCTGAGTGTGAACCGAAATTTCCAGAAACCGCCTTGGTAAGAATGGCCGATTAAATTATTATATGAATTTTTCAAGGGCTGTTGCGGTGGTTTCAACATGGGATTTGCAGGAAAATGCGTCTCCAGCGGCGAAACTTTCAATGACAAGGACGTCTTTGATTGTGATGATGGAAGTGCTGTTGTTTACGAGCCCTGGTTCGGAAGCTGGCTTCTGATGCAGGCTGACAAGTGGCCAATTGTTAACGGAGAATATGGCTGGTGGTCGGAAATCGAAACTGAGGCAACTTGCCCACCACTAGGTGTTGCATGGGATGTGACGGTGATCACCCCGAGCTGCATTTGGGACGGCGTGAAGAGTGATGGTTCAGGAACAACCACCACAACAGAAGCGCCAGCGACAACCACGACAGATGCGCCCGCAACGACGACGACAGATGCTTCGGCAACGACAACAACAACAACAACGACAACACCTGAGGAAACAACGACCACGACTGACGCTCCATCAACTGGATCACCAGGGGAATGTACTCAGACCTTCGATGACTCAGTCGTTTCTTGCGACGGTGGATTTTTACAGATTGAAATCCCTCTCTGCTCTCTTGAAGAGAAAGGATTTATGCCAGCTGGAATTTTCATGGGTATCCGAACTTGTTTTATATAAAGCACAAAATTGTATATCAGCACGAATATTTCATAAGCTGAACATGTTTCTAGAAGCAGCTGGTGAGTGCAGAGGCCGAGTTGAAGGGGGCAATTCGGTATTTGATACTCTTTCGCCAAATTGTACTGTCGACCCGACAATGATCGGAGACTCGCTTGTTTACAATTCGACAATTTTCACGAAAGACAATGGAGTCTCCAATGGAATCATTTCCCGGCAATTCGGAATTGTAAGGAAAAACCATCCATTTACTCTTCTCATTTGACTCTCCTAGGAGCTTGAATTCTCCTGTGTTCTGGAAACCAAGCAGACTCTTTCCCTCGATCAGGGAATCAAAGTCAATGTGAACCATTTCATCGTCGATTTGGGCGAGAAACTTGGGTCGTTCAATGTTCGAATGGCCGTTTACGACTCACCTGATTTTGCTGAGCCCGCAAGGTGATTTTATTATTGGGAATTCACGAAAGGACTTATTTTAGTGCCGATCATATCTTCTCGGTTCCAGATAAGGTCTTTATCGAGGTGAAGAATGATGACTCTCAATTGGCTGTTGCGCTTGAAAATTGCATTGCTTTTCCGGAAGATTCTAACGGAACAGGTTGAAAAATCCCTGTTTCTTTTCTCTTATAAAGAATTTTTCCAAGAATATGCTCTGATTGAAAACGCCTGCCCTTCCGATGACTCAACATCGATCATTTCCAGTGGATTGACTCCCGAAGCTCGGTTCGAGTTCGCAAGCTTCCAGTTCGTCGACTCTTCCGCCCCGATTTCTATCGAGTGCGACATTTCAATCTGCGATCCTTCTGAAGGAAACTGCAATGTCTGCATGATCTCTCGAAAACGACGAGCTTTGAGCCTTTTGGAGAGCAAAAAATCTCGCGTCAAAGTCATGATCAAAACAGATTACTGATTTTTGCTCACTTTTTGCATGCGTATTTGTCCCGTTTCTCATTTATCCCCGCTTTTTATTTATTCACGAAAGTTCAAAAAGACTTATTTTCTTTATTATTGTGCAATAAAAATAGAAATCGAAGAAAGCTTATGTGCAAATTGGAGGTAAATGGCAGAATAGGTTTGAAAGGAAAGAAAAAAAAGAAAGGATTTAAACATCTTCGGGCTCTTCTTTCAGTTCTATCGATTCTTCTTTTGGCTCCTCTTTGACCTCTTGTTTTGACCTGCTTCGCGTCATTGGTCGATTCGGGTTGGGAGCAGTTTGCTTTTTCTTTGTCTTTTTTGGTCGGCCAACTTTTCGTTTCGTAGGTTCTTTTTTCGGTGGTTTGGTGGGTCGTTTCTTTGGCTCCGGAGCCTCTTTTTGTGGCAAGAAGCAGTCTTGCTGATCTTTGGTCATCATTTGCCAGTAGTTATCAAAGTGCTCATCAACTGAAATCATTGAAAATCGGGAACAATAGGGGGAAACTTACAGAACTCTTCCAAAAGATATTTGACGGCATTTTTATCCTCGACAATTTTCGCAAAAACTTCTAGCGTCTTATTCGTCTTTCCAACCGTTAATTTTTCTCCAATGCCCATCTGAATATTAGTTTTTTTTACAAAAAGGATTTTAAGGACTTACAATGGTGAGTTCCTTGTTTCGTTTGCGTAAAGCATTAGCACTGACTTTTGTTTGCCCCGAAGCAGCGAGCTTTTATTCGAGTTAGAGAAGCTTTCTAGCAAAAATTCCATATGAATTTAGTTGGAAATTTTAGCTGTAACTCTGGTGCCTTCGCGAAAGTAAGTTGTATGTCGCTTTGGCATTGCATTCGAGCGAGATCTGGTAGGACTTGATCGCGTCGCCGCATGATCGTCTTATACCTCGCCGAGTCTTTCTCCTCAAGTTTGCTTTGCAAGGCCAAGTTGGTGACGTATGTGTGCACTTAGGTTAAAATATGATGACGTAAGACGTTCTGGACTTACTCTCATGTACTGCTTCGTTTGTTCTTTCGAGACAATCAAAAGTCTTTGGCTCTGTTTTCACTTCTGGTGGTTTAATTTTCTCATCTTCTTCGGGCGAATCAAGCAAGGATTTGGTGTCTTCGGAGTCGGAGCCTCCAACGGAGTTGCTGTTCGTTGCTTTTTCTTTAGGCCCGCTTTCTCTTGAAGCCGATCTGAGAACCATCGTGAAGCTGGGTTTTCGACTCGGCTCGTTTTCGGCTGGTGCAAGGATTGTTATTTCATCTGGTGATTTCTCTTCATCTGTGGTGTGCTTTTTTTCTTCTACGGGTTCAGGCTTTTTGGCGATCTTTTTTCGTGCTCTTGAGTTTTTCTGCTTTGAGGACTTTGCTCGTTGATTTCTTTTTTTGCCTTTTTGCGATGCTTGCTTGGTGCTTTGCCGATTCTGTTGGGGTGAATTTAAACATTAGCTTATTTGGTCAAAATTATTTTTAAAAATAAAGGAAATAACTGGGTCATAAGGGCTCATAAATGAATAAAATGTCAATGGCCGTAAATGAGCTGCGGAGCTTTTCTACCTGTCGCTTATTTATGTTTTTCTCTGCCTGAATGCTCTGCGTTTCTTGAGATTCGTCAAGATCGATAATTTCTAGAGCTTGATTTTTCGATGCGCTTTTGACCGATCCCTTGACTTCAACAGGTTCTGTTGGCTTTAGTTGAGTTCAGAATTTTTTCAAATAAAACCGTTTCTTTCATGGATTTTTTCTCAAAATATTGGAACTCGACCTGCTGTCCGAAAGTATAAGTGTCCTCGGGTTCGCTTTTTACCGTTGAGGAGGAAGAAGAAGAAGCATTATTTGGAGATTGATCTTCATCTTGTGGCTCCTCCTTGATTTCTTTGTCTTTTTCAGAAATCTTCTGACAGTCAGCAGGCATCGCTCCGCTTACAGTGAAATATTCTTAAAATCTCTTTTTTTTATTTTGGCTTTATTCTAGCGACTAAGAGAACAAGTGCTGAGAAAAACAAGGAAAGCGATTGTCTAGAGACTTTTTCCTTCTTTGATGTTTTCAGATGGTCAGAGAACTGTTGTTAGTCTGCCAGTCTAGTAACAGAAGAAATTTCGGGTTAAATTTTTTTTTATAGTAATATTTCTTATTCTGTACCTTGAACTGTAAATAAACCAAGGACAAATTTTCCCGCAAAAGACCTCATTTATTTCCCCGATCGTAGCCTTGAATGCGCAAATATTTAACAAAATCGATCTTGGTAGTTCCACTTTGAGGAGAAACGGCAGATACTCAGACCTCTTGATATAAAGAGAGAACAAACCGTAATGGAAATAATCTGCGCGGGTTTTCCGAAAACCGGCTCAAAAAGTTGCTCCAACGCGCTCAGGTGATACCAATTTCAAGATAGAAATCACTTCTTTTAAAGAATTCTTGGCTACAATGTGGCCGATCTCAGCGAAACCATCCATTTCATGTCCGAAGTCTGGTACGATTACATGAAGGGCAAGTGCTCGATTCATCGCGTAATCGAAGAATACCAAAAACATGGATTTCAAGTGAACCAAGACGTTCCCTCCAATGTCTTCTGGGAACAGCTCTACCACGCTTCTCCAACTGCAAAAGTCATCCTAACGGTTCGTGACAGCTCAGAAGTCTGGCAAAACTCATGGAACAAATTTGCGGCGAGCTTTAATACCCAGTTCGGCAACCCAGGATTTTGGATTTATCATCGATTAATTTCGATGGGCTGGTCAAGTCCCAACATGAATCGATTCAATTGGATGATGCCGGAGTGCATGAAAATCGGGTTTTTGCGAAACTGCGATCAGGAGTTCTTCCCGGCGCCTTGGCACATTTTTACGGGGGAACAGCTTATTCGGACGATGCAGCCATACTGGTTCGTAATTTTTTTGATAACTCTTAGGGGTTATTTTAGGGATGGGATGGTCGACCAATACGAAAATCACAATCGTCGAGTCCAAGAAATCGTGCCAGCCGACCGCCTCCTCGTTTGGAACCCAAAAGACGGGTGGGAACCACTTTGTCAATTTCTCAACAAGCCTATTCCTGACTCGCCTATTCCGGTAAAAAAAGAGGGATGGTGTCTGGAACCGACAAAAAATTTCGACAAATTTTGCGTGGGCGGCTACTCGGCTGCTGATTGGCCGGTTTGCCGAATCCAGGCTTCTGATTGGTTGAAAATTACCACGCAAAATTTGTCGAAATTTTTTTGTCGATTCCAGACGCCTCTTTAAAAAAGAGGGCGTTCTAACTAAGCAATTCTAGCACGACAACAAAACGGTTGACAAAGATTTCATGAAGCGATACTTGCTCGAAGGCGATCCTGGCATCGACGCTACCAATTGGGCGCAGTGGTACATGAAAAAAGCCATTGTCAAGGTCGCTCTTCTCGCTGGACTGGCAATTTACGAAAAGAAAAATGACTTTCGTCTGACAAAAAAGCTACTTGAATTTTTGAAAACGAAGGTGACCAAATTTTTCTGACAATTTTTTCCCAAAAAATTCTATAAATAAAACAAAAAAAAACAAAGTCTTCTGCACTGATAATATCCCAGGAGAACAAACACAGAATTTGAACCCAGGAAAACTTGAATGACCTGTTACGTTACGACCTTGCAATTGATTCTTCAAATATGATTTTTGAAATGACAAATATTCTTATTCCGAACTATCTACGAAAGAAACTTTGCCTTCTGCATTTCGAGAGAGATAATACTGAATGGAGATAATTTGCGCGGGTTTTCCAAAAACCTGTTCGAAAAGTTGCTCAAATGCTCTTCGGTATTTTCTCTTCATTTATTAATAAATTATAATTTTGTAGAATTTTGGGCTACAAGGTCGCGGATCTGAGCGAAAACATCCACTTTTTGTCCGAAGTTTGGTACGACTACCTGAAAGGCCATTGCTCCATCCATCGAGTGATAGAAGAATACAAGAAGCACGGATTCGAGGCAAATCAAGATGTCCCCGGGAACGTCTACTGGGAAGAACTTTACCACGCTTCTCCAAACGCCAAGGTCATCTTGACCGTCCGGGACAGCACGGAAGTCTGGAAAAACTCATTCATCCCTTTTCTCGAAAATGTCAACAAGCAGTTCGGAAACCCGGGATTTTGGCTTTACCACCGGACAATTGCCATGGGCTGGACTAGTCCGAACATGAATCGAGCTAATTGGACCACTCATGTTTGAAAAGAACGATTTTTTGTCCATGAAAATTTTTTTCAGGAAGTGATGAAAAAAGGGTTCTTCAGAAACTGCGATCAGGACTTTTTTCCAGCCCCTTGGACTGTTTTTACAGGCGAACAAATGATCAAAATAATGAAACCATACTGGTAGGATAATCGACTTTCCCGATGTCAAAAGTCCAATTTTAATTATATATTATGTTTAGGGAAACTCGACGAAAAGTGAGCTTTTTTTTGGGCTTAGTAGGGAGGGAGTATAATACATATTTAGAAAGCCCAGGAGCTGGGGATCATTTTGACTATTGACAGTAAGGGGTTTGACTCATGCCCCGGGGCACTTTTGGCCTTCCAAAGAGGCAAAAATCTGGTACTCTCGGGATAAGGGACCGTAAGTTCTAGTATCCCGGGTCTGTGGATATGAAACCTTTTCGTCGAGTTTCCCTAATTATGTTATATTAAATTGCATTTTATTATCCAGGGAAGCGGCGGTCGACCAATACGAAAGCCACAACCGTCGAGTACAAGAAATCGTCCCAGCCGAACGCCTCCTTGTTTGGAACCCAAAAGACGGTTGGGAACCTCTTTGCAAGTTTCTTGGCAAACCTGTTCCTGACAAGCCGATCCCGGTAGGAGATTTTTTTTTATCAAATTATTATGACGATTCTAGCACGACAACAAAACCGCGGACAAAGATTTCATCAAACGATACTTGCTTGAAGGCGAGCCGGGAGTTGATGCGATGAACTGGACCCAGTATTACATCAAGAAAGCGATGATCAAGGTCGCGCTTGTCGCCGGTTTGGCGATCTACGAGAAGAAAAATGATTTCCGCCTGACGAGAGGGCTTGTTTCTCTTCTGAAAAGAAACTTGTCGAGATTTTTTTGAACAAAAACTTATTTAATAAAAATAAATAAATAATTTACAAAGTATTGTGCGAAAAAATTGAAGTATTCAAATTTATTCATCATCAGAAAAAGCTTCTTTCGTAATTTTTGCAAATGTTGTGCATTCAATCGATTCTTGTGATAATCGCGGATGATCGAGCTCGTCGATTGTTTCTTGAAGTGTTTCATCCTTCAAATTCTTATTCGCCAAAAACCCTATATTTTCAACTAAACCTTGTTATCATCCGGAAGCTGTCCGTACAAAATCTCATCGGAAATCTTCACCGCTTTGTAGAAAATGAAGCTGAAAAAGAGAAAAAGAATAATCGACAAAACCGTCAGCCAGGGCCTCAATCGTTCCTCCGCAAGCTTCAAATTTTCCGGATGCTCTTCTCTGTACTTTCTTATCATTTCTGGAATGTCGACCAGAAGATAGAGCGTTTCTGGCTCGGTTTCTACTTCGATGCTGATATTTTTCATCTTTCAAATGGGAATATATTTTTTGGGAAGGGCCAATTTAGATTTAATTAGAATTAAGCCAAGTCTTTGCCTGTCTGATTTTTGATGCCCTTCGACAAAGTTGTCAAATCAATATCTTCCGAAAACGAAATGAAGCCAAATTGGACGTTTGAGTCGAAATTTTCAATCAGAACCAAGAAAAATGGGAAAGGTGTCTTGAACCGACAAAAAAACTTCGACAAATTTTGCGTGAGAATTTTCAACCAATCAGAAGCATGGATTCGGCAAACCGGCCAGTAGTATAATGTCTGGCTAGGGCTTAGCTGCAGGCCGCCCTTTCGCCGCGCCGAGTCCAAAATGAAAAAAAGTGAAAAAAGGGTGGATTTTGCGCGCTCGACATATGGGGACCCCGGGGCAAATACTTGGAAAATATCCAGACTTTGACTAGGGTGGGCAGGCCGTACGGCAGGCCGTTTGGACTCGGTGCAGTTTTGGGCGATTTGCAGCCAGGCTCTAGCCAGACATTTTACTCAAGTGGTCGATCAAAATTAAGTGGTCAATAAAATAAAGTGGTCAATAAAAACGAGTGGTCAATAAAAACGAGTGGTCAATAAAAGTGGCCGAAAGGCTCTAGAATCGGGGGGATAAAAATTTTAGCGACGAATTGGAAGCTGCCACCGGAAGTGCTTGGAATTGCTGCCACTGGAAGTCGACGGAGAAGCTGTCATCGAAAGTGGAACCTACTCCGCTGCTGAAACTACAAACGCCGCCCGTAAGCTGGAAAACTCTGCTCTACTCGACGACCGTTGTTCTCTGCAAAAGGTAAAATGAACACAGTTTCAGAAATCAAGAACCTTTATTAGCACAATGGGAGCATGGATAGCGATTGGAGCAGAAATGAAGGCGAGCCGTTGATTGGAGGAGGTCTTGTTGGTCGCTCGCAAATTCACACGCTCGCTGTCGCCGGGTAAAAGTATTTTTCCACGTGACTGGCTTGATGGTACTCAGCTGCTGACCCATTCTAAATGCTCTCATCTGATCACTGCACGCTAAAAGAATTTAATAAAGAATCAGTCGCAAATAAATGAAAATCAGGCTAACTTTTACTCGGACTCTTTGTCTTCCTTGTTGTCTTCGAGTTTCATTTCTTTGGCAAGTGCGTCGGCAGCAACTTTGCAAACTTCCTTGACGTCCTCATCGGTAAGGCTGGGCAGGCGAGGCTCATAATCATGCATAAAGTACTTCAAATCGTCGGGCATTATGCGAAAGTTGTTTTCGTACATGCAGATGTTGCTCTCGAGTTCTTGCAGGTACTCGCATTTCAGTTGACAAATTGGGTTGGTGCAAGCCGCCGCCAAAAGACACTGGTAAATGTCAAAGGAGAGCTGATCTTCAAAGACGTGGAATCGTGGAAAGGTGCCGTCCTTGACGAGCTTGGCGGCAATTTCCTTGAGTTTTGAAATGGTCCATTGGCGGTAAACGGTACCCTGGAAATCTCTTAGCAACAAGTACCCTAGAAGAATTATTAAAAAAGATTTTACCTCTGGCATATTTGCAGCGTCTAATAGCTTTCATTGACATGCTAATATAATCATGGGGATTAATAATTCAGCCTTCCCACACGCCCAACAGTTGTTCTAGAACACCCAAATTGTTGTTGTGGATAATGGTTGGGGTGTTGATGAAATTCCGTATTTTTGCGAAAAAGGGCTCACAATCTCTAGAATTGTTGTCAACCTGAGGCCGAAATTTCAAATTTCAATCAGTCGCCACTCGTTGCTCGACACAAAAGCTGCATTTTGCGCTTTCTACGTTTATCATGAAAACTAGGTCCAAGACCGCTTCCGAACGCCTGCGTGCGAATTCTACCGTGGAAGAAGCAACTGCTGAAGGTAAGTGCGCTACTACTTTATTTGCAGGGAGAGGGGGGGAAATTTACAGGGCCAAAAAAATCTTCACTTCTTTCGCTTCTGACTGACTGACTTCAAATATCTTCTTGTCCTCTTGGTTCTTGAATTTGAATGGTTGGCAGGTCCGATTTTCATTGTCGATCTGAAAAGGGTTAGAGTTTAGAGAGAGTTTTCAAAGAAGTCTATTCTTGTGACAGTTGCGAGATCGTTTAGATTCATTTCAAAAGTTTTCTTTGCAAAACTAAAACGTGTCAGGTTTTCATTTTAGAATGGGAGTCGCAAAGACAGTATACATAGCGTTTCATTTTAATGTCGGTGCGCATGGAATGAACGAGGAGATTATAGTTTCATTTTAACATACGTTGCCATGTGAATGAGGAAAATGGTTGCGATTCATTTTATCACTAAACTTGGGCTAGAATCATTTACGCAACGGGCTCATTTTATTCAAATTCGCTCGGGAATATAGTTGCCAAAGCGGAAATGGTTTCATTTTCTAATCATCTTGGTAACATTCGTGTTTATTGTTGGGATTCATTTCAAAACAAGTGCGGGAATATTGGCGGCCACGGTCTAGTTTCATTTTAAATTCGAAATGTGCATCAACACCAAAGAGAGTATAGTGTTTCATTTTAAGCGCAGGGGAGAAGCTTTGGTACTTTCTCAAAATTTTAAAGTTTCATTTTGTTACGACTCGGACACCACTAAGTTCTATAAGTCTTGATTCATTTCAGAGTTGACAAAAGAGTACCTTGACTATCTACAAGATTCATTTTGGAACCGCAGTTTAATTAAATGGTGAAAGAATACTTGAATCATTTTATATCGTCTACTAAAGGACTCATTTTGGGCGTATCACACGTGATATGTCCAGTTAGTAGGAAATTATATGTTTTCAAATTTGCCATCATTTATTTTGTGGCGGTGGCGGCGGACTAAATATAAGCGTTGAAAATCTTGGAGCATTTTATAGTCGTTGTTGTCTTCAGGGCTCGATTCGCTTTTCAGAGAGCTTGACAAGATATCTCTCGATTCATTTTACAATACGATTTCGACTGCCTAAAATTAGAAAAAGTTAGAGTTAGAGCTAAAATAATTTTAATCAGTCATTTCGGTACAGTAGAGTATGTTTATACTGATTGCATTTTATAAAGGGAACATTGCAGGAAAATTTTTGCTAACATTTTATTATAGGTTATATTGGTCGCTTTGCGGAGGATTTTTTTGTCAGCATTTTATTGCCACGAGAAGTAGAGTAAAGATATTTGACACATTTAATGGATCGGGTTGAAAACGGATAGTACGTTCTTCAAAGGGTTTCATTTTAAACAAATGCCTATCGTAAGGATATCAAGACTCTGGGGTCATTTTATGTGTCTAATGCGTAGAGATTGTACCAAAATTGGCTTCATTTTAAGAGGGCGACTGGAAAAGAGCCTTATGAACAAAACGCTTCATTTTATGAAATGGGGGCTTCGAAGAGGCTTATTGAGGGAAGCGTTTCATTTTACGAATATGGGCGCGTGGAAAAGGCCTCATGAATAAAAAGCTTCATTTTAATATTAGAAAAATTTCCTTAAAAATGAACTTAACGCTGAACGAAACGTTTCATTTTATATTATGGGGCGTCGCGTTTATTTATCTTTTGTCTTTTATCAAGAATCATTTTATTCGTTGTCGGGGATTTGCACTCAAGTTTCCTTGCGTTTCATTTTATAGTCTACAGAACTTAAAGTATACTGGTCTGTTAGATTTAGCTTCATTTTAAACCCTTTTTCTTTAATAAATGACATACTATTGGAATCATTTTAAATGCGCCAGTAGATTTCAGTGCAATAATTTTTGCAGGTTCATTTTAAAAACGTCGATTGAATCTCATTTTCGTGTAGAACATTTAGAATCATTTTAAAAACGGGCAGTATGGAACGATTAACAAACAATGTTTAGTATCATTTTACTGTTTTGATTTTTGATCAAATTAAAGTCCATTTTGAAACATTTTGACGCGTATTGTTGAGAATCATTTCAGTTCAACTAATGAAATTACTAAAAATTTGGAATCATTTAAGCAAAGTTGCAAAACCTAAGTCCCATAGCTGATACAGAATTTCATTTTATAAACATAGATCTTTCACTCTTTCTCACTTTCTAAAATCTCTCGGCGTCTCTCTTTTTTGCAGATCTCTCATTCTAGTCTCTTTCTTTTGCTTTCGGATCTCTTTTCCTTCAAGTCATTTTGATGAAAAGTTGTCAAAGTGGCCCACATTTATGCTCCCCAATATTGCGCCCTCAGCGAAGAACCCTCCATTGATTTTTCTTTTTAGCCGTTGCCGACTCCCCACTACGACCAGCTGCTGGATCCGAGCAATCGCAAGGTAATCCCTATTCATTGTCGATTTTCCGGAAACAAGTCTTTAGACCTTGAAATCGCGGCCCAGCATGTTGCTTCCGCGGCTGCCGATACAAGCGACGCGCTCTCATCGGTTATCGAGGCTGGGCAATCAATTCTGCTCGACGAATCGATGGACAGCTTCCACAATCCACCACCTCGACGAAGCTCCTCTCTTCGCGATCCTGCTCCCTTCAACGCCTCTTCTGGCAACACCACTGGACCCAACAGCTCGTCCTCCTCCGCCGAAAAGACCGTCACCCTCCCACATGTGCGAAACCAATGGGTTAACGAAGGCTCCACTCTCGTCGAAGAACCCGTTGCTCGCCCAAACGACAACACTACCAGCGCCGTCCCCACCAGCGACTGCTCCTGCGAAGAAAAGTCGCCCAAGCTTCCCCAGAAGCGCAACTGGGAAATGGATGGATCGACTGATCCTGAGAATCGCCCCCGAAAGCGATTCCAAGACGGCCGCGCTCCTCCCACCAGCTCCAGCGACGACAGTGTCAACGACACCGATTATCTGCTCGTAATGGGCGCTCCAGGTGCTGCTGAAAAAGCCCAAGAAAAGGCCAAGAGACGTGCTACTGCTGCTGCTCACGCTCGAGCTTTGGAGATTGTCGAATCTTCCTACCGAGCGTTGGCTCCTTCCGACGGCGACTCCTCTCAACCCGACAGCGACGATTTCGATGGCGTGCTCAACAAGAGCGAGCCCCGTCGAGTTGTTGTCAACACGAGCGAGGAGAACGACACACCCAACAACTCTCCTGACAGCGACGGCAGCGAGGAGCCCATGCGCACCACCAACTTTGACCCCTTTGCAAACAGGGGCGAAAGAGGGCTGGACTTGCGATGGCTCAACAAGCACGATCGCGTTGTCGTCCGCCAGCCTCACCGAAGACCTTCCGAAGACGCTTCCGGCTCGGACAACGTGTCAATGGAGGTCCACACGTCCGAGTGGAGCGACTCTTCTGCTGCTGGAGCCTTCCTTGGACATCCCACCTCCTCCTCCTCCTCCTCCTCCTCGCCCCCGTCTGACAGCAACAGCACCCCCAACGCCAGCACCGTTGCCAACGTTGGCACCGTTCTCGCCGATGTCATCGAGGAAATGGCCGAATCGATCATGGACATTTCGGATCTGTCAACCTTGACAGATCCCGAGACTCCCACCAACGCTCAGCCCCCACTCGGAAATGGGCTCTCACCCGCGATGATGGCTGGCGCTCTTACCGGCCTTTGCGACAACGGATTTATCCGTAATATGTCGCCAAAAAAATCGGCTCCGCTCGCTTCTCGATCAAAGGGCCCGCTTAGCCCTGTTGAAGTGGTCTTGGTTCGCCAGATGGATTCCTCGTCGTCTGGCTACAGCTCTGGCTCAAAGAGCGGCGAAGAAGAGCGAGAGCTGATGGACGTGGACCCGATTCTCGCGATCAAGGAGCGAGCTCTTCTTGGCGGCGAAAGCTCAAGCTCCTCCGACGAGCCCACCACCAGCAGTTACAACACCAGCTCCTCCTTCCCAACTGGCTCTTCTTTTGAGCCCAGCTCAATCAGCGGCAACTCCAACTGCAACTCTTCCTCCAACGGCAACTCCTCTTCTAGCGGCAACTCCTCCTCCAACGGCAACTCCTCCTCTTCCAACGGCAACACCTCCACCAGCGGCAACTCCTCCTCAAACGGCAACTCCTCCTCAAACGGCAACTACTCTCCCAACGGCACCGGCAACGCCTTCAAAGGTTCCATCGTCACCGTCTTTGACGAAGTCGATGTTGGCGCCGACCTTGGCGAAACAACCATCGTCGCGCCAGCCACGCCTGCTAACCGATCTGTCGTCACCGTACCTGGCGGCAGCGTCGCTGCTCCCGACGAGAGCGTTTTTGTTGGCGGCGCCGACGTAAGCGGCATTTCTGGCGTCGAGCCCCTCAACGCCACCGGCACCGGCCCTTCTCCCAACGCCACCGTCCTCAACGGCAGCGGCAACGGCGCCAACGGCAACTCCACCAACGGCAACTCCACCAACGGCAACGGCACCTACACCGAGCTCCGATCCGGCGAGAACGGTCAGATTGGCGAGCAGGGCAACATTGTCCTTCGGGCGTACCGACGGGATGGAACTTTGGGCCGGCCAACCGACTTCAACACCCCGCGAATCTTTCGCATTGAAAGCTTTGTCGAGCCGCCACACAAAGGTACTTTCCATCAAGATAATTTAAATCAAGAACTTTTAATCAAATCATTTTAATCAAAACTTTCTTAATCAAAATTTAGCTCCGGCCGACGCGACCCCCTTCAAAAAGCAGCTGGTCTCCCTCAAGAACAACCTCGCCGAGATCTACCTCAACCACGACAACTTCCGCGAGGAATTGGCGAATGGAGAAGTTGGGGCGCTGATCCTCGTCAAAGACGAAAATGGGCGTGTGACCGCGTTCAAGAATAACATTGTCTTGCAGCGACGAAATTAACGGTTTAAACTCCACGGGAGTCTGTTTTCAAAAATAAATTCAATTTATCTTTCATATAAAATGCAACTGATTCTTGATATTGATTGCATTTACGAGTGTCTGAGTCGAGCAGAGCAGGGCTAGAAAGCGGAGCGAAAAATTAGAGTAGAAATCGGAGCGAAAATTAAGAGTAGAAATCGGAGCGAAAATTAAGAGTAGAAATCGGAGCGAAAAATTAGAGTAGAAATCGGAGCGAAAATTAAGAGTAGAAATCGGAGCAAAAATTAAGAGAAGAAAGCGGAGCGAAAAATAGAGCTAGAAAAGTAGAGCTTGAAAAATAGAGCTAGAAACTTGCGAGTAGAAAATGGAGCGAAACTTAGGAATTAAAAACTCACGAGTAGAAAATGGAGCGAAAAAAATTAGAGCCAGAAAAGCCGAGAGCCAATTTTAAAAAATCTCGAAATTCCAGAGAGCCGCCTCGAAATTCCATAGAGTCGCATCGAAAATCCAGAGAGCCGCCTCGGAAATCCAGAGAGCCGCCTCGAAATTCCATAGAGTCGCGTCGAAAATTCATATTTTTGGAAAAAGAGCCAGTTTCAAAAGTGCAAGCTTGCAAAAAGCACAATTCCAAGAGTCACCATGCATTTTTTGAAATTCAAATCTAGGTTGAGTTTTCCCTTTTCGCAAGATTTCGTCAGATTTGTACTTTCGAGAATTGCTCTGGGTTCGTTTCTTGATGGCGCCCGAATACAAAATTACGAAAAAGGCCACATTCCGATGCTTATCAAAGTCCGGATGTTCCCAAGGTCAAATTCTGCTGAGAGAAAACTGCTGATCGAGAGAAAGACTGTGCCGACTGTTATCAATTTTGTGGCGCCTTTGACTCTTTGCCCCCTCTTTCTTTGATAATTGCCGCGTCACTAACATGTTCACTTTCAGCGTGAACATTTCGAATTTGGAAAATTGGTGGTTGCGGCTCCGTCGCAACATCAAGAGAGCCTTCGTCTACCCGTATCCGTCCATGTCACTTGGATCGTAAGTACCAGAAAATTTTGAGACTAGAAATTGTGACTAGTAATTAGCAAAATTAAAATTAACTATTAACTAAATAAAACTAAAATTGCAAATTTAGCCACACATCCACTTCATCCCTGTCCATGCCAGACGAAGAGCGCGACTTGGACATGTCGAATTCGTCGATGGCTAACCAGCTCGCGGATACGCTTCAGGCGAATGCGGAGCAATTCCAGCGACAGCTTCCTGCCCGACACCCTGACCCACGCCGACTCTTCATCTCCCTACTCGATCATCAAGAGATCACGGTCGAGAAGTTTATCATCGTGGCCCACCTCAGCGGATTTCGAGTAAGTTTATTTTGAAACAAAAGAAAATTGGCATTTTATTTTAGCGAGTCAACAACCTCATGTTGTTTTCCTGGTTTTTCGTCGGCTGCATCTTCACGGTGGCGGTGATGATATTGGTTCTTATGCTGTTTCCGGCTCGACGCCGCTGCTTAAGCGGACGCTTCGCGCGCAGCTTGATTGGTTAGTTTATTTGGCGCAATTGCGCTTAAAAATCATTTAGCGCCACCCGCTGGCAACTTGTCAATTTCTGTCCCCCCGATGGATTTTGGCCTCGACGACTTTGGCTTTGTCAACGACCTCGTCAACGGCCTCGTCAACGGCACCGCCACCAACCTCACCGCCATGAACCTCACCGCAAACTCCAGCGTCGCCAACTTTGCCACCTCCAACGACACCCTTTTCATCTACGACGATGAAGATTTCGGCTCCGGCGACTTTGGCTCCGGCGACTTCGGCTCCGGAATGGACGTCGTCTTCGAGTCCTTTGGCTTCGACGAATCCGACGGCGACTACAAGGGCGAGCTCTTTTTCGACATGGTTGTCGGTAAGTTTAAACTTGATTGAAACTAAAATTGAAACTAAAATTGAAATTTTAGGATCGCTCGAAGCCGCTTTTCGAGCCTTTTGGTAAAACGATCGCCTGAAACCCCTCCAAATTGTTCTTCCACGAATTGGCTTCTCCCTGTACATTGTCCCTGGTTAAAAACACCTCGTCTTCATCTATCATTCCATCACTCAAGCTTTTCCTGACCTCGACTTCTTGATCCCTTTCTTATCATTTAGCCTTTCTTCTCGTTTAGCTTTATCATCTTTAGCGTTTCTTCTCGTTTAGCTTTAGCCTGTATCATCATCTCTCTGTTTTAACCCTGTTCCAAATTTCTATCCCTTTAATTAGAACTCTTGTGAAAAATTAAAAATTTCAGGATGTCGAAATCGGCCCAGAAAATGAATGCCAAGCCAGATCTCTCGACAGTGACCGAAGAGTCGACAATTGTCGGCTCTGATGATCCAGAGAAATTCTACGCCCGCATCGATCCGCCATCCAAGCCGCCACCGCCGCGCCCGCTCAAGACTCCAGCGGAATTCGCGCCGCCGCCGCCGCCGCCGCCGCCGTCGTTCAAGAAGCCTCCGCCACCGCTCCAAAAGCCGCCCGATGCGCAGAAAAAGCCCGACGCCGAGACACGAGAGCCCGTACGGGAGCCCAAGCACAAAGTGTTCATTCGGGATCCTGTGCACATTTGTCGGAGCTCGGAATCTAAGCCTCTCATCGAAGCTCCGTCTCTGAGCGTCATCGGCCACTGCGGCGATCGACAGGTAGTGCCCCCTTTTAAGTGAGCAAAATCAAAGCTCAACTTCTAACGGAGCATTAAGGATCCGCGAGAGCTCAACGACTCTAGCGATGATGATGAGCAGCCAAATCGGTACCAGCATCAGTTCCGGAACTCGAGCCGCGCAAGACGACGAGGGCGATTTGGATCTTGCGGACGACCAGCTGCTGCTCTCAAACAGGTAAATTTTTTCAATTTTGCAAAAACTTTCTTTTGACAAGGACAACGACGACTTGGACGCCCTTGCCGACCAATTTGTTCGATTTGGCGTGGCACGATCATCTCCTAAACGTCCACAACCTCCACCTCGCCCGTCTGTTGACCGGCAACGACTGCTCGCCGAAAACGCCAAGGTTCTCACCGAAGCGGAAAGCGCTCGAGAAGCAATGGCGAGCGCTCAAATCAAACCTCCACCCCCGCCGCCGAGTGCCTACTTTGGCACCCCGGTAAGTTTAGACACGGGTGCTTTTGCTGACTTTTACTTTTAGGATGACGAGATCGATGCTTTCTTTGTCCGCGACAATCCCGAGCGCGCGTTTGTCAGCGGACTTGCCAAGACAAACCATCACCGGCTCCTGAATTTCAAGCCGTCGCTGAAGATTGCATGCGCCGACGATCCCACCGCGATCAGCAAGAACAAGTTCCAACTCCAGGTGGTCACCACGCATCGAATCAAGATCCTCGGAGGGCAAGGGCTGCTCGACATGACGCAGAAGTCGACAACAACTACGCCAATCAACTGGGACGGAAGTTTGCAGCACACCAGCAGCGTCCAGCGAATCAACAACTACTACAACTAGTTCCCCTGCACCTGCTCTTCCACTGCTTTTGCTAGTTTAGTCGACTGTGCGCAAAAAAGCTCGCCAACTTGGCTCGCCAACTTGGCTCGCCAACTTGGCTCGCCAACCTGGCTTGAGCTAAAATTTTAGCTAAAATTACAATTTTAGAAAAAATGGGTCGCAAAAAAGCGACCGAATACGTTTGCGAGGCCGTTGCTCGAATCGACCGCGATGCCCGGAAGATCAAGACCGTCGTAAAGACAACTACGAGCCGCGTCTTGCGTCGTAAGTTCAAGTTTCGAGGGGCCCCCTTATTTACTTTAAGCCTTTCGATCCGAGGGAATCGTTTCCTCAGCAGCCCGGCTATCGCTCCGAGATCGTCCGTCGACTAGCGCACCATCGGGCTCAAGTGAAGGCTCGACAAGCTCATCTCCGCCTCGAACGCGACGCGCTTCAACTGGCGCAATTTCTCGCAAGAAAAGTGCCCTTGACGTCGTTTCGGATGTCGTTGACACTGCGTCCAGTAAGTCTAAATTTGTAAAAACCTGTTAACATGAATTTTTAGAATTTCTGTCAAATCAGAATTTGGTAACAGTTGGCGCCCGGATCAAAGATGTCGAACTTCACGCCAGCTATGCGACTCGTCCGACTTTTCCTGCACCTCTTCCGCCTTATTTCAGCCCCTACCAGTACCCGTACCCGTCTTCGCGTCCCACTTCGGCACCTCCTTCTCCGCCTGACTCTCGTGCTCGTTCTCTGCAGAGTTCTCCCATTTACCCACCCGCTTACCACACCCTTTCTCATACGAGTTCTTTTTCGAGTTCCCGTACGGGTTCCCTTACGGGTTCCCATACGGGTTCCCATATGGGTTCTCCTTCGATTTCTCATGCGGGTTCCCGTACGGGTTTTCCCGACTACTGTCCAATCTATCCCCCACTCCCGCCGTTTGATCAATTTCATCGATAGTCAATCCCCCGCCCCACCTTACCGTAAAATTTATTCTAGAGCGATGGAGAGTCCGCTAGATGTCTCGCCTGTTAGAGTTCGGCGCTCTAAAAGAAACTGCCGTAAAAAGGAGCAGCCCCGCACCAAATCCGGAAAACTGTCTGCAGCGATGTCGGAGCCAATCCGAAAAACCGGCAAATACAACCGAAGAGGCAAATTTAACCAAATCTGGCATCAATAACGATTTTTTAGTGCTCTACTCGGCCGATCAGCCCATCTACGGATCTCGTGGCCGCCAAAACGGTAATTTATCGCCAAAAAGCTTTATCTCATCAAAAATTTAGTAGACCCGCCAATCGAAAGGCCAACTCGACGACGAAGTCAGGGCCACCCCCGAATTCCTCTCTACCAGCAGCGGCTGCGACGAAACGACTCGCCAGCACGCCGTGAGCAGCCTCGGCGCCAGCAGCCCCAGCGCCAGCAGCCTCTGCGCCAACAACCTCTGCGCCAACAACCCCAGCGTCAGCAACGCGAGCAGCCACAGCGACAGCAGCCCCAGCGCCAGCAGCCACAGCGCCAACAGCCCGAACGCCAGCAACGCCAACAGCCCCAACGCCAGCAGCCACAGCGCCAGCAACGCGAGCAACGCCAGCCTTCTCCAGCTCGACAAGCGTCTCCAGAGCCAGCTCGACAACCGTCTCGACAACCGTCTCGACAACCGTCTCGACAACCGTCTCCGCAGCCCGCTTCCCCGCTCCCTCGACAACCGTCTCCGAATACAGCGCCGACTACAGCTCCAGCGCCGACTCGAGCGCTCACTGGTGCCGAGCGGTATCCAAACGTGGCTCGCTGGCTCGACTCGCAAGAGGATCCCGAGCCCGACTTGGTCCCAATCAATTCCGTCAAGCGATGGAGCATCGCTTCTAACCTCAACTCGATTGTCGATGACAATCTGAGCGCAGAGGGCCTCACCGGATGTCTCAAGGGCACAAAGCTGGCCAAGTTGCTCAAGGGGCTCCCAATCACCGACAAGCCGGTCCACGTCTTCAACTGGCTTCAGCTCGGCGCCTTCTTCCCCAAATTCAAAGTCGTCGACGGATACTTGACGATTTCGTCGCTGCGAATCTGGGCAAGTCTTTTTCGCTCTTGCAAAATTTTAAAGTGGCAATTTAGATTGATTTGCCGAGCGAAGGCTGGTCATTGCTCAACGTTGAAGACGCCATCAACTCGCAAACCGCCCCCAAAATCTACAAGCACGTGACGACTGCTCCGTTGGTGGCTCATCCCTGGCCCGACTGGCAAATCGACGATCTCGCCAACGTCAAGGCGGCCTATTTGCTCGTCGCCGGCTTCATTCCCTGCGCCACCATTCCCGAATACGACCCGGGAGCCATTCGATGGAATCAAATGGTAAGATTTTCAATTTGCGACAAGAAATTAACAAATTTCAGGAGTGCCGAATGTCTGGCACTATCAAGCCGATCCAAAAGAAGCTCCTCCGCTACAATTTGGAGCTCAAGCTCTATCAGAGCGCCATCAGCGAAAACGAAGAGCAAATCCGCTCTTCGAAAGAAAACAACGACCCTTCCGGTGAGCGAGAGCGCTTCAAAACGCTCTTTAAAGTTCTCCGCGGCCGCGACGCTCGCTCCGTCAACGAAGTACGCCGAATCGACGAGCCCATCTTGTGGGCCATTGGCAGCACCGCCCGCTCTTTTGAACACCTCGTCGGCTGGCTCCCAAAGCGCGCAATGGCGCAAAATCTTCTCGCCGCAAATGCTGCTTCTCGACCCACCGAGTCCGACGCCTTTTGCACTTTGGTAAGTCGATCAAAAGAGCCAAATTCTAATCAAAGTTGTAGTTCAACTAGCTGCCGCCGTCGCCACTTTCGTCGCCGCCGCTGCTGCACTCGCCGCCGATAAAAGTGCCATCCCCACTACTAACCCAACCCGACGTACTAACATGCACCCATCACTCAAAACATTTTCCTGCCCGTTTTTCAATTGATACTTTTGTGCTTTTAAATTTTCGCTTTATTTGACTGTTTAAGATTTAGTTTCTGCTTCAAACTTTCCTTCAAATTTAGTTTTGCTTCGATTCCGTTTCCTTCAAATTTAGTTTTGCTCCTAGATTCCGCTTGTTTCAAATTCGTAAAACTAGCTTTAAATTGTTCAAACTTGTGCCACTCTTTCTCAAACACTCAATCTAGACCACTCAATTGTACTTGCGCTCTAATCAAAAATTTTAGAATTATGCTCGTTTGGTTGATCTTGGCGGCGAGCTTGAGCTCACAAGAGATGACAAGCGAAGAGCACCGACGATACTGCAGCCGCTTCGTTAATCACCAAGACCTGATTTGCCGGAAACACGCCCCAAAGCCCTCGTCAACTATTCCGCCAACGCTCGAGCCGCCGACGACCGAGCCTTCAACGCCCGAGCCGTCTCCACCACCACCACCAACGCTGGAGCCGTCTCCACCGCCAACTCCAGAGCCAAAGTCGTCCAAGGCCTCTTCTCCGTCCAAGCCGACTCCTCCAACTCCCGAGCCAACGTCAACGGTCAAGACAACATCCATGTCAACTTTGCCGGTCGAGACAACTTTTGCCGAGATCCCAACGAGCAGCAATCAAACGGACTCGCCAAGCCCTACGTCGCCGAGCTCTACGTCGACGAGCCCTGCGCCACCGAGCCCTACGTCGGGACGTACGTCATCTGTCGAAAAAGGAAAAATTAATTTTCTCACGTGAGTACGCTAGGTGCTTTTTCTCACCAGGTACCCTGAGCGCGCGGGGTACCCTGGCGCGCATATGGTGCATTTAATTTTATTTTTTCATTTATTTTATTTTCCTTTTTTGCACCCCGTGTGCGCCAGGGTACCCCATGCGCTCAAGGTACCTGGCGTCGCTAACCACCCCGTAGGCTCTTGTTAATTATCGGCCTCGCTTTCTCCTTTTTGGTGGTATTGATCGTTCTTGGAATGCATTGCCGGCTGGTGCGCTCACGGTACGAAACAATTCCCATGGAAGAAGTCGATGCCGAAGGTGAGGACCCCTATGAGCTCAGAAGAGACTTTGAATATTTTGCAGCTCTTGATGCAGAGAGGACAAACAGAGCCACCAACCGTCGAGCGGAAGAAGAGGAAATTGCTGCAACACGTGCTGCTGCAGAAAATGCCGCTGCTGCTGCCGCTGCTTCAAACCAGCCAGGAACCTCCGCGGCGACCTCGTCAGAAAGTCAGCCAACCACGTCAACGACCTCGCCAGGAATCTCCTCGGCGACCTCGTCAACGACCTTGTCAGGAAATCCGCCGACAAATTCTCCACAGCTGTCCGAAGAGTCCTTTTCAATCGAGACCGAAATTTCAAATTTCGAGAGCTCGCGAACGCCGCCCGAAAATCGAAGCTCTGCGCTCCAAGCGGTAAGTTTTTACGAAAATTACAATTATTGATTTTTAACTCTTATTTCAGAAAACGCCGCAACAAACAATGGAGCAATATCTCGCCAGCCTTCCGCCCGATGTTGTCGAGCACATTGACAAGTACGAGTCCCTCAAAGCCCGATTTGATGTCCAGTCGCCGATTACAAAGAAGCTGGCAAAGATTACGGTGCCGCTGAAAAAGCTGATGGATGCGCCGGCAAAATTTGGGATTTTGCGACGACAGCTCTTTGTGGAAACGCCGTTTTCAACGCCAGTCGCTTCGCCTGCTCCCTCGGCGACTCCGTCGGCGACTTCATCGCCAGAATTTGTCTCGGCACTTCAGTCGCCGATCGCATCGCCCGCTCGTCCAAATTTGTCGCTGCTCTCCGAGGAAGGAAACGACTACTGGAAGAACGAGTATTGGAGCAACTCGCCAGTCGCCAAGGTTTCACCGTTTAGCGTTGTCGAGCCAAAGCAGGAGCCGACGACGGAGCCAAAGCTGGAGACAAAGCTGGAGCCAAAGCTGGAGCCGCAGCCAAAGCCAAAGACGGAGCCAAAGACGGAGCCAGAGACGGAGCCAAAGCTGGAGCCAAAGACGGAGCCAGAGACGGAGCCAGAGACGGAGCCAACGACGGTGCCAAAGACGGAGCCAACGACGGAGCCAAAGCACACTTACGCCGCCACCGAATACGAATACGACTGGCGATTCGGCTGGCAATATGATGATGGGCAATTTGTGCCGAAAAAAGAAGAACCCAAAGTCGAAGGCGGCGTCTTTTACCGCGAAATGGAAAAGCTTTTGGATGAATTCGACGGGCCCAACGATCAAGAATTCACCTTTATCGATGGGCTGGTTGCCTTTGGAAACTATATTTCGTAAGTTTTAGGCCTTTTGATTTTTACTCATTTTTGTCTAGAAAGCGAACTCAAGCTGCCACCACCGCCAACTCCTCCACCGCCTGATTGCTTCCAATTGTGCCTCTAAAACTTTAAATTTTTTCAAATTTTCAAGGTGCCATTTTTAGTTTATGACATATGGATCGGAATATTGCCTTGACGCCGGAATCAATTCAACGTGGCCGCGAGCGACTCGTCCAGCGCCGACAACGACGACGAGAGCGACATCAATCATGGGTTCAAGGCCACTCGGATGGTCTCAACGTCCCAATTACCCGGAGTCGGTCACGCCGTTCTTTGTTGCAAGCCGACCCAACTCCGCGTCCAGCAACACCAGCGCCCCCACGTATGCGGGAGTCGTCACCACTGGCTCGGCCCTTCCCACCTTTGTCCCTCTTGCCACCAGTCGAGTCAGATCAAGAAGCGTCGGCCCCGCCGCCGCCGCCGCCGCAAACAACAACGACAGCGCCAACAACGGCGCTGCCAACAACGCAGCCTCCAACAACGACGACGCCAACGGCCACTCCAACGGCCACGCCAACGCCAACTCCACCAGCCACGCCGCCGATACGGGACCTGGTCAATCAAACGTCCGCACTTCTGGATCCCCACCAAAGACCAGCTACTCCATCAACGACGGCGGTGACAAAGCGAATGAGCGAGCTGAACCCGTTCGGTCGCAAGAAGAGCCACTTCGAACGCCCATTGTCAACTCCACCGCCAGTCCTTCGCTTACGGAGCCTAGCCCGGTCTCCTACGAGAGCGACAACGATTTCACCATTCTCGAGCGAGCCATCAACAGCGTCCTCGACTCCTCCAGCAACTCTGAACAAACTGTCGTCGGAGCGGGCACTGACAACAGCCCGGAAACGAGCTCTCGAACGAGCTCTCGAACCAGCCCTGGAACCAGCCCTGGAACCAGCCCTGGAACCGACAGCACCGCCAACGGCCACACCAACGGCAACGCCAACGGCAACGCCAACGGCAACGCCAACCTTTTCGACAATGCCGCCCCAATTTGCTCCCGAGTCGAATTTGTCGATCCACCCAATTCAACTGGTGGCGGTATTTGTGGCGATTTTCGCACTTTATCAGATGCTCAAGGCGGTTTTCACGCGAAACCAGCAATAAGGTAAGCCATCGCAGTCAACAGATTTTTCAAGTGTATTCTAGTGCATCAGGGCTCATTCCAAAAGAGCTCTTTTACGCGAAAACTGTCCCCCGCAACACCTGGGTCGACTACTCGTCTTCGCTGGCGAGTCATGTGCGCGAAAACACGGGCATTTTTACTCGAATGCCGACTTCATTCAAGGGCGAATTTGGTTTCACCGTTCTCCCGCAAGTTTGGCCTCTTGTCGAAGCAGACGCACTCTTCAATCAACTGCTCGACGACATTCTCGTCTGCTGCCACCAGGAAAAGACGCTGACCTTGGACAATGTGCACCAGCGATCGTTGCTCTCCAGCCACTTGCTCGATTCGATTCCGCACTCGAGCCGCTTTGGCGCTTCCATTGCGTAAGTTTTTGCCGCTTTGCGTATACTAATCAGTGAATAGACTCGCGGAATTTTACTTGGCGGCGTGCGATTGCAAGTTCATTCCGAGGTCTTATTGGACGGGGCGAGAAGAGAATGGTGATATGAGAGCCGTCAGCTACCTTGGGCGAAATATCTGCTCTTCAACAAACTCGCCACTCACCAACGACTCGACCGCAGCACCAGAGGACAGCGAATACTTGGTCGGTATGTTCTAATTCTAGCAAAGCAAAAACTCACAAAACGGTTTAGGTCTCGACGTTACAACCGAGCTGACATCGATTATGCAAAGCATTTGCATGGCGAGTTACTCGGAAGTCAAGTCGCGGCAAGCGTTTTCACCGACTGTGCATGAAATCGACTGGACGACTCTTCATCGCAGCGACGCATTCGCCCATCTGGTGACCGTTGCCAACATTGTCGACTACACGTACAAGGACCTGGCGCTTCCAATCCAAAATCGACTCGGCCGAAGATACCACGATTTGGAAACTCCGCGAGTCTTTGGAACATTTCTCCAGGTCGAACTGCCGAAGCTCGCCAAGGATCTTGCTCTGCTCAAGGGCTACTCCTTTCACCACAACTCGGAAAACGTCGCACTCTCGATGCTCGGAATTATTCGCCAATTTTTGGTGAAATTTGTCGAAAGCGAAGAGCAGCGACTCACCAAAGTGCTCTCCTTTACAGCGCTAGAAAAGGAGCTCGTCTTTCAGCCGTTGGAGAATCTGTCGCCCGAGCAGCAGCAATCCCGACGCGTTCTCCTCCGCACCCACAAGACCCTGCGCGGCACGTGCATCGCAAATCACAGGTGAGTGAAGTTAGAATTATGAGTGACTCATAAAGCTATCTTCATTCATTAGGCACACAATGTTGGTACTGCTGGATCGACTCGCCAACTTTTACGTCGTCTTTGCGCTGCAAGAAGATCCGATGCTCCGCCTTAAATCTGTCCTCAAGTACGACCACGTCATCAACCAAACGCTCATCACAAAGAGGCGATCGCAATTTCGATCCCTTTTGCAAACGCTGGGCATGGATGCAGCCGACTTTCCACTCTACTGCGAGACAAAAAAGCTCGACGGCACAGGTAAGCTTTTTGCGCCCTTTGCGCTTTTTTGCACTTTTTGCACACTTTTTACCAAAAATTCTAGCGTTTGACATCAAGCCGCCAAGCCCGCTCAAGCGACGTTTTGATCCAAGCCGCCTCGTCGCTCCCAGCCGAAAACGAACCATCAGTTCCGTCTTTAGAAGCGTCGTCGGAGTTCCAACTCGTCGAGCCTCTGCACGTGCTTCATCCGTAGACACCGCCGGGGCGTACGCCGCCACCGCCGCCGTCAGTACTGGCGCCACAGCTGCAAGCAGCGCCACCGGGGCGTACGCCACCGCCGCCTCAAATAAAAACGACCCCTTTTCAGGTAAATCACCAAAAAGCACAATAGACAAATAATCAGATTTGTTTTTCTAACGCCCTTCTCACGATGAAGTGTCTTCAACCAAGCCATAGCACCCAAGCAAGCCTGTCCTGCAGTTCAAGAATGCACGAACATTATATTAGAAAAGGATACACGTGTGAAACAAGTTCAATACGGCTAGGAATGTAAGGAATGTGAGAGATATATGCGCGGCCCCTTTTTGGTCTTTTTTCTGTGGCACCATTTTTTACACCTTTAAACTGCTTTTACTGGAACATTTGTACATTTTCACCCTTTTTCGCCTTTTTATGCTTTTCTCGTTATTTATGCTTTTCTCGTCATTTATGCTTTTTCGCCATTTATGCCCTTTTTCGCCATTTATGCCCTTTTTCGCCATTTATGCTTTTCTTCGTTATTTATGCCCTGAATTCATTTAAAAGCAAAAATCCAAAAAAATCTCAAAACCTCTTTTTAAACATGATTGAAACTGCCAATAAACATTGTAAATATTCATCTTAAACAATCGTTTTTTATTTACAAAAGTTGAGCAGGTTTTGCGCACATTTAAAGCTAGTTTGGAAAAGCAGAGTTGCAGAAAAATGAAGGTTGAAGCAGGGTTAAAGAAGCAGAGTTGAAGCCAGGCAGGGTCGAGCTAGGAATGTATCCACGAGGGCGGAAACGTGTAAACGACAACTTGGTAAGCGAGCAGGCGATGAAGGCGCACATTCGAGTCTTGAAACACGTTGCGCCGCTGAAATGTGTTGATCAAGAGTTTGTTTTTGAAGGCGTCGGGTTCAAGTTCGTGCACAAGTTGATCAATGTCGGCGGGAGTTACAAGAAGTTCGGTGTCGTTTACTGAGCCCCAGGTGTTGGGGTATACAATCCTCACCTTGGGGCTCATTTCGTGCAAGTTTCCCTGTCGATCGCGCAATCTTCTAGAGCTTATGGTTGTGTAAAAGGCGTCGACTTGAACGCGCAGCAGCCCATTGAGATTGTGCGCAATTTTTCTCACCGTTTCTTGAATATCCCACGTGTTGAGCAAAGTGATGCTGTACCGATTGCACAGTTCGTAATGGCGTTTCCAGCGATCCCCAGCAAAGGACATTTTGTGATGGTCCCAATGATCTCCTAAAATTCTCTGTGAGCCATAATGTTGAAAATTTATACTAGCGTTTCAATTTTGCAAAGTTTAAAATTTGAATTTCTAGTTTTGGTGAAACCCATGTAAAACAGCTCGTCCGAACTTACGTATAAAGTAAATTGGCGCATATTGTAGCGGAGAATCTAGCGCATACAGGCACTCCTCTTCAATCGGCTCAAAATATTCTTCGGGGTCGGGATAAGCGCTTTCCATGTTGTTGTTGGGAATGAGCTCGTTGAGAAACTTGATGTCCGCCTTGGTTCCCTCGCCAAGATTGTCGCTTTCGCTTTGCCAGTTGATAATGTTTCTCGAGGCGGGATAATACCAATCGAGCTCTTCTGGCGACAACTCGTAATCATTTTTCTCGTCTGCATCTACTGGATTGCGTGGAGGCCTCAACGGAACAGAGCGCCGATACCGACTTCTTTGGCGCCGAATGTACTCGACCGTTTCACTTAGACGCTCGCGAAAACCTCTCATTCTGCAAATAGATTTTTATGGCTACTTGTATTTTAGTTTTTATTTACGGCTACACAGTTGAAAAACGAATTGAAAAGAGCTTGAAAAGACAGCTAAATTAGAGATCCATTTGCACGCCTGAGGGGTCGAGTAGTGACCTTGTCCGGCATAATCAGTCGTTTTGTCAGTATTGGGTTAATGACCTTGCGCGTTGTTGTCACCGTCTCCATTCTGTCGCGCTTTCGATTCCACAAAAACTGGGCCACATCTCGCGTCACTCGCTGGTAATAATCGATTCCAAATACAGCACACAGAAACTCGTAAAACCTATAAATTAGTCGGTCTGTTGTGTGCGCGGCTACTTACGAAAGCTGAATCTTTGTCTTGCATCCCTTGGTCGACTTTTTCGTAATTTTGGGCTCCCGTACGGGCTGCGCAAAAGTGTGCAAAATCTCCAGCGTTCGATGCTCATTTCTTGGGTCGACAATTTGCTTCTCCAACTCGCAGGGCTCTTTTGGGCACAATGCATAACACTTGGGCGAAAGTGTTAGAAACCAGCCCGATTGGATCGATGCCTCTTCTTTCAGCAGCCCCGGCTCCTTTTGACTTTCCACCGATTCTCCAGCAAACCATTGTGGCTCGACAGCTTCCTCCCACATTTTCACCAAGTGTGGCTTGACACATTCTTTTAGCGTCGCTCTTGTTCGAGCATAGGCCAGCGAGTCTGTGTCGCAATAGCAAAATTTTACAGTTCCAGGAATCATGAAATCCTTGATAATGTCCTTGAACTGCAATAAATGCAGCTTCGAGTTTTGATAAATGGCGACTTGGATATGAAGTGCCAAATTCTCAATAACGGTCGACTTGCGCATGACAACTTCATGAAGCGGGTCCATTGCCACATCCTCGACGCGAATCGGTTTATAAGCTTTGAACATTGAGCTTTCAAAGCACTCGCGGAGACGATCAGCACCGACAATTTTTGTATTTACAAAGCGATGATTTGCTTGCGCAAATTTTCCAACAAACGAGTTCAAAAAGAGCTTGTACATGTTTGAGCCGGCATCGTCGCCCTTTTTCTCGCACTCGATTCGCTCCTTGACCATTTTGTTGACAAAGTTGGCAAAGGGCGCTCCTCGATAGTAGTTGACAAAGTACTTGATTTCATACTCGTAGCCTTGGTCAATCAAGTATGCCAGCATATCGCTTGTGCACAAGTAGTTTTCCTTGTTGTAGCAAAAGATGTTGTCTTCCTTGGGAAACATTCGCTTCTTGACATCTGGGGGAATGATGCGGTCAATGTGTCCTTGGCAGTCTCCAGCTTCGAGTTTTACTCGCGCAAAAATGGGCGGAATTTCGGGATGGCGATCATAAACTTCTTGCGTCGCCTTCAAATCAACCATAATAAAGCCAAAGAATTGCGTCTTGTTGCCCTCGATGCGACGAGCAAAGGTTTCCCTAACGTCATTTTCGCCAACGACTTCGTCAAACAAAAACGGATAATCGGCACTGTAGAGCATCTCGGGACGTTTTCTCAAAATGATCGACTTTTCCTTGACCCATTCACAGTGGTACTTGATGCGCAACACGTGGTGAAAATTTTGTGGGCCTTGGAGGCCTTGAACATGTTGCCCGTCTAGAGTAGGCTTTCCCCAGTCTTGCATCTTGTCTTGCTCGCGCAATGTGTCGACAATCGAATGGATGCGCTCAATTTCTAGTTGGACAATTTCGGGCGTCGAAAGAACCTTGTTGACAAATTTGCCATTGACAGAAACTCGACGTGTTCTAGCGGATTTATAGAGCACTTTTTTGCAGGAAAGAAGCGGACACGGATGAAAATGGCAGCCATTGTACTCGACAAGCAGCTTTTGAACAATGTGCTCGCCATCGCTGTTGGTGAAAATCTTTGAAAGTGTAGCAAAGCCGTCAATCGAATATCGCCCAATCTTTTTTTCGACAAAATTGTAGGCATGTTTGATGCGATCGCCCATAAAGTTTTTGTTCAAGTACTCGAGGTAGCGGATCGACTCGAGTGAGGGATTTTCCTTTTTGCGATAAAGTGGAGTCGCTCTAAAATTGTTGAAATTGCTCGTCTGTCGCTTGTACAGCATTCCGGCGCCAATTGGAAGCGGTTGACGAGCCATGTGTCCATACAAAGCATTGAAATCGTAAATTGTAAAGTCGCAAAAGGCTTCTCCATTTGTAGATTGCCACAGCTCTTTGGGAAGATCGTCACTGGGCCCATTGAGATTAACTGCTCGGTGAACAGACTGACAGATGCCGCCTGTAAGATTTTCGCGCAAATCATTGTAAAAGCTTTCTGCCTCTTTGGGCGGCGAAATAATTGGCGGCAATTGTTCATCATAGTGCATAAATGCTGCAGTTTGGGCAAGCTGTGCAATTGAGAGTCCTCCATGTGCGCCAAGTCCAAAAACTTCGAGACACTTTTTCGAGTAGGCATCAATCGCCGCGGTCAGCAATCGCACGTCGTTTAAATTGTAGTTGACAAGGAATTGCACCATGTGCATGTTTTTGACGCTTTTCGCAATCTCATCCCAGAGGCCAAGACTTTCATTGTAGGCTTTGGGCGAAATGTGAAACATTTTTTTCACCGCTTCATTTTCAGCATCGCACTCGTAGCAGTCGCCCTTCCATTCAAAATGCGAATAAATGTACTGGATCATTGTGGGAGGACAATCTGGTGGCAAATCTTTGAGCGCAGGAGAATCGTACAGTCGCTCGAGACCAAGGTACTCGTCGAGTTTTTCGAAAAAGTTGAGCTGCGTCCACTCGCCCGATTCAAACTTGCTCTTGATAATTGAATTCATTTCAAGCGCGTGATCTTTGCACGGAATGTAGAGCGAAGACGAAAACGCTGGATAGGGCGGCAATTGAGTTGTCTGATACATGGTTTCCATGTCTGTAAACAAGTCGTAGGGGAAAATGCCTTTGGAAAAGGCGGCAGGATCCAAGTTGAACGATCGAGCAAATTTTTCAAGAGAAATCGGCCCCACGTGGTTCATAAAATCCCGAAAACTTATTCCCGCACACTCGAGCATCATGTAGCCCCCGTCACGTTTGATTATATTGAGCTGATTTGATTTCCTTCCAACAAAATCATACAGTACCGACGTGAGCAGCGGCATCAATATTCGCAAGTCGTAGCTTTCTCCATTCCAGGCGTAGCACTTGAGTTTGAAAAATTCTTTGAGGTAGTTGAGCTTTTTGCGAATGACGCCTTGCTCCTCGGGCGTAAATTGATCCTTGGCATCTTTGCTCAGCTGGTAAGAGTACATGTCGATCCCTTGCTGAAGACATGGAGGTAATTTTTCGGCCGCGCGCTGTCTCAGCTTGGACAAATACTTGACGAACTTGGCCGCCATAATTATGCCACTTTCGTAGTTGAGATCTTTTCTCAAAAACCATTCCTTTTCTCCATCGCTAGTCATGCAAGCAATTGAGACTACATTGTGGAATTTGTGATTAGAGAGAAGCGGCTCCTTTTTTGGGGTTTTTGCCCTTTTTGACTTTTTTGGGCGTCGCAAATGCGGCGGCAGTGCTTGCATTGATCCATTGATTGAAACACAATTGTTGTCGACTTGCATTTCCTCGCCGCCGCCATTGTCCTCGCCGTCGTCATCGTCGCCATTGCCCTCGCTCTTGCCGTAGTCGTTGGTGTTTTCGTAGCCATAGATTGACGCAATTCGGCCAAGCGAGTCGCTCGACATGACCGATTCTATGTCGTAGGTTATGTAAAAAGTTTGGACAAATTGCTCGTGTGGCAAATAACCATCTTTGACAATTTCTTTTATAAAGTCGGTCACGTGGCGGCCGCGCACCGTTTGCGTGATAATTCGCCTCTGCTCTAGAGTGCACTTTTTGATGTGATCTTTCATTCGAGCGGGGCGATCGTTTGTATACGGACAGTTTTGGGTGGGGCAGCGCGGCATATCTTTCACTTCGGAACTTTGAAGCACTCGCACGCGGGTATTTTCGTCAAATACATTGGGCACAAGTCCACCCAAATTTCGTATCGGCTCGTCGTCGTCGTTTTCAATATCGGTGGCATCGCTGTCGTACTCGGGAAAAAGGTCAACGTCGTCGTCACCGTCAGAGTCGCACCGCTCGTCGACGTCGGTAAGGTCGCCATAGTCGGCACAGTTGTAGTCGTCTTCGTCTTGCATGGCAGCGGCACCAGCGGCGGCACCGCCAGTTCCAGCAGTGGCGATATAAGTCCCAGCAAAACCAGCCAATTCTCTCAAACTGTCAGGATACTTTTCGAGTCGACTTTTTCGCCAGTTGGGGTGAGCAGCAAGGCCAGGGTTTCTCCAGGGCTCGGCTTTAAGGCGCTTGTAGCTCACGTTGGCAAATTTTTCAAATTGGTCCAAAAAAGTGTCACTTGTGTGCCCAGCGACGAGCAGATGCAGCTGCTTGTGACTTTTGAGCGGCATGGCGCCATAATAACAACGACGATCGCGCACATTATCGTTGACAACATTGCCAGTATAAAGCATAATGTTGACTCCAAAGCGAGATCTTATCCGGCCAAGAACACCATCGGAAATTGAAAACCGCTCATTTTCCGCCAACGTCAGCTCCTTTTTCACGTGCTCGATTTTCAAGTCCTGCTCTTCCCGGCTCAACTTTGGCCATTTACAGTTGACAATGGCTCTCCAAACAGAAATCCAATTTTTGTCAAAATCTTCTGCCACGCGGCGAGTTGGAATAAAATGAAACGTGCCCAAGCGATGGAAAAATGGCCTACTACTCTGCAAAACAACAAGCGGCCGATCGCGGTCAAGTTTTTCTAGCTCGCCAAGCACGTTTCGAATGCAACTAGGTCCAGACGTTCTGTAGGGCCTATATGAAATTCCCAGGGGCGCATAACGTCCCCCATACAAAATGTAGAGATCAATTCCGAGTCGCTCTTCAATACGAGGAAAATCGCTGCGTTTTGGAGTGCCAAACTCGGCAACCAAATCATCAACATTGACATCCACAATTTTATCCCACAAGGCGCGCGAAATTGTTTTTGGCTGCTTACCTCCAGACAGACGGTGCCAATTTATTCCCAGCTTGACTGCGTGGTAAAAGTTGGTCTTGCAGCCTCCATCATCATCATCGGAATCAGAGGAATCATCGGATGTTCTTGAACGAAATCTCTCGCCTTGACGATTCGAATACAAAAAGCGATTACGGCGCTTGCGAGCACCTTCAGATTCATGCTTTTCACGATTTATTAAAAATCTTGAAACTTTCATTTTTCAATAATTGAATAAAAAGACTTTTTCAATAAAACAACATTTATTAGAATATACACATGCATAATTAACCCCTTCGTCTTCGTTTTGGAGCAGCCTTGGGAGGCGGTGGGATAGTTTCGGCCCTTCGCTTTGTGCCCCTTGCAGTAGTTTTCATGACCCGAGTACCGCCCACCACAGATGCCTCTGAATAATAATAATAATTAGTGAGTTCCCAAGTGAGTAAATACCTCGAGCTTTGGCGTCCAAAAACAGCTCTCGCACTGGCAGCCTCATAATCATTGCATCCCATTGTTGCACAAGCGTATCGGCAAATTTGATTTTTGCAGTAACGAGCGCAGTTTGACCTTCACCATCATTGTCGAAAATGAGCGGCACCAACCAATTTTGCCCTTTAAAGACAAAATAGTCGAGTCCGCTAGCTGTAGCTGCATTCTCCCATCGTCCATTGTGTTTCATAAAGTTGATGTAGTGCTGAGTTGCAGTTGACCAAGGAGATCGATATGCAGGCTGACCATCAATGTAAATGGTAAATTCTTGAATTTTGAAAAATGGATGTTCCATTGTAGTCTTTGAGATGCACTTTTCAAATGTCATTTGACTAGCTTGTGAATAGGGCATTCCTGTGAAAATTATCATTTTGGGAACAGGTCCTGCGCTCAACTCAATGTCGTACTCGCTCATTCCAGTTCCAAGTGTCTTTCGGGTGAATTTCGGATAGTAAAATGGAATAACACATTCACCATCCCGTCCAGTTGAAATTGGTCTTTCGGCATCAGTTTTGGATCGCAAAAGACTGATTCCATCAAAAATTTCGAGGCTTGAGTCGCTCCTTTGGATCCAGCTTGTTTTCCCTGAAAAAGTAGATCATCTTTTCGTCTTCGGCAAAGTTTTCTTGTCCTTCAATTTCTTCTGTCTTGACCATGTCTTCGATGATGTCGTGGGGGCGCCACCATTTTAGATCCGTTCCATTGGCAGCCGTGGTTTTGATGTCGGTTGCCTTGATGTTGACTTCGTCGTCGCTGTACGGGTCCAATTCAGAGTTGAACTTTTCAATTACCCGTTTAATTTTTTTAGCCTTTAATTTTTCAGCGCAATCGCATTGGCCCGCATTGTTGTGCTGCCCAATATTTTTCAAAAGTTTGAATTTCTTCGGGAAAGGGCATTCTGACTTGATCTAGCTGGGACATTTTGGCTCGGCACTTTTGAAAGTTGGAATGGCGCATTAAAGCATAACACTGCTCATTCATTGTAAGTTCAATTTGTACTCGGGTGCCGGCTGGGAGCACTCGACCCTGTCTGCACAGGCCGTGCATAATGGGAGCCCGAACTTCGTACTCGTGAAAGAGTCTCTCATACGGGATCCAGATCTCGTATGCCGTCTTCTTTGACAAATTTTTGCTTTATCTCAGCCGGCTCCCATAGCTCGGTGGCAAACTGTTGCCGATTCTCGACCAAATTTAGCTTTTCCCCTCGAAATTAGTGTGATGCACTTTGAAGCGCTCAAGTTCGGGCCCTCTGCATCAAAAGTGTCAAACCTTCCCTGGGAGAAAAGCTCGACTTCTTGAGCCACTGTTGATTTGTTGAGTTTGGCCTCACAGTGGCTATAGTGGCCATACTCGGCTGGGTCAAAAGACGAAAAGAGCCGAGTATCTGCAATGATAAAGTCCATTTTTTAATGCCCTTGGACAAAATATCATTATCGGGCACATAATTTGAGGGCATTTTAAAATTGCAGCCAAACATGCACTGCGACAATTTAAGACTGTACTTGTCATCGGGCACTTCAAAACGGGTAATTTCCGGACAGTCATTTTTGCCGAGTCGCGGCACTACTTTGTAGCCCTTGTACGGATCCAGAGTTTCTTTGAGTTCGCGCTTTCTTCCGCGAAAGAACATGAGATTTCCATAATTTTCGTTTGCCATTCTAAACGCACTGCATTAGACAACTGAGTTAGACAAGCTTTTTCAAATATTCCAATATACGAGCACAATCAATAAATCGGAAAACAACGAGGACAACATAGGTGACGAGAATTGCCACGAGCATAATCATCTTCGTCTTCGTCGCTTGGCGCTGGCTCGTTTCTTGGGCCGAGACACTATTCCTCGTTTCGAGAGAGACAGTACTTTGCCTCGGGTCGTCACAAGGAATGCAATCGGCGATTGCTTCTTCTTGCTCTTTCGTCGGCGCGCCATCGAGTGCGATTATTCCCCCAATCTTGACTGAATAAAATTTTAACCTTTACAAGTCACCAAGCGACCAAATTTACGACAGTTGTAACGACAGTTTTTACGACAATTGTAACGACAGTAATTAAATTTCAGTCTTGTCTTTAACAAAATTAATTTCGGGTTCGTAGTAACGGCGATGCAAAGTTTGGCCCTGGGGACCTCGCAAAGAGTAAGTTGGTTCAAAAGTTCCAAAGTGAATATCAAAAATTTCGTACAATTCTTTGGTCCACTTTGCGCGCGCCCCTTTCCTAAAGCGGGATGATTTAGCTGCAGGTAAAGTGTCGAGAGGGATTCGAACAAGATCTCCAATAAAATATTTGGAACTTTTGCCAGTGCGTTCTTCGTACTTGCGCTTGAGTTCCAAATAATCAAAAAGCTCGCGCGCATTTGCACGATTAACGCTACTGGGAGCACGATTAATTGCGCTATGCACAGAATTATTGTAGGCAACATTGACATCTTGAAGAATGTGTATCCAGCGGCGAATTCCGTTGTGCGATGCGAAATAGAGCTCCAAACGATCTTCCAGCGTGCGACTTAAGTTATCCGTTTGAATTTAACAAATTAAAATTGCATGCAAAAGCTATCAATTATTCAACGCACTTGAATCGCTCAGCAAGAGCAGCTTTTACGCCGGTTAGCTTTACGGGCGTCATGTTCCAGTCGTCGAGCAGAAGCGCAACTTCCCCCTTGAATTCGTTTCCTTGATCCGTCATAAACATGGTGTGCCCAGGCAAATCTAGCGTGGAAAATATGTCGCCCAAAAGCTGAGCGCATTCGGCAGATGATTTGGTTTTCATGGGGCGCACAAAAGATTGCCGAGACAATCCGTCTACAACTACCAAAATGTATGGATAGCCAGAGTTGACGGTGGCATCGTTTTTGTACGCTTCGATTGTATCTGCATAAAGACACGTGTAGAGTCCAGTTGCAATGACGGGATTTCGCCTAAACTTTTTGACAAGCGGCTTGTGGCGAGAAAGCACTTCATTGCGCCGCTTCATTTTTGCCACATCGAGCCGCGAATATGCAGTTGGCTCGTTGAAATTGTAGAATAAATGTTGACTGTTGTTGGGTTGTTGTTGTTGTTGTTGTTGTTCTTGTTGTTGATTTGGTTGTTGCTGGCGTTGTTCCCGCTGGCGTTGTTCCCGCTGCTGCTGCTCATTTCCAAAAATTGGAAAGGTCCTTGATTGGGGCTCCTTCGGGCTCGGGGTCGCTTGATTCGCGCGATTCGACTGAGTCGGAGTCGACTTCTTCGTCGTCGTCGCCGATGGTGGCGGTGGTGTGACCAGGTTCAACTTTGACTGCGGTGACCTTAGGTTGAGCATCTTTGCTATTCTTCTGGATCTCTCCAAATTGCTTTCGGAATTGGGCAGACCGCTTTGCAAAACTGTCCTTGGCATCATGTCCGGCAAATCCAACGGGTTCCCGAATTGATCTACTGTCCGTTGGCTCGAGCTCGGGCTGCTGGTGGGGATTTCCATCGGCTCCGAAAAAGTAGTCTTTTGGGTACCACTGCTTGGTTGGAGCAAATCGAGGAAAGTCGTCTTGCCGCTCTTCTCGCCCCCCACGCATTGGGTCAAAAAAGAAAGGCCGCGGCTCTGGGTGAGCAAAGCCGGAGTAAGAATCGGTTTGACGACTGTAGGGCCAGTTGGATCTCCTAGCCCTGCTCTGTTGAGCTCCTCGGTCATCGTATCTTGCCATTTTGCCGCCGCCTGGACTGGGTTCAAATCGGACCCGCTTGGATCTGGGTTCAAATTTTTGTTCAAATTTTTGATCAAATTTTTGTTCGAATCTGGGGTCAAATCTGGGGTCAAATCTGGGGTCAAATCTTGGGTCGAATCGGGGGTCAAATCGGGGGTCGAATCTTGGGTCAAATAGGGGTTCATAATAGTCGGGTTCGTAATGGCGAGGTTCGTATTCGCGAGGCTCGTATCTTGGCTCGTATCTGGAATCGTGCCTTGGCTCGGGATGGGAACCATGCTTTGGTACATGCCGTGGCTCGTGCCTTGGTTCATGCCTTGGCTCGTGCCTTGGCTCATGCCTTGGCTCATGCCTTGGCTCATGCCTTGGCTCATATTCGCCTCTGGGCGGTCCAGCGGAAGTGGAGTTTTCCGCGGCCGGCCTCGGGGCCTCTTCGTTGTCTGCAAATCTTTTTGGTGAGTCTTCTGATTCGACTTCGTATTCTTGTTGCGTCGGCTCGATGTCAATGTTTCTAGGCCTGTAGGAGTACGATTTTCCCATTGGAATGGCTCGGTTTGAAAATCTTGCAACCATTTGGGCGGTTCGCGTCTCCTCTTCGGTGTAGTCCGGGTAGGGTTCGCCATTTGCGCGAGGGCCGCGGGCCCTTACCCTACCTGTGTCGGGATTGTACTCGATGTCGTCAAACAGATGTCCAAATTCAGTTGGAGTCAGACTAAAGTATACACTCGCTGTTTTCATTCACTCCCATGCGCCGCGCTCATTATGCCTCTCTCTAGTAATCAATCTAGGATTAATATTTAATTCTCCCTTAAATCAGTTTTTTCATAATTTTGAGTGCGCCACCTACAAAAATCGGACCCAATATAAACTGCGGTTTCATCTACAAAAGTACAAAAATGTCTTCAATCATGGAACAACTCCGCCGGGAGCAAGAGTCTCCCGAAAAAGAGAATTCACTTCCATCGCCCTCTGATAATCGGCCTGAGCCGTCAGATTTTCGCGTACCTGAGCCGCCTCAGAGAAAACGAAAAAGGAGCAGCTCCCCATCCCCAACTCGAATCAGCAAAAAGGCCCTCTTGGACTTTTTATTCGGCGCCGAAGATCAACCCTCAACTTCGAGAGCAATCGAGACCACTCCTGAAGACAACAACGACAAATCTCAACCCAAGTCGCCAAAGAAGCGCAAGCACATTCCTCCACGACCAGCATCTAGCTCCGACGACGAAGACGACGGTGACGACGAAGACGACTGCACCCCCGAGCCTTCCGTCAAGAAAGCCAAAGCCGCCCCCTACACGCCGACCTTTATAAAGATCCAAACCGCGTTTCCAATCTTGGAGAAGGAGGAGGAATCTCTCTCGGCGCCATTTTTGGCGCTCATCGACGGACACAAGCTCTCCAATCCTCCCAAGGGCACCTACTGGATCAACTTGCTCATTGAGCGAAGCGTTCGCAAAGACACGAGCCCCCGATTTGATTTTGAAAAGCTGTTGAAGCGAGGATCGCGCATTCAGTGCGTTATTAATCTCCACAGTTTTAATCCCAAGAAGCGAGACGACGTCGAGTTCAAAAAGTACTTGCCCACAGTTTTGGATCAAGGAGGAAAAGTCGTCGTCTTTCTGCGAGCACGAGTCGAGCCCAAAAAAGCCCGAATATCAACGGGCCTTTGAGCCTAAAGGCTATTTCAAATCCAAGTTTCTCTTGCCACTCAAGTCGACAGAATGATCGGCTCAAGTTTTCTTGGTAAGTACTTTGGGGACACGCGGCTCAAACATCCATTTGCGGCGATTATTAGCGGAAGTACGGGCACAGGCAAGACCCACGTAGCTAAACAGCTCATTGAAAAAGAGGGCATAAGGGGAAGAATTTCGACCATTTATTACTTTATGCCCCGCCTGGAGCCTTTGAACATTAAACCCCCAGCCCATCAGCGATTATTTTTGATGGAAGGTCTCCCCACTAGAAAATGGGTTGATGACACGTTTAAAGAGACCCAGCGCGACACTCTGATTATTTTCGACGATCAGTGGGCAGAGTGCGTTGAAAACCGGGCAATCGAATATCTCTTTGTTTATGGGAGACGCCATCTGGGGATTAGTTTAATTGGCATCACCCAAAATTTTTATCAAAAGTCGAAAAGCTCCACCCTCTATCGGTTTGAATTTTCTAGAATTGCCTCAACTAATTGTTTATTTTAGCAATTGCATGACATGCTTTGTCTTGCTGCCGAATCATGTAGACTCGTCAATCAACGCCACCATCGCCACCAAGCTCGGCTACAGCGCCTGCTACAAAGCCGCCCGAAAGCTCTTCAAAGAACGTCGATGCCGGTACCAGTACGTTATAATTAGAAAAGACGTAGAAGATCCGACGACGCCGACCTTTTATACAAACGCCTTTTCTGACATTCCCGAGTTGGGGCCAAACCCCGTCTTCTTTGAAGAAAACGACGAGTAACTATACGATTCGGCATTCATTTGTAACACTCTTTTTCTACACTCAACCGCTTTATCTACTTTCAACCGCAAAACAACAAAAAAGAATAAATGTTTTTATACAAAATTAGAAATTGTATTTGGTTTTTTGCAGAAATACAGTAGCGAGTTTGGCAAAGTGACAATGACAGTAAACAATGCAGGCCAGCAAGCCAACAAAGTTTAAAATCGTATCAGCAGAGCAAAACTCGGCACACGGAGCGGGTCTAAAAATTGCGACCGCAAATATCAAGGACGCGGCCATTGGCCGATCGGATCAAAATTTTGACCCGCTCCGCGCGCAGATCGTTGACAAGGCGATGCTCTTGGGTCTCTTCGGCGTCGAGGATGTCGCACATTTCCTTGGCGAAGGCGGCGCGCTCGAGGACGGTGTTGGCCTGGGTGAGGCGGAGGAATCGAAGGTTGTCTAAATAAAAGTTAGTTGAGCATTTTTTCGAGCTACTCTTACCTTCGAAAATAGAAGCGCCGTCGATGCAGTAGCTCAGCTGGTCAGCGTCCACGTCGACAAAGTTGACGCCATTTGGCGCGCGAGTGGGATACTTGGGCGCGGGAGGAGCCAACGGAACTCGCTGAGGCTGGGCCTCTTGGTAGGTGCGCTGGTTTTCCTGCTGTCGCTGCTGCTGTCGCTGTGGCTGGGGCTGCTGCTCGCCCTTTTTCTTGCCGCCAAAGAAGGACATCTTTCCTCGGCCAACTTCGGGAGCTTCAGCGGGCTGGGAGAGCATTCTCGAGGCAGCTGCCAACTTGGCGCTTGCTCGTGCCAAAGATTTGGCGAGGTTGGTTCGCTTGGCCGCCGTTGTCTAAACAAATTTGTTCTAGAATTGTTTTTTCAACACTGCAGCAAGCTACAGTCGAAGCAAGCTACTAGCCACAGTCGCAGCAAGCTTCACTTGCGAAAATTTCGACTCACCTGCTTGGTCATTTCAAAAAAGTAAAAATTGATCCTTGCTGTAGGGTTGCAAAAACCAAACTGAGCATTTTTTTGCATTTTTCACACTCGCCAGGGGCAGTTCTAGAGAAATTTATTCAATTTTTTTATTGAAAACAACAATAACAAACAGGGTGCAGAGTGGGTTCTAGAGATTTTTAATTTTCTTCTTGGACGACGACGGGGCGCAGAGTTTCTTCGACTTGGCGACCGTTGAGCAGTGGATCGGCGGCTTGTCCTTGCGGCGGCAAAATTGGAACTGGCATTCTATTTGCGCCAAGAATGAATCTCGGTCGTCCAAAAGATTGGACCTGAAAATTTTCAAAGGGCACATCGTTTGTGCGCGTACGAACCCGGTCAATAAAGATTCGATGGGGATTAATGTCGGCGCGGATGATTCGAGGAAAGACGGGATTGTAGAAGCTGTTGCGAAAATCTTGGACGAGCGAGGCGTTTCCATTGTTGCCAGTGACAAAGAGCACACCGTTCCAGGGAATTTTTTCGCGGCAACATTTGACGCGAAAAGGTGAAACCGCGTAGTCGAATTCAACATCTCCACCGCCACCAGTAGTTGCAACATAGAGCTCACGTCTGCGCCGGCGCTCGGCATCGAGGCGACCAATGTAATCCTCGAGGCGATCTGCGGTGAAAGCACAACAGCCGATTTTTTGCTGGCGAAGTTTCACTGTTTTTACGCTTTCGGTGAACCTTCGCAAATCGTAATCGGTCATTTTTTCTAGCTCGTACTGCTCAATCGGAAGAAATTGGCCAAGGATGCGGCGGACTTGATCGTTGGCGGTCTCTTGGTCAAAAGTTTTGTCCTTGTAAAAGCGGTCACGCAGCGTAGTTTCAGCAAACAACACCAGAGTCGAGTTGAAAAGCTTGTTCGAATAGCCGCTGAATCGCTTTCGCATGTCGTGAAAATAGGTTTCGTAGCGCGGGTACTGAACGCGATTGTAGGGCATTGAAAATTTTTGATTTTTCAGCGAGTCGGCGTCGCGAGAGTATTCAATTTCGTAGGAGCGGCAAGTGTACTCGTTGTTGCTATCAGTCGTGTGCATCATTGTGGGGCGATTCGAGTTGAGCAGCGGGCCACTTTTTCGAAGTCCTCCTTGAGCAATGTCGACAACGGGAATCAGACATCTTTGGCCCTTGGTCGAGTAGGTTTCCGGATCAACTAGAATTTATTAGAAGGTGAGAGAACATTTCAACATACCGGTGACACGATGAACTACAATTTTGAGCCCAATTTTTTCGACGCCATTTTCCCTGTATCTCTGAGGAATAAATTCAAAACTTTCGTCGCTGGGAACTCCGCAAACTCGAGTCGGGCGAACTTCGATTGATCGGAATTCGTCTTCATAGTTGACGCCGATCAACGGTACTTGGTTCAGGCTAATCTTTGAGGCAATTTCCACCTTTTTCATGGGCATTTTTAAATGTGACAATTGAGTCCAAAATTCCACCCAGTCCAGCTCCACCAGTGCTCCTCCACTCGATATCCATATGCCGAGATCAATTATTCAGTCCAACGGTATTCCGCTCAATCGAAATCTACTGATAAACGGTTCAAAGGATACAGCACGTCAGAGAGAGATCATTCATCGGCAAGAGAAGACATCATTCATCAGCCAGAGAACAAAATGCCAAAACGAAACTTTAAAAAGTCTTTTCTTGGAGTCGACGGCAGCGTCTACTGCTACGAGTGCTACTTGGAAAATCGACCTCACGCTCACCTCATGTTCAAGCCCTACATCTTTTGCTCCATTTGCAAAGCCGAGTTGACTTGGAGTTAAAGTCTCGCAGCCAGCGTGCCAGTTTGGCGCAGGTAGGAAAACCTAAATCAAGGTCTTAGTGGTCCCTCGAGTTCGATTCTCGCCAGTGACCAAGCTCTTTCGGGGGCGAAACGAGAATCAAAGCTTATTCCGGCGGCTATTACGGCGGCCGTACAGAGCACCAGGAAATAGCTGACACCTCAGCTCAAGCTACCCGCAAGGAGGAGGAGGAAACCGGAGTTGGAGGCGCGGTAGACAATCAAAAACCACCAAACTTTTTTTCATTTTTTATTGCACTAGAATAACAATTGCACTTGAATAAGAATTGCACTAGAATAAGAATTGCACATGAATTTAGAATTGCACTAGAATGGCACGTGGGAAATTGCACTATAGGACACGTGGGAAAAGAGTAGGCGGGAAATTAGTAGGCGGGGATTAGTCAGCAAGCACGTGGACGACAATCAAAAGAGAACAGAGATGGTGCTGCCAAAGGCGTTATTGATGGCAGCTTTGCTTCCGTAGCTGACCGTGTAGTCGACGATATTTTTTTCTTGCTGCTTGCAGATGATCTTGAGCTTCCTGCGCAGTCGCTGGCTCTTGGTTCGCAAAAACGGCACATTTTTCTTTTGGAGGGTTTTTCCAATCTTTTTCGTAAAGCCCTTGAGAGAAAACATTATTCAGTTGCTGTAGATATTGATTTTAAATGACAACTAGAAAATTGGAGCGCATTTATACCTACCTCGGTTTCTAGCGCCAATTTTTCACGCCTTGTGTTATTGGAATTTGATTTAATCAATTTAGATTGGACCGCAATCGAAGCATCATCTACATCCAGCATCTACATCTTCCGCCAGCTGTGCCACCATCGTCCTGCAATAAAGCCTTCTTCCGCGAAAATGGGTGCAACTTGTCGTTATTTATGCAGATAAGATCTTTTGAAATTTAAAATTTCACGCCCCAGGATTCTAGAGCCTAGCGGCCACTTTTATTGACCACTCGTTTTTATTGACCACTTTATTTTTTATCGAACGATTTATTTTATTGACCACTTAATTGACCACTCGAGTAAAATGTCTGGCTAGAGCCTGGCTGCAAATCGCCCAAAACTGCACCGAGTCCAAACGGCCTGCCGTACGGCCTGCCCACCCTAGTCAAAGTCTGAATATTTTCCAAGTATTTGCCCCGGGGTCCCCATATGTCGAGCGCGCAAAATCCACCCTTTTTTTCACTTTTTTCATTTTGGACTCGGCGCGGCGAAAGGGCGGCCTGCAGCTAAGCCCTAGCCAGACATTATACTACTCCGGCCAATCAGCAGCCGAGTAGCCGCCCACGCAAAATTTGTCGAATATTTTTTTTCGGTTCCAGACACCACCCCAGAAAAGGAAGTGATTCTCAGATTCCGGGTTTTCATTGGCCGGTAGGTCAAATCCAGCAATCTTATTGGTCTTTCAAAAGTACACTTCTTTTCCTTCGTTTGTGCCCAAAAAATGCATTCCCTGATTAACTGAAGTAGGAATTTGAAACGAATGATTGAACTTTATTTGTGTTTAGTTACAGGCACTTGAAAAAATATAAATACAGAAAAAATGAATAACCAAGCAAAAATCTTCATCGGCCATATTTGTATCCTTCTTGCCACGGCATTCTTTCCCTGAAAAATAATTGTCAAAACTAAAGTTAGATCTCGTCAGCTTAAATTCCATTTCCTTGTGATTTTAACCCCCATTGAGGTAGGTGAGGTATAAACGGAATTGGCGCCGTTGTCTTACGTGAAAATTCTGTTGGTTCCGCCACCTGGCCGGTGATTCACATTGTCCAAAGTTCCACACTTGGATCGAGTTTGTTTCGGCCGGAATCGCCAGTTCGGAAGCTGCTCGAATTCTTCATTGTCTACTTTTATGGTCTCGAAATCATTTCCCTTTTCATGTGGCTTGTCAAACAGATTCTCTTCCATGATTTCAAGACCACTTTCTTCGTCTTTTGACATTCTATCTCGTCGCGGGCCGTAAATTACTTTTGTCTGAATCAATAAAAAGTAGCGAGTTTATAATTGCGGAAAGATTAATTACCCTACTGGAGATGGAATTTGGCGCATTAAATCGATATTTGATCTCGTTAATGTCTTTGTCTCCTCCGCCCGGAACGTGATCGAAATTATCTATGAAGATGTTTATATGAATTAAGGACCCCTCCGTCAAATGGAAAGAACTTTTTCAAACTTTGATTTCGGAGTGATACCCTTAAGATTTTCGATAATTTAAAAGATCGGACTTTTAAAATATTGATGGTTGGCTAACCCTAACCCTAACCCTAACCCTAACCCTAACCCTAACCCTAACCCTAACCCTAACCCTAACCCTAACCCTAACCCTAACCCTAACCCTAACCCTAACCCTAACCCTAACCCTAGCCCTAACCCTAACCCCAAATATATCACAATAAAAGAGTACCTAAAGAGCCAATTTTCGACTGAATTGGTTGATCCGTCCATTTTGTCGGCCCCATTTGGAAAATTTCTTCGTGACTTCGGATCGAAAGAGGATGAACAGCGGAAAAGCGAGAGTTCGACATTCGGGAGCCACGAGACCATCGGTCTGGCGACGACCTGCCGGAAAATTGATTTGTTCTTTTCACGGGTTCGAAATGGAAAAAAAGATTCTCTTCCATGATTTTCTTTATCTTTTTGAATTTTGAAAACCGTGTCCCATAGCCGGAACTGTCGATCGAGTTCGACAGTCGCGAATAGTTCATTGCTCTTGATCTGCGGAAGCGTTTTGGCAGATACGCGTCCTCTGCATAACTGGAGCCGTAATCCATTCGCTGGCGCACTGCATAAGCTCGTAATGCTGATGCTCTGTTTACCTGAAAATCGATTCAAGATGTTTCCGTGATTCTCGTTTCTGATTGGCTTAATTGGATGAAATGATGAAAGTTTTAATCGAGTCGAAAATTGAGAAGCCGCTTGCGGCTTCGAGTAAAAAAGAGGAAAAAGCCGCGCTTCGCGCGGCTTCAGTTCTTTCTTACTCGAAGCCGCAAGCGGCTTCTCAATTTTCGGTTCGATTAACACTTTCTTCATTTCATCAAAAAAGCCACGAAGAAATGAAAATCGCGGTATATTATTTTGATTCTTACCGGAGGACCTTGCATAGATCGCTGACGTTTGGTTATTTCGGGCCCTGGCGAAATCGCTTAAGAGAGTTTTTAAAGATCGTTTTTCACATGATTACAGTATCAAATTTGAAATACCGTCGGAGCTAGAGTTAATCGGAGGTAGTCGGAACGCCGACGGTTCAGTCTCGAGCGGGTCCACTGTAAGTTCGCCGGCTTAATTGGAATCCACATTTTTGCCGGCGCTCAATTATCAGTATTCGGTTACAGGGTGGTTACTGTCACGCGGAGGGAGTGTTAAGAAAGCTGACTTTTCATGTTGAAAGAGGAGCTACAGTAATCGAAAGTCAGAGTCGAATTGATGTCTCGGACTGTTGTTTATACGCCATTGTACTTGTTAAAAAGCTGCTTGAAGCTAGAACTTAATAGAATGGGCTAAGCGCCTGTCTCACAAAAGCTTGTTTGCAAAAGCATAAGTGCCTAGCGAAAATAATTAGCTACTGCTATGACGTCCAAGAAAACAGGAAAATTGGCTCAAAAACCTGAGAAGAAACCTGACTCAGGGTTCTAAAAAGCTTCAATTAGACCCTGACTCAGGTTTTTTCCTGAGTCAGAAATCATGAAAGTTGAGATGTCACGTGATTTTTCGATCACTTTTTTCAGCTACAAGTTTAATCCGCCCGAGCAGATGAAATCTGGCGTCTGCGGTTGGATTTAATTGAGTTCGGCGCGCTACTGTTAGTCTATTTTCTATTTTCTCAGGTGGCAGTGGTGAGCTACCTCGAAGCTTAACGATAAAGATCCCGGCTTTTTTACGCGGAAGAGCGGCTTGGTCGGTGGAATGGATCGTCGCTTCCGAATCACTAAAATTGAAATTGACATTAAAATTGCCCAGATGTTTTCTGAAAGAAATGTCATTTTCTGTCAGAACAGAAGCAAAAAAATGTCTTTCGAAAAACGCCTGTGTAATCAAAAAGCGAATAAATTGGCTACTGCCAGTAGTTGCCATGAGGATGGGAGAGTAAATGTTTATGAAGCGACTTCTGATAGAGCTCCTAATCGACGCAATTAAACAATTTTCGACTCCCGTATTGGCCCAATTCGGACAGTATCAGACAATTCCAAACTATGTTTTTCTTGATCGCTATCAGGAGCTGTCAGTCATTTTGAGAAGTACTTGACAGTACATACATAGTTCCGAAGGCAAATTTTTGCTTTCAGATGAAACATTTTGACACTTTCCCTCTCAAATTTTGAGTCAGAATTATACTTTTTCTTCTCGTAAATAAGGCTAAACATAATTTTTTTGATTTCATCGATAAAATATTGAGCGATTATGGCTCGAATCGACCAATTATTTTCGAGTCGAAATTTTCGACAAAAATTCGATTTTTTGAGACGAATTCTTCTCGAGTCGCATTTGTCGAAAATTTGCCCAAAATTAAAGTCAAAATTGTCAGGTTTTTTTTTTGCCCAAATTTGTCCATTTTTATAAAGAGGCCAATTTTTTTCCTTTATCAACTAAAGTTTTATAATTCTAAAATTTTAAAACCTGTTCAGCAAGACTGAAGATTTTCTGCTGAGAACCACTCTTCTCGAAGAATCATGAACTGGTTCCTCCATTTTCTTTTTCTTTCTCTCTCTTTTCTTCTTGAGGGTTTCTGAAAAAGGCGTCGATTCTTTTTGGTTGTTTGCGCTTGAATGTTGGCGACTTTGGAGTGCACAGTGGCGCAGCAATAATGCAGAAGAGCGCGCTCGCTTCCCACACTTCATCCGCTAGATGCTTTGTACCCAACGACGACAATAGAACAACGACCACAAATCCAAGCCAACGACATCAATTCACTCATGTTCTCAAAAATCTTAATTTTCAGGAAGAAAAAAAGGATTTTTTTTCAAACGCACTTTGCCATGAAATTTCCAAAATAAAAAAAAAAATTGAAAAAACCATAAGTTTATTCAAAATTTGATCTACAAATATTTTTTATGACACGAACAATTCGAAGACAAATTACTAAGTAAGCAACGATATCGTTTTTCGACGTCATGAGTAGAAAGTTTAACTGACTAAAACACTTTCTTTCACCAGTTTCTTTCACCAAACATTGATCTGGCATCAATTTTGGCGAAAAAAGCAGACGACTGATTTGATTCAATAATCCCGAGTTCAATATCCGATTTTTCTTACGAAAGCAGCGCGCGAACTCGTGGTAGTTATGACGCAGGCTGAATGATAAAAGCTAAGAAGTCGGTGCTCCGATTTCAATTATTAAATTTATTCTATTTTTGCTCTTCTCAATCTCATAAGGTCGTTTTTTCATCAGAGAATCGAGAATGGTTTCAATTAGAGAGAAACTCTTCTTGAAGTTGTTAGCCAAATATGGGTAAGGGAAGAATGGCAGTCAAGATAGAAGACATCATTTCACATAACACTAATCATTCTCTTAACATTGAAGACTTGGTTTCACTCTTTTTCTATTCAAAAAATATCTATTTTTGATCTTTAAAATAGTCTTATGGGTTTTAGAAAAATAACAATAGAAGCGAGGTATTCTGATAAAAAATTCTAGTTTCGATCAAAAAAGCGTGATAAGAGTCGTTTTTATCGTTACTTCGGTTGGGTTTCATGTTATTAGTACCAAATTATTGCCCAAAAGCCCCTACTTTTTGACATAAATCCGTCACTGAGTAGATAATTCTGACAATATCAGTCGCGTAACACAGTTTTCTGGACATTTTTTCATAATGTCTTTCCCTCGAAAGAGAATCGACAGTTGCCATTTTAGTTCGTATCTATTGATTCTAACAGTAATTTGAGGCGACAGAAGGGACTGCAAACGTCTGAGATCAGAACACTTCTGCACGGGCTGGGCAGTCACCATGGCAATTATGTGGCCGGACGCGGTCGACATCCGCCCTATCTTTTTCGGCGCTCTGCTTCTCCAACTGTAAGGCCTCTTTTTCCATTTTAAAGCTCATTTTTTCAATAGCAAAAGTCGTGTTTGATGAAAATGCCCCTGGAACGAGTCCTTCGACGAGGACGCCGATTACAACTGGATTTCCGGAACCTGCTTTGAAGGCTACTGCTTTGATTTTCAATCAGAAAACTTCGAATTGAGCTCGTACTGCCAGAATTAAATAAGAAAAATAAAATTCGAGCGCTTTGCTGAGAAATTTAATCGGACGAGTTCTTAGTTTATTTATGATTCAGTTTTCAAGTTGATCAACCTGCTTTGTCAAATATTGAATATAAATAATTGCCAGGTTGAGGATTTCTTTTTCGGATGAAGAGTCGGTGAGAAGTCGGGAATTTATGATCTTTTTAGGTTTCAAAACAGTAAAAATTATTTATTATTCTTTTGCTAGATTCGTGAGTCACGAATCGTGACAGACAAGAAGTCTTTCTAAGAAAGTCACGATAATTGTAACACAATTATGAAAAAAGTTGGATATAAAGACGATAGAATCACGATCGTTATCGTCAAAAAGGTCACGAATTCTGTCACGATTTTTTGTCACGACAATTTTCTTTGAGTCAAATAGCCTTTTTGAAATAGGTTTTTAAATTCGTGGGAGTTTTCGCTACAGATTTTCATTTTTTACCTAATTTGTCACGATTCGTATTTTTATCGTATTTTCTTTCTTTTTCGTATTCTTCTTGCACATTTTTTTATTTCCTTAAAATCGTGACAAGTTCAAGGCAGATTTTTATGTCTACAAATCAGCATTTTGATTTCAAATTTTGAAACTTCCCGAACGCAACACCTGAAATTTTCTGGAAATCTCTCTATTATCACTAGACTCGATAAAAGAAGCCATCTTTTCTGCGTTTTTTTTCAATTACTTTTCTGAGCTCTTAAATGAGCAGATGCGTGTCGCCCGAAACGAAGAAATGCAGCTGGCGATCGATTTTGGAGCACATTCTTTTTGGCCCTGCCCTTGCCAAAAGAGCTGAGTATCGTCTAATTACAGCGCCCCTTAATTTTTCATAAGGGGATCAGCGAGCGTCAGAGTTTTGGAAAAATAGAATTTATTGAAGAAAAAAATTTCTGGTCAGTTCAGTGTTCGGGAGCCTTCGGGGACGTACTTGTCTTCTCGCTCAAATGGTGGGGACGCGCGTTTTCCGACACAATGCTGGAGAAGTGAGATCGCAGCTGAAAAAAAGTTAAGAATGGTGAAATCATAGAAGAGAATAATCGCTTTCTTGAGCAAAAGAAGGAGTTGTAAGACCGTTTAACTCATACCTTCACAAGTTCTAGTCGTTCCATCTGCATCAGAGAGCAGCGGATTGACCTCGACCATGTCCACCGCCAAGAGCCTTCCAGTTCTCGCAAGTTCAGAGCAGATGAACTCTCCTTCCTCCTTGAAAAGCCCTCCTCGGACAGGAGTTCCAGTTGCAGGAGTCAGGGAAGGATCAAGGGCATCGACGTCAAAGGACAGATGGATGTCTCGAGTTCCGTTTGGGTCGGTGGAATCGAGGCATTCGGACAGAACGCGGGAAATTCCCAGTCGGTCGATGTCGTTCATGTCGAAAGCTGAAAAAGTTTATTTCGAGGATGATTTTTGTTGTACCTTTGATTCCATGATTTTTGATAATATCGAGCTCAGTCGGATCGACATCTCGCAATCCAATAAAAGCAATGTCTTTCGCTGCAATCTGACTATCGCACCATTCGAAGCCGGGTAAGGCGATTCTGCTAGAATCTAGCTCTTTGAGAAGAAAACTAAGGGGTGTTCCATGAAGATTGCCAGATGGTGACAATTCTGGAGGATTGATGTCGGCGTGAGCATCGACCCAAATGACCACGGGCGCTTTTCCGAGGAAGGTAGCAGATCCACTGATGGTTCCAATGGCCATGGAATGATCTCCTCCAAGAGAAATCACGGGTCTGTACTTCTTCAAGCTCTCTTTTACCGCATCTCTGATTCGTTCATTATTCGCTCCGACGGTTCTTGGGTTTTTGACGTTTCCCTCGAAGTCATCAGCGATATCTTCGACGACGCGAATGTTTCCAGAATCAACGACGTTGTTGAATTTTCTGAGTTTCTTGACGATCCCATGTTTTCGGAGAATTTCCGGACCATGTTCGACACCCGAACGGCGCTGACCTTTGCTTGAGGGGACTCCGATTAAGCAAGCTTAAATTAATTTTTAAAACCTGCCTTTTGAAAAATGATAAAAACCCCTTTTGCTCTCTTTTTTCTTTAAAAACATGTTTTTGATTGAAATTCATTTCCTGTCTATTGCCCGAATTTTCGAGCTTTTACTGGATTAAATGGGTCAAAAAATCGAAAAATACCTGAATAAAGGCGTGTAAATGTCAAGCGCTGAAGTCCCCTCATATTTTCAAATAAAAACCACTCTGATTGTATTTGTACAAAAAGGGTTCAAAGTTGTTCTAGAGACTAAGATTGAAGTTTCAGTTTTTATATGGGTGTGGCTTTGGGACGAGGTGACAATCTTCCGCGAATTGCGCAGCTGACTGTGTTATTATTTTTTGAAGAAAGATTCATATCGATGATCGGGAGAAATTGATTGAACTGTTTGGAAGCAGTTGACCTTGGTCACTTTTCTCGTTGAATTTTATTTTCGCATATGTAAATGGTCTCAAGCATGGGCAAATATCAAGGAGGACGGTAATCTTCTGACTAGCGGAAAATTTTTCACAAGAGATTTCTCAAATGTGGGTGTTTCTTATATTTTTAAGTTCCTGTGCGGAAGCGCAGAGAGCAAAGATTATTCGTTCGTGCCCGTAAGTGAATTTTTATAAGCTCTCAAAGAAAATATTTGAGTGATTCTGACCTCGGTGAAAAATGTGAGGAATTCTGCTGGGATGAGTACTTGGCTTGTGTTGAGGCTCGCTCGACTTCTGCGTGTGAACGATTGTGCATGATACCTTATGCCGGTAATGCTTCAAAAAAAGATCTTATCACGGTGTCTTATCACTTTCCGAAATATGATTCAGATTGCTCAAGAACTTGTCCATGCTATGAAGACTGCCCCGACGGTTGTGAAAATTGTCCAAATACAATTTGTTCATGCCGAAGCCCAGAGACTGATAACGTATATTTTCAACAATGCATGAAGGAAGGTTCTGGGCGTTTTAATGACTGCATCACTTCATGCACGGCAAATACGACTTGCCTCCATGAGTGTTCGGAAGTGTTCCAAAATGAGTCTGAATACTGTCCTTGTATGCCAAAGTGTCCGATGGGTTGTTCTTGCAAAGATGGTTACAAGTGCCAACCGTACGTAACAGCCCTCTGCCAGAATCGTCCTTCAAATGATATCACGAGTTTTAACTACATTATTTCCGCTGATGGAAGCTTCAAGGTTCACACTTGGCGCAAATTTTGTTGTTTTTTAGTAACTTTAGGAAACGCGTCATTACCAGTCTCCGTTTAATGGAACATATCCATATCTTGAGTGGTCTGGCCATGCAATGCTTCACGGGGAGCATTTCTTTTTCGGCTCACGGAGCGATGTTTCAAAGAAGGTAAAAGAACCGATTCTTTTCACGAAATTAATGATAAGATCGCTAAACTTATTGGCTGCACAATTCAAGATTCTGAAAAGCAATTACTTCAATCTTTCAATGGTGTTGATGGATCTCTCGTGACCATTACTTCGGGAACAGACTCCGTTATCTTATGCAGAGGTTCCTCCGCACATTGCGAGAGCTTTGATGGTGAAAGCTCCCGAGCCATATCGAGCACGCAAATTAATCATAGATATGCTTGTATGGCTGAATATGAAAATGTTCCAATAATTATAGGTGGGCTCTCACCCTCATTGACAAATAAGGTCGAAATTCTTTCATCCAGGTAGCAAACAAGGTTTATGTAACAATACTTTAAATTTCAGTGGGTGGGAATATTCGACATCTCATCCTAATAATATTCAACGTCAGACATGTTTGTCAATCGAAAATGGAGTCTTGACAATTGGCGGCTATTTAATTGATATAGGCGGCTTGACAAAAAATGTGTTTTTATTGCGTGATGATGAGTGGAATTTTGCTGGAGCTTTGCAATCAGTAGGATAAATTTTCATAAGATGATTAGAAATCTTTAGTTTAATGATGTCGGATCTTCGATTCATTTCGGAGACTTCTTCCTTGCATTTGGCGGAAACAACGATTACAAGTAAATCTTTAATTGCTCAATAGATAAAAAAATTCGCAGTTACGTGGAAAAAGCAATCTGGGATGGTCAAAACGTGACCTCTTCGACGATCATTAATGAGCACGAAGGAAAGTGCTATCGACCGATTCTCTTCGAATCATCACCTGATGCCTGTAATGACGGTTGTCATGATTTTTGCTATTTTTATCCATGAATGAAGAAATTTAAAATACGATCTATGACAAAATAAAGCAAAACAAAACCGTTGATAATCAGAAATAATCTTGTTTCAGAAATTTTATTTTTCAAAATTTGGATTTTCCAGAATTTCAAGCAAAGATTATACCCAGTCTTCCCAATCGTCTTCTGGCCAAGTCACTATCGACATCACGGAATTAACGATGAAAATTGAACATAGTTCTTAAAAATTTTTAATCCTTCTCTTAGTAAAATAAAATTTTTACTGATAAGAAATGCCCATCTTGTCGCTTTTTCTTCATCTTCACAATGTCTGAAGCTTCTGATGAAAGCAATTATCGAAAAAACGGAGAAGAAGAAAGAGATGATGCAAAAACTCGTCCAAGATTTACTCAGTCGCATAATTGTTAACCAAGGGCTTCCTAGGTTTTTTTCAATATCGACATTTTCGGCAGAATTAACCTGGATCTCCGTAAAGCATGAGCATTCCTAAAACACCAGCAACTCCATTCATGATTTCTGTTACAATCACAATCAAGTTCAGGTCAATGTTCGCGAGATCAAGAACGAGCGAAAAGTTGAATAAATATTGCAATGGGAAGAACATTGTCAAATGAGCAAAACCAAATCCAATGCTATGTTTTTCTTTAGATTGTTAATTCAAGAGTGCTTATTTACCCATAAATTCCCGGCGCTTCTCCGCCAATTTTTTCAAGCGGAAAGTCTGGGAGAATCGGATCTCTTCTGTCGATTGTGCAAACTGGCCAGGTCCCGTTAGTTTGACCAAGTCGAGGAAAATCTTCTTTATAAGGCCTTGCATTCGGCCAAATGGCAATTGCGGCCAAAAGGGATGAAATAAAGCCCAAAAATGACTCTGAAAACTCAATTTCCTTTTTGAAGATTTTTTTCTTACGAGTGAAAATGAGATTTTTCCAGACCACCTCCTTCATTGCATCTTTACCAATAACTGCTTTTCTCGAACAAAATAAGCAACAAATACAAACAGCAGAAAAAAGAGCTGAGAGGACATTCATCGCTTCCCTCGCCTTCCAAATCTGACAGTAACTCTCCCATGTGTCAAAGAACAGATCAAGACTGTCTCTAATACTAAGACTATCGTCTTCAAGCCAAGGTCGACGGTACCAAGCAATGTAGTTTTGAGATAAGCCGAGAGAACCAGCAATTATCGAACAAATACAGGAGATACAAAAAATGATCGTTGTTACTCTTGGGATATCCTTCAAAACAAAACATGAGCTGATCATTCATCAATTATAACCAAGCAATAACCTTGAAATATGGAAAGATTGTAATCAAGCTTTGGAGAGCACACCAGATAGCTGGGTAGCTCAAACTGTAGGTCAAGATGTACAAAGGGTCATTGAGAAAGTAATGATCATTTTCATCTTCCTCTAGAATTCCGATTTTCTCTCTCATATCAAATCAATTCTGACGGAAAAATTGGAACAGAGAGAAGATTCCTCTTTGTATAATCTTTGATTTATAGACGGCGGCTATTTACAAATCGAACACGCCTCCAAACTCGTTTTTTTTACAGAAAATTTATTCAACAAAATTTGGATTTTCAAGAATTTCTTCTCGATCTTCTTCTGTTCTGAAGCAAAACTGCGCTTTTTCGAATTTCCACTGGTCTTTCAAAAGCATCGCTCCCGAATCCCAAGGCTGCAGATTCCCAGAAGCAGTGAGCATGTAGCAAATAGCGCCAAAAAGATTGATCGCCATCGAAATATACCAAACAGGGGACCAAGCATCGACAGAAGTAGAATTATCACCGGTTATCATCAAGACCACTTGCGGCGCTAGAAAGCCTTTTCTGAGTTTAAATCTGCTTTCTGGTTGAAAAAAAGTGAGAAACCCATTTTAACCCATGCCTGGAATGGTTCCCAAAGTATTGGTTATCCCAAAAGTCGCACCGGAAAACCTTGGCGACAGATCCGCATGATTAGGAGTATTGTACCCCGAGAAGACGAAGCCACAGAGTCCAACTGACAAGCAAATAAGCGCCACAACTCCATCCTTGTTGCATCTCAAAACGGTTATAAATGGCAGCACTATCGCTGGCAAAATCGTCCCTAAGAGCAGGTTTCGCAGACAAAGAGGAGAATGACTTACCGATAGAATTGAAAATTCGTCGAACAGCAGTTCTAGAGAGCATTTTCTTTTCAAGAAGTCTGTCAGACAGATTGCCCTGAGCGATGATGCAAAGAAACATGCAGATGTAGGGCAGGGCTCCGATGATTCCGGCGGAAGAAATGTCGAATCCGTGGACGTTGTTCAGATATTTCGGAAGACTAAACTCGTTGAGACACAACAACTGATATTTTACCAGGTCAAAAAGGCGTAGAAAGTCCAGTTGTAGCAAGTGTGCGTCATTAAGATTCCCCAAAAAGGGAGTGAGCAGAAGATATTTTTCCAGGGAACAGAATGATTTTCTTTCGGTGGCGGAATCTGTGAGACAATAAATTCTCGCTCTCTTTTTCAGTTTTCTCGATTTTTAAGAGGAGAAGAAAGCTCTAGAATGATTTTTAGTCGTCTTGAATTTTGTAAAGAAGCTCTAGAAAACCTTCCTTGGATCAATAGTCTTACTCTCTTCCGGTGAATTCGCAGCAAACCAGAACCAAAGCGCCACCCAAACCAAACTGATCGACCCAAAAATATAAAACATCGCCGACCAGCCCACCGTCTGACAAAGCCAGCCAGAGAGCGGCATCGAAATGATCGTACCAAACTGAGCACCAGAAAATGAAAAACCAGCAAGTCGAGCGCGCTCATTTGGTGGAGCCCATTTTCCCCAAAAACTTGCGGCGGCGGGAAAAGTTACTCCTTCGCCGATTCCTTCTATCACCCGGAGGGCTTTTAAGAGTTAATTTTTGTCCTCGAAAAAAGAAAAAAAAACCAGCTTAAACTCTTCCTATCATCGCTGCAAAACCAGCATCAGCCATTTGCCTTGTTATTATCGTGAAAAATGCTGTACAAGCAATCCCCAATCCGAGCAATAATTTCGCTCCGAAACGATCGGCTAGGTATCCGCCAAGGATTTGCGTAGTGATGTACCCATAAAAAAGGTCCCAAGAATAATCCCTTGCTGTTCGGGAGTCCAATCGTAAGTCGGATCGTTTGGTTTTGAATAGGAAACTTGAGGAGTCGTAAAAGAGGAATTCGCGCATTCTCCTTTGGTTGAATTCTTAACCGGCGGCACCATTTGTACAATAGCGACGGATAGGTTAACCCGGAGCGCGTAAACAGCCGCAAATCCCCAAAAAACGAGCAGGGCATTTTGATACCGCTTCAATTTCTAGAGCCAAAATGAGTTTATTCTCTAAATTTTACTTACCCAAATTGGCGGATCAAAAGATTTCTCATCGAATTTTATTTCATCTTCTGAATTCTCTGTCATAATAATTTTTACAACTTTTTCTGTGGAGTTTATTTTTTGGGTCAAGGAGATGAGAAACATTTGTGATTCTTTCACAAGTTTTTGTTTTCCTGCCTCAGCAAAAGTGGTCTGAAATGATTATCCACGTGATTTCTCGACACGAACTTATATGATTTTATTAAAAAAAAAACTCAAAATCAGGGGTTGATATTTTATTCATCCTTTCATTTTTCTCTGAAAATTTGAACAGCTTTCTCGATAATCAGAATTCCCCAGTTTATGTTCAGATAATCGAGTAGGAGACTGACGAGAAGAGATCCAGTTTTGAAGAAAAGTGGGATTTTGCCATCATCATTGAAAATAACTGGTAGAAGAGTCGTCCAATAATGAGGCATTGTAAAAATTCGGCTGGAGATGAAAACCACTACAAAACTGAACAGATGTTAATCCAGCTTTTCCGGCAGAATTAGGGGCCCTTACCCCCTTAAATTTCCCGGGGACCCCCTTGATTTACCTCATGCCTATTGCATCATTAGCTCTCGATGAGAATGAAGGAGAAATTTTAGAAAGAAAAATGAGATTCAGAAAAATGTTTGAAATCTCAGCAGTCAGTCGATAATTTATAAAGTAAGAAAACATGCCCCATTGAAGAGCAACAAAGAAGCATACAAGTCCGATCACATGATGCCCAAAAGTTTGCCACTGCGTCTGCGGTTTTTCTTTAAATTCTCTTAAAACAATTAGTCTAAAGAATATGATTGAAATATTACTTGCAGAGACAGACTTTCAGCAAAGGGAGGATTTCAAAACTTGGCTGAATAGTTTCATCGATCAAATATTCGTAGAATTTGTTTTTTTCAACCAGTTTCGTGGCGGTAAAATCGTCAAAAAAATAATATCCGATTAAATTGAGAGAAATAACGCCGATTTCAAATGCAAAAAAGCCAAATGCCAATGCAAAGATAAACGTTGAAATCTGTGAGCTTCCACGAACCGGGTCCTCCATAAGTTCTTCATCGAATATCAAAGTGTATAAAGAAAGAAAAGAGACAACTAAGATTTTTTTAAATATTTAATTTAAAGAAATCCTGCTTACTAAGAGCCATAAAGAGTGAGTTGATAAATCCGGCTGCTTTCACTCGTGTAAAATAATTGTTGTTCTTTAGTTTCTCGTTTCTTGAAAGATGGGTTGGTATAAGTCCAAATACAGCATAAACTTGAAATATGATCAAAAATAAAATCTAAAAGATGATTTTTTTTTGTTGAAAATAAAAAAAGCCTTACTGATAAAATGATTGTTGGTGTGATCATTTTCTCTGTAAAAAAGCCACTTCCTGTTGGTAGAAAATGATTCTTTCGATTTGCTAATAACTTGACTTATTAAACGATTACAATTTATTTATTCATTAATTTAATATTAAAGAAATTTCTAAAATTATTAATTGACTGTTATGATGCAAAAAATATGCACCACTTTAAGGTCTTTGATAAAGCTTTTGTAATATCGTATAATAATGACGTTCAAAAGGTCGTTAACTCGAAAACAGGCATTGAAAAACATATGAAAAGAACGCGCAGTTTCCCGAGCAAACATTCGGAAGAATGGAATTACCAAAATGAAAGATTGAATTCATCCGGTCGGGCAAATTGTCTTTCCGAAAAAATAGATTAAAAATCCTCAAGTGGCTCGGTTACCACTCTAGAACAAATTTTGATGGACATTTATTGCCTCAGATGGTCCAGTTTCACTTTCCCGAAATCCAGGCGACCCCGGACACGCGATATTTGAGCGGTACCTTTGCGCGCAAACATCCGACTTATCTCGAGGAGCGTTCGAAAGTAAGAGCCGAGGAGGAGCCAGGGAAAGGCCCTTTTGACCAGTGCAAATAGAATGTCAATCTCAGCTGTCAAAAGTCGCCGCGAATTTTTGCTTCTAAGAAGTTTGCGATTTCAAGATAGTTATTTTCAAACTATCAAAAAAAAGGTTTCGAATCAATCATAGACTATGATTCATAGTAGTGGTTAAATTCAAATAGCCGCTCGCGGCTTCAAAAATCTTATTTCTAAGCCCCCAAACCGCCAATTTCTTTCAAGAAAATTGAAGTGGCAAGAAAACGATTCAAACTCGCTCGTCTCACAGATCTAGCGTGTCGGATTAAGGGTGCACAAGTCAAACAACTTAGCTGATGAAAGGAAGAAAAGTCACGAATGGGTTATTTTCTGAAGAAAATTCAAATATTTCTCTAGCATAAACATTTGCCCATCGTCGTTTAACCATGGTTCTATTATCCATGATCAACTTTATTTTAATCCCAAGCAAGGCGAAGACGTCTCAAATCGCCGAGAACCAAGAGCTCCTTCTTTTTTTCAACATGCGTTTTTCAAGAGCGGGAGAAAAATTCGCGCGCGCTGAATTTTTCTGGAGACATAGAGGAGTACTAAAACTTATCAGGTAAAATTCTTATTTTAAGATTATCTGAGCCAAGACGGTAACTTAGCTCAATATCTCTAGAATCTGGGCAAATGGTTTGAGAAGAGATTTGAAACTCTTAACGGGGTCCCTAACCCTAACCCTTATGTGGGGGTTAAGTTTAGGGTTAGGGGCAGCTCGAATGTTAACCCCCTACTACCGAGCTGCCCCTAACAAGACCTAAACCAGTGGGCTTCGCCCCCCGCCCCGGACCCCCGTTCAGAGTTCCCAGTCCTTAACCCTTACCACTAGCACAGATTCTAGAGATATTGGATGGCTTGAATCATGGACTCCAACGATAACCCCTCTAAGAAAATTTAAGGGTGTCTTTTTAAAAAAATTAATAAAAATGAACATTTGTTAGGAAACTTCAAAAAGAAGAAGTACAGTATGAAACCTTGGCCGCCGAAAACCTGGCGGAGTCTTTTGAAAAGCGATTTGTTTGAAGAAGTACGCCTTTACATCCATTCTACGGTTCAACTTAAGAGAAAGCGGCTAAAATCACAAGCAGGCGGCTCAGAGCAGAAAACAAGAAGGACCAGTTTTTTGAAAACAGAGTGAAAAACAGACAGAGCGTCACGGCAAAGTGAAAACGAATGAGTCGACTTGGCGGAAGTAAAATCGCATAAGAAGATTTTCGAAAGGAAGATTTTTTTTTGTAAATCACAAAAAACGAGCATTTTGAAAAAGTTGGAGAATTAAGAATTGCGGCCGCAGGACACAGTGGAGAACAGGAAATCGGAAAAAAGGGCAAGGAAGAATGGGCACATTGTCGTGTCCAGACGCAAAGCCAAAACTCGCCCTAAGAGATTATCGAAAACCGGTAAGAGAGATCGAGATTTTTTGATGAGAGTTAGTTTTTATTTGTATAGTATTTTTGATAGTGAAGTGGAGCAGGATGATCATGACTCATTGATTCGTGAGAACGCTGAATTAAAAACTTCGAATTTAAATTCGAATTTCTCCAAAACAATAAAATAACTGCCCAATCGAGCTGAAACCAAGTTTAAGGTTTCTGCAAATCGGGCGGATTTGAAAATCAACCGACCGCTTATGTCAAGAAAATTCATCAAATTTATAAGAAAAAAAGCAATATTCGATATAAAATAAGTAAACAAGCGAGTTTTCCGATTATGGCTTACTTTCATGAATTATAAATATCAATAAAATAATAGAGGGAAAATTTTAACTCGCTTATTTTATACCGAGTTCGCTCCTTTTTCTTAAAATTAATTATAAAAAAATCTATATAATTATTAAAATTATTTTAAAATTAATAAATTAGAATTATTGAATTATCAAATTAAAAAATAATTACGAAAAATTGAAAAAATAAACGAAAAATATTGAATGATTGATTTTTAAAATAAGAAATACCAGCAATCTAAAAATGCTAATTGTTGTTAATGATGGTTTATGATCAAGAAATCAACAAAAATGATCTCAAAAAGATTTCTCGTGAAGAAACACTCATTTCTAGCGAGAATTCCAGAGGACTGTACTTCAAGAAAGAGACTGCACTCAATTTACGAGTGAAATAGCGGCCCTTTGAGTCGAAATTAAACTGTCAAATGAGCCCGAGACCGTTGCCCGATATTTGCGCTTTGCAAATATAAAGCGGATTCGTAACATGTTGCTGCTCAAATACAGAACAAGCCGCGTTTTTTTGACTCACTGGCCCCGAGGCTAGTGCCCTCCCTGGCGGCGGTTATTTCCTAAGATTCCTCTTTCAAAGAGGTTAAAGATTAACCTGCCCTGAGGCGAGAGTTTTTCGTTCTCTCTCTTTCGTAAAATAATCATTCGTCATCGATTCTATTTAGAAGCGCCAAATATATACAGAGAGAGAGTTAAAATACTTATTTAATAAATACAACTCAAAAGGTAAATATTCTTCTTTCCCCCCAGGGCGGGCTAGAACTGCCCCCGAGGCGGGCAGGCCCTTAGATATATAGAAAAAGCGTGTTTTTATTTGTCAAACGAAAAGTCGTCGATATTTCAAATTGACTCTCTTTCTTCATTTGTATAAATCGGTTAGTTAAATTTATGCTGGACAAATGTTATCAGCCCGGGTCAATATTGTTCTAGCGCTGCTTGATTTGATGCTTCTTTTTCAGATGAACACTCTGCAGCCGCGATATCATCCGTACAATGGAAGTCCAAGTGGCAATGGAGGTTCGCCGGGGACCTATGTCGGACATACTGGGCATACCGGCTATGCTCAGCCTACCAGGTTAGTTTCAATGTACCAGTGTCCAAGTGTGTAAAAGGTAGGAGGACTGGGATCGACAGCCGGTGTAGAAATCCAGAGTCAGGTTTTTAATTGCAAAAATGAAAAGCCGCGTAGCGGGTTTATGAAATCGAAGCCGCGAAGCGGCTTCGCGACTTTTTTAATAAACTATTAAACAAGTTATGATGCGAAGCCGCTTAGCGGCTTCGAGTTGAGAAGAGCCGCTACGCAGCTTTTCATTTAGCCTTTAAGAACCTAGCTCAGGCTTTCTACTCAGGTTGCCGAGATATTTTTCTAGTGGTTTTCTTTTAGAAACATTAAAATATCGGTTTTATTCATGGAGGAACAAATTAATGATCTTGAAAATTATTTGTCGAACTTACAATGTAAGAAAACGTATAACATGGGCGACCCTTTGTTACTCGATAAAACGCTGGCGATTTTTAACTAGTTACTCAATAAAACTGTGGCGGGCGGCCCTCTGTTAATCGGTAAAACGATGGCGCGGCGAAAAAAAATTTAATCGGTAAAACGATGGCACCCTTGTTAATCGAGGCGCGGGGCTCTCTTGCATGACGTCATCGGAGGACTCATGCTGAAAAAAATGTTAGGAAAGAGGTATCGAGCTCGCGCCCGCCACTCACTAAGGTGATCACTAACCACTCAGCTATACTTACTTGTCAGTAGACCCACATTAACAAGGGTTTATTGTTACATTTTCTCACATGGGAGCTGAGCTGGTTCTCTCAGAAAAATATTGAATTGAGCTGAGCTGAGCAGGACATTTCAGCAATCACTGACGTGAGCTCTTGGCTCGGCATCCTGACCCGTCTAAAAGCCTTAGACAGGACCTGTTTCCTGTTTTTGGGACACTGTCCTGTGTACCTGAGAAAAAAGGGATGTTTTTTGGCCCTGTCTTGTGTACCTCTCCAAAATTGGGATTAAAATCTCGGAACCCTGTTTCTGTCCTGTCCCTGACTAAAGACAGGCCTGTTTTTCCTGCTCAGGGCCTGAGTTGAGACAGATTCCTGTGTAATAAGGTCAGGAAACAGGCTTCAATAGACTATTGACAATAGTCTAGATTCGCAACGTAATTTATAATTCATCTGAGCTGAGCGACTGCTAAACTTTCAACTCAGCCCAAGAGCTTCATCTCCCCAGCCTGGGGCCCTGGGCTAGTGAGTATTTTCTTGTGTTCAAATTCCCGGCTTTTTGGCTTTCTAAAAACTAATTTTATATGAAAAAAGCTCGATTTTTAGTAATTTCCAAAACAAGCGTCAATCTCATTATTTACTCGACAAAAATGAGATGTATCCCGGAAATCCCTTAATTTAAAAATTCCCGGGCAATTCTTTACTTTCATCGGTATGGCATGTCTTCCACTCATTTATCTTCAAGCAAGAGAGTCCTCCGATGACGTCAATCCAGCGAGCCCCGCGCCTCGATTAACAAGGGTGCCATCGTTTTACCGATTAAATTTTTTTTTTTTGCTGCGCCATCGTTTTATTGAGTAACTAACTCAAAAGTGCCAGCGTTTTATCGAGTAACAAAGGGTCGCCCATGTTAGAAACAAAAAGAAGCGCCCATATTTGTGGCGCTTTTATACTTATCTAGAAAATCAACATCTACAATGGATTTTCTAGTGCTTCAAAAGTGCATATTTTTTGTAAAATGAAGAACTTTCTAGACTCCTAAATTTTCAAGAAAGCCGGTTTATGAAATGAAATTATAAAACTTGATGTCTCGATGTTTTGAGCCAGTTGGCCGATTTGAGTCGAGCTTTGTCCCTGCGCTCGGAGGTATTTATTTTCTCCGCGGATATTTGTCTATTTTTTTAAAAGTAAATTTGCTTTTTCCTTTTTATTTAACGAAAATCTTTTGATCATGAAAATTGTTCATTTGATTTACGGGATCAATGGTCCTTATACAAGAGTTAGAGAATTGAAGAGAAGGGGTTCAAGAGGTTCAAGGTTCGTTCTAGAGAAAATTAAAAAGCAGAAGTTCTAGAGAATTGATGACTTCAAAATAAAGGCGTAAAGAATTCAATATTTTTGGCAAAGATTGTCGATGAAACTTTCGAAACGGAGTCCAAGATTGTCAATTTTCTATTCGAGCACGTGACGGCTTCTGATTGGCCAAGTGCGTTTCCTCGGAAAATTGACAATCTTCGACTCGTTATCCGAAGTTCTATCAGCAATCTTCGGACAATTGTTGACCACTAGAAAACTCTCTTCATCCCTTTTTTCAGCGAGGCGCACAGCGGAACGGTCTACGTCTCCACCCCTGGTCAAATGCGCTCGACAGCGATGATCCAGCCACCTCAATTCGAGTCTCCTTCTCACAACGGAACGATGTCGATCGGCGGCTTCTCCCAGGGCTCCAGCGGCGGGCCAGCCACACCGGCTGGAATTCAGCAGCGAGATCGAGTTTCCCAAGCAAAACCGCCATACAGTTACATTTCGCTCATCACGATGGCGATTCAGCAGTCGCCGCAGAAGATGATGACGTTGTCGGAGATTTACAACTGGATCATGGAACTGTTCCCTTATTACAGACAGAATCAACAAAGGTAAAGTTCTTTTCATTGAAAAAAGCTGATTTTTTTTTCTAGATGGCAAAACTCAATCCGCCACAGTCTGTCCTTCAACGACTGCTTCGTCAAAGTCCCCCGCTCCCCCGACAAACCAGGAAAGGGCAGTTACTGGGCGCTCCACGACGATGCTGGAAACATGTTCGAGAATGGCTGCTACTTGAGAAGACAAAAACGGTTCAAATGCCCAAATAAGGTAAAGGTATGGCTGCAATTTTAATTTTCAAAGGGGCATGATTTTTAACCTTTCTTTTTAGACAAACGAACCTGGAGTGGATCTGAAGCAGGAAAATACGGAGTATGAGCAGACCGAAAAGAGGTGAGTCAATTTATTCGGATGTAAACTTTACATTGTAAAGCATGCAATTTTCAAGCCAATAATTCAACAGTAAAAGTAACTCATCTAGCTTTAAATCCTCAATCATGACTCAAAAAACCTGTGTTGAAAACCTGAGTCAGGGTATGCTCTTTACCAATGCGATAAAGACACCCTGACTCAGGTTTTCAACACAGGTTTTGAGCCTCTTTTTTAATGAAAGCTTCTTTCATCGCCCAATTTCTTTCCACTTTCTTTAAACAATTTTTTCTTTAGTTATCAAAATGAGCCCCCGCGCGTCTCAGTCGGCTCCCCTGTGGACAAGCATGTCGAGTACGAGACGGTCTACGCGACGACCAGCCAGTTAGTACCTCTAGAACTCTTAGAACCCGCTAGTTGAAATTTTGATTTTCTCCTCATTGTTGATTCTTTTCCCTTCTGATCGTTTGATTTTTTCTTTTCTTTGTTATCCTAAACATAATATTGAGTCTGTGTCCATATTTGAGAGTTTAATATTTTTTCAGTCATCATCAGTCCCCCGGCGGCATCCAACTCGTCCCGATCGTTTCGCAGTCCTCGATCGTCACTTCTTCCCAGCCGCAGATAAAACCAGAGCCGAACCAATCGATCCAGCAAGTAGTGAGCCAAGGGAGCGCGCCCCAACCTGGCCAGCCGATTGAAGTCTTGCCTAGCGATGGAAGGGCGATTTATCACGATGCCAATGGTGTCCCGGTAAGTCACTTGGTCCCGGTAAGTACCTTTTCAGCATGATCTTTGGGAGACCAAAGAATGGTGAAGGTACGATTTCGGTGGTAGATTTTGAAAACAATGCATCTGTTAGTTTGATTTTTACCTGTGTAGAAACCTGACTCAGGTTCCTGTAGAAGCTCTTTGAGGACCCTGACTCAGGTTTCAACATAGGTGGACAGCCCTTGCCTAAATTTTAGCTTTGTAATCGAATTACAGTTAATTATGGAATTTTTGGACATTTTTTGTCCCATGATTTTCTCAAAAATGTCCAAAAATTCGATACACGCTCCCAAAAAAAATGTCCCAGCCGAATCGCTTAAAAAATTTTTTTTGAGGAAAAAATCGATCATCCTCTTTTTCCTCCTTCTTCCAAAGACACAAATATTCTTTGGGAACGAGATAAACCTTTAATTCTATCTTTCTGAAAGAGAAAGTAAAATTTTAAATAAAAATAAATGTCAAATTTTATGATATAACTGTTTTTTCATTGTAGAATAAAAATTTTGGCGCAGAAAATGTCCAAAAATTTGATACAAGCATTTTTAAAAAGTTTCCCAAGAAAACCCCTTAAAATTGAAAAAATGTCCAAAAATTTGATGTCCAAAAATTCCATAATAAACTGTATTTTGGTGGAAGCACTCTTCCTTGATTTCAAAAACTTGATCATCATTTTCAGCTCAATCTCATCGACCCGAACGGCCAAGAAGGACAACAAGTGATCGTCCAATGGGCTCCCGAAGGCGCGATTCCAGACGGCCACGCTCAATACGTCCACGCTTATCAACCCCAGTTCCTGATCAACACTTCCGACCCGAACTACCACCCTCACCATCCCTTTTCCATCAACTCCCTCATGTCCACTGGCGCCATGACAATGGTAAGATTCCCTACTCATTTTCCCTTTCAACATAAAAACGCACAAAATGACACTTTTTGAAACGATTAATTTTTAACCCGGGGCTACACCCGCTCATGATTTGGCGCGCACTCGCCTCAAGGCCGATAGAAAAAAAAAAGCAAATAGAAGTAAAAACGTAAATGGCGGGCTTTTTCCCCCGAAAAAATGAAGTCTAGTATGTGTGGTGAAAAGAAAAAAGCTTGAACTTTTGCCATTTTTTCATCCACTTGTTTCTCAAAATTGTGCCATTTTGTTTTCGTTAAAACAAAACCGGCGTGTTGTTCAACTCTTGATTTGTCCGATTCAGAACGGTGAATACTTCACCCCGACTGGCCACATAATGCCAGCCACATTGACTCAAGCACCTGTTTCCACTGCTCAATCTGGCCAGATTCAAAGCGCTCCTCATTCTGTCCAAAATTCTAACACTCAGAATTCAAAGGACGGAAACATCACCTACATCGAGCCGCAAACGATCGAGCTCCAGCGCACCGATGGTCCAAATCAGCAAAACTCTACCCCGGGCCAGCAGAATCAGTCGAACGCTGGTGGCGCTCAGGAGCAGAACCATCCGACCAATCAGCAGCAACAGCAGCAGCAGCAGCGGGCTGAGCAGCAACAGTCCAACCAACAAGAACAACAGTACTTGCCCGCGCAAGAAATTCCCGCGAGCAGCTCGCAATCCGACCCGATCGACCAGTCACAGCCCTCAGGCCAGGTCCAATTCGCCCCGGAATCGCCCTCCCAGCCGATGGAAAGCGAAAACCATCAGACTCCAAGCTCCAATCAAGTGACGAATCACAGCCCGATTTCGAACGAAAACGACGAAGCGTAAGAAATAGCAGCTCTAGAAACTCGCAAATCTGCCCGCAAAATGCCCGCAGTCGACCTATGAACTGCCTGAAAGGAAAAAAATTTATAAATAATTGATTCATTAGTGATTTGAAATCCACTGTTTTTGTAAAGTATCTCCTTATTCACAATAACTTCACTGTACAAATAAGCGAATTGAAGCGGAAGTAAAATAACCTAATCTGCCATCTTTGAATCTTTAAAATTTCAATTTTTGAATTGCCAAAAAAATGTATTTAATAAACATAAAAAATACTGATTTTTTTCGTTTTTTTTATTGAGGAAAATTTCGGGATCAACAAAGCCTTTGTTCAAAGAGAAGGGAAAAGTCAACATAAAAAAATGTTTGAAATCAAGGAAGAAAATAGTGGATTTTTAGTCGTCGACGGGGAGGTTTTTGCTGAAAAGATGGTAGTAAGCCATCAGTCTTTTCGTCTCCAAAAGTCTGTCGATGGTTGAGGCGATTTGGTGAACCTCTGGGTTGGCGGATCTTGATCGTTCATCCATCATCCGCTGGATGTATCGTTGATGTCGGAGGTTTCGCATTCTAGAGCCACAGACAACAGTTGTGAGGAGGCAGAGGATCAGGCTGATCAAATTCATGTTCATTTGATTTTTTTGTTAGAAACTTGAGGGTTTGTGAGTTTGAATGATTTTCACACAAGGCTGAGAGGTTTTATACTCTCAGAAAAGAGCGCTAGAGCACACTAAAGTGACAGGTTGTGCCTTTGTCGAGTCAGAAAAAAGCCAGGTGACGCTTCCATGAAAAATGTCTCTTTGAGTAAAACTGAAGTTCAATACTTGAATTTGTCTTATTTATTCGAAGATATGGCAGAGAGAGAAATAAAATAAGTAAAATAACTAGTAAGAATGCATTGTTTATTACCTGGGTTGAGTTAATACAAATAAAGTTTATTGGTCACGATTAAAGATCTACAAATAAAAAGCAAAGCTAATCGGAATAATTTTATTCCGTAGAAGATAGAGGATATTGTTATAAGATTCAAGCACTTTCCTTCGGCGATTTGTATCGGGCTGGTAGCGAGGTGTAGTATCTCGGCTCGCAGGGGGTGTCAGGGTTTTGTCCCGCCAGCCGTATAATTATAAGATACGATAGATTTTGATTTTTTTTTGAAAAGACTTTTCAAAATTGGCTCCCTCCGCCTGTTACTTTGCTAATGATAAGAATTATCACAGCCTAACTTTCAAGATTTTTACCGATCAGAAAATAATTTAAGTCCACAGTGTGGACTCCACACAATCTTTGTCGCAGGACCTGGTTTTTTCATTTTTATTGGTCCAAACAAGCATCAAACACTTTTCCAATTCACGCTCTTTTCCAAGGAAACGGGACTTCCAATGACACAGAGTCGAGTTTACCGTGTCATCGCCAACACCATTTGTAATGCTTGACGGCGTGTATCGTGTCGTCGAAGTGTTCTCTGGGAAACCTGTCAACATCAACGATTCCCGATAATCCGGAAGCTGCCACTTTCTGTCTACTGAAAGGTCTGCTTTACAACACCCTTACTCACTTCTTCTGATGGTATATGTTCGCGTGTAAACGTCATGAAAGAAGAGTTCAGTAGAATTAAAAAAAACATCCCTTGGGACAAGTGTTTTGGAACATGAAGAATCTCATGTAGCGCCTTCTGCACATGATTCACTGATCGATTCCGCGCTCTTCTTCTTTGGATTTTTCTTGTTCTTGTTCTTTCGACTGGAGATAAAGAGCTTTTTTCGTAAGTAAACGAGAGAAAAATTTATTGATTAATTTTTTTCGAGTTCGATTTGACGCCTTTGACTGAAAATTTAAGTCAAAAAACGGCCTTTAAAATTTTCAAGAAAAAATTGCCGAATCGGCGATTCTGTAGTGCTAACCCAGCTGAAAGTCATAAAGTCAAAATCAGAATCGATGGTCTTAGGTAAACTGCAAATCTGGCCATTTTCAACCGCATCGTAAAAGTAAAGATAAAAACATTTGAAACCGCATGCTATTGTGTCTGAAAGCGACAAAAAAGAAAGACAATCAATTCTGATAATTATTGATGTTACTTACCATTTTGAGGGCGGCCCTGACCATCAATGCTCCAAAATCAGAGGAGAATTCAATTTCGCATAAGAAAAAAATCAATCATAAAGAAGAAAATCTTTAGTTAAAAAAATGAGGAAAGCGAAAAGCGAGAAATGGGCAGAACTGAAGATTCATTTTCTCAGCCAGTTTGGAAATCTTCTTTATACACTGGCAGTCCTATTTCCTATTTTTGGCCAGGTAAAATCACGAAAATTCAAAATCCATTCCTTCATTTTTAGATAACGCCCGATCATGATTGCTCAGAAAAAGACCCGACATTCAATTTTTCATCAACCGGAGTTCCAGAAAATCATGAAAACATCCTCATCCCCCGAAAGAACTCAGAAAGAGGATGGGAGTCATTGACGACAGAATTTCTCCTTGTTTGCGAAAATTCAATCAAAGGAAAGAATTTGCTGTTTTATGGGCTTTTGGGCGAGTTCTGCTGCATTTTGATAAATGGCTGGATTTGCGATAGTTTTGGAAGAAAACGAGCTATTTTGATTAGCAATTCTATCTACGCTATCGCTACTGGTAAGTCCTCTTCCCGTAGGAGTATTTCAAGAAGATTAAGGGCTGCATATTTTTTCGAATAATTTTGTGATCTTCTCCATTTGCCGGTTTTTCATCCACTTTTCTGCCGCTTCGATTCTTTTGACAACTCCGCTTTATGGAAAAGAAACTGCAGTCTTTTGGCCTTCTACGCCCTTTGTACTGTGGTCGATCTTCAGTTATGCTTCGGTTATAGTAGGAAGCTTGTTTGCTTTTTACTTTCCAGACTGGAGAGAGCTACTGTTGCTGAATTTTATTTTCTCTTTGGTTTATTTTATTTGGTAAGTCAGCTGAAGAAATGTAACTCTAGAAAATTTTTTCAGTCTTTACTTCATCCCGGAAAGCCAAATCTTCCTCGACGCCCAAAAAAACATGTCGAAAGATCAATTAATCGTCAAAAAATTCGACGTCCCTCCCAATCGACACTATTTATTGGTCCTTGTTATCTTCAGTTTTTGCCAGATAACGTCGAATTTCGTGTACTACGGACTTTTATGGAACGCTGGAAGTTTGAGCGGGTCAGTTCATTTCAATTCCGCGGTCAACGGAATTATGGCGACTGTCGGAAGCTTATTGCAAAGTAAGTGGAGGGTTATTGCAGGCTTTCGTAACAGTAACTACCGTAGTTCCGCTTCATAAAAAACTGTCGACAAAGAAGATCGTTTGTTCTTCATTTTTGCTTGTCGCTGGCTCGATGCTTTTGGCCTTGACTTTTAGGACGGATTTGATGGTTTCCTGTTGCTGCTTTTTCGGTAACTGATTTTGCAATTTTCGTGTTGACACGCTGATTCTAGGGCTATTTTTGATCGTCCTGACGTATCTGGCGACCTTTGACATGGCGGATGTTTTTCCAGGAAAGGTTTCTTTACGAGGATCATTCTGATTTAACGATGTTTTTTAACAATAAAACTGACCGTCTTGGTCAAAGATAACCCGATTGTCGGAAAACCCTCAAAAGTAAATTGCCGCTCAATCAGCTCTGGAATCTGTCAAATCATCGGCCGCTGCGGAACGCTGACTCTCCCCTACTTCCCCCTTCTCGCCCAGCAATACCAACTCGCCGTTCTCTTTCTCCTCCCCGCCATCGCTGGCTCTATTTATTTCCTCCTCCCGACAGTTCCAAGAGAAGACGGCTACGGAAATAGGATTATTTATGAAAAAGTTTCTGAAACAAACGCGCTGCTGAAAGAAAAATCGATCTTCAAAAAGAAGGATTCTAGAGAAGAAATCGCTGAAGTGATAAAAAATGAAAATTCTGTCCTTATCAATTAATAAAATGAAATTCTGATGATTTTTTCGCGGAAAAGTTTCGTTTCATTTCCAGTTTGCGGAACACAAAGTTCATTTGAGAACAAATGCCAAGGCCAGAGCTCAGAGGAGTTCATGACCCTCAAAAAATGGCGTGTTCCTGACCTTCTGACTTCTATAAAATTGACCGTTTCGATCATTTTTGCTTCCAGAAAATGATTTTTCTTGTCTTTTTTTCTTTCGTCTTATGCGCAGATGATGATATTTCTTTGACAGATGATGTCGGAAAAGCTTACCAATCGATGTCCGAGATACCCGACCCCATTGAGCTGACAGAAATCACGGGAAACATCCCTGAATGGCTGGAAGGATCAATTTATCGAAACGGACCTGGAAGATATGAGTACGGAAATGACACTTTCAAGCACCTTTTCGATCCTTCTGCAATGATTCAAAAGCTCAAATTCGAGAATGGAAGTGTTTTCTATCAGAGAAGATTGATTAACAGTACTCACACGATGAGAAATCTGGAGGAGGAGAGAATCGTTTTGACGGAAATGGGGACATGGACAGAGCCAGAAAATTTCGGGGAGATTCATGCAGAGGATATTTCTATGGTAAGTCGTTTGATTTTCCGTACTTCTGCTTATTGGTAATTTATTTGATCATTTGATACTGTTATCAATATTATTCTTGCAGAGGATTGATAAGACTCATTATGCAAAAATAATTCACAGAAACTTCTTTTTACACGTAGATCTATGATTAGCGAAATTTCACTTTTTGTTTCATTTTACTGTAAAAAAAATTCATAATTAAAATCTTTCAAGGCCCCTTTTATACCAAAGCGATAAATCGGACCCCATAAATTATTGGCCATAATCTGATTTTCTTTTTTTTCGAGGTTGATAATTCAGATAAATTTTCAGGAACGGTGCCGCCATCTGTACGAATCCTTCCCTACCGACAATACTGTAGTCTCCGTTTACCCAATTCACGGATGGATAGTTGCATTTACTGAATCTCCCATCATCACCCTCAATGATCCCGAAACTCTAGAAACGAAACACATCCTTGACATCAGAAAAGCTTCATCGTATCCCGAAGGGTTGAGTCTTTCAACAGTCCTGGCTCATGGAGTGATCGACAGCAACGGTGATTTTTGGACCTTTGCGACTGGAATTATGTTGCCGAAGTTCGGCTTCATACCAAAAGGTATTCTCTTCTTTGATTTCAAGCAAAAATTTCATTTCAGTTGTTTATTTGGCATTGAAAATTTCGGCCTCAGCGAAGTCAGAAAAATCGACGCCGGAAGAATTTCTAGCGAGCATTTCTTTCTCCGGATATATTTTCAATGAAGATGAACGAGATCTGAACATGAGATACTTTCATTCTTTCGTCCAAGCTTCGGATGACTTTCTCGTCCTTCCGTTTACCAGTCTAGAGCTTCAGCCCTCCGCGCTTCTTGAATCCTGTCGAAATGGAAATCCTCCGATAGAGATGATGTCCTTCAACAAGTACAACAAAGGGCTCTACAGAATTTTCGACAAGAAGCAGATGAAATGGTATCCGAAGATTTTCAAAAGCAAAGAGACCCTGCAAATGCATCCGATACAGGGATTCGTCGATGAGGAATCAAACGAAATCGTCCTCGACACGCTCGAAATTCCGAATCGTCAATTGATCGACGACTTGTTTCTCGAAAATCTGAATAAAACCGGAGCCGATCTTTTTGACGCATATTGGTCAATTATTCCCGTCGGCGTTCCGGTCAGATACAGGATGAATATGGATAACTTGAACTCGATGATGGAAGAAGAAATCAACGAAGAAAAGCTCTTCGATGACGATTTGGAGACATTTCAGGCGTATACGCTTGGAGGGACGGATTTTCCAGCTGTAGATTTGACGAAAATTAATGAAGAACAAGACGATTTCTGGTCGCAAGGGATTGGAAATCTCGTGGCGGACCGAATTTATGTAAGACTAAAATTTTCGCACAAAAATCTTCATTTTCAGCATTCGAAAATATCGACTGGAGAGCGCTGGGTTTGGAGAGAAAGTGGATTCTCTCCGTCTGAACCACTTTTCATACGAAAACCTGAATCGAATAATCCGCTTGATGGCGTTGTAATCTCAATCGTGAGCCCTCTCGAAATCGATTCTAGAGAAAGGTTTGATTACGTGAAGACATCAACATAATTTCGGATTCTAGGGCGTTTGTGGTGATTCTTGAGCCAGAAGATCTCAAAGAAATTGCGAGAATATATTTCAAAGAAGATGTTGATATTGCTCTTTCTTTTCATGGCGTTTTTGTTCCCTCGAAAAACTGAAAAGTCGATTTTAATGAATGCAAAATAAATTTTATTCTTCAAAAACCGTAGAAAATTGAGGCCAGAAAAAAAAACGAGTTATCGTGAAATTTTTCCTGATTCAATTGAAATTGAGAGGCAGCTTGAATAGGAATACGGAAATCGCGGCAATAAAATTCGAAGTGCTTGAGGTGTGTGTCGTTATCCAAAAAACGAGATCCTTTGTGCCCAAGAGCACTTGTTGCCAAGGGCACACGCACCGATCACTTATTTGTCATTTGCCACTAGACACAACAATCTTCTTTCTTGATCATTTTTGAAATGATTTAACAATTTGATAACAATGATTTTGACGCAGAGACAAAAAGAAGATGTCATAGAGAATCGTATGGATTTCGATTTTTCGATCAAAAATGAAATTGACACGTTTACGTCCTTATTTTTTTCGAAATCCTCAAAAAAGCACATCTGCGAAGGAAATATCATCGAGCTATCTTGTTACGCTGGTAAGCTCAACTTTCACTTCCACCACTTCCTCTCCTCCAATGGTAAGCCGCTCAAGAAGACGCGTTCTAGGGCTTTTCCCGTGTTCTTCTTTTCTTCTGATTATTTACACGAGTTTTTTTTCAAGAGGGAGCGCGCGCCCGAGTTGACGCTTTTTCCCGCGACACGCCACTTCACATTTCCGTTCGCCAGAACTCGCCCGAGGTCGTTTCCTTTCTTCTCGCCGCCGGCGCTAAAGTCGACGCAATCAATGGCCAGGGACAGACTGCTCTTCACCTAGCCGCGTTTTATGGAAGAAAGGAAATCGCGGAGATTTTATTGAAGGATGGAGCGCCGATTGAAATTGTCGACTTGAGGAAAATGAGCCCCTTGGCGGTGGCGGTGCAGAAGGATCATCTTCATATTGTTAGGCTTTTGAAGCGATTTGGGTTAGTAAAAGTCATTGAATTTGAAAAAAAAATTTATAAAATTTTTTTTTTGAATTTTTTTTTCTTTTTTCTCAAGATTTGTTCTCAATTTGAAATTTCTAGTGCGAATTTCCAGCGCGAAAAAGAATCATCCCTTTTGGTTGCTGTCCGGCTTCATAGATCGAACATTATCAATTACATTCTTCAACAAGACGACTTTGACCTCTCCAAAGGCCCGATCTCCTCTCATAAAACACCCCAACTCTAGAATTTTTGATCTTGAGATCGCTTCAAAGAAACTGAGGGCTGGAAACTTGCCATTTCAAAGCCCCAAATCGCCACTCAAATCCTCCAGTTTTACGTTCCATCCGTCGCTGGGCTGGAAGATCGGGAGCGTCGATTTTGGAGAAGTTCATCCGACCTTGGCAGCTCAGAAGAGCGCTCGATGGTAAATGTCAAAAATAAGCAAATAGATTTTGAGTTTGTTTTATTAGAAGGTGTCGAGCTGAAGAAGTTGATTCAGATGGCGAGAAAAATGCTACAGGTATCGTAAAGAAGCGATAACTCACCGCTCTTTTAAAAGTTAAATTTCAGGAAAAGCTAAAGCTCTCTGAAAAAACTTCCGTTACTCCAACAGAAAAACTCTCGGTCAAACTCAACTTTCTCCGAAAACCACTTCCAGTCAACCAAATCAACATCACTGAAGAAATGATAAAAGTCCTCAAATCTGATTTGGAGTCAAAAGCTTCTGCGAAACTCTTTAGCTCTGGCGTTTCTTTTCGAAAACTGGCAAATGTCGTTTCTTCTGGCGCTAGAATGTCGCATCTAAATCGAATTCTGAAAAGTAAGGATTTCGGGGCGGAGTATGCGAAGAAGATGCTGAAAAGAACTAAATGTCTTTCGAAAGACGTGACTTTGGCGGCGAAAGTGATGATTGGAAAAGGCTTCTTCGAGCAAGTCAAAAACATCGACGACCCGGTTTTCCTCGGTCAAGCGATTCTAGCGCTACGAAAAGAAACTTTTGCAACAGCTTTGGATTCTCGATCGACCCCAGCGCTGACCGAAGTTCTTTTCCGCGGCCCTTTGATGACTAAGCTTTTCGAAATTCTTGTCGATTCTGGGGGAGAAATGCGAAAATCATTGGAACTCATCAAAATCATCCCATTTGACCTTGCGAGAAAATTGGTGAAGGCTTCGAAAATCTTCTCGAACAAGTTGCCAGAAACAGCTGTGAAACGATCAACCGAGAATGTCGAGTTCAGGGAGAATTTTTTTGATTTTATGACTTTGATCAAGGAAGAATACATCACCCCTTCATTGCTTTCCAACCTCAATTTCATCCTCTCCAGCTTGATTTCGGGCAAAACGATGGCTCGACTTTTGGACGTTGGATTGAACATTTCCGAAGCAACTCATGATCCACGATATCTTTACGCAGTGAATATTCTTCTGAAAAACTCGATTTCGCCCGAAGAAACCATCATTCTGATGGAAGCAAAAGAAACGCTAAATCGGCTCATTTCCGCGGACGAAAAACTCATCGCTTCGATCCACCAGCTTCTTTATGATCAATCTCTTACCGCTTCCGAAGTCAGTATGTTTCTCAAGAATTCAGACGAGCGCTGCCGTTTACGAGAAGTCCTCGTTGATTCCACTTCCCAATCGACCCTGGCGAAGCTTCTTCAAAACGGGTTATCTCCCTCGATCATTGGCAAATTCATGTCTGAAACATCCCTCTCAATTTCGGAAGTAAATCAATTTTCTCCAGACCCAATCGCGATTAAAAACTCTTCCGTGTCTGCATTGACGTTCAGTTTTTGCCGAAATTGGTCTCGATCGGGTTCAGAATTTCGGACCTTGGCGCTCTTGTCCGATTTTCTTGTGATGAAAATTTGCTAAAAATTCAATCGCTGAGTTCGGAAGAGAAAGAAACATTCAGAAGAATATTGAAAAACTCCCTCCGATCGCAAGAATGTTCAATTTTTCTTCAGAAAGGCAATTCGCCCAGCGACCTGATCGAAATCGTCAACAACCCGCTTCCAATTTTCAACCTTCTTGATGACAAAGAATCGTTCGATTTTGAAGATGAATCGGGCGCTGAAAAGCCTCTTCTTCATCCGACCTTCTTCTCGCCGTTGATTTACTTCAAACTCGAGCCGGAAAAGAGCTTTTTCACAACGCTTGAAAACGCGTTTCGTATTTTTGTTCCGCTGAACTCGGTTTCAGAGAAGAGTTACTTGACAATAAGCTGTCCTCGCGCTGGAAAAATCAACTGGCAGAACGACTCGATCCCCCTTATCTCCCCTCCTTTATTCATCAATATCTCCAAGTCAAACCATTTCTCCTCCTCCCGAAAAATCACTGTTCTCTACCCAATCAGTCGAAAAAGCAACACGGATTTCCACCGCCCTCAGTTTTTCCGAATCGACGCAAATTCAAATGTAAAACTTGACACAACCATTCTCACGGGGCGACAAACAAAGCCGAATTCTTCCGACGTTGGGGAGGGAAACAAGCAGCTTTTCTGCGCGACTGATGTTGAGCCTGGCTGGACGGTTGTTCTAGCGCTTATTCCGCACATCAATCATTCCTTGTTCTTGACTGGGAAGGAGAAAGCAGCGCTGACGAAAGAAGTGTCGCTGACTGTAGCGCCGGAGCTGACAGAAGACAAGCCGCTAGAACTCGTCTCCAAACTCATCCCCCTCCCTCTCGAAAGCACCCTCAAGCACTTGAAGAAAAACCACCATTTGGACTTGAAATGGATCAGTCCAATCATCCAATTCACAAACGCTCGAAGAATCGCGTTCCCGATTTCTCTCGAATTCAAGAAATCAACAACGAGAGCGTCGAAAATCAACGTTCTTCAGAAAATTCCAAACGGAGCGGACTGGGCTCAGCAGGAGGCGAAAATTCAGAGAAGTGATGAGAGATTTATTGTTCAAACAAAAACGATTTCGCATTTGATGATAGTAGTTGCGAGTATGGAGCTGGAAAAGACGATTCTAGAGGGCGTCCCAAGCTTGGTTCTTGGCTTCTCGCAGAGTAAGAGTCTTTTTATCTAGAAAGCAACAGTTTTTTCACAAATTAAGGGTGTCGCCTTGCTAATTAAAAAATTAAAATTTCGAAATTAAAGGTCCCGTCCTCATTAACTTTTTTCTAGCGCAAAATGTCGGATTTGAAATCTTTCAGAAGAAAAACCAGAATAACATCCTCAAGCTCAAATACTCCACCTCCGATTCTTCCGACTCCTCCGACTCCTGGAAAACGCTTGGCAAGACAAAAACACGCATCAAGAACAACTCCAAATTCAATCTTCTCGCCGGCAAATTTACTTTTTCTTCCGCCGCCGCTCTTTCTCAGCAAGTTTTTGCATCAATTTATCCTTCGGTTGAAGAGACATTTATGATCCCAAAGCCGATGATCGAAAAATTGCAAATAAAACTTGGCTCGATGCAGTTAAAAGTTGGCAACGAGATTCTGAACGTGGATGTTTCTGTTGCGGAAAATGAAGAAGAAGAAGCGATTGTTCATCCGGAAAGCCTGATAATTTATTTTACCGAGAAAATTTCAAGCTTGATTCCGAGTTTTTACGCTTCAAGACTTGCTGAATATCTCGATATTTCAAGAGCCGAGGCTGAGTTTTACTGTAAGTCGCGAGTTTTATGAGTTTTTTTATTGATAAATTTTTAGTGGAACGAAATGATCATGAAAATCGAGCTGCGAAAATGATCGTCTCTTCCTTTTTGAAAACATGCAAAATGGATGAAGCTTTTGAAAAACTTGAAATTGCGCTTGTAAAATTACAGCTTCATCAACTTGCGCAAATGGTTCATGAAGATCGTCTTCACGCGAATTGGACGAAGATGAGCACGACCAGTCTTTTCTGAATTTTACTTTTTATTTTATCTGCGAACTATTTGTTGGAAGAGAAAGAAGTTTTTAGTTTACTGTGTTCACAGCTTCGTCTTTAAAAAAATACCAGTCGATCTGATTTGGATAAAAACTTATGGTTTTTTAATTTCTTTTTTCGGAAAATATTCTTCTTGCAAAATAAACAACACAATTTATAAACGAAAAAGCAGCTTATTTGCTTTTTCAATTATTTGAATTAAATTCATTTTAAAAATAAAGAGCATCGAAAATTTGGAAAAATGGAATATTCGAGACTGTAATTCATTGATTCGGAAATTTGTTCTGCAGTTGCACCAAGCAACGGATACAGTAACTCACTCAATCAAATCAAAATCTACGAAGAATCAGTTTTGCAACTCGATTTTCATTTCTCAGGTATGTTTCACTGGTTGATTTTTAAGGTAGTAAAGACTTTAAGAGGTTTTTATTACGAGCTGAAAAACTTATTCTTGCCAATTATTTCTATCAGACAAAGAGACAATTATAAGATTTAAGCTTTCTAAAAAGCCTTTTGTTTTTTTTTACAAAACAGTCTGAATAAAATTTTTATTAAAAAAATTTTTGAAAAATTTATTTGAAAATTTGCTTCTGTCGTGAACTTTGAGCGGAAGGTCAGACAGTCGCTATAAAATTCTTTCTCTCGGATTCAGTAGAATTGTTACAGATAAAGCGCGTCATAGAGCAAATTGACTCTGTCTTCAGTGAGCAAACTTGAAATGATTTCGTAAAAAATGGGCGACGCTAAGAAAGTTCACCCAAGCGAGAACATGGCGAAAGACGGGGGCACAGAGATTTCGCTCAAGGAAAAAGAGGAAAAACTAGAGTCGGATTTTGGCCAAGATGAGAAGAAAAAGGAAGAGGAAGAGAATAAGCCAGCGGATATGGTTGCCTACGGCGACTTGGTAAATTTGGCTTTATAATTAAATTTTTATTAACGGGCTTCTCAAAGCTTCTCGGGATAAAAATCAAATAAGTAAGATATAAATGATTTCTATTTTGTCACTCATAATAAAGCAAAAGAAATTAAAAAAATTGGCTCTCAACATCTGCCCAAATTTCATTTTCAGTTTCGATATGCGACGGGAAAAGACAAGCTCAGCCTCCTGATCGCAATCATCGCTGCTATTGGCACGGGTGCTTCCATGCCGCTCATGTTCATCATCTTTTCTCAAATGACGGATTCGTTCACTGTTGTTGGCGGCTTGGGAACATGCTTCAACGCCACTGCTCCCAATGCTACGACTCTTCCAAATCTGTATCCGATGCCGAACCCAACCAGCAATCCACCATTTGTGACCACGAATTTCCCCGATGACTGTAAGGAGAAAACGCTATCGGACAAATACTGCAACGGTCCGCTTTCTTCAAGGTCTTTCGTTGGCGTTGCCGCATTTGATGTCAATGGAACTATTGCCGATGAATTCTTCTGCATGTGCTTTGATGCTGAAACCTGCATGAAAGTAACTGGTATTGATGACGAATCAGAACTGCTCGATGATTATGTCTACAAAGCACTAGAAGGAACGCTGTCGATTCTTGCGCTAATGAGGCCCTATGCGATTTTCTACACTGTTTTTGGAATCGGAACTTGGCTTTGCGGATGGATTCAGACTTGGTTTTTGATGGCGCAGGCTTCCAATCAAATGGCAAGAATTCGTGCGAAGTTTTTCGACTCAGTGCTTCGCCAGGATATCGGATTTTTTGACACCAATTCTGCTGGTGAACTCAACACTCGACTTGCTGATGATATCAAAAAGATCTCCGACGGAATGGGGGATAAAATCGGCATCACTGTTCAAAGTATCGCGAGATTCATAACCGGCTTTGTGATCGCCTTTATTTATGGGTGGAAATTGGCTCTGGTTATCATGTCGATTTTTCCTGTTCTGATGGTCTCGGCCATCGTGATGTTCAAAGTCACCACCAGTTACACGGAAAAAGAACTGGACGCGTACGCGACTGCTGGTGGAATAGCAGAAGAAGTCCTCAGTGGAATCAAAACAGTAACCGCCTTTTCCGGTCAAGCAGAAGAACTCGCTCGTTACAACAAAAATCTAGAAGTAGCAAAAGGCGTCGGAATCAAGAAAAACGTCTCGACTGGCTTTTCCCTTGGAACTCTCTTCCTTGTTCTTTTCTCTGCCTACGGACTTGGTTTCTGGTATGGCGGAAAATTGATCGTCGGAGATGGATATACAATCGGAGATGTCATGCTTGTTTTCTTCGCCATGTTGACTGGTGCTTTTTCGCTCTCGGCGGCGGGGAACAATGTCGAAGTTTTTGCGAAATCGAGAGTTGCTGCTTTCGAAATTTTCAAGTTGATCGACAGAAAGTCCCCAATTGATCCTCTCTCCGACACCGGCAAAAAACTTGACAAGAATGCGAAGCCAGAAATCACCTTCAAAAACGTTTCCTTCACCTACCCCGCGCGCGAGGACCAGCAAATTCTGTTCAACGTCTCGTTCAAAGCCGAAGTCGGAAAGACCCTCGCCCTATGTGGCCAAAGCGGAAGTGGAAAGTCCACGTGTATTCAATTGATACAACGATTTTACGATGCGCAAGAGGGTGGAGTCTATTTTGGTGGAGTGGACATCAAGACGCTCAACGTGAAGAGCTTGAGGGAGGAAATTGGCGTCGTCTCTCAGGAGCCCGTTTTGTTTGATGCTTCAATTAAAGGTTTGTTTAGAAATTGTTTTGGAAAAAATATATATATTTTTAACCCTTCTTTTATAAAAAAAAACTTTTTTTTCAGAAAATATTCGATATGGTCGATTGGACGTCACTGACAAAGAAATCTACGAAGCTGCAAAAATGGCAAACTGCTTTGATTTCATCGAGCGCCTTCCAAATAAGTGGAACACTCAAGTTGGCGAAGGCGGAGCGACTCTTTCTGGTGGCCAGAAGCAGCGAGTGGCGATTGCTAGAGCGCTGGTCAGGAATCCGAAAATTCTTCTTTTGGACGAAGCCACTTCGGCGCTCGATACAGAATCAGAAGCGATTGTCCAGCAGGCGCTGGAGAAAGCTTCAGTTGGCAGAACAACGATTGTCATTGCTCACAGACTCTCAACGATCCGAAACGCGGATAAAATCATCGGCTTCGCGGGCGGTAGAATCGTCGAAGAAGGAACACACGAATCATTGCTCAAAAAAGAAAATGGCGTTTATGCGAATCTCGTGAACATGCAATCATTCGGGGAGGACAAAGACAAGTCCAAGGAAGAAAAATCAAGCAAAAAAGCTCCCCAATCGCAAAAATCAGTCGTCGACCAAAAAGAAAAATCCGAAGAAAACGAGGACGAGGATTTACCACAGGCTCCGTGGACGACGATTTTGAAGATGAATGCTCCCGAGTGGCCGTTTTTGCTCTGCGGAAGTATTTTTTCGGCGATCGTTGGAATTGCCCAGCCGCTTTTTGCGATTATTTTCGCGGATATTTTGTCCAAAGTTTCTTCATTGGAAGGAGAAGAGCTGGAAGCGGCAATGGCTGAGAATGCTATCAAATTTGTTCTTCTCGGTAAATTTTTGAAATATGAAAAATGAATAAAATGCGATTTTTAGGCGTTTTGAATTTCGTTGGAAATATTGGCGCCGTTTCCTGCTTCGGAAAAGCTGGCGAAGAATTGACTTTGAGAATCAGATCAAAAGCTTTTGAAAAGTACTTGCGACTTCATATGTCTTATTTTGACGATCCGATGAATTCAACTGGAGCTCTGACAACGAGACTTTCCACCGATGCGTCACGTGTTCAGGATTTGAGTTGAAAAAGATGTGCTTCAAGATCATATTCGCGATAAACGGAAAATAATGATTAATTTTGGTCAGCATCTCTATATAATTGCTATTTGAAATTTCGAGTTATCGCCATGACACCCTTAAAAGGCGCACAAACGATTCTGTTGCCCTTGACCAACTATCGATCTTCTCAGTCGGTCAAAAATTTTTCCAAAATTTTAAGGGTATCAGCGCGAAATCAATGTTTGAAAAATAACTACCATTTGACGAGGAGATCCTTAAAACACAAGTTCTACTAAATGAAATGAGCCCGTCTTACAGCCTTTTTCTGCAGGTGCTCTTGTAACTTATGTTTTGGTCAAGAGCACGATAATTGCTCGAAGCTGTATCAAACAACAGAAAATATTTAATTCCACCACAAAAAGCACTTTAATTGATCTTTGCCAATTAATTTGAACAACTCAAAACAGGGCGCTACTGGTTCGCGGATGGCCTTGATCACTCAAAACTTCTTCTCCCTTGGTTTCGCCTTCGTCATCGCTTTTGCCAATATTTGGGAGCTGACATTGGTCTGCCTCGGTTTTGTCCCGATTATGGCTGGAACTGGATTCTTTATGATGCAGCTTTTCAGCGGAAAAATGGCGCTCAAGGAGCAGAAAGCCTACGAAAATGCTGGAAAAATTGCGACTGAAGCTACTTTGAATATCAGAACTGTAGCTTCTTTAGCTCGCGAAAAGACTTTCTACGAGAATTACATGAAAGAAGTTGCTATCCCACACGCCTCGGCAAAGAAGAAAGAATGGCTTTACGGAATGATTTACGGCCTTTCTCAGGGAATCATCTTTTTCGCTTACGCCGCGACGTTCCAATTCGGCGGATATTTGATCGAGAGCGGAAGACTTCCCGAAGATGATTTTGACAAAATTTACAAAGTTCTCATGGCCGTTGTTTTTGGGGCAATGTCGGCGGGGCAGAGTTCTGCGTTCGCGCCGGATTTTGGTGAAGCGAAGCTTTCGGCTTTGAGGATGATCAAGGAAGGAGTGATAGAAAAATATTATCATTGATGATTTTTCGGGGTTAGGGTTAGGGGTGGCTGGAACCCACAAAAATTGCGACAGAGAGGCGATTTTTGAGAATTTTTTTCTAAAAATGTGTTTTTGACTGGCTTGCAGGCAAAATTCGGAAATTTGATTGGTCAAAAATTTGATCAAAATTTTTGAAAAATTATCCCGATTTTTGGTCGATTTCAATCCGCCTCCAAAATTTTTGGTCAGTACTGAAAATGTCACGAATGTCACGATTTTTCTAAAAATTTCAAGATTTTTCTGAAAAATGTCACGAAAAGAAATATGTTTCCGCGACATTCGTGACATTCGTTCCATTCTTGACATTCGTGACATTTTCAGCATTGTCGAAATTTTTGGTCAAAGATGACCAAACAGCTACTCATGTCATTTCTGGATGAGCCAGGTATATTGGTATAAATTCAATGAATGCATAAATTGAGAGAAGCCACTTGAGCTTCAAGTCTTGAGCGTTCCTGATCCTTGTATTTTTGTGGTAAACGCTAGCAACGTGGCGATGCACACATTTCAAAAACATTATTATTAGTCTTTTTGACAACTCTCCCTTTTTGTTGTATTTAAAGCCGGGAGCGGACATGAAATTAATTGTATTGTGTTTTCAGTGGAAATAGGTATCCCTTAACTCCACTAAGTTAAACAACCATCGGAGTAGTATTACCGGATGTGCAAAGGGGAACGCGACAACATTTAAATTCGCGTTATCATTATTTTTATTCCAGTGGTTTTAAACTCGGAAACGTTTCTCCAGAAATGTCTTTTTCTATCACTTTTGCGAGCTTTTCAACCTTCCATCTGAAATCGACCCGACAGACCAGAGCGGCCAGCGACCGGAGAAAATTAAGGGAGACGTCGATTTCACCAATTTGAACTTCACCTACCCAACACGACCAGATGTTAAAGTTCTCAAAGGACTGACAGTATCAGGATCGGATTTCTCTTTCAAAAGCATTTTTTAAATTAATAAATATATTTTTAGGGCCGAACCAAAATAAGGAAGTAATAAGCTAGGAAGTGACAAAAAGGAAGTGATTTTTTGAAATGGGTTTTCATTGGCCGGTAGGCCAAATGCAGAGATCTTATTGGTCTTCAGAAAATGCACTTCCTTTTTGTCACTTCCTAGCTTATTACTTCCCTATTTTAGTTCGTGCCTTTTTTAATAAAAATAATAATTAATAATTTATATTATCCTTAATGTTTTTTCCTTTATTTTAAATAATAATTTAAATCATAATTATAATTAATATGACATGATTATTTTCATAAAAAATCTAATTAATTTATTAAGGGGTAGTCCCTGCTTTTGAGAAAATCCGAATTTTGAAATTTTCTTTCCAGATTCTAAAAGCTCGTTAGAAAGGCTACAAATTTTGTATGGATCATTTTTTCCGAATGTAAGAGAAATTGGTTTAGTCCCCAAAATCGGCGTTAAAAATCAATATTTTGATGAAAAATTTCAAAAAATTGAAAATTTTTGACTATTTTATCCAATGTCAAAGCGTTGTTTTAATGATTTTTGGTCTGTAGATTACTCAAATAATAAATAAATTGTCTTCTATGAAGGCTACATAAGATTAATCTTCTTTGAAAAACTCATTTTTCAAGTTTTTCAGACCCAAGTTTTGATCGATGGTATTAAATAATGATTTTTTGAGTTTCTTAATTTCGTTGAGTGGCAACTTTAGACGAAGGTATAAACTTGTTAAAAATATATTTGGTTTACATTTATTTTAATTTTTAAGGGCTCTACGCGTGTTTGAAAATAGGCCAAAATGGCGATTTTGCTCGGGTTAGGCTAGAATATGGCACCATAGCTCCTCGAGCGGTGGAAAAAATATCTTTCGGGAACTGGCAACTTTAGAACAGCGTTCGACCTTTCTACCGATATAGTTTTCAGCCTTCAACTTAAGGGTAATGGTATACATCGGCGCGGCGCTGCTCTCTCGATCCGCGCTCCGCCAGAACCTATTTCTCACGAGGCCGTAAAATCTGAACGGATAAAGATTTTTCAAAATTCAAAAAGATTATGAATAATTAAAGTCTTTTCTACTCACACAGCAAAATTGGTAATGATTGTCAAAGAGGAACTATCTGAAAATTGCCAGTTTCCTTCAAATGACATTTTCTTCGACATTTCTCATCCAAAATTTTTGAAAATTGCACTGTCTTGTAGAGAATCGTCAGTTCTACAAATCCTGTTTTTCAGATTTTTGTTTTAAGATCTTCGGATTTTAATATGCGACCTTGAAGTAAGCGCTGTGAGGTCGTGGCGTGAGAAATAGAGAGCGGAGAGGCGCGAGAAAAAGTAGCGCTCTTTACAAATTGCGATGTAAAATTAATGAAAGCCTCAAACAAAAATCTGAAAAACAGGATTTGTAGAACTGACGATTCTCTACAAGACAGTTTAATTTTTAAAAATTTTGGATGAGAAATGTCGAAGAAAATGTCATTTGAAGGAAACTGGCAATTTTCAGATAGTTCCTCTTTGACAATTATTACGATTTTTGCTGTGTTTATAGATGTTACTTTGGTTATTCAGAATCTTTTGAATTTTGAAAAATCTTTATCCGTTCAGATTTTACGGCTCCGTGAGAAATAGGTTCTGGCGGAGCGCGGATCGAGAGAGCAGCGCCGCGCCGATGTATACCATTACCCTTAAGCCCAAATTTGTATGAGCGCTGTTCAAAAAGTGCCAAGATCGCAAAAAGCAGGGACTACCTCCTTAATCAAGAAAAAAATCCACTAAAAGTGAAGCAAGGCCAAACCCTGGCGCTTGTCGGCCAATCGGGTTGTGGAAAATCAACCTGTATTCAACTCATCCAACGATTTTACAACGGAGAAGGCGACATCAAAATCGACGGACTTGATGTCAAAAAATGGAACATCCAGCATCTCAGGGCGCAAATCGGCTTCGTTCAACAAGAACCAACGCTCTTTGAAAAAACAATCAAGGAGAATATTTTGTATGGATTGCCAAGCGAAAGAGGGAAAGTCAATCAAGCTTATACTCCTCATGTAAGTTGCGGATTTTTATTTTGTCTGAAAAAATCATGGACAAATTTAGTATAAGATTTTTCATGCTTCAAGTTTTTGTCTGCTTTGTAGACTCTTAACGCCGAAACGCACAGCGACCAATTAATTGGTACAACGCCCTTCAATGCCATTTCAGCACATTTGGAAATTCGCATATTTACTCATATCTGTGTTATGAGATGGGTATAATATGGGGATAAAATTAAAGCTTAGCGTCTGAGAATTATTTATCTAATTATTTATCTATATCATTTATACAGTGAGCTAATCAGTTTCATTGTTTAAAAGGGGTAAAAGCGGGATACCAATTAATTGGTACGATCTGCGTTCGACGTTGAAAAAATTTTATGCGTTCCGGCGTTAATTTTTTCGCACAGCTGACAAGTCTCTAAACAAGGAGGATAAAACAGGATATTCGTTGAAATCAGGACTCCTTTTTGGTCCCTACTAAGCTTTTTGATTTTTCCTGAATTTTTAGGGGAGTAGTCTGGAACCGACAAAAAATTTCGACAAATTTCGCGTGGAAATTTTCAACCAATCAGAAGCCATGATTCGGCAAACCGGGCAATCAGCAGCCGAGTAGCCGCCCACGCAAAATTTGTCAAATTTAGGGTGTTAATAGCCTACTGGTCAAATTGATCACTGGTCAATTTAACCAGGGTTTTATACAACCGTTTGGCCGTTGACACCCTTAAGGCGCACCTAATAAAAAATAAAGGAAACTAGTCAATCATTGCTTGTGCCCCTCTTTTTGCTAACCTTGTGATTCCTCAGCTCATTGTCAACTTCCAATTTCAATTTTCGCATGTTGTACATTTGTGATTCCTGGTCCTCCAAATTATTGAAATGGATCTAATAATTCGATCACAAATTGAATCAACGGGCTAACTACATGGACTACATCTAATCAACGTGGTGATGAGGCGAACCATCACCTGTTGTTTATCGTGAAATTAGATTTGCCATCGAGACTTGTGCTGAGTATATTGATCTAAATAACGAATCATTTCACGGTTGTAAGCAACTATTTTTCCATGAATTGCAATACTTAAGGGGTGGACATCGATAATCAAATTTTTAATCGCGCTTTTTTGAAAATTAACGTAGTGATACGCTTATTTTTACGAAGATTTTAATTTCTAACAGACTCATATTTTCTCTTATTGCCACTTTTACTAGTTAAGGGTGTCAACAACGATTGATAAATTGGGGCAATAAAAATAGCTAAATCATTGTTGACACCCTTAAGAATCACTGCTTATAATCAAAAAGCCGAGCTAACATTTCGAAAATTAAAAATTTTAGTTTGGAATAAAAATTTGAAGGGGGTCCTTAAATCTGCTTTTTCGATATCTACTCCCTTAAAATCATCAGCAACAAATTCATCTTTTAGATCAAAAACTTGCTTTTCCGATCTTTTTCAAGCGACAAAACATGAATATAAATGCACTTTGCCGTGTAAAAACAAGGCTTTTTCTCCTCCAACAAGGCCAATCCAACAATCCTGTTTTCAGAACAACGCGACGAAGAAAACACTGACGGAAGACGAAATGGTTGAGCGAGCTTGCAAAGAAGCAAATGCATTTAATTTCATTTCGGATCTGCCTTCGAAGTACGAAACGAATTGTGGAAAGAAGGGATCGCAGCTCTCGGGAGGGCAGAAGCAGCGGATCGCGATTGCGAGGGCGCTGATTAGGGAGCCAAAAATTTTACTGCTCGACGAGGCCACAAGTGCCCTTGATGCGGAAAGCGAAAAGGTATAGGAGAATGATTAATAATATTGAAATTTGCGGTCTAAGTGGTTTCTGGAAAATAATTATGATACAATATGCGAACATGTTCGTGATGTTTACAAAGTTTTTTCGCATAATATAAGGGGCCTGACATGAATATTAGTAATATTACGATGCTGTCTATTTTAATCTTTCTCAGATTGTCCAAGACGCGCTGGACAAAGCCCGCGCCGGGCGAACCTGTATCCTGATCGCCCATCGTCTCTCGACTGTCATCTCCGCCGACGTCATCGCCGTCGTCGACAATGGAGTAATCATCGAAACCGGCACCCACGACGAGCTGATAAAGAAGCAAGGAGCGTACTATAGCCTGATCAACAGCCAACTCTAAGATTCTAAGATTCTCAACATTTTTCGTTCTTCAAATTCGAAATTCGTTCAAGCTCGTAATTTTGAGCACTTTAATTTAGCACTGAAAATAAACACTGATATTTTATTGATTAAATGCAGCCACGAAGAAGCGTTGTTATTTTTGCTCGAGGAATTCGTGGATGTATTCTGGTCGGAGGCTCTGGACGCTCTTCATTTTTGATTTTGCATTGAGGAACTTAGCATTCTGTGCATTTTTTAGAAGAAACTAAAAAGTCTTTCATTTTTCCTGTGCTCTTGGATAGACAAAAAATGCGGACGGGATTGAGAAAGTCGCCGAATATCGCCAGAAATCGCTAAATTTCGCGTGAAATCGCTGAATGTCGCTGAATGTCGCCGAACGTCCCGACTTATTTTTAAAGTTTTTGAGAAAATAGAGCGACAACCAGCGACATTTGGGGACATTCGGCGACATTTGGCGACAGTCGGCGACATTTGGCGACATTCGGCAACTATCTCAGGGCGCTCAAAAACAACTAACAAGCGGACAACAGAAAGTATTAAATAAGTGCTTATAACGACAAATAGTCATAAACCAATAATAATAGTCAATTGTTCAATCAAAGTATTACCTTTGAAAGTGCTAGTTCTCTGTTAACTTTCTCCGAAAGTCTGTTGATTTGATCCTTCCTGGCGGTTGAACGTTCTCCTTCCTGGAAATCGAGCTGTTCCAAGTTTATTAATCCATAGTCAAATAATCAAATTAGCGATATTCAAAAAGAGATTATCGTGGCCAAAATGTGTAGAAAAATATTGATATTCCAAACTTGTGGCGCGCGTATTGTTCAAAATAATTCTTCATTTGCTCGTTGAAAAATACTCGTTTTCCGCTGCAAAAGAGCATCAAAAAGAAAAAAAGAAATTTCATCGGAAAAAATGATTCTTCGTGATTTGAAAAAAAAATCTCGTGCGTCATTTAAATACGCACTCGAGATTATTTTCGAAACATTAGACAAAGAAAAAAAAATATATTTTTTATAAAAGGATTTATTATTTACAAAAAGGACCTTTTTGAACGCCAGACATTTTTTTTCAAAGCAAATCACCAAGAAAAGGAGGATTTTTAAAATAATGAAAGGGACAAAACGAAGTTTGCCTAACCCTACACTTAAGGGTATCCACGTGTAAACGTATTCTTGCTCTAGAACTGTTTACGAGCTACATTTTGATAACATTATCTTTAGGATTCCTAAGGGTATACGGGGAGATAATGCTGTTTGAAAATTGCCGAAAAATGGATGGGAGACCCTTAATGTTGGCATTTTAATTGTCATTAATCAACTCGTAATAGAATTAGATCACGTTTTGAAAGAAAGATTTCTAGAAGAAAAGAACTAAAGTTATTATAAACATTTCTTTTTTTCAAGTATCGGGCCCTTATTTAGTCAATTTGTCGCAACAAGAGAGCATGTTTTTACAAAGGACATCCGCTATTGAGAGGGATTATTTGAGGATTTTTTAATTGAGCTCTATTTTGAAAGTAAAGATATTAAGGAGATTCGAGCTCCTTAATCGACGAGAAAACCGTAAAGAGTTTGTCAAGTTTATCGTTAAATCAGCTATTTTTTGAAGATTTAGGTTGAATCAAAGGATTCCTGATAAAATAAGCCTAACAACGGGACTGGTGTCAAAAATTAACAAAAAAAATCTCGACAGATTTTTTCTTAAGCGGCTAATCGGCCGCTGATTGGTCGGTTAGCAGAATTCAGGCTTCTGATTGGTTGGAAGTATTGAACGTTTCCATAGAGAGAATTACATAAGGGAGTCAAGGAACAAATTTTTATCGAAAAATCTTCTTGAAAATCACGGTTAATGATGTGTACCCCCTTAACGGTTCTCTTTTTTTTGGTTTTCAACTTGAATATTTAAGTTGGTCTCAAAAATGCTCGTTCATGAGTGACCAGGGTTCACAAGAACCCGAAAATGGAAATAAATTTGCAACATGCACTATTCGTTTTGATAGAAAACACTTTTTTCGCTTCGTTTCTTGTTGTCATCAACATCGCGGGCTATTATCACTGATAAATGATGCGGAGCGCCATCATTGTACCAAACGATCGGATAAAAAGTTGCAAAGAAATTTTGAATCCATCAGTTGGTGAAATCACTCACCAATCGAAAAAGCATCAGAGAAGCTTTAATCAGAAATTTACTTTGATTAAATTATGAAGGTAAGTCAACAGAGATATTTATTTTTACTTTCATAAATTGAAAAATATTGCTATTTTTCGAGAAAATTTACGAACATTTCTGAGCGACAAAATCTCCGTCGCGACTTTTTGACCAATAAGTCCAATTGAAGTCTTTTGATTGGCTAAAAAGTACCTAAAATTTTAGTCGCTCGAAAATTGTCGCTTCGAGGCTTTAGCTCGGTTTTATCGTCAAAATTCTTGAATTTTTTGAAAGAGAAAAAAATTTCATAATGTAATTGAAAAATAATTCTAGCTTGGGTCGACTCTTCTCAGCCTGGTCGCTGCTCGCGGTAGTCTCTTCGGAGGCGCACCGACAGACGAGCGAATTTGGGTAGCGGACACAACGCTCAAGGAGGAGTTCATTCTCACAGAAGACAACCTTGAGACAACCTACAACCTCCCGCAAAACCCAGTGACAGGAAAATACGATAAAGACCAATACGTCCGATTGTCGGCAAAAGCTCCCGAAGGATACGCCGTTCGGGCAAAGTTCACGAATTTCGCGGTCGAAGGTAAAAAAAAATGAAAAATAATTTATGAAAAAATTACCATATTTTAAGCTGGAAACTGGAGAGGCGAGTGCAAGAACGACGCTGTCCTCTTCTTCGACGGTCCCGATGGCAACAACTTCATCAAAGACTACTGCGGCAAGAACGCGGCGAGAACCAAGCCAGACGTCGCCAGCACCCAGGAAGAATTGACCGTCGTTTTCAAATCAAACGAGAACACCATCGTCGACAAGGGCTTCACTGTCACCTTCGTCGCCGAGCCATTGCCCGCCGAACTGTACGCCCGCAACAGGATCGTCAAAGCTTTCGAACAGACTCAAAGCATCGTTTTCACAAAGCACGGACATAAGAGAAACGAGAGACTTATCTACAAAAAGGTATGAATTCAAAAATTCCACTGATCTTTAAATTATTTCAAGGCCGCTCACATGCAGCGAATTTTCGAGCGATTCGCGTTCGTTTTCGATAAAACCTCCGACAGCTGTGTCGACTTCGCCGGCACCGGAGACGAAAACGACTTCGTCGCTCCCGTCATCACCGACGCCGACCCTTGTGGATCCGTCACCAGCTTCATGTCATCCCTCAGCTCGTTCTGGAACGCTTTCGCTTGTCTCGATGGCTACGATCCAAAAACCGACGAAAGAAAGTATTTTTTTCGCCGATACCAAGACAAAGTCGCCATTCAAATCGAGCGACTTCGAACCAAGAAATTCAATCAGATGTGCGACAAATAACTAAGCTTCATCAAAAAACGACTCTGATGCAAGACTCAGAAAACGAATTCCACTCAACTGTACATTTAACGCTTTCTACTTTAAGAACAAACCGCTTTCAAAAAGAGTGAAAAGTGACGATGCAGAAAGATTTTCGATTCTGTGAACGATTTTCACTTTACTTTATAATAAAATAAAAATCTAATCTTCATTTTTCTTGCAAGTTTGAATCAGAATTAGTCTTTTTTTCCTCGTCAGAAGTTTTCTTTATGAAATATTTTTTTCGTGTGATCTAATAACGATATTTTTGCGACTCAGTCAAATTGAAAATTCATTCAAAGTGCATAATTTAGTTTTATAAATGATAGTTTAGCAGTGAATTCAAAGTTAATGCAAAAGATTTATAAAATGAGTTTGAGAGTAAAATTGTTACAAATTTTGAATTGCATCAAGCTACAACCTGAGTTGTTCCGCATTTTTCAAGACGAAGAGAATATGCCTGTGGCAAAAGATACCATTTTTCCGGCATCATATTTTTATGTTCTTCGTTGACCAGACGCATGAACGTACCGGTTTTTTGATCTCGATATTCATAAGCACCAGTCTCGTCAAGACAGTCTTGTGTCATTTCCCTATTTGCATAATATTCGTTGGTAAGTGGAATTTCTAGTTTAACTCCTCCATATGGGATAGAAGTATTTTGTATGATGTAATTTTTGTTTTCCACGCGATCAAGAACCATTTGATGAAAGAATATCTGCCCGCTCGAAAACAAATACGCACCAGTTAATGTCAACGGTCTCGTAAAAATAAAATTTTCATTGAGAAGCACTTATAAAGGGATAAATATAAATAATACTGATGATCCAACCTTTCTCAACAATGCATTTCGAAGATGGAGCTTTCTCAGAATCTGCACATCTACGGATAATTTCCCATCCAGAGCCACGAAGGTACGTTTTATACTGAACTCTATCTAACAGAGCTTCAACATCATTTTCCTGATGCTCATAATCTTTCTCCTTTGGATTCAAGTTCAATCCAGCCAAACTTCGAGGATAGATAACCATTGTAAGAAGTTTGAAAATCGTGTCGATGGAGTACATATCATATCTATCATCGAAACTCAGATCATTCTTGACAGCATATCGAATAAGACAGGCAATAGAAATTGGAACACAAAGCTCCGAGTCTTTTTGCGCAAGTACATTCTTCGTTACATTTTGAAAATCAAAGCATGACCATTTCTCAAAACTTGAGCTCAAAATATTCATTCCAACTGATTTTGTCAAATTTCTATCATAATTAACCAAATGATCTTGCGATGAATCAATTCTGATAATTTTCTTGAGCCTTCGTAAGCAACGCTCAAACTGAGGATTTTGAGGATTGGATATATCCACTCTCTGTTCCATCATTTCTTTCAGAAATTCAGCGTTGCAATCTTTCATAATATGATCAATTTCATCGAATTCCGCATTTGTTCTTAATGGCTTAAAAATAAGAGTCCAAGCAGTATTCCATTCGCAAAGCAGAAAAACCATAAGATTCGAGAATGAAACTCGAGAACTTGTTTTAGAACATATTTGCTTGCTATTGCAGAAAGCAACAGAGCCAGAATCTTAATACAATTTCTACAAAATTGAATGAAGGAAATTCAAAAATTTTATAGAATCAGTATGCTACGCTACATCGTGGACATGATCAAATTTCGAATTTCAAATGTCAAATGTGAGCCAATGTCGTTTTAAAAAAAAAATTGCGTTTTAAAGTCAATTAACCTACGCGTAGGTCGATATGCGGGCAGGGGATAAGGAGGTTTTTCCTAACTTACAAAGTTGGTCAGCATTATGGAATTTGGATCCACGTCGAGCATATCCATATTGATAAAAGCTTAACCGCGGTTGAGTTACTTGAATAACTCCAAAATCAATGATGTGAGCTTGATATTTTTCCCTTATTTTTCTTACAAGAATGTTTTCTGGCTTTTTTGAAAGTAATTAATGCTGGATTAAAATAATATATATTTAACAATAAACAATTAAATGCTTGATTGATTCTTTGTTCTTAAAATTTATAAACTTTCCCTTTAAATCACAATGGATGATTCCAATACTTCTAAGGTAGGTGTCACCATCTCGCACTTGTAAAGCGATTGATTTACGTTCGTCAAGATCAAGGGATCCGTCTCTTAGAAATTGTCGAAGATCTCCTTTTCCGAAGTATTCTGTCAAGGTTAACCATCCAATGCAGTCTGTTTCGTGAACATCGTCTGGATGAAATATTTCGATATTAACCAAATGTCTTGTCACATTTGGATGATTGGGAATAATTCTTTTGTCCCCGGATGCCTTTCTCAAAAATCTTGCATGGACGGTGGCTGTTCCTCGTATAAATCTATATTTAAGATTTTTAAGCGTTGATGAGGTGTGAGGCAGTTTTTGAAAAAGCCTAAAAATAGTTTGCCCTTGAAATGGCTGAAAACGGCTTTTTCAAAACAACATCTTTCGATTTCTCGGCGCCATAAGAGCTACAGCACACGCACCGCATAGAATGGTGATTCTCAAAATAAGCCAGTATTTTGAACATTACCCTAACCCCCTCTATAAATAGCTTAAAGTTGGCCTTAGGGTAACTCATCTATAAAACGCCCTACAGTTTCTATCTTTATTCGAAATTTCAAATCATTGTGAAAAAGAGCGGATTCTGTGACAGCTATCAACGGATTGAAAACGAGATGTAAAAATTACTTTAGTATTTTCATAAAAAACGTTTCAAAAAACTTTGTCTTTTAAATTTTTGCAAAACTGCCCAACACCTCATTAACGAAAGAAAAAAACCTTTGTAGAGATGAAAATGATAATGAAAGGGAAACGGAACTTCCGTAAATATAAATGGATCAAAAGCTTGCATTCTTATAGCAATAAGAATAGCACCATTACACGAAGGCAGATCCATCATTTCACCAATTACGTTCGCTTCCCCACCAGAAGATATTCTAATTGTTTGCCCTATACTTCTATCTGAATCTCGGATTGTCCACTCTCAAGTTTCTTCTTTTAATTCAGTGCGCTCGATTCTTCTGTAAAGAAGATTAGGAAAGCGTTTAAGAATATCTCTCTGAACAAAAGTTGCTCCCCAAGAAGGAAAATTTTCTTCGTCGCATGCTTGATTAGTTGTATTCAAATTTTCTTTTGTCGATAAATTTTTATAAGCAACAATTTTTCCAATGAATTTGTCATCCTCCTTGATGAATTGAAAGGCAGTCCTAGATTATGAATTTTCATAAATATGTTATATAATTGACATTTTATATAAAGGCAAAAAAAGGAATTTTCACTAACCAGTAAATTCCTTTTCTGAATCCCAATCTTTCGACAGACAAAATAAGCCTACATATTTGAGTCCTTGAAGTCGTCTTCTGTATCCGTTGAATAAAATTTTCTAGCCAATATTTTACATCAACATTTTCTATGCAGCTGCCATTGAGCTCCATTCTCGAAAAATAATGAGACGAGTGTCAGAATCCACGATGTGAAAATTGTCACCTCCAAGAATAAATATTTTGAAGGTCTAACAAAACTGAAGACAAAATTGACTTTCGTTACTTTTTAAACATTCTTTTCGATTTTTAAACGGAATTAAACGGAATCATATCATGTATGTCAGGTTGTTCCTTATTAATTTTTAATGGCAAAATTATGGCATATCTGATGAAAAGAATAAAGTATTCACGATCTGCGCAGATTTGAAGAACTAAGATCGACTTTTCGAAACGGAATCGACATGAGAAACGTGATTGACAAAGATGATACATATTTGAAACCATTTAATGCTGCCTCAAAGCGCTTTGCCAAGATCTGCCTAGCGCGGATTACTCGCATCGCACTGAAGGGAACACTTCAAAGTAGAGATAAATTCATAGTTGTGATAGCAAGCATTGGAACTGAGATATTCCTCGATGTCGAGCAATTTCTAGAGGTTCTTTGTTAAAGAAACATGTGTTTTGGCTGGCTTTGCGATCAAGGAAGAGATTTTACAAATTTCTGAATTATTAAAGAAATGCTTCTTTATGCTTTTTTGCCCTTCAAAACCTCCAAAAAGATAAGAAAGAAGAAGAATTTTCAAAATCAGATGCCATCGGAAGCTTCATGGAACAAAATGGGATTATCGGCAGGGTTTCCAATACAAAGGAGGTCAATTTAACCCGCCCTGAAATTCAGACCATATTTTCGGTCAATTTTCGGGAATCCTTTAAGGGGAGGTCGTCGAGAAAATTTTTTCGCCTTTTCAAAATTTTGATTATATTTTTGGATTCCTCGGTAAAAAGGAGTATTTTTGGTCCCTAGCTTTTTCTCAATTTGTTAACATTTTAATGTAAAATTTTCGATTTTAAGTCTTGAACTTGAAATTTCTTGAAAATTATTGGTTGGTGATTTCGTCCAAAAACTATCTGAAACGGATTATCATGCACTAGGCATTGTTTTAAAATGATTTCTGAGTAATAATTTTAAAAAAATCCAGGTCTTTGTGATTTTTGCAGAAATTTCCATGAAAAAATGGGCAAAAATGTCGATTTTGACGAAAATCGAATAGTTTTTATCAATAAAAAATTTTTTATGAAAGTAAGCCTTATTTTTTGATCGCCGGTTAATTTTTAAGGGTCTAAACTATTTATTCATTATATTTGATGAAGAAAAAACTCGGTTTTCGAGATTTTTGGTCACGAGACACCCCAACTTCAACCCTAGTTTTTGAAAAATTTTTCAAAAAATTTTTTCTGCTTTTCGCCGGTTAATTTTTCAAACGCTTTTCTTTCAATCCGAAAAGTCAGAATTTTCCTATCTAATCGGGTTTCTCCGTATTTTTGGTCACGGAAATCCCGATTCTCGTCGACCTCCCCTTAAAGTCGTCGAACCATCATGTGATTGCTCAACTATCGGATCTCAAAAAGTATATTATTTTATATTTTATTACGAATAATGATTAATATTAATTTAATTATTTTATCATATTATTCAATAAATAAATAACAGAACTGGGTTTATGACTAAGCTTCATTTCAGCATATAATAGTTTCCAACCTTGAGTTTTTCAGTCTGTCTGCACTCCAAGATCAGTAGTCTCCGATAAAAGCTGCTTTTCTTTGCAATCTTGCAAGTCTGACCGTAAGTTACTACCCCCATACTTTTCTTACGCGTTCTTAAAGACATTGACCTGAATCAACTGAAAATGGAGGAGGAACTAGCGATGGTTCATTATGACATTCAAATTCAAGAACAAGCGATGGAAGCTGCTGCAATGGATGCAATGATGAGCGAATATATTTGAAGAAAAATTGTGCAAAAAGAATATTTTTATTTACATTTATTCAAATTTTTGAAGAAATAAAAACTGCATTGTTCAAAAAACTTTCAAATATTTTCAAACTTCCGATTTTTGCATTTCCAAGCTGCTGAAATTATGCAGATCGGATAAATTAGGCATGATGACTTCATTGGACGCATCCGCGAAATTGACACCGTGGATTCTTCTTTCGATGTTTGTGTTTTTGCTCCAACTGGAGCCTTGCGAGCCCAAAAAGACGGCTGAAAATTGTTTTGATACAGTCATAAACACATGCGTTTGGACTAACAAGCTTTCAAGCATGTCTCCAGCTCGACGAGCGATAAAATTTCCCAAAATTCATCTTTCAGGTCTCCACAATTATTTTTCTTGTAAAATTTTCTGACAAAAGGATCGAGCTAAACATTTGTGAGATAGAAAAAGGTTAATTTGGTACCTCAGACTGCATAAGAACGGTAATTTCGGGGTTGATGATTTTGAGTTCTTTTCGCATATTTTTGATGAGATCGGCTTCTGATGGAGGTGTTGCGATATAAATAGTCTGAAATAAGAAACTTAATTATAGGTGCTTTTGACTCCAAAACCTGGGGTGGTGTCATGAATCGACAAAAATCTCGAGAACTTTTAATTTGATATTTCCTGGTGCTTATGCAAGTGTCCAACTCGTCGTGTTACCGCAAAATATTTATTATACTGCATGATCCCAAAGGGATCGCGCACAGAAAGGGCGAGAGGGAAAACAGCTGATAGAGAGTGAGAAAACAGTTGATTCTCGGCGGAAAGGCCGTATCTATCTAAGCTCAACGGGAGATCGATTGAGGACAAACTGTCACTCACATCACCCACCCCCCGCTTTCTAGAGTTATGAGAAGAATTTTCTATGATATCACACAAATTTTGACTGGATGTAGCGCGAGGATCATAGTAAGAAAGAGAAGAAAAGACACACAATCGAGAGTAGAGGATCAGAAATTGGAAAGACAGAAAAGTTTTCTTATTGGTTTTTTTTGACGAGATTGTTTGAGTTGATGTTGTTGTTGTTTCCGGCATCGCTGTTGAATCGCACACAAGATAAGGAGAGAATAAAAAGAGGAAGTTTTAACTAAAGCAGAGTTCTATGGAAGTAATTGACTATGAGTATTAGCTAGAAGTTTTACGAGAGAGAAAGAGTACCTGACAAAAAAGTAACCGACACTTATACCGACTTAAGTTAGGTGAACTACAAAAACGTTAGGTCGGGTCAATTCCTAGTCCTAGGGTTCGATAAGGCATTACCCCCACCCTTCTCCAAAGGCTGCCTATATGGGTCAGGAAAACGTCCCAAGAGTTCCATGATGAAAATAATTAAGGGTAGCCTAACCAGATCGAGGCAATTCTGTTCTGCAACCGTTACGTATACAGAGCCATCGTTGCCGTCCTTGGCGGCCTTCCCTCCCCTTCCTCAAAAAATCGAACCAAAACTTAATTATAGTTAACCCGGCCCCCAGAAGGAGGTATCAGTGACGGTATATTGGGAAAAAAAAACGAGTTGGACGTGGAGTTGAACTAAAGCGGTGCTAGCTAAATTAAGGGCTTCAGTGCCTTGTTAACTTTAAGTGCAAGTCCACGAACTCTACGTAAAAACTGAAAGGTTAGGATTACCAGGGTTGAAATGCATATAAAAAGAAGCGCAGAAGAGGATACCACTGAGATTGTTGTTGACTGTTGGAAGTTCACGTCGACTGTCTCGGCGAGCTCGTCGATCTTGTCGTCGATGTCATCGATAGCGTTGTCCAAGAAGTCGTCGTTGTTGAGGTCGAGAGTGTTGAACGTGAAGTTTTTGCTTGAGAGTCGGAAGTCGATCTGTTTGCCAGTATAGGTAGTGATCGGAGTCTTCGGAATCTTGATGAGCTGGTCGTTTCCACCACAATAGATCTCTGTGTCTGTTTCAGACTGTAGAAAGTATCGGAATCCGGTAAATCGTTCTGGTTTGGATCCGAGATCGGAGAGAAGAGTGCGGTTTCGAATGACTGCCTCGCCGGCAGAAAACACGATCAAGCCATTTTCTTCGAATGCGAAGGTGCATGAGGCGCTCGTTGGTGTTCGTTTGATATTGCATCGTCTGACATCTCGGAGGCAAGAACCGCTCATGATGGCTGAGTGTCGACAAATCATGTTTTGTCTTGCTCCGAGGCAAGAGAAGCGATCGATTTCGTACATTTCACCAGCCAGTTGCGTAGCGTATGGAGCAATGTCTGGGGCGACCAGTTCGTTTGATTCGGTAGATTTGACGATGATGCCAAACGGATTCGCTCGAAACAGCGTGGTCGGTGGTGACTCGATAACTGGAAAGTTGAGTGAGAAGTGCACGTCCAGGCCAGAATCTGTGATGTTCAGCCCAAGAAGCTGGGGTCGGAGCTCCTGTGGTAACTCTCGGAGAAGGTTTGCGCAATAAAGTTCGCACTGTTTGGCTTCCAAAGCTGCGCAAGATCCCCAACAGGCAGAAGAAAATAGCCTATTCCACTCGACTCGGAACGGCACCTCTCCTTGTTGCAATGCTGCCACTTCATAGTCCACTTCGCTTATATACTGGGTCACCGAGGCACGGGACCAGTCTTCGATCCTGTTCCTGATGACAGCTTCGTTGAGGCGGCAGAGGTCGCGTTCAACTGCAGAGATGCGCTCGTAAGTGGCGTTTAGGCTGACAGCTACAGTCGATTCCAATTTTCGAAAGTTCTTGGTGAGTTTGTCGATGTTGCGGCTCTGGGCGAGGCTGACCGACTTCAGGTTTGCGATGTCTGCGGTGTTCTTTACTTTCAGGCCCAAGTTGGCGGCCGCCAGAATAAGAGCTGGGGCACCGGCGAATCTTTTCATCAAGTGAGCTTCGTGCGCTTTCACGAATTCCGCCTCCTCCTTCAGGCTGATGAGTTCGGCCTTGAATTGCTCGTCGATAGATTCGAGAAGGGCTTCTCGGCGATTGTCGGCCATGTCCTCGGAGCATTCTCGTTGATTCCAGCGGTTTGCTTTGAAGAATTGCTTGCAGGCGCCGACATCGCATCCAGGAGAGTCCATTTCGAGAAACGGAGATTTCGGAACGGGTCGCGTGACGATCACATAGTGACTGGAACGTTGTCTGGACAGGTACAGTGATCCAGCAGATTCGAGTAAAATGCCGCCATCGATGATGAGGGAGTCAGCATCGGCGTTTGCGGCGAGGAAGGTCAGAAGAGCAGGGAGCATATTCTCAGGATAACAACGTCTGAAATTTTCGGCGATTAGAAGGGATATCACGGCAATTTCTGTATGTACAAGAAACAAGAAAGGTTCATTTTGTGCTTGGCAGCTTACGAAGAAAGACAATATTTCTTTTCAGAAGTGCGCCAGATTCCTCGTCGCGTATTTCAAAGACGTTCTCAGCGATGACTTTGGTGACGACTGCGGTGTTCTTGAAGGCGACATGAAGCTTCTTGCACTTGCCGATCCTCATCGGCATCCAGTAACAGACTCGGTCATTCACGTTGATTTTCGTCTTTTGAATTGGCTTCACGTGATGAGCGAGTTGCTGCTGGTATTTCTGCCCAAGAAATTGTCCACACTGTCGAAGCCAACCGCTCATGTATGCTGACCAAAGCCAAGGGTCTTCATTGAGGTCCGGATCAGGGCGAAGATGGAAGAGAGGCAATTCCATAGGTCGGCCGGTCAAGGCTTCCGCTGGGCTGAGTCCATCCAGCGCAGCAGTAGGAGCATTGTTCATCTGGTAGAGCACGAAAGGGACCTGGCGGGACCAATCTTCTCGCTGAATATTCGCCAACTTTGCTTTTAGGCCCAAACTTCTGAATTTGCGCTCAATCTTGTTGGAACAAGCATGATACGGTGAAATGTGCGCAAGCCTCAGGTTGAACTTCTCCATGATTTCTTTGAAGACTGTGCAGGTAAACTCGCGACCATTATCTGCCCTTACCATCGCTCCTTGAATTCCATTTGAAAGAAGCATGTCTGCCATCGCAAACCCGACGGACTCGGCAGACTTGTCCGGTAAGCAGCGGCCAACAACGAATCTCGTCATATCGCACATAATACAGAGCAGATAGCGATTGCCCTGTAGATCAACCTGACCGAAGTCTGTCAGATCGCAAAACAATTTCTGCCAAGGTCTTGCCGAGCATTCTGGCTTGGGGGGCGACAGTGCTTTCAGCTTTGGGCGCGGCTTTATTCGCCAACACGTCTCGCAAGCTTCACAGACTTCCTTGCAGATTCTGCTGATACCGGAGATGAAGAACTTCCGTCTCAGAATGTTTTCTAGCGCGAGTGCTCCAGGATGGCCCATGCGAGCGTGGACGAAGCTGCTGATCTCGATTTGCAGTGGTTCTGGAAGAGCGATGATGTCCTCCTTCCCAGCGCGGACCAAGATTCCTTTTGCATCGGCGACGAGCTTCTTTTCCTTCTTCATCTTTTTCAAGACAGGATCAATTTCTTGAAGCTTGATTATGTCCCCGGCGGTGTAGGGAATGTCTCCAGACACCATCACGACTTCATTGCTGCCTTGACTTTGCGCGTTCTCGGATTCTGCTTGAGCTAAGCGTCTTGCTCTTCGCGTTTGCATCGCCAGGACTTCTAGCAGCTCCGATGCCCGTGGTCTGAGCTCCACAGTGTTGAGAAAGCCTCTATCCAAGCAGTCGCTTTCATCATTGTCCTCCCCAGGGCTGATTTCGTATTGTCGACTCAACGCATCGACAACGATGATGACTCCTTCGGTGTTTGGGACGTATTCGATTCCCTTGACCTGGAATCTTGCCAACCGGGCGAACAAGTTCGTGACACGGACCGGAACATCCATTCGCATTTTTCGCTCTGTGAGCACTTGCCCAAGCGACTTATGATCCGTCAAGGCCAGTACTGGGGTATTGTAGCATTCGAATTCGAACGCCTCAAGTGCTGTGACGAGTCCCAACAGCTCCAAATATCGGGATGGCAGCTTCTGTTCCCCATCTTTGAGCGCGCGGCTGAAGTATCCCAAAGTCTGCAGCTTTCCGGACGGCTCTTTTTGGTAGAGACATGCTCCGATGCCTGTTTTGCTCGCGTCACTTGCAATGACGAGAGGCAGACTTTCGTCCCGGTGATTAAACGCGACGACTTCCATCAGCGCCCGTTTGTATGTCGCAAAGGCCTCCTCGTGAGTCGACTTCCATTCGAAAGCAGCTTTTGATGGCGCGGCCAATTTGTGCAGGGGCGAGAGTGTCCGGTGTCCATCCTTGACGTACAGGGAGTAATAATTGGTCATTCCGAGGAACCTTCTGAGCTCCTTTCGACTTCTTGGTCGCGGGTAATCCTTGATCGGCCCAAGCTTGTCCTGAAGTGGCTCAATTCCTCGGTCGGTAATTCGAAATCCCAAGTACGAGAAGCTCTGTACGAAAAAGTGCGACTTCTCGATTTTCAAGAGCAGTCCGTTTTCCTCCATTATTCGCAGGAACTCATCGACTGCAGCCAAATGCTCGTCGAAGTCGGAGTGACAGATCACACAATCGTCCATCAGGACGCTGAGTCCAGACACGTGACCGGCCAATCTGTCGATGACGTTGGCAAAAACAGAAGGACTGTTCTGGAGACCGAAACACATCCGCCGCGCAATGTATTGTCTTCCCTGGAAGCTGAATGCACATTTGTGGGCGTCTCTTGGATCGGTGCGGACTTGGTTAAAAGCGGACGCCACGTCCACCGAAGTCACGTACAGCTGACCTTTGCTCTTCGCAATGTCCCTGGAAAGTCGAGCCATTAGTTCCTTGATCGACGGTAACGGCCAGCGCGTCGGGATCGTCAGTGCATTCAGCCGGCGGGCGTCCAGGACGGGGCGGACGTCGTCTTTCCCCTTTTTAACAAAAAATAGGGGCAGGTTAAAGTCGCTGGCACCCCTTTCGACGACGCCCGCCTCGACCCAATTTTCGACCTTCTCCTCCGCTTTCGGGCGCAACGCTGGTCGGCAAGGAACAGGCTTTTCATATACCCGTTGGGATTCGTCGAAGAGTCGTATCCGGAAAGCCTGCCCTTTCAACATTCCAAGATCCGTTGGGCCAGTCGAAAATACCCGTCGGCGCTTCTCCATCATCTCATTCACCTTTCGTCGCTGCGGTGGCGTGAGGTTACTTCCGATCTCGACGTCTTTGTATCGTTCGCCGTCCTTGCCACGAAGCCGGATTTCTCGATTTGCTTTGAACTGTTGCCATTCGCGGTCGAACTCGTCCGAATCGATGGACACAAGCTCGTTGTACTCGAACTGCCCATTTGGCCGCTTTTCCATCATCGCTGCAACAGCTACCTCCGCTCCTGACGGGATTGTCAGCGCAGTCTCCGTGGTATTGAAAACCATTATCGTCGTCATCGGTGAAGCATTGTAAACCGCTTTCATGATGTCAACGGAGTTCTCGTGACAAAATCCCTTGTTTGATGGCTCGACAATCATCACATTTTCTCCTTCCTCCTTTCCAACGGGAACAGAAACTCTGATCGGAGTCAGTGCTCGAGGGGCAATCGTAGCCACATGTACATTGTTCAGGACAAGAGTTCTGCCTGAAGGGACCATATCAAACGTGACTTTGTCGATCGTGATCGTTTCTGCAGCACGGTCGATGGTAAGCTTCGAAAACGCAGACATTCCAATAATTGCATCGTGATTGAGATCTTGGACGATGAGGAAGGGTTCGTACTTGGGTTCACCACCAAAGTTGAGTGGAAGCCAGATACGTTCACGGACAACCATGGTGGTGGCGTTTGCAACTGTGATGCTGGCATCGATGCGGTCGCGTCGGGCGTCAGGGAAATTGTTGGCGATTTTCGAGGAAATTATGGACACATTGGCGCCTGAATCGCAGAGACAAAGAACTTCTTCAGACAGGATTTTCAGGCGGATTTTCGGCAAAATATTCGGTTGAGAGATCGAGTGACAATGAAGGGATGGATTGGAGCTTTTGGCACTACCGTCAGGCTGGCCTAGTCATTGTGTCTTTCTTGAGGGGCACTCCTGACGGTAGTGCCTGGGCGGGTGCCCACTTTCGGTCAGCGGGCACACATCGCAGTACGGCTTCTTATTCTGGCCCCAGTGCTTCTTCTTCCCATGACCCTGCTCCGGCTGGCGCTGTTCTGGTTGCTGGGCCGCCACGTTGCATGTTGCCTGGTTTTTGGCGATCGTCTCGATGCTCGTGAGAAGTCGAGTGATACATTCATCCTGTTTCAGGGCCAACTGTTCCATGGCATCCATCCGCGTTCCAAGTGATCCCATCTGCTTTATAACGTCGCAGTCCTTGAGGAAATGTGGTCCAGAGCAGAGATGGCATTTGATGTCTCGGTAGGCCGCATTCAAGTCGTAGCCAAGGGTATCAGGATCATTGATAGGCTCGCTGACCGTCCAACTTCCTTCCAGCAACGCCAGTATGTCTGCGATTTCCGCCAGAGAAGTGGTCATCTGATGGCTGATCCAAACGGTGAAGAACTGCTGGTACTCTTGTGGCCGGAGAATCCTTTTCAATGACGTTCGGATCAACTGTTTTTGCGCTTCCTCAGGGAGATTTTCGTAAACGGATCCGGATGAGCTGAGCAAGTTCATCAGCCGTGAGTAAGCTTCGCTGATTGTTTCTCCTCGACCTCGAGTCATCGCCTCAATCTTCATCGTGAGCTTTGAATGATTATATCCGAGTCGTTTTCGCAATTTCGCAGCTGCTTCCTCGTAACTCATCGCCATGGTAAATCCACATTCGCGCTGAATTTGCGGTGCCAATTTGATTCGTAGGACCAGCATCTTTTGTGTTTCGGACCAGTCGTAGATTTGGCCCAGATTCTCGATCCCGTCAAGGAGTATTTCGATCAGCTCAGGTGACCTTGTGCTCACGCTTTTGATGTCTTGCGATTCCTTCCGAAGCAAATCCCGACTTCTCGTATTGGCCAATCCAGCTGTGTTCACAGCGTACCCATGTGTCGATGGTGGAGTAATCGGCGGCGATGTCTTTGGTGACGTGGCGAAGGGTGTTGCGGTCATTGTCGCTGAGGTACCCTTAGTCCAGGTCGGTTGCTGCCCAGAAGCAGTTGGATTCCAAGATCGTTGAGAGAAGGGTCGAGCATCAAATCCAGTTTCGAGCGCGGAAGTAGTCACGAATGCTGTTCTCCCGGAAAGCGAATTGATTGAATCGATGCGGGAGTTCCTCTCGTTGTCACGCGCTTCAAAAGAGGCGATTCCAGGGCTCTCTGAGGTCGAACCTGTCGGTGCCGTAGTGCTTGAAGTCAGTGGAGGATACGCGAAGGAACTTGTTGAAACTGGCGCTGGCGATGTAACTGATGGTAGTGTCGGTACGATGGGCACTGGCGGTGCTGATGGCACTGGAGCCTGCGATCCGTGAGCCACAGTGGTAACAACGGGCTCCTCCTCCTGCCCTTCCTCGTCGTCAATGTTGGCTGTATTTACTGCGAAATCCGACAAATCGTCGGTTTTTCGGTAATGATTTGCACGGGCATGAGCACGTAGCGTCGCTTGCAACTCGGCTTTCAGACCTTTCGTCGATAATCCAAGGCGGCGACAGACATTTCTAAGCTGAGCAACAGTCAAGTCTCTGATTGGAGTCAGGTTCATGGCCATTTTTCTTGAGCGCCAAAGATTACCAAGGCTCGATCGGTGTCGCTGACGGAAGAGACGAGTAAAAGATCCTATTCGAACCACTTTCAGTCGAAGAAGTTAGTTGACTAATGTAACTGTCGGCACGGCTGACTCTGGTGGCGGAGATGTGGCCAACGTTGTACTCGAAGGCGGTGCAGCTGCGGTCAGCTGTGAAGTCGAAGGTAGTTGAGTTGTGGGCAGCTTTGCACTCGAGGGTGGTGTAGCTGTGGTCAACTTCGTAGTCGAAGGTGGTGGAACGGTGGCTAGCTTTGTACTCGAAGGCGGTGGATCAGGAGCAAGCTTTGTAGTCAACGGCGGTGGAGCGGTGGCTAGCTTTGTACTTGAAGGTGGTGAAGCTGTGGGCAGCTATGTACTCGAAGGTAGTGGAGTTGTGGGCAGCTCCGTATTCGAAGGTGGTGTAGCTGTGGCCAGCTTCGTAGACGCAGGTGGTGGAGCTGTTGCCAGCTTTGTACACGAAGGTGGTGAAGCTATGGGCAGCTACGTTGTCGACAGCTGCGTGAAGAAGAAATTGGCGCTGCTCGTCGTGACTCCGCTTACAGACGTGCTCAGCGGGAATCGGATCGGGTGTACCAATTCAGTAGATAATCGAAAACGAAGGAGCCCGAAGTTCCCAACCCACTATGACGAATTTCCGCCCAAGGTCGCAATACGTACTTTGAATTTCAGGCGATTCGTGTAGTCGATCCAGTATTCTGATGCGGTTCTTTATCCAAACTCTCGATTTTCTTTTCTTCTCAAAAATCTTCGGAGTCTCTTTTAAGGCGTTCTTTTTCCGGTGAAGTCACCAGTAATTTGATATTTCCTGGTGCTTATGCAAGTGTCCAACTCGTCGTGTTACCGCAAAATATTTATTATACTGCATGATCCCAAAGGGATCGCGCACAGAAAGGGCGAGAGGGAAAACAGCTGATAGAGAGTGAGAAAACAGTTGATTCTCGGCGGAAAGGCCGTATCTATCTAAGCTCAACGGGAGATCGATTGAGGACAAACTGTCACTCACATCACTTTTGCGTAGGCGGCTTATCTGCTGCTAATTAGCCGGTAGGCCGAGTACTGGCTTCTGATTGGCTGAGAATTTCTACGCAAAATTTGTTGGGATTTCTTTGTCGGTTCTTGTCACCTGCCCCAAAACCTGTGTAGAAAACCTGAGTCAGGCTCTGACAGATGTAAAGCAGCCTTGCGGCATTTTCGAGAAACGAGGCCGCTCTGCGTGTCTAAAAAAGCTCCAATGAAGCTTCACATTTAAGCTCTGCCAGAGCCTGACTCAGGTTTTCTACACAGGTCTTATCTTATGAATTTTGGTAAATAAAGATGAAAAAATATTCTCCAAAGCAGATTCTGGTTACAGCGCTATTTGTAGGTATAAGCCCCGTAATCCAGACGTTACTCTCTATAATTCTCTAATAAAATCACGGTAAGATAATAATCGTGCCAAATTTGCCGATCCCTCCGCGCAGTCTGCAGATTATCTCGATTTTAGCAAATTGAGAAATCTGAGCGTGAAAATATGGCTTGTAAAGATGAATCAGAACATCTTCTTCAAACCGCAAAATTAAATTACTGGCTTATCAAAAGATACATTTTCTCTCTCTTACTTTGATATTTTGGGTCGTAGATTCAAGACCACGTGACAAGTAAGTGTCGATTTGTTTCGCGAAAATCTTCGGATTGCGCATTAACGAGAGCTGCTTGCATAATTTCGGCCCCTTTTGCTCCAAATCCCCGTTTCCGTCTCTGAATACTCCTGCATCAATGTCGCATCCTCCGTGCCACCAGTCATCATCGTTGTATCTCCAGTGGAGGGCCACGTAGCCGGAATCGTTAATGAATTCTTTGACAAAAAGGTCGGCAACTTCCTCGATATGTGTTGGTCGTCCGGTTGCTTTGATGATGTCGACCATGAGTTGTCGATCTTCGGGGAGGATTTTCTCGTTGAAGATATTCTTGGCGAAGTTGATGTCCATGTAAGGGAAACCAATCAGGGCACAACTGTGATCAGTATCATACAGTGACTGGAATGTTCTTAAAATAAAAATTGAATTTTTCTCTCAAAATCGATCTTATTGGTCAAAAAATAAGATCTAGAACTCCATATTGACCAAATTTTCTATTGCTTTTATCAGCCAATAAGATTTATAAAAAATCTTAAAAATCAGGGTTTTGATTGGCCGGAAGGCCAAATACAGCAATCTTATTGGTAGTCCATAAATTCACTTCCATAAACTGTTTTAGTCCGTAGAAATGGATTTTTACTTACGTAAAGTTTCCATCTTGTCCAAATCGCCCCCTTGGTTTCTTCTCCGGAATAAGCGGCAGGGCTATGTCTTCGATACAGTGAGATTCTGTCGTTTCGCAGTCGAGATCATCAACTTGGCAATCGATGTTTCTGCAAGTCCTCAAAAGTCGGCCAGAATTTGTCGCTCCAAGCCCGATTTTTAATTGATAAAAAACGCTTTTTTCGTGTTCCAACTTGTTTATAAGCTAACATATTTTCCTCAGAGACATTTAAAGAATTGACATGTTGTGACGTCCTGTCAAAAACAGAGTGCACTGCGCCCTGGCTTTGCATAAGGCCAATTATTCAGAACACGCTTCCTTATTTGATGATCCTCGCAGACGTCGGGAATGTCGGAAAAAGGATGAACGTTGATTAGACCTTTCATCTTCGAAGGCGAAATGCGGAAACTTGGAGAGACTTCAGCGTAAGGGTCTTTGACTGAGGTTGGATCTGCGTGGTCGTGTTTGAAAAATTTTGGCTGAAAATATTTTTATAAATAGATTCAAAAAATATCAAAAATAATTAAGGACCCCCCCCCCCTTTTTCCTTCGAAAAATAGAAATTTCTATAAACCCAATATTTTTTGTTCTTAATGCGTTCTTAGGTTAAACTTGCTGAGAAGAACTGAAAAGGAGAAGTTTTGACCATGAAAAATCAATATTTTTGCCAAAATTAGGGCAAATTTGTCAATTTTCGGCGAAAAGTCCAATTTTTTAATGCGATTTTTAGTGTGTAAGAGTCGAGATAGACCCCCAAAAAATGAGGCCTCGAAATCGTTTTTTGACCTGTAGAATCCATTTCCGGGGTCAAAATTTAAAAATTCCGAAATTAGATCTTTCGAAAAGAGCTGACGGGGAGTCCTTAACAACATTCACTTACGAGAATATACGAGCGATTCAATTTTATTGCCATAAAAATCGTCTCCCTCAGTCCAACAAGTTGATTGTTCGGCCCATTCATCAAAACCGTCGTTAAAAACTTGTCATTTCTCGTTGGATATTTCGCCTTCAAAGGGTCAAGGCTGAATTCTTTTTCTGTATATTTTTCACTCAGCGGACAATTTTCAGGAATATCTGACGAAGATGACTCATCGAAATCGTCCTCGTCTTCGAAAACTTCTTCGATTTCTGCTTCGATTTCGTCGTCTTCTTCGATTTTTTCCCATTCTTCGTCCGTCAGCGTTTTCGGAAAAGGAGGGCGGTTCATTCTTCCCAAAACTTCTTTCTCCGCCTTGTGTTTTAACAGCTCCTCCACGCCGATGTTATTTTTGAGAAAGTCGATTTGGTCACGCAACGTGGAAATAGTACGCTCATCGCTGCTCAAGTCCGCTTCTCGCTGCGAAAGCTCTTTTTCAATTAACAGGATTTTCGCCGAGAGAAGCTCGTTTTCCGCTTCTAGCTTCAAAAAGGTTCAAAAAGAACATGGATAAATTGGCATGATTGACATTCAACGCTCATTATTTTGACAAGTTCGGCATTTTTAATTTTCTTCCAAATGGAAATGCAAAAACTCGATTTTTTTGTCCGAATTTGTCACAAAAATTTTTTTTCCTTTCAAAAGCCAAAATTTTTTTCAAAAATTTCAAATTTCAAAAATTTTTTTTCAAAAATTTTTTTTCAAAAATTTCAAATTTTCAAAATTCTTTTAAAAATTACAAAAATTTTAAAATTTCAAAATTCTTAAAAGTTAAAAATTATTTCAAAAATTTTTTCAAAAAAGCAAAAAAAAATTTTTTTTTTTGAACCTTTTCCTTATCATATTCTTCTGCCCCGGAAACAATTTTTTTCTCTTCAAAAAATAAAATTTGATAAACAAACGTCAAAATTAACAAAAAAATTAATCCAATTACAAGTCGATTGTGTCTCTTTCCATCGTGAATCATCTCTTTTCGCCGCAAATCTCTAGAAAGATTCCTTATCAGGAAAAAATCTTGATCGCGAAAAATCAGAAAAACCGGCGCTAGAGCTCCCTCAAACGCGCGGCACATTGCGTAAAGTCCGCGCGTATTTTTCAATTTTATTTTTGCGATTTCAAGCTTTACTTAATCTAATAAATCGAAATTCCTCATCTTGTGAAGTCCAATAAAATTTAATCAAAACATTTTCGGCTTATGTATCCAAGAGTTTTTGGAAAATCATTGTTTCAAAAATGTGTTTTTCTCCAATCTTTTTTTTCTGATTTTTTTCACAATATAAATTTTTCTGATAATCATTTTATTTATTTTATTATGTAATTTAATATATAAAATGGGATCCATATTTTAAAAAATATGCCAATTATGATTTAGTTTCAGCTATCATTATTTCTTTCATAAAATTATATTATGGCTATTAGAATAAAAAACATTTTTATAATTTATTTTTTACGAAATGATTTAACTTAATAATTGACGATCATCAAATTTAGCCGGCCTGATAAGCATCGGGATTTTAAAATGGGATTAATGGGATTTGTAGTTCAATATATAAATTCCATGAATTTTTAGACAGATTTTTCAGCGAGAGTACTTTTGATGAATCATCCTATTTTCGCGAAGAACCGTTCTGAAAACGATGAAAAACCAAGGTTCACTGGAAAAATGCTCTTGCATACTGCGATCAATTGGGATTATCCCGGTCTGCTTCGTAGCTGATCACGTCATTATACCAATTTCACTCTTCATTTGATCAAACTGACATTAGAGCGTGTTGCAGTCTTATCCGATTACATTCTGTTATGTCTGCGTCAACTCTTTTCGATGTTATATAAATCGAATTCCCTTCCCAGAGTCTACCAATTTACACTTCGCAGAAAAAGGGAAAATGAATTTGATCAATTTTTTGTTCAGTTTTTCGGGTATATTCGCCATGGAATTGATTACCAGAGACGGGGGCTTTTCGGATCATGATCTCGTCGATCTTGAAGGAACCTATCGCTTTATGCCTTCTTTATCAACCCTTCGCTTCACAGGTTTTATCCTATTTTTTTCGTTTTTTTAACAATTCGTTTTTAGTCGCTCAAAGATGCTTGATGATACCGACCTGTCGAATGTCAATGATGAAATCTCTTCAAAATCGATGGAAATAAAAAAAAACCAACAATAAATATCGTCAAAACACAAATTTGAAATTTATTTTAAAAAATCAAATTTTTTTGACATGAATTTGGACATTACTTTTTTGTCCATCTCGCATTGAAAATAGGACTTTATTCTTCTTTCTCCTTCGTGAAATTTTCTTGAAAAAAAATTTTTTTGTGTTTATTTTTTTGAAATTTTTTTTTGTATTTTTTTTTCGAATTTTTTTTTTTTGAATTTTACCTTGATCGCCTTTTTGATGCAAAAAATCAGCCCCTGTCCGATCTCCACCATCGTCAGTCCCAAGAACAAGGTCAGCATTCCGCCAATATCCGCCATGAGATCTTCAATCTTGTATTTTGGGATTTCGACGTTTTTATCGTAAGGGGGCTTTTTTAGATCCAAATTGATGCTCACAAGAGACATGCCTGGTTCATCGATTGAGACTAGTTCCGTGTCTTCTGGGTTGATTTTCACAGCTAAAAAGATGAAATTATGGAGGTCGACCCCCTTAAAATTACGACCTGTTTTTGAAAACATGACGCTGTTGAGGCTCTCCGGCCCCTTATATCGAATTGTTTCTACATGCTTTTTGAATGTATGACATTTTTTCTTGCATTTCTAAAGTTTCAAAATCAAAATCGCTTTTTCGGCCCGAAAAAAGCTTGCCTTGTCCGGTTCAGCTCTGGAAACAAAGCTGATGCATCTGGCATGATCGCTAAAAGTACAATATCTTCCATCAACAGTTCGATTTCGCCGCTTTTCCCATTGATAAACCGAGTCAAATTGGCTAAGATAATTGGGCAGGCACTTGCAGGTCCGGATGATTTTCTCGATCATTCCCATGTGAATGCATTTTGAATGATCTTGAAATGAAATATTTTGAGTTTTTCGATTGCTTACCGTAAATTTGTTTTGTTTTGCTTTCTGAGATGCATTCGGAAAAGGGATGTCCCAGGAGCTCGATTTCCGTGGTGACTACTTTCAGGACAGGGATTAGATCTTCTGTCATTGCATATGTATTTGATGATGCGTATTCTTCGTCGTCATGGGCAAGTTGGAGGAACAGAGGCCACTTGATAGCGCTCCAACCCTTTGAAAATATAAGAATGACTCAATACTGTGACAGATCCCAGAGTCGACCTCTCGCGCATGATCCCATTTTCGGACCAAATTTCGGGTCAATTTTCTGGGCAAAATTTTTGGGCGAAATTATTGGGTCAAATTTTCGGGGAAATTTTTCGGGTCAAAAATTTCGGGTCAAATTCTTTCAGGCCAAATTTTCGGGCCAAACTTTCGGGCAAATTTTTTCGGGCCAAAAATTTCGGGCCAAATTTTTTCAGACCAAGTTTTCGGGCAAAATTTTTTCGGGCCAAATTTTCGGGTCAAAATTGCAACTGAAAACTTACATTTGTCACATCTGTTCGGTTAAAAGCAAGAGTAAGTCGCACATTACTCCAGTATTTCAGCGTCCTATAATTTTCGTTAAGAAAATCGAACAATCCATATTACTCGGAAAAGCTCTTCTCAAATTCTTCCATTGATTTACTGTCTCCAGTCTGGAGGAAGTAATGCTGCCAAAGAGCTTCAGTTACATTCAGCTAAATAACGCTGATTCGTTGAAATCAAGGAGGACTCACAGCGATGCAAGAGCCGTGGAAGGTTTGAACTTGGCGCCAAAATGTTCGGCAGTCGAAAAGCTCAATTTTGCATGTCGCGATGAAGTATTCCGGCGTTGTGGAGCTGATGAATTCTCGAAGATCAATACTGTCAAGCATTGTCCAGTTCAAATTTCTGGACAATTTAATCGTCGAAATATTAAAATCCGCCTCGTGATGATGTCTTCTCGCCGCGTACATATTCACTGACTTTCCGTAAAACTCGTCAAGCGCTAGTTTTGGCAAATAAGGGTAATTCTCTTTGATTTTCTTGCGAGAGTGAAGACTGGAAGAGCAAATTTGGAGCTTGGGAAAACGAGCGTCAGCTTCGCCAGTTTGCTTGACGAAGCTGGTCCGGTAGCGGAGGTATTTTCGAACTTGGCTGGCGCCCATTGTGATGCCTTGGAAAATCAGGACGAAATAGGTCGCGCTTTTTGGGATGAAATTCGGGGAGTTGTCTGGAACCAACAAAAAATTTCGACAAATTTTGCGCTGAAATTTTTAACCAATCAGAAGGCTGGATTCGGCAAACCGGCAAATCAGCAGCCAAGGAGCCGCCCACGCAAAATTTATCGAATTATTTTGTCGGTTCCAGACAGCATCCTTGAAATTTGACGTTGATAATTGATATTTTTTTTTCAAATTAACCAATTATTTATTTTGAAAATATTAAAAAAATATGTCGATCCCATCACAAACTAGTATTCTCCGCACCTTCGAAACTCCTTTCATTTGCTATAAAAACATTTCTGATATTCTTCAACAACTGACCCTTCATCATTATTTCGAGCTGGTTTTATACAAGGCTTCTTGTCAAGAATGAAGACAATCGTGAAGAAATCTGTCAACGCGTATCAAATCGGATAAAAAAAAGAGAAAAAAATACTCATCGATGATTTCACAATCTTAAATAAGGGAAGCCCCGCTGAGATTTCTCGAGATCAACTCAGCGGGAGACTTGATCTTACTTTTTGTTTTTTTTCAACAATTGTTTTTTCCAAGCAAAACCTTAAAAGAAATTCTTTTTTTTTTGAGGAAGCAAAATTAATCGAGAAAAAATGTGAGAATTTTCTTCAAATTTTGGACCAATCAGATTTCCGAGTAAGGCCGGTTGGCCAATCAGATTTCAGTCAGGTGTTTTTTTGGAATAATTGAATTATTGGTCGCATATTTTTCTCTTTTCCTTCCCGCTATTCAAAAAAATTAGGGTGTGTGAAACGATGGCTATGCCCTTAATTTTTGGCCGTTGAAAAAGTTATTATATGCGATTGAGTAAGACTTAGATATTCCTCCCGCGCCTAAGTGAAACAAAAATCGATCCCTCTCGAGGCCGAAAAGGAACTGATTCTGATCCCTCCTTGCCTTTTTTTTCCCAACTTATTACCAAAAAAAAATAGAGAAAAAATGAGCAAATCCGCTTGTTGAACAATGATCAATACTTTTTCAAGCGCTGGGTTGAGGCTAATTAAGACAGAGACACTACATGTAGATAAAGCTTTGTTTACTTTTTTTCTTCAAAGAAACAGCTCCTTGGACAGGATTTGATTAGGAGCTGAAGAGACACATGATTTGTGGACTTTTTGAAACTTTTTAACAGAATGAAAAAAAAATTTAACTGATCATTTTTAACCGAGTTTTTTGACGGAGAGACACCCTTATTTTTATGAGAAAAACTGCTGAGCTAATTATTAAATTAATATAAAATATATATTAAATATTTTATATATTAAAATCAAATTAATTAGATCTTCGTTGAGCCTTCCCGATCGGGCATAATTTAAGGGTACAGGGTTCAAAATCGACCCCTTTTTAACAATTTATTTTCAGCCGGAAATAAGGGTATATCTATATTTACTCTTCATAAGGCCAATTATCTGTTATAAAAATTGTTAAAAAAGAAAATTTTATTTAAAAAACAATCATTAAATTTTTGCTGTTTTAGACATCGAAACGATGGATCGTAGTTTATGGATGAGGAAGCAATAGAGAGCGCCTTTACGAACCAAACATCGCAATCATCATCCAGCAAACTTGATCGAGGGAACAAACGACTCAACCTTTTAAGCATTCTAGGCAGGGTCCGAATTTAAAAACCTTTTTGAATAATTTCAGCAAAGTGATCTTAAAATACCCCATTTCGCAATCTTCAAAAATGCTCTTTCAGTCAGAACAAAATCAGAATGATCCTTGATTTTATAAGAGAAGACGATAGTAATCAAGAGGATTTTTCTGATCGAGAAACGCCGACTAAAATTGCTGAAAAAGAACATGCTTTTGGACCAACTCATATCAAATTCAAAGGATAAGAGTCTCACAAAATGTTTCAAATAAGCCCTTGATACCCTTATTTAGGGGTGGTGTCCCGAATCGACAAAAATCTCGACAAATTGTTGGAGGTGTCTGGAGCCGACAAAAAAATTTCGGAAAATTTTGCAGGGAAATTTTGAACCAATCAGAATCCCGGATTCGGCTAACTGGCCAATCAGCAGCCGAGTAATCGCCCACGCAAAATTTGTCCAAATTTTTCGTCGGTTCCTGACACCAACCGACAAACTTTGCGTTGGCGGCTACTCGGCTGCTTATTGGCCGGCTAGCCGAATCCGGTCTTCTGATTGGCTGAAATTTTCGCGAAAAATTTGTCCGGATTTTTCGTCGGTTCCTGACATCTTCCCCTTATACTCTTTTTTTGAATCAATAATTTCCCTCGACAGCTGTTTTGTCCACTACAGTTCCTCCGTTAGCCCTTTTTCCATTCGCTGTCTGTCATTAATGATTCGCCTCGATTTAATAATTTACGAACATCGCGACATCAATCCTCAATATGCCATAAACGGTCACTGGCTTATTTTTTCTCATGTTTTCGGACCTCTACGAAGCCTTTCTTTTCGCGCTTTTTGTCATCATCGCTATCATCTCATTCTTTGCCTGGCGCTGTGCGAAGAGACAGCGCGATTTCGACTTTGAGACATTTGTCGACGAACCGAGAAATTCTACGAACAGGTTACCATCAAGCAAAAGTCAATTTTTTCCGTTCTTACAAAGCCGCCTGCGGCTTCGCGCCAGAAAGGGCCTGATAAGCCGCAAAAATGCGGTTTTTTCTGTCTTCAACAAAAAGATCGAGAAGCCGCTTGCGGCTTCGAGCTAAAAAGAATGTAAAGCCGCGCTTAAATGCGACTAAAAGCTTTAAAATAGATAAAGCCGGAAAGAGCGCGGCTCTTTTTCAGAATTTTCACGCGGCTTTTTTGTCTTTCATTAATAAGATCAAAAAAGCCGCGCGAAATCGCGGCTTATCTCTTATTTTTCAGATCAAAGCCGCAAGCGGCTTTTTGGTGTCCGTTTTTTTGAAAATGATTTAGACCCCGCCACTTTGGAACAATAAATGAAGCCATGTATCAAACTGACGATGAATCCAAGAAAAAATCAAGGTAGATATTTATCCTCAAAAGTCTCAGGAATCCTCTTTTTAGAGCAAATGCTGAACAAATTGAACAGTGCGATACAAGGCGGATGACAAAACGGGGCATTTACGAAACGAGAATTTAGTCCCTTATTTTTACTGTTAACGAATTATACTGTTTATTATGCAAATATACTTTATTTAATCGAAAGAGCCCTTTTTCAAGTCTGAAATTTCGGATAAAAATCGGGTGAGATTGGAATTTTTCGTCGTAGATTTTCATTAATAAATTCAGAAAGCAGACGGAAAATTGAGCTTTTTTGATTTTGAATGGAATTCAGCCGGAATTCTCTTTCCATTTTCATAGGATGACATCCTCACTGAGCATATGACGTTTTACCTCTGTATATAATTGATCCAAACAGAGGATGATTTACATTTTCTCTCCGACAAAAACTTTTCATCATGGTCAAAATGATTTCTCTTTTGTTTTTTGTCGAAGCTGTTTTTGGATTTTTAACAAGATCTTCGATCGACTCAATCTATCGAGGACAGCGTCAAACGGTAGGATTTTTTGATAAATTCGATTCGAAAAAACTTTTTAGCAGTCGACGTCTCGACCATCAAAACTCCGAAGAAGAAATATTCGAACATGGATTCCCGGTTTTATCGGCAACGAAATGAGAATGACGAGATTTTCTGATTTTTCCAATCCTTTTTTGATGCTTTCAAACAAGTGATCATGTCGATTTTTCGGCTTAAACCAATTTATGAAAGTGCATATTTGATTACCAATAGGATTGCTTTATTTGGCCTATCAGCCAATCAAAAACCTTATCCACAAAATCACTTCCATAAATTCGTTTTACCCAATTTTTCGGGGTAGAACCAATTTTTGGAACAGATTTTTCGGAAAGGGTTTGGATTTGCCGGTAGGCCAAATAAAGCAATCTTATTGGTTATCCAAAAATTCACTTCAAAAATTGGTTTTACCCGAATTTTCGTATTTTCATCCTGCTTTTTTTGTTAAAAAATCTTATCTTGTTACCCTAACCCCTTTGATTAAAATAAAAACTGAAAAAAACAGCCGAGAAAACAGCCATATTTATAAGAAAAAATTGCTTTTGAAAGCTGAGGTCAATTAATATTAATAATTCTTTACTTTCTGACACGAAGCAGTTAAAATTGTTCGAGGGTGCTAGTGTTGCTGATCAATTATGCAGACCGAAAAAGAATTGCCCCGATTGTGCGCAAAAAAAGTAGAGAAAAAAACGAAAGGAAAATGTCGGAGGCATCATCAATTTTGACGATTGTTACTTTGAGTCCAAAAAATAGAGAAAACAAAGAAAACAACGAAGAAACGAATGAAATTTTTCTGGATGATCAGTCTACTAGATACTATTGAAAGAGGTTCAAACAAGTTGTTTTTAACCAGATTACAGTTAACAATGAGTTCAGGCCGTGAACTTCACGGGATGAACTCGTGAAGAAACTACTTTTTGGTGAATTAAAAAAATTGGTCTTTCAGCAGAAAAATGTCGAAAAAAATCATTTATCGACATTGACAATGTCACATTGTCGATCATGACAATGTCATTCAAAAAGATGACCACACAAATTTATTTCTCACAGAAACTTCTAAAATGAGATACATTGCAAGGAAAAGAAACTTTTAAGTAAGAGACAAAACTGCGACAAATTTCACCAAATTTTTGACAAATTTTTGACCAATCAGATAAATCTATTCGATCAAATGGTTTTGTAAATAATTTATTTGTAATTTATTTATAAATTATTTGTCGCAAGTTTTTTGTCGCGATTTTTGTCGCAAATTTTTGTCGCAATTTTTTTTATCATCGTGAAATTTTGTGTATTCGGGCAAACACCAAAGTTTTTCGCGTTTTGTCTGCTTTAACATTATAAAAGCGAATTAAAAATGCCAAAAATATATCTTAAAAATTTGCTGGTCTGAATGGCCTTTCAATTTTTGCCCGCAAACTAGCAATGAATAAATAATCACTTTTAACGCATCCTTTATAAGCAGTATTTAAAATTCGCGATAAAACCGATCGCGCAGCAAAAAATAACTCCAGTTTTTGGAATACGATACTTTTTGTTCTATTTTTTATTCATAAAATGGCGCATAACTTGAGCCTAGGTCAACATAAGTGGGATTCAAGACAAAACATGTTCAAGAGAGGGATCGAAAGTTCAGAAGAATCGAATAGGCAGCATTGTTTTTGGTTCAGAATTTTTAGCGATTTTCGTTAGGTCATTTTTTTATCAAAAAAATAAAGTCCCAATTTTTCGACCTTTTTTGAACCTAGCGTCAGTATGCGCCTTTTTGTCCTGATTGTCAGTTTGCTTTTTATGACTGTTGGAACTGGACTTATTCTCCTTAAAACGGCTCCAGCAACTGGTCTGGGTCCGTCTTCAATGTATAATTTGAACAAAAAGGTACGCTTCTATAATAGACAATTTGTCTTTGAAAAAAAAAAACACAAAAAGAATAGCATTTGTACTTTTTTAACTGAAAGATCAAAGCTGAGTAAATGATGCAATCTTCGTTGAAAATAAAAATATTCAGGATGTTTATTACAAAATATTCATTTTGAATAAGGGTCACATATGTCTTTCAGTTTCGAGCAAATGAAAGAATGATCATTGCAGCTTGATGAACTCCTATAAATTTTTAATAAAATGTCTCTTGAGTATTTTCGAACCTGTCTGACTGAATTTAGATTTTTATCAATTTGATGCAACTGCGCCGGATGAAACAACTACGGAGCATCAGTTAAAGAAGATTCCAAGAATACTGGTTTTTCCTACTAATTAGCTCTTTTTGACGCATTTTTTCCAAATTGGAAAAAATGGCATTATGCCAAAAGTGCACTTATCCCTTTTTATTCCGTGAATTCAAGTTCAACTGTAAATAGAGAGATCTTCAGAAAATCAAATTTGGAGAACAAGAATGCTGGTTCTGTTGGTTTACGCGTTGCTTTTTCAAAGCTAAAAGCTGTCAAAGTACGAAAGATCACTAGATTTCGAATATTTTTTATCTCAAATTAACTCATAAAGAAAATATATCATTGTGAAAATTCGAAAAATCTTTTATGGTTTTTCGTCCAATCAATATTTCAAGCTGCTAATAGTAGCTAAAATGACGATGAAAAATTTAGTAGAAATAAAATAAGAATCCGTCTTTCTTCAACCCTTTTTAATTCAGGTCGAGTTCAATTGCCTCAGGCGCCTCGAGCGAAAAGAAGATCAAGAGTAGACATGTATTTTGTTAGAAGCAGAAAAGCGGGGTAGAAACATGCAAAAGCACTTGTCATCGTTGGATTGTGGTTATTGCTCAAGTTTGTAATCTTCGAGGACTTTCAAAAAGATCGGATAGCCCATCATAAATTCCAAAACACTGAGAGCAGTGTCCGTTTCCGTGTCGAGATTTCGGAAGATTTGGTTGACGTAGACCATGATGTTGTCCTCCGCTTTTTTCAGGTTGTGTTTTTGCGCTTGTGCTAGAAATTTTTAAGCAAAAAGAACGACGGGTTTGGCTACCTTTCAAAAAATTTGTGATTTCGATGACGACAATCGTCTGATCCTTATTTTGATCGATTTCGTTCAACAGATCGGAAAATTTTTGCCAAAAAGCGAGGAATTCTTCCTTGGAGATATTTCCGTCTGTCGTGTCCATTTTCCAGTATGTTGCGTAGTATTTCTTGAGTCAGATTTTAGGATTTATATTTTTGTTGGGATCATACCATTGCTTCAACGAAGGTTTCTTCTGAGACTTTTGTTGTTGACAGGGACTTAAATGTTTCCTTCCTGAAAGAAATTTCAATGGCGACTTCTTAAGGACCCCCCTCTCCTTTTTTTCCGAAACTTAGGTAGACCCTTAGTTTAAGCTTCAAATCAGGCAAAGAACTCAAACCGTTTCCCTTAGGATAACCTGTCGATATTAAAATTAAGGGTATACAGGCCGTTAAAAGTAAGAACTCATCTTGATAGGAGGGGGTGTTAAAACTGAGAACTACGGAATCAAAAATTCTAAGATCGTGAATATTAAAGAAAACTACGAAAAACTACTTTTACCCTTTGACTTTTAAACTAGCATAAAGCTGACGTCTAAAAATGTCATATAATTTCACGCGTCAATTTATGGCATACTCACGCGACTTGTTCAAACTCGACTTTTCCATCGTCATTTTCATCAATATTCTCAAACTGTTTCGTCAATGTTTCTTGGCTTGGAATCACTTCATCGATTTTCGCCTGAACTTCTGTCTTTTGCGCCGTTGTTACTTCGATTTCTTCATCGCTGCTTTCCTCTTCCTCCTCCTCGTTATCATCATCTTCTTGCTGTTTGGTTTGAGTGATTTGAACAGAGTCGTTGGTTATTTGCTGAGTTTCTTTAGTTTCTTGAGTTTGATCATTTTGATCGCTCGAAACTTGGGTCTGGTTTGTTTGGACTTCAGCTTCAGTTGTTTCTTGTTCGTTTACAGCACTTGTTTCAGCTGACTGCTAGATAAATAGAAATGTATATTTTCAACGTCAACAAAAATCTACCTCTTCAACTGGTTCTTGAGAGTCCTCGTTGTCTTCAGCCTCTTTTTGTTCGACTTTTTCTACCTCGTTTTCTGCTACTTGAGACTGCTGGACTTGAGAAGAATCAGTCTCCTCGTGAGTCGTTGTTGAGTCCGATTCTAGTTCTGCTTGTAATTCGTCGAGTTTTTGATCAATTTCATCTTTTGGTGCTTCCGTTGCTTCTTGTGAGTCAGGTTTATTTGTCGCTGATTCATCCTGAGTTGTTCTCTCATCAGGATGTGTTTCTATTGTTTCTTGAGTTTGTTCAGGAACAGCTAGAGTCTCCTCATTTTGATTTTCAGAATCTTGATTTGCATCAGCCTGAATTGATTCCTGCTCTTGATCTTGTGAACCTTCAGATTCCTGCTGTACCGGATTCTCGTCCTTTGTTTCGTCTTGACCGGATTGCTGATCTTGTGAAGCTTCCTGCTCGTTTGTAGTTGTGGCATCTGTATTTTCGGTTACTTCAGCGTCCGTTGGGTCTGTTACGGATTCATTTTGATCCTGAGCAGCATTTTCAGAGGATTCTTCTTCAAGCTTTTGCTCTTCTTTGTTTTCCTCAGCTGGAGTGGTTTCTTCGGAGTCAATGGTAACGGGCTCGTTGAGTTCAGTAGACTCAGGTTTAGTCTCTTCTACGGCTGGGGTTTCTTCCGCGACAGTCTCTTCTTCGACAGTCTGAGGTTTTTCATCCGTTTCTTCCTGCTCGACCTGAGATACTTCTTTTGGTTCTTGAGTGACCGTTTTTTCAGCCTCGGAATCGTCTTCATCATTTACTTCTTTTTCAGCTTTCTCCTCAACTGTTTGCGTCTCTGGTTCTGTTTTTGTCTCAGCTTCGATGGTTTGCTCAGTAGTTATTTTCTTCTGCCCAGGATCAGAATTGATTTGATCGAGAACAATAGGAATTCCTTTGCCTCCAAGAAGCTCGATCAAAGAGCAAATGCTCTTGTTTAACTCGATCACGCGATTCATTAGTTGTTTCTAAAGAACAATATGAGTAACAGTTATTTCTCTCGTTAGTAAGTTATTAACATAAAAAAGCAGCAATTTCTCTAATTTCTTCATAATAAGCGTAAGCACACCGGTGCTATTCACCACAAATAAAACTCTCTTTTATGACGTCTTTAGATGGTAGTACCTGTGTCTCTTCTGCTGAGCTCATCGCTTTTCCCTTTCGCGACTCTCTGCTTTTCTGAGATCCGACAAGTTGGTTTTAAAAATGAGGAGCTACGGGAAAAACTGCCGATTTTGAATAACAAAGCTCGTTAAAACCAGAATATACGAGCGGTCGTAAAACGCGCTGTCAGAAGTGAAAACCGAAATTAAATCGGACAAAATTTGAATGACGAAAATGAATTTTTACGACTTGATTCACTTTTATTCACAGGTGATCGACATGCTTCACATCCAGTTTTCGGTTTTCATATTTGATTTTGAACTGCTCTGGAATCGGGTATTCGTTGAAATCGTCGGCTTCTTCGATCAGGAGCATGGAATCTTTGGCTCTAGAAACGACGACTTCGACGTTTTTGGATTTATCGCTGATGAAAAATCTCACATCGCTAAAATTATAAATTGACTGTATTTTTCGTTACTGTAGTTTCCTCACTTGCTACTGTCGATTGATAAGCAGGGACAGACTTCTTTAACTTGCCCTCCGACCTAAATTTTCCAAGTTTTTGGCAGAAAAAACGAGTCAATGACAAACCTTTGAGCAATTGATGATTTCCACTTGAGAGATGACCGAGTCAAACTCAAAATTGAAGTTTTTACAATTGTCCACAGAAATCGAATTGCACTTTCCCTTTATCGAGCCACCACCTAAACAATTTTTTACCATCCCTTTTTCTCCCAAACCGGTAGAGGAGATGATGTGCACTCGCTGATCCATTTCGACTTTCAAGTCCCAGGTCCCCTCAGCATTTTCGATGATCCATTTTTTGCCCTCGAGTTTTTTCACCGGCTCTTTTTTCGGAGGAGACGAATTGGTTGCCCCTTGTTCTGCCTGCGAAGGAAGATTTTCAGATGACGCATATGCCATGAGTTGTCTTCAAGAAAAATTAACCCTAGAAAACTTCAAAAATTTTCGAAAACCTGAAAATTTTGTCGATTTCTTCCTTAATTTTCTTCACCTCTCCCTTCTGACTCTCCTCCAGCTCATTGATTCTGATCCTGTTCCAGAAGTACAAGCCAGAATTCTTACTCTCCATCACAAAATTCTTCGCTGCTCTTGGATCCGGATTTCCCTGAAACCAGCCAAAAGCCCCGGAAAATCCTTCAATCGCGGAGATGAAATTCTTTTCCAAGTCATTTTTTGATTGTCTCACGAGTGCTGAAATTTCACCGACCAGGTCGACTTGCGGCTGGAGTTTGGAGACCGAATCACGTGATTTGTGATAGTTGTTTGATAAGTATTCATTATGGAGAGACGAAAGCTGCCAGAATTTGGAGATGCATGTCTAAAAGCGGCAATAAGTCACCGGAATCATTTTCTAAACTTAAGGGTACCACCTTCGATTTCCCCAACTTTGGCCTTGAATAGCTCAGAACCAGTAAATCGTTGATCTTACCATTTCATATTTCTGATATCAAAAAGATCATATTCGGACTTTTGGGAAATCGAAAGTAGTACCCTCAACTCACCCTGCAGATTTCCGGCAAAAACTGCGTCTCGCAGCCATAACTCTCCACCAAAACTACTCCACTTATAATTCTGTCCTGAATGAGCGTCTCTGTCGGCGGCGGGGCATTCGCTTTCTCTTCTATTTTCTTTTCCGCCCCACTTTCTTCAACTTCATAGCTCTTTTTTGGCTTGCAGACTGACGAACCCGACCCCATGGAAACTTTAGGAAAGTGAAAGAAAAAGATTTCGGAGGGAAAAGAAGTGAAGAAAAGTTTATTCAGTAAATGGCAGAGAATTCTCTCATTGAATAAACAGTAAGTGCCTTGTTTGATTTATTCTTGAGAGGTTGTTAAAACAAGAAATGATTCAAATGCGATCGATAGTTATGAAAACAGGTAAAGTAAGAATTTTGCCTGCAAAAAGTTCTAAAACTTCATCTTACTAGTTTTTCGTAAAAATTTTCTTGGAATTTCTTTCAAATATGTTATAAAGAGACTTTTATAGTTGAAACTGTCTGTAGACATGATAATAACGAGAAAAAAGTTCTGTCATGTTCCCTGTTTCGCAGATGGGCCAAAAAATAAAATCCCTGTTCCTGTGTACCATATTCCGAGGCCAGATTCAATCCCTTGCTCCAGAAATAGAAAAATTTTAGCGTCATCCAACTTAGTTGGAGAATCACCCAACTTAAGGCCACTTTTGAAATTAGCTGTCATCCAAAAAGTGGCCTTAAGTTGGGGTTTCACTGTATTCCAAAATCCGAAGAAAAGCGCGGACCATAATTGTTTTGAAAATTTTAAAAAAGCAAAATTATTTTTTCGGGGTATTTTTGAATCATAGGCTATGATTCATAGCTTATAAACGTTTTAGCTGCTCTCGAAAATTTAAAGATGATGATCGAACTGATTTGACAAATATATTTTATTATAAAAGAACATTTTCACTGTAAGAAGTTTCCTTTCTTACATAATTTCTATATCCGACGATGATCGAAATAACAATTTTCGAGAAGCTAGAAATATAAGATATCTCATTCAACATCTATGAATTAGTTTTACCTTATCAAAAGACACATGAATACGCAAAACCCGGGCTCGTAGGTCAGCTGATGAGTTATTGCATCTTCTGAAATAAAATACTTTTTTTATTCTCGTTGTGATGAGATTTTTACCGAACCAGTTGATTTCCTTCTCGTTGAGAATATTGACGCACTCGTATATACAGATGCACATTGACAGAATTCCTATAAATAAACACAAAACTGTCCGCTTTCTCTTTTTTTCCCACCTGATCCGCCAAGAAGCCAAAAAATGGGAATCTTGTTCGTAAGACCATTGTGGAGATAGTTGTAAAGAAATGTCAGTAAAACAGTGATAAGGTAAAAGAATCGTTGTTTTTCTTGAACAGGAGAGTCGATTGTTGAGCATTGGTAGTTTTCCGAGCGGAAGGTTTTGAAACAACGGATCCAGAGGCCTTCGAAGACGTCGATATTGTTTTTCGTGTTTGTCTGAAAATATGGATGATAATAATAAAAATTTATGATTCTCAATTCACTAGATAAAGCGAGCGATAAGTTAAATTCATAAATTTTCGAATAAAAAAATCTATACAAACGCTCAATTTCCGCGAGTTATGGTTTTCGAAATGTTCATTTTTCACCTGATCTTTTTGCCTCCAACATGGCAAAAGAAAAATCAACAAGTCCAAATATCCCAAAACAAGAGTCGTTGCCTTCAAAAAGCCTCCGATCAGTTTCTCCATGTTGAGTTTTCCTGTTTTCTCTTCTTTTTCAAAATGCAGACAGTCCATTTTTTGAGCGGGAAAAGTGAGATACGAGAGAAATGAAAAAGGGTAAAAATATGTGCAATGCTGCGTACTGTAGCTTTGCTGATGATTTATTCACGAATCCGATGCTGCCCAGGGTTAAGTACAGAGTGAGTTACAGATTTGTTGACTCATTAAATTATGATTTTCTCGAGTCAAAAAACTGAAAATCTATTGAAAATGAATTGATAATCAAAACTTTGCTCGGCCCTTTTTCATTTCTCTACTTGAGTCTCTTTGCTTTAACACGTGATAATTATTTAACTTGAAAGCTTTTGAATATTTTCGCGCTAAAGAGACTTTTCGTGCTCCCAATGGGCCATTTATCAGCAGCAAGTATGGCGCATTATCCATTCAGCCATTATAAATCTGCTTTGGGCTATTTAAATGCTTTATTTATTCATGCCTGTAGTTTCACTACTGTAAAATCATTACTGTACAATTGACCGAAAGCAATTTAAGGGTGTGAGGACAGGGGCTGAGCCGGGGCGAAGGAGCATTGCCACTCAGCGGCAGCCGCGTTCCACGGCAGCCTCCACCGCGGTGGTGCTGCCCCGCTGCGCCGCGGGTGGCTGCTCCGCCGCATAAAGGCTTGGCCACTGTCCGTAGTCCCTCAGTCTTAGCAAGGCCCACACCAGTCATCTACACTGGTGACTGAAGAAAAAAGAACCCTCTTTTTCAATTTGGAAAACCAGAAAAACCAGAAAACAAAACCAGAGACAAAGCAAGAGAAAGGAAGCCGAGAAGGATAAGACACTCTGCCGAGAAGTTCTCTCGAGCTCGGCAGGTAGTTTCAACCTCACCTTCTCGGAGATAAGAATGGCTCAGGCAGGGATTAAGATCAATAGTTTATGTTTATAAAAATCAACCAAAAAATACGGGAAGCTCTACTGAAACCGTTTATTGCGAACAAAGCCGCAAGCAAAAGTGAAGCTCTCGCCGAACTCGAAGATTACGACTGCATCGAAGTCAGCCAAGTACAGATAAACAATAAACTATTCTGGATCCCAACCGCCATCTACAAGAAGGAAGACAACAAACCCGCAAAAGACTACTACTCTGCTAAAGCGGATATACGAGCTCCATCATCTTTCACGCAAAAATCAACAGAAGAACTATCCCCAACGGAATTAGATAATTTCAACAATAAATACATCCTCGAATTCAATCCACCAAAAACGAACACTCAAGGAAACCGACTGGAAGCCAAAACATCGACCATGGAAAACACTTCCACCAACACTGACGCATCCACCAACACCGAAAACGTCGAATCGAGCTCCACCAACAGCAAAATCGATGAAATCACTGAGCAACTCAGAGAGATGAACAAGAATGCGCAAGTGAACCAAAGCTCAGCATCAGATGACACCAAACCTGTCATTGCGGATTCAACACTCTATCTTCCCAAACTAGGAGAAAACGACGCACCCGGCAGGTGGTCGAAAATAGCTAAACGACTCTTAGCCGCAACAAAAGCAAGCGAAGACAAGAAGATAAGTACCATCCTTGCCGCACTAGCTGAAAACCACCGAGAGAACGCATACACCTTTATTTTGAACAAAGAGGAAATCACCAGCGATGAGCTCTTATCATCAATCGAATCGTCTAATAAACGAAATACGAACCAAATTGAAGAAGCCATCACAAACCTTCAAGTTCAAAAGCCGTCCAAATACAGTTTCGACAAACTCTTAACGCTCGTGACAGAAGCCAATCCAGACAACAACGCACAAACAAACTTCGCGTTATGCTTGAATATATTTGAGCGGAAGCTGCCATCATCAATCAAGAACTCCCCACTTTTCAAACTACGAAGCAAGATCTCAAAATCTTCATCCGAAAACCAACGAAACGAATACCACGACCTATGTGACATTCTATTGGAATCGGAGCCAAGAAGAACCTACAAATCGAACTACATGAGCAGCAACTCACGCCGACAAGAATACCGTAACCGATTCAGATCAAGCTCCAGAAACGGAAGAAGATCCATCAGTAGAGGAAGACAAGGAAGATCAAGCAGCAGAGGCAGATACGACAGAAACAGAAGTAACAACCGAGACAACAGCAGAAGCCGCTACGGAAGATCCAACAGCAGAGGCCGAGACGACAGACGCCGAAGCCAAAGCCGAGACTACAGAAACTCGAGCCGCAACGGACGAGGTGATAGAAGCAGCCGCTCAACTTCGAGAAGCCGACAATGGAGAACAGTCAAATTCCTTGACAAGAACCAGTGTCGTCGTTGCCTAAAGTATGGCCACTGGGCTCGTGAATGCCGAAGCAGCAGCCAACCGCGAAAATAAAAATACATAAAAATTACTTTCTGAAACCGCCCTTCCCAAGCTGAAGAGAAAAAATCAAATAAAAATTCGCAAAATCCCCACAAAAGTTACCGATTATTCCAGCGCAAATACGATTAGACAATGGCAGTTATTCCGAAATAAGAGGCTTAATCGACACAGGATCCAACTGCAACGTCGTGAACTCAAACATCACTGGACTACCGACAAGGAGAATCGGAAAAACGCACATTCAAGCCGGAGTCGCCAAGGACAAGGCCTCCACAAACGAAGTCACCACACTCATCCTCAACGACGAGATAACCATCAAAAACTTTACCGCATTCTTAGTTCCACTACGAGATGATGAACAATTCGACGCTATAATTGGAATGCCGATTTTACAGAACATGACAATTTTCAACTCCCCGAATCGTTACCCAACACTGGAAATCAACGCTACCAAATCTCAGGATAACATGGTACGAGAACCCAGTGAAATTTCATACGCATCAAACACTCGAGTCGAACCGGGTGAGTCGAAGTGGATAAAATTCAATCTGTCAAAGCAACAAAAACTCGAGAATCTCAACAACTACGAGAAGATCGAGAACCGAGTGGAAGTAACTTCGCCGCCCAACAACTCAACGAAACTAGCGAAAGTGACAAACACATCAACCAAGCCAGTTACTCTTAAAGCTAACCAGATACTCCTGAAGAGACGCGACAACACTGGAAGAGTTAACAACCTCGTTGCCCTCAAGAACTTACCATCCGCCGAACAAGAGATCATCAAGAAGGAACTTGCAAACTGGAAGAAACATAGACAGACGCTCTCAGCAAACAACGAAGCAAGAGGACTGCAAGAAAAGCTCAAACTCGTTCCCAAACAACATCAAAAAACCGTCGACGACCTCTTCAAGAAGGAAAGCCATATCCTTTCGTATACCAAAAGCTGTATAGGATTCCACCCAAAACTCATCGCTACCATTGAGCTAACCAAAGACTACAACATAGTCAACGCGAAGAACTACCCAAGCCTGGACAAGGAAATGGAGCAAGAAGAAGTCGATAAACTACTGAGAAACAACACCATCGAAGGTTCATTATCGGCTTGGTCATCACCGATGCTTATCATCAACAAGGGAACTAAGCGACGCATAGTAGTGAATTTCAGCCATCGTTCAAAAGGGAAGAAAACTGTCAATGAGTCAATCGTCGTACCAAAATACCCAATCCCGGGCATTAAGGAGATTACCATTCAGGTGACCCAGGCAATCATTGAACTTGGAGAAGTCGAATTCATCCAACTGGATCTAAGCAACGCCTTCTTCTCCATACGGTTAAAACCCTCCGATCGAAAAATCACAGCCTTCACAAGCAACTCAAAATCGTATCAGTTCACAGTGCTATCACAGGGATTAGCTAGCAGTCCTGGAATATTCAGCAAGGTGATGCAAACCACCATCGACGAGATCCCGAAGAAAGAAGACAAATACAGAAAATTCCTTTATTTAGACGATTTGTTAGTAGTGTGCAACAAGAGATATACGATGGAAGCCCTCACTGATATCATCACCTGCCTCGGCAAACACAACATGATATTGAACGTGGGCAAAAGCAACTTCTTCCAAGAAAGCATCAATTTCCTCGGAATGCGAATCTCGTCAAAAGGAATTGAGCTACCGGAAGAGAAAGTCAAAAGCCTCGCACAGCTGAAATACCCGACAACAAAACTTGAGGCCCAACGCTATTGTGGCGCATACGCCTTCTTCTCAGACGCTATCAGAGGAGTACAGAAGCTTCTCATGCCAATCCAAAAGCAGATCTCAGCGAAAAAATTCCAGCTCAACGATGAAATCAAAGCCAGCGTGGACGAGCTCAGAAAGCTCGTTCTAGCGAATAAACGCAGATCTTTCCTGAGATACCCAAAGAAGAAAAATGAATACATACTGATCGCCTCCGACGCAAGCTCAGCCCCTTTCCCACTTACCTGTGCAAATTCCATTCATAAAATAAAAAGGACCGGGATGAGGACAGGGGCTGAGCCGGGGCGAAGGAGCATTGCCACTCAGCGGCAGCCGCGTTCCACGGCAGCCTCCACCGCGGTGGTGCTGCCCCGCTGCGCCGCGGGTGGCTGCTCCGCCGCATAAAGGCTTGGCCACTGTCCGTAGTCCCTCAGTCTTAGCAAGGCCCACACCAGTCATCTACAGGGTGTCAACATCGATTTCGTGATTTTTGTTGATTCGATAGTGACACCCTTAATCGAAAAAAAACAGAGCAATTTTCCATTGAAATTTATTTACATGTCAAATCTCTAGAATTCTGTGAGTGCATTGAATTTTTCTAAAGCAGGTTCGTTCAAAAATGACAAAGATGACAGTAAACTTGAGCTGTAAGGAACTTGGAGGAGGAACAAAGGATGAGGAAGAATCAGCTGCACTTGGTCAGGAGCGATTGAAAATGGGAAATTGTCTTCTATGTATTCAACGGCCTTTTCGATATCGTCGATGATTTTGTTTATGTGAAGCAAGAACGCCTGAAAATAAAGGGAAGAAAAGTACAATTTTCAAACCTTCACGAAAAATGACTCGACATCCAGTTTTTCTTCGATTATCAATTTCAGACGCTCCAATTCATCGTAAGCTTCATGGAAATCGACGGTTGACTCGAGTCGTTTCTGGATAAAATCATTGAAAAACTCAGCCATTGTCATGTTTTCATTGAAATTCAGCGCTTCGAAGATTGTTTCAAAAGTGCTCATTTTTGCTCAAACAATTTTTTTTTCATTATTTTTTTTCTTATTTGAGCAAATTCCTTCGCGAACCGTCAAAATTGCGATAAAGCAAAGCCAGGTAATTAATTTCCAAGCCAATTTTTTCCCCGAAACAATTCACCGCATCTTCAAAATCTTGAATTCCACCATTTTCCAACTCCATTTTCGAATCAAGAACCGATTCAAAGCAAGGAATTCCAACATCAAATTCCACCAAGCTATTGTTAAAATGCATTTTATACGTCAAAATATCTTTGAAGCTTTGCAAATTTGTCTCGTAGACAAGAGAAGGCAAATCGATCGTAAGATGGTCAATGCAATTTTCTGCACCTATGGCATCGAAAGTCTGCGAGCACAGTGTGATGTTGCCAGCTTTAATGGTTTTTTTTTAATAATTTGAGAGTATTTTGAATGAAATTTGAGGGGGCAAAAAAACCTTTCCTGTTATCATTGATTCATCAAACTCGAAATTCAAGCTGCCTCTGAAATCTGTAGAGAAAACTAAAGAAGCTTCAGAACTTGAATATTCCACTGTATCCACTTGGGTAATTGTATCGGCCGCTTCGAACGCTAATTTAAAAGGAACACGATTATCGCTATTGTCGACATTTCGTGCGACATTTAGATCGAAACGTAAGTCACCATATTGGAAGGAACCCGAGTGACGGGGATTTTTTTTGTTCAGTTGTCCATTAAATCCAATTGTAAAGTGATCTAGATCGTCGAAATATTTTTTATTGAAATTAAACATCGTGGAGAAAGAGTAATCATCTGGAGTCAAGGAGAAGAAAAACACATCGACATAAAAATCTGAAACCCTTATTTCTATTGATCCAGTTTCTGTAAAATTTGCCGCCATTACTTCGACAACGTAGTCGTCTTCTTCCGTTGATGTGGTAAAAAATGAAGAAAGCGATGCTTTTTCTTTTTTCTCCGTAGTGTATCCGAAGCCTGAAGAAAAATATTGCTTATCGCCGATTCCAACAGCACCGATTGAATTGACCGCCAAATACTCTGGAATCTCTTCGAAGATATTTTGCTCGAAATAAATTCTTGCTAGAATTTTTATTCGTTGGCTGTAGTCGACTTCATAGTCGAGCTTAGAATATATCTTGACAAATTTGTCATTCAACCAAGCCTTGCATTTCGGATTCAAGGGGTTAATTTCGCATCGAAGACCAGTTGAAAGTGTTGATCCTTGTTCATCTCTAGAATTCAGCTCAACTCCGCCGAGACCAAAATAAAGTGACCCCTCGCTCGTTTCCGATTTCCAGGAAAATTCGCTGCCAGAAGCGTCAGTTTCAATTTCCAGATTCATGTTTTCGCCGTAGCTGATTTTGAATGGCTTTTCTTCGCTTTTTTCGATTGTTGAAACTTCGCCGTCTTTTTCGACCCTGATCGAGTAGTTTTCACCATCGCCGTCGATGACAACATCCACGTCCATTTTCTCCGAATCAAGGTTGACTTGAATCCCGTCTTCTGTCGACGAAATCTTCAATTCATCAAAATCCACTGGCGACCAAGAATCTTCAAGCTCGTTTTGAATCGAAATTTCTTGGTCGTTCCATCTTGCCGAGAGAAATTCACCATCATGCTGATAGAACACCGAATTGTTCCCGAAGTTCAGGTCGTAGATTTTTTGAGAATCTTCGGTTGGCACAATTATTTTCCCGAGTTTTCTGTCCGCGTTCCAAGAAACGGAGCCGGGGCCATCTTCCGTCTCGAAATTGACCCTCCCGATTCTAGAGAAAAATCGAGGGCAGCGAAGAAGCGTTGTGACGACCTCATTGTTGTTGTCATTCAAGCCGCATTCAGTGGAAACTTTGTAGACTCCTCCAAGGCCTTTGAGGTCGAACTCGAGCTGGTCGGAAACCGTCACATCGGGGAGAGGGAGGAGACTGGATTTAAAACGGAACTCTTCGCCAGCGTCGAATTCAGAGTCGAAATTATTTGCCAGGTTGAAATTAACGAAAGATGATTGATCGGATTCAGGGTAAATCGAAAAATTGCCATGTATATTTTTCATTTCTTCGTGGAGATCGACAAAAATCGCTGTAGATAAGAAGTCCTCGCCAGCCAAGTAGATAGAAGGATGAATGAAGAGATCATACATTTTATCTCCTTCCCAGTTGGTCGCAAGCACAAGGTTCAAATGATGTTTTAGGGATTCGATCAAGTTGAATGAAAGTTCAAAACTTTCTTCCTCAGTTGAATAATTAGTCTGTAAACGGCAAGTTGTGTCTTTATGATGAATGTTAAAGAAACCATGTATCATCTGTTCTTCTTGTTTACCGACTGACATCGTTAGAATTGTTTTTGGTTGATCTTCCTTTTGACTTGTTATAAATTGTAGCACGAAAGCATCGGCTCTTCCATCGAAATAACCCGATTGTTCTCCGACTCCAATAATGTCAGTTAAATTGACTCCAAAATAGACGCGATCGAAAATTCTGTAATCAAATAATGCATAAGTCTCGTCGTCATTTTTATCGTTGAAATCCATTATAATAGAAATTATATGACTTTCTTCCAAATTGTTTTTCTGAAGCCCAAATCTGAGTTCAGCATAAGATCCCAAGAAAGTGACTTTGTATCCTTCTATTTCTGTCAAAAGCTCAGTTTTCTCAAAATTGTTCGAAAGTTCCAGTCGAATCGGCTCGTTAACAAATGGAAAGAAAACCTGAAGATTCTCGAGACTCTCGTGGAATCGCTTCAATTTGTTATGAGCGGTGTAATACTTAAAGAAACTTTCGAGCAAGCCATTTGAGTCTTGTTTCTTGATCAAAATCGATCTGTAATCGTGAGAATCCAGAGGGCGCTCTGACTCTAGCGGGTAAAAATCGTGTCGGACCAAGTATGCAACCCAGTCGTTTTTATCTGACATTGGCTGATACTGTATTCTTGCTACACTTTCCAGATTCTCGCCGACAAGGAAAGATCCGACGAAGTTGCTGATAGTCAAAAGTTCTGACGTAACTTCATCCGGGTCAAAATTCGCCTGAAAGAGATATTTTTCTTGGCCAAGATTCGCAACGGACATGACTGTTTCTCCGCTACCGAGATTGTCGTACTCTCCGAAATCCTTGTCCGATTTTAAAAACTGAAGGTCAAATTTCGCCACGAAAAAACACTCAACTCTTTTAGACAGATGGCGACTTATTTCCGTCGAGAGATTTCTCGAAGCAAGTTGAGTCGAATTTGAAGGATCAACGCCGCAATAAAAATCGGCTTTTTGGAAGTTCTCTTCGCTGATGTCATTTCCCGTGATCAAAACTTTCATTCTTCTCGGAATTTCTTCCAACTCCTTGGTTCTTATTTCGACACTTCCTTGGAACTCCTTGTTGACTCGCTGAAGACTGCCATCAAGACCGACAAGAATATCTTTCGCGTCTTTTCTTATTTTTAGATCAAGCCGATCGCATCGCACAGAAAAATCATCCAGCAATAATTCAACCAACGATTTCTCCTGCGAGCTCGTGGTTGATTGGCAAATACCCTTCATCGAAATTTCTCTAGGCCAACTGCTGAGAATATCGAAAGATTGAGCGAATTTGACGTTTCTGAGGCGGATTTTCTTCTCTTTTCCTGAGTCACGTGATGATGTTTCAAGAGCGAGTTCAAGTTCTTGTCGTTTCGTTCGGTTGTCGAGGGCGATTTGCAGGATCCTGGAAGGCCTCGATCCCTTGATATTCAGTTTTATGTAGGGGCCAAAAAACTCTTCGAGGAAACCCAAGGATGTTGAGAACAACGATGTCATGTCAACCTGGCCTGATCGCAGAATTCTTCCATTTCCGCTAATTTCTAAATAATGATTCACGCTGTCAATTTTCACGCTCAATTTTGCTAGTCCATTTGTTTCGCCAAACATGAGTGATCGACGAGATCTTAGGTCTGAGAGATTCTCGGAAGCGAGAACTTGAGCGAGTTTCTCCACGAAATCTACTGCAGAATCGCCGGATCTTGAGCCGATGAATTCGATTCCATTGTCTTGATTGATGTTTTTGAGGGAGTTTTCGAAATGATAAAGTCCTTGGACCGAAAGAGAATCGTCATTTAGATGAACAGCGAGTTTCGGTCGGAAGTGGATTTTTTCTTGATTCCAAGAGACCATCGTCCAATGCTCGATGTCGAAGTTTTTCAAGCTCGCGAGGATCGATTTGACATCGATTTTATTAATGCTCGTTTGAAGCTCATTTACTCTGAATCCCGATTCAAACTCGGCATTTTCAGCGAGCTCTGGAAATTTCTCGTTTTTCCAGCTTGTCGAGATGATGACTCTTGGTTGATTTTTCAAGTCCAATGCTCCTTGACTCCTCCATTTGATCATTTCCGTTTCGTTTTCGTGATAAATGATCAGGAGATTTTTCTTGATTTCGTCGAGAATATCGACATCAAGGACAAGATCGCGATTGAAGCCAAAAATGGTCGAGGAAATTTGTTTTGCGCTGTTGATCGATTGAAGCTCGAATCCAATTTTGTCATAATATTCTCCCGAGCAAGAGGATTTGAAAAGAATCGTCGTGTCTGTAATGTCCCCTGTACTTGAACAATCGAAAACAGGGGCCAGGGCGTGGCCAATTCTACTCCTTAGCCTCCATCGTTTCTTCTCGAAAAATCGGCTGATGAAGTAAAGGTCGATTTGAAGGTATTTGGACAAAAAGACATTGTCGACGAGGTGCAGTTCGATGGCATCGTTGATGGCGAAGTCGATTTTGGTTTTCACATCTTCATCCGTTGTCAAGGTAAAATTCATCGATTTGGCAAGAGTGTCGAGGTTTCCAACGAAATCAGCTCTTTTGTACTTTCCGGGGTATTTGGACTTGCCGCTGATGAAAACCTTTCCGAATCGTCGATACTTTCTGAAGTTGACGGTCATTCTATACGCAGCTACATCCCCAATTCTCGTCAAATCTCCTGGGTCCTCAATCGGATGAAAAAGTTGAAGCGATCCGATGCTAGACTCGGGCTTGAATTTCCACTGCCAACCTCCGATCTTTCGAATTTTAGCGCTCGGAGAATTCAGCTCCTTGATTTTTGACAGGACGCCTGTTGAGGCGATTCCTTTCTTGTCAAAAGCGCTCTGGAAAGTGATGGAATTATTGTCGGCTATGTAGACGCCGTCGATTCGCGCGTCGTTTTCATTGTTGAAAATATCAAGCATGAACTCATTGTTGACTCCTCCCAGGTCGATTTTCGCGGAAGCAGAAATGTTGGAGAAAATGCTTTCTTCATCGAATTTGTAGTCGACGGAATACGCAATTGTGTACTTTTCCTCGCCATCTTCAAAATCCCCTTTGATCTTTTTAAAGTCATCTTGTTCGAAGGCAACTGCATAATTCGACCTGGGAAGGGAATCATACTCAGCAGGGTCGGAGGTTAAAAGGACAGAAGATATCTTTGCGTTGACTCTTATTTTGTGATCGGCAGAAAGCAGCTTGTAGGTGTCGATGAACAAGTAGCCATTTTCAAGTTTTATCAAATATGGGATGTAGAGATTTGCTCGGAGAATTGTTGAAAAATGATCGTCGCCGTCATCTGGCGAATTTCTCAAAAGATAGGAAAGAAGCAAGTACTCTTCATCGGTAGATTTGACTTTGAGCTCTAGAAGTTCTGGTCGTTGAATGACTGAGGCATCGATATTGAGATCTACTGTTTGTTGAATTTTATCTGTGACTTGTGCTTGCTTCGCGAAGATATTTTTCGTTGAGATTTCGTTCTTGAGGGTGAATTCTTTTGATTCTTGCGCTCCATTTATGAGAAATTGCGATTTTCCGCCGATGAAAAATCCATTTTCAGTTGGTTGACTGTCTTGAACTTCATTGAATTCGACTTCGAATGCGAGAATTCTGTCTTTTTCCTGAACAGATATGAAGAATCTGGCCTCATACCCGAGAATAACAATATCATGGTCTTTTTTCGCGAAAGAAGCATCCGTTGATAGAGTTTTAGAATCGTTCAGATTAATTTCTGCGCTTTGGGAAATCAAATTATCCCCGAAATTTCCTCTGATTCCGATTGAGTAAGTATTTTTTTCATCAAAATCGTGATCAATTTTTACCCCTGCTTGTTGATCAAGAAGTGATGTTTTTAGCGAAAGGGATGTCCCCGTCGAATTATGAAAGAAACCAAAGGATTCGTCGATTTGCAGCGCTTTTGAGACATTTTCTTGCAGCAAAAATTTTGCCTCGAATTTGGAGCTTTCATCATTTTGAGAAAGACGGATAAAGATAGTATTTGCAAGGTCGAAAGTTGATCCATATTTGGCAAATGCTGCCCAGCCTCCACCGAAGTTGAGATATTCTTTCTCACCTGAAACCGTCCAAATTTGATTTCCTGATGCAAAAGAGACGTCTAAAAGTTCCGAAGGCAAGTCGGTTTTTAATTGGAATTGAACTTTCTTCTCCTCGGCCGAAATTAATGTGTATAAATGCAAAAACTCATCGCCGAATTTGCCATCAAGATTCAAGTCGACAAAAAATGGCTCTGAGAGAAATTTAATTCTCCCTTCAATGAAATCCTCAACAGTCACGTGCCACGAATCATCGAGCTTCTTCATCTTGAAAACCAAATCCGGGAAGACCTCCGGCGCTGATATCGTCCAATTGTCAGATAGAATTGCTTTTGGTTTTTCAGAGACGCCGAGTTGAAACTTCGGCGGGCTGATTTTTCCGAACATTTCGACGTTGCCGAAGCTGTCGAGTGCGAAATTCAGCTCGGTCTTGACTTTTGTTTCCTCCATGACGCTGATTTGATAACTTTCCTCGAATCTCGCTCTGTTCAAACTTACATCGACATTGAACTCCAAATTTATGTCGGAAGAAAGTAGAAGATTGACGCCCCTGATGGATGAAAAGGCCCAATCGAATTCAAACTGATTCGCGCCAATAAGACATCCAGAAAAGTCCATATAGTCGCCGTAAATAGAAGGGATGGAGAAATCCGTCATGAGAAGAATTTCATTGAAGTTGAGATCTATCTCGCCTGTCTTTAGCTCCGGGAGGAGGTTTGAATAATCACCAGTCCACCAGTTCCACTCAAAAAGCTCCTTCATTCGCTCCAAATCGCCACTGTCGAATTGAGTGCTCACCATTTTTCTTCCAAAAACTCCGATTTCTGCGCCGATGCCAATTTTTGAATTATCCTCGTTGATTTTTCTTATTTCCAAAGAAGCTAGATCGAATGTTTCGCCATAAAATGTCAAGGAAGCATTTGAGTAAAGAAGCTCAGGAAGCATTGATTCTGAATCGTCCGCGAAGATTGTGAAGCCTTCTACTGTTGCTGAGTGGAAGTCGGTCGGGACATGAAGATTGATGAAAGAGCTTTGAAGGGATGAGGGGTCGAACGGGAGATCCAGGTTGAAGATAAAAGGCTTCAAGTACCAACGGGTAGGGTCGGAAGAGAATTGGATTGAGTGCATGTAGCTCTTGATAAATGCCTTTTTTGAATAATAATCGCTTAGAGTCATTCATAAATTTTGAAGCATAATCTAGCCAAGGGTTTTATACGCTGATACAGCTAATATTAATTTAAAGTGTTCGATTTTGGTGAATAAAAATATTATAAATTCTGCTGTGTTTGTATTTATTTCTGGTTTTTGTTTTATGATGAATGAACGAATACTTTTATCCAATCCTGTAGTTGAACCGAGCTCAAGAACTCAAAATTCCTCTCCAACTTCGCCATCTTCTCACTCGTCGGACAGACCATCCATTTCAGAAAAGCCCTTGCTCTTATCTCCGTTGAATCATGTCCGAAGAAAATCAAGTCCTCATAAAATCCAGAAAGATCTTCGCACTGACCATCGTTCGCTCCAGAAATGAGGACTCTATCCAATTCTTCATTTTGATGAAAACATTTGAAGATGGAATTTTGGTCGATCAGTCCTTTTTCCGAGAGAATTCTTTTTGTTGCCAAGTCGCAGTTTTCCTCTTTGTTTTCAGTAAAGAAATTGATGAATTCGATCATTTTTTGCTTTTCTAGCGCCATTTTCGATGACATCTGGGGAAGAAAATTGATGAAAGCAGCGAATTTCAAAGGGTTGTTGTTTTCCAGATTCATGATTTTTTCGAGAAGCGGTTTTGAAAATTCAGTTCTCGTCAAAATCATCTTCGAAATTTCATCATCGGAAAGAATCTTCGTCTCTTCCGCGGCTTCAAGACAATCGAAAGAATCGCACCACGTGATAACCGTCCTGAAAAGCTTCCTCCATTCTTTCTCATTGAAAGAGCATTTGTAGCTTAGTTCGTCAAACAAGTCGACCAGCTGATCTGCCCGCGCGCGTCGAAAATATTTGCTCAGCTCGTGAGTTACCCCTGGCTTTGGACCCAAGCTGCAGAGTTTTTCGAAGGCTTCGCCGATCGGCAAATCGAACTCGGAGGAACTTTGTTTGACCTTGGCGAGTTCAAGAGTGTCTTTTTTAAAGTTCGAAAGGTCGAAGTCAAATTTTGACGGAAATGAAAAAAATGGCTCAAGCTCTATTTTCGTATGAATTTCGGCTGATTTCGTTATATGACTTTCGAGGCACTTGAATTTCGAATCATAGTTGATGCAGGTTAGGGTAGAATTGACAAGAGGGACTGCTTGAGCGATGATTTTCGTCGCCACATTTTTCGATTTTCCTGAACAATGCGCCAGGTTTTTTCTCCAGCTGAAGCCGTTTCCGTCTTTGCTAAATTTAGTGGCGCATTTTCCATTGTAATCTTCAACCAAATAGTCTATCTCTTCAGCTTCGTTCTCTTCGTTGAAAAATTTTTCGTGCTCGAAAATTGAAGCGACAATTTTCAGATCATTCAGCGAAGCGTCGTTTTTCGAAGTTGAGCAGTAAGTGTTTTCATTTTTCAAGAGCAGAGATCCAGAAGACTCGAAAACATGGCATTGCGAATTTTCTGATGTTTGAGTTTTTATAACGATTCTTTCTTGAGCTTGGTTTGATTTTTCATCCACATCAAACAGATTTGTTGGTTTGTATTTTGTTAATTCGTAGGAATGAAATGCATCAGCAGTAGCTTCAAAATCGCACTTTTCAAGCGTTGATTGAGAGCACTCTTCTTGCGATAAAGCAGATTTGATGAAAAAAAGAAAGAGTATTTTATATTTTTCTCTCATGATTTTTTCGCTTTTACGAAATGCACGAGATGTAAGCTAGTCTACGGGTTCATTTGAAGAGGATCAACAACTCAAGCAGATGCAGTAAACAACTGCGAAACTGTCCCCAAACATAAGGAGCAAAGGTGAGCTGGGGTTTTCAATTTCGGTTCACATTTTATCATCTTGTGGGAATATTTAAGGAAACCCAGAGCGAGAATTTTGAATGAATAAAAAGATTTTTTGCAAAGAAACAGTTGACAAAGTAAATAACAAGAAATTAGATTCTTTTTTGCAATAAAATTTTCGGAGAATAAAAAAAACTGTAAAAACCATAAGTTCGGTGAGAATCTGACGTATCAGTATTTTATTTAAGATCAATTTGTTGAAGACAAATAACTACTATCGTGTGTCCGTTGATGCCGTATCAGACTTAAATGATTAAACATTATTAAATTCATAAAGATATATTGACTAAAAAGGCTCAAAATGATCTTTTATGATAGCTCAAAGAAACAGATACCTTGTTAGACAGGGCTTCTTTCGTAACTTCTCATTTTGAAAGTTTTTCCGAATATGTTCAATTTCAAATGATTCAAGTCTATTCACAATATTTCAAATATTTACTTTTGCTTATTTGACGCTCTCTCGCTCGCGGCGCATTTTCACCGAAATTTAAAAAAAAAAAGAGAAAAAAATGACGGATTACGATCCCGAAAAAATAGCGAAGCGACTTGGTCGGATTGAAGCAATATTTTTTCCGGATCAGCTTGATGATGAAGGACCAAGGTCGATCGGAGACGAGCCAACTTGTGTTGAAAAACTGGCGGTGCCGAGTTTTGAACTGCGAGAAGCGCTACTTGAGCTGATTTTTTATCAAGACGATGCGCTAGTCGCAGCAACAGCGGTGAATGATTTAATTCCTCTTTTGACCAGGTATTCTTAAATTCGAAGAATATTTCTTGTTCATTTAAAGTTCAAACAAAACCACAGCTGAGCGCGCATCTGACGTCGTTTTCAAAATGTCTCAAAAACCAGCGGAACGAGCCGGTCTCGCCCAATCCCAGCCCCTCCTCGAAGCCATCACGAGGGAAATCAAGGCAAATCGCCACGGCGGCCAAGCAAAACTCCTCGCTTCTTTGGCCAACATCGCCAAATGTCCAGCTGGGCAAGAGGGGCTTTTCAAGGCGCACACGATTCCTGAACTCGTCGGAATGCTGCCCAAGAAAGACTTGAGGATCGTCAGTTATGCATTGAACACGCTTTACACGCTGATGAGACATCTTGGCAGACCGGCGAAGCAAGCAGTTAGAATCTGTGGCGGGGTGGAGAGAATTGTCGAACTGATCGATCGAGAAATGTCCGAACACCAGAAAGTGCCCTTCTTGCCAATGGTGCTCGACTCGCTGCATATTTTAGCCTTTCATTCGATGGAAAGCAAAGGAATCATCTTATCAATGGGCGGCACTCAAAAAGCGCTAGAAATCCTCCGCTACTCCCAGAAGGCAGAGAAAACCGCTCTGACCGCATTGAAGCTGTTGAAAGTCCTTTCCGTGGAAGACCAAAACAAAGAAACGATCATCGATCATGGCGGAATCGACACGCTCATCGACTACTTGACTCATTCCAGATCTGACATTTCGATGGACGCTCTTTGGACGCTGAGAAACATCTCCGATCAAATCAACCAAGTCGAAAGCGCCGATCCGAGCAAATTGATGGAAGTCTGCATCAAAAAACTTTCCTCGCATGATTTGAACCACGTCATCAGCGCTGCTGGAATCCTGTCAAACTTGACCTGCAATGACTATATCAACAAAACCACCTTCGTCGAGCTTGGAGGAGTTCAGGCAATGACCCGGGTTGTCCAGCGGGCAAGCTCAAAGGATGGCTTCAGAGATGATGTCGTTGAGCCGGGGATAACTGCACTCAGACACGTGACAAGAGATCGAGGGGATGAGTCAGGAGAGCTTGGTTCCTGGGCCGAAAAGGCGAGAAAGCAATGTCAGGAACGGATGAAAAATGATAGGACCAATCATTTTTCAATAATTTTCAGCGCAGATTTTTTTTTCAAACTCTCATATCTACGTTTATTTTCGTCCATCGAAGACCCTCATTCCAACGGTTACTCAACTCCTGACCGGACCTCAATCTGCTTCCTGGCCAACTGTCAAAGCAACAATCGGCTTCATCCGAAATCTCTGCCACGACAAGCGCAACCGCGAACTCTTCATGAACCAGGACTTGATCTCAAAACTCGTCCAATTGCTAACCAACGCTGAGCAAGAAATCGTTACTGGCTCGGACATCGTCAGCGAAGGAATCGACATGATCGACATTGCTGAAGGCTGCTGTGGAGCGCTCCAGGTGAATATCGAATTCTCAATTCTCTTCCTTGATTTTTTAGCTCATGGCTCGTGACTCAGACCCAAGAAAACGAATCCGCGGAGATAATATTCTTCCTGGAGTCATCGTTCTTCTTCAATTGGATCATTCAAATCTTCAGCGATCAGTGGCCGGATTCTTGTGCGAAATGTCAGCTGATCGAGGAACAAGGGAGATTTTGTACAAGTTGAATTTGGAGGATGGATCCTCCCTGAAGGAAGATTTGCTCACTCTTCTACAGGTACGAGTCTGAAACACATTTTTAAGAAACATTATTAGGCTGAGTCAGAAGCGACAGTAACATACGCTGCGATCACCCTGGTTCGATTGACTAGCTACATCAAGGACAAAGACTCCCAATCGATCGAAATCGACAAGGTCCGCGAGCAAATGGTCCACATCATCGCCAATCGCGTCGGAGATGATCAGCTGGACAACTACGCCCCTGATGAGCTCTCACGCTTCGGATACGACAGTACTATCAAGCGACCAACAGGAACAATGACGACTGATGGGACGATGAGAAGCATGTATTCGACCACTTCTGGCTCGGTTTTTAGACAATCGAATGCGCAGAGCCCGGCGCCTTCTCTTTCCCAAGTTTCAGGTTTAAAATTTTGAGTTTTACTTGTTAATTCAAAAAAATTAAGTGACTCAGATGTCAAATGCAAACTACAGCGTCTTCGAGCAAGAACAAATGAACTCACGTGATCAACCTGACTTTGGATTTGTCTAAAAATCCTATCATTCTGCTTTTTGATCTTCCAAATAAAATTCCCGACTAGAATTAAAATTTTCAATCGATAACTAATCAAGCCCTCTGAACTGAGGAAATTTCGAGACATTTGGAAAGCATAAAGCAAAGAAACAAATTTGAATCAAGACAGTCAAATTCAAATGCACAAAATCACTAGACGATAAAAAAACTTATGAATTGGATGAAATTTGTGCTAAACAGAATTCTTTTCCTCCTGATTTTTTCAAACAGTTGTGTGGAGAGCAACGTCGGAAGAGAATTTTGTATAAGCCAGATCTTTACAGCTTGCTACAAGATTATCCACTACAGGGATCATTCGAACTACGCTGAGTCACAAATTGACACATGTAACGAACTTCTGGATGAGCCAAACTGCTGCAGTATATTCCTCAATGGCCAAGAAAAAGTTCAAAAATTGCCGAGGAAAGAATTAGAATTTGCTCTGAACTTTAGAAGGGTCAGTCGTGTCCACAGATGGCTCTTCTTGGCGCATGATTGGATTTATTTCTGCCGTGCTTTTAGCTCTCCTGGCTCTTGGTTTCTTTTGTTTCTGGCATCGGAAAAGAGAAACCTAACCGCTGCGAAACATTTCTTTGCTCAATAATTGAAATAAACTTCGAAGTGCTATTTTATCTCTTAAACTTGCAAAAGATATGTTTTAAACAGATAGAAAAAAGTCGACTCCGAAAATAAGAAAACTCGCGTGATAAAAGAAGGAAGCCGAGGAGATACACGCGCGGTATGAAATTTCAGCTCTGTAAGCCGAAATCGGATATCTCCCCCGCGCTCTCCTCGGTCTCCCTTTTCTTCAAAGAGCAAAAACATAAGAATTTCACTTTCAAGCAATGTCGGAAAGCGAAGAATCTATTACCGTCAAAATCGAGCGCGCAGATGAGGACCTGATAGAGATTGAAAATCAAGAAGAAATCGAGCAGGAGAGAAAATGCGACTGGTGCGGAATCGCTTTTGAGGATTTTGAAAATTTTGGAAAATTTTGCACTGAGAGCTGTTTCAATAGTTCGAGAAGGGCCGAGTTTAAAAAGACGAAGTTCGGGATAGAAATTAAAAAGAGATCGTTCTCAAGAAATATTGATGCTTCAAATGACAAAATTCAAAAAAGGTAAAGATCGTAGTTTTTTTAAAAAGACTCTTCATAAAAAAGTGGATAATTGAAACTTGAGGGAGCGAAAAAGGCCGAGGAAGTTCCTTCACAACCCTTCGATTATCAGAAATCTACCAAAACCACAACTTCCCTCTACAAGAATCCCCCCTTCAAGTCGAATTCTTCCGCTTCCACGGCCAGACGAAAATCAACAAAGAAAGATAACTCTTCCCAACTTCATTTCTGGCGTCCGATTCATCCCGATTCCGATCCCTGTTCCGATTCCGATGCCTTTTCCTGCTCACCAGATCCACGAATTCAAAGAAACAGAAGACAAAAAGTTCAACGAGGAAATTTTAGAAGCGCTTGATTTATCACTAAAAAGTAATAAATAAAATAAGTTGGATTTGAATGTATTTTTTGTGAACTGTGAGAAAATGAAAGTTGAAGAAGTTTGGGGCAGCTTTGAAAAGTTTTTTGAAAATTCGTCAGTTTTCGGGAATTCATGTTTTGCAGATGCATTTGCAGGCGTCGAAAGGACAGTATTCCGAGGTCATGAACCAGGCTTTGAGGCAGGGAGTGTGGCCACCGTGGCCGCAGGAGAGGCACAGTACCCAGTCGCAACGATGGCTAAATATCGGTAAATAGGGCTTTCAAGAATGCAGAAACCTTTTCTGATAATGCGCTTGCCCAAAAGCTCGAATTGGCGGAGTCTCACTCGTCTGCGTCACAAGAAACTGACAAATCGAACAGACCCTTCTATCCAGCGCGCCAGCAGTGTAGTCATTATTCTGGCACATGCATTCTGTCGCGTTGGGAGGGTTTCTTCCGCGACTTTTTGATCTTTCTCCTTTTGACAGATCGCTGATCGGCTTCTTGCAAAACTGGCATAGCTCGTACATTGTGCTAAAACATGAAGAAGAGGATCATCAGTTTATTTTACCTATGAAGAGGGTGCTTTCTGTGGCCATTTTTCTCGTCAGGATTGTGGATGATTTTGTAAAGGACGTGTTCGAACTCGCAACGATCGTTGTAAAGCTGATTGTCTTGAAGAATTTGAGTGTAGTCTTCCGTCCATTCGGTGAACAGATTCTCTCGTCGTTTCGAGCAGTTGAAGGCCGAATAACTGTAGCCATGGAAGATGATGTAAATGATCGTCTAAAAGACCATAAATGTCATAAATTCTAAGTGTGTTGACTATACCTGAAGGGAGAGGATATCCGGAATCGTTTGATAATAATCGTAAAGAATCTCAAATCCATCAAAGATCCGTGCATCATCAACATCTATGAATGCATATCAACATAAAAATATCGAGATGAGAGGCTTACCTTCGAATCCAGACAAGGCAACTGCCATCAACGACTTTTGATTGTCAAGTTCTGTCGCCAAGGTTCGCAGATAACGAGGAAGAATATCATCCGAAAGATAAATCGCTGCGAAAGCTATCCTAGATCATTGATTTTACCAAACTTTTCAACCCGCGCTTACTTGAGATCGACATCTAATCCAGCCAAATTCAGTACTTTCTTCGGATACGCATATTCGCCATATTCTTCAACCAAAAAGCCCAGCATCGCCCGAACATAAGGATCGTTCGCTTCTGATCTTGAATTCAGCAGCTCATCAACTTCCTGATGCCAATCCGATCCGAAGTTATTATTGAAGCCTGAAATAGCCAGAACGATGTAGGTCATCTTCTCCTGGCGCTGGTCCTTGAGGATTTGAATCGCGCGCCACTTTTGGCGGCAAAAGAGGGCGTACGCCGCCGCTTTGGTTGGATTTTCAAGAAGTAACTCGTCAATCTTGTTGGAGATTTCTTTCGGCGTGTGGTACAAAGGGTCGTAGTAGCCACAAAGCTCGATTACTCGTCTCCGAGCTGGCAATATTTATTTATTGAGGAATGAACTCTTTAACTTACGATCGGAGGTGTAGACTCTCGACGTAAAAATGCATGTGTCATCGTCTCTTGACTTCTGCCAGTAGCCCTCTGTCGTCTCCGATTCCTCCTTCATCCCCGTTCTGTATTTATTCATCAGCGTTCCAGCGATTCCCGTCGTTATTCGATTCCTGTTCAGGTGATACTCTGAAAAAGACTCGTAAAAAGACGCTCAAATTAGTGATTATTGAATTAGCTCTTCAATTAAAGATTCTACAGCATAATCCATTGAATCAAAGTCACTTTTTTGTAAGCCGTTATTTCTAATTTTCCTTTTCATATTATTTTTCCGAAATTTCATATCACTTGAAATTTAGGGGAATCGTCAGATTCAAGCATTTTTATACTACCTCCTCTGGAATTCGAGGGCTGGCGCCGGGGAATCGGCTCCTCCGATTCCTCCTGCTCTTTATTTTCCGCCTAAAAAGGATGAAAAGGTAAAATTATATGCTTACTTTTGTAATATTCAATGTCCGCTTTTTTCGTGCGAATGAGATATTTCCATATTTGAGCGAAATCACGCTCTCTTCGAGGATCTGATGTTACATCCGGGATCGAGGAGTAGTTTCGGATCTTTTCTGCGGCTTTGGCGGCTTTTCGAGGGTTATTTTCGGAAAATAAACATAGCGACACCCTTATGACCCGTAAAATCAAACCTTAAACCATTCCGAGCAAGTTTCCATGCATAAATAAGGGTGTCCCCAAGATAAGTCAAATTCAACCCTTTGCCTAACTCTTTATACATATTTTTCGCCAGCAAATGACCATATTTCAGCTTGAGTCTCGCACGAAATCGCTCCATCCTCTCATCCGTCGCTTGAAAAGTAATGATTCCTTTTGCCCCACCAACGAGAATATCCCCTGTTATTGGCGAGATAACAGGCACTTGATGTTCGTGAACAGGATGAAGCGTTGGCATTTCGTTTCGCTCCCAGCAGATTATTTTCATTTGCGTTGGACACCATCTGAAGCAGTGGGCAGAGCCGATCGCAGTGAGTGAAGGGAGATTGATGGTCGTGTGATCAGTTTTGTGAAAAATCGTCGTTGGCCCTTCGACTTGGCTGTCTTGTTTGTTCCTGTCGCGGTACTTGTTATTATCGCGGTGGAATTCTTGAACGACGAGCTTCACGTCTCTCGAGTCGCCCATCAAAGTCGTCGTCAGGCTTGCGAGAAGTTCCGGTCTGTAGCGCGAGAAAATTATCTGATGGATTTGGACCTTTGGCGTGTCGTTGTAAGTGTGCTTGAAGACCGGATCCAAATCACGACTGTACGCATCGTAGTTGTCTAGTCCACGAGTATCGTAGATCTTCAGCTGGGTGAAACCGTTGTCTAGGCCAAAAGTGGCGAGCGTTTGGTTTGCTGGGGAAAAAGACATGCCCTAGAAAGTAGGCAAAAAGATATTCTGTTGAAAAAAATACCTGTGGAGTGAAACCAGTTTTGATATAACTTCTTGCTCTTCGCATGTTGTCATTCTTGACGAAAACGATCATTGGTTTCTCCGACGCCATCGACAGAAAAACATGATCTTTGGACTTCAAGACCGCGTCGATGATGTCTGCCCCGTTTTGGTCGTCAATGTGGAGCGGTTGCTTGTCCTCGAACTTTTTCTTTTCGGTAGAAATGAAGCAGCTCAGAGTTCCGCGAGCCTGTTTTCCAGCGCAGAGAAGCTGATTCGTTTCTTGATTGAAGGTCATCACTGAAATGGTCATGTTCGCGCTTCTTTCGGGCAAATTCGCCAGTGGAGATTCATATTCAATTCTGCCGTCGACGATTGAAAAAGTGATGATTCGTATCGTGTTTTCTTTCTCTTTCGTTTTGTCATCTACCAGAATCGTGTGTTTATTTTTGATCGAATTGACCCAGACAGCATTTTCTGACGGAAAGGGAAGCGTTATCGGACTGATGAATTCTGTTCTTTCAAGGGCTCGCTATTGACTACAGCAGTCACTGTGACTGGCACTTTTATTCTGCGGCAATGGTAGACCAGAGGACCTTAACTACTTTCTTGGAGCCCTGATCCTTTCTGGCGGCAACGCGTGCGTTTTCCGTTCGGGAGTATTTTCAACTGGAACGAGATGATAAAACCTGAGCACATGGCGCATATCAGCAACCTCCATCGTCGCGAAAAGACGTGGATCGCTTGGCGACCAAATAATTTGCGTCTTGAAGCCGCACATCGTCGACCTCCTTCGATCGTCCATTCTAACGATTTTTCATGCGTTTTTTTTTCTGCGGACATGCAAAGAAAAGAGGAACAAGAGGACGATTTTAGTTGCCGAAATTTAATTAAAAGAAAAACAGATGAAATTCAGAAAAAAATCAGAAAAAGGTCAAAACAGAAGAATGATCACTCTTCGGAAACAGAGTAAATTCGAGCATCGCCAGCAGCAAGAATCTGATCATCAGCTTCTCCAGCTGGGTAGAGTCGCGCACGAGTTCCAGCAAAAGCGCCGCGGACAGAAGTCAAATCAAGTTGACCAGCGCCAAGGTTGAAAATGGAATCGACAACGGGGTGGAGGTCGAATTTTCGGGAGAAGCCGGCGTCGTCGCCAAACCAGGTGATCTCAGAACCCTGAAGAAATGAAATAAAGGAGAAGGCGTTGCGTTCAGGGTCTCGAAAAATTGGATGCGCGGCGGTTGTTTTGGCGCCCCCTCTCGCTTTCAACCCCCGCGCCCTAGATGTTTGCGCGAGAAAACAACGGTGGGCTGGATGTTGCGCCACCCTCCGCGGACAGTTGTGCGCAACGGGAGGCGATTGTTAACAACGGGCGCTCGGTTGTTCACCAACAAGTACGCGGTCCTCGCCTCATAGAAATAAACAAATAAGTACCCTACGTCGCCCTTCCAAGTAAATGATTAAAATATCATATCTGATTTGCGAAAAAAGATGTTATTATCCAAATAATTTTTAGATATCTTTATAATCTTAGTTTTAAATCGGTATTTTCATGAAAAATCCAAGAAACACTCAGAAGAAAATATTTCAGATTACCCCAGCTGCCTAGTTTGGGATTTTATCAGGTAGACGCGGTGTATATATGAATGAGTGTAAGTGGCAGTGCGCTAGTGCTTTGCGCGCTCCCCGGGGCATCGAAAGGCCCCATAATCTCAGTGGGTGCACACTCTGACCTACTGTAACAAAAATCACCGGGTGATCTAAACAAAACAGTTGGAAGTGGTAAGCTACCTGTTTGCAAAGAATATCGAATTCATGGGCAACTATTACGTCCAAAATGTGCTAGTTACTTGAACGTGTATTTTGTGATCTGTCAATCATAAATAGCTAATTGCCCCGAATCTCAAAATAATTTTTACATATTCTAAGTTTTACATATTCTAAGTCTAAGTTTCACTGAATTTGAACATTTTTGCATATTCCTACAGCGTTACTTTCCCTTTGGCGCGAGCCTATATTTCAAACATCCAGCCCAAATTGTTTTTGAAAGTGAACAACGAGCGCGCCGATGTTGAGAGCGAGAGGGGGCGCCCTAACAACCGCCCCACATCCAATTTTTCGAGACCCTGGTTGCGTTGAGTATTTTCATTTTGTAACGCAAGCCGCAAGGGGCTTCTTGAATTCAAAACATATAGCAAAAAATATTGATAGTCTTGTACTTACAGAAATAGCGCGAAGAGGAATTTGCTGACCACGAATCGAAGAAAGCTCTCCAAACTTATCCTTCATCTCGACTGGGAAAACGAATCCACCAGGAAGAGCACCGGTCAAAGCAACTTGAGCGACAGAGTTAAAGTCTTCTGCGATCCAGAGCGTTTCTTTCGTAGCGGCGTCAGAATCGATTGCCCATTTCTCAACCCCAGGAGTTGGCTCGGTTTGATTGTAGGCACCGACGGTTTCGGCGAGCCAGGATTTTGCGGAGCTGATGGAGTTGACCGACTTGAACCAGTAGTGGTCCCCGGCGACGGTGATTCCGGCGTCGGATGACTGAACAAAGACGTCGAAATCTTTCGGGATGTTAGCAAGAGTGAGGGCGGAATCGACGTTGAGCAAAATGACGCCAGAAGAAGTGGAGTTCTTGAGCGAGTAATCGTAAGAGTCCAAGTCGGCGGCGTCGATGGAAGTGATCATTTTAATATTTTTGGCGTTGGCGGCGCCGAGGACTTCACCAATTTTCTCCTCGCTTCCAGCAGGGCAGAGAGAGAGAACAATGCCTTGGAACTTTCCGTGTTCGAGATCTTTGACGGCTTGGACGAGATCAGAGGTGTTCTTTGAGCAATCGAGCTGCCCGAGAGCGCCTTGAGTGAAAGAAGCTTGGACGGGCTCGGGCTTGCATTTCGGAGCCTGGACGACGATGAGGACCGACCAGGCGATCATGCCGAACCAGGAGATCCAGAAGAGAAGCAGGAGAACTCGACGAGCCATGTTCCAGCCAGGAGTATCCGAGAGCTCTAAAAGAGTGATTTTAGTGGAGTCTTATGTTCAGAATTGCAATTTCTTTTAGATAGAGAAGCCGCGCTGAGCTCCGAGAAAGAATATAAAAGCCGCGGTAGTGCAGACAATTCTCAATTTCTTACCTAAAAGCTCTTCTTTGGTGTAACATCCAGAGTTATCAGATGGAGTTTCATTCAGCTTCGACTTCTCAGTCGCTTGATTTTCCACGTCGCTCATTTTTTCGCGTTTTTCTCTCTTTTTTTCTGGTTCGAAAAGTGAAAGACTGAGGCCGGGAGTGGCGCGGAAATAAAAATCAAACGCGTCTGACGAAAACAGGAGAGATCTGGCACGAGCCTACGCGAAGAATGCGGGGGCGCGCTCACAGAGAAGACAATTTATCACTAAAGAAATGAATGTCTGCGCCAGACTCTGCGGAATTTTCTAGAATGGAAGATTCTCGAAAGAAAATTCTAGAATTTTAACAGCACGGGATTTTTATTTTAAACTCAAATTTTTAATCGTAAACTCGATTTTTTTTCATTATTATTTAATAACCACCAATTTTGTGGTTCGGTAAATTCAATTTACTGTCATATAGTCGTTTTACTGTATTACTTAAAATCTTGTCCCAAGTCAGCTGATATCAAAATTCTGGGCTGCTCCCGCATTTCCCAAAATCCTGGATTTCCCAAATCCTGGATTTCTCAAAATCCTGAATTTCTCAAATCGCCAAATCAGGATTCTGCCGATTCAGGATTTTGGGAAATGCGGGATTATTTTTTCTTTTGAGTCAGTTTTCTTGCTTTGCCAAATTTGAATTGATTGATCATATAACTTTAATTTCTTGGTTTCTCCACAGTCTATCCCGACTTCACCAACTTCAATCCTTGCTTCAACAACTTCGATCCTAGCTTTACATACGTCAATCTTGGCATCTCCAGCGTCAATCGCGGCTTCTTTAAATCCGATCCGGCCGTCACTTTTTTCAATCCTAGCTTTTCAGATGTCAGTCCCGACTTCTCAGTTCTCTATAATTGCTTCTTGAATGTCGATCATGGGCCATGATTCATGGCTTATCCAAGATGAGATTATTGCTGGAAAAGCTGTGAATCACAGCCTGTGATTGAAATTGATGACATTGAAGAAGTCGGGATTGACGTCGAAGAGGCCGGGATTGACATTGGAGAAGCGGACATTCGGAATTGAAGTCGGTAAAGCTAGGATTGAAGATGTACCAGAATTGACGATGGAGAACCCAAAAATATCAAGGATATTGGCGAAGATATGATTGAAGTTGGTGAAGCCAGGATTGGGGTTAAAGAAGCCAGAATCGGCTTCTTTTCGGGCAAACGGAGACCAATTTAAGCTGAATCCTTCATTTCTCAAAATCCTACTTTTCCCAATCCTGCATTTCCCAAAATCCAGAATCGGCAGAATCCTGATTTGGCGTTTTGAGAAATTCAGGATTTTGGGAAATCCAGGATTTGGGAAATCCAGGATTTTGGGAAATGCGGGAGCAGCCAAAATTCTGCGTTAATTTTTCTGCTCATTCGGGCTTATTTACGAGCTGTCGAATGGCCCCAAATTTCTCGCCTAATCGCCTCTCAAAGTATTTTCTTTTCAGAAATTTATCGATTTTGCATGAAGAAGAGAAAAAGGTTGAAAACTGAAATTTTTGCTCGATTTCGACGATAGAAGATATGCTCATCAGACGACTGGCAGTGAAATATGGACAGCTCTTTTTGGGAATTTTCTTTGGAATCGCAGGAAGAGTATTTTTATTAATTTTTTTCATGAATGAATTTGATTATTTAAAACTTCATCAAAGCCAGCAAATTCTTCACCACTTCTTCAAAATCGTCTTCACACAACGCCGAAGAAGCTCCCAACTACTCCAAGCTGCCAATTTTAATCAACGGTGAAGCTGAGAATCAAATAATCGGCATCAGAAATGACGAAAGCGATGAGGTCTATTTCCCATGGATCTGGGTCAAGTCGTTTTTTGATGTCTTTGGCGATTTCGGCGGCGAGAAAGACCAGTTTGTCTTCAAAAATAGCTACAGGTTCGACTTTCTCCACCCAAAAAAAATTAAACTACTTGTGTTAGCGAAATGAACTACAAAGGTGACAAAGAATACACCCCGAACTCGTCCTTCATGACTTTCGAAAACTACCGCGTCGAGTCCCGAGAGCGAGTGAAACTCATTTCCGGCGTCGAAGGTAAAAAGCTGACAAATGAATGATTTGAAATCCGATTTTCCATCAGGTGTTCCGTTTTCGACACAGTGGAGCCCGGAAGGATACTTTTACCCGGTTCAAATCGCGCAATACGGACTGGCAGCGTACTCGAGGAACGTCACAACGAGTAGCTATGATTCGCAATCCTACACTCCTTCTGTAAGTTTTAACTCTTCATGGTAGTGGGGGATGGAGTAGTCGACCGCTTCCCAGGAGGACTAACCTTCTGTCCCGATTCGGGACTCCCGAAACCCGGACAGATTCCCCCTCCTCTCTTTTGTCCCCCTTTCAACCAACTTTCTTAGTGCGGCTCTAAATTTGAACAGGACCTCGACCCACCCTGTTCAATCAGCACTTTCCAGAAACATTCCAACAGCTATCTCACCGTCTGTTACGAACAACTGCTTCCAGGATCGTCGATAATCGTCGATCACAGTCCGCGTATTTCCACTTCTGACTCGAAGGAGCGAACAGGAAGAGTCGAAATTCATTACATCGCGAATAAAGTGCCAGAAGAAGTTCCAATGATCGAAAAACACGAGAAACGGGGCTACGCGGCGCTGATTGTGATTGGAATCGGGGAAAGAAATGAACCAGGTAAAGATCTTCTCGATTTCAATGATAATTCAAGTCATTCTTTAGGCTGTATTTCACGAGACATCCTCAACGACGCCCTGAAAGGTCTCGGAAAACGAAATCAAAAATCTGTCCGTCGATTTCGCGGGAAAATGGACAGAATCAACTCGATTCGCTTCGAAAGAGAGGGAATTATCAAATCTGTTAAACTGGCGAAAACTGGATATTTGGAAGAATTCAAGAACGCAGCTATTTGGCTCAGAGATCATCAGACGGAAAATGGGACCTGGCCGATAGATGTTGGCAAAGAAAGGGTTGATTATCCCGATGTAAGTAAAGTTGCTTTTCAACAAAGAAAAACGCTCTTTTCAGCTGGTTCCTGGCTGGACATCAGCGATGGCACAGGGGCATGGGATTTCGATGATGGTCCGCGCGGCCAACTCTCTCAACGACCCGTCTTTTTGGGTTTCCGCTGGGAAGGCTTTGGAACCCTTCAAGAAGCGGCCAAAAGACAAAGGTGTTCGAAACCTGGTCTTCGACAAACACGTCTGGTACGAGGAATATCCATTTGAAGACGGCTTGTTTGTGCTCAACGGATTTATTTACTCGCTAATCGGGCTGTACGACCTGGCGGAGAGTGAAAACGCACCGCCGACGTTGAAATTTGAGGCTTCGACGCTTTTTGAGGAAGGATTGCTCTCGCTGAAGGTGTGTTTCTGAAGATTTGAACGCGACAAATATCATTTTGTTCCATTTTCAGACGCTTTTGCCGCTTTTCGACGCTGGAAAAGGATCCTTCTACGATCTCGGTCACGTGGTCAAGAAGACAAGCCCGAATCTAGCTCGCTGGGATTATCATACAGTTCATGTTCAACAGTTGCGCTTGCTCAACTCTTTTCTGGTCGGTTTCTAGCTCCTTTTTATTGAAAACGAGGATTTTCAGGACGACCCAGTTATTGAATCATTCGCTCTGCGCTGGGAAGAGTACACGAAAGGAAACTACGCTTCACACAATTAAAATACCCTGTTTTCGGAAGGGTTCCTCTCGTGGTCATTTCGAGAAATGTTCCTCTCGTGGTCATGCACCTCTCGTGGTCATATTCCTCTCGTGGTCACGACGTAGAGACTTGCGATCACGGAGCATTTTGATGATAAGTTGGGTCTCCAAGCATTTTTTCAAGGATACTATGAGAAGGTCAATTTGATTGAGTTAAATTTTCAATAATTTCAAATAAAAATATGTTTATTTATTTGCACAAACCAGAAGAAATTCTCTTTAGAATAAGAGGCAAACGTATGAGAGATCTATAATTATCTTTCTTAGGTTTTTCGATTAAAAAAATTGTTTTCATCAATTCATCTCGATTTTTATTCATTTAAAAACTTAATTTATGACCTCTTATTATAAATATATAAAGCGTGTGAGCACTATCTTTGAGGAAATTCGGGGGAAATTGGGAGACCCTAAGTTTCATAAGCCGGTGAGTAATGACCACGAGAGGAATATGACCACGAGAGGTGCATGACCACGAGAGGAACATTTCTCGAAATGACCACGAGAGGAACCCTTCCCCTGTTTTCTTTACTTCTGTATATTTAGAATTGTACTTCAAAGATGAAATGTTTTCCTGTCTTAGTGCGTTACCTCAGTTTTTGTGTAAAGAAACGCCTGCCATCTGTCCTGCCTTCTTCAAGAGCTTCTCATGCTAGAGATTTTAAATAAACGATATTATTTCAAAAAGAAACTTGTGCCTGCTTGTTTTTATTGAAACTCAAGCAACTTTTTCTGAAACAAAATATTCAGGAATTCAAAGAAAAATACAGTTATTTAGGGCATTTGCAGTTCTTTGATTTCAAATTAGAATTTATTTGAAAATTATAGATTTTCAAATTTCCTTCCACAAGAATTCGTTCCGCTGTAATTTCCTAATTGCATAATCAAAACAACCAACGAGCCGTCAAAAATGTTCAACTCACTGAGAAAAAAACGTAACCCAGTAACTTTCGCTAATAGAGCGGAAAGCTTCTCTCGTCTGTATAAAAAGAGACGATAGCGCATCTTTCAAGAGCAAATTTGCAAGGAAAAATGAAATTACTTCTATTTTCAACCTTTTCTCAATCTTTCGGGATCGAGTTAGATTTGACTTGTGAGCAGAGAACGACAATTTCCGGCTTAACTTGTCAGCATTGGTCCTCTCAAACGCCCCATCCTCACGAGTTTTCGCCAGATGTAACCTCAAAATATTCGATTCCAGATGACAACATCTGCCTATCACTTCATTTTGACGAGCCCTGGTGCTTTACTACTGACGAGAATGTCCGATGGGAAGCCTGCTTTCCCTGCGAATCAGATTCTGATGAATCATCAACTGAAGTGCCTCCTGGAACAACGGATCTCCCTCAAACTACTGAAGCATCAACACAGGTTCCGACGACAATAATGACCCGACCAGCGATTCAATGTGAAGATCCGGCAGTTACAGTGGATGATTCATGCGTTCAGGAATAGTCCTTGAAAAGAGCTTTTGGCCCTATCTCAGGTTTTCTTTTGGAAAATCAACAAGGACTCCTTTAAAGATAACCTCGACAAAAGAACTCTTTGCAATGTCTTCCGGCACCGATATTTCTCTTTCATTCACGATCCCTGGAGACCTGTTTTCTTCCTCCGCATCTGTTTTGATTGAATTTCCGGGAACAGTGCACAATGTCGACTTTTTCGGAATTTCTGGCGCCGAGGCGCAACGATTCGATTTCAAGCGCTTTCACATTCTCCTCTCGGACGACTTCGATTCTGAGAGTGAAGTTGAAATCATCGGCTTTCTCGCTGGTTCAAACACTGATGGCGAAGAAATTCATGTCTGCGCCTCTGGCGGAAATTTCAAAGAAAGCTGCTCTTCCGAAGAGTCGGAGGACCAAAATCCCTGTCTAACAGAATGCTGGACTTATGATGACAACTCGGGGAGCTGCTTTGTTTCGCCCGATTTCGTCTCTGTCAGCTGTGGGCTGGCGAGTTTGAGTGTCGAATATGATGCCTGTGTTTTTCCGGAGAATTATGATAGCTGGAGCTTGGATGGTTTTTCATCAAGGTTAGTTTTTTTCTTTACAAGTTATGAATTTTCTTATTCAGAATTCTTTGCGGTGGAAACTCAGACACAGTTTTGTCGAAGAACTTGACCTTCTCGGAAGGAATCGACTGCGGCTTTGAACCATTTGAGACAGAAGAAACCCTCGGGCTGCGAAATACAGTCGAGGCTTTTCATCAATGGGACTCGGAGGATATTCTGAATCTCGGAGAAGTGAACTGCGAATACTCGAGAAATTTGATCATCAAAGACGATATACACAAGCAGCTCGAGACGAATAATTATACAATCGATCCGGAAACGATTCACAATTTTGCAACGAATTTGCGGCTGACTCCGTCGAAGAATGAAGTCGCTATTGGCGAGATGGTCACTTTCGCTCTTGAGAATTTGGGAGAAGAGCTTTTCTTTGACTATCATTTTACCAGCTGTTCTGGAGGTAAGGAAACACCAGATCGATACGACCAAAGGCCTTTTTAGAGTGTCAAACGAGCCAATACGAGTTCTTCAACTTTGAAAATCCATGCGTCGAAAGCGTCATCAACTTTTCCCTTTTATCGCCCATTTCATTCGAGCTTCAACACTTTGTTTTTGTCAATTGCGACTCGTTAACTGTTGCTTGCGTCGTTCAACTTTGCGTTGATCAATGCCCACAAGTTGAAACTTGCTGAAACGAAAAAATTATAATAAAAAAATAATGCCCGATGGCTAAAAATAAAGCACTGTGAGCAGGCTGAAAATTCATGAAATTGCAAAAAAAAGAAGGGTTTTTTTCCATTTTCAAACCTAGTTGACTTGCCAAGTGGTGTCATTTTTTGAATGCAGAACTTCTATTAACGAAACGCTTCTTGACATGTTATTGCTTCTCTTGAATTCCACGCTTTGGTCAGTTTAGTTTTCCGTTCCTAATCGATCCGACGAAAGAATAATTCGGAAAACATGACTTAACACCTGAGCCAAAGAATTTTGTTCAAAAATTTTGTGACTTGTAGCTTAGAAGCGGCGTTATTTAGCGCTCAAAAGGACACGTGTTCTGTCTATTATTTCAAAATTTATTCATAGAAAATTAAAAAAAATTTGAAATTTAACTTTTCGAATGTTCTCGAAGAATTCGATCCTTTTGAATCCGTCCAGAGCCGTTAGCATCTCAAGCTCATTTATCCGAGGGCCCGTTTTTTAAATAAAAGTTGCGCAAGAAGCTATCTTTCAGCGTTCACTCACTACGTCAATAAAACGAGCACGAGGAGAAACAATAGTTCGGAAAAGCCTTTATTTCGCCACAATTTACGGGAGACATTTAAAGAGATCATCATTTCCAAAGAAATATGCCACAAGAGATTGACTTTTTCTCGTTATTACACGACTCGGAAATTGCAACAGATAAGAATGAAAATGAAGACGAAGAGAATTTTCCAGGTTTGAACATAGGGCATTTTTAATGGAAAATTTCCTTAAGGGTGTCCCTAAGTTAACGATGATCGTCCCCTTTTAACAGTTTTTGCATCTCAAATACCTGTCTCTATAACTGCACTATCGACAAAACTGTTAAAATAGGGGACGATCTTCGTTAATTTTTGGATACCCTTAAGAAAATTTTCCATTAAAATACCCTAAAAGAGGGACTGTATTTGCGAGTTTTTCCGGAGGAATGGAGTCTATTCTTTTTTTGAAAAAGCGGAAATTTGACTCAAAAAAGTCGACTTAGAACTGGGGTCGGCAACTTGCCAAGGAATTTCGTGGCAAGACAAGGCAAGGCAAGTTACTTGCCATGGCAAGTTGATGGCAAGGCAAGTACTTGCCATGGCAAGCTAGGAAAATGGCAAGTTCTGGCATGGACATTTTTTTTGTTTATGTTCGAATTTAAGACAAGTTTTGTTTATGATATAGAAATATATATTGTATTTGCTTACAAAAATAGATATATGAAAATCTTATAAATTATTCATTCTTGATCGCCTCTTTGAATTCTTCGCTTGTGGAAAACTTGATCATGTTTTCTATCGTCTCTGTCTTCAAACTTGATCTTTCCTTGGACATAAAAATAGATGATTTCGAAAACACCCTCTCCAGTGCACTGCTTGAATCCATACTTCCTCGAAAAAGCTAAATATCATAAGAAGTATATATCTAGGGATCGAACGCAAATCACCACCGGGGCACCCAAAAATTTTTTTTCTGAACTTATGAATGAAAAAATGGGTTTTGAGACTCAGGCTTTTCAGATATGAATTTTAAATTTTCATAGGTGCTGTAGTTTTTGAGTTATCACTCTTTGAAAAATAAAGAGAGAAGAAGAAAAGAGCCAATTAGATGCGCGCAGCGCGGAGAAGTGTCACGCAAAGGGTGGCGCTCCGGGGCGAGAAGCTTTTGCCGCGACGCGTTTCGAGTTTTCGCTGCGAGTGAGCCCGCGCTCTAACCAATAGAAAATCGAAAAAAGAATGACCAGCGAGGATTCGAACCCGCCTCGCTAAGAAAGCTTGATCCTGCCAGATACCAACTGAGCCAACAACACTTGATGTTGATATCCAATATGGATGGGATTGAATAAATTTTCTGAATGAAAAAACTAAAATTCAATTAGTAAAATTTTCAGTAACCCGTTATTATAACTTTATTTTTTTACTTTCAAGCTTCAAAGCAAGGCCAATCATTTGAATAAAGATACAGTTTTTACGTTTTTTTAGTTCTAGTCCATATTTGCCGCGTATTTATGTCTTCTTATTTCACTTTCTTTGATAGTCAAAAAGAATTTCCGATTATGGACTTGCTATCGATTCTATTCAAGTTTTTTTTTTGCAGAAAAACACAGAAGCTTTTCTGAATGAATTCCTTGATCAGTAAATGAATCTTGAAAGGTCAAAGTTCTTTGACGAGCTACCTTCGGTGACTTATCAAGAGCTTCAAGTTTCCTTGTTCAACGAGTCATTGGACAAGGCACAGGTTTAATTCTCCGCGGATCTGTTGATGACTCTTGACAACGAAGAAACGGATGAATCAAGCGAGACAGAAAGGAGCAGTATCATCACAGCGAATATCGAAATAATCGCTAGGATTTGATACCTCAAGCCGATGGATATTCTCACCACGCTCATTCCAAATCTCAAATTTAGAGTTTCAATTTGCAATGCGAGTATCATAGCCACATTTTCTTTTATATCAATTTGAATTTTTATTTAAAAGAGAAATATTCAAAAACAGACAATATTCTTTTCTTCTTTTTCAAAAAATAAAAAGGAACGCATCTTATTTTCAAAAATATTTGTTTTTTGAAATGGCTGATTCAGGCCACAATGGACATTTCTAGGTAGTTTTGAGAAAATTTCGTTAGCCAAGGAGATAATGGTGCGCCATTGAAATTGACTTAAAAAAATGAAAATTACACCCTTGTTATTTCGGAACATTTATTCATCAGTTTTAAACAGGGCTGGCAAATTAGGGTCCCGCAAGCCGCACTAATTTGAGTTAGAACCCTATTGTTAGAACCCTAACTCTCAGGTTGGAAAAGCCGCTAAAATCGTCCTAAAAGAGACGCGCGCTTATTGGTCCGCAAATCATGGCGGGTCATTCGTTTTTCTTATCCATTCAGCTCCATTCTTTTTTCAATCTTCAACCAATTTGTCCTCCGCGCCTGGTGGGAAGCGCGCGCCGATAGGATGATGAAAAAGAGCCTCCTAAATAGTGCGGTTAGGGCGGCGATTCAGTCCTAATAGACGAAAAAATATCAAGGAAAAAAATAGGACGGGTAGGACGGGGATGCCGCACTAATTCGCACTAATTTTGAGTTAGAACCCTAACAATTTTTCGGTAGTGCGGCACTGGGCTTGACACCGCCTTGATTGAATGAACTGATGATGGCACTGGGCTCGACGCCGCCGTAAATGAATGAACTGATGATGGCATTGGGCTTGAAGCCGCCTTGATTGAATGAACTGATGATGGTACTGGGCTCGACGCCGCAGTAAATGAATGAGCTGATGATGGCACTGGGCTTTACGCCGCCGTAAATGAATGAACTGTTGATGGCACTGGGCTTGACGCCGCCTTGATTGAATGAACTGATGATGGCACTGGGCTTGACGCCGCCTTGATTGAATGAACTGATGATGGTACTGGGCTTGAAGCCGCCTTGATTGAATGAACTGATGATGGCACTTGGCTTGAAGTCGCTTTGATTGAATGAACTGATGATGGTCCTGGGCTTGAAGCCGCCTTGATTGAATGAACTGATGATGGAACTGGGCTTGACACCGCCTTGATTGAATGAACTGATGATGGCACTGGGCTCGACGCCGCCGTAAATGAATGAACTGATGATGGCATTGGGCTTGAAGCCGCCTTGATTGAATGAACTGATGATGGCACTGGGCTTGACGCCGCCTTGATTGAATGAACTGATGATGTTACTGGGCTTGAAGCCGCCTGGATTGAATGAACTGATGATTGCACTTGGCTTGAAGTCGCTTTGATTGAATGAACTGATGATGGTCCTGGGCTTGAAGCCGCCTTGATTGAATGAACTGATGATGGCACTGGGCTTGACACCGCCTTGATTGAATGAACTGATGATGGCACTGGGCTCGACGCCGCCGTAAATGAATGAACTGATGATGGCATTGGGCTTGAAGCCGCCTTGATTGAATGAACTGATGATGGCACTGGGCTTGACGCCGCCTTGATTGAATGAACTGATGATGTTACTGGGCTTGAAGCCGCCTGGATTGAATGAACTGATGATTGCACTTGGCTTGAAGTCGCTTTGATTGAATGAACTGATGATGGTACTGGGCTTGAAGCCGCCTTGATTGAATGAACTGATGATGGCACTGGGCTTGATGCCGCTGTAAATGAATGAACTGATGATGGCACTGGGCTTGACGCCGCCTTGATTGAATGAACTGATGATGGCACTGGGCTTGAAGCCGCCTTGATTGAATGAACTGATGATGGCACTGGGCTTGACGCCGCCTTGATTGAATGAACTGATGATGGAACTGGGCTCGACGCTGCCGTAAATGAATGAACTGATGATGGAACTGGGCTCGACGCCGCCGTAAATGAATGAACTGATGATGGCACTGGGCTCGACGCCGCCGTAAATGAATGAACTGATGATGGCACTGGGCTTGACGCCGCCTTGATTGAATGAACTGATGATGGCACTTGGCTTGAACCCACCTTGATTGAATGAACTGATGATGGTACTGGGCTTGAAGCCGCCTTGATTGAATGAACTGATGATGGCACTGGGCTTGACGCCGCTGTATATGAATGAACTGATGATGGCACTGGGCTTGACACCGCCTTGATTGAATGAACTGATGATGTCACTGGGCTCGACGCCGCCGTAAATGAATGAACTGATGATGGCATTGGGCTTGAAGCCGCCTTGATTGAATGAACTGATGATGGCACTGGGCTTGACGCCGCCTTGATTGAATGAACTGATGATGGTACTGGGCTTGAAGCCGCCTTGATTGAATGAACTGATGATAGCACTTGGCTTGAAGTCGCTTTGATTGAATGAACTGATGATGGTCCTGGGCTTGAAGCCGCCTTGATTGAATGAACTGATGATGGTACTGGGCTTGAAGTCGCTTTGATTGAATGAACTGATGATGGCACTGGGCTTGACACCGCCTTGATTGAATGAACTGATGATGGCACTGGGCTCGACGCCGCCTTGATTGAATGAACTGATGATGGCACTGGGCTGGACGCCGCCGTAAATGAATGAACTGATGATGGGACTGGGCTTGAAGCCGCCTTGATTGAATTTAATGATCATGGCACTAGGCTTGACGCCGCCGTTGGCGGTTACTCGGCTGCTGATTGGCTTGTCAACCAAGGCCAGGTTTCTGATTGGTTGAAAATTTTCAAGCAAAATTTGTCGAAATTTTTTGTCGACCAAATTTTGATTTTTTTTTCGAAAAAAGGATGAGAATCGATTTTTCTCAAATTTATCAGTCCAGGGCACTATGTGAAAAGGCAATTCACATGATTGGAATTTTCAAAATCGTACATTTCATGGATCGTATTTGTCGCAGAAAATAGCCGAAAATGACCAAAAATCGGAAAATGATTACTCGAAAAAACCAAAAAACAAGATTTCAGCTTCTCTTTGACGCTAAATTACGATAGTTTTTCCGCCAAATAATTTTTTTCAGACCTAGTTGCCCACATTATTTCAAGCCTTTTTAACCCATTTTCGATTAGAAAAAGGAAGATTTTTCGGAAAAATTTGCGCTTATTTTGTCAAAAGAAGTCTGATTCTCGACCAACACCCCCTTAAAACTGATCCATTTGTACGTGAAAACATTTGGACAAATTCGCCAAAAATGGCCAATTTCGAAAAAACATTGGAGACCCCCTTAATCGAGAAAAATATTTTAATAATAAGATGCGTTCCTGCTTCTTGGGTCGGTGGATGTCGGAAATCGTTCTTGAGGATTGAAAAGGAAGAAAAATCAGGTGGAGTTGTTTTTGCGTCATCATCATCATGAGAGCGAGAGAGTTGTCGGTGGAGTTGTCATCTGAATGGACAGGCTTCGAAATTGCGCATAAAAACCAGCATCATTTGACATCGTTGATATGCCTGAAGCTTCATGTAAGCACACTTCCTGACTGAAGCTTACTGACCTTGTGATTGCTCGGATTCTTGTGCTCGATTTTCAACAAATTCCTTGACGGTGGTGTTCCTTGATACGGCTTGAATCGCTGACCAAGTTGACATGCGAAGAAGCAGACTCATGAGGTTTGAAACGCTAGAATGATTTGTCAAATACAGTTAAATCAATCAAAAGATAGTACCTGTCGAATTATCCTCTATCAGTACATGTAGGAAGCACCACGATGATAGTATTTCATCAAAAATTTGTTTTTTTTCTCTATATTTTTCGATTCTGAATGGAAAGAAGCAAAAAGAAACATTTTGCCGGCATTTCTATTCATCTAGAGAAAATCTGCTAGTTTATCTGTTATTACTGTCTTGAAGACAGCAAAGTTCTAACAATTATTCTGTCTTCAAGACGACAAAAATAAAAGAAGCGAAGATAAATATTTGATATGTAGGTACAAGAAGAAATGTCCTCATCAGTTGTGCCTCATGGTGCGGTGGTACCGTACTAGGCCATGGCCCGCTGATCTCGAGTTCGAATCCCGCTCCAAGCATTTTTTTTTGCGTTTTTTAAGGGCGCTGAACGAATGAGTCATACTTGCGAAGTACAAAAAACGCAAGCGCAGCCACGCGCCGTCGATTTTGAATATTTTTTCTTCGAAAATCCCCTTTTCCAATGCTCATTAACCTGCTATTATTGGCGCAAGATTGCGCGTCAACAGAAAGCCATTGAAACCGACAGTTTCCGGTAAACCGGAAGTTGAAGTACAATATGATTATCATATTTGACATCAGCATATACGATTTACTATTTTAATTTTTAATATTAAGGGCATATAACTATTATAAAAAATGCCCATTTTGATTTGCGTTCGATCCCTATATATATCTAAGTCTTAGAAACGTGTACTCTTGAAAACTTTGACCGCTAATTGCGTAATTATGATATCGTATTTTGACGGAGGGGCCCTTAAATCGACCTCTTCAACTACTTAGTATATAACAGTCTAATGATAAGATTCAGAATAAGACTAATGCCCAACTTTCCAGTATAGAATCAAGTCAATTTTAGTCCCTGAACTGAATGAAGATCAACTGGCTTCTTTAAAAGACAAAATCCAAGAAAGACTTGAAGTTCAATCTTGCGAAGATGGAATTCGCCGGGCTTGCATGTGCAAGTACCACAAGTACTCAGAAGAAGAAGAGATTTTGTTGGAACGAGAAACTGGCCAGACCAAGGTTGAGCTAGCCGCCTGCAGGTATGAAGAGAATCAATAGAGAAAGTTAAGGCTTTTTCAATATCTGACTCAGATTTTTTACATGGGAAGTGTCTGGAACCGTATTAAAAAAAATTTTTTATCTCAGTATCGATCGCAAAAAAAATTAACAAAAAACCATAAGGCTCAACCAACCGCGCTGCTCGGACCTTTTTCTTTTGTGGGTGGAGATTGAATCTTAGATACCTTGCTCATTAGTATAGTCAGTTCTTTTGTAGCGATCAAGGCAATTCTTTTTCTTAAAAAGTCAAAAATTAATTAATATCAACAAAAAAAGACTAAATTTCAGCCATGCTGTGTACACACCTGGAATCACGAACTCCGGAATCATCCTTCTCTGCGATCCAATGAACACCGAACTCATGGGTTCCCGATTAATGATGCAGCAACTCCAAGAAGCGGGCCACCACGTGATCAAACCCAATTTATTCCAGGTTCCCTCGCTTTTCCGATAAAATGAGTCAAAATTCGTTTATTTTCTTTAGTCGCCAGATTTGCATATAGATTTTATGAACGCGATCGCTTCGTATTTTGGCAGAAGCGAAGGAATCAAGAATATTCCAAAACCGGTGGATTTGAGTCGAAGATTTTTACTCAATCAAGGTTGCGCGACGATCTCTTTAATAGGAACGGGCTGGAACTTGTTTCGACCAAGGGAGCAATTCGCGACCGCTAATTATGTCGCAAATATTTACTTGGCCGAGAAATAGTTCTTTTTTAAGCCCGCGAAAGGAATCTGCTGGGGCGGCTGCCTCGTCCAGGAAATACTCGCCACTGACGACTCTTACGCAGGAAAGCGTGCGAAACTCATTTAACGTGAATTTTAATCGCGGTGGAAGAAGAATTAATCAGCGCATTTTTTTCGAAGCGGTATTTCTTCCTAGTGCTTCTTAGAAATTTAAAAATTCAAGAAAATTTCATTTCGAATTCGGCCCCAAATTATAACGTCTTTTTTCCTGAAATCGACGAAATTAATCAACTTACGGAAGTTATCGTTTGGCAGCCGATAATGAGAAAGAATAATACACGATGTTTAAGAACGCTGAAAAAGGCGGAATTTCGATTGATGGACTTTTCTACCAGAAGGATTTTGCAGCTCTTTCTCCGTCACTTTTTCTGATTGGGAATGACAAAATAAGGATCAGGTTTATTTTTTTTATGACAAAAAGGACCTGAATTTCGGCTTACATTGGGATGATAAGGGTCTAAACTTTTAATTAACGGAGAAAAATAAGGGTGTCACTATGATAAGTTTCGAAAAATGTTTTCAGGCCAAAAGATCACTTTTTAACTGTTAGTGCCATCTTCACCGCCGCCTCAAACAGAGTCGAACGGTATATGTATCTCTTGAAAATTCTAGAGTTTCGGGTACTTCCGGTCAAATTTACGAAATTCTAGTATTCCGCTGCCGTTTTTGATACAAAATCATCTATGTTATATTTTGGAAAAAAAAAGCTGCAGCCAAATGACCATTCTTGATATCTACCACCTTAAGTCAAAGCTTAACATAATCTTAAACCTGAAAAAGAACAGATCAGCATTTGATGATGAAAAACGTCATGTGGAATAATAATGTTTGTAAGTATTTACGAGCCCCAATTTATCCCATTTTAACGGAGTCCTTCTATTGAATGTTTGTGATTATTTTAAAGATAGATCGAATTTTTCGACTTTGAGAGTCTTATTTTCGTTCTTGAGAAACTTCTTTAAATAATTTCTCCAATCTAAGAACCTCAATATTTTTCCTAAGATAGCGGAATTCCCGTTCCATTTTCAAATTCGCTTATTTTCGCACGTTTTCGCGATGTGGTTTTTTGATAAGCTTAGCATAATAACGTTTTCAATCGCCTCAATTTCGTTAGCCTTAAAATTCTCATGTTCAGACCCGTGGGAAGTGATCCTCCACGATTTCCCGCTGGTGCATGGATGGTTCGCCAAGATCTTTGCCTGTCAGGAGCATGGGATGTCTGAAAACATCGAAGTCTGCACAAATCGACAGAAGGAATTTGCTAATATGTGCGCTCATGCTAAGGCGACGGCTAATGATGTAAGTATTTTGCGAAAAAAATCATCCTCATTAGTCGAAAGAGTTCAATTTTGAACACTTGAGTCCACGATAAACCATCGAAAATCGTAAAAATGACGTAAAATTCGAGCGTTAAATCTGATAATCACTTCTAAAATGAGCCGTGCTTTTCTGGAGGATATAATTTTGGGCCTAAATTTTGGCCGACACAAATTCAATTTTAATTTTTTTTTGAAAGCATGACGTCAGCAGCGAAAATGAGGGACTTCTTGAGTTATAATTTTTATCTTGAATTAAACCACCTATTCAGTATTTACAAAATATTTTAGTGTATGGGGAAAATTCTCGATTTTCTGGCCCAATTCGCCAATGAAGCTCCAGTTGTCTTTTCCGGATCAAAATCTACAAGCGCGAGAACTCACAATTTCTCCCCAAATCGAATGAGCCCCAATTCTACTGGACTCAACTCTCCTTTCTCGAGCAACCTGTCTCAGGATTCTTTCTAGACGACGTTTGGGAGGAAAACTGGTTGATGAAAACAAGCATAGATAGAAGCTATCTTTTTATTCATAATCAAAAAACTGACAATCGTTGTTTATTTACTTATTTTCTTTCTCTTTTATAAATAAATAATGAACGGATAATTAACGCGATTTCTAAATAAATGAAGAAGAATAGGAGAGTTTTTATCTCATGGCTATTTCATTTGAAGATATTCGACGCATTTCTCTCTTGCGCCCTCTGAGCGCTCATGATCGCGAGTCGCGCCATTCGCGTGGTATAAAAAGGAGCGATTGCGCTTCCAGAGCATCTCATTTTTCAGATAACGAAAAATATAAAACCAACTAAAAATGAAACTTTTTGTTGCCACCTTCGCCCTCGCTTCCGCCTTCGAAGAAGGATCTGCTGCTTGGCGACAATGGAATGATCTTGAGGATCGACGAGCTGCTTTTGGACAGTAAGTATTCTCTATTTTACTTGAAAAAGTTACGAAAAGCAATCAAATTTTAAAACAAAAACTTATTTTTCCCTTTCAGAAAGCTAACTGAAATGGACATGGCCCGATTCGCCGACCGATTTGACGGCTTTGTCGCTAAGGGCGTCTCCAAAATCCCCCTCCACAAGACCGATGTCGAAGGCTGCGTCAACGTCTGGGGCATTGACACCGAAGAAAGCGACGATTTCAACCCTGAAACCGCCACTGTCTGCGAGTACGCAAGAAAGATCGGTCGATCGTATTTGCGATGGACTCAGAAATTCTTGTGCTTGGACTCTTTTGACCGAAAAGGTGTCAGCATCAAAAAGCGAATCACGAATCGATTCAACAGAGTTATTTCTTTCTCGAGAGCTCAGGATTTCTGCAACGAGTAATTTTAACTGTATTATCACTAACTGCACATTGATTTATCTGAATAAAAGAATACAAAAAAATAATGAATTTTCGATTAAACAAATTTAAAAATGACTTTTGTTACCTAAGTTTTCAGATGAAAGTTTCAAAAAAGAAATGAGAGAGCAACAACTTTCAACAAAATTTTGCATCTATTTCGAATAGTAGGGGCTAAGGCACACGAAAACCTGAGTCAGGGCGCTAAATAAATCAACATGCAAAGAAGCTGAATTTTAAAATTCCGCCTGTCTTAAGACGATCAAAAAGGATGAATCTTTTTCACACTCAAAAATTTCACCAAAAATATTGATTTTTTTTTTTTGAAAATTATCTCCGGGAAAAAAAATTCAACAAAAAATAAAGTTTTTAGGAACCGTAAAATTTTCTAAAATTTTAAGAGGCCGAAGTGATTTTTCAAAGTATGTGTGAGTCCGTTTGGTAATCGTCGATAGTTAGTTAATTCGCCACTAAATGTAAATATATTTATTATTCTTTTGATGCAACTCGTACGACCTTTGAGCAACTTACAGTGAAAAAGAGTCTTTTGTAAAATTTGATAGATGAAAAATTTTTCGTTCGTAACTTATATTTTGCTCAAAAAAGAAAAGAGAGGGAGTCAGTCAGGAGCAACAACTTTCAATAAAATCTGCATCTTTTTCGTCAACAAAGCAACAATTTTAAAATTCTTTGATTTTCGCAGAATCACAAACAGCCCAACTCCAAATGCAATCCAGCAGACAACGAAGAGATAACCCAAGTCCAAGCTTTCACCAGTTTGCAAAATGTTGATAAAGGGGGCGAGAACCAAATATGAGCCAATGAGAGCGATGATGGCAGGGATGAAGAGGGGCACGGCGAATGAGCGACCGACTTTGTCGATCGGATGGGTTTTGCGGAAAATAAAAATCGCGAAACAAGTCTAAAATTCTTCTTTCTTGAGTTAGATTTCGAGGTTTACCGAGGTATGAAAAATCCACATGCAAAAGCTAAAATAATTGATGAGCGAGTTGATATCTCCAGACAACAAAAGAAGAGACGCGAGAATTCCATTCAACATAACAGCAGGCGCAGGAGTCAGAAAATCAATGTGAATCATCGACAGAAAAACAGGCATTTGCCCTTCGCGCGCGGCGGAATAGGGGATTCTAGCGGCGGTCATTCCCTTAACCACATTTTGTTTTTGAGAAAAAATAAGGGTGTACCTGAACAAGAGCAGCACCGAGGCAGGAACAAGCAACCATAATTGGAACAATAAAACTAAAAAATTTTTTTCAAGAAATTTTTTTAAGGACCCCCTCCCCCGTCAGTTTTTTTCGAAAAATCAAATTTCGCATTTTTTAAATTTTGACCCCGGAAATGAATTCTACGGGTCAAAAAACGATTTGAGGCTTAATTTTTTGGGGGTCTATCTGAGATAGACTATCTCGACTCTAACACCCTTAAAATCGCAATTTAAAATTGAAGTTTTCGCCGAAAATTGACGAATTTGCCCGAATTTTTGCAAAAAAATGATTTTTCTAGGTCAAAAATTCCTGTATTTATCGATGGAAAAAGCTGACGGGGGGGTCCTTAAAGGAAATCTCTTCGTTGATTTCAACTGACCCGATTTGCGGAAAAATCTGCTGCGCATAACTGGTCGCCACAGCCGGCGAAGTCAAAATATTCTCCACTCCCAAGATCGAAATATACATAAAATTGATCAACAAGTAAAACCCAGTAATAGAACACAAACTGATCACAATCGCTTTCAACAAATTCGTCTCCGGCTGCTTGATTTCTTCCACAACATAATTGAGTTGATTCCACCCGTCGTACGACCAGAGCCCGTGGTAGAGTCCAAGGCCGATGTGTGATATTTCCGGAAAAGCGGACTCGCCGTTTTTGTAAAAAGCCCTGTGCGCTTGCCAAATTGATAAATCGCCTTTGCCAATAATTAGCCCATAAAAACCGAGAAGGATGATCACGACGAGAGAGGCGATTTTGATGTAGCCAAAGGTCTTTGTGAGCCTTTTTTTGGTTGAATAATAAACATCAAAATTAACAATGCATGAAAATGGAGCTCTAGAAACTTTGAGCTAATAAAAGAGTCATAATAAAAAGAAAAATAATTTAAGTAAAGCTTAATTATCCAGTATTTTGATGAATATTTTCTCGAACAATTAGTTGAATCTACAATGAAAACTGCTCCAACAAAAGCGGAATTTTCATCCCATTTCCTTTGAGTAATATTCATCGAATACACATTTATCCCACAAACCGCCCAAATCGCAGCACAAGCCAATAATTTCTGCGAGACAACACTCTCATCACCACAATCGTTTTCAAAATGCTAAATGCATACTGCGCAAAGGCCGAAGTAAAAATCGCCAGCGAAGCAGGTCTGATGATCGTTGTGCAGGTCCAGGCGAATGTGAAGCCACAGATTGGTCCGTAAGCTTCGAAAATGACTGGATACTCGCCGCCAGACTTTGGAATCAGGGCTCCGACTTCGGCGTAGCAGAGGGCTCCCATGGAGGCGACGAGGCCGGAGAGGATCCAGAGAATAACTGCATAGCCGCTCGTTCCTGCATGCTCCAGAATTCCTTCAAAAAAAAAAATTTTAAGGGTGTCAACATCGATTTTGCCAATTTTTTTGAAATTTTTGGAACAAGTTTCAATCGATGTTGATACCCTTAACAAAATTAAAAATTCGAATATTTTTTTTGAAAATTACGTAATGATGTCTACCAGACATTTCTGAATCAAACCTTTTGGTGAAATATAAATTCCGCTACCCACAATCGCTCCGACAATGATCATCACCGCGGATGTTAGATCTACATGTCTCTGAAGCTGTATCTTCCCAGACATCTTTTCTATTTTCGTTTTGTTTCAGACGACCAGAAAATGATTGAGACGCTCCTCTTCTTGCAAAACAGAAAAAGATAAAACTGAAGCGAAGCGAGCTTGATTCTGGTTTAAACTGGGACTCGGGCAAAACAAGTTTTTGCTTTTGCAGACTTCTATTCTTCCACTCTCTCTTTCTTAATTTCTCATTTCTTTCTGATCTCGAGTTTTGGCGATCTTTGATCATGCGGCGAGGCGCATTGTTTAAGGGTGTAGCAGAAAGTCCGACGGGTGTATTTTGGCAGAATCACAAGACGCCAACCTTTGCAAATTTATCACCTAGAAAGACGAGGGCCAACTCCCTAAGGGCTTCAACCGTTTGGTCCTTAAATCCCTTCACGAATTAATAATTCACCAAAAGTCGCCAATGGAGAAAGTTTGAGGAGAGTGCGAGTTACGTAACTTGCACTGAAATGTCTCGATTGAGGATAATGGGCAAATTTAACTTGAGCGGCAGTTGTTTCCGCTCTATGAAATTCAAAAAGCTGGTTGAAAAAAACCTGAGTCAGGGTCTTTAAGATCTTCGATGAGAAGCCGCGGAGCGGCTTTTTAGAAATAAAGCCGCGAAGCGGCTTCTCAAAATCACAGCTCAATCTTTGAACCCTGACTCAGGTTTTTCTACACAGGTTTTTTACACAGGGTTTTTACACAGGTTTTTGACCACATTTTTTTCAGACACAAATTTCAAGAAAGGTAGAAAAATGGTGAAACAGCTCAAAAACCTTATTGAACCAAAACTCATTTCGGGTTGTAAACCCATTTTGAAAGTGACCACTTTTGGTTAAACCTTTGCTCACACCTAGTTTTTGCGGATTACGGAGAAAAATGCAAAAATCAACCCTCTTTTTAAATTTCATCAAGAAGATCAAGAACTCCATCAGAAATGACAACTACTGCTCAATGAGAAGGATGCCACTTTGCGCCAATTATGAAACGAAAATATTTAAAATCAAAAGTTTGATTTTCGCAAGTTGGTTCTTGATTTATCGCCGGCGAAATCTTTAGAAGGACACACGTTCCTTCCTTTCTTTGACAGCAACATCAATCTTTTAAAGTAGAATTAAATTTCATAATAGTTTTACGTTGAAATTTGAAAAAGATATTTGAAAAAAACCAAATCTTTTCTAAACCAATCAATTTTAGTGCATTTTCGACCAACCAATAAGATTGATGTATTTGGCCTACCGGCCAATCAAAATCCTGATCCATAAAATCACTTCCATAAATTGATTTTACCCTAAAATGTGGGCAGAACCAAAAAAAAAATGGAAATGATCTTACAGACCAAGGTTTTGATTGGTCGGTAGGGCAAATACAGCATTCTTATTGGTTATTAAAATACACTTCCATATTTTGGTTAAATCCTTAAATTTGGTGATATTGAAGAAGAGAAAAATTTTGGAAAAATAAGCTAGAATTTTCGACTCGAAATTACCAATCGTTGGCCAGACAATTCAACGGGGGCTAGAATAATCTTTGAATTTTCCAAGTTTATTTCAAGCGGCCCTCTAAATAGCCGAATAAGCGGAAAAGAAATCGCCCAAAATAAAAACTGAGAAGAAGAGGCGCGTATTAATTCCTGATAAACGCAACCTCTCATGGTCATTCTGCGAGCCCAAGATAATTTCGCCACAGCTTTCTATCAGCACGTTATGAAACACTCGCCGCGCCACTCAAATTCCAAAATTAAGATAAAATCGTCGCTTCGCCGAAGATGCAGGAAATTAAGGAGCGCGCGAATTCCGCCGCAGCACTTTCTAGAGCAGGTTTCGCAAATTTAAAATATGCTGATTTTTAAATTACGAGATAAAAACCTGTCTAAAATCGCAAAAAACAGCACGACATAGAAATTGATCATTGAAAAATAAAATCAAAATTGGCCAATCAAAAACCTGCATTCGATCCACTAGCCAATCAGCTACGAAATTGGTTTCAAAGCGATTTAGGCGCTGATTGGCTCGCGGATCGAATGTGGAATTATGATTGAACAAAATTTTTATGAATTGAAGCCTGTTTTCAAAATAAGGGAGTTACTTCCTTAAAATTAAAAAAATATTACATAAAAATTTCTTTTCTTTATTTTAAGACAGCAGTTTTTAAATCTTTTGGATAAAAAATTAAAATTTTAAGAATGCGTGTCTTAAAGTAGCTTACCCCCTTAATCCACCCGTGCAGCCCTTTCACCTTTAGTCGCCCCATTTTGGCATTTAGATCTGTTATTACGAGACTAAAAAATAGACTTGCACGAATTTCGGAAAGCCGCAAAAATGCAAGTCCAAAGATAAAAGCAAAAAACCAACGTGTTTTATGGTTTTGTTTATCCTCATAAAAATGCGTTCGAAGAATTCAGACACGAGTAAATTAGACGCTTCATTTTAAAAACCATTCTCGATCTTCTAAAAAGCGAATCGCAACAGGAAATTGTTTCGTTTTAAAAAATGTCCTTTTATTGAATTTTCGACTGTCAAAAAGATGATCGCGTAAGGATTGTTTTCCGCCGGAATTGTCTTTTTCCAACTTGTCTTTTTGCATAAATACAAACAATTTTGTTCCGAATCGTGTTGAAAGATTAACATTTGGAAGGTAAGTAACTTTATTTTGGGAGAAGAAAAAGACTGTTATTTCTGACATATTTTTATTGACCCAATTTGAAACTCTTTCAATTGTTTTTGAAAATAATAAATAAAGTCATGAAAATCGAAGGTCGTACCCTTAAGTCTTATTTCTTTCATCCTTATTTAAGGACCCCCGTCAGATTTTTCGAAAAATCAAATTTCGAAATTTTGACCTCGAAAATGGATTCTACGGGTCAATAAACGACTCTTTCACCCCCAAAATCACATTTGAAAATTAGACTCTTCGCGGAAAATTGACGAATTTGCCCGAATTTTGGCATAAATATTGATTTTTCTTGGTTTAAAATTCTTTTTATCAAGTTTTAGATGCAAATTTAACCTAAGAACGCATTAAGAACCAAAAATATGGTGTTTTAAAAAATTTTCATTTTCGGGGGGGAGGTCCTTAAAATTATTTTTCCATCGAATTTCGTTTTTTCTTTTCCCCTCGAAAAGAGAATCTCATCAGCCCCTCCCGACGATTTTCCCGGATTGTCCTTATTTACTAAAACGTGCCTCTAACCCTAAAGCCTGTAACAGCTCGCTTCTTTCGAAAAATGAACGGAGCCGCTAAGCTACGGTTTCGAGGAGCGTTGTTGACGCAAGGAACACAAAAGAGAGACGTCAGATAATTATCAGCCTTAAAGTTTCTCTTATAGTTCTTATCCGGACGCGTCAATTGGCGGGTTCCGGCGCAGTTACGTACCCGTTCATTTCGAGGCCCTTAACTGGGGTCCTGAATTTACAAGTGTTGGTGAAATACAGAAAAAGTTGAACGTCTCTTTTGAAAAAACCGTTGATAAGGAAAACGTTCCAGTAGGAATTCGCGCATAAGCAAAAGCCGCGTCATATCCGCTAGGCTTTTCTGAAATCCACTTTTGCCAATTCTCCCATGGTTTCTCCCACTCCAAAAGCTCATTTCGGTTTTGAAATAAGCCTTCCTGTCTGAGTTTTAAATATTCACCACAACCATTCTTTTCGATTTCCCTTCGAAGTTCAAAATTTTCCGTTTTACAATTTTTGGTTATTAGCAAAAATGAAACCGCAAACAAATAACTCGCTGACCCTTGAGGTGTTAGTTCGGCTGTGTCTATTTGGAGCTCACGTGGCTCACATTGGCAATTACCGTTGTTCTTTGCTGATAGGATGTTGTCACGCATTTCCGAAAAATACAAGAAAAATGAGGAAACAAGGGACCCCCGGATCTGATTCTTCCGGAATTATGTAAGCATCTTTTTAATAATAAAGCTTGGCTTGTGTATTGAAAAAGAAGCATAAATAGCCAAATGAATAATAAAAGGTTTGAGTGATAACGATAGGGCAAGATTTGCTCAGGGTTAGGGTTGGGGTTGATTTAATTTTAAATTATAATTTATGTTACAGTCAGGTCTTGCAATTACGCGGTTTTTATTTTCGGGATTTTTGCCAAAAACCACGCAATTGCAGGTCGCGCAACTGCAAGACCTGACTGTATAGACTAAAGTTTAGTCACTTAACAGTATAGTCTTTTATAAAAATCAGCTTATTTTAGTTTTAAAAATGGCACATTACGGGTGATCTGACCAGATTTTTTTCAAATTTTCTAGTATATCTTTTATTGAAAAATCATAAAATATGAATTTACCTAAGTAATTAATGTTTTTAACATGGCAACTTTTCGATACAATAATTAAAGCTCCACTTTCGTTGCCCTTTCTAAACTGAGTAATACTTAGGGTAAATCACTAATAATTCGCCTTTTTCTGGGCTTAGTAAGGGGTCATATAATACATTTTTAGAAAGCCCAGGACCTGGGGATCATTTTGACTATTGATACCAGGGGTGATCTCGTACCCTGAGGGCATTAAGGTACCTCCGAAGTCAGAAAATCTGGCCACTTTCGGAAATTCGAATTTTCGGCCGCCCAGACCGCCTTTTAGAAGCAACGGCAATGCTAGAATTGTAGCTCAGGCTCTGACGGTCATTTTGGGGTGTCAAAAGTACTGATTACCCCCTTCCTGAGGCGCTAGAGACCCCGAAGTTGGGAAAGTTGACCGAAAACAGGTACTTTTCTTCAAAAATACCCATTTTCCTCATTTATGCTTCCAAAATGCTTGTGATAAGTTGTTTTCTACATTTTGAGGCAGAAGACACAGGTTGGGGTCACCGAGGTCATTTTGGGTCACAAATTCAAATTTTAAGCATATTTCATAATCTTTAGGGTAAATCACTAATAATTCGCCTTTTTCTGGGCTTAGTAAGGGGTCATATAATACATTTTTAGAAAGCCCAGGACCTGGGGATCATTTTGACTATTGATACCAGGGGTGATCTCGTACCCTGAGGGCATTAAGGTACCTCCGAAGTCAGAAAATCTGGCCACTTTCGGAAATTCGAATTTTCGGCCGCCCAGACCGCCTTTTAGAAGCAACGGCAATGCTAGAATTGTAGCTCAGGCTCTGACGGTCATTTTGGGGTGTCAAAAGTACTGATTACCCCCTTCCTGAGGCGCTAGAGACCCCCGAAGTTGGGAAAGTTGACCGAAAACAGGTACTTTTCTTCAAAAAATACCCATTTTTCCTCATTTATGCTTCCAAAATGCTTGTGATAAGTTGTTTTCTACATTTTGAGGCAGAAGACACAGTTTGGGGTCACCTGAGGTCATTTGAGGTCAAGATTATGAAATATGCTTAAAATTTGAATTTGTGACCCAAAATGACCTCGGGTGACCCCAACCTGTGTCTTCTGCCTCAAAATGTAGAAAACAACTTATCACAAGCATTTGGAAGCATAAATGAGGAAAATGGGTATTTTTTGAAGAAAAGTACCTGTTTTCGGTCAACTTTCCCAACTTCGGGGGTCTCTAGCGCCTCAGGAAGGGGGTAATCAGTACTTTTTGACACCCCAAAATGACCGTCAGAGCCTGAGCTACAATTCTAGCATTGCCGTTGCTTCTAAAAGGCGGTCTGGGCGGCCGAAAATTCGAATTTCCGAAAGTGGCCAGATTTTCTGACTTCGGAGGTACCTTAATGCCCTCAGGGTACGAGATCACCCCTGGTATCAATAGTCAAAATGATCCCCAGGTCCTGGGCTTTCTAAAAATGTATTATATGACCCCTTACTAAGCCCAGAAAAAGGCGAATTATTAGTGATTTACCCTAAAGATTATGAAATATGCTTAAAATTTGAATTTGTGACCCAAAATGACCTCGGGTGACCCCAACCTGTGTCTTCTGCCTCAAAATGTAGAAAACAACTTATCACAAGCATTTTGGAAGCATAAATGAGGAAAATGGGTATTTTTGAAGAAAAGTACCTGTTTTCGGTCAACTTTCCCAACTTCGGGGTCTCTAGCGCCTCAGGAAGGGGGGTAATCAGTACTTTTGACACCCCAAAATGACCGTCAGAGCCTGAGCTACAATTCTAGCATTGCCGTTGCTTCTAAAAGGCGGTCTGGGCGGCCGAAAATTCGAATTTCCGAAAGTGGCCAGATTTTCTGACTTCGGAGGTACCTTAATGCCCTCAGGGTACGAGATCACCCCTGGTATCAATAGTCAAAATGATCCTCAGGTCCTGGGCTTTCTAAAAATGTATTATACGTCCCCCTTACTAAGCCCAGTAAAAGGCGAATTATTAGTGATTTACCCTAGTAATACTTTTCTATTACTTCAAGTAATATATCAAGCAATAAATCAATGAACGATGTATCTTGTCCTAATTTACTTGAAAGTAAAGGTGTTTCAGCCCGCATTATTGTGTCTCTCTGAAAAACAGAATTTAACCAAATCTTTTGAGAAAAATCGTGCCCTTTACGGCTATTTCCTCGGGACTTGTGCGCCTCACAAGATCTGGACATATCCGCAAAGCTGGCTAATTATCCTCGAAAGTTTATTTAATCGACACGAACTCGGCGACGAGTAAATCCATTCAGCTCTGGTCTACGTGGAACTCGATTTTCTTCAACCCCGTTTTGGCGCGAAAAATGACAACTATTTTAAACACAAATTATTCTTCGGATGCTCCGTATAAAATGCTGAAAGAATCGCTTTAGAAATTGCTTCAGGATTCCGTTCAGGATTTTGGGTAAAAAAGCGGGATTAACGTGTGAATAAGGCCAAATTAATTAGCAACCAGCTCAACCTTTTCGAAAAATAATGAGGCGCTTGAATTGAGCATTCGCCAACAAAGTTATTTTCGCGAATTTTTAACACTCACTTTGTCCTTGAGTCGAGTTCGGGGCGAATCTGGAATGGATTTTTGCACAAAATCATTTGAAAAAATAAACAAGCATTAATTTTGAATAGGTATGATAAATAACAAAAATTATAATTGTTTTGATTAAGGGAGCTAATGGAAGCGACATTTTGCGACATTTTGCGACATTTTGCGACAAAATAATCGATTTTTGCGACAATTTTTTGATCGAATCTGATTGGCCAATTCGCCAAATATGGTTCTTTGATTGGCCAAAAGAATAATAAAAATTCGAGTCGCTATTTTTCTACGATTCGAGCCATCAAGTTGCCAATATCAGCGTTTCTCCCATAATAAAAATATTTTTGTTTTCTTCTTTTTCTTTTGAAAAAGGTAGGCACCATAAAAATCTCAAAATTAACAAACAACTCTTTTTGAACTATTCATAAATGGTTGATTATTTGAACATATTTCGATTTTCTTCTCGAAATTCCTTAGCCTCGTTTTTGGCGCGAAAAATGACAATTATTTTAAACGCAAATTATTTCTTCGGATCCTTTTTTGGCACGTATAAAATGCTGAAATCGCTGAATCGCTTTAGAAATTGCTTCAGGATTCCGTTCAGGATTTTGTCAAGCAAAAAAAAGCGGGATTAACGTGTGAATAAGGCCAAATTAATTAGCAACCAGCTCAACCTTTTCAAAAAATGAGGCGCTTGAATTGAGCATTCTCCAACAAAGATATTTTCGCGAATTTTTGACACTCACTTTGTCCTTGACTCCAGGTCGAAGCGGATTGACAATGGAATTTTTCTTTAATTTCAAATTTGAAAAATCATAAAAAGCTCCTCATATATAAATAATTATCTTAAAAGAAAATAAACGAGCATAAATTTCGAATAGTAATTATATATTATAAAATTTGCTATCAATAAAAATAATCATCGATTTTTAAGAGGGGAACTAATGTTAGCGACATTTTGCGACATTTTGCGAGAGTTTGCGACATTCTGCGATACTTTGCGTTATTCGGCGACATTTCACTACATTCTGCGACATTTTGCGACGCTCGGCGACATTTGCGATGCTTTGCGATATTCGGCGACATTTAGCTATATTTTGCGACATTTTGCGACATTTCGAGGAAAAAATCGATTTTTGCGACATTTTTTCTATCGAAATCTGATTGGCCTACTCGCAAAATGCCCTTATTTGATTGGCTTAAAATTAAAGGAAATTTCAATTCGAAATTTTTTTCGATTCGAACCAAAGTGCAAATATCAACCTTTCTCCCATTCGCCCAGTTATCACCGTTAGTCAGCGCTTAATTTTCAGACAGTTTCTAGCGCCGCTTTCGATCTAGCGCGCGCCGGCCTAGATGGCGCTCACGCTCGGCGATTCGCGCGTTTTCACGATAATAAAAGCGCGCGTTTTGCGCTTCTTCTGCATATCCAAATCCGCAAAAATCGAAATACTCGAAAACTTGTTCTTTTGAAAGCGAAGAAAAAAGCCAAGAACTGAGAAAAATGAAAATCTTCAACTTTTTGACTCTTGGAGCTTTTGCCAGTGAACTCGCCACTCCACACAGGTAAAGTCTTTTCCTCATTTCTAGTGATAAATCCAGCTCTAGAAATCGACGAGAAGTTTCTCAGTCCTTCACCGGAGAAGAAGATTTGGATGTTTACAACGAATTTTTGGCTGGTCTTGCCGGTAAGTCCTTTTTTCTCCCAAATTTTTTGTCTCGAATCGCGATTTTCGAGCTTTTTTTATTCAAAATTCTTCTTTAGGCGGAGAAGTTGACGACCTCGAGCAGCTGATCATGGATCTCATGGCTCAAGGAGGCAGCGAAAACGAACGATTCATCCAGGAACCGACCGAGCTTGAAGTCCGAAAATTCCGACAACTCAAGATCATCGTCCTTTGGCTCCAAGCTGAGCAGAAGTTTGGTCGATACTGCTACTACGGATGCTATTGGTGAGACTTAAAACCTCCCTCTAAGGGTCTTGACTGTTCTTTCTAGCCTTCCAGAGGGTTCGCACAACATCGCATCCGGCGGCTACGGTCGACCAGTCGACAACATCGATCAATCCTGCTTCGACTTCAAGCAGTGCTACAGATGCCTCGTCGAAGAATACGACGGCGAGCGAGAGTGCAAAGGCGAAGAAGTCGGCTACCGATTCGATCTTCTCACCAACGACGATGGCAGCAAAGATGTCGTCTGCACCAACACTCCCGGCAGCTGTCGATACAACATTTGCCAGTGCGATCTTCAGCTCGCCAGGGATTGGCCAAATACGAATCTGAGTGGGATGTTTCTTACCACTCTGCCAAGGTAAAAATAAATATTTTCAAAAAATTCAGCAGCCAATCAAAAGCCAGGATTTGTCTTCTTAGCCAATTAGAAGGCAGTTTTTTCTTAGCCAATCAAAACCACCAGCTATGAGTCATTAAAAATGACTCATTTTCAACATTTTTTCACCCATTTTTCAACCCTTTTTCAGGGCGGTTTCGTCCGAGAAGACTACTGCCGAAAAGGAGCTCCAGCCGGAAACCCCATCGAAGAATGCTGTGGAGACAAGACCACTTTCCCACTGAACAAACCCCGCCGAAGCAACCAATGCTGCGACGGACCAACTGCCAAGCCAGCTGGTCAATGTTAATTTTAAGCTCTTCTTCTTGTTTTTGACGAAAAAGGAACAAAAATGCCTGAAAACGGTGATTTTTTCCTTGAGTTTCAAATATTTGAAACGCGAACTTTTTGCTTGTTCTCTTTCTTTCTTTTGTATCACTGTACATATACAAACAAACTACACTGCAACTTGCGATTTGTAAGAAATCTTAAATAAATAAAAATCTCAAAAATAATCTCCAAATGTTTCTTCCTCTAAAATTCAGCCGCAGAAAGTGATTGTTATTTACTCAAGAACTTTGGTTATTGACGCCCTTATTTCATTTTTAGAAGAAAAAAAAATAAGGGGGTAACCATAGCAAATTGAGACGAAAATCGTCGAGAAAATCCAATAAGCGATGTCTACCCCCTTAATTTATCAAATTGTTCTTTTGGTCAAACAACTTGAAAAAGCAATCAACTTGAAAAGAAAAGGAGGGGAAATCACGTGTTCACAAAAATAAGCCACGCAGCTCCTTTCTTTCGCGTGCCGATGACTTTTGCGGGCTACCATCTTAAGAATTCCAGCGGTGGAGTCGGTTTTGTTGAACCTTCTTCACCAGCTTTGATTTTCAGTTACCAACGCGTTGATATTTCTTCTCAAATTGAGCAGATTCGCGATTAAAAAGGAGAGCTCTGGACTTCGCCAACGTGAAAATAGATTGAGCACGAAAAAGAAATATGTCAGGTGCACTCATTCTGCCACATTTTCCGACGTCTCAAGGTCGCACCCCCTGCCGAAAATTCCGATGAAATTATATCATCTCAACCGTCTCCTACCGTAATCCCCCTTCCGTGACCTTCGCTACAGTTCCACATCTGCAGAACTTGATCTTCTCGGTTTAACAAAAACCTGCAAAGTAAATTCTAGCGTTAAGAAGTTTAAGAAAGTTAAGCTCCAGCAAGGCGGAAAATTTTCTGACACAATTGGCGAACCACAAAATCAACTTGAAGCAAGCATTCTTTCGACGAATTTCATAAAGAAAGAAGGGCTCGTGGAAGAGGGCAAAACAGGAATCGGGAATATTGAAACAAGCGCGTTCAGAAAATAATTCAACATAGCAAAAATGAGTCAGAGTTCGTCTGATCTTGATTGAAAAATCGGTCAGTACTGAAGATGTCCAATTGTCACGAATGTCACAAAAGTCACGAATGTCACGATTTTGCTGAAAATGTCACGAAAACCCGTGACATTCATGACATTCGTTACATCCGTGACATTCGTGACATTCGTTACATTTGTGACATTCGTGACATTTTTAGCACTGTCGGGAAGATCCCTGATTTTCAGCAAAAGAGCTTTGATTTTCGACCTAATTAACTCGTGACAAGATGTCATAAGACCGGTTTTAGAGCGAAAGAATGTCTCTGCTCTAAATTCTCAATGTGACAAAAATTTTGTAAAAGGAGATTCTCCTAATTCTAGCGAAGCAACATTCCGTACTGTGCGATGAAGACCGCCGGCGTTCCGAAAATTCAGTGAGCTTTTGTCGGAAGGGATAAGAAAGGATTAATCAATTCAGGGCTTGATGAGAGAATTGACGCGGTAGGAATATTTCGGAGATGGGAAAACCAAGAAATCGGTCATATCATATGAGTCATATCATATCATCAAATCATAAATAATGACTCAAATAATATGAGTCATATGATATATCATCGACATATCATACTGTATAATTCATACAACATATGATTTGATATGACTCACATTATGATTCATAACATGAGTCAAATGATATGACTCATATATCATGTGACTCATATAAGTCATATAATATGATATTAAGATGACATATCAAATAATATGATTCATCTGACTCATATTATATGAATCACAAATGATAGATAATTTGAGTCATATCATAATGACATATTATTAATGACTCATAGAGTCCTTTTTCTGCGAAAATCAACAATTTCGGACAGTAGAAAACGAAACTTCTGGGAAACTCACTTTCTTCTTTGATCGTGTTATTCCGGTCTTAATTCCGACAGTCGCTAATAGTTTCGTTTCTGTTGAATTTCTTCGGACAGGCGTTTATAATCACCTGTCGGAGGTGCAAGCACGATCACTGCCCAATTAAACAAAAAAGCGCTAATTAAATAAGCACGAAATCCGGCTATGACGACTTTAATCCCAAATAAGAGGAAATATAGTTTTCAAACGATTAACGCGAGAAAACTTTTTGGATACGTTTCTTGTTTTCTGGGAAAATGACTTTGAGCCTTTCCTTTTACAAGACAGAATGTCAAGTGAAATTCCCGCATCCGGACGAAAATTCTTCCGGCTTTACATCAAGCCACGTGATGAATAGTCGAGCAGACTTTTATTTATGGTCAACAATTATTTTTAGAGAAAAATCAGAATTTTTATAAGAAATTCAAATTTCTCAGCATGCTTTTTAATTCTTAAGGATCCCTATCGACGTGGTAGCCATTTTCAAACAGCGTTTTCTCCCCATACACCCTTAAGATTCCATAAGGTTTTATTTTCAAAATTAAGCTTATGAAGAGTTTTAGAGTAAAAATGAGTTAACGTCTAGATACCCTTAAGTTATCACCATCAAATCGTCGAATTAACTCACTACGCGGATTTTCATCCGAGCTCTTGAGTACCTAACTCAGGTTTCCGAGTTCAGGGCTCAACTAGATCAGTTTTTGTCATTTATGCTCCAAAATGTCCACAAAAAGTCTTTGACCTCGAATACTTTATACTTAATTAAAGCATCGCCTTTCCTTTTTTCAATACTTTATTGGCAAATTTTAAATGAACTGATCGAAATCGACACTGAAAGACTGTTCTCGAAAATGAATTCATGTTTTTAGCAAAAGAGGACTGAAGCATTTAATATTAGATTAGTTCCTAACAATGTTCAAATAAATAAAACAGACAGTAAAGACAGTCCTTATAGCCAATTTTCATCGCTGCGTCTGTTGATTCAAAAATGAGACTGACACTTTTAATGTCGATTTTTTTATACTTTGGTTTTGCTAAGAAGACCGGAGAAACGTAAGAGTAGATTTTGAGGATTTCTGATGGGAAACCAATAAAAAATTTCGACAAATTTTGTACGGGCGGCCACTCAGCGGCTGATTCGCCGGTTTGCCGAAAATAGGCTTCTGATTGGTCGAAAATTTCAACGAAAAATTTGTCGAAATTTTTCTGTCGGTTCCAGACAGCTCTCTTTCTGATGATGACTTTTAGGAAAGAAGCGCAAATCGAAAGATTTAAAAAACTTATTCACGAGGCAAAGATCCGTTATCTAAGACGAATGCTCATGGAAACATTGGATTCAACTGGTGGATACGGAATTCTAGCTGACTATTTCTGACTCTTTCCCCTTTTTGTTTAAGAAAGAGTTGATTCTGAACCTCTGCTTTTTCTCGCCTTGCTAATTTCAAACAAGCACTTGAATAAATGATAAGAAAAAAACAATTGAACAATTGAAGAATGATGTAAACGTTTTTTAAACAGTTGATTGCCTTAACAGTCGTCTTATGAATTAAAAATTGCCGAAAACTCGTGACATACAAAAAACAGATGAACTCGGGACTTCAGAGTTCAAAAAAAGATTTGATGAGACTTGCATTTTTTCTTTTCTTTTTCATTTTATTTGTTTTTGCTGAGACCGATGCTGAATGGTAAAAAAGAGCTTTTTGTAAATTAGATCCATTGTTTTAGGAGAGCAAGGCGTCTTGAATATTTCAAGCGGCAAATACACTTGGCGAAAATTCGGATTATTTACCGAATGTTGAGGGAGAGATTGGACGAGATTGGGGGTTATGGAATACTTGCTGGTTATTTCTGACTGAAATTTACTCGAAAATAAAAGACGCATAACTATTTTAAAATGATGATTTTTTAATTTTTATTTTTTGATTGAAAATAAATTTATATTATATTTGCAACGCCGGACTTCTCTTAAATATGACGTCATTTTCTACTTTATTTTACCGAGAAGCCATTTAATGGTTAATGGTTATTAATAATAGAAATCAAGGATCTCCCTAATAAGTTGCTAAAGAGCTGTTGTCATAAGTTAAAAAAATGAGACTGACACTATTTTCGTTCATTTTTCTTGTCTTTTTTCGCGCGAATTGAAGGTGACCTGTAAGAGCTTGTATAAAATAAGATAGAATAGTGATTGATGAAATTGAAGGAGTTTGGCGCTGCTGGAAAAGTTTCACCGGCGAATTCACAATACGAAAATTCGCTACATTCGAAGAATGCTTGTGGAAAGACATCACAGAAAAGAGCATTTTGGAATTCTTGCCGATTTTGTTTCAGTCTGAGTTTTTTCAATAAAAAAGTCGGAAAAACCAACGTGAATTTCAAAAGAACTGAGTTGAGTTGGTACCCTTTACAACAAGAGAGCGCCAAGTGCACCCTGAATAAAGCGCCAAAATTTCCATAAATAACCATTCTCGTGGTAAAAGCACTATTCTTCGTACTAAGCCAAGGACACCCTTAACCAATATAATATTTGCCACGTCGGATCAAACAACCCGAGAAATATTCAAAGAAGTCCACAAGTAAAAAAATCTGCCGCGCCGCATCAAAAATGATTGAGTTTTCTACATCTGACAGGGCCTGTCTCATCCAGCATAGACCCAATTGTGGTTCTGACGCACTTGAAATTTTCCGGAAGCGGAGATTAATCAGTTTTTCTTTTTTTTTTCTTTTCAAGAAGTTTATTTTGTTCAGAAATTACTATTGAGAAATTTCAAAAGGAATCTTTTCGACGCCGATTTTCTCCGCAAGTTCGTTGTAGTGCTCGATAATTTGCTTGTGGTACTGAAAAAGAATTGTTTATTATTGAGCAATATTTAGGTCTAGGGTCGGCAAGCTCGGTATGTAAAAAACCTCAGACTGGGTCTGAAAGATATTTAATAAAAAGCCGCACAGCGCCTTTTTTGAAAACGAAGCCGCGAAGCGGCTTCGCAGAACTATTATTTAAGGGATCCCCCAGAAGTTTTGAAAATCGGGGGTGATCCCTTAAATCCATTTGTTTATTTTGAAAAAGCCACAAAGCGGCTTTTTGTAAAGCCGCTGCGCGGCGTTTCTTTGACGATATTTTGGACCCTGACTCAGGTTTTCTTCACAGGCTGCCGACCCAAGCATTAGGTATCCTACCTTGATTCCTCCTTGTTCATCAGTTTGCTTCATATGAATCCTCTCCGGATCTCCCGCGACCAGGACCGGTCCCTTGGCGCTTGGGGACGGCTCCAAATCGCGATGCATTTTCATCAAATCTGACATTCGACCTTCAAAGCCCGGAGCAAAAGAGCTAGAAATTCACTCAATATAAGTGTATTCACGAATTTAGACGACAAACACGGGGGCCCTTTTTTAGAGCAAGGCTCTTGCATTTTGAAACCAGACTTAACCTACTTTTTAAGACAACGGATATGACTTTAGAGGGCCCGTAATGTTTTGTGTCGAACATGGGCTTAAGGTAACGACACGTGTTTCTTTTCCAAAATATGGGTCAACGATTTCGATAATTTTCTTTCAAAAACGCTTGTTTTTGTTTTTACCTTGGATCAATTGCCATAAAACATTGCCCCAAATTCGCTTCCTCGTCGTTTTCCCCGTGAAAACCCCATCTTCTCACATTCGATCCATATTTCCCATCCGCCAGGATTCCGCAAAGCACCTCGACCATCATGCACAAGCCAAAGCCTTTGTAGCCCCCTGTCTCTTCAGTTCCGCCAAGGGGAAGGAGCCCGCCTTCTTTCATGCACAGATTTGCGTCGTTTGTCACGTCGCCGACTTTGTTCGTTCCCCAACCGTCTTTAAAGATTTTGCAAAATTGAAAATTTTGAAGATGATGAAAATACGTGTTATCCGAAAAGAGACATGAGTTGGTAACATGAAAATTTCACGTGTTTTGGAAACATGGATATCTGATCATACAATTTCGAGTCGAAAATTTCGACGTTTTGGAAGGTCCCAAAGAATAAAGACTAGGGTGTGAAATCTTCGAAGGTTTTTTCGGCTCGTTTTTTCTCAACAAATCAGAAGCAAGTATTTTTTCTCTCAGCCAATCACAGTCGAGCAAATCCCTCAAGAGCCCCGAATCCCCCTTAGCCTACCCTAGCCAATATGACTCATTAAATAAGGGTGTCACTATTGAAAGCTTTATATATAAACTAGGGTAGGCGAAGGGGGATTCGGGGCTCTTGAGGGATTTGCTCGACTGTGATTGGCTGAGAGAAAAAATACTTGCTTCTGATTGACCGAGAAGAAAACGAGCCGAAAAAACTTTCGAGGATTTTATAATTGTTTTCGATAAAAATCTTTCCTGGAATTGGGATGCCTCTTCGTTGATTAACTTCAATTTTCCCAAGCGCAACTTTTTTCCCGGTTACTCATTTTTCCCCTTTTTTCTTATAAAATGATAGGTTTTTACCGGTTTTCCTGTTGTCGTCGCCATATCCAGACCAAAGTAATCATCTCCCTCCGCCGGAGCAAAGAAAGAAATCGGGTTGGTTCCCAAAGACGGGGCCGAACCACGAGTTGGATATGTTTTGGGAGAGGTGTTGGTGAAGGACATTCCGATGAGTCCTTCTTTTTCCGCTTTTGCTGGTTCAATAATGCTGTTTTATGAAACGTGGTTGGAGTGTTGTTTCACGGCCGCGGTAAAAAAATGCACTTTGAAGTGACCATCGATCAGAATTGGGATGGTTTGATAAAACAGGGGAGACAACTGATGAGTCATTTTTAAAACTTGATTATTGAAAATTTTTCGAAAATAATAAAAATTTCCGTGCATGGCAAATTAAGTCTAAACAAGCCCCGTCTCTTAAAAAAATGCAAAACGGTCGGACTCCGCCTTAACCACATTCCTCGCTAGAATCAATTTCTTGAACCTGACCCCATCAGAGCCCAGTGCCCCGCGATTGAATAATGATTTGCTCCTTTTGCAACGACCATTCCGATGCCGGATTCTTTCGCTTTCTTGATCGCCAATTTCATCGAAAAATCAGCAGTAACTTTTTGCCGGAATCGAGAAGAGCTCGCTGCGGATTTGTTTGCCCGAAGGAGGAAATTGAAGGGTTTCAAAACCGCTTAGAAAATGAGTTGATTCCGCTTTCCTGTTCCGAGAACGCCATTTCCATCGACCCAAGCAGTTGCTGCATTTTCCTGTTTTCATGATTTCTATTTTGAAATTTTTATCGACAATCAGCTATTTTTTAATATAACGCTTTTAAGTTATGAATATGTAGAAAGACAAATGCTCGATAAGATCAAGATATATTGGACCCCCCCCCCGTCAGTTTTTTTTTGAAAATTCAAATTTCGTAATATCAAAATTTTGACTCTAGAAATGGACGTAGTATGGTCTCAAAATTCGGCGACCCTCATTTAAGGTTAGTGTTAGGGGGGTTCCAAGGGGGCGAAGCCCCCTAGGTTAGGCCTTAGGGTTAGGAACTACGTACTTTTACCCAGGGGGGTCCCGGGGGCGAAGCCCACGGATTAGGAGTAGGGTTAGGAAAAATTAAAAAATCAAATTATACTTGGCCGAATTTTGAGGTCATACTACTGAAATGGATTCTACGGGTCAAAAAACGATTTTGAGGCTTCATTTTTGGGGTTCTATCTCGACTCTAATACCCTTAAAATCGCGTTTGAAAATTGGGCTTTTCGCCAAAAATTGACCTTTTTGCCCTAATTATGGCGAAAGTTTCGCCGCGAAACTATTGATTTTTCTTGGTAAAAATTACTCATATCAAGTTTTTGAAGCAATTTTAACCATAGGACGCATGAAAGAACCAAAAATATGGTGTTTTTTAAAATTTCCGTTTTTCGAAGGGATGAGCTGACGTGGGGGTCCTTAAATAATTATATTATTATTTAAAATCGACGTGGGCATTTTATGATGAATCTCGCATTAAAAATTGGTAAAATCATGGCTTGAGGATTTCTGGTTTGATTCCGGATGAGCTTTTGATGACGCCAACTTTCATATCTAAAAAATGATCCTCCTGGCGGTTGGAAATTGTGGCTGATTAGAAACGCGAATCATAATATTTTTTTTCTGAGCTTTCTTTTTGGAGCAGTCCGGAGAAAAATTGGACTGTTATTTTTCCACCGAAAAAAGTGATTTTCTTACCGTTGTGGTACATTTCCAGTCGATTGAGGCCGTGAGAAAAGTGTCCCCTGTAATCGGCATGCGCAAGTACTTCCCCCATTTGTAACGATTCCGCTTTTCAGAGGTTTTTTGATGTCATAAATTAGCTTTTTAAAATGTCCAACAGGATATTTTCTAGCCACGTGGATAAAAAAGGTCTCTTGATCGAAATCTCAATTCGATCCAAAAATTCAAGAGCGCTACGTGTTTTTGAATTTTTTTCCGCTAGAATTTGGACTACAGTAATTTTTAGGCCGGCATCTGGAAACGACAAAAATTTCGACAAATTTAGCTTTGAAATTTTCAACCAATCAGGACCCTGAATTCGGCAAACCAACCAATCAGCAGCCGAGAAGCCGCCCACGCAAAATTTGTCGACAATTTTTTGTCGGTTCCAGATGCTATCCCCTAATTTTTTCTTTTGAGTCGAAAGTGACTGTCATTTTCGTTTTCTAACCCGCGTCAGAGATGTTCCGGGACTGGCCGGATTAGGTCCAACGTGTTATCCCATTTGCAAGTCAGGGCCGGTAGCTGCCCGCCCAAATAAATAAAAAGTCAAAAGCCCGATTGATCCCCTTTCTCACATTGAGTCGAGAATGGAGCGGGATTTGTTTTGACGGACGGGATATATTTTCATTTTTATCCGAGTCAGGGAGATAAACCCGTGCCGTTAATAACGGTCCGTTATTTTAAACTGCTCAATTTGAAAAAAAATGGCAAGCTCCCTTATTTTCTCCAACCCAAGAAAATCTGACTTAGGGTGTGAAAAGAGCTAAAATGAACAGCCGCGTAGCGGCTTTTTTGAAAACGAAGCCGCGAAGCGGCTTCGCAAAAACTCTCAAATAGATCTAAAATTAAGTAATATTTTATCTTAATTTAAGATCTATTTGAAATTTTTGGCGAAGCCGCTTTGCGGCTTCGTATTCAGAAAAGCCGCTACGCGGCTTTTCATTTTAGGTTTTTTCCCACCCTACGTCGTATTTTCGAGCCCAGCCATTCTGACTCAAAAAACCTTTCCTTCATTAGCTCCAGCATTCCGAAGAACCCTAGAAATTCATTCTTTGATTTTTCTATTTTCAATAAAAAAAACATGACTCACCTAGTGACAAAGTTCACAATTTCCTTGCGCTTGACCAGTACTTGCGCCATTATTTCCTCTCTGTTTTTTTTTGAAGATGCCCGAGGGTAGAGAGTTTCTCCTTTTGATTGTGTCTGGTAGTCTTTCGTTTGCTTAGGGCGAAGCAAAATTTCAAAATGCTCAGATGAGTAATAACGATTTCAAATTGCTCTTGAGCCAAGGGCCCTCTTCATTTTATGGGAGAGAAGATGAGATTTCAAATATTGTTCTAGAAAAATTGATAGAAAATAAGGAGAAATTGTATCTTGCTCAACCGTGTAGTGGTTCATAGATTCCTTGATCACCTAGTCAATAAAAAGTCAATAAGAAAGTCAATAAATTACGAATTCAAAAATTTCTGTTTCCTAAAATTTTTCATTAAATTATGGTCTTTTCAAATTCATCGCTTTTTAGTTATTTCTTAAAATATCAAATTTTTACATAAAAATCGATATTCATGGGTATTTTGTCTTGTAAATGACCCTTTCACGCTTGAATCAATTTTTTAGAATATTCAAATACTCCTTTATTCAATCATTTTTTAATTGTAAAACAAGCCAATCATCACGACAAGAAGAGTCGCAGAAATTTGAGTGACAGAAAATCCACCTGGCAGGAAATCCTCGTTGCACAAGTCGTATTGGCACATAATGCTCGCGTCCGCCTTCTGGTGGTGGAATTCGTTCAAATGTGTGTCTGAAAAAGTGATGAAAAGATGACATGAGGATTTTCATTCTTTTACTTTTCTGAGTGTTGCTTCCTTCAGTTCCATTGTTGCAGAATCGATGAACTTCTCGGCTCATTTCTTGGCCTTTGTACTAAAATTTTCGTTGATGAAATAACAACTTGAGATGAATTTACTGCAAATGATTGTCGAGAAACTTCGCAAGTTCCCCAGCAGTCGGTGATATTGTTTTGCATATTTGTTGCAGCTTCGCAAAATCGGAAATCTTGAAAAAATTTTTTCTGAATTTCGATAATAAAAACTCCGTTTACCTTCGCTGGGAACCCATTGTTGAGAATCTTCTTCAAAGTGTGACCATCCTTCGCACTAAAGAAGATGAAGAAACACAAAAGAAAAGCTGAACTCACTTTGTAACAAGGCTGACCATGGGGATCAGAAGGGGTTGGTGGCGCGGCAAAATCGAATGATTCTGGCTCTTGGATCGGAAAAGTCACCATTTTGGAGCATTCATCAACGTCAGAACCGCAAGAATGAAGCTCAAGAGTGTGAAGAGCTCCGTCGACTTTTCCCTCGTAATCGTATCCTGAAAAATGAAAGTGAAGAAATCAAGGAAGAGAAAACCAAACCTGGCGCGCCCTGGAGATACTCAAAATGCCCTCGCTCGACGAATGTAAAGTGATTCCATCCCGGCTCTCCGTTTGGCAGAATCACTTCTTCGTAACCAGTTCCTTTGACTGCTTGACAATCGGTTCGCAAAGTGTAGACTTTTCCAGTACTTTGGCTGGTGTGCGTCTTGTATCGCAACTTTTCGGACACTTTTGTGCTAAAAATTTAATTTCAATTGAAAAAATTTAATAACTTATTTTTTAATAATTCAATTTTGCCTTTTTCACGCAAAACTTACTTTTCATCGGGATTCAAACAATCAGCCGATCCGACCTCCATTCCGCTCTCAAACAGCTGGTGAAAGCACTCGTAGCATTTGATAAATTCCTTGTCACTTGCTGTCAAAAGCGGGATCAATCCTGCGATCAGCTTCATTTTCGCCTTTTTTCTTTTTCTGATTTGAGGCGAAAAAGATATCGCACTTTGGGGTTATTGGAATTCTATTGACATTTTGCACCTATGACTTTTGTAATTACAGCGTCAGATTGCAAGGAAGCATGTGAGTTTATTGCTCTTCTCGAAGATTTTTTTCAATGGGATCGGGAAAGCTAGAAATGTAAATAGCGACTTTGAGCACTTTGAAAGTCGACCATTTGTCAAATATTCTGATTCCGCTGAGAAGAATAAGTCGACTAAAGAAACATCCGCATTCAATCAACTTACAATTGTCGCCACAGTAGATAATTTTAATTGAGAAAAGCGGCCTCAGCTCGATCGAAAAAATGATGAAAATTCTACTTATTTTTCTCTTTTCTGTTTCTTTCGCAGATACAACGACGTCGACGACAACGACGACCACAACTTCGACAACTACAACTACAACAACAACCACAACGATGAGAACAACAACAACAGCAACGAAAATAACCTCTCAAACGCTATTTTCGACATCCTCGACATCTTCGATTCTAGAGACAACTTTGCCAACAGAAAGCATTACTCAAGCCGATTCGTTGACAACAACAAGGAAAACCACAGAAGCAGAGATTTCAACTTCCCCATTAGGTAAATAAAAACAATAGTGAAATCGCTTTTTATGTCAGTTACAGCGACAAACGGTCGAGTTGACGAATCAACAACTCAATTTAATCCGTCTACAAAAACAACCCCTGAAACTACAACATTTTCCAATGCAACTTCAAACTATTCTGTATACTCTTGTCTTGTCATTTCTTTGTTTAGCAATCATTTCTTGTAGTAATATACCCTAAGAACAATAATTAACACTGTTCATTGCATGTTTTGAGCAATCAAAGACTTACTTTAAATACGAATATGAGACATGCTTATTTACCATTTTGTCAGTTCTGTCGTCGAAAATGAAAATCCAGTTTGTTCATTTTTTCAAAATATTATGGTCTTTCTTTAAAAATCTATAAAAAGCTTTCTTCTCTTAAATTTCGAAACTCTTCCTTGATTTCGCTCTCGATCGAAAATCTGATCATTATTTATTCACGCATACATTTAAACGAGCAGTTAAATCGGCAGGAAAATTCAAACAAGCTCTGCATTTTCTGTCTTTCCACTTGAAGCCTTTCGCTTCTTCTAGGACTTCGACGATATCTTCTTCACTTTTGCAGAGTAAGAGTATCGACCCCATCGGCCTCCGGTTCTGGACAAAACTGTCGACTAATCGCACTGCAATCTTTTTCTGTCAATTTTTTCATGTAAGACAAATCATCAGCAAAGAGCCTCATTAGCAAGTCCCGTCAGATTTGTGTCTCTTTTTGCAACAACTGTAACCTGAAAAGTCTTTGGCTCACGGATGCGCAAGGCCAAGCGTGGTAATCACTGTTGGTCCGGAGCTGGCTTATCCGCGCCTGAGAAAATATCGAATGTCTACGTCAAGGTCTGTTGCCAGCTTCTTTATCCTCCACTCACGGCTAATCCAATTTCCAATTATTTCTGGAGACCATTTTTAGAGCCCGTTTCTGTCGCGACAACTCAGCTTTTTCCGAGTCAAAATATCAAAATGTCAGAAAAAAAATTTGAAAAGACCCTTTTAGGAGAAAAATTTTGCTTTTTCATTTATTTTTCCTCATTCTCGATAAAAAAGAGCCACGCAAACAAAGACATTGTTTGAATTTTCGCGGCTCGATAATGGCCAGTGGACATGCGATTCTGACCGCAGGAAGGGATAAACGGGATAATACCAAAGCACGGATCAGCTGAAATAAGTGGTTGGTGCGTCCAACGGGTCTTATCCGATCCAAGATGACAGGGAAACTGTAAAATTGGCAACTTGAAATGAAAGTTTTTTTTTAATTCATTTAAAAAAATTATATTAAAATTCTTAAGATTATTTTAATAAATTTTAAATTTCGAAATTTTTTATTTTTGTAAAAATTTTATTCAAAAAATCTTTAAAGTCTTTAAAAACTAGTAAGTAGCTAACTAGTCGAAATTCCATGTTCTTGTCTCCTACAAACTCGTGTTTTACGTGAGAAGAATCTGCCATCAATCAATATTAATTCATGTTCCTTCGTGTCAAAATGCTGGTCAAAAAGGGGCCGCGCTTTTTCTCGCTGATAAATGAGCTCATTGAGTTGGGTTTGTTTAAATTGAAAACGAGCGATACATATCAGTTTATTATACCAAGTAACTTTTACTTTTTGGAGCGTGTAAAACAAAATCGTTAATATTTTTTCCCGATTTTTTTAGCGAAAAAAACATGATTTTGCGAAACACAGATTTCCGAAAAATTCAAATTTGATTGGGGTGGAGAAAATTGATCGGAATTTTTCGGAGCAGCTGCTGATTTCGCCGGTTATTTATTCGCCCAAGCAGGTTTTTTCGGTAAACAAATATTTCTAGAGCCATGGAGCGCGGGCGGAAGTATCTGGTTAGCAAGAGAATTTTACATACGATTGAATTTGCTTGGCTAGAGTTTTAGATGATCAGGAAGGCGAATTGAGCGGCAATTTTTTATGCATTGGAATGCTTCCTTTTTGGTCTGGTCGCTAGAATTTCAAGAAAAAGGAAAAAAGAATGAGATTTGGCTTTTTTGATCGATCGAATCGATGAACCACAAATGAAAAATGGATCGTAACCAGTCGCGGATTCAAGTTTCGACCCGACACTGAAAGAGTCTTTTTGAGTCTGATAAATCTACTTCGCGGTACTCGAAAAAAAAAGTGAATCAATTCTGTGGGCGCACGTTGCTATCGGCGACAAATTGGCTTGTTCGAAAATCTTTTTTTTTTTCTAAAAATGGTTGCTTCTTGAGACATTATTTTCAGGAAGTTGGTGACCTGGTACAGTATGACTAAAATTGTCATCACGTTAAAATAGGTATAAAGCTGTCAAATGAATAGAAAATGGTAGACAGATGTCGATTCCGATGGCTTGAGGCTATTTAAACCGACTTTACTGAAGAATTTTTATACAGTCATTTTTGAAAAATGAGAGTTTTCGGGCTCTATTTCGTTCTTTTTCCTCAAATATTCGGATACAGAGTTATGAGGTGAGACCCTTAAAGAAAGAGGTTATTTTATACCGACAAAAATTTTGCGTGGGCGATTTTTGGCTGCTGATTGGGCAGTTGGCCAAATCAAGGCTTCTTATTGGTTGAAAATTTCAGCGAAAAAATTTTTTGAAATTTGATAGAATTTTGTTATTCTTCATTTTTAGGAATGAAATCAAGGATATCCTGAAAGTCATCTCCCTCGATGAGCAAAAAAACATCGAACAACTTGGTCGACATTTGATGAAAGAACAACACGACCACGAAGCACCCAAGTCAGATCACAAAATTCAGAGCATTTGGAAAACTGGCTCTCCAGAAATTCTCGTGAACCGATTCGGTTTACCAGTTGAGCTGTACAGAATTGTTTGAATAAAATGACATTTACATGTGACGCAACGACATTTGACATGCTTGTCAAGGTGAATGATAATTATGAGAAAGAGTGATAATCGCAAGATGCAAAAGCTTATCCAGGATCAGCGCGTCTGCGTGGCAACATAATTCTAGAAAGCCTCGGAATGCGCAAAGGTCAAAAATGAGGGAGATGTTTTCAGACCACGAAACGGTGTTTTGCACCTTTACTTTTAAGCTAAATATCTTGTATTACAATTAAGTAGCATCACAAGAGCAAAAACTGAAGGATTCAAGATGCGATAAAATTATAAAGGAAAATTTTATTGTACAATATGTAAATCATGCAGAAATATGTAAATTTATCTTGCTCTTTGTGGGACAGGTCCCCTTCGTTGTTCTGTTTCTCGAGTAAGAAAGTCGTCTGCTTGAAGCTCGTTAATTTCCTGAGCGAGATCACGGTTCAGATCGCCGATAAAATTCAATGCTGGAAATTGTCTTAAAACATTAAAGAAACGGCCATCTGCAGATACATGAGGGCAAAGGTCGAATCGAAAGCATCTTCTTTCTGTTTCCCATGAGTATTCTTAATTATTGTTAAAGAGTTAACTTTTGAATTCATACCTTCTTCATAATTTTCGAACAAAATTAATTTAATTATGGGGTCGAGAAAAATCTTCATCACAAGAAAAAAGAAACCTTTAAAAAAAATCCAAAATATTGTAGAATTCGTCTAAAACATCGTTCAGCTCCATTAGTGAGTCCATTATCTCCATCATAGATTTAAATAGAAGTTCCATTTTTCGGTAAATTTCAGTGAGCGAAGATCCAAAACTTTCTTGTTTTTCCCATGTTTCTAAATAATTGTCAGAAAATTCATGACTAAATGATTAACCTTTATCTCTTTCTGTAATTGAAGTATCCATTTTCTTACTATGAAATTGTTTTTTTTTATTTAAAAAATCGATATTTTCTCTAAAAATGATCGCTGTTGAAGCTTTGAGAAAAGAAAAAGAGAATGGCGCCATGACCAGAGCCTCATAAAATGGGAAAATGAATTGCATTTGTATCCTTTTCTCTGAGTCTTCAGAGAATCTTTACTTTGGAATCCCGCCCATCCATCGAAAAATCCAGCGTCTTTAGAAACTAGAAGGTGCAACTGTAATTATCCCATCGCTTCGGAATTTTTTCCCTCATTCTTGAGAAACTGGTTTCTGGAATCCAAGGAATACAAAAAAATAGCACACTGCCATCTTGAATCGATTTATCTTCCAGCTCATTCAACGGAAGTGTAGCGCAGCCAAAAAAAAAACGAAAAAATGAGCGATGAAGAAAGTTTTGAAGCAAAAAAGTAGTTTTGTTGTTTTCTTGCTGACTGAGTCAGATAATACCGAGTTAAAACGTGATAACCGACCGTACATCTTCTTCTAACACTGCTTCGGATCCACTTTAAAAAGCCACGCCGCGGTGGGCGATTACTTTCTAAGCCCTTTATTTTAAAATCTTTAATCTATTATGGTTAGCCCTTTTTTGAGGGTAAAACCTGTTTGGTAATAAGATTTTAAGGTAGATTTTCAGAAAAAAAATCAAAAAAATCGATTATTTTTTTTAATAAATATCTAAAAAAATATTTTTAACAAAAAATTTTAATCAAAAAATAATTTTTTTTGAGAAAAATAATTTTCTTTGTGATTAGTTCAATAAACAATTTTTCATCGGAACAAGCTGGCCAAATCTTGGAGTCATTTTCTGAACGTCTTGATTAAAATACCAGTCGCGAGAGCAGCGTTTTTGTGAACACGTCTCGAACAAGCGCGGCGTGGTTTTTGCTCGCACAGAATTTCTCGGTCGCGGCTTCCTCGAATCCCAAAAGGCAAGATATTTTTCCATCGATGCTTGATTCCATAATAGGCGGTTACAAAAAATGCTTGGTTTCGCAGACAGGTGGGGAGCGGTTTTGGATTATCTTGGGAATAAAAATATTCAAAAAGGAAAAATGACTTTTTTCGTTACTGGTAATTATGCGATTTTTCAGAAAAAAAATTTTCCGTCTTGTTCAATTTTTTCATTAAAAATTGTCGATAAATACATTTCTGGGTCTCGAAATGATGTCGATAATATAATCTAAGAGCTACAGTAAGTTCCAATTATTTCATCCCTCCGCGCGATAGGAAACGAAACTACCTCAAAGAGATCAAAGAAACCTGCAATTTTCGAAAATTGCCCCTGATAAGAAGCTTATCCAGTATGCATAAACCGCACAATGTGAGCAAATACTCCCCACAGACTGCACTTGACGCGGTTTCCGAATTTCAAACAAAAAGTCAACTTTCTCTCTCTTTTTTCAAAGTTTTGACTTTTTGTGCTTTGATTTTTGAGTCAAAAATGATCTTGAGCTTTTTCATGAAAACTCACGAAATTGATTTTTTTTTGAAATATTTCCAGCTTTGTCGCCACTTATGACCCCAGTTATTTGACAAATGCCTCGATTATGACGACGGGCATTTCAAATTTGTCACAATTACGAGCCTTTCTTTTTTCTGAATTTTCTAAATCCGAACTTGCCATTCTTTGAGTAAGCAAAATTTTGTTTGGAGGATGAAAAGAGCTTAGCTCGTTGCTGGCCCGTTCTTTCTAAACGAAAAGTCCTCGCAAATTGAACCGGATTTGAGCTAGCCAGATCAAATTTAATTCACTTTATCGGCTTTTTTCTTATTCTTACGTCATCGAAAAAAATGGCTAGATAAAGGGTTTTAACGAAGGGGGGCACCTTAAAAGAAACGATGACTCATCTACTTTTTTCCTCAAAAAAAAAGCCGCGAAGCGGCTTCGCCAAAATTCGAGTCGAAATTAGGGGTCAATTTTGGCGAAGCCGCTTCGGGTTTTTCTCAAAAAGCCGCTTTTCGGCTTTTTTCTTAAGAATCCTGACTTTGATTTTTCGCTTCGGATTATTCCGCTAGAAAATCAAATTCTGAAGAAAAAAACCATTTTGTTGATTTGAATTTCTTCGAATCGAAACGGGAAAAGGTTGCTCTTTTTACGGAAATGTTTGGGTAGAACGTTACGATTGCGGTTCACGATAGTATCGCCCGGGTCAACCTTAGCGCTCTATTTTTAGAATGATCGCCAGAATAAGTCACCTACGATAATAAAGGCTTTTTTCTTTTCTTACATCGGAATGCGAGAAAGTAAAATTTCAAGTCGATTTTGTGAAAATGACATGAGCCCGAGTGACCCAAGAATTTGACTCTTTGGAGAGGGTCGCCCAGCTGCACGTTTCAGAAAGAAAGAGTGTTCTTCTTAAAGTCATTTTTGCATTTTTATCTTTTTTTTTTTTAGACAGAAAGATTTGGGAAGATTTGATGAACGAGAATTTTAAAAGAATTTCGCGCGAAAAAAAGAGCAGAAAATCTGGTGGTGACAAAGTGTTCAAGTGCTCGAAGCAGCTTATTTGAAATTTTCTCGCGAGTTCATTTCTCTGATAGAAAAAATGATGATTCTGTAGTTTATTTTTTTACGAAAATAAAATTTTTGTCAGGAAACGGGAAGAGAGAGATAAATGGTCAAAAAATGAATTTCTCATTCATTTCATTTTCAGAATTTGGACTAAAGAATGATGCATTTTTCGTTTGATTTTGATTCTGGCATTTGTTCGATGTCTCCAGCAATGTCTTGAGTAACTTCGTCTAAATAACTGGGCTCGCCAACCTGAGTCGAAAACATGAATCTTGGTCTGAAAGATCAAAACGGCCAGAAATTTTAAAAAAGATTGAATAATAGTTTTCGGAAGCCGCTTCGCGGCTTTAGTTTTAAAAAGCCGCTACTCGGCTTTTCATTTTTGATCTTTCAGACCCTGACTCAGGTTTTCTTTTCAGGTTGCCGAGCCTAGCTATATAATCAAGCCCTTCATTCACGAAACCAGGTGGTTCAGGCTTTTTCTGGGAATCAAGCCGGATTTTGTCAATATTGGCTTTTTTTTTGCGATGATAGCATTTATGCCATAATCATAAATATTTTTCTCTCGATCGCATTCCTGGATCGTCAAAAGAACTCACAGTCGATTCCTCTGAATTGCATCTTTCTCTACAACTACTTGAAGGAATCTCGCAAGTTGGCCTGTTGCAAGTTATTTCTTGGCATTTAATATTTTCCCTGCAGCTAGAAAGTCTCTCTCCACATGATGAAAAACAATTTTCGACGTTTTCTCGGCAACTTGAATTTCCCATTTCTCTACTATTATGGAATGTACTCGGCTTGCGTTTTTGTTGACCTTGGCGAAAAAAACGGCAATACTGTTTACCCTGCAATTACGCTCAGGTGGCTTTTGGGCTTGTAAATAGCACTTTTTTTCACTCAAAAATATTTTTTTCGCTTCTATGATTTATTGAGGAAATACACATATTGTTGTATTACATTCTCAATTTTTCTAAAACATTTCTAGCTCCATTTCTTATCCTTTGAAAGATATTTTGTGAGAAGTTAGTATCGTGTTCTTCTTCTTCTGTTAATTCTTCTTGTAAGGGAGATGGTTCGGGCAATGATGAATCAACTCTGTTAATTGACTCTGCGGCTCTAAATGGAGGAGGTGGAATTAAAGGCGGTCGTGGTCGAATTCTAGGTGGAGATGGTGGCGGTGGTCCGGGAAGGTCGAGAATTTCTTCGGCAAGATGCTGGTTTACGTCGCTTATGTTCTCAATTTCTGCTCGTTGTTCGGGTGATAAAAATGGTGAGGGAGGAAGTCGACCAGCGCAGGGAGGTTTTGGAGGTTTTGGAGTCAATTTAGTACAATTTCGTAGGTGTAGTCTTATCTGCATATTACTAAATTCTTTTCGTTTACGCGGGCCACTGTGTTGAGCAGCTGGTAGCGGCGGCGAAATCCGATGATTTAGGATTGCATTTGGAACTTTTCTCAAAATTATATTGTTCAAACTTTGAATTAGTGGTGGAGCTCCCGGTTGCGATGATCTTGCTGATAGTGAAGGAGGTGGAGGCGGCGGAGGAACTCTTGTTGGAGGATGTGTTGGTGGTCGAGTTTCTCGAAGGTTACGAATTTCTTCGATTTTTAAAAAACCTTCATCTTGGAAATTCGGCTTCTCCATATTTCAATTTTTTCTCTGTTTCTTTCAGCATTAATGAAAAGAATCGACTATTCTGAATAGTGCTGCATTCACAAAAGTCTATTCCCATTATTTTTATCCCCATAAAATCTTAATCATCCAATCTTTAGTACAACGCTGAATCAATGCAAATAGAGCTCAGATTCTCTAAAGCGCGTCGTAAACCAATTATAACTCAGGGCGACCGTTTGTCAAAAATTCACGTCACAATGTCCAATAATCTATGGAGAGAAGCCTTCTTTTTCCAACTTTCCCGGGCGATGAAGATTTTTTCACACATTTTTTCATGACACTTTCGAGCGAATTCACTTCCCTTTTCCTTTCAGCTGCGAAAACGTCCACTCAAAGTGATCCCTTCTTGATTCCCATTGGATCAAGCTATGCGACCTCTCTCGAGTCCGAGGGATCAATCTCTCGGCTCATTCGGATTACGAGCCAATCAGCGGATTAATGGCCACGTTCCCGGCTTCGCTGATTTTGTTACGTTTCGGCGAAAAGGGCTTTTGCCTCCAAAAGATTGACGATTATGAATAACTGACGCGATAATAAGCAAGAAAGGTTCTAAAAAACGCTGATAAGAAAAACTTTCAATCTAAAAATTCGTCATAAAAACGTCGAATTGACCGATAACAGAAGCTAGAAAGAAGATTTTTGAGCAGAAAAGTCATCTTCTTGGAAAATTCCGGCAACGCGAAATTTAGGAAATATAAATATTCACGAAAATTTGTCTTAATCCGTGTTCTAAGCGGCTCCGAGCTTGATACAAACATCGATATTATGACTTCTTCCGCTCCGCAAGTTTTGCTATTTATTTTGGCGAAAAATTGAAAGTGAGAAAATTTTAATCCAAAATAAAATAAAGCCCAGAAAGCCCTTTTTTCTGAAAATTCCGTTCTCCTCAAAATGTTATCCTTTTCCCGGTTTCTTTTATTTATGTCGACAAAACTAGAATTTTCAACCACTGTGATTCAATTCTCCTAGCCGCTGTTCATGTTCAACTGGCCGCAGTTGAACACTTCAGTTCTCAGGAAAATCAAAGAACGGGGACACGTACTAGGAGAGCGTTAGAAAGACCTCGGCGGAGGAAAGAATGACAAGTTATTTGTTGAAAGAAACGGCAGATGATGGAACTAGAAGTGACATGATTTGTCAAATAACGGGGCGATCAAATTAATCCAACGAGGAACGATTGTTTTGAATGATAAGGAAGAATCAATGCTAAAATTTTGGCTCGGCAAGCTGTGTAGAAAACCTGAGTCAGGTTCTGACCAGCTCAAATGAAAAGCGGCGTAGCGGCTTTTTTTAAGATGAAAGCCGCGGAGCTGCTTCGTCATCAAAAAAAGCCGACATGCGGCTATTTAATTGAGCTCTTCAGAACCTGACTCAGGTTTTCTACACAGCTTGCCGAGCCGAAAAGAGGACCCGAAATGATAATAAGACAATTTTTAGTAAGAAATCGTACTCCATCTGTTTTTCTTTTTCTAAAACTCGAATCTGTATATTTTGTCAAAGCTGTCTGAAGCTCGCAATATAATCCAGCTGAAACTTTCTCAAAAAACATTCGCTGGAAAAAGTGTGTTTGTGCTTATCTGAACCACGTTTTTGATGCCAGGGCGATTAGGGGCTCATCTTGAGCACGAAAGTTAAGTAAGCGTTTTTCGCGAGTAGATCCGGCCGCTCTTGAAAATATACCCAAATTATCCGTAACAGAAGCACCTACCCGTACTTGACGCAAGGTGACTTCTTTTTAGACTCAAAAAAAAGCTTGATTGATAATTTTTTTGATAAATTTTTCAGGAAAATATTGAAAAATTTAAGATTTTGAAAAATATTTTTTCAGAAATTTAAATGTAGATACCCTTAAGTTTTTCTCAAAAGATAACATCAGCCCGTTATGAGCAATTATTTGAAGAAATAAGGGTGTCAAAAGGAAATTTTGAAGAATCTTTCTTTCAAAATCGATTATTTTGAACATGAATTATTGCCAAATTTTTCAGTATAGAAATTCGAAAACGAAAATTTCTCGGTTTTCGGGTTTGGTCAACCACGGAACCCTTCCATTGGATATTCACGTGACCGCAGCTTTGGCAGGCTGCACGTCAACCGAGAGATTTTCGTGGCCAAATGGAGCCAAAAAACTCGAACTTTTGAAAAATACTTTCGTGAATTTCACAGATCCTTTTTATTCAAACGCAGCGATGGTATAGTTAATCATGGCAATAAGAAGTCCCATGACACCTCTCGTAAAAAGCGATTTCTTTCTGTTCTGCATCTTTTCCTCCTGTTCTTCTTCCGTCAAATCATGTTTCGCGTCTTCTTTTGTTCAATGAGCAGTGAAATTTCGATCATTCCAAAAAGAATTTGCAGCAAAATCGAGACCGAAGCCAGAACCAATTTCAGCAATCTTGGGTAGAAGACACAAAATTCTAAAAAAAAATTTTTTTCGAGCCAATGAGCGAGAGGATCCAAAACACGCGCTAAAAGTACCTTTGCTTCGTTCTTGATCTCTGAGCATGTCCATGCATTCTTTCGAAGTATCAATTTTGCAGTAGTAGCTGCAAAACACCATCTTCTCGATTTCGCCCCTAAAGCCATCTTGCCATCTTTTTGGTTCAACAAGCAACATACTTAACTGTAATGAAATTTCCAACAATCAGGGCAGAATTCAACGCTTGGCTATTGAGAGTATTGACTCTATTTCCGTGCTTGCGATTTTGATCTGTCGTGTTTTCGCTGTACTCCCCTCTAGAATTGAGAGTGTTCATGCTCTTAGTTCTGTACGGTTCGTTCGGGTTGCGATCTGGCGGCCCGTCGAAATCGTGAAGTCTCTGGCGCATGGACGAGTTTTGCGAATTTCGTCCATCGCGATAATCTAAAAAGCTTTAGAAAAATTCTAGAGCCCGTGATTTTACCTGAGTCTCGGCCAGAATCTCGATTGAATCTGTCTTTCAGTCCAGAAGTAGCTCTTGACGCCAAATCTTGGGCCATATCTCCATATTTGCCTACAATGGGGATCATCCCGTTTCTCTCAAAATTGATCGATTACCAGTATCAGGATGAAGATTCCCCATTTTATCCTTCAATCCAGCGGCTGCTTCTGCCGCTGATCCTGGTAGCTGACCGAATTTGTCCTGAAGGTTTCCAGCCATTTCCCCAAATTTATCTTCGGAAATTTTAAGAAGAAAAAATCAGGAGGAACTTACTCATTCCAGGTATTCCACTCATCTTATCCTGAAGTCCAGCAGCAGCTTGAGCAGCAGAACTAGGTAGTTGACCGAATTTATCCTGAAGACCTCCAGCAATATCCCCAAATTTATCTAAAGAAAAATTTCTTCATTCTTTTGAAAAACCTACCCATTCCAGGGATTCCGCTCATTTTATCCTGCAGTCCTGCCGCCGCTTGAGCAGCGCTCCCAGGGAATTGCCCAAGTTTGTCCTGAAGACCTCCAGCAAGATTTCCAAATTTATCTAAAAGTGGCAAAAACAAACAAGAAAGCGCTCTTACCTGCTCCTGGAATGCCGCTCAACTTATCACTCGCTCCTTTCGCAAGATCTCCCATTTGGTCAAAATCCGGTATTTTTGGGAACTTACTCCTCATTCCCGAAAACATTTCCTCTCCATCCGAGCTCGAGTTGTTATTTTTTGACATGAGCCTCTGCTTTTCGGGATCGTGAGTTTGCTTTTTTGGTATCAAAGGAGGCCCTGGCAAATCATCTTGAAATAACTAACGAATCAAAAATGTGCTTTACCTTCATTTTGCCACCTAGATCTGTTCATTTCTTGTCTCTGAATGATCGTTTCTCGGATGTTTTTACTTTCCCTTTCGTATTTTTAATAAAGCGCGTTACGAGTTCTTTGAATCATAAGAACGATTTTGGGCAGCAGTCAACAGCAAAAAGGGCCATATAAAAACGTGTAATAAAAAGTAGAGACGACGATGAATTCTTTTTTTAATATCACTCTGATTTTTCCCGCGCTTAATTATATTTCAATGAATCAAGAAAAATAGCATTGTACGGATTAATTCATATCGTAAAGCTCATTGTAAAGATATTTGTATGTTTTTTGTTCCATTTTTAAATTCATTCAAAATGTAAATAAAGTAATAAAATATTCAAATATTTGCTTCTCTGGATGCTGCTGGGCTATTATTGCAAACAGATCCATAGAAAAGAGATATGTCGAGCCCGCGTTCGACAATCATCTTTAGTGAATTAACCGATACGACACCGGTCGACCCTGATGAAGGACCTTCTAAAGCAGGTTAATATTCATCGAAAATATAAGTCCCTTATTGCTTCTGGTAAGAGCCTTAAACGGTGAAAATTTAAATTTAAGATCATATTAAGATGAATCGCTGAAAACTTTAAGATAAAGCCAAATGACAAGTCATTTTCATAGGTGTATCAATATCCGAGATTGATAAAATGATCGCACAAGAAACCGCTCCTCTTTGGAAATTATACGGAAACATGCAAGCAACGATTCAGAAGCAGCACTTTGAATTTGAAAACACCATAAAAAACCTGAAAGATGAAGTGAAGACTCTTCAGGATGAGAAAAAAGAAATGGCGGATAAAATTGATAATCTTCAATTGAACAATAACCACTTAAAAGACAATATAAAATTAATGAAAATGGAAAATGAAAAGCTCATGGTGAAGTTAAAAAGAGATTGGAGAAACTCGAAAACTCAAGAAGAGATTAATAAAATACAAATTGATCTATTTGAGATGAAGGTCGAATTAAAGTCGGAAATCCAAAAGAATCGATGGGCAATAGCTGGGAATGGACATTATTATGGTCCGGACCCCTTGGAAAAATTCGACGGAATTCGTAATGGAACCATAATGGAGCTTAAAATTGTACTAGAACTTATCGCTCGGGGAGCTAAAGCAGTAAATTTTAAGAGAATAAGTCTTTAATATTGTTTTTTATCCATTTTTAATTGAAAAAATTATGACTTACCAAAGCTATCACGAGACTATCACGAATTTGTCATTACTGAAGCAGACTGGGAAATCGAAAAATTCATTGTAGGAGATGAGTCGTTAGATGTCAAAGAGTTTCCTATCTCTGAGCATTTAATGATAAAGAAAAAAGGTTTTTGTTCTTTTTTCTTTTATTATTCTGTAATATACAAAATATCTGTTAGGGCAAATTACACGATTTCGAGTGAAATGCGAAGATATTGACCGCGAGACTGGTGAAAGCTCGATCAATAAAGATGTTCATGGAATAATGGAGACTGAATATGGTGACATCGAAGATGTTCCTTGGCAAAAGCTTCCTTTGATAGAGGAATCATTTCAATTCTTTCATTCCTCTCTTTATCGCGCGAAAGCACCTTCTGATTTGCGATTTAATATACTTTTTGAATAAAGGAACGAATTGAATAAGACTCTTGGATATATTATGTTTAAAATTCGTCATATAAGAATCTCTAGAATTTCTTTAAAAGAAGTGACGGTCGACACTGACTATGTGACATAGTCTATGTCACTTTGCCCGCGCTTTTTCTATTGTTCCTTTTTAGACTCGCTCATAGTGATTGCAGGATTGGTTGACCCTTCACCCGCTCTTTAGGGGGCAAGTACCTGCGCAACCCACTGTACAATGAATGAGCTTCGGCAGTTTTTTAACAAACTGAAATCGTTTGGTAATTGGCAAAAACAACAAAATTGTTTATCTGCTCGTCCATTTTAAAATGAGTGGTGCTCTAGGCTTAAACCCGTCTGAGCTCCTTACAAATTTCTTGAGCTCTATAATTTCCTCTCGAAAAAGAGCCTCATTTCTAAACGTGAGGTCACAAAATAATACTTTTCCCTCGTCTTCTCTGACTGACCTTTTTTGAGATTATTTTTTGAGTTTTGTTATTTTACCCGAAATCGTTTAAAAAACAACTATGTCGAGAAATATTGGAGGAATAAATAATCATATGGCGAAAAAAGGGTGAGTACCGTAAAAACGCTATTTTGCGAAAAACGGTAAAACAAAAAGAAAGGTGATAAAAACCTGGGCAGGAAAAAACGCGTAAAAGTTCTGAGCAGCTAATTAAAATGGAACAATAAACTTGAAACCTTAGATTTCGCGTCCTAAACACCGTAGTTGTTTTACTATGATCGAGAAGAAAATAAAAAGCCTGACAGGGCAGCTGCCTAAAATGCCAAAAACAGGGTAAGTTCTTAAAAATGTCAAATAATCATTCTTTTTGACAGTTTTTTTTGTATATATGAATTTGTAGACGTAGTCAATATTTTATGAGAAATCATAAACTAACTTTCGTACTTTTAGTTATTGCATTCTTCAAATTGCCATAGTCAAAAATATTTTGAAAACCAAATTGATCATTTTCAGGCTTTTTGAAGAGAAAAAACAGCAAGAAGTAGAAATGAAAAAGGATAAACCAAAAGATGAAAAGAAAAATCCAAGCGCTGCGCTTTCCAAGTTTCAGGAAATGTCACAAATAGAAGCTGCCGATACAGAGTTTTTCACTGTAACTTACATGAAGAGCGATCCGAAAAGGAAGCAGAGGGGCCCAGGGAATCATCTGAAATTCGACCTGAAAAACACCAAGTAAGTTTTTTCGATTTTTTGACCAAATTTTGACCAAATTTTGGCGAAATTTTTGGCAATTTGGTCATTGATCAAATTTTCAGCATTTTGGTCCAAATGAGCGAGGAAATAATGCGAACCAATTCCGGTTTTCCGATGGAAAAATTGAAAAAATTCTCTCAAGGAAAAACAGACGACGCCGAATTTTTCACATCTAGTTATTTGAAAAACGGGCAAAAGACCAAATTTGGCACCCCAAACTCCGTCGAAGTCGAACAAGTGAATTGGTTCAGAAGCGGGTTGAAAAAGCCGAATCAGGTTCAGAAGGCTCCAATCATCGACGAAGAAGAGGAGGAGAGTGTTGATTCAAGAGATCGGATTCAGAAAAATTATTACAGTAACTTCGCGAATTCTTCTGATACTGATGATTCCCGGAGCTTGATTCCTCGAGGTTAGGATTTTGAGATTCTTCTTTTTATCCGTTTCTAGCGCGAAGTAAGAGCAAACTTGGCTACCCGATTTCTTCCCACGGTCGGTTCAAAAATCAGCGTTCTGAGTCAAACAGTAAGTCAAGATCTTAAAATTTTTTTTCCAAATTTTTTGTCCAATCATCAAATTTAAGACTTTCAAAAATCCGCGAGAGACGATGCAATCGAAGCTGTAACACAACTTGAACCACTGAGAATCGACGACCCTCCTTTCGATTTTCAGAAAAACCCAAATTTGAGAATTTCGACTGTTTCCATCGAAAGCGAAGTGGACCTGCCCAAGTTTGGTGAAGAAAAGAATCTGGCCAAGCAGCTGCAATCAATGCATGGGAACGGATTCAAGAAGCAATTTCCGCACCTTCCACCGCCTTATGTTTCAATGAGGGGCGAATTTGAATCTGACTATCAAAGAGGTAAAAAAATCTGAAAAAAAATTTGCGTGGGCGGCTACTTGGCTGCTTATTGGCCGGATGGCCAAATCAAGGCTTCTGATTGGCCAAAGATTTTCACAGAAAATTTGATCAAATTTTTTTTTTCGATTCGAAAAATTTGATTAAATTTTTTGTTCGACTCGGCCCATTTTTTAACCCAAATTTTCCGAAAATTAAGTTTGCTATGAGTCATCAATTTCGACAAAAAAAGCAAAAATACGATACTTGTGACATTTTCACTATTTTTGCTCTTTTTGATCGGTGCAAGGGGCGATAACAAGCGATTATTTTTATCAGTCCAAAAAAGTGAACTCCCCACTTCGAGTTTTGTTATTTTGGAATCAGCGAACTTGCGTGGCGGCGCCAACATCTGTGAAATAATTCAATCTTGCGTTATTTCAGATTTGCGAAAACGTCCGTCCGCGACGAGGAAGAAAAGCTTTGGAAGCGATTACGCGAGCGATGAACCTCTTCTTAACTTTGAACGAGAACGAAACGTCAACGCGGATTATCCAAAATATGGTGAGTTGGGCAACTCTTTTGTTAGGAAAATTAAATTTTTATGACATTTTTCATTGTTACGCCGTTTATTTCTTTCATTTTTTTTTAATTCAAAAAAAAATCATCTTTTTGATCGCAAAAATGTCATTTTTCAAGAAAAAAATTAATTATTTTTTGAATTATTTTTTGTGCCCAAATCTTGCTCAAATATCTCCAGGTACAAAAAGTAAAAATTTAGAATTGATTAATTACTTTGAAATCTAATTTTTGATCTTTAGAGAGCCTTGATCGAAAAAGAAGAAGTTCGAGAGACGATCGAGATCGAAGATCACGTGATCGAGAGCGCGATCGTGATCGAAACCGACGAAGAAGAAGAGAAAGATCCTACAGTGACTACGAAACCTCATCCGATGAAGAAAACGACTGGAACGACAACCATTCAAAAACGGCCAATAAAATTAACACTTTGAACAGCCAGGCGCTCAATTCCGCCTTGATTGTTGGAAATTTCATCACCGTCAAGTAAGTTCGAAATGATTTTTTGATTATATGAATTTTGAAGGACTGAGATTGAAAGGCTGCAGTTTTGCTACAATCACTGTATTGATATGGATTCTGAGAATTGTTTTGAGATTCTAAGAGAGCAAGAAAGAAGCAAAGGAAAGGGTTGAAAACTTATATCGAGAAGTGATCAAGACTTTTGATTCGTCGAAAAACAAAAAAGAGCCTTCTGATTGGCCAATCAACAAAAATCAGCTTTCTGATTGGCTTATCCACTAAAATCAGCTTTCTGATTGGCTAATCCATTGGAATCAGTTTTTTGATTAGCTGATCCTTTGAAATCGGCTTTCTGATCGGCTTGGCCACTTAAATCAGCTCTCTGATTGGCTAAAGTTGAAAATCTCTTTTTTATCCTTATTTTTCACCTTTTGAAAAGATTTCTGCATGCTGTACATTCGCTATCTGAAAATGGTTCTTGCCTCCACGAGCATTGTTCTTCAGATTATTTACGGGATGATGGATATCTCTCTCGTCGTGGAACGAAAAGAAGACGCGAACGACGATTTGACCGAAGAGGAGCAAGAAATCAAGATGGACAACAGGAGAAACTTCACGTTTGGGCTCGGAGTAGTGGGACTATTCATTGCTCTTGTGAATTATGTTATTACTGCTTTTGAATAAAACACAATTTTTCCATCAAAAAAGGGGGATTTGACTTGAAAAGACAAAAATTAGCGCATGATTTTTTCGATTTTTTTTTCTAAAATCTGATTGGCCATCCGCTCGAATAAGCAATTCTGATTGGTTGGAAATTAAAAATAAAAAAATTGCAGAAATAATTGGATTTTTGTGTCGGAACGAGTCGATTTTTTTATATAAATGATGAATTTTTACTGTCTTTCTTTTTATTTCTGGAGTTCTTCTGGCAAAAATGAACAGTCAGATTGGATATTTAGTCAATAATTTCGGGAAGATCTCCCCCTTTCCCGTATTTAATTATATATTTTGTCACGAAATATATAAATGGCTCTATTTTGATATTTATACTACCATCTCTGCCCAAGAATCAGAAGTAAAAAGCCCGGAAAAGCTCTTCCGCCGCACCAAAACAGTTTTCATTGCAAGTTCAAGAAAATAATTAAAGCACGGATCGTGTTTGGAGTAATCTGGCAACGGGAGGATTTCTTCCGGCGGCGCAAGAAATTGATTTCATCAAAATTAATCTTTCTTTGATTAGATTGCACATTTTCGAAACAAAACAGAAACTTGCTGGAAAAAACGAATCAAACTTGATTTTCGGAAAAGTAAACTTACGGTAACAGTTGTCTTAAAAGCTCCAAAATTCTGAGCCTTTTCAAGTATCATGAACCGTGTTTTTGCATCCTGCACGTGTACTGAATTACACTCTCTCCCCTTTTACAGTATTCCCGCCTCCCGCGAACCACGAAATTGATGTTTTATGTTTCGGATTTTCAACTCTTTTAATCCACTTTGAATCTTGTCACTTATCCCTTCCCCCTTGTGACAAGGAGCACGTTTTCAATAGCGCAAATTTCATCGAAAAAAAGAGAACAGGGGACATTTTAGACTGCAGCTTTTGCGAAAATTCAAAATTGTTGAATGAGGGATTGCGGCTTTTTCGTTATTACCAGTGCGGAAATTCAACATTTTGAAGTACACGAATTTCAACATACAATTTTAAGGGGAGCACCAATGAATTCGATTTTCTTTTTTTCGACCAAAAAACAAGGCTTAGCAGCCTATGAAGGAAGCCCAACTAAGATTCTGAAGACCATAAATGAAAAGCCGCGTAGCGGCTTTTTTTATAACCGAAGCCGTAAAGCGGCTTCGCCAGTATTAAAAAAAGGAGTTATGGTTATACTGGCGAAGCCGCTTCGCGGCTTCGATTATAAAAAAGCCGCTGCGCGGCTTTTGATTTATGGTCTTCAAAACCTGAGTCAGGTTTTCTACTCTGCCAAAATAGACAGTGAATTGCTTTGAACATTTCAGAGGCCACAAATTGATTCCGTTTGTTTTCGAAAAGCACGTGCGTAGGGTCATTTCCAAGTGATTATTCGCTCTTTTCGGAAATCAAAAGTTTATAGAAATTATCGCAATTAAGCGGTTAGTAATCTCGCGGCCGCGGCAGCATAATGACACGATAAATGACTCCGAATGGGCGATAAAAAGAGAGTTTCAGAAAAAAGCTCTAAATAATCTGTTTTTCTTCTTATTCCGGGGGTTGACCTTTCGTTACTAGCTCCGGAAGCAGAAAGTAAAACAAAAAAAGCTCTGAAACGTGTCATTTTCGACTCGAGCTTTTCTGGTGAAAAATGAAGAATTGTTATAATTGCGTCTTTTTACTCTGCATAAAAGACTGATACCCTTATTCAAATAGAGCTGATTTTTCCCTGAAAAAATTAAGAAAGGTCTAATCTTTTATATTTTAAATTCAAATAAGGGTGTCACTATGTAAACTTTAGACAAAAAAGCTGCAGCGAAATAGCGATTCTGGATATCTACCCCCTTAAAATTTCGATAAATTTTGCGTCGAAATTTTCAACCAATCTGAAGCCTTGAGTCGACCGACCGGCCAATCAGCAACCGAATACCTGCCTACGCAAAATAAGTCGAAATTTTTTTGTCGTTTCTTGACATCTACCCCCTTAAAGAAATCCACTTCATAATGATTTTTTTTCTGAAAAAGTTTATCAAAGTTCATGTTCAAAATTGGTCCTCTTTTCTTTTCTTCGCCAAATGTGCTCTTGAAAGAAAAATCATTAAGCGGTTTCTTGAGTAAAGAAAAACAGCATTTTCTTGTGTCAGCAGAACATCACTTTGAGCAAGTTCTATCTCGCAAGAAAATTCGAAAATCATAATTATTAGCGAAAAAACGGTGCTGCCCACACACGTCACCAGGCAGATTGCTTATTAGAAAATAGCCCAGAATTAAAATGCTTTTGGCTAAACAGCTTTTTTTTCTCCCCCCTCGACGAATGTATAGCTACAGATTAAAGAAAACTAGATTTCAAGTTGAAATTTTTTTTGCTAAGTGATTTTTGAATGACCGACTTTTTGAAAGATTGTCTAAATATTATTATTGACAGAAAAATAAGGGAACCGCAATGATAACTTTTGGCTAGAAAATCGTGTTTAGAAGAAAATGCAGGAGCAGTTTTTTCATGTTGATGTGGCAGTTTCCTCCAGATTTGGCTGGGAATTCTCGCTCACGATGAAAAATGGGCGAGAATATCCGCTTGATTCAAGAGTTTTTAAGGGCCTCTCTGCAGCAAAAAAATGCAACAAATGCAATTTTCTTTTGAAAAATTGATTTTTGGGATTCCTGCTATTTTAATTTTAGTTTTTGATGATTTCGCTGGATAACCCATGTTTTGAGAAAAAAATACCCTGGAATCGTATTTTACGATCTTTCCCGTTTCTAAACGTAATTGGAAAACTCACGCTGGACATAATAATAAGCATAACGGGGAATGAGCTTTTGAGCTGGCTGATAAGCACCGCGAAAATCGCAGTTGGGAGATTCTAAAGAACACCCCTCAATTGATTTAAGAACTCTCTCATGCTGATGCCAGCTTTCCGGGCTCGGAAACCTGTTCAGAAAACCTGAGTCAGGGTCTGAAGAGCTTACATGAAAAGCCGCGTAGCGGCTTTTTTTTAAATAAAGCCGCGAAGCGGCTTCGTTTTTAGAAAAGCCGCTACGCGGCTTTTGATTACTGCTCTTTAGATCCTGACTCAGGTTTTCTAGGCAGCTTTAATTTTCCTTATTCTTCCCAATCAGCTGTTTCAACCCTTAGCGCTTCCAGAATTGCTTATCAATGTTTTCTTAAAAAATAATATTCAAGAAGCGGAAACAGCCGTTACATCTCAAAACTAGTATCAAGTGTATTTTCGAATGGCTTGCATCTTGCAGGGGCACTTGTAAATTCTTACAAAATTGAATAAATGGGTACTCAGAACGGAATCTTATCGCCGGTGAAGTTTCAGGAACTCTAAACGGCGGCGCAATACTATCTTATCGACGAATTATTCGCGGTCCTAAAATTTACAAAGGCTTCTAATGAGAAAACCAACTACAATTTATGATTCCAAAATTTACCATCATAAACGGTATTTGGAAAGATGAAAATTCCATTTAGAAAAAATGGTTGGGAAAAAATTTTAATCCAGCTGCCAAGTTTTTGCAAATATGCTAATACTTGCCTTCTGAGTATCTAAGAACGCAGCCTGTCTTATTTTTGACAAGATAAATATTTTTCTCCTCTGCACGGCGCTGATAAAAGCTTCTTACGAGCAAAATAAATTCAGAAAATATCAGAATGATGAAAACTTTCCTTTTTCTTTTTTTCGGATTGGCAGCGGCCCACGACGTTCCGGTTCCCGCTTGGAAGCTAGAGCGAGTCCGAGATTTGTCGAGGTCCATGTCGACGAATAATGTTGGAACCACTCTACTCCTCAATGCCCTTCAAATCGCTGATTTTAACGCTGTGCCATCATTCAAAGCGGAACAACTTGAATTTCCCGGAGCTCGAATTCTCATCCAACGCGCTGCTGACATTGGCGAAGAACTCAAAATAACCCTGGCTGAAGCTGATTTCTCCGATGAAGATTTAATTATTCAGGAAATCGAACGAGCCGGCTCGGAATTCTACGAAGCTGCTGAAGAAATGGTTTCTCAAGACGAAGGGCTTTCCCGAATGAAGCGATTCACTGGACTCGAAGTTGTTGTCGTTGGCATCGTTGCCGGTGCAGTCACATGTATCAGTACTGCCATTTTTACAGGCAGCTCATGCGTTAGCGTCAGGGACATCAATGTCAATCTCCCCGGCTAGGCAGATTTTATACAATATCTGAATCTTTATTCCTGACTTTTCCTCTATCTCTGACTGATTCAATTTCTCCTTCTGATCAATACATGTTTAAATCTCAAATCAATTTTGAAGAACGAAAATCGTTTTATTTTCCCCCGAAGAAATCCGACTCTCCTCCTCATCCCTCTAATCATCTCATTATTCCGTTAAAAATGTTATCCTTCAAGAACCAGCAAGGCCGTGGAATTCGCCTCAGTCATTCTTTGAATTATCATTTTTGAAATCAAAAATACAGACGAGTCATTTTTAAAAGAGTCGTTTTAAAGAAGTCGTTTTCAAAAGAGTCGTTTTTTAAAAAGAGTCGTTTTCAAAAGAGTCGTTTTTAAAAGAGTCGTTTTCAAAAGAGTCGTTTTCAAAAGAGTCGTTTTAAAAAAAGTCGTTTTTAAAAGAGTCGTTAAAAAATCGTTCTTTTAAAGAGTCGTTTTGAAAAAGTCATTTTAATTCTTGCTGAAAAATGAAGACTTCTTTCAGGGGTGATCGTAATTTCTCTTGTACACATAGTCTGGCTATGAAACTTATATTTTTGGAATTGTCAGATCCTCCCGAATTAGTTAAGCCTAAAAACATTTGATAAAAATGAGATTTAGGGGTGAAATTATGAAAAATGTAAAAAGAATGGCCATTTTTGGTGCATTTTCGCGAAAATGCCCCTACTTTGAGGGGATTTTTGACCAATTTTTCTGGCGAAAATTTTTCTAGTTTTCGCCGCCTGATTTTTTCAACCCTTTTCTATCCACCAGTATACTCAGATTTTCCCTATCTTATCCGGTTTTCCCGCATTTTTGGTCACGGAAATCCCGATTCTCGTCGACCCCCTTAAAATCGACAGTAACCGGATTTAAAAAATTTTATCAAAAAACGTGGTTTGTTTTCGTCTCGGATTTGCCAAGTGCTTTTTCTACTGATAACAAAAAGAGCGATAATGTGGATTTGGCAAGTTTCGGGCTTTAATTTAAAATTCCTGTGTGAATTTTGCGTGAGCTGAATATTCTAGTCTATGCAAGAGGTTCCTAAGAGCGCCGGATTCTTGCTAAATTGCAAATTGAATTTTTCCGAATTCAAATTTGGCCCGTAATAAGGGCACTTCCTACTCATGGATCAGCCTAAAAATGTCGACAGGAATTTTTTGGTTCAAGATGGCCAGACTAAGATGCGCAATAAAATCTCTCGGGTAATGTTTTTGACCAAAATCGTGACCCTCGCGCGAATAACTGTAAGTTACAGATCATAAGAGCATAAGGGGAGGTGTCTGGAACCAACAAAAATTTTGACAAATTTTGCGTAGGCGGCTACTCAGCTGCTGATTGGCTGGTTAGCCGTATCCAGGCTTCTGATTGTTTGAAAATTTCCATCAATTTTTAGGAATTTTTTGTGCAAATTTCCAACCAATCAGAAGCCTTGATTCGGCTTTCCGGCCAATCAGCAGCCTAGAAGCCACCTAAACAAAATTTGTCGAAATTTTTTCGTCAGTTCCAGACACCAACCCCGTTACAGATCCAAAGATCACCCATTCAAAGATGTGACCTTCTTTTTTTGATTCGAATCCAGATTCAAGCTTTTTCATCAAAATATCGAATAAAAAATTTTTCTTCTACGAAAATCCTATCAAATTTATTTCAAAATATTCTCCCTGGGTTTCCCCGAAGCGTTCATCAAGACAAATATTTTGCGGCATTTTAAGGATATAATTTGCGCCGCGGTTGTGTGTTGCATGTTGTCCGGCCTAACGTGGGAAATACGAAAAGGCACCACCCTTAGTCTCAATTTTGCGGGCTGGCTATTATCCTGACACTCTTCTCTCTTCTCTTATCAGTGGGAAAATTAGCGCTTGTCGCGGTCGAGAATCTCGCGAAGGATTTTGAGCAAAGAACTTTGCCGGACTTATTAAACATAAAAGATAAAATTTTGACTGTTTCTAAAGAAGTTTTCTTTTCAATTTTTAATGAGAGGAGAGTGATGTTGAGTCGGATAAAACAGGAAATTTGCTTGCCAAGCTCGAATTTGATGAAATCAGAATCAGGAGAACTTCGAATTTCTTTTGTTGAAAATATTTCTCCAGAAAACGGATCAATTTCTTCGACGATCCCCTGAAATCGTCGGGTACGACCTTAGTTTATGCCTGTTGGTAGTCTTGACTTTTGTTTTACCTATGACATTGTTCTTATTTGTCAGCTTAAGTATGAAGCTCTCGTCGCTTTTATCTTCAAGAGCAGATTGAAATTGCATCGTCCATTTTTCGCCAATGACGTTCCAGCAATCAGAGGAGAAAAACATAAGAAAAGGCTTTGAAAAGTTTTTTCTTTCAAACAAGTCATTCAAAAGCCTTTCTTGAAGTTTATACTCTGTCCACCAAGGCCAAGAAAGCGCAGAATATCATTGATATCATTCTCTTTCATTCGATCTCTTGGGCCTCCATTTCCAACTCGCCGATCATTCTCAAAATAGTGGCCTGCTCCGCCGACTGGGCCAAGTTTTTCTCCAAATTTTTAAGCTCTTTGTTTTTATTTTGTCTTGCCTTCATAAAGGCAGAAATAGGGATAATACTATAAATTACAATTTTTAATTTTCTGTATTTATTTAATAGTAAGCTGGTCATCCCTTTCCTGGTTTAGTAGATGGCCATTTATTTTCCAAATAAGTTGCTTTCTTTTTATAATTATCCCTTTCTAGTTTGAGCAAGGAAAGTTCTTTTCTCAGCTTTTTGACCTCATTTCTCTGTTCTTCGTATTTCTTTGAAAGAAAATATAGATTTGATAAAATGATAGTCTTACTTTTTGAAATCATCAAGTTCTACTTGTATATTTTTGTCTTCTGTTTCTCTGTTTTCATCCATCTTTAAAAATGAAGGAAAAAGAGCGGCTTAGATTCTCATTCAGCCCATTAATACCTGGCTAAAAGAAAACAATACGCTCGTAAATATTTTCATCTCAGATTCTCCTTCAATCATTGCTTTAGAGATACAAGTCCAAAGTGCTGTGAACTCAACCGCAAGATGAACATTTCATCATCAGAAAAAAGTATCGCGTGACATAATTTCCCATGTTCTTTCCCGTCTTTCCCATGCTCATGCTTCATCTTTTTTCTCTTGGTGAAATATGTGCTCTGGAATTTTATTAAATTCTGACTAGAAAGTTATAATTTGTCATTTTTACGTTTGGAATTTCAGAATTCTCATATCGACTGAAGGGAAGTTTAAAATTAAAATTTTTGTTTAAAAATTTAAATATTTAATGATCGTACAATTTCAATTCGCCAATTTCGGGGAAAAAGATGTATTTGGAAGAAGAGGGATAAAAATTGTATTCTGCGCCTTTTTCTCGCGAAAAAGTGATAAGTATTCATTTTTCGTCGTTTTCTTCCCCGGAAAAGTGACGCTCCACCGGGTGCCCTAACGAATATCACCTTAAATCTACGACATCATAGCTTGAAAAAGAAAAAATCAGCAAAACTTCGCCTTTTCATTAATTTTGAACAGGTTAATGAATTAGCAATAAGTCGAATGACGTGTGAAAGTTTCATCAACAAAACGAATAATTCAATCAAAACTTCATGTACCGTTTTTTTCTAGAGCCCTTCCTGTTTGAATCCTCAACACGAAGAACACGATTTGAGACTCATCCAAGTTCCTGTTTGTTCTCGTCATTTTTCTTCTTCCGAGAAAAACCAAAGCAAGAGGCTTTTTAACCCCTCACCGCTAGGATAGTATTTGTTGTGTCAAGGAAAAAATTGAGCTGTGAAAGGTGTCGCCCATTAAATGGAGTAAAGAGGTGTTTTGTAAACTGGCACTTTCGTTTGCCATTACGGGGAATCTGGTTCGATGAAGAGGGAAAAATCCGGTTCAGGATGGCGCTGAAGTTGATGCAGGTTGTTTTGCTGAGATAGCGGCTCTGCAAGGGTTCATGCAATTGACAGCTTTTTTGTGGAGCCGAGAATTTCACCAACAAATTTTGCTCAAAAAAGAATGCTAAAAACCTGAGTCAAGGTCTGAAAGATGATACCGACAAAAATATTGACAATTTTCGCGTGGAAATTTTCTACCAATCAGAAGCCTGGATTTGGCTTACCGGCCAATCAGCAGCAGGATAGCCGCCCACGCAAAATTTATCGATTTTTTGTCGATTTCTCAATCTTTAGACCCTGACTCAGGTTTTAAAAACAGGTTTTTGAGCCAAGAAAAAATCTTTTGTCTCAAAAGTTTATTTAAAAGAACTCTTATTTGAGCCGAATAATAAGTCGCAATACGCGTGGCCATGTAAAATGACGCCAAAAGAACAAGCAAATTGGGTGGATAATTTTCCGCAGACTCAGAATTGAGAATGGCGATTGTTGTTTTGGGCACTTGAGCATGTGGAAATTCGATGCGCTCCGGGTTTATGCGGATGCGTTTTCTTGCGACTCTTTCAGAATGTTTCCTAGGCAGAGAGATAACAAACGGATCAGGATACTGATGGCCACTCGGAAATCAGACTCTTCACGTTGCCATAACCCCTTTCTTACGAGGAAAGATTTCGGGGGTCCTTATGAAATCCGAGGAATAAAGAAAAGACCGAAAAATACTTTTGACAGTTGAAAAATAAAATCAATATCCATATTATAATATATAATTATAATTAATAAAATAATAAATTTATAAAATAATAATTAATAAAAAATAATTCCATATTAATCAAAAATAATATGGATTTCGAGCCAAAAATCATCGGAAAAACTTTCTTGTTCTTTGAAAATGGAAAAATAATTCGATGTAATTTTGAGTCGATTACGGGCAAATTGTCATTTCCTGTTATGAAATAATAATCTCCGGAAAAAATGGCAACAGGAAATCGTTTGTCATGTTGCAACTAGCAAGATGAAGGATTCATGACGTACTTGTACGCTGCCCAATCAACGAAGATGCATATAACGAGGAAACCAAAAGAACACCAAAAGAAGTGATATTTTTCGGAGCCAATAAAATTGCTGCATTTGGCCTACCGGCCAATCAAAACCCATTCCATCAAAGCCGTTCCTTTGGTGTTTGATACTTTTTTGCTTGCTCGTTTGGGGTCTCGTCCTATCTGAATTGTTCTTTATCTTTGTTAAGGGTGTCAACATCGATTGAGTGAGGGTATCTCTCGTGAGTCGAACAATTAAAATCTCGTTTTACAGTTAACGCAGGTTCCAAAAACAAAAAAGAAGACACAAAAACGTGCCACAATCGATGTTGACACCCTTAACAAAGATAAACAACAATTCAGATAGGACGAGACACCAAACGAGCAAGCAAAAAAGTATCAAACACCAAAGGAACTGATTTGATGGAATGGGTTTTGATTGGCCGGTAGGCCAAATGCAGCAATTTTATTGGCTCCGAAAAATATCACTTCCTTATGTGTATGATACTTTCTTACTTCCTCCTTTGGTGTCTCGTTCTTTCTTAATTATTTTTTATCTTGGTTAGATTGGAAAAAAAACTTCCTGTTTCTTGGCTCGGCAACCTGTGAAAAAAACCTGAGTCAGGTCTTTTGCTCAGGTTGACTGACTCAGGTTTTCTACACAGGTTGCCGAGCCGAAGCCTTATCCTTTATTTCGGGGATATTTGAAAAAGCAGAAATAGTGTCAGAAATGGAAGAATTTCCGCCTTCCAAATAACAATTCCTCCATCTTTTTTTCTAGTATTATTCGAAAAAGACTTGCATCTACGCGTGCTGATCGAATTATCCTCTCCCGAATACCAAAAATATACAACACTACGAAATCGTCTTCTGGTGCTAATAACAAATAAACCCGTCCCAAGTCAAAATAATCTTTATTTATTATTGTCAGCATTCCAGTTTTTTTTCATCAATTCTGTCGTAAGAGATTTGGCGCAAGAATTGATCCCGTGACCTTTTTGGCCAGTTTTTCTGAGAGAGCAAAGAATGGACGATTTGATTTGTTTTCGTTGTTTTTTGGTAAACAAGTGGCCATTTCGGGGAATAAAAATGGGTGGAACAGGACCTTCGCGGCAGGTCCGCTGTTTTTGACCAGTTTTAACGAGCGCGTGAGTGAAGCGAACTCCAACCACCTGATTGCCATAAAGACTTATATAAGAAAAGCGACGGTCCCAATTTGATTTCTGAAGAAAACTAAAGAAAGAGAGCGAAAAAAAGATGACCATTGGTAAGAAAATGATGATTTTTTGGTAACCGGTGCAAATAATTCGTTAGAACGAATAATTCGTTTTCCTTACGAATAATTCGTTACATACCGAATAATTCGTTGTTTCCAACGAATAATTCGTTTTTTTAAAACGAATAATTCGTTTGTTTTTGTTTTCAAGCCTAACCCTCACCCTAACCCATAAACCTAACCCTAACCCTAACCTAGCATAACTACTACCCAACTACATAAATCAGGGTATATATGCGCTCCGCGCCTGATTACAGAGATAAATAAAGAGCTGTCTTTCTTTCAGCCGCACCTTTAGTCAGTTCTTTATGAAAAATTGAGTTGTGAACCAAGCGGGAGAACCGCCTTTCAAAACGAATAATTCTGTAACCCTAACGAATTATTCGGTAACCCTAACGAATTATTCGTTTTAAACGAATTATTTTTACGAAAAATAGCTGTTTTCCCTTGAAAATAATTCGTTAGGGCAACGAATAATTCGTTGCAACGAATTATTTTCACCGGCGACGGATTTTTTCAGCGAAAGGTGGAATTTCAAGGGGTTTTTTTTTCAAAATGACATTATGTACAGATACCCTTAAGGTTTTGACTTAGATTTTAGTTTTAATAATTAAAGATAAATAATAATAATAAAATTTAAAATAGTTTTTGATGAACTTTTTTTTGAAATTTATATATTTCAAAACGGGCTTAAAAATGAACTAAAACTTAAGGGTATCACTGTAATTAATCAATGTTACTCAATTTTTTGCAAATAACTTGAAAATAATTTTTATTTTATTGCAGATTTTAGCATCATTTTCGAGAAGAGAAAGCTTATGTGAACTAGCGCGCTAGAAAATAGCAATGATTAGTTTTGTTTGACCCTTATCTTTTAGAATTCTTGTCGGCGACGAGACGCACTTGCGACGCGCTGCAAATTACACAAAAGGGTTCTTCCGGCGCCGCAGCTAAAGAAAGAGAAGAAGCATTCATGACGACGAGTTTTGAGAAGATCGAATATCTTCGGAATATTCATCCGACTCTTGGCTGCTCGATTTAAAAACTGCAGAAAAAAATTCCTGCTTTTTTGATAAGCAATAAATTCGAATAATTTCAAAATTGACACCCTTTACTTCGGTCTGATAAAATAATTGTTATTTTATAAGGTTTAAATTATATAAATTTTAATTCATTGATAATTCTCCGACCCCAAATTAAAAACGAAAAACCATCACTCCCTCCTCTCATCCTGCAAAAACCAAGCTCAGTAGCGCGATCCAGATCTGAGCGCAAAGGAGTGCGAGCGCCCTCTGAGCGACGCGCGATAATGCGCAAAACGCAAAATGAGAGGAAAAAACTTTGCATGATTTTTTCTACGCCTTGTTTTAAATATATTTCTTTGAGAGAGATTTTCACACAAGAGATTACCGAAAAATAAGAAAATTTGATTATCTGTAAGTTATCAATAAAAAAAATATTTATCCTAAAATTTTTAAAAAATATTTTTTTTTTCAATTTTATGATTTTTTATCATACAAAATATTAAATTTTTATTTTAAAAGAATTGAAAATAATTTGTTCGCAAAATAAATTCGAGCATGAATAGTCATTTCGGTATTTTAGAAATAAGAAAGGTCAAATTTGTTCATTAAAAAATTTCTAAAAATTGCCCTCTCGTCAATTTTCGTGAGGCGCTCGTTCCGAAAATTTTAGAAACGCCGATTCTTGTCGAGCATTGAGCGAGTGCGTTTTCGCTAAAATAATTCTAGAGAGAGAGAGAGAGAGAGAATTTTGCGTTTGTCCAACTTGGCAAAACATGGAACTGTCTAACACGGAATAATCTCGCTAAATATTTGGATCAAGAAGGCGCAACAGGCTGAGATTACGTCAATTATCGGCTTTAATTTTTCGACTTCACGGATTTTTTTCTTAATAGGGACTTTTATCGATAAAAGGAAATAATGGCAGTTTTTAGCAAGAAGATGTCGTAGATTAAAGATGCTTTATTTATCTAAAAAATAGCTTCAAAAGGTCGAGTTATGTAAGCTTGGTATGTAAACGGGTTTAATGAACGGCTTCAAAAATATTCGAGCATAACTCAGGGCAGCTTTTAGTCGTTCCTCGTAGGATTTTTTTGGTTTTTTTTTCATTTTTATTATTTTAATTTGAATGGACGCTAGGGTTATTCTTGGTGGGTATTATTATTGTATTATTTACAGTCTGCCATTAGATTCACAGTTCCCATAACAATGTTTATCAAACTAAAAACACTAAGAAAGTATTCGATAATTAAGGCTTTCAAAACACATTATTTCGGATAAATTAATTGTTATTTAATTCTGTTGGATGCAAATATTCTCCAAAAGATAGTGTTTTTTGATAATAGAGGTCCTTTATATGATGATGGTACTTTGAATGAGGTAATCATTTGAATCAATGTCACTCCTTATTTGTCAACCAAATCCTTAGTCTTCCCCTCTTCCATACCGTTTTTCGGGTAATATGATCAAGCCACATTTCGCCCTTTTTTATTTCAAAATTTTATAGATATCAAATTATTTTAAGTAAAAATTGTCAAATTTTGTGAAAAAGGACCATTTTAAGGACAACCCCCACCTCCGTCTTTTTTCAAAAATTAATTTTCGGATTCTAAAAATTTTCAATCCGGAAATCGTTCTACAGGTCAAGAAACGATTTTGAGGCTCGGTTTTTGGGCGTTTATCTCGACCCTTTTACCCTTAAAATTGACTTTGAAAATTGGACTTTTCGCCGAGTTAATGAAGCAAGTTTAACCTGAGGACGCATTATCAACCAAAAATATGGTGTTTTAAAAATTCCCATTTTTCGAAGGAAAAAGCTGACGGTGGGGGGTCCTTAAGCGTCAAATATTCGAAATTGAGTTCAATTGAATTAACCCGCTACTTAGCCCAAATAAGCCACGGAAATTAATACTTTATTTAACACTCTAAAAATCCTAACTGTTTTATATTCAGCTCTCCACCTGTTCTCTGCAAAAAATGAATCTGTGCTCAATTCTTCGGCAGCTGCATCGGCTCGTCTTAAATGATTGAATTTAACCGTCCTTTTTGTTTAGAAGCTGATAACGCGCGCTGTTATTATCGATTAAACTCGGCGGGAGACCAAAATTTTCGCCGACTATTTTGAAGATCTAAAATTTTTGAAACGAATTCGAGTGACTCTCGAATCGGACTTGAATTTTGTTTTTGTAAGAATTTCTTTTCTAAAAAATGATTAAATAATTTGAACAATTTTATTGAAAATGATGATTTCGAAAAACTGCTGATTTTGCTTCTTCGTGGATTTTTTCGACACAAAAGAGTAGGCCCTTATTTTTTGAGAAATAATTTTTAAGATAAAAAGGGCGAGTTTTGAGCTAAAAAATAGGAACGGTAAAAATTTTCCTCTTTTTGATTTTTATTTTGACAATGATTTTTGAGACGAAAATGCATTGGGATGAGTCATTTTTAAAATTGTCAAAAATAAAAATGATTTTTTTACCCACAAAGAAGGGTGTTGAAATTGACTTTGAATTAATTTTTTATTGATTTTTTTATATTTTTTTTTATGAAAATTAAATATATAAATTTCATTTTTGCATCCGTCAAAGGACTGGATCATCAATTATTTCTAAATAATTTTAATTATAAATAATAATTATATTTTAAATAATTTATTTTTAAATAATTTTTAAATTTTTAATTTTTAATTTATTAAAAAAAAATTTGGAATTTTTTTGATGAAACCATAAAGGAAACGTGATTAAATTTTCTATTTCTAAAATTGCAAAATATGCATTTCGCGAAACTCTGCATTTTGCAATGTCTAAATAACAAATTCTGTTTTCGGATTTTGAGTTATTTTTCTTCAAATCCGGAATGTAGAATTTTTTACGTCAGACGTTCTCCGGCGGACGCATAATCCAGATTTGGTTTCAACTAATCACCTCCTGTCTAAATATATCATTTTTTTGCTTTTAAAATTTTTTTGATGATAAAAAAGAGAAAGAGGAAAATTTGTATTGAAACCATTGTGGCCTAAGTCATGGATTTAAAAATTAATTTTTATAATAAAATATCATTTTTATAAAATTAAAATGAATAATTCTTAAATAATTTATAAAATAATTAATTCTACGAAAAATATAAAAATCGATTTTTTATATTTAAATTATCAAATATTTAATTGTTTCTTTTTATAATTATCTATTTAATTTTTTGATAGAAAATTATTGTTTTTGATGAAAAAGCAGATTTTTGAATCCTTCCATTCTGAGTATGTATCGGTTGAGTAATATTTCATTATATAAAAACGATCAAGCTAGCCAGAACCCCTTATTTCGAATCCGTCCGTTTTCTACTTATTGCATTTAAATTGCCAGATTTCGCAAATTTCAAAATTTTGGACATCAGAAAAAATGACTTTCAATTTTCGACTTTTTAGAAAATCAACCTTTTTTCTTGAAATTTATTGATAAATAATTCGGACGAAAAGGGCCTTATAATAAGCCTTAATTATTGAAAATCGCGACTTCGAAAAGTTAAGACTTTGAAATCAGGGGTTCTTAGCTGCTGATCTTTGATGATATAAGTTTATATGAAAAACGATCGGGCACAACCTGATCCGCGATCTGATGAGAATCAAGTCTAATTGAAATCTTTTGAAGGATAATCGGCGCGGTTCTAAAAGATAAATAGTAATTTGATTTTTCCATTGCCGTTTTTTGCAATGTGAGTTTCAAAATTATTGAAGAAAAAATTCCCTTTTGAACCGTTTTGAAAGACATTTAATCATCACAACCAGGCTGGTGTACACACACGTTGGAAACTTAACCCGCTGACAGGTTTGGGCCGAACAGGGCCACGTGACTCCATCTGGACTCTTCGCGCAAAAAAGCACTTCGCCACTAACGCCCTTAATCTTTTCTTCTCACTAACTCTCTTTTAAGCCCTCTTTCGCTTTCTTTCGAAACAGCAGGAACGATGTGTATACCCTTAATGCATCCCTCTATCCATCTCCATCGCGACCGCCCAATCAAAACGCGCCCCTCCCTCGTTCAACCAATCAGAAGCCCGAAAATCGACAAGAATGAAGGACATAGAACAGGAACCCCTCCAGGCCCAAAACAAAATTTTGAAATCGAAAATTCCAAATTATTAGAAAAGGGGAAACGAAGAGCGTTTTGAAAGATATGGACGTGACGAAAAAGAAGGATGAGACGATGATGGTAATAACGAGGGAGGAGAAGAACGATGATTCGGATTCTGGACTTGATAGCTGCTCAATTGGTAAGTCCAATGCAAAAGGGGAAAGCTGAAAACTTAAGGATACCCCGTCGAATTGTCAAAATTTTCAAACAGCGTTTTCGGCCTCTATACCCTTAAAAGTCCGGAAGATTTTCTTATCAAAATGTAGCTAGGGAAGAGTTCTAGAGTAAAAATGAGTTAACTTATTGATACCCTTAAGTAATCACTGTCAAATCGTCAAAATAAGGTTTCAAACAGTGATTTTGCACAGATACCCTTAAAAATTTAGAAGAAAAATTGACGATTGTTTTTTTGAAAAAGCCTCCTGAAACCGCTGTGCAGTATTTTTGTGATGTGGGTTCTTTGAATATCGTAAAAAGCGGGTCGGGCGCGGATGGAACCGCATGATGTAAAATTTTATTAAACAAATCATATCAACTACTTTTTTCTCAAGCTGCTCTGCGGAATTTTCCTGTTTTACAAATTTTCCCGTTTCGAAAAAGTTGAATGTTGAGCAAATTTTCTAAAAATAAATTCATTGCGCTAAAAATTTTCAATCAGAAAAAAATGGTTAAAGTGGAAACAAAGGTCGGTGAGTTCCACCCTTCCGGTCGTCACGTGGTCTCTCCACACGGATATCCCTCAAGCCGACATTTTGGTATTAAATCGCGGATTTTGAACCTCAACCCGCGTCGGGCTGATGGATTACCACGTATGGAAAGACAGTGATGACAAATTCTGTGGCCAACGATTTTCGGGATTAAAAAAACCTAAAAAAATATTTTTTTCTAATTTTTCTTTTCAGACTCCCAGAGAAATTCCTCGGAAGAATCATCGCCGGCTCAGGAAAAGGTCGGAATAAAAATAATTTTCGCAAAAAAATCGCAAAAAAATTTCGCAGAAAAATTGCAAAAAAAAATTCGCAAGAAAAACTTTGGTCAAAAAATTTCGCGGAAAAAATTTCGTTAAAAAAATTTCGCAAAAAAATTCCGCAAAAAATTCGCAAAAATATTTCGCAAAAAATTAACCTTGATAAGTCACCGAAGCTGTCCGAAAAGAAAGAAGTGCTCACACAAGCGCCCGTGAAACTAATCAAGCAAAGTGTGAAACTTGAAGAAATCAGGAGCACGTGGACTGGACGACGGCGACGGGTCCCACGCCTCGGCGTCTCCGCCCTAAGTTCTAAGCCAAAGATGGGCGCTGAGAATTTTTCAAACAAAAAATTATTTCATATTTCTTCCAAAGAAAAGCAGTACAAGTCTAATTGAACGTAAATCTCTCAAGAACATAAATTCGCAAGATACGTAAGTCGGAAAGAACGATAAGCGCTCCCTCGAAATCGAAAAACCGCGAATAGAGAGTTGACCAAAACAGGGGCCAGATAGTTGCGGTATCAACACGCTCAAAATTCCTCCTTTCAGTTTCCGATACGTAGCATCCCAGATGCAGAATTTATTTATAAATTAACATGAGCAAGAGAAAAATTTCACGAAAAAATCATTTTTGAAAGAAAAAATCAGAAATTTTTTTTGGAGAAAAAAATGCTTAGAGAATTTTTTTGAGAAAAAAATTTTGAGAATTTTTTTGAGAAAAAATATTTTGAGAATTATTTTTCAGAAAAAAGATATTTGAGAAAAATATTTACATAAAAAAGCGCGGCTTTTCAATCATTTTTTTCAAAAGCCGCAAAATCTTCCTATTTGCAAGAGTCACTTTTTCCTCGGAAATAGGAGAACTGAGGTTGAACCGTTTAGCACTCGGAAAAGTGATAAGATCTTGAGCTCCAAGCGAAACACTAGAATCTGGACACTTACCGCTTCTTAGGCCAGATAACTGCGGATTAGACCTTCTGAAGCGCGGGAAAAAAGCTGGCGCAAAAAACGAGGAGATACCACTTTCTTTAAAATACTCTTTTTATGTTGCTAAAACGGAATTATCTCTCAGCCCCTGGTAGACTATCACCGCGCTGCGGGAAGCCACCCAGCTGAGTTGTGTCGCCTGCTCTGGGCCGCTCATTAGAAGTTATGAGTTTGAAAAATGAAAAATGAAAGACCAATTTGCTCTTTGAATTTTCACGGGATTTTTCTCAAACTCGGAAAAAGACAGCCACTGATAAAGACGAATGGAATACTCTTCCTGAAAACGCGGGAGAAAGAAGAATTGAGGCAAAGAGGAAAGCCTTATCAAGATGTCAAGGATTGCGCAATGACAAGGTCGAATGTCGTGGCTGATTGGACGCTTGATCTTAAAGATCATCAGGTAAAATTTGAATTAGCATCTTGACGCCCATATTTTGGGCAGAAAAAAATTTCGACAACTTTTGCGTGGAAATTTTTAGCCAACCAGAAGCCTGGATTCGGCGAACCGGCCAATAAGGAGCCGAGTAGCCGCCTACGAAAAATTTGTCGAAATTTTTTTGTCGGTTCAAGCCACCACCCCCTTATTTTCTTTTTTAGGACTATTGCGATCAGGAAATCGAATCAAATTTACACAAAAAACTCCAACTCCAAAACTCGAAAATCGTTTCAGAAGATTCGCTCTCGACTTCTGGAATCTCCGAAATCTCATCGAGCTCGAACCAGAATTCCGACTCAAATTCCTCGAGCAGCTCTTTTTCAAAAAGCGATTCTTCGCGCGCCTCGACAAGATTTCAAAAAGTCGCTGAAAAAGTCAACTTTTCGGAAAAATTGAAAAAGATGAAGCAAAAGTTTTCGAAGCAATCCTCGCCGAAAAATCCGTTTGAAATCAAGGAGGACTTTACTCCACCGCCAAGCGCTGCGCCAAAGCCCCAGCTGCCAATCAAAAAGGAGGAGAATAAAGAAGGATTGAAGCTTTCTGTAGGGCAACAGCAATCCAAAATTTTGGTAATTTTTTCCCAAAAGCCATTTTTAGCAATTTTTCTAGCGACTTCATTGCGAACAATGCGTTTTAAAAGACAAGCCGCAGGACTTCCAAAGCGTTCTTTTCGTTTGTCAACTGTGAATATTTCCATGAGACGTTTTTTGAAAAACAATTTCTGTAAATAAACATTTCTGTGCATTATAAACTCTGAATTTAGCGGCCCAAATCTGTCTGATATTAGCAAATTGTGGTCAAAGTTCGAATTTTTAATCGCGGGTTATGTTTATTTGCAAGGGCAAAATAGGGCAAATTATGTAATTTTAGCAAGAAAAATCACGAAAAAGAGCCCAAAAATGCAATTTTACGATAAAATTTGGGTCGAAAAACGCGAAAAAATTGCGATTTTTTGAGCTTCATTTTGAATTTTTTTTTCCTTTTCGCCATTTTTTCCCGGGGAAAAATCTAAGGTGTGGCCAGTCATTGCAAATCTAAGCAAATTTGCTCTTTTCGTTGCATAACTTCGACAAATACTGATGTTCCTCGTGAGAACTTTGTTTGTCAGAAGAGAAAAATACCATTGAATAATCCGCGTAAATTTCGAAATGGTCAATTTTCTACCGACTTTTCTCTTTTTCATCGAAGCTTATCATACTTTTGCTCACTCGTTGATCCTTTTTGGAGTGAGGACGATTCCGCTGAAAGATTTGAATAATGTCGGGTAAGAGCTTTTATCCAAGCCGCCTTTTCCTATCTCCAACCAAGAAATTTGTAGTTTATACTTCCTTATCGATGCTCTTTCGGTCCTCGCCTCGTATCTCTTCCACGGCCGATTCACCTACATCGTCCTTTTCCAGCAGATTCAACACTACTACTACGTCCTTACCTGGAACAAAAGCTACTGGTCCAAACGAGTCGCCTACTGGGTATGACTTTTATTCTTTCAAACCACTCTTTATTCATCTAGAGCTCGCTGGACTGGCATATTAATGGAGGAAAAAGCCGGGCAATGGAATGGATTGGCACTTTTTACGATGTTTCTACTCATGTCTTGATGATGTACGCCCTAAGCGAGGTAGAAATCAACGAAGATATCTTCGAATTCATACTTTTCAGTACATTGGCACGATTGACTACTTGATCGCTTTCCTACTTTTCATGGCTGGATCAAAAGCTGTCCTTTTCAATTCAAAGTAAAACGCAAAAAATTGACATAAAATGGACCTGAAATTCTAGATTTGCCTGGTCCTCGCCTTCAAATCCGCCAAACTGGGTCAAAAAACGGGCTACCGAGACAGATGTCTACTAAAGTTTAGACAAAACGATTATTTCTTTTGCTGGCTGATAAAAAAGACCCTTATTTTTGAAAACGGTCCTGTCAATAAAAAATATTATTCAGAAATTCATAACGCGCATAGTTTCAAAAGGGTTGAAGCGTCATGCCCTCGGGGCGATCTTCGATTCTTGAATCACCGAGTTTTTTTTTTCTTCAGCGCAGAAAATTTAAACACTGAGAAGCGAAAAAAATGTTTTGAGAAAAAGAATAGAGAGCGTTAAATAAAAGAAAATGAAGCTTCTCGTGGGATTTTTACAGTCGGGCACTGTAATTGCCCAGCTTCAGCGAGGGCCTGAACAAGGTAAGGAAGAAATTGAAAGATGAGTTCTTCAATTTGGTTTTTCAGCTATTCTGGCTTCTTCGGAGGAGATCGCAAAAAGAGAAGATTGGAAGCTGGATCCGTTGGTCCAAGTTCGTTGGGATTTCGGCGACTGCGGAAAAACAGGGATGAATGGCCCGACGGTTGAAGAATGCAACGAGTACTACTTCGACAGTAATCTTGAGGGAAGTGTCCGAGTCGAAGAAGGCGTTCAACAGTGGGTCGTCCCTGCCGATGGTTTGTATCTCGTGACAGCTGGTGGACCCGCAGGATCATCAGTCTCCGCCGGTGGTCGAGGAAGAGGAGCCATTCTCGAAGGCAATTTTCATCTTATGAAGGGAGAGATCATCGACATCGTCGTCGGCCAAATCACCGACTACAACCTCAGCGCCGACCCGAATTCTCGCCGGGGTCTTGGCGGCTCTGGCGGAACCTTCGTCGTAAGAAACCAGGATAACAAAATTCTCATGGCAGCTGGTGGCGGTGGAGGCGGCGCGGGAAGGAAAGCTAATGTCGGTCTCACGAGAAATGTCAACGACGCGACTGAGTATCCATACGGGCAAAATGCCTCCATCCCGCTTTCTGGAAAAGGAGGAAGGGATGATCTCGGCGTAGGCGGACAAGGAGGACTGGGCGGCTCGTACGGACCAAGTATCATCGGTTTCGACGGGACACGCAAATTCGGTGGCGGTGGCGGCGCTGGTTTCGGCAATATGACCGGCGGAACTGAAGATGGCGGCGGAGCAGCACATCCGTCCGAGCTTGGAATCGATTCTAGAGGCGCAATAAATTTTCTGAGCGTAAATAGAGGAATGAACTCAAAGGGCACAGGTGGATTCATTCAATTCAAACCAAAAGGCTCGAGATTACTAATAACCAACAATGGTGGCTTTGGGGGCGGTGGGTATGGCAGCGAAGATGGCGGTGCTGGCGGCGGGGGAGGATATTCGGGTGGCGCTGGTGGTCCGCCAGATGGATATTCTGGCGGTGGAGGAAGTTTGAACAACGGGCTGAGGCAACGAAATGATCGGCTTAACGATGGCAGGGGGTTCGTAACAATCTCCTTTATCGGAAAACAATGCTGCGGCCCTCGAGATGTCTATGTAGCCATGGCTTTTATCGCTGGAATTCTTGCTAAACTTCTTGTCACGTATTTTGCTTACTGGGCCTGGAGAACTGCGAAACGAATGCACACCTCTTACGTCATCATCAACCACCTGAAAGAGCTCAGACGAGAAAACCAAAAGCTAGACGCTGATGAAACTCTTCTCATCGGCAGAATTCTCGAGCAAGAAGAAGATTTGAAGAGCCGAATAGGCGCGAGCCGCCCAGATTTGAGAAGGCGTCTTTCAGGAAGAAAACGAACCCATTACGACTCTGAGAGCTACACAACTACGGATCAGACGAGCAATCAATATACAGATAGATCGAGGACTGTAATGTCTGCGTCGCAATCTGAATCCGGAACTGTGATCACAGGTGATTGATAGAGAACTATTTATGATGATATCACTCGAAAAATTTCCGAGTCGAAATCTGATTTTTATTCAAAATTCTAGCGCGCCGATTGTCATCAGAGTCAGACAGCTCAGCTTCAACAGTTGTCAAGCAGCCAGTAACACAATCCATGGCAGCGTCTCAGGTTATTATGAAAACATTTCATTTTTCCTCATTTTTGATCATTTTTCTAGGCGTTCACAAATGTGACTCAAATGTCAAAAATCTCCAACCCGGGCAAAACTGAGGCAGATTCGGTCCTTGGTGGCGCAACTTTCAAATCTAGGTCGAAATTGGATGGAGTAAACAAATCTACTCGCTCTGGAATCTATGTAAGTTTGTTCTTGCAGTATTTTTTCTTACAGTAAATCTAGTCAACTATCGGAAGAAACGCAGTGATGCCAGAAGAAGACGAAGAATTCAGCGATGAAGATGAAAACATTGAAAATGACGAAGAAGAAGACGAGCTTTCTGAACGATCTTCTCCAATCAAATCTCTTGCAAAGTCAAACATGAGCTTGGCGAAATCGCAACGAAGCGCTGCTTCTGGCTTCCAGAGCCGACTCAGTAGACCTGGAACGACAATTGTTTCTGCAGCGAGATCTGCTCGATCCGTCGCGACTTCAGAAGCGCCGCACTCAAGTCGGGCGAGAACTCCTGCGCCAATGGATGAGTCGATCGGAAGATCTTATGGAAACTCAATTTCAAAGGTAGAAAATTATTTTACCACTAGAATCTGAAACGAAAAACTCAAGAATTTTATGCTTGAATCAAAAATTAAAAACATTTTTGTAGATTTTTAAATCTCTGTCCGAGCTGAGCTCCGAATTTATTGACCCGAAAAAGTCAAAAGATCGGCGAGTGAGCTTTTTGGACTTGACATCCACAAGCGCGAGTTCGAGCTCGTATTCCACCTCAATTTCGCCCCGCGTCATTTCTGATAGCATTTCCGATTCATCTCGGACAACGTTGGTATTGCATGATTGAAAACTTTGAAAACTTTGTGTTTTCGATTTTTTTTTTCATTTGCCTTTTTTCAAATGAGATTTTTTTCGGCATTTTTTCGAGATAAGGGGCGCTTATCTTTTTTCTTTCGCAATATATTTTTATTTTCTTATTTAAACCAAAATATATTGTTTGAAAATACCATTTTTCAGGAGCTCGATTTATCCATGAGCAAGAGTCAAATGACCCTGACAGAAGACGATCCCTCAGGTAAGACAAATATTGAGTCCGCGAACTTAAAATTTTCAGTCTCACAACTATCGATTTCCGAGTCGCAGTATTCAAGAGCATATCAATCGGGGAGCGAGGAGGATGGTTCGTACTCTGAATCCTACCGCAGCCAAAGTGAATATACTGAGAACAGCCATTACCGCGTCTAATCTTTTCTGTCCACCTATGCCTTCAAAAACACTCCATTCTCACTAACATACCGTGGTTTTCCATTTTAAGAGCGTTTTTTGGATGACAGGCCTCGCTCAAATCGCTCTTAGATTGGAAATTTTTCAATCAAGGTAGGATGACAGTGGGATTTTCAATTTTTCCGTTTGACAAATTCTAAATATCGCTCGGTCATTTTCAATCCTGTGACAACCTTGTGTTCTGCAATTACAAAAAAAAAAAAGATCCGATGTTTTCTTGACGATTTCATCGTCGATCATGATCATCTGAACATCAAGGAGGAAGATCTAGTGAACAAAGCGAACGAAATCTTCATGAACATGAATCCAGCAATCTTCAAGCGCTCTTGGATCAATACTGGGCTGATCAAGGAGGAAGAATTCGAAGGAGCTGTTGAAGATTTTGAGGACTTGGATGTTTTGGAAAGTGTGCTGGAGAAAGAAGACGAGGAAGAGCTGGTCGAGCATTTTCTGGCGCTTCAAATCGATGAAACACGAGTCGCAACCCCGATGGAGATTGAAAAGGAACCTCAAGTTCAAGTGATAGAGAGTGCCGACACTGCGAAGCCTTCGACTTCAAAATGGCCAGAAAAGCAGTCGAGGATTACAAAATTTTTTAATAAATGATTCACTGTAAGTCTGAAAATTTTTTGATTTTTAATAAAAATCATAAAAAACGCTCCTAAACTGGAATTTCGGCAGATGACAACATTTTCAAAATATACGCAAAAACGCTCTTAAAGTGGGCGCTCTTAAAATGGAAAACCACGGTATTCTTTCAAATATAAAAAGAAACAAAAAAAATTAATAAATTTTTTTTTAAAAGTTCATTTTGGATCGCATTAGAAATCGTTTTTCTGGACATAATCTTACAAGAAAACATATCTGGCTGTGGAAAGGCAGCACTTTTCTTTGAGATTTGTTTAGACGAGCTAATCAAATTAATCCGTATTCGTTTTCGCGGCGTAACTCGCCGAGGATAAACCTATCACGAAAATTTTCTCTTCTATTTTTTTCTCAAAACCGAATCAGAACGAAAGAAGCCGGGCTAGCTTTCGTTCGAAATGAGAAAATTTCTCTTTTCCTTTTTTGCTGCGGGTTTCGCAGAACAGGAACTACCGGTTCCCCCGACAAGAGCTCCCCGTGACTGGCACAATGGTCCTCACGGCGATTTGATTTTGACCGATTGGCAGAAAGAGATTCTAGAGAACAGCGGCTTCGACACTTCTACTTACAATGTTGACCCGAATGTGCCCACGCCAAAGGGTCTTCAAGAAGAGGCGTATTTCAATAAATGGAATGTTTTGAACGCGGCGGGCAAAATTGTCGTTCCTTACTTTTTTCACGAAACGGTAACTGAGAGCTTCCGGCAGCAGATCCACGATGAACTTGTCGATTTTACCAACTCGCTTGGCTGCATCGAAATGGTCCACGATCCGGACCTGACGTACGCGAATGGAGTCTACGTCATCGGCGAAACTTCAAACAAAGAAGATGGTTCAGAAGGATCCGGCTGCTGGTCCTACGTTGGCCGAGCTCCAGGAGGATATAATGGATACGGACACCTTATCAATCCGGGCTGGCAAGCGCTAAGATTGCCTGATTGGTGCATCCAACAAGGCGGTGTCCATCACGAATTTCTCCATGCTCTTGGTTTGCTTCACGAACAAGACCGACCAGATTTCGAGGAGCATTTCGAGCCACATGCTGATGGTGGAGAACTTACGGGCACTGGAAAATGGTTCGATACTGGACATGTTCTCGAACCAAGCTCGAATTTGATGTATTCAGGTTAGTTTTTCTCAGATTTGAAAAAAAAAAAATTTTTCAAAACGTCTTCAGGCTTCACCCTCAAAAACGGTGGATCATACTCTTCCCATGATCTATTAACCACGACGGATGCTATCCAAGTCTGGAAGCAATACTGCGAAGCGAATTTCCCTCAATTTCCTCTTCCCGCTATGACCACCTGCCCTTCGCCAGACGTTGTCGGCGCCATTCGACCAGTTTTCCACCATCGATTGTGCGATAGTTTCAATAACTGTCTCGGAGGCGAGGATGAAGGAAGCGAGATTGTGAGATGCGAAACTGACTTGAATGAAAATGGATGCTGCGCGTCCATCTATTCAAGTCTCTTTGGACAGACTTGTGTGTCGAATGGACTTGTCAACGATAAGCAGAGCTATCTCTGCCCGAATGGTCATTCACTCAGATGGAGCACAAGCGGCGGTTGGACATATTAGTGAGTTAGAATTTCAAGCAGTAAAGATATTGATTTGTTTTTTTAGTTCCACCGAAACAGGCTTTAGCCGCTACTCATACTCAGGAATCTCTTTTGGCGACACATCAGGAACTTGCGTTCATTCGGAAGTTCTAGAGGCTACTTTTGTTTGGCAATTGAACAATATGCAGTTGAGCTGCCTTAGGAACGGCGAAAAAACACTGCTGCCGTGCGCAAACAGCACATGCAATTTTGAAGTGGCAACCTGCGAGAACAATGCCGAAGAAACTGGATTCACGTGTATTTGTAAAGATGAATTTCCGGGCTGCGATTCTGGAAACCCGAACACAACAACAACAACGACGACTACTACAACAACCGCTTCGACAACTACTCTTGGAAGCGGCTCGATGACCAACACAGGCAACATCGACATCTACACTCACGATTGGATCAATACCCCGACCATCTATCCCGACTGTCCAACCAACCATAACAATGACAGTATAGTTGATCCATGGGAGACTGTTGAATCCGAATGGATTCCAGCACCTTCAAACGGATTCATGAACTTACTGAACACGGCAGCTGCAGATGGCGTTTGTGGAGCAGTAAGAGAGGAAATGTTGCCACAAGATCTAGCAAGAAGATTCACGAGCAGATCGCTGATTCCGGCGACTTTTGGAGTCAAATGCAGCTTAGTAATTGATGGCATGTGTTCTGAAGCTCACGTGAAATTTTGCTGCTTTGCAACCGACCCAACTACGACAACAACGACGACAACTACTACGATTTCAACTACAACAACAACTTCATCCACGTCCACCAGCACCAGCACCACCAGTACCACCAGCACCACAAGTACCACCACCACCACCACCTCGACCACAACCACAACAACAACAACAACAACCACGACAACATCTACTACGACCACTACAACAACAACACTCGGTGACTTCGATCCTCTAACTGATACCATTCAGTCAGGTCTTTCCGGCTGCACACGAGAAGAAAATTACCCTGGTGCCTTCTTGGCTCGACGAAGAAACCGGAAAAATAAGCGAAAAAACAAAGGAAAAATGGATGACAAAATTGTGGGAGGAGTCACTGCCGAAGAAAATCAGTGGCCTTGGATAGCGAGACTGTCGCTTCGAGACGCGAGCGGCGCTACATATTTGTGTGGCGGAACTGTTATCGACAATAACTGGGTCTTGAGCGCCGCTCACTGTTGTCAAGGAATGTCCACAATCACTGCCACTTTCAGTGATCTTACTAAATCTACCAGCGAGACGAATGAATTCACCTTAGTTGCGCATCATTTCGAAATCCATCCAGAATATTCTGGAAGCGGATATGATCTGTGTCTTATTCATTTCATGGAAGACATCGTTTCAGAAGACGTCGATGGTGACGTCGAGCTCGCATGCATTACTGATGCTCTTCCTGAGCACGGATCAGCCTGTTGGGTTGCTGGATGGGGAACAACTTCTTTCGGTGGCAACACTTCAAACAATCTTTTGCAAGCTGGCGTAAACATCTTCAGCAATGAATACTGTCTTGCGAATTCTGCCATCAATTCACTCGAGCCTGATGACATTTGCGCTGGTGTCCCTGACTTAAATGGGGATGGACAAACCGATGGAGGTGTTGATGCTTGCCAAGGAGACTCAGGAGGTCCTTTGATCTGCAATTATAACGGAAAAGCAACACTCGTTGGAGCAGTCTCTCGAGGAACTGGGTGCGCGTATCAGAATTTCCCTGGTTTGTATTCGTCTATAAACGGATCATACAATTGGATTCAAACGAGAATACAATCGTTTATTACAACAACGACCACAACGACAACTACTACAACTACTTCAACAACAACTACAACAACAACCACTACAACAACGACGACGACTCTTGGAACTGGCTCAATCATTAATAACGGGACAATCAGCCTCTTTACTCATGACTGGATCAATACACCAATTATTTACCCTGATTGCCCAACAAACTACGATAGCGACAACGTTATTGAAGATTGGGAGACTGTTGAGAGTGAATGGATTCCAGCTCCAAAGGATGGCGTGGTCAATTTACTTAACACTGTGGTAGCCGAATCAGTTTGTGGTTCAATTAGAGCAGGCGATATGGAATTTGATGTCACAAGAGGATTTATGAGCAGATCACTCATTCCTTCCTCATTTGGAGTGAAATGCAATCGTGTGATTGATGGACTGTGTTCAGAAGCCGATGTCAAATTTTGTTGCTTTGCACCTAATCCAACAACAACAACATCAACTACTACAACAATCACAACCACGACAACTTCCACAACTACCAGTTCTACTACAACTACAACTTCTACAACAACGGTAATGAAAGGAGAGCTTTCGTCTCCAAAATGAACAGGAATTTTTCCTATGTTTTCAAAAGAAACTTGCGCATATTTTATAAATATTTCAGACAACCACGACAACAACTACCACTACCGAAACAACGACGACAACGAAAACAACAACATCTACAACTTCCACCACAACCACATCAACGACTACCACCTCGACGACTACAACAACCACATCAACGACTACAACATCAACGACTACCACTTCAACGACTACAACAACCACATCAACGACTACAACAACTACATCAACGACTACCACATCAACGACTACCACTTCAATGACTACAACAACCACATCAACGACTACCACATCAACGACTACAACAACTACATCAACGACTACCACAACTACATCAACAACAACCACATCAACGACTACAACATCAACGACTACCACTTCAACGACTACAACAACCACATCAACGACTACAACAACTACATCAACGACTACCACATCAACGACTACCACTTCAACGACTACAACAACCACATCAACGACTACAACAACTACATCAACGACTACCACATCAACGACTACCACTTCAATGACTACAACAACCACATCAACGACTACCACATCAACGACTACAACAACTACATCAACGACTACCACAACTACATCAACGACTACCACATCAACGACTACAACAACTACATCAACGACTACCACAACTACATCAACGACTACCACATCAACGACTACAACAACTACATCAACGACTACCACAACTACATCAACGACTACCACAACTACATCAACGACTACCACATCAACGACTACAACAACTACATCAACGACTACCACAACTACATCAACGACTACCACATCAACGACTACAACAACCACATCAACGACTACAACAACTACATCAACGACTACCACATCAACGACTACAACAACTACATCAACGACTACCACATCAACGACTACAACAACCACATCAACGACTACAACAACTACATCAACGACTACCACATCAACGACTACAACAACTACATCCACGACTACCACATCAACGACTACCACTTCGACGACTACAACAACCACATCAACGACTACCACATCAACGACAACAACAACTACATCAACGACTACCACATCAACGACTACCACTTCAACGACTACGACGAACACATCAACGACTGCCACTTCGACGACTACAACAACCACATCAACGACTACAACATCAACGACTACCACATCAACGACTACAACAACCACATCAACGACTACAACATCAACGACTACAACAACTACATCAACGACTACCACAACTACATCAACGACAACCACATCAACGACTACAACATCAACGACTACAACAACTACATCAACGACTACCACATCAACGACTACCACTTCAACGACTACAACAACCACAACAAGAACTACAACGACGACCACAACAACAACGACAACTACCACTACAACTACTACCACAACCACGATCAGTTCGACTCCTGCTCCTTGTCTCTTGTCCGACATTTTTGGCAAGGTCGATCTGGCTCGTCTATCATCCTCGACAGCTCCGACGCTCTTCTGATTTCTAGTAAATTCAAAAGCCAACTTCAGGGTAAATCCCCCGATACACGATCCGCACAATACGTTGGCTTCCTCGCTTTCCAAAGGTTCGTTTATTCTGAAACCATCAAAAAATTCCCTTTTTAGATCCGCTTGCGGAGATGACTTTATGTTCAAACTCGTTAATGGTGACCTGAGCATCACTATCGTCGATTTCGAACCCGTCTATGAGATCCTCAGTTATGGCACTAAATCTGACGGTAGTGCCGCTGGATTTTCTTTCCATCTTACCGAAGTCACTGAGACAAACTATCCTTTCACCGTGAACAAGCGTGGAGACAGTGGGTTGAAATTTAAAAGGACATCAATCTATTGCTATTTTAAGTCCGAAAGAATATGAAATACGATCAAGTAAACGTCCTGTTTAACAATCTGACTGGTATTGCCTGGGCGACCAACCGCGAAGACTGCCTTTTGACCGCTGTCAAAGCTACTGCAGAAACATGGGACAACCAATTCGACCAAAACTCGATGCAATGCGTCCTCGATGCGAAAACATTCATTTAAGAAGCGGAGAATATTTTTTTCAAAAATAGTTTTATTTATACAAATAAAATTATATTCTGGAATAAACCTAAAACTCGCATTCAAACTCATCGTCTTCCTTCTTTTCTTCCATCGATATTTCCGACATTCGGATTGATTTTTTCGACTTTCTCGATTTTCTCGAGCTCTTTGAAATTGAAGAGCGATTTGACTTGTTTATGCTTGCTTTTTCGTCGTCTGATTCGTCGTCAACAGCTTCGTCGAAGATTGCAGGATCGACGTATTCGTAGTAAAAGATGGAAAGAAGGATGAAAATTGAAGTCGTTCCCAACATGATAATCGCGAGGTAAAAATATTCTTGAGCCTTAAATTCATGTTGATTTTTGAATAGACAAGTGAATCTACCTGATTGTCTCCCATTTGCGCAGCAACCAAGAAAATATCAATGATATTTCCAAAGCAAGTGGTCAGCAGCCAAAAAGACTGGATGACTGCTTTCATCGTCTTAGGCGCCTGATTGTAGGCGAATTCCAAGCCTGTGACGGAAACAAGGACTTCAGAAATCGTGATGACAAAGTACTGCGGAAGAAGTAGAGCGATATTGACAGTGTTTGGATTCGAATCTCGATAGACCGAGACCTTGCATTCGTTTCCATTTGCGACGACCATGACGGTCCAAATCGAGCCTCCGGAAAGACCGTCTTCGTCCTTGGAGGTTGGATGTAAGATCCTTGAGTATTTGGATATTTCAAACCTGCAAAAAAGTTTCCTCCGATCTGCATCTCATAATTGGCTCGAGCTGGTCTTCCTTGAATTTATCGCTTAATTGTGACTCATAAGTATTGTCGTCAATCGCTATTAGATCGTCAACAATGACGTCGGCAGAATCGTAAAGAAACACGTCAAATCCATATGCTCCGCCTTCATTATCTTAAGAAAAATTTTAAATTGATCATCAACGGATGACAGCTACCTTGTTCAAACTCCGCAGCATTTCCTGTATTAGCACAGTATGGTCCAGTATGCGTATCGTTTGACTTATCTGTCCTTTCATAAAAATATTCGAATTCGTCTTCTAACATGTTTTCCTTATACAATCGAGTCTGAATGGGGTTAAGAATTGATATAAAAGAGGATTTCTTACTCTCATGAAGTATTTCGTCGGGTTGACACTGATGACTTTGACTTGGAGATTTTGAGATTTTTCGTAAGAAGATGGGTACTGGAAATAATCGATTTCCTTCGTGTCTTCATTTCTGTAGACAACGAGGTTGGTAATTTGATTTTCGTGGACTTCTACTCCGTTATTTTGGCATTTTGAACAACTAGTAAAAAATTAACGTGAGTTTTTTTCATGAAAGAAACCTGAGAGAAGTCGACTGATTCGGAGCGTCACAGGATGATCCTCCTCCTCCACCTCCACCGGAAGTTGTTCCTGTTGTGTTCTTCAGATTTATTGTATATTCGTCATCGTTAATCATCAAACTAGAAGAATCAGCCTTCTATTCTGTGGATCACTTTTTACCTGAGATTTTCAGGCACCGTTTCATGAAGCCAAGCATGAGTTGGAGTTCTGGCAATTTTCTCCGATCCAAAAATTTTGTCCAAATCTTCAAGATCAATTGGGAGCGTGAATTCACAAACGTCATCCTCTTTGCAGAACTCTTCGTGATTATCCTCTTGTTCTTCTTTATACTTAGTGTTCTTCCAGTACTCGCTTGAAACTGTCATTTCTTCTTCCCAAAGAGCATTTGTGACGACAAGAGCATTGTCTGAGCCGAAATCGGGGACGAGGGTTAGGTCAGATTGGATAGCCAGCTGGACGAAACCGGAAATGACGAAGGCGAGGGCGGCGATGACTTGACCTGCACACATTCTCTAGAAAGAAGAATAAGAAGAGTGAAACTTTCAAAAAAAAAATCTAGTCGAATAAGTCGAAAATCTAGTCGAATAAGTGGAAAAAAATCACTATCACTACGACTAAATTTCGAATTTTCGACTAATTTTCGACTTTTCCACTAATTTTCGACTTTTTCGACTAATTTTCGACTTTTTCGACTTATTTTCGATTTTCTCGATTAATTTTCGACTTTCGACTAATTTTCGACTTTTCGACTATTTCGACTAATTTTCGACTCTTCGACTATAAATCGATTAAGTCGACTCGACTCGACTAGCGATTTTCAAAAACGCTTTCGAGTCGACACGACTCGACTTCTGATTTTCAGCTGTGATTTAGAACCCTGAGTGAAAGAAGAGGAAAGCCTTACTTACCCTCAGTGGCGTCATCTTGACAAAAATATTCAAGCAAGGGTAGATAAACAACTCAAAGCAGGGCAAAAGAAGTAGGATGAAAACCGAGTTGAAAAGTTGAACTTGATCTGGCCGCATTTTGAAGCTCTTCCCCCAGTACCCGTCCATCTGAGTAGCTGTCAGTGTCCAGCGGCTGCCTTGCATGTCAAACAGCGCCCAGAACATGATAATGGGAAGGTACATGACGACAATCGGCCACACCCACTTTGCATCTCGGATCATCCAACTTGGATACTTGCTCTTGTCGGCGTAGGACATCAAATCTGCATCTGGATCTCGCTCTTTTTTGTCAGTTTTGCAGCGATTTCGGAGCGCGTTCCAAGTAGCGCCGAGAAATAGGGAAAAGACATTTTGCCCCGTTGGAGGTTTTCGAATGTAGTACGGAGTTCCAACGAGGAAAAGAACGAGAGCAACCGCCATCAAAATCGATGGAACGGCAAAAGCAAGGACGTAGCTCAAGTCGCGAAGAATGGGAGTTATGAAGGTGGAGCAAAGACTTCCAGCGTTGATGGCGAAGTAGAAGACGGTGAAAAAGGAGGCGATGTGTTTTCGGCCCCGCTCAGTGGAATCATCGAACTGATCACCTCCAAGAGTCGACACACAAGGCTTGATTCCTCCCGTTCCGCAGGCAATGATGAAAAGAGCCGCCAATGCGAGTCCCATATTCACGGCTTGTCCAACTCCCGAATCGTCAAATTCCACCGCCGAAACGGCCATCAGCGCCATTCCAGCACAGTAAACAATCGAAAGGTAGAAGATGGTTTTGTACTTGCCCCAGTAAGAATCAGCCAGCATCGCGCCGAAAAGAGGGGTGAAATAACACTTTTGCGGGTTTTTCTTTTTCTCGATTTTCAAGGTCAAATATGAGAAAAGAGCAACCCTGTCAGAGCGGCAAAAGCGTGGTAAATCTCAACGGAGACGTCGTTACTGAAGCCAATAAAATAAGTCAAGTAGAGGACGAGAATTGAACGCATGCCATAGTAAGCATATCTCTCGCAAAATTCGTTTCCAAGAATGAAAGCCACCCACCAAGGGTATCCTGAGCAGCACCCATCCCTCTGAAGAATTTTTTTGAAAAACCTTAATTGCAAATCGAGTTCAAAAGGACTGTAATATTTTGGGTCTCGAAGTGTTTGATATTTTATGCTAATTGAATTTATCGTGATTCCGCTCGGAGGCCGTTTATTATTATTAACGTTCACTAATATACAACTCATGAAATGAACTCACCAATGAATCATCGAAATCAGGGATCTTTTTATATTTTGGTTCATATAATTTTCTTGATATGTAATTTCTCAAAAGCGTTGCATATCTCATCATAATATCATTTCAAATATTTTTCTGTGAAACTTTTTTTTTGTTGTATGGTGCCTCAAGGCTATTCGAGCCGAAATTGATGAGCTAGAATGATTCATCTTTGTACTTAAAAATTCCACTCTCTTGCTAATTTTACCCCGAAAATTATGCCCGTTTTTGAAAATTTTAATAATTTCATTTTTGAGTCAAAAATTTTCACCCGTCAAGACTAACCCTAACTTTTCAAAACTCGACTTACTTCAACCTCTGTCTGATCCTCCACCACAAGCTCCTCCTCTTTTTTCTCCTCTCCCATTTTCTTCAGTCAAAAAATTTCAGAAAAAACTAGATCTTTCCCGATTTTCCGTAGCCACCTTTGATAGTCGACCTTTGTCGAATTTGCTTTGGCATAAAAACTCATCGAAGAAATTACTTCTATCGGTGAGATGCGGTTTTTGGAAAAGACTGCGTTTATTTGAACATTTCTAAATTCCTGTCGGGATTTTGTTGCAAGAATTCGGAGCTCAGACAAAGAAATTCGGGGTGTTTTCGGGAAAAGAAGCGCGTTTTTCGGGCTTTTTCAGGTCTGAAAAGCCTTCTGGAGGTTGGTAATCCATGCAGATGTAGGTTCTGAAAGAATATTTGAGAAAAAAATTTTTGCGAAAATTTACCTCGTGAAATTATCGCAGGCGTCCCCGATATGAGCCATTAGCTCCTGGGACATTTCATCGGTTTCTTGGTGAAATCCCAGCTCGGCTAAAACAACAAATTTAACTTCGCTCAATTTTTCCTCAATACTTTCGGCGCAGAGGGAATAAATCTCGACGTATTCCTCGACAAAGTTTGCCGCTCCCGTTGCAGTTTCAAGAGCAAACGCAGAGAGTGGTAGAATTAGTTTTGAAAATATCATCACTTCAAATGAATTTTTTTTTTAATAAAGTCGATTTTCCAAGAAGTTTATATACCTTCAACTGCTGAATTAGTAATGCTTAAGGTCATTTGGATTTGACGCGGGACAGATTGACAGTAATGGACTCTCCTTGATTACTGAAGCTACTAAATGGGAAGTTGATAAGTTTTTTTTTCTTTAACCCTAGCCGGCCAAGGTACTCCGAATTTGGAGTAGGGTTTTTTCATTTTTCACATACCCCCGATATTTAACGAAATTCTCACTAAGAATCAAGGGAATAATTGAGCTTTTGATACCTACGTATTTTTAGATTTTTTCGGTAGGAATATGAATGTGTTTCATTACGCTCATTTGGGAAAATTAACTTGTCTGGGCTCGATAGTTTCCGCGATCTTTTGCCTCCTCAATGATCCGCTCTTCAAAATTGTTAATAATATCCTCGACCAGGATCCTTTCTGGGTACGTTGAACAAAAGTACCTGTTTGGCAAATCATTCTTAGTTGATTATTCTGGTGCTGGTCATTTCGCTCGTCATTCTACAAAGTCCTTTTTCTAATCAAAACGACCAGATAATTTGCTGCTAACATGTTATAATCTGCTAACGGAATTCTAAAAAATGTAAATCGCAGTGAGTAGTCGTGAATCGTGATACTGAATCAGTAAAATATTTATCTAAAGCCGGAAAATTCCCTTCCGGAAAATGAATTTTTCTGCTGCTGCTCGAAGCGACCAAATCCACCCGTACCACGTCCAAAGCCGCCACCGAAGACACCGCCAGAATTGTTGCCAGAACCAAATGAGCTGCTTTGTTGGTTGCTACTGCCAAAAGCGGATGAGCCGGACGCTGAGCTGCCACCGAACGCAGTTGAGCCAAAGGGACTGACGCTGCTGCTACCGAAGGCGCTGCCTCCAAACTCGCCACTTGAACCTAAATAAACTTCGTTTCTGATGTCTATTTAAAACTTTCTTTGTTGAAAAAAATCTTTGTTGGTTGCTACTACCAAAAGCGGATGAGCCGAAAGCTGAGCTGCCACCGAATGAAGTTGACCCAAAGGCTCTGACGCCGCTGCTACCGAAGGCGCTGCATCCAAATCCGCCACTTGAACCTAAATAAACTTCGTTTCTGGTGTCCATTTAAAACTTTGATACCTCCACCTGAGCCCGAGAAAGGACGAGTTGCCCCGCTTCTTCCAAAAAAGGACCAGAAGATGATTGTTGATTACTGGAATTCGAGAAGCCGAATTGGTTTGCAGGCGCGTTTACAACAAAGCTCGAATTCTTACAAGTTTAATTTATGGGTATAGTCATCGATTTTGGTCGGGTCTCCAATTTTTAATCTGAGCCCATTTTTAGAATCCCCATAAAATTCTGAGCAAAAAGAATGATTATTTTGGCTATCTTAACCCATTTGGCCACAAATTGCGTTTGAAAGTGGCGAAATTTAGTGCATTCTGGCCATTAGCCGAATATTTTAAAATTTTGACCATTTTAGGGGTTTTGTAAGGGTGCCATATGATACATTTTTTGAAAGCTTATATTCAGGGCATTTATTAAGGACAACGTAGGGTAAATTTGGGCCATGCCCGCAGGGCATTTTATCAAAGTGAAAGGTCAAAATTTGGTACCTTGGTTCTTTTAAAAATTTTTCAAAGAAAATCTTATGATTACAGTATAAGGCTGTGTCATTTTTAAGATAAGGGTCTATTATTTAAGAAAATAACATAAAATAAATAGGTTTATATAGAAACTTTGGATTTATAACGCCTTGAAAAGAGGCTATTTTCGCGTTCTTTGGCCGAGAGCTCAACTTTGAGCGATCCGAAAACCATGATTTCCTTGAAAATATCGTAAAAGGCAGTAACAAAAGTGAGATCTAGGATAGATCTTTTATATGACCTATTTAAGAGCCTCCCACATATTCCAAGTCCCGAGTTATAGCCCCTTAGAATCGGCCAAATCGACGACTATAAATCGATATCTGCATGACATACATTTTTTGAACAAGAGTCCAAGGTGGCATTGAGAGCCAGAGGAGCCAAAGCTTTTCTCGGTCGGCGTGTTTTAACCGGCCCGATCATCGGTGGCTCAATGTCGGTCTATAATATTTTTACCATATTTTTCAAAATTTTAATTCAAACCCCAATATATCGCGCACCCTCTTCCCAATTTTCGTTGTTGTGTCCGTGCGCGGAGCAGAGATGCTGATATGGTTCGGAATTTATTCACAATCCTTGCTTGCTGAGCCTTGGAGGACACTGGGGGACACAATGTATTGAAGAGGTATAAAAAGTGGAGTTGGACTCATAAATTATAGAAACAGGCTCCCGAACTTTGTATCACCTCCTCGACCCCCAGCCCAAGGAATTCTTGCGCTCAAAATTACCGTTGCCAGAGTTGCAAATTTGCGTAGCGGAGAAAGCGGAGATACCTTCACTCATGGGCAAGGGGCGAGCATGGGAGGGGAGGGCGGGCGAGCGCGAGAGCATGAGCGGTACGTGCGCTTGCGAGCAGTATGAGGCTTGATTTTTTGATGGGCGGATGGGCGCGGGCAAAATTTGTCAAAATTTTTGGTGGTCGGATGGACGAGCGCGCCCGCCCGCGCACATTCTTTTTTCAAACACTGGAGCCGACGGCTCCGCTACGGGAAAAAAAAGCTACACTGAAAAAAATTCTGACCAGTTCCGCTACGGCCAAAAAAATTTTCGCCAGCTCCGCTTTGCTAAACTTTCCTCTCAGCTTCGCTATCTACGCTCAGCTACTGATATTAAAATTAAGGCCCTTTTCTGTGTGAAAAAGGCCCTTATCTGTGTAAAATAAATTCTCAGTCAGTGTAAGTCACGTCCCTGGCCGTTTCAGCTATTTCAGCTTAGCTTAAGGGGGGAGGAGGTCGGCGAGAATTTTTTCAGACGTGATCGTAATTTTGCTTATACGCATAGTCAGGATATGAATCTTATATTTTCTGAATCTACAGATCCTCCCGAATCTTTCGTCAAGTCTCAGAATCGGTTTTTGACCACTTTTTCTGAATCTCCATGAAATTCTGAGCAAAAAACTCCGTATGAGTATTTTCTCTATCTTAACCCATTTTCGCACAAATTGCAAATGAAAATGGCAATAATTAGTGCATTTTGGCTAAAACGTGGAAATTTTAAAGTTTTTACAATTTTTGGTCGTTATGTTAGGGTATCATATGATACCTTTTTGGAAAGCCCACGTTCAGGACATCTATTTGCGATGAGAACGGCGCATTTTGGGCTATGCCCGCAAGGCAATTCACGGAGTCAAAGGGACGGAAAATGGGTACCTTCGTACTTTAAAATTTTTAACATAGAAAATTTTGACCAATTGAAAAAAGCTCGTGTCATTTTTAAGATTAGGGTCAAAACTTTACCCTTCAAAAGAATCGAGGGGGCATTCATTGCTCACTTTGGAGGAGAGTCGCCCTGAATATTGGCTATTCTCGCGATTTTTCGCTGAGACGACAACTTTGAGCGAACCGTACGTGACTTTTCTCTTAGAATTTCGAAAAAAGCTCGTGTAAATCAGAAGATCTAAGATTGAACTTTAATTTGAGCCATTACACGCCTTCCCAGCATTGATAGGTTCGGAGGAGAGTCTCGCTGCTTTGGGCCTGTACGGGGACCCTACCCTTAAAAGATAAAGCCCATATCTCCAGAGTTCGCTCTATTATTGCTGAGCTGAGCTAAGCTGACCTGAGTAAAAATTTCTCTAAGCTGAGCTGGCCTATTTCGGAGCTAAGCGGATCTTTTTGCCTATGCTCTCTTTTTGCTTTCTAAATTATCGATAAACCCCTAATTTGTTAATTTTCAGGCCGTCTCAGCCCCGTTCCTTGATTTTTATAGGGGCTTGACGGCCCTTCGGCAAAAATACTTCTTACAGATTTTTACACTTTTTCATCCGCATTTGGGAAATTTATGTCCGACACTAGTCGACACTCAAAAAAACCTGAAAAAGTATTTTTTGAGGAAAAAGATGAACTGCTTACAGTGCGCTTGCTCAAAGTCTGCTCGCTCAGCTCACGCTTGTTTTTTTTTTAAACGCTCAACCGCTCGCTCCGCTCATGAATTTTAAGCGGTCGACCGCTCAGCCGCTCGCTCAGCTCAATATTCTTTCGACGAAAATTGGAACCCTGATTTCTTCATCGTCACTTAAGTCACCGACTTCAATCATGGCTTCTCTAATGTCAATCCCGAGTTCTTCGACGTCAATCCCAGCTTCATCAGTTTCAATCTTGGTTTTTCCAACGTCCATCTAATCTTGGAGAAGCCCTGATCGACATTCAAGAAACAAAAATAGAGAACTGAGAAGCCGGGACTGGCATCTGAGAAGCTAGGATTGAAGAAAGTGACGCCCGAATTGACGATTTAACCACCAGGATTCACGTATGTATAGCAAGGATCGAAGTTGTTAAAGCCGGGATAGAAGCTGGTGAAACCGGGATTGACTGTGGAGAAGCCAAGAAAAAATGTGATATGATCAATCAACGAAAATTTGGTAAAGCAACTAACTCAAAAGAAAAAGAATCCCGCATTTCCAATAATCCTCATTCGGCAGAATCCAAAATTGGCGATTTGAGAAATACGGGATTTTCAGGGCTATAGTCAATTTCAGGAGTTAAGAAGATTTGGAGTAGAATGATAATTTGGAGCTGTTTTTTCAGACCGATTTTTAAGGGTGTTAAAGTCATAATTAAGGGTATCTTACTCGGTCAAAAGAAAGCCCGGGCCCAAAGCCGGGTTTTCGCCAGGGTTTGAGGGGGCCGGGAGGCCCTTAACACCCTTAAAAATCGGTTCGAAAATTTCGCTGCTCTAGTTTCAAATTCATTTCAAAACTCCGCACGAAGCTTTATCTTTTGAAAACGCTTTTTTTCATTTTCAATAGGTTTCAGCCATTGCATCGGCTTTTTCCTGCAATTTCAATTGAAATTTCAATTTTTGAAAATGTGCTCGAAGAACTCGAAAGTTGAAAAGTGAAATCAGTTTATTTAAATTAATCGATATTTCGATTTAATAAAATCAGTTTATTTTAATTAATCGATTTTTCGATTATTTCTTAATTAATGACACGAATCGCAACGTGCTGGAAATAAGCTAGCGGTGCAATAACTTCTATTTTGTCGTTTGGAAAAACTATTTGCGAGCTCGAGACCTTCACAAAGCTGATGATTTCGGATTTCACGTCAGCGCTCATTTCGTCAAACTTAAATTCCCCGATGGGCTTTAAAAAAAATGAAAAAATCGAGCGGATTATGAACGATAAGAGCTACCCAGTTTCATTCAGCATTTTCGGGGGGTCGGAGATTGGCTCTCATTTCGAGAATACCTTAGGTATCCAAAAATTATTTCTCGAGTAACTAGATATGACCAATATCTAGGGCTGTTTTTCTCGGATTTTATTTTACTCAACAAGTTTTGGCAGAAGAGAGCTGAGACTCCTCCGGTTTTCACAAACTGGCAATTTTCGGTCCTCGGAGGATTGAAATTTTTCTTACAAATTTATATTTGATCATGGAATCACTTCTGGTTTTTGAAAGTTCACCTCCTTATCTAGGGCTGTTTTGAAGGAAATCTTGAAAATTCCAAAAATTTTTTTTTTTGAAAGGGTGATTCCAAAAATAATGATTTTCATAAAATTAACAGGTATGAAAAATGGTGTAAAAGAGAGAATTCCTTCTATTTTTCTGCGCCAACATTCATATTTCAGTCATCTTCGCGCGCGCCCTTTTCTCACTTTCTCTCATGCCCATAGAATCTGATGGGATAATTGTACTCAAAAATTTCTTTTTTACAATCACCCTTAAATTTAAATAGCTTTCTAGTCGTGTGAATTATTTCTCTCTAGCTAATACAGTTGACCTACAATTCACTATCAATATTTTTTCTTCTTTTGCTATCTCCTCCGAGGTCAGTGAGAGGACTCAGATGAAATTGGTATCGTTTGAAAGAACTTTTTTTGGACTTTTATAAATGGCCTATTACATTCCAAATTTGTACTCAAGTCAACCGTAATAATCGATAATTTGTTTTGTCCTGCGCGCTCCGCAATTTCTCACCTAATCACTCGCCTCTTTTTTTGATTTTTTGGCACTTGGAATGAATTCATGATGGAAAATTTCAAAATTAAAAAGAATGACAGAAGATTAGCAAGCGGAATTAAGAATTTAGCAGTCAGACTGAACCAAATGAGTCGCTATTGTATTTGTATAGTCTATACAGTATAGAGATTGTAATTAGTGCGCTAATCGGTTCTATGATTGTTTAGGCTTATATCTGGTCAAAATTGTCGGAAATCGACGGACATGTCAAAAAAACATGGATTTAAAGGCAATTTGAATATCGAGATAGAAATTTATAGCGCATCAGTCCTTATATTTTCATGAAATAAACTTGAGCGAAAAAAGGAAAGAGAGAGAAAGGTGAGAAATCACGGACCGCGCAGCGCAAAAATAATAATCGAGTGTTACGATCATCTCGAGTGCAAATGAAAAATGTAATAGGCCATTTATAAAAGCTCGAGAAAAGGTCTTTCTAACGATAGTAATTTCATTTTGTTACTCTCGATAACCTCGGAGGAGATAGCAAAAGAAGAAAAAATATTGATAGTGAATTGCAGCTCAACTAAATTAGCTAGAAAGAAATGATTTATACGACTAGAAAGCTTTCAAAATTAAAGAGTAATTATTAAAAAGAAATTTTCGAGTAGCATTATCCCATCAGATTCTGTGGGCACGGGAAAAAGTGTAAAAGGGGCGCGCGCGAAGATCCTACTCTACCCTTAAAAATGCATTAAAATGTAAGAAAAGAGCATTCTGAAAAAGTTTTTTCCGCCGAGAATATGACCGAAAAATGTCAGTAAGTGCGGCTGGGCAATTTTCAATGATATTTTTAGGGTGTTTTTTTCTGAATAATATGAAAAATACTAAACATCTTTTTTGTTTGTCGAGCCCTAACCTACAAGCATCTGGAGAGAGATTATTGGAATTCCGACTTTCAAAAAATCGTGATAGTGCCCCTTAATATTTCAAACCATTCCTTTTTTACATCATACTTATCTTTGTACTGCTTAGCGCAATGACGACATCCCCATCTTCTTATTAAATCGTGGCTTTCCTCGTGGCGTGCCGCCTTGGTTTTCGTCGGGAATTTGCGCGGGCAGAATTGACAGCCAAGACTTTCATTTTTGGCTCCGATGTTCGTGTCCTCTCGCCTAAATATCATTACAAAAACTTAATTTAAAAAAAAATCAAGAGAGTTAAACCCGAAATTAAAAATGTGGATCAAAAATGAAAATGTCCAAAAATCAGTTTTTCTAAATTATGTGACTGTTACAATTAGATATTGACGTGCTTTTTTTAAGGTTAACGAAGTTTTCCAGCCCAATTCCGCCATATAAACCTCAGAACACCATACTTTTTCAGAATCAGCAGAAAATTTCAAGAATTTTGACCCTTTAAAATTCTGGAAATCTTCACTTCCGGTCGATTCTAGAGCCGGAAGTTGACTAAATTTTCGAAAATGTATAGAATAGTTCTGCAAAATGCAGAATTGTTTCGATCAAATATCGCCCTTATTCGATCGAAATAATTCTGCATGCAGAATAGTTCTGCATCCGCCAAAACGGATATAAGCGCAAATAAACACCAAAAAGACTCACAAAAAGAAAATTGACCAAAAGATTGGAGTCCTAGCGGTAGAGAAAGACTGCCCCTGCCAACCCAATGAGTTTCCTACCAGAAAATGCGCGCGTAAGGGCCGAAGGCCTGTCGCGTGCTTAATTCACGAAATGCAGAATACAGTGGTGTGAGGAGTTTCCGCACCCTTTGTGAGTGCTGCGTTCCCCCACCCCTAGCCCGCACTTTTTCTACTATTTTCTTCTCGAAGTAGCAAAAGTGAGTGCTGCGTTTCCGCACCCTTTACCCGCACTTTAGGGGTGCGGAAACTCCTCACACCACTGTAGTTCTATTTATTGCAGAATAGTTCTGGATATAAAGAATAGTTCTGCTTCTCGCAGAATAGTTCTGTATTTTGCAGAATAGTTCTACATTTGGAGAATAGTTCTGCACTCGGCAGAATAGTTCTGCGAAACGCAGAATAGTTCCATATTTTACAGAATAGTTCTGCATGCAGAATTGTTTCGAGCCCCTCCCCAAAAAAGTGACACCGCGCATGCACCTGCCTACCCAAAAATTGTTCAATTCCCAAACTTAAATTTTCGACCGGAAATCCGCCGCGTTCAAAGAAAGACGCCACACGTGATTCGTAAAATCTTTTAGTTGCTAAATTAGTACCAGGGCAATTTTGCGCGATGTTTTATAGGCTTGCGCTATTTTTTATGGACTGGAATTTTGAGGAGGATAAGATGAATTGGCGAGTTTTTTACGATTGCTAGTCAGAACAACGTAAATTCAAAGGATTTCTTTGATACCTTTTGATATCATGGAGAAGTATTTTTTTGTTCCCTAAGATGCTCAAATTAACGGATAATCAAGTCGTTTAGCAATAATCCCCAAAGTTTGTAACGGTGGGACTGACTGATCGAATTAGGAGCAAGGTGCTAATTTGCTCGTCTCTTATCAAGTTAGTTTGTTTCTTGTCTGATCCCGGTGACCGGCAGAAATCACTCGCAACTGATCGTCACCTTGCTGTTACAAAACGACTTTGGCCCAGTTTGAAACTTTTTTCCCATTGTCGCGCGTGTTTTTTCAGACAAGTAGCTACACACGTAGAGAAGTACGTAGAGAAGTGGCCTTACACTTGCTACTTGGGCGATTAGGGCATTTAGCGGATTGAAAAGGGGCGAAATTTGGGATCAAATCGCCTCCTAAGGGGATCGATTTGGGGATCAGTTCAGTGCAAATTCCCATCGACTGATGCCAAATTGAGCTACTCAGCCTGAGCAGACCCTTTTTACAGCTGGTGTTATCAAAGCTGATTTTAGCTGGCTTTGTGATTCTTCAGAAGAAAATCATTGGTCTGAGCTGAGTTCTCTCAGAAATGACTGAGCGGGCTAGCCCGATGAGTGGTCTCCGTTTGCCCAAGTCGCCGTTTGCCGAAGTCGCCGTCTGCCCAAGTCGCCGTTTGCCCAAGTTGGGCAGACGGACATCTTAGGCAAACGACAATGTGATTTTTTTTAATTGATTCATCATAAAATGATAGAAGTAACGCGACAATTTCATTATCATCACTGAGTCTGCTGATTGCGGTCTGATTTGCAACTTTCAGGTGAAGACAAAGGTTGTCCTGTTATGTCTTTTGTACGGTTATTGACAGTGGATCCTTGACAAGACCACCGCAATTTTCTTATATTGTTTTAAATAGTTTTAACCGATTTTTGAATAAATTCTTGAGTATAAACACATAATAAGAGACGAAATGAAAAAACAGTATCGTGGACTCTACGGATGCTTTCCGAATTATGACATCGTTTACATTGATAACGAAGAGCCTTCGTAATGGATGGTTTAATTATGAGAGTCGCTTAATTCTCAATTAAAGTCCTAATAAACTATTCCCGGAAAAGTTAATCAAGAAGAAAAAAGGCTCCGCTTTACTGAGAGGGGATCGTAATTCGGTTGTCATTAAATTGTGCATTTGATGTTTGTAAAACAAGCGTGAGTACTCCTCTTCGCTGGGAGGAGGTTTTGGGAAGAGTTTCATCAGTTTTCCCCTTTTTCTCTTTTTCTCACTTCTCACAATGACTGTTTTCCCTCAGTTTCAATCAGAAACAACTCCAAAAATAGAACGAACCGAAAATGAATCACAAGAAACAGCAATATGAAAATTTACCATGTCATCTCAGCGTCGGAGCGGTAGTTAACAGGCGCCATTATTCTATCTGAATAAAAATTTAATTTAACCGTTAATTTCTTAAAATTTTGTTACAGTCTTCGAATAAATTAACAGTTTTCTCTTAATTTTTTTTAAATTTGGCGGCAGGCGGAAAACATCGGATTTCGAAGATTTTAATCGCGTGCGCGCGATCTAAAAATGAATCAGAAGCCTTTCGAAATTTTGTGACAGTCTTCCTTGATTTCAAAGCTCTCGGATTCGAAATTTAATCTTTTTATGCGTCTACTAATCCATTACCAATTTTTGGTTTCCACACATCTTATCAAAAACCTGATAAGAGCAATTTTTCGATAAGTCCAATTTTCAAATGCGATTTTGGGGCTGAAGGAGTCGAGAAAGATTCCCAAAACAAGAGGCCTCGAAATGGTACAAAGAAGGAATCGACATTTGAAGAGTTTATTATTTCATTTCATTATTTTCCTATGTACAGAATAAAACCTTTTTAGAGCTGTCTGCTTCGATCAAGACTGAGCAACTCTCGAGGAATCTCGTTGAAACTGCACTGATCAACTAATTTGGGTACGTCCGTCATTCGGCGCCAGAAGTCCAAAAGTTGATCCGGTGTTACGCTGTGAAAAGTGACCAATTGGAGCAAATCGCAAAGAGCATTTTCAGATCTTCGTTCGCCCCAGCTTTTGAAACCGCGATTATTTCGAAGTTTTCCTAGATTAAAAAATTATATTGAAATTGTTTATTAAATTCAATTAATTTATTTTGAATAAAACTATTCATTTATTAATTATTCTTTAAATAATAATTTTTTTGTAATTTATTAAGAATTTTCAATATTTTAAAGATTTTATTAAAATATTTAAAAATCAATAATAATTAATATGTTAATAAATATATTTATTAATAAAGAATAATATTAATTATTATTTTAATAATTTAATTATTATTAATTATTATTATTATTAAATTATTTAGATTTTTATCAGAATTTTCAACCGTTAGAACCTGATAAGCCAAGTTTATTCATCGCCAATCCGATGAGAGCATCATCGACAGAAATCGGCTGCATCTTCATCAATTGCGAATGAAGCGACTTCGCTGTCTTCCTGGAAAAACAAAGCCGCCGCCGGAAGGGTAAGCCGGAAATCGAGCGGGAGGATACTCTTCTTCGGAAATGTAGTACTTGCTTTCAGGGTCTCTCACTGGCTCCCCTCCTCGAAGAATCGAGCCGATCAAAAGCTCGGAATCAGCCTTTTCTTTGTACAAATCCAGCAGTTCATCGAGCAAAAAGCGGTTGAGAAAAATGTCGTCATCGCCCTTGAAGACGAATCTGAAAATGAAATAGTGTCACGGGTTAAGTCGAAAATCGGGCTAAGGCGATTTACCTGCTTTGGTAGCTACACGTCGCCAACCACGTGAGCAACAGCGCGTCCTGAAAAATTATGAAGAAGAGGAAATATGTATATGAAATGACAGTAAATTTAATCCGAAAATGCGTTGAACCCCGAAATAAATAATAAATAATTATGCGGTAACGTGTGCTCCTTAGCTGGTTCGGTAATTAATGAAATCAAAATAAAGCTCGATTCAGTTCGATTTCCGGGAAAAATGAGGAAAAGGGTCTGTTTGGAAAAATAACAAAAATGTGTTTTATGAAAATTATGACATGAGCGAGAGTCTGTTTTTGATTGATGTAACGAAGTGTTTTCGAATCTTGTTCACTTTGATCGAATAGAAAAATACAATTAGGATGTAAGAAGTTAAAATAGAACCTTTTTGACCTTTTTTAATTTTAACCTTTTGGCATGAGTTTTCACGAAAAAATATAAACGTGACAAAAAATGTTTGGTTTTGAGTCGAATCTGGCTGGGTTAGGGTTAGGGTTATAAAAGTGGAAATTTTCAACGAATCAAAAGCCTGGATTCAGCTCACGGACCAATCAGAAGCCGAAAAACCGCCCACGAAAATTTGTCGGGCCAACCCGGTTTTTTCTATGGAAAATCTTTAAAATTTACCTTTTGAGATAGATTTCTAAACGTATCAGCAAAGTTGCCCACCAAAAGATCCCCCGACTTCGCCGCTTCCTCCTTTAGCAAGGTCAAGTCCCTGTCACTTTGAGGATGCACGTCTCGTCCGACCAAAAACACCAGTTGCGCCCTCCTCGTCGGAAACAGCGTCTTAATCAAGTTTAGAACTCTTTCCGGCCAATTTAGCATGTTCAACGCGAGAAAAAACGAACCTGGTTTCCCCAAGTCGCTCTGATCGCTTCTCTCCGTTCCAAATTTTTCGGGGAAGACTTTATCGCAAGCGTCAATTCCAGCTGGCCGCCGATTCCCGATTCCAGCGCCTCGCCCCCGCCACAAGTCGGCGAAATCAAGGCGCCCGAAGAGCTCCATGTCTGAACGATTAGCTCAATTAGAGAATTTTTTATGCGTTTTTGTTCGATGAAATTTTTCATGTTACAATTGATTTTTGAAAATTATAAACGTGCGCGAATTCTGTGGAAATCCCCTAATCTGTCCGCAGATGATCCTCGATGATCCCTTTTTCTTATCTAGAATCAGTCTTTAATGACCATGCTTGCTCTGGGCTCGGCAACCTGTGGTTCTGACGAGCAAAAACGAAAAGCCGCGAAGCGGCTTTTTTAATAAACGAAGCCGCAAAGCGGCTTCGCCAGTCTAACAAAAGGAACAAAAATATTTATGTTGCGAAGCCGCTCCGCGGCTTCGTTCTTAAAAAAAGCCGCTATGCGGCTTTTAGTTTATTTATTTCATACTCTTATCCTTTTTAAAAACTGGCGAAGCCAATTCGCGGTTTCGTTCTAAAAAAGCCGCTACGCGGCTTTTCATTTTTCTATTTTTTACCCTGACTCAGGTTTTCTTTACAGGTTGGCGAGTCCAGTCTTTTGGACGGAAAATTAGATTTTCGAGATAAGCTCTTTTTTTGGGCAACATCGGCTTGGGCGTTTTTTATTAGATTTAGATATAATGCTCTTTTATAAGAAGTGCCAGGTAAAAATACTTGTTTTCGTAAACTGCTGACTACGTGTGTTCTGAAAAAGGCCACGGGTTCGACCGCAACTAGCCTACCCAGCGGTTGCTCATCTGCGCAACGCCAATTATATTCACACAAATTATGCGCATCGGCTTGTTGGTTTTGAAAACAAATATTTTTATCTCCGAAAAGGGATATTCCCCAGAAAAACATTTAATTTCATAATTATCGAAACAAAAATAGATAATATAAATAATATTTTTAATTAAATTTATCTGTATTAAAAATAAATAATTTTATTGATTAAATTTTTTTTTAATTATTTTTCTAAAATAAATTATTTGAATCATTTTTAATAATTTATTTAATTTTTTATTAAAAAAAATAATTTATTAAATTTGCCCGAAAATACCCCCGAATCGGGCGCCCCGATTTCAAATTTAAAAGCCTTTACCTTCAAAAAATCGTGAGTCAAGTCATTCTCCGTCGCCTGCGTCAGCAAACCTCTCCCTTCAGATTTCTTGTCAAAGTTGAAAGCATCCGACAAGTGCCATTGAGAATATCTGTTTTTGAGGATGACGCGAGTTTCAAGTAAAAAAGCGACCTTTTGCCCAGACAAGAGATTTTCTTTCTAAGCCAAAATCGCTTGTCAACAAAGTTGCTTTATCCTCTTTCCTGTCAAAAATGCACAAAAAAGTGATGCCAAAAAACAGCGCTATCGAAAGATTTAACAAAGGGTTCGTCATCATCAGATTTTCGGATTTTCGGATTTTCGGATTTTCTTGTTTCTCGGCTTTATTTTCGTTTTTCTCTCTTTTTTTTCCGTTTGTTATTTTTAATCAGGAGATGTTGATCCGTTAATTATCATGTTTGGCGCTGAACATCGCCGATTTCGCTGTCTTTTTTCTTCACTTTTGATTTCACTTGTTGATTCGTTCGGCCGTCGCGGCTGCGGAACTGAAAATGCTTGAACAGCGCCCCACCACCGTGCGAGCCCGATTCAAGGACTCCGAATCCGGCGGAACACAAATCGTGTTTTACAATTTTCTACGATTGTTAAAAACCTTTTTTTTTGTCAAGAAAAAGAACTATAATACACCACGTTTTTTTCTATCAAAGAAAAATTCAGTGCTTTTTTTAAAGTTTTTTCTATAAACTGACCTTCAAAAAATGTTGACTAAAGAATATGATAAAAATGACCTTGTCTACATAGTATGTAGTACATACGATTATCTTTGCGTCATTTTTCGAGTCAATTAGAACTTATCGTATTTTCATACTTCGAGATAACAAGAATGACACGCAATAGTAGCTCACAGCCGTTTTAGATAATAATAATTCCTCTAATCTTCATTATTATAGAAATTAACGCATTAGAGCCTAATCAATCTTCTCCTAGAGCCAGATGAGTGCATTGTTTGCTATGGGTATAAAATTTCATCTATATAAAATAATACGTTCTTGAAAAAGTAACAAAAATTATTCTTTTTATGATTTTCTCTTCTTTTTTCTAGGGGTTGAATTTTATTTGTTCTTTCAGTTTTTTATATTTTCTTTGGAATTGGGATTAAGGACGCGGATGTCGTTCAAACCATCGTACTTGGAAAATCTCGACTAATCTTAAATAGTAGTCGGTCTCGTCCATTTTTCTAAGTGGAAGCAATTTCTAAACAAAACTTGAAGTTTTCCCGCCATTGGCAATTCTAGCCGCGCATCTGCTGATAACGTTGGCAGCAATCTATTAGCCAAGCTATTTATTAATTCTGCTTTCCAAAAAAGAAGGAAACATGAAGAAACTATGCCTCTATCAGCACGTGCTCTGTCATAATGGATATCTAGAATGCCAAAAATCAGGTTCTCAAGCTCAAATGCTCAAATGAAAAGCCGCGGAGCGGCTTTTTAAATAACGAAGCCGCGAAGCGGCTTCGCAAAGATTTAATCAAGGAGGTAAATTTTTATGTTGCGAAGCCGCTTCGCGGTTTCGTTTTTAAAAAAGCCGCTACGCGGCTTTTCATTTTTAGTCTCTAGAACCTGACTAAGTTTTTAAATGACTCCTTACGGTAATAATAAGCTGCTATAATCGTTATCTTGGTAGTTGAAAATTTTCCGCTGGTAGCTGGAAATTATAAAAAATTGGCTTATCTTCGCTAATTTTGTGGCGCTGGGTTGTGTTGTCAGCAGTGTTGTGAGTTGGTGGTGCTGCGATAGGATCAGGCGCCATATAAAATGATGCCCGCGCCTTGGTAAATTCGTAACTTCGTGTTGACTACGAGAAGACAAGCAGAGAGATGAAATCCTCGTCCTTTGCGCTCCTCTTTTTCTCCGTAAGTTTTTTTTTTGAAGAGATTGATGATTTTTTTCACGTGAATTTTCAATCAAAAAAATTCTCGTCGTTGAATAATTCTTTTGAATTTTGAATTTTTGCATAATCAAATTTTTCATCTGAAAATTCTAGAATGGCCCTTCTGCCAATGCCTTTTCTGGCGATGGCTCTGGAGAAGAACCGTGCGAGTACGTCTTTGAAAACTCGACTGAAATCATCTGCGATCCGATGGAACGCGGAGTCAGAATTTCAAAATGCGGCTTGGAACCGACTCCTTTCACGATCGACGATCTCTACATGGAGAGCACCGCTTGCAGGGCTGTCGACGGCGACGACGGCTGGTACTACTTTCTCGTGGACAACACCGACTGCTCTGCGAATAGAAACGTCAACGACACTCACATCAGCTATTCCGCCGCGATCATGGGCTCCGTCGGCGCCACGGTCAACAACAAAATCAGCCGCGTCCGCAACTTCGGGCTCGACTTCACCTGCGATCTCTTGGTCGACTACGTCATCAGCGCCATTCCAGTGACAGCAAAACTTCATTTCATAGAAATGGAAGTTGATGAGAATTCTGGAAGCTTTCCTGTTTCGATGGCGATTTATGAAGACGAATCTTTCAGTGCCGAAAGAGCTGGTAAGAAGTTGTCTTCAACGATTTCCATTTGCTTTTTTTTTTCAAGATGGTGATGTTGTCACTGTTCCCGATCCAGTTCATCTCGCCGTGCATGTCGACAACCAGAGCAGCCTCAACATCGTCACTCAGCTCGTCAACTGCTGGGCGACTCCTGAGTAAGTCCATTTGAAATGGACCATTTCCTCCTTTTCCCTTCCCCAATCCCCTTTTCAGCAACAACGCAGACAACCCGATCCGATTCCCCTTCATCGAAAATTCCTGTGGCCTCGACTCCGAGCTCTACGAATATGAAACATTGGAAGTTCTAGCTAATGGAGAAGCAACTTCTGCACGATTCGCCATTGACTCTTTCCTCTTTGATGCCTCGGAAGAATCACCCGGTAAAATCGGCCTTTTTTCTCTAGAAATTAATTTTTTCAGTCTTTTTCCACTGCGAAGTTCGCTTGTGCGACGCTGATATTGAAAACTGCGTGCCCGACTGCTCCACCGACGCTGGGAGAAAAAGAAGATCAGCCGACGATTCTAATTCCGCTGTGCTTTCTAGCAAGCCTGTTACTATCCGCCGCCACTAAATAAAGAAAAATTCCTGTAATGAAAGTTTGATATTTGTTGATTTATTTAAATGCAGGGACATGTAAAACAGCTGAACGGAGTTTCTCAGTCCACTCATTTTTCATGAGGTTTGAAAGTCGGTAATTCGTTGATTCTGACGGTAACTCGCTAAATCTCAAGTATGGAAAGGCAAAACCTTCATTGAGAAAAAAGAGAAGAAGAAACTTGAAATCGATCGGACTCATGAAAATTTTTCGATTTTTTATTTATTTTTTCTTTTTATAGAAAAAAGCCTTTTTGCAAAGAACAACGGAAAAGCCAGCATCAAAACTTGCACAGCGATGAAAAAATAGAAAACAGCGATAAATCCTTCTTTTCCAAATTTTTTCGAAATTTCTTGAAAGCCAAAAGTGGACAAGCTTTTGAGATTTTAAGATATTTTGTTCGCAAATAAAAAAAACCTGGTGATTCCAAGAATAAGTCGTTTGATGCCAATCAGGAAGCCATAGTACTTTTCGTCGAAAAGAAATCTGCAGATAACAGGAGCGAGCGCGAATACCCACGCATCGAAAATTCGCAGCAAGAAAATTATCGACAGAAGATTTTCTTCAGTGAAAGAAAGCTTTAACGGAGTTATGAGCCGGATGTAATGATATCAATGTTATGAAAATAATTTTTAAGTGTTATCTTGTTGAACTCTAGCTGAAGAATATTCATTGTGATTCCAACAATAAGATTTAAAATCACGAAAATCAGACACCCAAGAAGTTTGCCAAAATGAGCAGGTCTAGATTTAATGCATTTTCCGAGAGCATCAGAGATACATCCACATGGCAGCGTGAAAAATGCCGCTGTCCAAGCGAAATTGCCAAAGTCGTCAACATGTTTTTGGTAGGAATCTTTGGCGACGAGTCTTGTGTAAGCGTTCCAGGTCATGACGCAAAAGAGCAGGTTGAAATTTGCTTGGACGATCCAAACAACAAGGAGGATATAATTTATATCAGAGCACTGTTTTCTTATATCCTTAAGGGGGTAGATGTCAAGAATCGGACTTCCTGTCAGTGTTTTTTCAAATTTTTAACATAATGACACCCTTATTTTTTTTTTTGCTTAAAATTTATTTCAGGCAATTATCTCTTTCCTATGGAAGCCAAAAATTGAGATTTTTTAGCTTTCGAGGTGCTACAATGGAAACCGGGCACCTTCGATTGCCGGCAAAATGACCACTTTAGGAAAAAAAGCGATCTTTGACGAAAAATTTTGTGAAAAATTTTTTTGAAATTCAAAATTTCGGCTTTCAAACCAGGGTTCGGTATTTTGAATTCGTCGAAAAATTCGCCAATACACGCAGCGAATATGCTCTTTTCTTAAGCGAATGAGCGATTGTTCGCGAATCGCCTATTCGGGCGAATATTCGCTCGAAATTGAGCGTACAGCCCTGGATTGGCTGAACTCCAGGGCCGCGGGTGAGAAAAGGGTGGCGCCCGCGAGCTATAAGGTTATTTAGGCGGTGAAGATAAAATTATAGGCTGCGCAACGTCAAAGCCCGACCAATCAGAGCGCGCGGCAAAGCGAATGTTTGAGAAATTCGCTGAATTTCTGAAAAATTCTCCGAGAAAATTCGTTTTCATTCGCTTTGAATATTCGCTCATTAGAGAATATTCGTAAACGAATAAATAGAAAATTCAAATGAAAAACGAATAATTTCGCGAATTCAAAATACCGAACCCTGTTTCAAACGAAAAAGAAAAAGGTCCAAAGTTTTTGTTTCCGTAGTAAAATAACTTATTTTAAATAAGGGTGTCACTATTTTAACTTTGGGAAAAAAGTCTGACGGAAAATGGCGATTCTTGATATCTACCCCCTTAAACTTGATCTTTTCTTTCTCGATCAAATATTCTCTGTGCACTTCGCTCCAAGTGGACATTCTTCGCTTGTTGATCCTTGTGTCCTTCTTCTTAATTCTCCCAACCGTCTGCCCGACAATGCTCCTGGAAAAACTCGAAACGTCGCTCTTAAATCTGATGACAGGGAAGAGAAAAAATGTTCGCAGCCAAACTGGAATCGTCCAAAAGATATTTATAAGGATAACCCAATTGTAGGCAAGGCCATTTTTGAAGAGAGTCGCTAAAACGCGAAAATACGACCATCCAGCGAGGTAGAAAAACTCGACGAAACTCATCACGAAAGCGCTGATATTCGGGAACAAAACAGACATGAGCGAGTTTGTGAGGACGAATGAGTAGGTTCCACTAGAATATAGAAAGGTTGCTACGTTTTCGGCTCGAAAAATCTGGTTAAAAATCAACTCTATTAAAAATTTAACTAATCATTAAACAAATTTTTTAAATAAATTTTATAAATCAATTATTATTTATTATCAATATTATTGAAATAATAAAATATAATTAATTTAAAAAATATTTTAAAAATTTAAAAAATTTTTTCGGCCGTTTCTAGAAAAATCAGCCAGTTGGCTTGCGGCGTGAATAGAAAACACAAGAGTCCAATAGTCACTGCAATGGTGAGTGCTACTCTTGCCATAAACACCCCATATTTTTCAATCATCACTCCAACAAAAATAACACAAATGCTGTTCGAGAAGGTGCCGATGATCCCAGCCAGAGAAAAAAGGCTATCGCGCTCTTCGCAATTGATGATCTCATTTGTCATTGTCGTCGAGTTCGAAAGCGTGTCACAAGAAGATTCAAAGACTTTGAGCGATTTCAAGATTTCAACAAGATTTGGCCATCCTAAAAAAATGGTTAGTTTTGTTGGCGAAAGGTGGACTCACCGTAAATAGTTCCGAAAAAGGCAAAGCCTTCAATGGGCAAAGTAAAAATGAGCAAATAATTTGAAAGAGTCATTCTCTGATACTATTTGATTCAAATGCTGTGTCTACTCGCGATTAAATAGGTCACATAGAATCGATGATGCTCATTATCACGACCGAGACTTTGACTTTCACACCTTTGATCATCGTTTTTAGAGAGGTCACAATAAAATAGTTATTAAAGATCATTTTCTATCATTCTGTGGTTATCAAAAAAAGCTTACTAGCACTTTTTCTTGCAACCCTGGCGGGAAGCAATAAATAGAAAATTGATGGTCACTCCTGCTGACTAAAAAACCTGCTGATTACCCCGTTTTGGTACAAAAATGATGCTTCTTCCGATATCAAGAATCTCCAAAATCTGTCTTTTCTGTTCATTTTCAAAAGATTTGTAAGAATCAAAATTCTATTTGAAGAAAAATTGACGAATAAGGCAAATAAGTGGCGCGAAGCAAATTACTCCGAAAATTACTAAAAATGAGATTTTTGCTATCAACTTTTTTCTTTTCTTCGTTTGCAGCAGTTTGTACGATAGAAACAGCCAAATACACAGTGAATGCGATTTTGGGCAAAGATGGAGAGTGCGACTTTGAAAATAGAGAAATCGAAGAGATCGTCGATTACAGCTTTCCTAGTGGACTGACATCCTTAAATTTAAGGTGCTGACTTTTCGTAATTGACAACGAGACTAATATTTTTAAGATTCAACAAATTGACGAGCTTAAATTTAACGCAAATGGAGCTGAAACTTGAAAAACTCGATGTCAGTTACAACGAACTCTCCTCCCTCGATGAAGTCGACCTCTCATCGCTAGAATTTCTCGACGTATCTTCCAACAACTTAACCTGCATCGACTTTCAAGAGCTTCCGAAGAATATTCTTCTTCATAAAAATCCAATAAGCTGCGATTGGGAAACGCTGAAACCTTACTTTGATTTTTCTCCCGATCGAAGGAGCAGAAAAGGGATCGAATTTGTCTGTGAGACGCCTGAAGAACTCGCGGGAAGATCGATCAGTTCGTTGACAAAGCAAGATATTCAGGATCTTTCATCGAGTTGCAAAGAAAACGAAGAAGATACCATCAGTCCGGATGAGTTCTGCAGGTAAAACAAAAGAAACCACCCTTATTTCATGAATTCAGCTAGGGTGTAGGGCGGCCACGTTCGCAATTTGCGAACGCCGTTCGTAATTTTGCGAACGGCGTTCGCAATGAAATAAAATTGTGTCTTGAGGATGCACTTCGTGCATTTTCTGGTAGAGAACTCATTAGGTTGGCAGGAGCAGTCTTTCTCTACCGCTGGGACACATTTTGAGAAAAGAAGAACTCGATTTTCGACCGAGATTTTTTCGATTTTGCGAACGCCGTTCGTAAATTGCGAACGCCGTTCGCAAAAAAGCCTTTGCGAACGAGGCCGCCCGCCACCCTTCAGCTACATTGGAGTCATTTTCGTGGGAATAACCTGCACTCTTGTTTCGATGACTGGTCTTTTCGCCTTCATCACTTACCGGTAAGACCTCTTTATTCTTCGTCATCCTCAAATCCCTAGAAATCGCAACTCTCCGTTCTGGTCCCTCATCGATTCTTCCGACCAACCCGGCCTTTTCGACATGAATTACGATGGCGATAGAGACAGTTTGGCTCTGTAAAACTACTGTAGAAAAAAATTCATCACCATATCTGCCATAGCCTCATATTAAAGATGCGATTCTGCTTTTCTAGAATGCTAGAGTTCAGGAGTTGAAAAAGTTATTGCAAAGTTTGAAAGAAAGAGAGTATCGTCGCGTTTTTTCGCTGAAAGGAGCTATCGAAATCATGAAAATCTACTACAACCGAGCTGGAAATCGTCAGAGAAAACTGTCTCTTCAGAAGCACAAGGTATGGAATCCTCATTGATCATGGTGGGGAATTTCTAGTTCGATTTGAACCAAGCTGGGACGATTTGGAAGAGCGCAATGAGAATGCATCGTGCTTTGCTTAACGGCGATTTTACTGTTTTAGATGAAGGAAGGTTATAAAGCCCTTTTTTTAACAGAGAATTTGTTGCTCGGAAATAACTGAAAAAAGAACGGCTTTCTGCATCTGAAGAAATCGACTCAAAGAAAGTGAAAAAACATGAAGAGAAATAAACCCTCTGCATATTGAGGAAAGACGAATTTGTGTATCTGTGAGTCCCTGTATTGTTTCTTTTTCTTTCTTTCCGATATTCGGAAAAACAGGTTTTTTTTTATACTGCTACAAAATGGTGGAGCACTTTTCACTACCTTAAACTCAACATTTTTTAGTTCTCTCTTTTGTGTCATGTAGAGAAAGGTCTGTAGTGTGTTAAATAAGCTTTTGGTGCCATCAACATCATTCAAGTCAAGCGGCGCAGTTTAATAAATAAATAATTTTAAAGATGAAAAAGCAGCTCGATGAGTTTTTTTTTGTTGTTAAATTTGAATCTGGGCATGAATTCAATTTTCTATTTTTTTTTTGTGTTCTTGCTCGTAGAATCGTGTAATTACTAATTATTAAGGAGGTAAATCGAGAAACAGTCACTCAAGATACGGAAAGTTTTGTTCGCTAAGTTTGGAGTGTTTTGGAAGATTGCGAGAGAGAAGAGTTAGCCTTCGTTGCCGAAAATCGTGTTCAACTGCTGCGTCACGCGGATGAAAGTGGTTCGCTTCGAGAGCTCTTTCAACTTTCCTGCTCCAACATATCTGAAGAAAAAATGAAGGAAAATGAAAGAAAAAGGCGTGAAAGAGCTTCTCTCAAGATATACTCACGTGCAAGTAGAGCGAACTCCGCCAAGAATATCCCTGATCGTGTTGTTCAAGTCGCCTCTGTAAGGAATCTTGACAGTCTTTCCTTCCGACGCTCTGTAGTTAGCAACGCCGCCTGAGTGCTTTTCCATCGCGGTGGAAGAAGACATTCCGTAGAACAGCTTGAACTTCTTGCCGTTTTCTTCAACAACGTCGCCTCCAGACTGATCGTGACCAGCGAACATGCCTCCTGCCATGACAAAATCGGCGCCAGCGCTAGAAAAAACGGTTTCGAGCGGCTCTAACTGTTGTTTTTCCTTACCCGAAAGCCTTGGAAAAGTCACCAGGGCAAGTGCATCCTCCGTCGGAAATGATGTGGCCGCCGAGACCGTGGGCAGCATCGGCACACTCAAGAACGGCAGAAAGTTGGGGGTAGCCGACGCCTGTCTTCTTTCGGGTTGTGCAGACCGATCCTTAAATCATTTGGGTAGAGGGCAGGGGGTAAACTTGTTTGTCTTACCTGGTCCAATTCCGACTTTGATGATATCCGCTCCAGAGAGGATCAATTCTTCGACCATTTCCCCAGTCACGACGTTTCCAGCGATGATCGTCTTGTCCTCGAAATTCTGTCTCACTTTTCTGACGTAGTGAACAAAGTGTTCCGAATATCTAAGTCCTTGTTAGTCGCGAAATCAAGTAACCAAACAATTACCCGTTGGCAACGTCGATGCAAATGAAGTTGACTTCGGGAATCGCTTTCAAAATTGCACTCATCTTCTCGAAATCGTTATCGGAGGTGCCGGAGCTGACGGCGACGTTCTTGATGACTTCTGGGTTGTTTCTCGCGAAAAGCTCCCACTGTTCCACGCTAGAAAGAAAGTTGTAGAGCAGTCGGTGGTTAACTGTGACTTACGTGTAGTGCTTGTGCATACAGACGAAGAGGCTGTGCTCATGGAAGGCCTTGGCGATTTCGAATGTACCAGTTGTGTCCATGTTGGCGGCCATGATCGGAACACCTTTGTAGGAGCGCTTCGAGTTTCGGAAGGTGTACTCGCGCTCGAGAACGACCTGAAAAAGGGGTTGGTAAGGGCTTGAATGGAAGCAAGTTGCGAATCAAAGCTCAATTCAATAAAAACACAAATTTTATGTTTGAAAAATAAAAACCCCACTAAAAAGAAGACGATTACCTCAGATCTTGATCTCAACGAAGACCGTTTCGGTCGGAAGAGAACATCTTTAAAATCAAGTTTTACATCCGCGTCAATAAACGGCATCTTTTTATCTCTTTAGAGAAATTTTTTGAATGGAAAAAAATAGCGCGCGTGCGTGATCGATGATTAGCCAAGGTGACAATGACAACCAGGGCATCTCACTTTTCAGCAAAAAGCGCAGAAAAGGATTTCTTTAGCGTCTCCTAATTGTCGAATTATGCCAATGAAAAGTACCTCTGATCGGGATTTTAAGGTGCTCCTCTTTGGTCGGAAAAGAACATCTTTGAAGTCGAGTTTCACTTCTGAGTCGATACGAGGCATTGTCTATCTAGGATAAGTTAAGGGACCTTGATGTGTTGAGTCTGGCTCGCCAAACTGTGTGGAAACCTGTGTCAGGGTCTGAAATATCTCTTGCGAAGCCGTTTTTAGACCCTGACTCAGGTTTTCAAGACTGATTTGCCGAGCTTATTGTCGAATAGAATATGTAGAAGTCGAGTTATTGAAATATATTGCACAGTGAGCTTATTTATAATCGTTTATAATATATAAATATTCAACTAGTAGAACATCGAAACAGGAAGTTCTGATGATTGGAAAGAGGGTAATACAGAAATATAAAAGATAAATGCAGAATAAAGGCAGGAAAAAGAATTCTAGGAACAAAAGAAGGCCTTAGCTGTGCACTCGTGGTAAAACGATGTGATTTTCTTCTGCTGGAGCTTCGACTGGAGCTAAAATCAGCCAATTTAGGCGACGAAAAAATCAGACAATACCGAAAAATCGCATAAAAAAACACCTTTTTTCTCACCGGTTAAAAATATACACCAATCTTAACCTTCCGCTCCCTCAGGAGCTTGAACTTCTGGAACTTGAGCTGGTTCTTCAGCAGCTGCTTGGACGGGAGATGCGACTCTTGGCAGCTGATGCAGGACTTCTTCCACATGTTCTTCTCTAGCAGCTTCTTCCGCATCGACGACCGGAGCTTCTACAGGAGCTTCGGGAGCTTCCACAGCTTCTGGAGCGTCCTGGACTTGTTCTTGTGCGACGAGTTCGGGCTCGGCGACTTCTTTGCTTTCTTCGACGGATTCTACAGCTTGAGGCTCTACTGGTTCTGGAACTGAAAATAAAAGAATGAAGTTATTGTTAAAGAAGGGTTTAATTTCCTGTTTTTCGTATCTCAGCGCCAGAATAAACAAAAACAATTGAGAACGTTTTTTACGGCCACTCAAAGTCCTTACCTTCAGGAACAACTGGATTTTCAACAGCTGGAGCTTCATCAACAATTGGCGCAACTTCTTCAACCTCGACTGGATTTTCTGGCACCACTGGCTGTTGCTGAATTTCTACCGGAGGCTGAACTGGAGGAACGAAGCCGGAAGGATTGAGAGGCGCTTCGAAGAAGTACATTTTGAAGCCGACTGAGAGGCCCAAATTGGCGACGACGGCCAAAGCTAGAACAGCGTATGCTTTTTGCTTGTTCGTGACGGCCTAAAAAGGGATGAAGAAAGAATGGTATGACATGAAGGCTCTTACCTTGAGCCCGTTGTAAATTGGAAGCCCAACGACAGCTCCAGAAACGACTGAGGCGAAAATGACGAGAAGCCATCTGATGAACTCGACGGGAATGATCCAGAAAAAGCTGATTGGGATGAAAATTGAAAGAGAGTAGCCGTACGCAGTGAGCAGCTCGACAGCAGAGAAACCAGTCATGATCTTTGAATAGTACATCACAACTGAAAAGAAAAGCTATCTTTTGATAAATAGAAAAGCGTACCCGAAAGAAACATGGGAAAAACAAAGACATATCCGAAAATAGCAGATGCAGCGGAAGTGACTCTTTCGAATTCTGGCGCGTAGACATAAGCCTGAATCGAATTTCTAGAGCGGGAAAGACCCTTGAAAGACTTACAGGATCTCCTTTATTCTGAACAAAATTCGCCAGGTTTCCGCAAATCGCCGTGGAAAAGCAGAGAGTGACGGCGACCCAGAAAGGGCCGTAAAGATCTGGCTTCCCGCGCAGGTTCTTGAGGAAGTCTTCTCGCGGCATCATCGCGGATTTTACTCGTAAGCGGACTTCGTTTGTCGTCACGTCCCAACATTTTTGGTAGAAACTGATTGAGAATAAAGAAGGATAGGTTTTCTTTGATGGTTGAGCTCCGGGCATATTTTGGAATCGAGAATTGAAATGAGAAAATAATGAGTAAGGATTTCTCTTAATAAAGAATATAAGCATGCACTTTTCGATCCCGAAGCAATAAAGGTTCGTTTCCACTACCACTGTCCATCAAATTCGAATCTTCTCCTACGTCTTCGAAGGAACCTTCCCAACTTTGACTCATTTTCGTATTCTTCCCTTTTTCCTCTGAGTGCCGGTCTTTGCCTTTCGGTGGAGCCAAGAGTCAGCGCGCAGCCAATCAGCGCCGCGCTCCGCCGTTGATTTTCCCTCGCTTTGGGTTGACCGATTCTAGAACTGAATTTTCAATGTCGACTATTAGTTAAATCTGACATTGAAAAGGATGATTATGGCGTTTCTAGAATTAGTATTGATGCCATTTTTGTTGATTGAAAATTCATCAGTTTTGCTTTTTCATTTTCAAGTGCAGGTACCAACATTAATTTTTTGAAAATGCATGATTTTCAATCATTAACAGCAGGATGCAGCCAAACCAGGGAGAAGTGGATGCTTGGGGAAACCCAGTTGATGCTTATGGACAGCCAGTTGCCCCCGCTCAGCCACAGGTAGATGCATTCGGCCAACCCCTCGCCCAGCAAGCTCCCGCTCAGCCTCAAGTCGACGCCTATGGCCAGCCGGTAGCTGCGGCTCCTGCTGCCCCAGCGCCAGTGATCATCAACATCCAGCAAAACTGGGCTCCAGCTCCCCAAGGCGTTCCAAGCTCCGTTCCTCAGGGACTCGAGTACCTCTACTTCGTCGACAGCCTTTATGTCAAACAGCAAATGGAGTTGTTCGAAGCTTTCACTGCTTTTGAAACATCAAACAGATACAAGGTCAGTTTCGATTTTTAATAGAAAAATGTTCAATTTCAAAAGGTTTTGAACAGCAATGGCCAACAAGTCTACTTTGCTGGAGAACAGAGTGGATGCGTCGCGAAATGTTGCTGCGGACCAAATCGAGATTTTTAAATGGCGATTACTGACAATCTTGGGCAAGAAATTGCGAGATTTCAGCGGCCATTCAAGCCTACCTGCAGATTTGGCCTCTGCTACCCTCCATGCTTTCTTCAGGAAATGGGTAAGCAATTTACCCATCATCTAAGTTTGTTCTCATTGTTGATTTCAGATGTGACAACAGGCGGCCACATTGTCGGTAAAATCCGCCAAAAGGCTGACTGCTCTCGACCAGTCTTCTCGATCCAAAACGCGTACGACCAAGAAGTCCTCCGAATCGTTGGTCCCATGGTCACCATCAACTGTTGCAGCAACGTCGAGTTTGAAGTCGTCACAGCAGACGACATTGTTGTCGGAAAGGTTTCAAAACTTTGGAGCGGCATGGCGCAGGAAATGTTTACCGACTCGGACAATTTTGGAATCAACTTCCCGATCGATTTGGATGTCAATATCAAATTGACGCTCATGGCCAGCGTTTTCCTCATCGTAAGTTTCAATCGACTGAAAATACGAAACCCTTTTGTGCTAATTTCAATTTCAGGATTTCATGTTCTTCGAAGATAAGGCACGAACTAAAATAGGGAAGTAATAAGCTAGGAAGTGACAGCGTAGGAGCGAACAAGAAAGTATCATACACGAAAGGATCAAATAAGAAAGTATCATACATGAAAGTATCAAATTAAATAGGATCATGCATTAAAGGATCGAATTTTTTGGAACCAATAAGATTGCCGTATAAGGCCTACCGGCCTATAAGAAACCCATCCTCAATCATTTTCAAATGTATGCCCGATCCAATCTTGCACGATACTGGCTTGGATCTTCCATTATAATTTGATCCTTTCGTGTATGATACTTTCTTGTTCGCTCCTACGCTGTCACTTCCTAGCTTATTACTTCCTTATTTTGGTTCGGCCCGAAGATAACAACAACAAAGATGGCGGCGGAAACAATCTCCTTTGCTGCCTTCTTAAAACGATTCTTGGAGGAGGAGAATAAACTGTTTGAATTTCCTGTTCAAGATGTCTGAAAGAATACACAACTTATATTTTTACAAAATTCGTCTTTATTTATGAAAAAGAAAGTGGCTAGGAAGGAACAAAATTTTAAATTGGAAATCAAAATGCAGAAAAACTTCAAGCAGAAATTTTGTTTTTGTGAGCTCTGAAAGCCATCATTTTTCGGCAGCGAGGATTTGAAATACAGTAGCGCATCCTGTAGTCTACAAAAAGCATTCAAAATTATCTTTAAACGAGAGAGACTTACTCGTAATCGGGTTTGAAAATGCTTTTTCGCGCGATTTTGCGGAGAATCGCCAAAAATGCACGCAAAAAGAGTGAAAACAACGAGGACTCTCATCATCAATCGTCTCAAACGGTCTCCTCGAGCTTTTTATATTAAGTAAAATGATGAAAAATGCATGAGAAATTGTCAAATACTATTGAGATAATGGATGTGTGCAGAGCTATGTCATTAATACTGTATATTCCTATCAAATGAAATGGAGCAATCAGAAAAAAAAAATGAAGAAAAAAGACCTTAAATTTTCATCTTTTTTAACTCTTTTTTGAAAAAGTTAAAAATATAAATTATTCTCAAAAGTTGCCAAAATCAATGTTCCTGTCAAATGGGCATTAATTTCTCGCGCGTCCGTTAAACTTTACAAGTTCAAGGTTCGTCCAGCTGCTGCCAAGCCATCATATCGATAGTATCGGATTTAGAAAGTGATGGATCATCCCATTAGCCTAATTCGTCACAAGCAGGGAAACAAAGATTAATTTCCACGAATTTGCAAATTTGCATTTCAATTATTAACTAAAAAAGGGACCGTCATTAGTCAAGTCTTCTCAAATGGTAAGAAATTATAATTAACATGCGTTGGGTTAGAATTTGCGATTAATTTCTTTAAATTTTTACAAAAATAAGGAATTTCCCCATTTTCACAGTTCGAAAACTCGTTTCAACTTGGTCTCTACTATCTTCAAAAGTTGGTTTCTAACTGAAACACTTCACGATGGCGAAATTGATAACGGAATTTTCATCGGGTGATTCTCTCCACTCCTCATTTGATTTTCGAAAAAGGAGTTTTCAAACTGATTTTATTTAAAAAAATAGAGATTTGCGAGAGAGAGAAAAGGCAACTGTTAATGACTTGAAGCCCTTTTTTATTTTTTAGCCCATTTTATTTTTGTAATTTTAGACATGAAGCAAATGATTATGAATTTGGACATTCTCGAGCTTTTTCTTGATCTAAGTGGAGCGGCCATCGTCTGGTTTATCGCCAAAATGCAAGAATTTATTTTTTTTAGCAGCCGAAAATGATTTTTTAGGTTCTATGAATTTCGACACTCGTCTAAAATCAAAGAACTCAAATTGAAGTTTGAACTCGACATCGTGGAAGCGGATTACAAGCAGGCGAAACATATGCAAGACTTTTACCGCGAACAATACGAGTAAGTTTAAATCTTCTCAATCAAATTAACATTAGATAACTACTAAAATAACTGTTCTTCAGCAAACTGTTCGAAAGAAAAATGGCGCCCGCAGAGCCTCCGCGCCGATACCAACGATTGGAAACCGTCAGTTTTGGCGACCTCGGCCAGCCTCGTGACGCTGGAGACTAGGGTAGGCCAAGAAAAAAGTGAAGTCTCATTTCAGCGAATTTTATTGCAGTTTCTGATAGATCTCTGACTTTGAGTCATTTGTACTCGAATAAAAGATTACTTATCAAATCATGATTTGATTCAAACTTCCATTTTCGGTTTATTTAGCAAAGTCAGGAATAAGCAAGCAAAAAGCAGCATAATCCTCAAAATAGATCTCCACTCTCAATGTCCGTTAGCTTCCGAATCTCTTCTTCTATTTAAATGTTTTGTTGAATGAGCATTTGCCGATTGAAATCCCGTTTTCGACGGAGGTTGCCGAGCCCTGATTCCTTCCGTAGGATTTTTTTTTTCTAGAACTCAACTCTACGATTAAAAGTAAGCTCGAAAATAAGAAGAGCCGTTTCCGCAAACTCAGAATTCAATTTTCACCAAAACGCGTCAAATTCAAATATCGCTTCCTTTCGATTTTCTCTTTCGCGAGCAAATCTGGCGCTAATCGCAATCGCAAAAACCTGATCGGCAAGAGATTTTCTAATTAGCTTTTTTTAACCTAACCAGTCTTCATTCGATTTTCGCTGATTCATTTCATCATTTCTCGTTGATTTTCAAGAAAAGAGAAATAATCGCGACTTTTTTTTCGAGAATTGAAGTTTTTAGCAATCGAGAAATCAAGAAAAAAAGATAGAAAAAAATTGAGAAAAAAAGAGAAAGTGAGAAAAAAAGAAGATGATTCATCGGTTTTTTGATAGAAAGGTTCGAATACGTCATTTTTCTGAGGTAAAACCTGTGTATAAACCTGACTAAGGCATGTTTCCTGTTTTGAGCGACCCTGAGTCTCAGGTCAGGGCCCTGAAAACAGGAAACAGGTCCTTAATAAGGTTTTTAGACAGGTTTTTCTTCAGATTTAAATGGTTTTCAAGCTAAAATTAGGGTTGAATCCGGAGAAAAGCTGCTTTAAGCTGTTTATTGTTGAGAGAAAAAACAGTATCGGTGGATTTTCGCGGCCATTTAGCGTTGCAATTAATTTTTTATTTCGATTTTGTATCTTTTTTATGTGACAAACGGAAAAATGTCATTTCGTCTAAGTGCCATATTTGAGGCGTGTGCCCGAATTCTCTCGGGCGCCAAAAAAGAGCGGCACCTGTCCATTCCGCGCAATCGCTTTTTTAATGAAATAAAGTGAAAACATATGTTTTCGAAATGACGATATCGAAAATAAGAGAAAAGTAATGACAAGATTGAAGATTTGTTTATTCCTGTTTTCTGTGTATAATTCCTTTTGAAAGAGTTAATTTTTGCGACGACTCTTTCATCTTCTAAGCTCCTGAGTCAGGAGTCCTGATTTCTTATCAAGACCTGACTCAGGAGCGAATTTTTCAGTTCAGAAGAGAAAATGAAGTTTCTTTCCCTTCATTCTCTTCTCTGACTCAGGAATCCTGAGCTGGGCTCGGCAACCTATGTCGAAAAACTGAGTCAGATTCTAAATAGCAAAAATGATAAGCCGCCCGAAGCGGCCTCGTTCTCAATTTAGCCGCCATGCGGCTTTTCATTTTAGCGCTAAGGACCTGACTCAGGTTTTCTCACAGGTCGCCGAGCCCAAATCCTCAGGTGTAATACTGTATTTATGCAGCGAGCCGTCACTTGTTTCGGTACTCATCTTTGTCCATCCCATTACTCGCCATTAGTTTCGCTAGTAACAAATCAATGCATTAGCATAATCATCAAACTGAATAATTGATCAAGTGCGGGGTCGCTTGTTTAATTCTTTCTTTATTCCGTTAGTCAAACTTTATTATCGACGGATTTCGCGTCGCCCTGTTCAATGTCTTTCTGCGACTAATGAAGATCATCTCTCCGCTGATCCATTTTCTTTTCTGTTTCGTTCACTCACCTTTTCAACCCTTTTAGAATGAAAAAATAAGAGACAATGATCCTCTTCCTTGCTCGGATCTTCCTTTTGACCTCGTCAGCTCTCGCGGTGGATTTTACAGTAACGATCGAAAATGACTTCACGATTCCCTGCCCAATCGCTCAACTGCCCTGCTCAGGAATAGATTAAACCCTCTTTTCAACCCTTTTTTCTTAAAGAAAGACTTGTTTAATCAATCAAAACAGAATCGGAATGCGAGAAGATCCAGATTATCGTCAAAATCAACGAAAACAAAATCTTCGAAAAGGAGAAAGCTGTCAGGGACAGGGCTCGACAACCTGTGTTTAAATCTGAGTAAGGGTCCTGACTCAGGGTCTGAAAAGAAGGCGGTTCTTCTGGCAAAGCCGCTTCCTTTTTGATAAACTGCTGCTTTTTCTTAGAGTCTATTTCAGGACCCTTACTCAGGTTTTAACACAGCTTGCCGAGCCCAGATCAGGAATGGACAGATTCTGTCCGATTACGAGATAAATCCTAAGAGCGAGAAATTCGAGTGGAACTGGGAAGCTGGCGGGTTGACCCTGAAAAATACAAGTATCAAAGATAGCGGAAAATTCACCTGCCATATCAAGTAAGAACAAAATTTGGGAAAAAAATATCTGAAAAATTCCAAAAGAGTTCGAAAAAACATCATTACCGACGACAGTACGGACTTCTCGACGTACACGACCCTGACCGTCCAGAAAAAGCCCCTTCTCATCAAGGCAGAGCTGCACCAGAGCTACATCGAAGCAACCGAAGACTCAGGGTTGAAGACGATTGCCTCTTGTGTTTACGATCCTGGAAAACCTGAAGCGATAGTACGATGGGTGAATGGACTGAACGGAGCTGCACTACAGCAGAACTTTTTCAAAACCTCCATTACCAGGTAAAAAGACAGTTTTAGTCTTTTAGTAAGCTAGATTTTTCATTCAGATTGGAAAATCAATACACTCAAGAGCTGCAAATGATCCCCGACAAAAAGTTCAACAACGCGTACATTAAGTGTTCCCTCTCTCATCCCCTGTTGACGGACGAAAGCGAATCGATGAAGTTGAATGTCACCTACAAACCCGCCAAGCCCAATATTGTCCAGAACGGGGATCGCTTATTCTGCGCTGCTGAGGTAAGAGTTGGTCTTTTGGATCTGCTACATGCGGACAGGTAGATTATCTACCGTAGATATTCGGAAGAGCTCATTTTGTGTTCAGGGAAATCCAATGCCGACGATTTCTTGGGAAGTTGAATCCGAAGATGACGATGTAGTGACGACGATTGCCGAGACAAATGTCAAGATTCGCTTTCTTGGAGCTCGAAACTTGAATTATACTTGCAAAGGAAAGGTTGAAAAAGAAGAAAAACGACGTTCAGTCAGTCGAATTTAGTTCAAAAGCAATTCTTTTTCAATCCTGAGAAGCCGCGAACTTTATGGGAACTTCTGAGAGCACCATTTCGAATCTATCGATAGCAACTGTTGCTGAAATCCGCGAGAAATATACAGTCTTTGCTGGTATTATCATCGGAGCTGTCTCTCTTATTTTCATTATCGGAATCGTCGTTTGCCACTTTGCCTGGAAGTCGACGAAGGAAAAAGATGAAAATGAATCTGGATGGTAAGAAAAGCAACTTTTGTGTTTCATTAGCGAGTTTTTCAAGGTCCGAGCCTTTGCAAATCACAATGACAGGCGGTCATTCGCATTCTGGCGCTGGTGATACTGGCGACTTCATCTACCGAGTTCCCGTTCCTCAAGAAAACAACTCCAAGCTCATGGACTACTACACTGCCACTGACAGCGGAACCGACTCGCACTCGATTGAGCCTGACGACTTTGAATCCTCTTTTGTTCGATCGGAGTCGATTCTTCAGGTAAAAAAAAAGAAATCAAGGACTATCTGAAGATTTCTAGGCATATCATTTGACTATGCCGATTTGGCGAGTTCCTAAAGCTGATAAACTTGAGGTTACTTTTGTGGCGTAGTATTTGTTGTTAATATTTGTGAATTTTGAATTCGAAAAAGATCTTTATTTTGAGAATAACTGTCAGTTTTAGGGTCAACAACGCGAGAACGCGAGAGGTCAGCATTTCCAACCGCGATTCAAATAGTAAGTGATCCCTTCCACTTCCTTTGTCAACCCTTTATCCTTAGTCACGAGGGCTATCACAGCGAGCACGACCTGCTAAATTCATCCACCGAACAGCCCTCCCAAGTTGTCTAAAGCTGCCGTTTCATCCCCTTTCCCTTCCACCTGTTAACTGAGAAACAATATATTAAAACTCTATTTATTCAAAATAGCGATTGAACAGGAGCAAAATCCCAAGGCCCTCTCACTCGAGCTCATTTTTTCCTCAAAGCAACTTCCAATTGTTGGTTTTGGTCGCTAAGAATCATTCTATCCAGCTTGGCAAGTGAGAGAGCGCCTTAAGATCCGAGAAGGAAACTTTTCGCGTTAATCCAGCTACAAATTGTTGCAAAATTATTTCATCCCCGGGCTCCGATTCAACTTCTGCTTGAAGGTTCAGCAAGCAGGTTCTTCAAGAAGGAGCGCGACGACCTGATCTTCCCAGGTTTCTGGATGCTCTGGTGGCTCGTGTCGCTGTCGGACTCGCCCGCAGCGATCGATCACGAAGTTGGTAAAGTTCCACTTGATCGGTTGATTCTTGCCGGGCTCGGTCGACTTCATCCATTCGTACAGCGGGATCTGGTCCGGCCCGTTGACGTTGATCTTGGACATCATGTCGAAAGTAACTCCGTACTTTTCTTGGACGTGCTCCTTGATCTCCTCATCGGTGCCTGGCTCTTGGCCGCCGAACTGGTTGCATGGAAAGGCCATGACGGAAAGGCCCTGGTCTCCGTAGATTCTCCACATATCCTGTAGCTGGGGATAGTGGTACTTGGCGTAGCCTCATTCGGACGCGACGTTGGTCACTAGGGTCGGACCCTTTACTAAGGATTCCTTAGTCGCTAAGGGTAAGGGTTTCGAAATTGCGGAAAATCAAAAAAGGACTAAGGAAAGGATTAAGGACTTTTCTGAAACCTGACAAAGGATAAAGGAAAGGGTTTTTTCCTTAGTAAGGATTTAAAAAAGGAAAAGTCATTTTTTTGTGATTCCTTAGCAATTTTTCCTTAATCCCTTTCCTTACTAAGGGTTTTAAAAAGGTTTTTCGTAAGAATCGGTTTTCAAGTGCGTAGGTTGACAGAAAAAATCCTTTCTCAAACCCTTAGTAAGGGAAGGAAAAAAGGAAAAATCACTAAGGATTAAGGGTCCTTACTAAGGGTCTCTGAAAACTGAGAAAGGAATTAAGGAAAGGATTTTATTTCTTCAAAATCCGAAAAAGGGTAAGGAAAAAATAAAGGAATTAAGGAAAAAGGACCCTTAGTAAGGAAAAAATAAAGGAAAGGAGTCCGACCCTAGGTTGGTCACGATCGTCACTCGGCCGCGGTATTTTTCGCCGAAGTCGATCAGCTCGCCATCGATGTTGTAGTTTTGGAAGTCGTAGAGGGTGGTTTCCTCCAGCGGCACCGCTAGAAAAATAAGTTAAATAAACCCCCTTTTCTCTGGTTTTTGTCTCTTACCCGAAGCAATGGCCAGAGCAGCCGCAAAAATTCTCATTTCTGCTGCTCGAAAACGCTTTTTCTCTCGATTTTAAGGAGTTGCTCTGTCAACAAAGGTGGCTCGATTCCCATCTTATACTCCTATTTGCGTAACATTTCAATAACCTCGTCCAACATCTTGCTGTTTCCCGAAGAGTTCCAACCTTCGGGGCATGAACTTGAAAAAAATGAAGTTCACACGTTATCATTTTTGATTTTAGAAATTGTGTTTGTTCGAAAATATTGACATGGTGCTTGTGTACCAGCAAATAAATACCTTCGCTGAATCATTTTTTGAGCCAAAAATTTCAGGAAGCTGAAAATGAAGCTTCTTTATTCTTTGATCGGTTTATGTTTCTCATACGGTGTTGACAGAGAAACCGCAAATGGTAGATATTTTAATGAAAAAGGACGAATAAAAGGTTACTTTGAGGATTTTTATCGAGAAAACCGAGGTGGGGATTCGGCCTGGAAGAATTGCAAGAGGGAGATTTAGAACGCGAATGCATAGAGGAAACCTGGAACGTTTTCAAAATATCGAATAATTATTCCGAGATCTCTGATTAAGAGGTTCTCCTTGGAAAGCCAAAAAAGCACAAAGAGTGAGAACTTCGAATGTTTCGACCACGATGAGCGCCACAACGAAAGTTGGAGCAAAATCAACGGGTGCTGGACCATGCTCGAGCTCAAGTAAAAATGCAACAAAGGACCTCAATTATTTTTTCTTTGAAGGAAACAAGTTATGAACCCGACAGCAGTTCGAAATTGCTACTCAAACGACGATCGAACTCTCCCACCAGAAAAGTAACAATTATTTCCATGGCCAGGAATGTATTTACAGTCATATTTGATTCGCAAATGAATAAATTACAGCAGATCATCTCCTTCTTTACTTTCAATTTCTTCCCCATTCTTTGGCACAATTTTCGCTTCTTTGACTATCACATATACTGCCAGGCAGGACATCTAAGAGACCGTAAGAAACCGTCAGCTTGGTAATTTCTAATAGACTTACGGCAAAAGAGCTAGAAACGAGGATCCACATAAGCTGAGTCCCTTTTGATTGGAAGATATGACAAATTTCGTATGTGCAGTTTTGCTCAGAAGACCTAAAAAATAATTTCAGCGAAAAAAAAGTAATTTTTTTTTTTCAAGTAAAAATTTGAAATAATTTGAAATCATAAACAAGTTCAAATCCTTGACTAAAAATCCTCATCCGCATCAGATTAGGATCCAATTAACACTTCTCAAAAGCGCACTCACCTTGACAAGCCAAGAGCCATCATTCCAGCGAGAAGGAACAAGGTGCTGATTACCATCAGCAGAATAAATCTCTCCGAAAACTCTGGAAAACTTTTAACTTGGCGAAAGGGAGGTTTTAACTTGCCAACAACGAGGAATCTCTCCGACTGGACCGGCACGGAAATTGATCTGGAACGGACGGCGCGGGCATATGCTTGCGAGATGATTGACTCGCGGCGACTAAGGAATTTTGAACGGAAAAAAGGCTGATTTTTTAAATTTAAATTCGATTTTTAGAAAAAAATATTCGATTTTAAAGATTATAATTGGCGAAAAAACTCTCTTTTTCGATTTTTTTCTATTTTGTTTATTTGTTAATTCTTAATAAAAATTATAAAAGCTCATTTTTGATCTTACTTTTGATCAATTGCCATTTGCTTCTTTGACTTTTTCTTCTCTTAGGGTATTTCGGGAACGAAAAGGTTTTCTTTAATTTTGTGGTTGAAAGTAAAGTGGACCTGCTAACAGTTGAATTGTAAATCTTGTTTCTCAAAGAAGACTCGCGTCAAGCGTCACCCCTCAATGAACCTGACTCGAGCAGGGCTCATATTCTCGCATTAATATTCGCATATAATATGAGATGCTATATGTGTACAGGGCGGTTCGGTTCATCATATGACTTAAGGGTGTCAACAACGATTTTCAGCCAACTTTTGACCCTGGTAGAGATACCTTAACTTGGGTTGTTCAAGATTTTTATATGCCAAAAGTAAGTTTAAACCCTTTTGTGACGCCTCTGAAAGCCCGATTTCGGATTAGTACTTTCGTCAATCCTCCCGCCGACTTCAAAGGAAGCTCGTTTTACACAAAAAAGGCCCTATAATAGGGATAACTTTTGACCCCCGTTACTAGAATTCTAGATGAGATGTGATCATGAGATGTGAAGCAGTTTTATTCGTGTAGAAGAAATTAAACAAAGAGGTTGACAAAAGTAAATTTCTGATTTTTATCATCAGCATCGCAATCTGCAAAAACGACTCTTCCGCTTGAATTCGTGATATTTCTGAATTTCAGACATCTTTTTCTTTCCTTGTTGTCTCCAAAGCGAAATAAGAACGAAACCATTCCAGTCGTTTCATCAAAATCCCATCCAGCGTCATTCTCAGAACAGTCATCGGAAAGTTTTATCTCCGAATTTACGCACAAGTCTCTTTGCCTCAGTTTCCCGTTTTCAGTGAGTCGGAAGATCTGAGAAGGCCGCAATTTATTGCAATTCCAAGTTTCTATTTTCCCAGTGTACTCGTAACCGCTATTTGCGTCCAAACACTGGGATGTATTTCGCACTTGAATGGCGCCCCAGATTTTATTCATCGGAGGCGGCGGTGATTCTAGAGCAACTCCAAAAGCGATTTCTGAATTTTAAAATGAAAGCTCAATAAAAACCTCGTTTGAGGAAGAACCTTTCATAAACCAATCAAAATCATGAGGGCAATGATTTTTCCTGAATTCAAGCTGCTTCGAAATGTCGCCAAATTCGATGTTTTTCGCTTCAGGCCGATCTGCGTAAAAATATTTCTTCCAATCATCATCAAACCAAGTTTCGACAACCCGCCGATAATTTCTCACCGAAGAACTCGGCCGAAAAACGGGAGGATTTCCATTCCACTCCAGGTCTCTGTAAATGTGTCCAACTCTCGAGCAGGGTACGAATAAGAGCTCTCCGCCGCAAATCCAGAGTTTGAAGCTCAACTCGAAGTTTTCTCCACCCCAAATTTCAAGACCAGGATCGTAGAATTTCAAGTCTTTGAAGTACTGTCGATTGATCGCGAAAAGTCCACCTGCCATTGCCGGACTAGGATAGGGTTCGATTTTTGACACGAGTCTTTTCTTCTCGCCTTTTTCTTGGAAAGGTATTCTTTTCCAAGTCAGTCTCCAGTCCCATCCACCTGAAGAAAAAAATCAAATACCACTTTGTGTGAGAAATACTCACAAGTAATGTAACAAATTTCTGTTGATAAATTTAATTTACTTAAAATTATTTTAAATAAAATTCTAATTTAACTTAAATTTAATTAAATCAATTTGAATTTTCTTTAATAATTTTAAAATTATTTAATATATTTTAAAAAATATAATAAATTTAAGTATTTTTTTAAATAAAGTTCATTTATTGAATTCAAATTTATAATATAAATATTTTTTTTAGTTTGTTAAATTTTTATTTCTGCATAAACAGTACCTATTGCTCTACCCAAATCATCAGTTCCACCTTGCGCCGAAAAATTGAAATAATTCGCATCAATCTTGTCGATAATCGGCACCGTCGCGATTCGATCATTCCTCGCTATCGGAGCTAGAAGTGGCGGGAGCCAGTTGTACTCGGCTTCACAATGAGCATCGAGAAAAACAAGAACCTCTTTGATCGCAAGAGATGCGCCAATAGACCGGGCGCGGATCAGACCTTCGCGATTTTCGTTTCGATGAATTTTGACAAGTCCATTCCAGCGCTGAATGTACTCGTCTAGTTTTTCTTTCAAATGGTTTCTGGTGCTGCCGTCATCGATGAGAATTATTTCCCCAAGAAGCTTTTTCGGCGTTTGATTTATCACAGAATGGACGGTTCGGAGAAATGTACTCCATCCTAAATGAGGATCGGTATAATTTTTAACGAAAAATTTTCGGGCGACACTGGGAAAGTCGCCGAATGTCGCCGAAAAAAAGCAAAAAATAGCGACATTCGGCGACATTCGGCGACATTCGGAGACATTCGGCGACTTTCCCAGGCCGCCCCGAATTATCCAACCCTAGTCCTTCATTAAAAAAGACGATGATGACAGAAACTTCAGGAAGATTTTCCGGGTAGTCGACATGTTTGCATTTCTGATCCCTCAGATCATCTGGAACCCGATCAAGTGGGATTTTATCGGAAACAATCATGTTGAAGCCATAAGTTTGAATCGACATTTTTGCTGCGTAATTCTCTTTTTCTTCCCAAGTGAATTCTTGCCTGCTCATTTGATAAACTGAATCGATTTCTTCCGGCTCATAATTTCCAAGTCTTCCGGAATCTCTGTAAACATCTTCTTTGATATTTTTATTGGGTCCATTTCCAAAAATAACGCCTTCAAAACCAGGGTAAATCTGAGAATCACAGCTCTTTTTGTCCTTCGTAAAAATAGCCAGCGCGAAGAAAAAGGTTGAAACTAGAATAAAAGAGGGGAGACGATTATTTCTAATCATGCTTTTTTCACGCAGAAATGAGAAAAAATTGCAAGAACTTGAAAGATGTTTATTTTTTAAAGACTAAAAATGTCACTTATTTATTCAATCCTCAGCCCCCTTCGCTGCGCTGCTGATATTTTGGGCGGTTTTTTTTTGCATTGACGTTTGAGATCATACCAAAAAGTAAGTGCAGAAGAAAAACAAGAAGAGTAACCTGTCTAAAAAAGGCGTGACAAGAACTCTGAATCGCGATAATCTTGTTGTATTCAAGTTTTTCGTCAAAACTTCTGACGGAGACTTTCGTGCGTCTTTTTCACTACTAGTAGCATCTTACTGTAGATTCTACAGTGTAGAAACTCAGATGCTCAAAAACAAGGTTAGTGATTCTTGATTGCATTTTTCAGTTTTTCAAGCTCAAAAATCTGAAAAATAATGCTTTGGGCATCAAGAATTGGCCTTTGATGATTAATCTTTCAAATGCCGATCTGCCAAAATCAATCAAAAAAGCAATAAATTTTTCCTTCTTGTCAAGTGAGTTTAGCCGGGGAAAACCCCGGTCACGAATTCATCGACTGATCTTATGAGCAAGTGTACTAGCGGCTTCGAAATGGATGATTATATAATCTAGGTAGTTTAGAAAAAGAAAATAGATTTCATAAGGATTTCACCATTTGTCACTTTGGTGAGGAAATGATGTCAAAAGAGGCGCAGATGAAGAATGCTAGCGCCTGGCGCTGGCGATTACATAAATCTCACGCGCTAAGCGAGCTCACTCCTCAAGGTGGAGGGCTGATGCTTTCTTCTTTTAAAAACCAGCCGCTGCCAGTTTTTAACTTCACAAAATATATAAAAAATCAAGATTAAAAAAATTTTAATTCGCCAAAAAAAATTTTAAAAAAGATGGTGATGGCAGAAATCAAAACAAAAAAAGCAGAAAAAGAATCGACAAAGACAGAGGATGAGAAAATTCAGGAAATAAAAAAAGCTGTCAACGCGATAGTCATTAAAAATGACGCAAAATCGTCATCGAAAAAAATCTCTTCCTTCAACCCGGTAAGTCGAAAATTCGAAAAAAAGTCACGAAAATCTTTCAGGTCCGAAAAACGATTCTCAAGAAAACCATCAAAATCCAGAGCAAGTATTCCATCAACCAAATCCGCCGCCAACCACCCACTTACTTTGACGCTTCATCCCTTTCTCTCACGATAAAACGCCTCAACTCTTCAAAATAACAACCATAACAAAAAAAGAATGTCTGTACAGAATATTTTCTTTGAATGCTTTACTCGTTGACTGTGCATGAATAAATACAGTGATTGAACAATCGAGAGGTCGAAAAATTGTTTGCGAAAAATTTCTCTTATCATCAATAATTGTTTACAAATACGGTATCTTCGGTAAACTAAGGTGTTCTATTTGCATCATTTTCTTCTCTCAACCGCTTTTTTCCCAACGAAAAAGTGAAAAATGAAACTTTCAAGTGTTCTTTTTCCCTTCACTTCTCTTTGTCTAGCGGGGAACCAGCTGGTCCACGAGAAAAAACATCGTGTCAGGACTTTAAGATAGAGAAGAATGTCGACTACCAAGGCATCTTTTGATTATATGGAAAAATCAAACTGTTAATTAAAAATCTCAAATAATGAGTTTTCAATAAATTTAAGGGAGTAGATATCAAGAATCGGATTTACTCAAATTTTTCTACTCGAGTGTTTTTGCTATTTGCAGATCTAGTACTAAGGATATCCTAAGTAAATTGACTCTTTTTCTGACACATTTTTGTCATTTTTGATGAACACTGAAAACAGTGAAGATTCAAACAAGCGTTACAACTTTCCGCCAAGTGCAGTACCACTTTCTCCAGAGCGCCTAATTGCGAAGTGGGATTCTTTTCATTTCAAAAGTAACCCTACCTAAAAATCTACGTAGAATTGTGGTTCTCTTTTCCGCAATATTCTAGCTTAGCATTTATTTAATAAATACCTTCTTTTTGGGAGTAAAATTCGGTATACGGTGTCGTAAAAATTCTGATATTTTGTACCGGCAGTACAAAATTTGTACTGGCAGTACAAATTTCAATTTTGTACTGCATTCGCCCGCCACCCCACGGGCGCTGTCGGTCTGCCAGACCGGCGGTCTTCGAAAACAGACCGGCGGTCTGCAATTACAGACCATCCAAATACATCATTTATTCAAATGTTTCATCCTATCCAAAAAAATTTTGGATGAAATGAAGTATTTCGATAAAATCAAGCTTTTGGATAAAATGAAGCCAAATCCTTTGCTATTGTGGGGTAAAAATGGTAAGGTGATTTACATCCCTGATCTCAACTCTCAACGACCAAACAATGGCACCAATTCCTGAACTTGCGATGAAAACAACTGAAGACTTTCTCGGCGATAAAAGCAACGTTGAAATTCACTCACTCAGGTCATCTGGCAGTAACTCCTGAAATACAAGTGGTAGAAAAGTCTGATGAATTATGCAGCATAATTTATGCTGGCTTGAAATGCGATATGAAATGGTCAAGCAACTCGACAGATGAAGATAGAACCAAAGAAGCGAATGATCACAGACGAGTTTAAGGGGGTCCCCCACGATTTTGCGATTTTGCGAATTAGATTTTTTTCTCTTCAGATCTGAATTCCTCGTGCAAAAAGCTGCAAAAAAGGTCTCTAGCTTTTTTCAATATTTGTAGAAAAATGTGTCTAAAATCGATCTTGAAGTTACCAATTTTGCTTCATCTTCATAAAAATTGAAAAATCAACCCTTTTTTTTAGTTGTCTAATGGTCGCACATAGCACCTTTTTAGAAAGGCTATGAGCTTAGCTTTCTGAAAATGCTCGAAAATATGGGTTTGGGTTATGCCCAGAGGGCAATTCACATGATTGAAATTTCCGAAATCGTACATTTTTAGATCGTCTTTGTTACACTCACATTTTTTGGAAATAGAAAAAACTGAGAGACGCTTCACTAGATTAGTGTAAGAGCTTGAAGAAACAGCGGGAAAAATTTTTGTAACCTAAATTTTTGAAGTAATCTCAGGTGAAAAAATGACCAAAAACGCGATTTTCTGCGAGATGCTCTCCTTCTCGGCGCCGATGCGCGAGATGTTGTTGAATTTTAAAGAATTTGAGATACGCTTCACTAGATCTAGGTTTGACCTACTTGTATGTAAAAAAAATTTTGAAAAATATAAATATTAGTGCCGAAACGCGTCCCCTGAATAAAAAAAACGAATCTATGAAAAATATAAGTCTGTGTCGGCGTGAGCGCCGGTCGAAAATGGCCAATTTCGGAAAAATCGTTGGGGACTCCCTTAAAGGAAAATAACGGAAATTCTCAGAGTAAATTTTTAGCATCTTGCAAAAATGAATTATTTTATTTTGAAGTGGTTTTAACGTCAAATTGGATGAGAGTCTCTCTGACGATGCTATTGTCATAGCAAAAGCTCAGTAAATAAAATCAACAAAACACTGTTAAATTTTATTCTTACACAATTGATTCACTTGCAGAATAATTGTCAGCTGCATTCATTTTTTCTTCCAAACGTGCGAGAAACGCTTCTATTTTTTGTAACCTCTCTTCGGTATTTTTTTCAGTAACGACTAATTTTCCATAAGGATCCCCCCATCAAGAATCGTGAAAATAGGTCTCTTTAGTGAACGATTTTCTCGAAAACTATCTAAGAAAAAACCCTTTATTCCAATTGCAAGCTTTAGGTGAAATCCTCGCCTGCAACCGTTACCCTTTTGGTGATATCTCGGTATCAAACTTAAGGTTATACAGGCCGTTAAAGGTAAGGTTGCTTAGTGAAGGTTTTTTTCGGGTTTTTAGTTGGGTTATACCCTTAATCTTTTTTCAGGATAAAGTTAAGGCCCTTAGCTACGACCGTTCCCTTTTTGAAAATTTTTGGCCAACGAACTCAAGGAGGGAAGCCTCTTTAAAATTTAGTCAGTCGAATTTAAGGCGAATTTCCAGATTTATATTTTCAGTTTTTATTCCCTAAATTGCCTCGAATAATGTTTTTGTACTCTTTCTTATGACAAAAATAGTTTTTATGATTGGTATATCCTTAATGATCACTAAAAATTATCTATAAGAGCAAAATTTTTTCCGAATAAAAAGTTTTCCTGGTCGTCTAAACAACCCAAAAAAGCTTAAAAACTTAGACGATTTTGATTTTTCATCTTGATGGGGGGGGTTCTTAAATGAAATTCAAAGATATAATAATATTTCAAAAATATTAAACTTACCACTATTGACAGACGGGGCCCGGTAATCTCCAAGTGAACTCTCTGATTGGAGACTCACACCGTCAAGAGGAGCATGATTTGTTCCTAGAGGGCCAATACTTTGTGCATTTTTCTGTGAAAGCGGGTCTTGTTGCACAGATTCTACAAGGCTTAAACATTTAAAATGAGAATAATAATTTATAAACTCGCCATTATTATAAAAGGGAAGGGTTCCAAGCGTTCTCTCCGAATGTCTTCTTTTTAGTGACTGGACATGCAAAAACTTTTCTGGTTGAGAGGAGACTACTGTATTTTGATCACTCGAAGAGCTTTTTTCTGTTTCTCTATCCTCATCATCTAAAAATCTAGGCTTTAGGGTTTTACCTTTGGTTACCCAAATGACCGGAAAGTTTAATTATACATCGAAAATACAGTCGGATACCAAAGTAAGACGCCTCATTTAAAAGCCCTTTTTGGATTTTCGCTGAATTTTATCATCATGAACAAGATCAATTTAAGGCCACTCTGATCAAAAATTTTATTAGAAATCAGGAAATCTAAGAAGAGAACAGTTTTACCTTTTTCAATCAAAAAATTTTTTCATCGTTGATTGTTTTGTCGGCTACTTTGAAGCTCATGGCTTTTCAGCGTCGGCTTCGTCTGTCATTTGAATTTCAGGAACCTGGTCAACATCCCTTTAACCGCATGGGCCAGATCGGGGGGTAGAGGCGCTGGGACAGAAGGTGCATTCCACTGTCATTTAAGGAAACTACAGATCGGATCGACTCAAAAATTTTAGACAGTACTAAATCTCGGCCATAGATTTCAAATCTGTTGTCAGAAATCGTTTTGATTACTTAATTATTTATTAAAAGTAGGAATTAATTTCTGGTTAATTTAAATGAAGCATTTTTTCGACGATTATTTTGCAAAATAAACTTGATTTTTGAAATCTCGAAGATAGAAAACCTATAAATACGTTTCATCATCACAAATATGCGACAGTTGGTTCGGTTTGTCTGTATGAATACTCAGCGGGATGGATAGAGCGCTCTGCCTAATCCGTTGTTAATCTCGGCTGGTGACCGATTATTACTCGAAATTCAGCATGTAAGGCAAGATGTAGGTAAGTTAACCCTATTACAATTTATAACTCATGAGGACTTGTAGTTTTTGAAATATTGACTGTCAAAAACTTAAATGACAGTGGAATGCACCTTCTGTCCCATGCGGTTAAGCTGCAACTCGCGGTTTATCAATTTGAAGTGCCATTAAACGCTCGAAAAGTTCTTCTTCCTCTACTTTCTCCAAATTACTCTTAGCAATTTCTTCGTCAACAATTTCTACAATTTTCTCGAACTTTTTTTCATCAATGAGTCCAATATTGATCAAAGAGCGCTTAAAGATTGCCGGATTCATGTTTATTAAGACTTCGTTGGTCTTGTTCACCAGGTCTTCTTCTTTGACATCCAAATTGTCATACTATACGATGTGATCATCCAAAAACGATTTTATTTTTTTTAAGATTACAAGAGATAAAATCGTCGCAGAATAATTTATACTGTCTTCGTTAATAAGTATCTGCGCATATTTTTTCCGATCAGCAAGAGGAATTCGGTTTCTCTTTTTGGACATTTCTCAGCGAAATGTATTTTGAAGAATGACAGAGTTCAGATTGAGAGAACAGAGCTCGAGCCTGAATCTGGAAAACACTTCCCTGGTAGATCGGACAATTTTACTCTCTAGATGTCATAGGCTAAGCAACCCTTCTTTGCGTAATATGGATAAAAAGGGCGTACATTCGTTGTGGCCATTTTAAGAATTCGTCCGTTGTGTCGATTCGTCCATTGTGTCCGTCACGTAGGGTGTTCGAAAATGATCACAACGGACTTATGTCCACAATAGACTCATGGCCACAATAGATATTTTTTTTCAAAAATTTCGTTATCAGATCATCAAATTGATAGATAAATTTAATGAAAAGCCTACCAGAAATTCAAATCAGTCTGACTTTTTCTGACGGTCGTCAAATAAGTTAAACTCAAAATTTAAATTTTGATATGATAAATTCTATTTCTTGAGCTCTTAGATCAAGGGTAAGTACACGAAAAAGTAAAAAAAAACGAAGAGAAAGAACAGAACAAGAACAAACGGATTCTTAAGCGTTAAAATATTTCTCTTTCTCGCTTTCAAATTTTGGCGGCTAACTAAGGAAAGATTCTTTAAGAAAATCATTGAAAACAATCACTGTCATTATTTTGGAATTGACGGACAACTGAACACATTTGTTTTATCAATTTGAGAATCTGAGAACGAGCTTTTTTAGAAAGGAATTTCTTGTGACCATGAGTCCGTTGTCTGTTGTGTTGCGTAGGGTGTAAAAAATGTCCGGACCAGACGCATCTCCATATGGTCGACCCAAAATTATTCAATTTTGAAAGGCCACTTTTTCAAATCCATATTATCAAAAATAGGCCTCACTTTGATATTCGACTGTATTTTATACTTACCACAATAAAATTTAATTTTTGGAGCTGGAATATTTTTTTGCGGTATTAAGGTGAGAAGCGCGAAAACCGTTGAAGTTCCTGTGAAGGGAAGAAACCAAAGGAAATATTGGCGAAAATGCCACGTTTGAAATAATTCGTAAGGATCTAGTTGTTGTTCCCAATCATGAGTCGCCAAAACAATACTGCATACAATAGGTCCGTAAAAGATCAAAGCTATTATGTGTGCAATCACCAGTCTCCGTCTATTTTCAATAATTTTCCATTCCACGCGCCAGGCGTAGCTTAATAGCTTTCGAGCAAGATAAATTGGGGTCCTTCTTCGGAAAAAAAAACAAGTACAAAAAACATGATTTATGATGAATATAAATGATATATTTTCTAATTATTATTTTTTCCGTTCCAAAACCGCAAAGTGAAGACAATTAACAAGAGAAATACCCGTGAAACAACAAAAAGTGTAACAGAAGGCTGTCCATTCCCACCTTATCAATAGATGATAATTTTTGGGAGACACTCGATTGCGCCGCTTAACAACGCCCAGCGCCGGCGATCTCGCCTGGTTCGAAGAAATTTTGACTCTCAAAGGCGAAAATTTTAGATTTTTATGTCAACTTAGTTATTCTGACTCCTTTATATAGTAACTGGTTTTTTTTAACGTTGCACCATTTTTGTGGAGCGCTTTTCAGCGGGTTAGAGTCGAGATATTTTGGTTATCTCTTTTGCACCATGTAGGGGAGAGTCTGTAGTATGCTAAATAAACTTTTGGTGTGAGAAGCATCACTGGTGGTGGAGTAATGACGTCATCTATTGGGAATTCGCGGCAAACCGTGAATGGTTGGAGAAAATTTGAACAATCCTTAAAAGCACCATATATGCTTTTATCATACAGGGATGTTTCCTACATGTATACGAAATAAACCTGATAGTTTTTGGTGCCAGCACCAAGGTTGGTGCTGGAGTAATGACGTCATCAAGATTTTTTCCTATGCTTTTAGTGTATTTTGGATGTCGTGATTACTCGACCACCAGTGATGGTGCCAACACCAAAAGCTTATTTAACATATTACAGACCCTCTCAAACAAGGTGCAAAAGAGAGAATTGAAATATTTCGACTCTAACACCATCAAAAACGCTCCACCAATTATGTACAACGTTAAAAAAAATCCTGTTAGTCCCAAAGTTAAAAGAGGAAAACCTTTAAATTAAAGTGAACTAAAAGTAGAATGAATCATTTTAATGGGGTCCTATGGCCCTGGAAGAAGCCAGAGCAAAAGCTGTTTTGTCTTACTAATATCTATAAATCGAATGCTTTAGATTTAGAAAATTAAAATAAGTCGACTTAGGTGCCTCTGAAACTCTCAAAAAATCTCATCAACTAGGGAAAGTTCTCTAGAACTCTATAGTTTATCTTAAATTTTCCAAGAAATCCTCAGTTCGTTCACAAATCCAAGACGGTAGGATACGTTTTTTTGGGTTATTTTTCAGAAGAATTATAGCACTGAGGATGGTTCATTGAGAACCAGAAACGTTCTGCAATAAAGTCTTGTTTTCAATTATCATCAGATGTCATTTATCAACGAATAAGGGGGATTGTGAAAATGAAATTGGACCCATCGTGCTCCCGTGAAAGTTAAAGGCTATAATTATAGGCTATAATACCGGTAGAGAAGTTCAGAAGTACAATTGGTTTCCAAATTTCCGGAGTCCAAATTTCCGGACATTTTTAAGATTTTAAGGCATCTTAGTGGGACACTACGAAATCGACCATTGTCCGAATTTCCTGACTTTTCTTCAAAATATTATTTATGAGCGATCATTTTCTCTAAAATAGGAATCAATTTACGGTTAAATTAACTTCTTTTTGGGCGCAAACTGAGCTTGTTCGCGAGGTTAAAGAAGAAGAGTAAAACTAAGGGTCATTGTTGTGGACTCGCTTTGCTCATCTCCAAATAAGGAAAGGAGATTCGCCGCACCTGTTCAAAATAACTTTCGCTTGGCCCCGGCCACTTTTCTGTTCACTCTGCCAGACCGCTTGCTACAAAATGCCGCTAATATTAAATTTTTACAATTCGCAAAACTAGAGTCAATCTTTTCGCATCGCAGCAAATGCATATCCACAACAAATTGGTACCAGGACATAACGAACCCGCGACGGAGGACACCTCCAAGAGAAGAAACTGGCACCAAACAACAAATTGGTACCAGGAATATACGAACCGCGCCGCACAAGACCATCCATAAGAAAAACTGGCACCAAACAAGAAATTGGTACCAGGACACGAAGAACCCGCGACGGAGGACACCTCCAAGAGAATTAACTGGCACCAAACAAGAAATTGGTTCCAGGACTCAACGACCCTGCGCTGGAGGAAACTGCAAAAAGAGAAAAACTGGCACCAAACAACGAAATTGGTTTCAGGATGCTATCTGTGGATCAAACAAGAAATTGATTCCAGATAAAAAGAAAAAAAACCTCCTGTAAGTAATTCCCCGCAATGGTTACAGAAAATTTGCACTGTCGTCATTATTTTGGGAACTTTTTTGGATTTATTCGCTAGTGGATTTGCTCACTGGTGGATTTCCTTTATTTATTTTACCGTTGTGGATCGCATGCCTTTGGACGAATTTCTAGCGAGACGAATTTCCAATCAAGCTTTTGGACGAATTCTTGCTAGACGAATTCCAATAAATTTTGCCTTTGGACGAATATTCAGCCGAACGAAATTCCAAGCAAGCATTTGGACGAATTTCAGCTGAACGAATTTCCAATATAAATTGCTACAGCCGCCACAAAAAAAACCGATTACCCGACGATTAACTGGGGGGAAGGGAGTATCGCAAATTATATAAAATTTATCTCTTCTCGTCAAAAAGAAAATAAGTTAACCGCCGTCAGCGCATTGGAAATCGGACTTCAATTCTGCTCTTGCAACCGCATAAATGATACAGACTGGATCCCGCATGGAAAACTGGGTATCATTCCGCTTCTGCACTGCTCGAAAATCTGCAAAAAATTAATTGGGTATCATTCCCACAGCACAGCTACAGCAACGCACAACCAATTGGGTTTTATTCCCACTGCATTTACAGCTATTTCTTCTGGTACGCCGCAAACTACCGTGCCCGCATAGAAGATCAAGTCGCGCAAATAAAAATAAGCTTTATGAAATTAATCTGCGATCAGAAGAGAATATTTGAACACTGGTGGAATCTGCAAACTTTGCGCGAAAATTCTACTCATCACATGCTGCACCCGAATCTGGGGGATGTTGTGGACTCGCTTTGCTCATCTCCAAATAAGGAAAGGAGATTCGCCGCACCTGTTCAAAATAACTTTCGCTTGGCTCCGGCCACTTTTCTGTTCACTCTGCCAGACCGCTTGCTACAAAATGCCGCTAATATTAAATTTTTACAATTCGCAAAACTAGAGTCAATCTTTTCGCATCGCAGCAAATGCATATCCACAACATCATTAAGTGGTTTTTCTTTCATAATCTCTTTGTATTGAGCCTGTACCAACGCTTTTTTAAAATTTTTGGTGGGACATAAAATTTTTTCCGGTGACCCAAATTTCCGGACATTTTTATGGAAACCAGGGGACGAAATTTGTCCGGAAATTAGGAAACCAACTGTACTAGTTCTCAATCAAAATCAGATTTCTTGAAAAATCAGATTTCTTGAAAAAATTCTTGAAAATCTCACTTCTAAGATAAGCTGCGAGCCCGTGAAGTTCGGCTCCGCGCTGCTCGCCCAGGTCCCTTAAACTCACTAATACGAGGCCCTAACGCACGCATTTTCTGGTGAAGAATTTATTGAATTAGCGGGGCCCAACTCTCACTCTTGTTCAGAACTGTTTCCTAGGTCATGGTTTGGTCAGATGATGGCCAATTGGTTACGGCCGGGCGGCGCAATTCAGTACTCCCCTTATTTTTTATTACAAATTACCTATCACACTGAGTTATGAGAAAGCAAAAGTCCCACTTATATTTCTCTTTTGCCATTTTACAGCTTCGTGCTTTTCCCTCTTTTTGCAAAGTGCGAATGAATTTCATTGACACTAGACTCAAGGAAGAGTTTATTGAAATTTATTTTACCTGACAAATTATTGATTTTTCTTTTTTATTTCGATTATGGACGTTCATGAAAATCTTATATTGGACCAACAAAGGACGGAGCTTTATGATTTCATTTCATGACCGATATTTCGATGAACTGCCAATAAAAGCGGTTTGCATAAGCGCAAATTTTCTCAATAAATTCGAACTTGTGTTTTGAACAATCGTTGCGCAAGATAGTAATGATTTTTATACCAGGTCACGGGAACATAACGCCGGAACGCATAAAAAAATTTCTCATTCAAAAGCTCCTTATAAGGGCTTTCTATTTGACTTATAATACGAGATTCCATCCTGGTAAAAGGAAGACTTGTCTTCCATGATTCCATTAGTCAACACGGTCGCGAGCGACCGGGCGGTAGGGCCGCAGGGCCAGCGCAAGGCTGACACCTAGACGCGAAAACATCCCGCGCTGCGTTTCGACAAGTTCAGTCGTCGAAATCGGACAACGCGGTAAGTCACTTCTCGAGAGATTACGAGAGAACGTGAGTTTAGAAGTTAGGACCCGGGCCCACGTACATTTAGAACGTTACGTGCGAAACGCAACGTTAGAACTAACATTTAGAATTTAGATTTCCGCCCAACTCGACTTGCAGCAGAAGACAACAACGAAGAGAATTCCACTGTTCATTCTGCCCCGAGAATATAAATAAACCTAACTTAAATCGAATTAGTCCCACGTTTCTTGTGGTGACTGAAGCGCTTTTAAGCGGGCTTACGTTTTCCGAAGTACATCAGGAAATCGCGTATTCTCCACATTTAGCTCTCAAGAGAGTGACATTTTGAGTCCTCTTTGAGTAAAACATTTAGCGACGTGCCCATTTAAAGCACAATGTCGAACAACCCATCTAGCATGATCTACGCTAAGGCTAATGCCCGAAGCTATGAACCGTACCGCAACCTCAGCGACTCCCAGAAGCCGCCGAAGTTGTGTACAGATATTCCCCCGGCGATGGCGAAAATCATTTATGAGGCTTGGCTGGCGCATTTCGACAGCTACGTCTCAAAACGAATTTTAGCCAGAAGCCCTAAAAACCCGTACGCTCAGTTTAGCACTGACTTGCCATGCCTCTGGGATACGCCCTCGGGCAGGGATATGCCGAATTGGACGGGCTCGTGTGGCATCCCGAGCACCTTGATCGAATTCCGTAACTGGAAAACAACCTTCCCGAAAAGGTACAAGGGAAAAGGTATGATCGAATTCATCGGTGTCGATGACGACCTCCAGGACGGGGTTCTCGTTTATGAAGGACCCATCGAATTGGAAGGGAGACCAGTAGGACAAGATCAGATAAACGAAGTGTTCATCAACTTCTTCTTCCCAGGATTGTCCAACTTTGATAACTGGAATGAAGAAGCGAACCTTAAGTTCGCAAGGGAAGCCGTGCGAAGAGCGGGTGAAACCTTCATCACGCAATGCCGCCCTGACCACAAGAATGCGGTCAGACGAGGACAACTGGCGTCAGTTAGAGCCTACGTCGATAAGCTCATCGAAGACCTCGAAGGGCCGAGCAAGAAGCCAGAGTTTTTCAGATGGTTTGCTTTGCTCCGCACGTTGGCGAACAAGGAATACGCCGCGTTCACCGTCAAAAGCAAGATCGACCTGGCTCGCCAAGTGATGATGAACAACTTGGGGGATTATTCCCGCGAAGCGGTCGCCATCGGCCACAGCTTCGAAAGGGCTGAATTTAACGAGGCTGAGGGATGGACTCCATTAATGGAACTTACAGCTTTCTTAGCCGGAATCCTTTCCAATTCGGAGAAGGATCTCGTGGCTATCTTGGAGTCTTTGGCTACCAGGGTCGACAAGGACTACGAGTCCATCGATCTGAAAACGGTCCTCGAGAACCAGCAGTTCATTTTGGGGAAATTCGAAAGGAACGCAAGAGACGATTTGCTCAACATCTGCCCTGAGAAATGGGAGCTGAGCTACGTCTGCGACCCAGAGAATCCAATGCGCGCCTACCAGGACGTGGTGGACCAGGAAGCCAAGGCTGTCAAGGAAGCCGAGAAGAAGGAAAAGCCCAAGTTCAACAAGTGGGCTTCTGAACGCAAGGACAAGAAGAGATTTCCGAAGTACCAAGCGAACGCCGTCAACTCGCGAAACGATTTAATCGTCGACGCGAACACTGGCAAGGTATTCGCGGAAGTAAAGGAGCTCAAGATGTCCCAACAGGAGCTCGGCAGAGTGGATCAGGACAAGATCCGGTGGATGTCCAAGAACAGATTCAGCCGCCAGGTCAAAGCCAAGGTAACTATGGCCAAGAAAGATCTGAAATCGAGATCCTGGGGCCCGAAACAACTTCCAGGTAAGAAGTTCAAGGCGGTCGCTTTGGAAGAGGTCGAACGCGAGCTCGATTACATCCAACGGGCGATCAGAAATGAAGAAGGAGGCTGGCACCTGGCCCAAGAAGACGACGACTACGAGAAGACTGACACCGACGGAGAAGAAGTATCAGCTACGTCTGGAGAAGCAACTTCATCGTCGGAAGAAGGTTTGTCCGATAGAAACATAACGGAGAATAACCGCATTTTTAGACTCATAAGAAGTATCCGCTCGGCAAAAGAAGAACATGCAGTCTTCAAGAAATACGATAAGAGAAACGTTTCTTTAAAATTCGATTACATATCTGTTGTAACAAATGATTCGGCAAATAAAATTAAAACTAGGAATACTTACACCCTTGTGTTTGATACAGGAGCTAATACAACACTAATAAACTGCAGGTTTCTAAAGCAACTCGAAGAAAACAACTGTGCGGTACGCAGAGATTCAGGCATACGAAAAGGCTCCACCGCGGGCGGCGGAAAGCTTAAACTTATGCCTTTCGCAGTTTCCTTTTCATTGTGTTTAGGAGCATTGGAAATTAAGGCAATAGATGCGGCCGTCCACGAAGGGAAAGACGACAATTGGATTCTTCTAGGAGTTAGAGATTGGCAACCGAACGGCGTTGAATTTAAAAATATCGACGGCGAAACTAGGATAGTAGTAAACGATCAGCCGCTTGAGGATTATTGGACATTTGTGAGACACGTGGAGGTCGAAGATCAAGAATGGTCGGAGTTGAGCAGAGAGTTCAATAAAATTATTACGGAATCTTTAGTCGCAGAAGTGAGTATCAGATCTGAAATTGACCCAAACGACGAATTAGCATCGATATTTTTTGATTTGAAGCCTACAGACAAAATGAACCCAGACGGCATGCGTGAATTTTGGAGGAAAATCGAACAGATCCACGAAGATAACAAAAAAATTAACACTGTTGACGAAGTTGTCATAGATGAGTTCGGCGAAGTCTTGGACTTGAGTGACCCGGAGGACAAAAGATTTTTTAGAAGAATAAAGAGACTACTGTTGAAATATTTTGTCGTGTTTTCTAAAACTCAGGGCGTAGTACCTGATGAGCAATTTATTGTGCACGGCGAGATCAAGGGAAACCCTACAGGTAAGTTTGCGGACAAGTCTTTCGAAAGATGGTCTCCGGAAGTGCAGGAGCAGGTCATCAACAAGCTGAACAACGAACTCGCTGAAGGAATCTTGAAGCCTTTAGACCCAAAGATTCAACCCAAGAATTTTATGAGAATATTCCCAGTAAGCAAGAAACACTCACCGGGAATGACAGTAGAAGAGAAGATGGCGAATATTAGATTAGTCTCAGACTGTTCAGCAGGTATCAATCAGAATACGACCTTTGCCAATCATGAGATGGACTCGATCAGAGACGCTATTCAAAAGATGGCGAGATTCACGGAGACGGGACTCATTGGGATGGCGGATCTGTCATCAATGTTCCATTCGTTCAGAATGTCGGATGATCTCATACCGAACTTCTGCGTCAGACACCCTCTGATCGGAAACACGGCATATGTAAGACTTCCGATGGGCTGGGTATGCTCCCCAAGCATCAGCAGAGATTTCCTCGCTAGAATTTATTACCCGTGTAATGATTTTATGTGCAGATATGTAGACGACTTGACGTTCTCAGCGAATTCAAGAGAAGAATTTTTACAGAATTTAGAGAAAATTCTGATAATCACGCACAAAAATAACCTTAGATTCAACGGAAAAAAGATGAAACTGCTCGGAAAGAGCATGAAAATCCTGGGCAAGAAAATCTGCAACGGTAAAATTTTAGTTGACGAACACAATCTCCAGAAGATTTTGGACGAAGATCATGAATCAGTTAAGACGGTCAGGCAGCTTAGAGCGATTCTAGGAAGAGTGGCCTTTGTGTCTGATAGCATTCCGAGCAGAGTGGAAATCACTAAAAACTTAGCAGAGGCAGTCGGCGGTAAGAATTCGGCGGAGAATGTTGAATGGACGGAAAAGCTAATCACTGATTTCCGTAACTTGAAAACCGTACTGTCGAGAAACTTGGTTGAATTATTCCCAGTTGTAGAAGGCATGGAGACGATTTTGGTGGTAGACAGCTCCTACTGCGCCACGGGTGGTTTTCTAATGCAGCTCGATAACGAAGGAAATAGAAGAATGATCAGACTCTTCTCAAGAAAGAGAACAGATCTCTCGAACAAGTTTGCTATGTCAAGCTGCCTGTTGGAATTGACAGGTTTAGTTGCCGCGGTAAAATTTTTCAAGATAGAAATGCAAATTGCGAAGGTGACTACTAGAATTTATACGGACAGTCTATCAGTCGAGAAGCTGTTCAAGCGATTGATGAAAGGAGAAAGCTTAAGCGATGATCTAAGGATCAACTGTCATTTACTAGAACTGATCAACCATGACGTTGACGTAATATACATGTCCGACAAAAGCGAGTATATCGTTCTTGCAGATTTTATTTCGAGAAAACCTTCGATCGCTACAACATGCGAAGGCAAGTGCAAAGTATGCGAAGCGGCCGACGCAATCATCATCAAAACGGAAAATTTGCAATTTCAACAGACAAATGGAGACAACGAGGAAAAACAGAAGGACTTACAGCTGGCAGAGGTCATGATCCCTACAAAAAGTCTATACGAATATGAAGCGATTCAGGACATCAAATGCAACGAGCTTTGGTGGGAGGAACAGCGTAGGGCATTTAGATCAACAAACTTCACTCCGTTCAGAGCGGAGATCTTGAGTTTTAAAGTCGGCAGGACTAACCCGGCCGTTTTAAGAGATCATCCAGAGCTTAAATCATTATCTTTAGCTGAATTTTTGGCAAACGATGCTTTAATCGCTTGCATACAGAGGAGAGACAGAACGCTCAGAGCGGTGTTTCAAGCGAAAGAAGACGAGATCTTGCCCGGCGCCAAAAACAGGCGGGGCGAGACGGCCAGATGGAAGATGGAAGTGATGAATGGGAAAGTGGTCACGGTTAAAAACTTCGGAGTTCGCCAGATTTTTGTCCCCGTCATCCCAGAAAGGCTCACCAACTGGATTGCTCAAAAAATTCATGACGATAAAGGCTGCGCTTCACACACAGCCCTCATGAACGAAGCAAAATGCATCGTTCACGCTCCCAAAATCAGAGACGCCCTGAAAGCAATTATATCGCGTTGTAGGAAGTGTTCCTTCCTCAGAAACGTGCCGAACACGGTGTGCAACTTGAAGGAGTACAACGATTTCAACCCTGAGTTCATTGGACACATCTGCTCTTGGGATCAGATGACTAGGACGAATGAGTTGGACGGAAATAAGCCCGTCCGGTTTTGGGTGATAACCGACCACTTGACAGCCTTTACAAGGCTGATTCCGGTAGAAGGAGCGTCCAACGCGAAGAATAACCGCTTGGCCCTGATCAGGGCAGTAGCTTCTTTGAAAGGCGATAGAGCGGAAATGACTACAGTTGTTGCGGATGGCGCGAGAATCAATTCATCGCTAGTAGAAGACCCGGAATTGCTAGGTTTTAATATCAAGGTTTTGATCACAACAAAAAGCTCAAGAAGCAAAAATAACTTAGCAATTTTAGACACTCGATTAGGAAAATTGACAAAATTCTTAGTACTAGCTTTAAACGAAATGAAAGACGCTTGGGATTTAGCGGAAAATGTTAATTATAATCACAACAAATTGAAGGCTTGCCACGGATATTCCCCAATGGAACTTTTCTCGGGCAAGTGCCAAACGACCGGTAAAAAGCTGAATATAGACTGGGAGAAAATTAGATCGAGGATTAAAAGAGGTCGAGAAATGTCCAGAAAGGCGAATGATAAGTTGGCTAGGAAAGGTTTCATCCGTGAAGCTATGGAACTGATCCCGTTTGACGAGTCTGACGGATGTTATGGCGGCCTGACAAGATCGCCGATCAAACTAGGAGACATTATAATTCTGTCGGAGGCTTTTAATAAAAACAACTCACGACCCTTTTGGAAGGTAGTGGAATGCGATCAAATCCCTTTGGGCATCGATTTCGAAAATAAACTCGTGAGCACATTGAAGATGGATTTAAAGCGTAATCATAAAAATTCCTTTAAGATTTGGTCATTTTTCGCGATTAAAATGGTGATCGACGGGAGAGGGAATCCAAGCATTGAAGAAATTCAAGAGCTAGAAAGCCCGATCCCAGACAAGTTTAACATGTGCTTTACTGAAGTCCCCAAATCTAGATTTAACCAAAATTAGATTTAACATAACACGCCTTGGGTAAAATTACTGTAACTCATAAACAGAGATTTAAATCCCATTCCTTCAAATTTAAGAGCAACAAATTTAGAGACATCTTTCATTTAAAAAGTTAGTCAAAAGTCTGCAAATTATTAACAACAAAATAAATACAAATAACGTTTAAGTGACAGGTGATTTATTAGGATTTAGTTTCACATGATTTGCAAAATATCTAGCCAACAAAACAAAGTGACCCCTGCTGCACGAGCAGAGGGAACTTGACAACAACAGAATTGATCAGAGCGTCGAGCTTGACGTTGAGTTCTTCATGATCGCAGAGCAGACCGGGCGTTCGATGAAGATAAGCACCACGAACGTAGCGATAAAGTGATGCCAACAGCAGAGTGAGATAGCTGGAGAGGAATCGGACGAAAAGCTTTGAGGATATCTGCACGAGACGTTGATACTGAGGCTCAGTGTCGACAATTTGGACCTAGGTGAAAGATTGTGGAAATTAAGAAGGAATAACTTGAATCTTACCACGGGCGAAGCACCAAGTCTAATGAAGAATGAAGGGCATAAGCTAGAGGAGTTGAGGAATCGACCAAAATGCTGCAGGAAAGTCAGATGCCGATGATAAAAGGGAAGTTCAGGATGATTCAATTCGAGAGTCGACCCCGAAATCCGGTATTGGGCAAATTGCTCAGGAAAGCCGCGTTGCAAGGATTGACGCCCGATGATTTCCCCTCTGGAACGACTAACTAAAGCATTAAAAGTTAGAAGAAATAAACAAATGATGAAAATTTGGAGATTTTAATAAAAAATAGATAATATTAGTAGGTTAGTACCTTACTCCCGTCACTGACAAAATAAATCAGATCCAGCGGGTATTCTGGCAAATAGAAGCCATTGGCACGTAGATGAAGCAGCTGGTAGACGCCGAATAGATTTCCTCCAACAACAGAACCAGTCAAGACATTAACACGTGTCAATGTCTCATCAGAGACTTCATACTTGACAGGAGAAGGCTTGAAAGGATGAGTAGGAGGTGGCCTTGGAGGACTGGGCGCATCGTTCCGCTCTGGCACAGCAGCGGGAGTCCCATCTTCGGTGATTGGCTCGTCGATTAAAGTTTCACTCATGACGTGAGTCTGAGGTTCGTCTGCAGCAGGAATCGGAGACATGGAAGAGGGCTTAAGCGAATTTAACGAAAACTCTAGCGTTGAAAAAGGTAAAACCCGCTGAGACGCTGGAAGACTGTTGTTCGCTGCAGCAAGAGCGCATAAGTAACGGTTCTGCATAGTGACGATCTGATTAGCTAACCCGAGATGCGGGGCCATAAGTTGACTCGAGTTCAGGGTTGAATTGGTGATAGCAACGGAAGATATGGACGAGCGCTGAGTCGCAAGCAGGGGCGTCGGAGGATTGGCGATTTCGTGACCTCTGATTACCTCTAAAACGAGAATCAGTAACCCAGCACTAAGAATTCGGTTTAAATAGATCACTAGATTTAGTCATAAAATTATTAAAACTTTTTCTGGAAACCTATTATGGGCGCAAACGATTGAGGCAGCTCGGAAACTGGATTCTGCGCCAAATGACTGCTTATTTCTAGGTCTGAAGGATCCTCTACCACTTCCGAAGGCATCAGAGAGCGCCCTAATTCTCGAACAAGTTCAGATATATAATCGCTCATCTCTAAAAATTTACAAAATAATTTTTATGAAAGAAGCCAGAGTACTGAGCGAAATTCCGGCGAGAAACGGAGTCACCAAATCAGCTTGCGCGCGAGGAGGCTGACCCGCGGGCTTAAATTTCGCGCCTGACGAATATCGAAAACATAGAGGACCCCGGGCCGATTTTTCTCGGCGGATCGACGAAAGGTCATTAACCAATGAGACGCAAACTAACCACGCGGGCCAACCGGTTTTAAAATAATTAGAAACTGACAGAAACAGAGAAAAACGAAAGAAGTCGGAATCGCGCTCGATCCTTTAAAGAAATCCTGAAATTCAAATACAAACTTAGCCCACTGTTCATGCATAAGCTAACTTTATCCCCATTTAGAACTGTATAGTGAGTTAAACTCACCATTTCGCTAAATTTAAATCTTATTTGTAAAATTCTTTCTAGTCTAGAAATCTTTGAATGGCCATGGATCGGATCGTGGGTAGCATGATCTCTCGATTTTCTGAGAATCAAGCCTTTCGAAACCCTGTCCCGCTAAGCGTGAGAAAGGAGCTAACCAAACGTTTGATCTGCAAGAACTACGACGATAGCCTGCTGAGCAGCTTGATCAGCGATAAATATGTCGCTGGAGTTGCCATGAGCCTCGAAAATTGGAGACGAGTAGCGGATAGATGGGCAGCCATTCAACCTGCTAAACGAATGAAAATTAGCCGCACTCAAGTTGAAACGAAAGCTTCGATCTTCAGAAGAATTAACGAGCTGCTTGTCCACCACGAACTCCGACCAGAGGTCGACCTGTTGGTCCTGGTCGAATCCGACTCGAGCTACGAATTCATCTGTCAAGAGTTAACGCTGGAGGTGGAGTGGAACTTCTCACTGGAGCGAATTGGGACGCTTTCTCGGGTAGGAAAGGTCTGCTTCAATCTGTTGGCTCCAAAAGCGGGCCCGCTTGACCTGGTCTTTGGACAGAAAATCGCGATTTTTGGCCCGACAGCCGAACCAACCTTGAACATCCAGCACCTCGCCAACACGATCTGGCCGGGCTACAATTTCGCCATGATTAACAAGGCTGAAATGAAGAACTTCTTGCGGAATGCTCACGACAGAGGAGAGGACATCTCCAACCTCTTTCACCAGTGCTGCGACCTACATGCCTTTTGTCAAACTTTGGAGCTAGAGATGCAAGATGCTGAAATGCTCGCTTTAGACGAGGAAACACCTGAGGTAATTTAAAAGACCGCTTGGTTTTAAATAATATCAAATAAGACTTAAAGGTTGGGTTATGAGCCAGATTTAAACTTTATTTTCTGTTATAAAGACGGTTACAGTTGCGTTTTCAATTTTGAGCTTATTAAAAGAAAATGTAGAACAGATAGGAGCAAAGAAAGCAGAGGCACTCACGTTGACCCCGGCCAATCTTCTGTCGCCTAGAAAAGGGCGGGATCTTCGAGCTCGAGCTCGGTAGGGGCAGCAGGCTCGCGGTCGAGGAATTCCATGGCGTATTCAAACATAGTTTGATCGCGGGGATCGTCGAAGACGTAGTCGATGGCTCCACGGTGCTCGCGCGCGACATGAGCCATGAACTGGTCGTGCTGGCGATTGAGGCGGCCCTAGAAACGATAGATTTAGGTAGAATAAGTTGAGAGTGTTTAAAACGAAATTCAGAGTCCCGAGGCTGATTCGAGCTTCACCGAAGGCGGACGCAACGGTAGAAACTCAAGCCACGAAGCCGCAGACAACGCTGTTCTACTAAATTGGATAAACTCACCACTCCGACGTGCGACAAGATCCGCGGAGCACTTCCGGTAGGGGCACCATGCGTACTGCGCAGCCGGTAGTTGGTCTCCTCCATGACCCATGAGCCAAGATAAAGCTCACCCAATCCTGGAAGCATCACGGGAATACGGCCTGAAAAGAGAGTTTAAGGAACAAGTAAATAATGTAGTAATAAAACTTACAAGGGGGAGTGTACGGGTTTCGGCGGCCGGGATTTCGTACGCGCATCTCTAGGGCGTTGGGCGTGACGTTGAGTCCAACGTTCCACTCGTCGTCGACACGTTCTTGGCGGTCACGCTCGTAATCGCGCAAAACGCGGAAGTCGACCTGTAAGGAAATTTAGTTCTAGTTCGCTTTATTTTAAATTCTTTCAATTTAGCTTTTGAAATTCGAATGAATCCTAGACTAATCTACCTTACTTACGTAAAACTGTTGAATCGACTGGAGCCCAGTCGTGAAGAGCGAGAGGGGAGGGCATTTCAGGAGAAGATACTTCACCTGAAGTGCGTTGAAAAACGCAAATTCCAAAGGATTGCCCATCATCATCTTGTAGCGCGAAGTGGCTAGGCTGAGCGCACGGGAAACCAAAGTCGCGAAGGCCAATTCACCAACGTTGTCTTTGGGCCGGAAGAAAACTAAAATTCAAATTTAGTATGAGAAAGTCACCGGAGAAAACGCCAGCCCGCGACAACGATTTAGAAGTGGACATGATGGTGTGGTCCACGTTGGAAAGCGAAGAAAGTTTCTGGACTATGCTCGAGATCGCCGGCGAGTTCGACCTGATCAGGGCTGCCAAAGTGGAAAACTTGAAGAGCCCGATTTTCAAGAAGCCAGCCACGTTCCCGTTAGAAGGCTTTTCTGACTCGGCTGAGATGTTGTTTTTGAGCTAGCAGAATTCTACTGGCCCAAGCTCGAAAACGTGGATACCGGCGGATACGTCCGAACCCAAGAAGATCTAACGGTGTGCCAAGAAATCTGCTCGCTCACGGGGCCGCTAATGAACATTAAAACGCCGGGCGAATTTCCGATCGCTTCGATCAGCCCCGAACTCTGTGGGTCCGAATCGAAACGCCCGAGCCTGACGACATTAAACGACTGGCAAAATGGATCAGCAGCATCTGGGATCAGATCGAAAAGGCCGAAAGACGAGAGCTAGCTGCTTTGGTTCGCCTCAAAGAAAGCGGCGAAGCAGGTAAAACTTATTAAATTAAAAGCCGATTGATGATTTAATTTTCGGTTATTCTTTTCTCGTGATTAAAAAAGAAATTATAGCTTTAAATCAATTAAAGTAGACAGAATAACTTACGTCCAAGATCGCGACGCCGCCGATTTGGCTCGGGATGGCCTGGATATTCCGGACTATCTTCGAATTCGCCCTCAAGTCCGACGGAACGCACCAGCTTCCACAACAGGAATCGAGTTCGCTTGGAACGGCGATTCACGCCATCTGGGGAACCAGTAGCTACGGCGGGACCGTCGACCATGTTTTCTCCAGTGCCGTCAATCGATCGCTGATGCTAGAAATATAAAATTAAATTTGGAACCGTTTATTTGGATTTAAGCTCAAATTGTGCCCGAAATTGTTTTTCTTTCTGATTTCTATTAATGAACAATTTTGCGTTTTAAAAGCCAAACTAACCTGGAACCATTTATAAGAAATGATCACGGCGAGCAGGAACGGATCGGAGACAAAGTGACAGTCCAGAAAGCCGTACTCGTCGTGAAGGTCGCCGACGCACTGATGACCTGGGACGTTGTCAAGCCACTCAACAATTCTGGCGAGCGGGACCCTGTGGGCGAACAAGATCTTGACGAACTGGGTGACGACCCCAGCATGGCGAGAGTTGGCCACATAGTACTCTTCGTCAGGATGATCTCCTTCGTCGTCTGGGAAGCGGCGGAAACCCCGGATTTGCCCTTCAAGATCGTTCCAAAGAGCAGCCAACGAGTAGTCGGTATCGTAAAGCGGATACTCACACTCGAGTCGACCTTCGTGATCGTTGCGCCAGCCGAATTCGCGCGGACCATCGATTCCACCGTGATGGGTCTGAAATATTTAAGACAGGTAAAACCAAACCAAAAGAATAAAAACTTACCGAATAGTAGTAGCGAATCCAAAAGGAGCCGTCCCAGTTGGGCGTAAAGGCATCGTAGCCAATTTCGTCGTTGCGGACAACCTTGGACTTAACTAGCAACTCGCGGTCGAGGAGGGTGTTCTCCAAAGTCGCTTCCAAGTTGCCGAACTTGTCGTAACTGGCGTTGTACTCAAGACAGTTGCGCCTAACAAGCTGGGTGATGCGAGGATCTTCTTCGACGTGCGCCAGAGCAGCACGGACGGTAGCTTTCCACTCGTCGAGCTTGAAGTTGGCAGCGTCGTGGTCCAGGCTAAAAGGATTAATTTAACCGAGAAAGTTTAAATCATTCCGAAATTATTTTACATAAATTTCAAAGTTAAAATGATAGTTCGCAAGCTCCGAAAATTAACAAAATTAATTAACCTCGATTAAAATTTGGAAAGGTTTAGAAGGGACCAGCTCGTAACGATGGATTCGGATGACGAATTTCTTAACAACGACTCGAACCAGGAGACTAATAACAATCCTGATCAGAACATGGTTGGAGCTGTGGCTCCAAGCATCCCGAACCCATCGAACCAAGTGCCCCCTGTGATGCAAGCCGTAATCAACGGCGTGTCTATGCTCGGACAAGCCCAAAATGTTAACCCTTTCACGGCTCAATTCCAGCAAGGACCTTCAAACCGCCAAGAAAACCACGGGAATGGACCCCGAAAGGTTCAACTCGTTTCGTCAGACGACGAAGATGAAGGCCCCGAACCTGAGAACTCGGAAACGATCGACGCAGCAGAAGTTGCGAACTCGAACTATCGAGCCGCAGTTAGCGCAGTCCGGGAAAGGGAAGAACAAGCTGAATTTCAGTCCGAACTGAGCAACGGTTGCAATCCGACTCGTTTTTGGCTATCTTTTCGCAGCTCGACACGATTAGAACTCAAATGCGACGTGACGTTGCTGCTGCCAAATTCGTCCGATCAGTCCAGAGTGTCGCGAAATCTTTGGAGCTAATCTCAAATTCGATTGCAAGCGAACAAGACCCGGTAAGAGATTTAAATTACCTGTCGACCAAGCGCTGGTAATAGTCGAGTTGTTGCCGGATTTTGTAGTTGGCTGGGAAGGGCGGACCATCATCCTCGGGAAGCTCGTGAGCAGCCAAATTCATTTCTAGAACATTTTTGTTTAGTATCGACCTGGAAGCCTCTGCTTTATCCGGGAATTGGCTCTGGCAATGGCTAGCAACGAGCTAATTAGCATTATGCTGGAAGTCCCGCAAGGCGCTTGCTGCGAACGATGGCGAGTCGAAGTCAGCTGGACCAGAAACTGCGTAGTACAGTCAGCTAGTCCCATCCGCATGTCCCTGACTTTCACTCACCGCGCCTTCCGAGACTGTAGCGAATTCATGGAAAAGCGCTACAAGAATTACTCTATCGAGGACATGGTCGAACATTTCAAAGGCGAAATCGAGACCGTTTTCAAAGAATTGGGTGGACGAGGCTTCAAAGTTCCCCAAATTGACGAAGACTTACTGCTTGATGCTCGAGTTGGCCCGCTTTTGCGAGAACTCGTGGCTCCGATAAGGTCAATCCGACAGCTAGTAAGTAAAACAAGGAGCTGTTAATCCGTCTAGATTAGTAAATTCTATAAGATGCCCGTTAAAGCCAACTTAATTCCCTAATCGAGTCCCATCAAAAATTCAAAATTAATTAAATTTACCTGTGTTCGCCAGTCGTTGAAACAGAACTGACGTTTATTCGAAAACAAGGACGAAAACAGGTGACGTTCTAGAAATTCAGGAATTTAATTTTCTCTTTTGCTTCTCTAGTCGAAAAATAAAATTTTGCACGAAGAGAGAAAGGAAATAGCGCTATTATAGATCGAGAGAAAGCTAGGATTTCGAGACAAGAAGCGCGTAATTAGAGCGCGGCCAATCACAGAGAGCCAATCAACGAGCGCATTTTGAGTCATCAACAAAGCCATCAGAATTTATTTAAACAAGAAAAAGAGATAAAAATAAAAGAAACTGTGAAACAAATTACGAAAGAAATGTAAGAAAGAACCATCTATGAAGTTAATTTAGACGCAAACTAAAATTTAAAACGACAAATTAAACTATAGCGAATTCTCAAAAATCTTAATTCCCGATTTTAGATCAAGGAGCAGAAGTCGAAGCTTGACAGGCTCAAGACTAAGTCTTTGGATGATTTGGTGAAAATGGTCGAAGCTGACTGCCTAGCGGGCCGCTTGAAGAGTTTGCTCGGCTTGCCAGAGGTCCGAAACTCACACGTGGTCGTCGTATCTCCAACAAACAGGCTAGTGGTTTACGACTTGTCCGAATCGCCAGCGAAAGAACTCCCGAAGCTACCAGCTTGGGCGCAAGGAACTATGGTAACCAACCATAAGAAGTTCTTCAACAATAAACGCAAGAACGGCCAAGCAAGTGGCAGCTACAAGAAGTTTAAAAAATAGAAGGTATGAAAGATTTTGGGAAATTAATACAATGGAATCAGCTTAAAATTGTCAAGCCAATTAAGCAACTTAGTAAAGCTAAAGAGGGGGGACGAGATTCCATCCTGGTAAAAGGAAGACTTGTCTTCCATGATTCCATTAGTCAACACGGTCGCGAGCGACCGGGCGGTAGGGCCGCAGGGCCAGCGCAAGGCTGACACCTAGACGCGAAAACATCCCGCGCTGCGTTTCGACAAGTTCAGTCGTCGAAATCGGACAACGCGGTAAGTCACTTCTCGAGAGATTACGAGAGAACGTGAGTTTAGAAGTTAGGACCCGGGCCCACGTACATTTAGAACGTTACGTGCGAAACGCAACGTTAGAACTAACATTTAGAATTTAGATTTCCGCCCGACTCGACTTGCAGCAGAAGACAACAACGAAGAGAATTCCACTGTTCATTCTGCCCCGAGAATATAAATAAACCTAACTTAAATCGAATTAGTCCCACGTTTCTTGATATAAATTGACTTATAATAACTGGGCTCTCCCTTTCTGTTACGAGTTATTTTGAAAATATTTTTCGAAGCTTTCCTTCAAAATCAAATATCTCGAAAAAGGAGGACAGGGCCCAGTATTTTTGTAAGCCCAACAGAAAGGTCTTTTCGAGAGCTTTCGAATGAACCTACTCTTGTACCGTACGACGACCGGCTGGTGATGATGATTTTTACGTCCGAGGCCTAATAATTTTGTTCATTATTTTAAGCTTTGCAATAAATTAAACTCAAACATTTCGTAAAATTTTTTTGGTTATTTTTTATTTGTTCCGAGTCGAACTCGAAAACACGCATCAACAAATTGCTTGCTTACGACTTTCTTCTTGCTTCAATCATCAATTATTCCAAGTACCGTTACTACGGTAAACTGAGGTGTGCTGTTTACCCGGCTCTATTTTTATCTGCCGGCAAAGTAGCAAGCCCTTCATTCGCCATGAAACTTGGGAGTACATTTTTCGCTTTTCAATCTTTTTCGAGCGCTGACCCACTTGGTGCTAGAGGCGGAATATCTTGCCATGATTTGAGCGAGTATGAAGGAGACCCGTTCATGGTCAATTATTGCAAGGAGATTTTGGCGGAAGCGCATTGCTCGTTTAAATCCTCGGAATGCCCAGTTGACGATTGCCTCTTTGGGCACAAAAGGGACTCCACTGGCTGCGTCATCGACTCATGCATTTGCGACACGGAGCCGCAAGGAAAGGTGCATTTTGGAGACATCATGGTCGACGGCTTCGTGCAAAACATGATGACACCGCCTGATGACACTCCTCGTGATCCAAATGTCATGAGAGCCGCGGACATATCCGTTCCGAGATGGACCGATTATCGGGAAGGTGGGTTTGTGTACATCCCGTACAGAATTTCCAGGCTCAATCCCTTGGGGCAAAGAGCGGCTCTTGCAGGAATGAAAATACTCGAAGACGGGAGCTGCCTCCGTTTCAGAGAACGAAGCGATGAGAGGGACTTTATGGACTTTTTTATCGGCGACGGATGCTATTCTTGGATCGGAAAACTCGGTAAAATCTTCATTAAATCCAATTATTGATGAGTTAAGGTGGTGCGCAGGAGATCTCGCTTGGTGTAGGCTGCCATTATGCTTCCACAGCTGCTCATGAGATCATGCATGCCTTGGGCTTTCATCACGAGCAAATGCGCCCCGACCGCGACTCATATGTCCAGTACATAGAAGATAACGTCGAACCAGAAATGCGCCACAACTTCAAAACAATCCACCCTTCGAAGTGGAATTCATATGGGCAGCCCTATGATGTCAACTCAGTAATGCAATACAGTGGCTACTCCTTCACTCGAAACTGGAAGCCAACTCTTCTCGACAGGAGTACTGGAAAGCCGACAAAACGGAATACGAAATTGACCGAGTCGGATTTTTTCCAGATAAACGCGCTTTACGGCTGCGAGGAAACCTCAACTCCGACTCCAACGACGAAATCAACAACGACGACGGCGACAACGGCGACGAAAGAATGTCGTGACTTCGATATTGCTGAGAACATCGAGCACAGGGGTATCTTCAACCTTATTGAAAAACTTTCTCACGAATGATATTTTTAAAGGGAATGACATCACTTCCTTCCAAGTTTCGCCTGGCGAAGCAGGTCAAAGGGAATGTGAGCAAAGTTGTCGCTCAAACCCCGACTGCGGTGGTTTCACTCTTTACGGTGAAAACAGAAATCCATCCGATTCGTATCGCTGTTTTTTGAAATCCTCTATGAGCTACAGTATGTTACTCACCTCTGGACGCATTTCCGGGTATAGAAATAAGAACTGCCCGTCTTCAACCACTACTCCAACAACGAAATCAACGACGAGGCCGACAACGACCACAAAAGAATGCCGTGACTTTGAGATCGAGGAAAATGTCGAGTACTTAGGTGTCTACAAAATATATCGAAAGAAAGTTTCAATATTTTCTGAAAACTTTGAATTAAATAAAATTAAGGGAATGACGTCGCTTCCTTCCAAGTTTCGCCCGGTGAAACTGGCCAAAGAGAATGCGAGGAAAGCTGTCGCTCCTCACCTGGCTGCGCTGGTTATACCTTTTACGAATGGCATGTGTTTCAACCCAACCACTGCTTCTTGAAAACCAACACGAATGTGAAAAGAACAAATATCGCTGATCGCATTTCCGGAAGAAAAACTGGAGACTGCGGAGCGTCAACGAGCACTCCAACCATCTGTGCCGACCTGAGCGGCTACGAAAGCCAGTGCGCAAGTTGGAAATCGTATGGATTCTGTACCTCCTACAGTCGAACTTCCATGGAGCATTATTGCGCCAAGACTTGTGGCTTTTGCGCATCTAACGGCGAATCGGTAAGAACCTACAGTGCGAAATATGTTCTGTAATCGTTTGTTCAGTGCACCGATGAGTACACATACTGCGCATCATTGGCGGCTGATGGCGAGTGCTCTAGAAACTCTGCTTTCATGCTTAAGTCATGCAAAAAATCCTGTGGCAAATGCTAGACGAGCTTTTTCCTGAATCCTGATTAGTCGAAATTATTTTTCCCCGCTGCTAAAAATTTTTTCCTCCTTTTTTCAGGTGGGCGTCTTTAGCTCAATAAAATGATTTGATTGTTTCTTTTTATTTATTAATTATATTTATTACTATTCATTTTTATGAATTTCTGAACATTCTTTTCGCGATTTTCTGCTCTCCTCGGTAGATGATCGCTTCTTCGGTCCTCCAGTTTTTGAACGAGAATTTTCCATCTTTGAACAATGCCTGAAATCGTTGCTTGAATCTTCTAGAGCTCTGTTTTCTTACCTTGATTAGCATGACAGGAATCCAAATCAAGCAAAGAATATGAAGAATGGCGATAACTGCTGATCCGGCAGCGCTGTACTCTTGCTTCAAATAATCACTGTCTGGGTTCGTTGCATTTTCGAGCTTCCAGTCCCCTGAAAACATAGATGACTCATCAAGATTTTCGATTTCTCAAACCTGTTGTCTTGTCCCAAACTTTGTAGGCCGGCGGGTTTTGGAAAATATCAACCATGAAGAAGATCAAAACGAAAAGAATCAATCCAGGAGAGAGGACAGTCCAGCATGTTTTCAAAAAGAGTCTGCAAATTCTGACAACAAGTCCAGGTTGTTCTCCATCTTCTCCGTAAATCATCCAGTCAATTTCAGAGAGCCATTTCTCAGCGCCATAAATCTTAATTATTTTGTGAGAAAATTTCACAAAAAATAAGGGTAAAATTCGCGTGGGCGGCTTTTTTGCCTTCTGATTGGCTCAAAATATGGGGACATATTTTCTGGCTCAAAATGTTGGGACATATTTTGAGCCAATCAGAAGCCGAAAAGATCGCCTACGCGAATCTCACCCAAATTTTTTCACGAAAAATCATCTAAAATCTGTGATTTCTTACCCATGCAACGACTACAAATTGCAAAACGCCAATAATCAGCAAATTGATCGAAGCCGAATAATCATTGAAAATATCCAACCAGTAGTTACCAGCATTCGTCGCGAAAATCAACCCAATGGCAAATGCAAAACATGACATTACCAGCACCAGCGCTAGAATTTCCCTGACGTTTGATTTTTTTCAAATGCTACTGACCTTGTTTCGGAATTTTTCGCCATTTACTACTGGCTTGAAGACCGTCGTAAACTGGAGTTATGACGCCCTCAAATGTTCCGACCATGGATCCGAGGCCGAGTAAAATAACCATAAAGAAGAAAATCATCGAAAGAATGAACGAGCCGGGAAGGTCAACGACAGCTTCAGCGACGGCGATGAAGATGAGACCGGTTCCAGAAGGAGTATCTTCTTGAAGAATCTAGAAAAAATCGTCGACAAAGAAAAAAGCAGTCGAAAAACCTTTGAAAAATCGCATTTTGATTGCCGCTGGAAAACATCAACAGGATCGCAGTTTTCGCTCTCACACTTGTTAAGGACAAAGTCATAGATTTCATCATAAGTTTTATCGCCGTAAAAGTCCTCGGCTTCGTCGAAGAAATTGAGAGAGTTGTCGATCGTTGTACTCTTTTTCATCATTTTTAAATTCGATCGAAATTTGGCTTATTCTTACCTTGCAGTTTTCAAATGCTGTCCAAGCTCGATTTCCAAGAAGCGAGAAAATGACACAACTTGCAAACAACGAAGTTCCACTGAAAGAAAAGATTCACCCTATTTTTCTTCTTCGAGATCACCTGTTGACAGAAGCGACGATCGTAGCATCACGAAGGAGATTCTGTTTGATTGGGTTGTAGCTTGAAAACGCGACGATTCCACCAAAACAGACGGACAAGGAGAAAAAGATTTGACTCGATGCATCGATCCACACTCTCGCATCCTAAAATTGGTCAGAAATGAAAATTTCACGAATGTCACGATTTGCTGGAAATGTCACGAAAAAGATACATGTTCTCGTGACGTTCGTGACATTCGTGACATTCGTGACATTCGTTGGTCAGTACTGAAAATTTCACGAATGTCACGAATGTCACGATTTACTGGAAATGTCACGAAAAGTGAACATGTTTTCGTGACATTCGTCAGATTAGTGCCATTCGTGACATTTTCAGCACCGTCGCTTAAATTCTTCAAGTAAATTATGAGTCGAAAGTGTACCTTGAGCGCTTCCCAGTCGGCTTGAAACAACTCCGCGATTCCTTCTGGTCCGCCAGCAGTGCTTAACCCGATCCCCAAAAAGATCAACAAAACCACATAAGGCGTGATCGCGATGAAATACAAAAACGCTCCTCCCGCTTCAGCTCCATTCATGGAAATCATAAAAACAATGACCCAGCCGAGCAAGAGCACCAAAACCATATCGCTATTCAACCCTCCATCGGGACGTAATCAGCCGTGACGTTGAGCGTGTCTCTGTACCAGTAGTAAACTTGTGTTCCAGCAAGAGTGCATTCTTCAACGGGCCAGGGAATATTCGACCAGGTCTGATCCCAGGGCGCGCGGGGGACAGCATCGGCGATGGCAGAGGCGGCAGCGGTGACGCAGACTCCGAGGCCGCTGTCTTTTCCGCCGTCGCAGGAAACAGTGGTGTTGACGACGGGGCATGCTTTCCAGGGCAGCGGGTTCTATTTTTTTTATTAGACAAATTTTTCTGGAACCGACAAAAATTTCGACTAATTTTCCGTGGAAATTTCCAACCAATCAGAAGCCTGGCTTTGGCGAACCGGCCAATCAGCGGCCAAGTACCCGCCCACGCAAAATTTGTCGATTTTTTGTCGGTTCCTGACGCCTCCACATTTTTCTTTCCAAAAAGATCGCTCATCGGATTTACCTGAAACGAACTCAAGAAGTAATAAAACGCCCAAGCCACGATGACATTATAATACAGCGCCACGAATGCCGAAACCGCCACCATAGCCAGTCCAACTCCGAGAAATCCCGGATGAAATTTCGTGTACGCCCCACTAGCTCCACATCGCAATCGCTGACCAAGCGACAGTTCCAGCACCAAAATCGGGAAGCCGATGATAAAGAGCGAGATAAAGTAGGGAATGAGAAAAGTCCCCCGCCATTCGTTTGCGCCAAATACGGAAATCGCCAAATGTTGCCAAGTCCAACGGCAAAGGCGATATTTGCGCACATGAACTGGAACTGATTCGGCCATTCCTTACGGCCGCCTTTGACGTTTGTCACGTCATTTACTAAAGGAAGGAGTTAGGAAGAAAAATCAAGGACAGGAGTCAAATCGCGGTGTTCAGGAGTGGGCGAGTACTACTGGTAGTGGTTACTGATAGACAATGTTTGCGCCCGACAAAAGCAAATAATAAAGGACACGGAAATTCCTGTGAAAACGAAAGAACCCCGCAAGGCACAAGTCAAAACCCCACAAATCGATCCCCAAATTTGGGGTCCAAAAAATTTTTGGGCCGAAAGAAGGGATGGTATCTTGAATCAACGAAAAAATTTCGACCAACTTTGGGTGGGTAGCTACTCGGCTGCTGATTGACCAGTTTGTCGAATCCAGGCTTCTGATTGGTCGAAATTTTTTTTACGGTTCTAGAAACCTCCCCCAAAAGAAGCCCTAAATATTGCTAACGAAAATCGCTGTCCAAGCCCCAAGTTGATCTCAGATCCGTTTTTATTCCTTTACAAATATTCTCAAGCCGTTTGGAATTAGACAGCTTGTAAAAACTAACAGTGAAATTCTATGACCGCCGAAATGCCAGGGTCAAAGTTTTCTTTTACCGAGTCCAAATCAACCAAAAAAAGCTCTCTTTTTTCTTACCAAGGTTCGAGGCAAAAGCCATCTTAGAAGCGCTAGGTCACGTGACTGGAACCCACTTCTCTCTCTCTTTTTGGAATGTGAAAAATCTGCTTTTGGCTCCGACTTCCGGAGCGTAAATATTAAAATGAGGAGCGAGAGCAAACGTACCTCGCTACTTTTTGATCAAATAGACTTTTTCACGGAAAGTTTTGTGATGCAATTTCTTTAGTTCCGGCCAAAAAAGGGGGCCAAGGTGATTCTTTTTTTCCAGGAATTCATTCTAGATTAGTTTCTTATAAGAAAACTAATTTTAAGGGAACCCCGTCAATTTTTTCAAAAACCGAACATTAATTTTTTGAATTTTTCAAATTTTCGCTTCCTTTTTAACCCTTAAACACCCTTAAAACAGCCGTAAATTTTGAGGTAAAAACTTAAGGGTATACCAAAGTTAGTATTTTGTTGCCCTAGACCCTTATCTGAGCTACATTTTGATACCAATATTAGATGGAAAGTTAAGGGGCAAGGGGGCGAAATCGCTGCTTGAAAAATCGAGGTCGGCGTTGAGATCCTTAATAAATCAGGTAGATAAACGCGACTCTGAGAAAGTGACCTTGAAATGAGCAGGTTTTCGTAAATTCATAACAACTCAAGGGTATTCTTTTCTCCTACTATTTGTGACTTACTGTAGCTGTTCTTTAGTTTGAAAATGATCTAACAAAGATCGAAACATGTCACAATAAAATCCAAAGAGAAACATTCAATCTTGGTCAACTTATACGATATAAATTTCAGTTAAAATTTTTTGTCGAATTGTCCGGAATTGTGCGTTATTTAATTTTTTCCGTTTTCCCTAAATGTCCGGAATTGTGCGTTCCGGAATTGTGCGTTACGACTGTAAATCAGGTAGATAAACGCGACTCTGAGAAAGTGACCTTGAAATGAGCATGTGATAAAACTAACGGTTTAGGCAATTAAATCTTCATAATGCTGAGTTATGTCTTTTTTTCTCTCAAGAGTCCAACAATGTCGTATAACGGAAGGCGTTATTTTACGTCGCAGAAGATAAATTATCTGGAATTTTTTGACTTGAAGTGAGAAAAAATAGCAAACTTGTGAAAAATGCCGCGGATGATGATGACAAATTTGATAACTTAGGGCTCTAAAATCAGATAATTGGAAAATAATTACAAAAAAAAACTGACAAGAGGGAAAATCATGGTCCCACACTGTTTTTCAAAAAAGAGAAATTTATGAAAACTGTCCATATTATAGGAAATTGGGCTTGAATTTGATTCATGATTTATTTTATTCATTGTCAGTTTTTCGAATGATGATTGAATAAATACCGGTTATGACAAGCTATAATCACCAGAGTAGAAGGAAAAGAGGCAGATTTATTTTCCGGTGTGATCTTTTTCAATCACTTGCTTAGTCCAACTGACTTTCGGAAATTATGGCTTCCAGATAAGAAGTTTAAAAGAGGAGAGATATCAGATTTTTTGAGATGCGAGGAGTTCAAATTCTTATATATTCGGGTTCACAAAAAGATAAAATAGAGTTCAAAGGGACATTGGCAATGACTCATTGCTTGATTATTTTTTATTTTCTTTCGTTTAAATGTTAAAAATATAGGTAGGTACCCGCTGAAAAAAATATAGAGATTGTCGAGCCCTAGATTAGCGCAAAATGCGATGCGCGCAAGAAAAAAAGACACCCCTGATGAAATGCTCGAAGCATTCAGACGAACTCCTAAACCCAGACGAATCGATGGTAGACCCTTTATTCCGATCCTTTTTCATCTTTTTCAGATTCTTGGGTCGACGAGTCAATTATCAATCTTTTGAGCCCGGGTTTTGAAGAAGAAGTTTTCACGAAAGCGTCGAAAGAATCGAAAGAATCGGAGAAAGAAAGAAGTACAGTCGTTACTGTTTGGAAGTGCTACCCTTTTAGCTGCTTTTCTTGCAAGCAAATTCGAACTGTCATGTAAAAAAAAGTGTTCAAACGAGACTGTAGTTTATTCGTAATTTCGGATTGATGATTTAAAAAATCATAAAGAATGATTGAGAGAAAAATCGAAAAGCGCCTCGGCTTCTCGTTCATCCTCGTCACCAAATTGGAGTCGATGGAGAGACGGGTGCTTCGAGTTGAAATCTGAAAAAAAAAGATGAAAAATTTTTTATGAAAATCGAAAATTAGCGATTTACCTTTGAGGCGCGCCATATTGGAATTAAATTTGCTCAAATCAAAGCCAAAAACAGCCGCGAAAAGGGCGAAAAGCTCAAATTTCTGAAATAGAAATCGGTTTTCGAAGTTTTTTTAAATTGAAACTTACCATTCTATTGGTATTTTATATCTCAAAAATTGTATTTTGACGGAGATGTGGTGCCCATCTTGCTTAAATAGGGCGAATTCGAGCGGTGGCAGTCCAGATGATCGGGATCGGAGCCGTGGATGGATGATCCATTTGCGCGGAATTAATTAAATCGCCCCCTTTTAGTAATGAATGGACCTTGAACCGTCCAGCATTTTCTTTTTAATTGATTACCGTACTTCAAACCAATTTATATGGCATCTTTTCCGATCGCTTCTATCGATTTCAAGCTCAAATTTTTGAAAAATTCATGGCTCAATAGTCTAACTCAATTCCAAACAGAAGAAAATGAATAAATCCCATAATGGGCCATTATTAATGGCTGGCACATTTATATGAAGCGATTATATCAAACTGTTTATTCAATCTGAACATTAGGCAGTTGGAAGCATCCTTGATGGTCAGAATGGTTAATCAAAAATAAAGAAGACGACTCGGAGTGAATATCGTAAGGCGTTTTTTGCTATTTTAATAATGTTTTTTAATCTTGCATGATTTAACCATATGATGAACTCAATATTTAAGGATACGCTAAAAAGTCGACTAAGTTTTTCAATCTTAATGACCTTTTGTGTCCAATTTATCGCTTAATGAACCCATTATCTTTATTAATGCCGCTTATATCATATTAGCAGCTGACACTGATTGAAAAATCTTCACCCTATATCATGTATTGTATGTTTCTCTTCCTTGATATCAGCAAAGATCGTCGACCGCGGCAATTTCGATTGGCTTTTCAGGCTTTTTTTCTTATCTCTCTTGATAAGAAAATTCAAACCCTCTGGAAACAATCAAAGTCGTTGGCGATGAAATTTTTGAGACAAAAATCATTGGCGGGAACGATTCGAGGAGCCAAGTTCCAGTTCTTTTTCAAGCAAGTGCTGAATTTTGTGCCGAGAAAAAAAAATTCAGCGGAAAATTTTTTTTCGTCTCGAAAATATTGTAACTGAAGCCGCGGTGGAAACATGAACAAGCATCGAGAGAGGCGGCAATTACGGTTGATGTGTTAATTCGATGTTCTCAGGAACAACATAGATTTTTGGCGGGCGAGCTTTTTTCGCCACGTCCGAACATTAAAAATCGACATTTTGAAATTCGAGACATGAGTTCTTTTTCCTGCAACGAGCGAAAACAATGTTTTCTTTCCGGGGGAATATTTTCACGTTTTTTTTTTCAAAAACGAGTTTATTTTTTGTTTTCAGTTTTCAGGTTTTGAGACAAAAAATGAAATAAATAAAAAGCCCGCAAAACAGCGGCTTTTTTAAAAAAAAAGCCTGACTCAGGTTTTCTGCAAGCCTTTGTAACAAAGATTTTTCACGATTTTCTTAACGGAGATGTTTGCAGAAGATTTGATAAAAATCTTCTTTGAGACAAAAATTTAAAAACCATAAAATTTTTGTAAAAATTAAATCACCATGTTTTTCAACCAGTCCAGAATCGATAATCATTTTCAGAGTCAATACATACAAGGGACCACGCCACCGGTGTTAACCCCTGCAGAGACAGCTGCTGGCAGGGGTGGATAATTTGAAATCAAATCATTATTCCATTTCCTCGATGAATCAGTCTGAAATTTTCAGGACTGATTCTAATATATAAAAGATGATAACATGCGAAATATAAAGCCGATTTATCAAGCCAAATCTCGGTGTGAGTTCTGAGTAAACATACCTTTCAAAATGTAATCAAGGGTGCATTGAGCCTGAGATTTGGATCAAGCTCAGCCGCGGATAAGCCACAAAAATGAAGATAAAGAGGATTCAAAAATATTTTTCGCTTAAACTTTTGAAGATGGTGAAGAGTCTTCACTGAAGACTCTCGCTGGATCTCTTGCAAAGTATCTGCAATTTGCTCGGATATTTTGAATACAATTAAGATAGTACGAATCCGTGTTACCCCGATTAAGCTAAGAATGATTTCACAGAGCGAGATCTACCGAACACGTGAAACAATGTGTGCGGTCTGCCTGTTATCTTCCGCGCTGTTACTGGTCGGCGGAGATATGTTCTTATCCTGCTTATTTTCGGCAGGGGGCAACATTTCTTCGCGTCAATTTTCGGGCGAGACGCGTTGATGATAAATTTTCATAACTCTCTTTTTTCATAAATTTCTAGAAAGAGTGACATCATCCTCCATTAAAATTCCCAACCTGTGTAGAATGCCTGACTTAAGGTTCGAAAGGCATAAAATGAAAAGCCGCGTAGCGGCTTTTTTAAAAACGAAGCCGCGAAGCGGCTTTGACAGATTGATTTTCTTATTTCTTGAAAGAATCTGGCGAAGCCGCTTTGCGGCTTCGATTTTAAAAAAGCCGCTACGCGGCTTTTCATTTTAGATCGCTTAGACCCTGACTCAGGTTTTTTACGAAAGTTGCCAAACTTATTGAAATTCTAAATTTCTCCAGGAAAAAACCTAAGAGGGAAAAAAGCTTTTAGAAAAGGCGCGATAAAAAGCAGGACCTGTAGAAGCGCAAAGCTAAAGATGTAAGAGATGTGAGTCGATCCCGCCGCCGCCTCGTGTTTTTTCTTGAGCGACCGCGAAAATACTTCATCAAGGCTTGAAAGCTTATCAAGGTTTACGTCCGGATGTCGACAATCCGGGAGCTCGAATCTTCACGGCGAATCTCACCTCCTTACAATGCTCAGACCTTATCTCCGTCTTTCAACCGAGAATGAACTGAACAATAAAAAAAATCGCCATTCTTGTATAATTTTTCCAGCTGAAATGAACCTGGTAGCTTCTAGAGGAATTAATTTTGACTCCTGCTCTTGAATTTTGTCAAATATTAATGTCGAACTGCTTCATTTTGAGGAATTTTTGACCGAGAAAAATCGATATTTTTGCCAAAATTAGGGCAAATTCGTCAATTTTCGGCAAAAAGTCCTATTTTCAAATGCGATTTTGGGGGTGAAGGAGTTGAGAAAGACCCCCAAAAAATGGTGTCTCAAATTCGTTTTTTTGACCCGTAGAATTAATTTCAGGGGTCAAAATTTAAAAATTCCGAAATTTGATTTTTTGAAAAAAGCTGCTTGGGGGTCCTTCAAAATTAACAAAGTTGAACTTTGATATTCAAGTTGGAAGCAATTTTTGCATTTCTCGACATTTTGTCGAGTACCAGGAGCATTATTATTAATTCAGTAAGTTCTCAGCCGTAAGACCGATGGCTGACAAAAATGTCTTCTCAGATCAAAAATCTTGAAGCTTATCAAACAACAAAATGCTTTTTCTTCCCTTTTTTATGCTGTTTTCTTTTTCAGTAGCGGTTAGGGTTCGGGCAAATCATCGTGATTTGAGCAGTGAGAGAAAGCTCGTGATCGCTCATAGAATGTATCACGACTGTGAAGAAGGTTCGCTTCATAGCCATTCCGTTTTGATGACTAAAAGCCATTTTTAGCGGAGCTGCGAAGACTGGAAGTAATCACTCCTCAAGACCTGGACATCATCGAAGAAATGTGCTTGGAAGTACCAAATCGATTCCTGATCAAAATGGACGAAGCTCATCACCCAGATCGGTCAACTGATCTGGTCTTTCTCTGAACACAAAATTGAGTGTTTTGACAGAATAAATGAGGTGAAACAATATGGAAGTAAAGTCGATTAGCCTTCTCTGTATTCATAATTAATGAAAGTACCAAATTCAATCTAACCAGAAGATCCTTGCAAACTGTTCTTGGAAAATGCGTTTTACTTTTTTCCTTATTTTTATGAAAATTGCTCCCATTGAGATAGAAGGAATACCAATAGATCGAAAGCTGGAAATTGCGCATGGACTGTACTTTCGATGCGAAGATGGTAAATTATCGAAAAATCCCTAAAAAAATTTTTTAATCAGAAATTGGCAAAAAATGATTTAAGCCGCAGTAGCAAGAATAGCGAATCTAACGCCTGATGACTTCAATCACATAACGACTCATTGCCTGGAACTCCCCAGAAATCGGCTCGAAAACCTGCGTCGAAAACCTGAGTCAGGGTCCTGTCATTCTCTAAAAGACCTATTCGGACCCTGACTCAGGTTTTCTACGCAGGTTTTTGAGCCGACCTCTAGAAGATTCGTCTTCGCAATCGACAATAAAAATTTCGATCTTGGGCCGAAATATCTTAAATAAACCAAAAATCAGAGTTCCTCGAATTCTACCCCCTTGATCCTTTTGAACTCTTAACTTGAGCTCCGTCTTATAAGAAATCCAACCCGACTTTATCAATTTTGAATTCTAAAAAGCCGTTTTCCAATCAACACGAATCGTAAGTCGATCTGGGGAATGACTCGGCGGGATGATAATTCCCGAGAAGGGACACCATAATTGCGGCGTGTTGGCACCACTCTTGATCACTTGGGAATTTTTCATAAGCCCATTCTTCGTGTTTTTCTCACTGATCGTCTCACGTGGTCGCCCGGGCGTCTCTGAGGAAACCTGCCCATTTTCGCTCGCCACCAAAACAACGAAAAACCCTTTTACTGAATTCTTTTAGGCTTTTTAATCGGGCGAATAAAAATGAGCAAGAACAAATTATAAACGTGACATAAAATTGGGAAAATGCAGTTTCTTTTCGCAATTATTGAATAAGAATTTACTCGTGGAAGTTTTACTGTTAGATTTACAGTTTGAAGTTTCTTCAAAATTTAATTCTGTCGGTAAACACCCATTGTCGAGGCTTGAGCGTGCTTGAAATTTAATTGAGAACAAAAAATGGTTGAACTGAAATTTTAAGAAGAAAAAGGGACCCTTGTTCATCATCAAAATTCCTCCTTTGGACCCCTTGTTCATCCTTGGGCCACGTAGCCTTACCCCGTAAAAGACCGGCATCGTGACCGAAGTTGAACAAGGGGGTCCATGCAAAAATGAAGAGGATGAACAAAGGGCACCCCGATTTTACCTGATGATCATCGGAAAAATCATCATCAATGCAATTGATAAATTGGACTGGAATTTCCAGACATCTCTCCGTTACCATGTCCAACGCCTCTCGAGTTATCTCTTCCAATGAATTGATCGCGTCTTTAAATTTATCACCTGTGCCATGAAAGCCAGTACCTTGCTCGCAATGAAGATACATCTCATTCGCGATTTCTACTCTTTCCGAGCTCAAATCCCTCGCTTCCACGAAAAGAACGAGAAAGAAAAAATTGAACATCATCTTTTTGAACATTTTTTAGGAGAAAAACTGACGAGAAAATTCGATTTTGTCAATTATAAATTGACAATTTAAACATTTTTGAACAGAAAATTAATTTATTTATTCGGGATTAAAAGGTGACAAAAATCAATAAATAAAAGGGACAAAAAAAGGTCATCTGAAAAATAAAAAGGGGCAAAAAGTGGACAAGTTTGCCGAAAAGATTGGTCAAATTTTTCTCCAACTAGATTATTTTTGTCAGGAACAACCCGAAAACGTGGATAAAAATTGTTGTCAATATTATTTACTTGAGTTTTAGCCTTGAGAAGATATATTATAAAGAACACATGTGGGAATCAACGAGTTTAATACTGTTAGGTTTACAGTAGGGTCGGCCAAAAAAAAATCGACCTCGTGTTTCAATTACGAATTATACATCATTAGAAAGAGGAAAACGAGACGATTCGAATGGTACTAACCATTTGTCTGTGCGAGTTGGGGAAATTTTTTTGAATTTTTTGAAAATCGCGATTTTTGTCACTAAAAACGTGAATCTTGGACGTTTCTAAATATCAAATTTTTGGCTACGCCAAATATCAAGCCTTGATTGGCAAGTGATTGCCGACTTCGGTCAAGTTTGGCCACTTATTGCCGGAGGACCTTCAAGAGGACCCCTTACTGGAAGAAAAACTACTGGAGGACCAATAATAGAAAAAAATATATAGCTTTTGAGGGCCACATACTGCCAATGTTGACCAATTTCGGTCACTTTCTGCCGGAGGACCTCCCGGAGGACCCCCTTACTAGAAGACCAACTGCTTGAAGACCAATATTCAAAAAAATATATAAAAAGCCTTGCTTGGCCTCAAACTGCCATATTTGACCACTTTCGGTCACTATCTGCCGTAAACCTTCCGAAAGAACCCGGGTGAAAGACCAACTCCTGGAGGATTTGCGGCGTCTCTTAAGCCCGTCTCTTAAATTCAGTCAGGACTGTACCCACTGTCAGTGGGTTGCGCAGATAGTGCACCCCTAAAGAGCGGGTAAAGGGTGCACAAGTCACGCAATCACTTTGAGCAAGTCTAGAAATAAACAATAGAAAAAGTGCGGGCGAAGAGTGCACCAACGCCTCAATCTCGAATCATCAAATCTCGAAGCGGAGCTCGGCCCCCCCCTCTTGAATTCAGTTAAGTAAGGCGCAAAAACGACCCGACGGGGAGGCAAGCCCCTTCTCTTTAATTAAGTCAGGTAAGGGGCAAAGCCGACCCGAAGGGCAGGAAAGCCCCGTCTCCTGAATTCAGTCAGGTAAGGAGCCGAGCCAACCCGAAGGGGAGGCTAGCCTCGTCTCTTGAATTCAGTTAGGTAGGGGGCCAAGCCGACCCGAAGGGGAGGCTAGCCTCGTTTCTTGAATTCAGTCATGAAAGGGGCCAAGCCGACCAGGAGGGGAGCCCAGTCCCGTTTCTTGGATTCAGTTAGGTACAGGGCCAAGCCGACTCGAAGGGGAAGCGAGCTCAGTTTCTTGAATTCAGTTAGGTAAGGGGCAAAGCCGACCCGGAGGGGAGGCCAGTCCCGTTTCTTGGATTCAGTTAGGTACGGGGCCAAGCCGACTCGAAGGGGAAGCGAGCTCAGTTTCTTGAATTCAGTTAGGTAAGGGGCAAAGCCGACCCGGAGGGGAGGCCAGTCCCGTTTCTTGGATTCAGTTAGGTACGGGGCCAAGCCGACTCGAAGGGGAGGCGAGCCGCATTTCTTAGATTCAGTTAGGTAAGAGGACAAGCCGACCGGAAGGGGAGGCCAGCCTTGTCTCTTAAATTCAGTCATGAAAGAGGCCAAGCCGACCCGGAGCGAAGGCAAGTCCCGTTCCTTGGATTCAGTTAGGTACGGGGCCAAGCCGACTCGAAGGGGAGGCGAACCCCGTTTCTTGGATTCAGTTAGGTACGGGGCCAAGCCGACCCGAAAGGGAGGCGAGCTTCATTTCTTGAATTCAGTCATGTAAGGACCAAAGCCGACCCGGAGGGGAGACAAGCCCCGTTTCTTGGATTCAGTTAGGTACGGGTCGGCTTGGTCCCTTACCTGACTGAATTTAAGAGACGGGGCTGGCCTCCCCTTCGAGTCGGCTTGCCGCTTACCTGACTGAATACAAGAGACGGGGCTGGCCTCCCCTTCGGGTCGGCTTTGCCCTTTACCTGACCGAATTCAAGAGACGAGGCTGGCCTCCCCTTTGAGTCGGCTAGGTCCCTTACCTGACTGAATTCAAGAGATGAGGCTTTCCTCCCCTTTGAGTCGCCTTGGTCCCTTACCTGACTGAATTTAAGAGACGGGGCTGGCCTCCCCTTCGAGTCGGCTTCGCCGCTTACCTGACTGAATACAAGAGACGGGGCTGGCGTCCCCTTCGGGTCGCCTTAAAATCGTGCCTAAGCAAGCTCGCCAAGGTTCCTTAAGACAGTAAAGTCTAACGAAAAAGTCTTTTAGAAAAAAAATGAGTGAACATGAGTCAGCAGGAGCAAATGAGAGAAAAGTAGTGGCGATTCTCGGTTGTATTCATGTGCTCCGAGTGAGATTCATAAGAGGACTTCTGATTCTTTGAGGATTATTCAAAAAGACATTTTGTGCATCTTGAACCCTGTGTATGACTGTATGCAATTTTGAAAATCATTTAGTAAGCCTTTCTAATACAGACACTGACTTACAGATGATAGGTATCAGTTTGAGGACTTCTGATACTTTGAGGATTATTCAAAAAGACATTTTGTGCATCTTGAACCCTGTTAATGACTGTATGCGATTTCAGAAGTCATCGACTAAGCCTTTTAATACAGACACTGACTTACAGACAACAGGTATCAGTGGGAAGAATTCTGATACCTTGAGGATTATTCAAATAGACATTTTGGGCATCTTTAGCCCTGTTTATGACTGTATACGATTTTCGAAGTCCTTGACTAGGCCTCTCTATTACAGACACTGACTAACAGATGATAGGTATCAGTTAGAGGACATCTGATACTTTGAGGATTATCCAAAAAGACATTTTAGGCATCTTTAGCCCTTTTAATGACTGTATGCAATTTCGGAAGTCATTGACTAAGCCTTTCTAATACAGACACTGACTAACAGATGACAGGTATCAGTTAGAGGACTTCTGATACTTTGAAGATTATCCAAAAGACATTTTGGGCATCTTTAGCCCTGTTAATGAATGTATGCAATTTTCGGAGTCATTGACTAAGCGGTTCTAATACAGACATTACCTTACAGATCATAGGTATCAGTAGCAGGACTTCTGATGATGTCAGCATAATTCAAAAAGACATTTTGTGTAATTTGAACGACTAGAAACTACATTTAAAGTGCTTAAGGTCATTCAAGACCTCTTAATGATACAGATGGAGACCAACAGATCCTCTGTTATTAGAGTCTCATGAATATCACTGATGATATCCACACAATACTTAGTTAATAATTTCTTATCAACGTTCAAACATATAGATAAGAATTTGAACCTTTTTGTCCTCTTAAAAGACTTTTTCTTCAATTTTAAGGCTTCGTAAAAATCCAGTAGTTTTATTTAAAAATTATTTAAAAAATTCCCCAATCCATATAGATATTCTGTAAGAGCAAAGTTATTCCTAAGTGTTTAATCTAACTTATGAGCAGAAATTTGGAATTGAAACATGTCTCTTTATTGATTTATGAATGAATGAATACCTGGGTTATCCATATAAAAGGGTAATTGGCACAAAACACCCTTCCATAAAAATGGTACATGAGTTTTCTATCTCTTTTCTGTTTACTACCTGTACACTTTGAACCCTGCTCTATTATATTCTGTCATCAAATATATGATTTACCTTATATATATAGCGAATTTATTTTTTAAAGCAAGTATGTCAAATTCAAGTCCCAATTTTTGGAAAAAATGCCCTTGAGTGAGACCTGAGCATCGGATCTCGGCAATTTTTGGTTTATAAAGGTTTTGAGCACCGCGAGTCCACTGAAACTGGTTTCGAAAGGATTGGAGATCAAAAATTTTTTTGGCCGACCCTAGTTTACAGTTTGCAAGATTTCTTTCAAAGGTCAGTTTACAAAACTGTTTTTCGAAAAACACCCATCGTCCACGCTTGAGCGTGCTAAAATGTATCAACTTAATATTTATTAGCAAAGGCGCTAAAAACCTGATGATGATTTGAAGAACTTTCATCAATAACAGCCATGAATCTTACTGGAATTTCGAGGCAAGCCTCGGTGATGATATCGAGCGCGTCTGGTGTTATAACTTCTAGCGCATTTATCGCAGCTAAAAATTTGGTTGCAGAAATTTTTATTTAAATGGATCAATTACCTCGCTCGCAGTGGAGGTACATTTCATTCGCGATTTCAATTTTTCTGTCAGGGCTCAAATCTCTCGCTTTTATTGAAAGAATGAAAAAATAGCAAAAGCATCTTTTTTTACAGAAAAAAGGAGAATGGAGATGCACATGAGAATGCAGCAGATTTAAAGTGGCAAAAATAAATAAATAAAATCAGTCAGAGAAAGCAGTTCAACTTAGAAATCAACCAGAAAAAGACCGATCACGTGGCAATCCTCTTCGACTCGAAAAATGACCAATGACTCGAAAAGAGCGTGAACAAAAATTCCGATAGCCATTTTTTGGTCGTTTATGGGCAGCACTTAGCACTAATCGGCGGTTGACCAAAAGTACCTTCCAAATTATTTTCGCGTCAGCAAATTGATAAATTGATCATAAAACGCCCTAATTGGATGAATCAAAATTTTGGCTTGTATGTTTTTCCCGAGCCAAGAAACAAGCCAAAAGATGGATCTATTGGGTTCCTGCGAATTTTCGAACCGCTAAAAGGGTGAAACCGCAAGAATCATTTCGACAACTAGAGAGGACTGCTTCCAGTTCAAACGAGCTCGGCGAGTAATTACTGACTCCCTTGATGACTTCTCACTCTGTTATTTAAACACATTCACATTTTCGCAGCCTCTTTCCCGCGAATTGACATCGTGATCGAAATTATTCTAAAAATATTTTTGTCGAAATAGGTAACAAATAATTTATGACTGTTAGAAAAAATAATCTTTGAAAAACAGTATCTTTGACATTGATTTTCCACTTGATGGCGGTTTTTATTTGAATAAACACTTTTCTTCTGAGTTTATTTGTCGAAAAAATTGAAATAAATATAGAAGGGACCCGGTCAACATTGATTTTTGACGACCAAATGAGGTTTTCTCTTCTTTTCGGTTTATGCGTCTCAATAAAAATAGAAAAAGAAGACGCAACTAGTTTTCTTAGATCCAGAAGAGCAAATGATGGAAAATACGAGGAGTGGAAAAGTGGTGATTTTGAAATAGAATGCATGCAAGAAAACTGTGATTCGAGCGAGTTTCATGAAGCTTTTGATGATTTCTCTTTATCAGAACCTCTCCTAGTATGGAATTTCAGCATGATAGAATTAAAAAATGTTTTAGTCCAAATATATAATCTGCCAAAATCATGCAGCAAACATCAAAAATTCAACTCTAAGCACCGTTATCAAGCGAAAATGCTATGAAAACGAAGATTTTCCGACTTGCATTGATGAAAGATACTTTAACAATTCAAAGGCTCTTATTGACGAACTCAATGCTCTCAAGATCAAGTTCAGCCAGTTGGATACAGAAAAAGACCCTTGCGACGGAAAAAATAACTGCCGGACTTTTCTGAAAAACAATCCAAAAAAGCCAAGATTGAACCAAAATCTCGGATATATTTATTCATCGCGAAATTTCGAGGTGAGTTACTATCTTAAATTTTCATCTCTTAAATCAGTCATTGTTTAGCTTTCATTTGACTTACAATGCAATCACGCATCAACAACGGATTTCGACAGGATTATAGTCATTCGCCATGAAAGAAACTCAAAATTCTCTCATTTTCCTCCTTTTCTTTCAGTTCTCAGTCCAATCTCCTCAAACAAGAATCGCGAAAGCTATGTAGCAAGAAACACCATCCATTTTCCGTTTCATTCGTCAGATGAATTTGCGCATGAAGGCTACAATGCAACTGTTTTTTGCACCGATGAAAAATGGATTAACATCAAAATCAAGCAATTTCAAAAGACGATTAACAGAGAATCACATCTTTCTGGAATGTTCAAAAAGCAGGTAAAAAGGGAGGTGTCTGAAACCGACAAAAAATTTTGACAAATTTTACATGGAAATTTTTGACCAATCAGAAGCCTGGATTCGGCAAACCGGCCAATCAGCAGCCGAGAAGCAGCCCACGCAAATTTGTCGAAATTTTTTTTGTCGGTTCCACACATCATTTTTGAACATGGAAAACAGTACTGTCGCTCACAGCCGACGATATTCCCTACCTAACGACGGCAATCCAGACTTGGGGACTTATTGATGATTCTCAGATGCAACTTTTTCTCGGGGACAAAGAAGGCCAACCCGGAATTTCTTATGATGTGAAAAATTTATATTACATTACATCATTAACAGCTATTGATTGATCTCAAAAATTAAAATTTCAGAAGCAAAAATATAATTTTATAAAAATATCTGATTCTATCTTTTTATTAAAGTAAGAAACTTGTCATCTTGTATCTTGACAGTTTATTTTCGATTCTAGTCACGTGTTTGCTAAGCGTTTCCTCCGCGGCTCTTTTCGCCAGTGAGAGCGTTATAATGAATTTTTGGGAGAAGGAAGGGTGTAGTTTGCGGATGTTCTACATTCGATCGATATTTGCGACAACACGAGCTTATCCCACCGTCAATTGCAGCTTTTCATCCCAAGCACGTGGCAATAATGACTGTTTTACCCTTAGTGTGCGGCAAACGTGAGCACCCCAAAACTGGGCACGAAAAGATTTTGACCTTTCTTTCTGAAAAATTGCTCCTAAAATTGAGTCAAAACCGCGACTTAGGAGCTGATTCGAAGGTGCGAGAAAGGCTGGCACGAGCTTGAAAGAAATTTTTCACTCCTGTAAAACCGCGAAGAGGGAAATTCACTCGCGCGATTTCACGACGGTGGTTAAAAAGATGCAACACCAGCGTTTTATAGCGAACTTAGGAGGATGAGGTCACAAGAATTATTTTTCAAATTTTAAATTAACAAAATTTATGAACTTTTCGCTTTTTTAATGGAAAATGCCATTTTTGATTACTATAAAAATTTTTTTATGTTTTTAATTCGTAAAAATTAATAATTATATTTTCTAAAATCTTCATGAAAATTCCAAATTTAAAAGAAAAAAATAATAAATTTAAAATAAAATATTTTTTGTTTAAAAATGTCGTCAGAAAGAAAAAAAATATATTTTCTCATTTTTTTCTAAAAGAAAATAAGGGTGTCGACATTGTAAAATATCTCAAATGATAAAAATACGAGAGCCGGAAAATTAAAAAATGAAAGGAACATCTCTAAAAATTCGAAAAGGATGGAAATGTCAACAACAGTGAGCGCACTTGATCCGATCAATTTAAGAGTCCTCCAGTTGAGTATTTTTAGCGCCGAAATACGTCTACCATTTTTTATTTCAATTGCTTTCGTTCTAAATGAAAAGAACACTTGTGTCTTTTCCTCAAATAATTTTCTACATGAAATTTAGTATATGGACGCCCTTATTTCTAAGTAAAAGCGGGGATCAGGGCTCAGAAACCTGTGTTGAAAACCTGAGTCAGAGTCTGAAAAATCAAAATATTTCTTATTGATATCCGAATTTTGGGTTTTGAAGGACCCTGACTCAGGTTTTTCACACAGGTTTTTGTACCGAGGTCGGGAAAAAGACATTTTATGTTGAAAAAATAAGGGTATGTCATGTAAAAATGATTCACACTTATTTGATCCCTCTTTTCCGAGTCATTTTTCGATGATAATTCTTCCGCTCTCTAGCGCTCCCTGAGCGCTGCGCGAGCGCGATGGCGCGCGTTTTCCTTTCCGCTCCTGATCCAGCGCTAGAATCTTTAATTTTAGCGACTTCCTCTTTGTGAACCTCTTCTTTCATAACGAATTAGATCAACATTTTTTTATACAATTTTACTGAAAACCTGGTAAAAAGAGTGCAGAAAAGAATCAGAAGAAATTATAAGAAACGTCTACTTCAATCAATATGAAGATTTTCTCGAGCGCAATGATCTCAGGATCGGGTTAAATAAAATATCATTTCCTAAGAAATTTCCGAAGAAATGGTTTTTACGACAGATTGTTATTGACAAATTTTTCCAGTTTAATTCATTATAAAAACCATATTCAAAAGCGTTTTATGAAGAATTATTGTTTTTATGAGAAAAATTTTTAGCGATGAATTTTTTAAATAAGACAAATAGAAGAGCTTTTAATTGAAGAAACTGTGAAGAAAAAAATTTTTTCTTTCAGAATTTTGTTTTTCCAAAAGATCCGAAATTTTTCGAGCAAAAATTATCCCGAAAAAGTCACATTTGCCCAGTCTGGTTTTCTCGACGGGCAAGTCCTTCTCGATCAAGCTGCATTTTTCCTGCAACCAGAAGCGCTCAACAGATTCTACCACTTTTACTACTATCAGGTAACCCTACCTCTCCTTCCCGTCAAAATTGCTAAATACACTCTTTTTCCCGCTAGAACAAAAACTGCTGATTTGTCCCTTCTGTCGCCTCATTTTCCGATAAGCGCAATTTTCGCGCAAAGATTCGATAATTTTCTTGAATATCTCGTAATGCTCGTAATTCCCTTAATTATTGGACTCATTACCAGCCTTCAGAAGCTGATTCTTCGGTCAGATCCAGACGTGTCTTTTTGCTTCTATCTTTTTAATTTCGATGATTTTGAATTTCGGAAATCCCGAAGTTGGAAAAAATCAACCGCGAAATTTGGCTCTAATTTTAAAATTTTCTGATCGAATTTTTGATCATTTTTTTACTACTGAAATTCGAAAAGTCAGCAGAAACCATTTTACGGGTGAGCTGTACTTGTATGTTCCGACTGCGGCAATTACAGAGAGCCCTTGATTCCTGATGATCACCTTATTTGAATATTTTTAATTTTAATTTAGAGTCCGCTTCGAGTATTGCTCAATTTCAAATAACGTTTTACGATTTTTTCTCGAAAAATATCAGACAATCAAAATCCTTTATTCGGCGATTCAGCCAATCAGCTATCGGCTTTTCCTGAAGGACATGGATTCACTAAGGAAATGCTTGTCGCTGATTGGCTGGATGGCCGAATCAAGGCTTTTGATTGGCTGAAATTTTCGTCCACGATTTTGTTGCTTAGTAATTGCGTTCACAGGTTACTTTTTTCTTTTTATTATTTTATGAAATAAGCATTTGGTTGTTTATTTATTCTCATGTCTAGTCGGAACGTCAAAATATGAAATTATGGTGTCTGAACGTCACGTTTTCAGGGATGAACTCGGAAAAGAGCCCGACTGCGGCGCCTTTGAAATTGACACCTTGTGGTGCTGACTGCACCAAGCCCCTGTTTCACGCAAATTATACATTCCCAATCTTACATCTCATTTCCGCCACAATCCAAAACTACCACCAGCCAAATCCAGCCAAACATCATTTTCGACAGTTTCTGATTTTTTCTGGCGTTGATTATTTTTCTTTATCGACAAATTTTCGACATTTTTTCGACACAAGGAAATATCAAAAATTAAATTTCATCGAAACCTGTGTGAAAACCTGAGTAAGGGTCTGAAGAAGTCCAATCAAAAGCCGCGTAGCGGCTTTCAAATGAAGCCGCGAAGCGGCTTTTCCAGAATATTCACCTTGATTGGAATTGCAATTTTGAAGCCGCTTCGCGGCTTTCTTTTCAAAAGCCGCTCTGCGGCTTTTCATTTTCCTTTTCGAGACCCTGACTCAGGTTTATTACTTTGCAAAATTATCATTCCAATAAATTCGCGGCTTCTATTTAAAAGCCGCCCCGCGGCTTTGCCCCGGAGATATTTCAGACCCTGACTCAGGTTTTCTACACAGGTTGCCGAGCCCAGGTCTTGCTCAAATTTAATTACAGTCTTCCACGAGTCGATAATCCCCGGACGTCGTTAATGATCGTTTCGTATTTCCAAAACTTGGACTCTTCATTTTAGCGCTCAATGAAGTCATTTTTCAAATTGCGAAAGAGGCGCGTTTTAGAAACAGTACATCGCTCAAGAAAGGATCGAGATTGACATAAACAGAAACCGGATTCTGGCGTGTTTTGCGGCTTGAGCATTTTCTCTCTTCGTTTTTGATCGTTGCGTCATCGAATAAAATGCTGACGTGAAAGAACGCTCATTTCACGGAGAATGACTCGTAGCTGCTTGAATTCTTGAGACGAATAGCTGAAATATTCGAATAAGAAATAAGTGAAAATCTCATTTTCTATTTTAGATACAAGAAAATGATCGCTACGGATGCCACTGCCAGCTCAAAGACCTGGTTTCGCAAGACTACATCGACTATCAGGAAAAGGTTTCAAAAGAAAATTTTTTGAAGAAAAAAATTCGCGAAAATTTCGCCGGTAACGTAAGAGGTCGCCCCAAAATGTCGATAATCACGGCGCGGGGTCATGTAATGATCCAACACTGTTTCCTTGGCAAAATCATTAGCCAAACGCTAGTTTTTCCTTCCAGAAACGGACATTCATTGAAACCGAATTTGAGGAAGGGGAAGAGCATTTTCAGTACCACGGAAGACCCAAGGATTCGCTGGACAAGGGATGCCATGATCACAGGGAATGCTTGAAGTTAGTATCAAAATAATGAATTTGATCAGTTTTTGACTCAAATTCAGCTCGGAAACCTTTGCAGGAAATCTGAGTAAGGGTCGAAAATATCTCAAATGAAAAGCCGCGCAGCGGCTTTTTCAAAAACAAAGCCGCGAAGCGGATTCGACAGACTTTTGAAATTCAATTAAAAGATGATTTTGCGAAGCCGCTTTGCGGCTTCGTCCTTAAAAAGCCGCAAAATCATCTTATAATTGAATTTCAAAAGTCTGTCGAAGCCGCTTTGCGGCTTTGTTTTGAAAAGCCGCTTCGCGGCTTTTTATTTGAGATATTTCAGACCCTGACTCTAATTCAAAAATTCCAGCGAAGCCGCTTCGCGGCTTAAAATTTAAAAAGCCGCTGCGCGGCTTTTCATTTGATTGATTTTTGACCCTGAGTCAGGTTTTCTTCTCACTCGTTGCCGAGCTTTTTTTTCATTTTGACTAATTTTTATCTTTCAAGGTGCGCTCAACGAAACCTTGGCTGCGCCGCGGACGGTATCAGCGAGCACTTCCTCTCTTACGCGATCAGCTCGATCGGTTACTGCGCCGATGACCTGAACACGTGCGAGCGCGCCTATTGCGAGTGCGCGCGTCAGTTCCTCGAGGACATTCACGATAAGGGAGTATTTGAGTACGACCCGAGCAAGTTCTCCAAGCGCGAGGGCAATTTTAGTCCAAATGAAGAGACTTGTTCGAGGGCGGAAACGGGGAATTCAGGAAGTAGTAGTTTTAGCTTGGAAAATTCTGTTTTAGCAAGGAGGAATGAGAGATTTAATCAAAGGTAAGCTTTAACCCATCGAAGCGCGTTGGCCAAAATTTTGGTCAAAAAATAAAAATTTTCTTTTCGATTGAGAAACTGTTATCTTACTTAAGGCCCCCGTTAATTTGTATTAACTTTTTCAAACAGTTATTTCGGGGTGATACCCTTAAGATTTTCGAAATATTTTTTGCTCATTGAGCAGCCTTATATTTAACCAAGGGCAACAAAAGAAAAAGACACTTGTCCACTTCTTAAGGGTATCGCTACAGTAGGTCAAAGTTTCAGATGTCGATATTTATGGGATAACCTTAAATCACAAAAATTATAACAAATCATTAAGGGTGTTTCTTTCCTATTCCACTAAAAAAGAAAACCTGGAAAAATTGTCATAAGAAAGGGAGACCCTTAAATAGAATGATCCCCAATTTATTTCGCCAAAAATAAATCTCTGACACATCAATTTTAGAAGAACATCTTGCTGCTCCCGATCCGGTCGCTTTTCGATAGGTCCCTGGCGGTTATACAACACGGATAAACTAAAGGTAAAAATAAACTCTTAGCGCATTGAAATAAACGCTTGTTCAAATCACCACAATCGCCAGCTAAAATTATTTTCGAATGAGAGATCTTGCGTGTGAACAAAGTGCTGAGCTGGCATTTTTAAGGAGACACAGCTGCTAGAAACTCCTTGTTTTTCTCTGGATTTTGTTTTTTCTAGACTTTTTTCATAAAAACATTTTTCTACAAAAATCGCTTGGAAATATTTTAAAAGAAGGCCACGTGGCCTAAGGATGAACAAGGGGCCACCTGCAAAAATTTTAAGGATGAACAAAGTCTTTGCTTTTTTATGCTTATCTTCTATAAAAAATTGTTTTTCAAAAAGAAAGTTCGCTTTGAAAATTTTCGAAAAAAAGGCTACGTAGCCTAAGGATGAACAAAGGGCCACATGCAAGAATTTCAACGACGAACAAAGCCTCAATTTTTTTAACCAATCTTTCATTTCTGTTCTTTCAAGGATCTTTTCTCGCAAATCTTCTTCCTGAAAAATGTTGTTCTAGTGCTGCGCAGATGGACAAGCAAGGCCGGATTGCTAACACTTAGATCCAATTCGCTTCAAGATCGATTTCAACGGTCATCACTCAGATCCCGAGATGGGAAGAAAAACTGCAACCTTGTAAATTTTGTAACAAAGATGAAAAACAGCAAACATGAACAGAAACAAACTTCTTCACGAAAAAACAGTCCTTACTAATTGAATCAAAATTCTGCAATTTGAAATTAATAAATTATTTCTATATTCTTATCTTTCTTTTTAAATTTTTATGAAGACTTTTGTTTTCTTTTGACGAATTTAAAAACATGTCTGGTCCGGATTTGCGGATTTTGGCACTGGTACTGAAAGATTCTCGTGCCTCGGGGAAGGACTTCAAGCATTTCGTCCCAATCCAATTCTACTAGAACTAAAGAGCGCTTATCATTTTATCAAAAAAGGAAGAAAAAAGATGAAAGAGGGTTTTTGCCAAGGCCAGAGTTTCAGAGCTCCGCTGGGAGGGAGCATTTTATGCTCGCCGGTCAAATCTAACTCAGGAAAGAGATTAAAAAAATAATCAAAAAATTTTTTTTTTTTTGAAATAAAAATTCAAATTAAAAATCTCAAAGTCATTCCCCGCGGAAAGCCGAATTCAAAAGTCGAGCCTGGTCAAAAATGCAAGATCATTTGCGAAGCCGCTTATCCGATTCCCGAGTCGACTTCTTGCGCCGTTACTGGATGGACGGTAAAAAGTGAGACAGTACGATGCGACGCGACGAAGGGAGGATTGAGCCCGGCTGGACAAATGGGAGTTGTTGGCGCGTTTTTGATCGTCGTTTGTTTGGTGACCGCGATTTACCAGTACAAAAAGAGCAAGCCGCAAGTTCGGCCCCAGCCGATCAGAGAATCATATGAGCAGAGAAGTCAACAACTACAGTATCACCAGCAGTTACAGTATCAACAGAATCAGAGTAATTATCAGTCTGTGCAGCCACAACTTCACCAAAATACTGCGTTCTATGTTCAACAATAAAATTTAAAAAAAAATGAAACAGGCTCGAAAACCTGTTTTAAAACCTGAGTCAGGGCTCTGAGCGACATTTTTGGGTCGAAAAAAACTCTCTCAGGATCCAGACTCAGGTTTTAACACAGGTTTTTCGGCCTGAAATTAAAGCTCTTCTTCTATAATGAAACCTGTCTTAAAACCTGAGTCAGGATTCAGGACGAGCTTTTCGGGTCAAAAAAGCTCTCTCAGAACCCTGACTCAGGTTTAAGCACAGGTTTTTGAGCAAAAATCGAAGCTCTTCAAAAATAAGAAAACCTTTGTTAAAACCTGAGTCAGGGTTCTGAACGACTTTTTCGGGTCAAAAATGCCCTCTCAGGACCCTGACTCAGCTTCTAGCACAGCTTTTGAGCCGAAAATTGAATCTTTTCGAAGTTGAAATCAACAAAGAGAACCATTTTTATTCAACCTCTATTTTTTCAGACCATTCTAGAGAGCTTGGATCGTTTGACAGAACTGTAGTTGTACAGTTGCTTTTTGTTCTCTTGAATATTCGTTTCTTTCAAATCGATATTTTTCGTCGTTGTTTGCGCCAAGAATCGTCTTCGCTTTTGCTTCATCTTTCTAAGAACAAAAACTTTCAGCTCTCGAAACTCAAAATTCGACAAATTAAAAAACCGTGAGTAAATCCAAAAGTCAGGGTTCCGCCAAAAGTCCCCAGGGCCACTACAGTCGCGCAAATTAACGGTCTCAGTCGATAGTCGTCCAAGCCGATTCCAAAGATGTATCTCTTCGGCGCTAGAATTTCAGAGCAGAGGATGGACGGATATTCTTCGGGAAAATAATACGGGCGGTTCATTTTTTTCTTTTTCGACTAAAAAGTTGAGTCCACGTGGTTGCGCTTGAAAGTAGATGAGAGAGGGCTGAATTATTCAGTTAACCTGCTTGTCACGGGAAAATGCGGGAGTGGAAGAAAAGAAGAATGAAAATTATAAATAAAATTATTCATAAATCTATCGTTTACCGACTCTTAGAATCCATTTCCGGGACAAAAATTTTAAAACTCCGAAATTTCGAAAAACTGACGGGGGGTCCTTTAAAGGAACCCCTTATATAAAAATAATTTAGTACATATTTTAATAAAAATAATTTTTCTAATTTGATTTTTGACAAAATTTGAGCACTTTTTTCTTAAAATCAAAAATAAAGCGAAATTCTTCCTTGATTTCAAAAAGCGGAAAATTCTATGAAAAACTTGAGCTTCGCTTGGTTTATTTTAAAATGGCGAAAAACGCAAAGCTCATAAACTTATCGCTGCGAGCTCTTGTTCAGTTGCCCTAAATTTTGAAATTTACACGAAAAACTAGACTTTGCGTAGAGTTCTTCGCGCCTTATCGCTATGCAATTATCATGTTTAAACATGCTCGGATGAGTTGATGCTAAAACTCAAATTTGATGCAAATTTTCAAATCAGCTTTTGTCTGCTAGACAAAACTAGAATAGCCAATAAAAGCGTTCGAAATCCAGTCAAAAACGAGTCAAAAATCAGGTTTTCTACACGGGTTTCCGAGTTTACTATGAGAAAATACAGTAATTTAGCAAAATTACAGTTCAATTACAACACTGAAAGCATTTGAACTCGCCGTGCCTTTTTGTGGTGTGGTCTGTTCGCGGCTCGTTGGAAATTGATCGCGAGTCTCAGAGACGGGAGCTTTTTGATGAGCGAAGCGATTTCAAAAATGATGCAAGAACTCAAATCGAGAGGGCGAGTCTCTGAGACGTTGGAATTGGCCCTTGAAAAACCCAAAAATTTTTTGACTCGAAAAAGCCAACCCTTTTGAAATTTTAATTTTCGCCTTGGTTTTTTGACGAAATCGGAGTGCCAACAAATCCAGACCAGGATTAAAAATTCTAGCTCTTTCCATGCCCCTAAAATCGGTGTAAACAAATGATTGTGTTTGCAAATAGCAGCCTTTGGAAATTGTTTTGAAATGTATATTGTGGTGAACTTTCAAAATGCCGCCAAATGCCCACTCAGCCAAAAACAATGCGGATTTCTAAAGTTTAAATTTTCAACTTTTAGGCTTTGAATTTTAAGGTTAGGGATAAAATTGGGATACGTTATTTTTCGTTGGTTTAATTGGTTTCTCATTTTGGCACCAGAGTTGCAAATTTTGCTATATTTTTGATGAGCTAAGCTGTGCTGCCCTGAGTAAAAATTTCTCTGAGCTGAGCTTGCCTATCTCGGAGGTGACTGAGCTGAGCTGGTTGAGCTGAGCTGAGCTGATTTTACTGCGCTTATAGTAGTAAAATTGTGTAAAAATCATTAGCTGAGCTAAGCTAAGCTTAGCTAAGCGATCATTTTCTGAGCTGAGCTTAGCCGAGAAGAACAGATCATGTTCGAAAACAGAGTTGCAAATTTGCTGAGCTGAGTGAGCTGAGCTGGCTGAGTGAGCTGACCAGTCGCTCAGCTCAGCTCAGCTCACTGATTTTCGAAAATGAATTTATCTGCTCAGCTCAGCTCAGCTCAGACAATAATCACTCAGCTCAGCTCAATGATTTTAACACAATTTCACAGTGAAATTTTCACTACTAAAAAACAGTAAAAAAGCTCAAATCAGCTCACTCAGCTCGGCTCAGCTCTAATTAGGGTCTGCTCAGCTCAGCTAAACTACCTTAAAAAAAAGGTCTGCTAAGCTCGGGATTGATGACTAAGTTCGTGGGGACTAGGTTCGTGGGACTAGGTTCGTAGGTGGTTATGCCAAAGTATGCAAGATGGGGTATGGTTTCCTTTCTATAAGGAACAATGTGGTGCGACTAGGTTCGTGGGACTAGGTTCGTAGGGGTGCTAGGTTCGTGGGTTTTGAAATTAGAGATTTTTCTATAAGTATTATAAGTATTATAAAAATTATAAATTTTTTATAAGGAACAATTGAGTGCGACTAGGTTCGTGGGACTAGGTTCGTGGGTTTTGAAATTTTTTTATAAGGAACAATTGAGTGCGACTAGGTTCGTGGGACTAGGTTCGTGGGTTTTGAAATTTTTTTATAAGGAACAATTAAGTGCGACTAGGTTCGTGGGACTAGGTTCGTGAGTTTTGAATTTTTTTATAAGGAACAATTGAGTGCGACTAGGTTCGTGGGACTAGGTTCGTGGGTTTTGTAATTTTTTATAAGGAAAAGGAGGGTGCGACTAGGTTCGTGAGACTAGGTTCGTGGGTTTTGAAATTTTTTATAAGGAAAAGGGGGATGCGACTAGGTTCGTGGGACTAGGTTCGTGAAGACTAGGTTCGTGAAGACTAGGTTCGTTGGACTAGGTTCGTTGGACTAGGTTCGTGAAAATTAGGTTCGTGAAGACTAGGTTCGTGAGACTAGGTTCGTGGGACTAGGTTCGTGGGTCTAGGTTCGTGGGTTGTAAAATTGGGTAAAGTTGAATGGTAAAAATGACTTTCCCACCCCCCACCCCCAAATAAGCCGCTAGGCTCTTTAACTGAATTTCTATGTAAGCGCTGAATAACAATGGTTGCCTTAGAATAGAAACCCACGAACCTAGTCCCACGAACCTAGTCGCAACCCATTTTTCCTTATAAAAAAATTTTAAAAGCCACGAACCTAGTCCCACGAACCTTGTCGCACCTCCCTTTTCCTTATAAAAAATTTCAAAACCCACGAACCTAGTCTCACGAACCTAGTCGCACCCCACTTTTCCTTATAAAAAATTTCAAAACCCACGAACCTAGTCCCACGAACCTAGTCGCACCCTCCTTTTCCTTATAAAAAAATTTCAAAACCCACGAACCTAGTCCCACGAACCTAGTCGCACATAATTTCTCCTTATAGAATAAAATAATAACCAATTAAAAAACCACGAACCTAGTCCCACGAACCTAGTCGCACATATTTTTTCCTTATAGAATAAAAATTCTAACCAATCAAAAACCCCGAACCTATATTTAGATAGCAATATTATATTATATGATCATATAATTACAATACATATATATAAATATATATAAATAAATATATACATATAAATAGCACTTAATCATTATAAATAAAAATATACATATAAAATCAAAAACTCACGAACCTAGTCCCACGAACCACGTTTTCCAGCCAGCCACCCACGAACCTAGTCTCACGAACCTAGTCCCCACGAACTTAGTCATCCCACACCTAAGCTCAGCTCAATGACCTCTGAAAATAGCCAGCTCAGCTCAGCTCAGCGAAAATAAAGCCAAATTTGCAACTCTGTTGAAAATTTATTACAAAAATAATTGAGCTGAGCTGAGCTGAGTTAAACTTGTCTGAGCTGAGCTGAGCAGATCAGATCATTCTGAAAAATGACTGAGCTGAGCTGAGCTAAGCGACTTCTCAGCTCGCTCGTCTAGCTCATCTCACTCAGCTCAGCAAATTCGCAACTGAGCTTTTGATAATTTCAAAAAATTTTTGCGCGTCCGGAAATTGTAAAAAATCTGAAAGTGCAGTTTTCTTCAGCTCGTTGAGACGAGTCGAATGATGGGTCAAACTCTTGATAAATCCAAGGATTGACCGGTTAACCGACTGGTTACCGGAAAATACATTTCCGGTCGCCGTTTTTGTTCTAGAAATGCTAGAATGACGATTGAACCAGGAAACTGATCCTCATGGGTAGTTTTACTGTGGGCGTAAAGATATCGGTCAAATATGTAGCGCAACCTTGATAAATGATTAAAATTCTATATTTTGTATGTATTTTGTTGTTGCTGCACGTTCCTAATTTTCGGTCCCATTTTCATGCGAAAATCGAATTTTGGTGATAAGCATGTTATGGTTTGAGATATGATTTTCATTTCTTCGCCCACATAAGAGCTAACTTTAAGGATCAGTTTCCTGGTTCAATCGTCATTCTAGCATTTCTAGAACAAAAACGGCGACCGGAAATGTATTTTCCGGTAACCAGCCGGTTAACCGGTCAATCCTTGGATTTATCAAGAGCTTGACCCACCATTCGACTCGTCTCAACGAGCTGAAGAAAACTGCACTTTCAGATTTTTACGATTTCCGGACGCGCAAAAATTTTTTTGAAATTATCTTTGATTGGCACTTGAATGTTGCAAGCATGGAATAATTCTTGTTGTTATTCTTACTCGAATTAAAAGGGGCTCGTTTTCAATAATTTCCCCCAGACAAAGTACCCTTATTATCACTATAAACAAGCATTTGCAATGGTAACCTCTCTGTCCGAGTCCATTCGAAAAAGTTTCCGCTAAAGTTAACTTCGTTAACAAGGACTGACCTAGAAAAATGAAAATACGAGAAAATTTTTCGCTTGAAAAAGATGATTTTTAACAAGAATGTGTGATCATCTTTCCAAAGATAGTAAAATTTTAATTTTGTGGACATCATATTTTTATGACTTCCACTTTCGCACTGTATCTTTCAACTGCGAAATTTTGCACGAGAAATTTTGCTTTGCTGAAAATTTTCGGCTCGAGAACCTGAGTCAGGATTTGAAATTTCTGAGGAGAAAGCAGCTTGGCGACTTTTGATTTAGTATTTTCAAATCCTGACTCAGGTTTATAACTGAGGTTTTCGAGCGGAGAAAAAGCCTTTCGACTCGAAATTGCAATTCTTTAATTTCATTTTCGACTCGAAAGTACTTTTTCTCAGTTTCTAGAAAATATAATTGGCAGAATGGTGAATCTAGAAAGACGATTTTCAACAACATTTTTTCATTTTCAACATTCATTCAATTTCTTATTTTCGACTCGAAATTTGAGAAAATTTTCCAATTTTCGCTCTTTTTCTTGACAAAGAGGATAACTGCTAATCCGCTGTTGTCGAAAACAATATTTTCGAGTCGAAAAGTTGATTTTTCTAGATGAATCGTTGCGTCAACTGGTGGTACGTGCTTTGAGTCGTGGAAGCGTGCTCTTTGGCGCTTCTCTTTGGGCTGTTTGGTGGCCGAGCTGCCGAGTCGCCCCACTACTCTCCCTCTCTTCGAGAAATAAAAAACTATCTCACAATCTCAAAAATAAATGTCAAACGGCCCATTCCGAAGAGATTTAATTTTTTCATTTTCGTAAAATAGAAGAAAAAAGGGCCAATTAAAAAAACAGAGATAAGAAGACCAGAACCGCTGACAAGAAAATCGAGGAAATAGAAATAAAAAGGTAAAACATAAGATAAATATTTTTATAAGACAATTTTTTCTGAATTTTTTGGCTTTCAAGGTCATTTTTAATTCTATTGCGTAAAATTAGGTCACGAGGCGTCGTAAAAATCGAATTTTTATCTTTCAGCCGTAACTTTCTGACACCCTTAATTTAACTGACAAAATAATTGGTAATTTACCAAAAAATATAATTTCAAATGGAAAATTTTTGCAAAAACAAATTCTTAGAAAATGAATTTTCCATTTTTAGAAAATTAACCTATTGATACCCTTATTTGAATTCGTCAAAACGAAGGTTAAACTTCAATTTTTCTTTCTCATCTCAACTTTTTCTTTCAATAATTTCAGGTGTAATTTACTGTAGCTACTGTCTTTTCTTATCAGACAACATGATGGCACAATAATTCGATTTCAAAATGCCTGTGGCCCAGGGCTCTCCCATTTTTCCAACAAACATAAGCCTCATTTTTATTTAGTCAACAATGTTGATTACATAACATTTCCGGAGGGTTGATAGTTTTAGACAGAAATGGTTCCTTCCTTGTCCAGAAATGCATCAACATTCTCGTTTATCGAATTTTCGCCTTTGATTTTTGAATCCTTTTCTTATGAAAATAGCGTCGTGGGTACCCTTATGAATAAACAAGCCCCTAATTAGTGGAACTTATGTTGAGCCTTTTTCGAGTAAAAAAAGGAACCAATGCTTGACTAAATTATCGATTTCTCCCACCCATCCTTCTGAGAAAAAGAGGTGGTAGTATACTAAGGGGAGTCACGTGGTTGGCGGCGCATAAAAGAATGAATGGACCCGCTTCTTAAAAATGCGCCACAAGGTCACGTTCGTGAACAGCGCCTCCCGGAATTTCGCTCCAGCTCGTTTTTACCTGTTTCTAAATAATCTTGAAAACCGCGCAAATGAAAGATATTATATGCAGAGTTGCAAAATTGCTGAGCTGAGTGAGCTGAGCTGGCTTAGTGAGCTGAGCGGCTGCTCAGCTCAGCTCAGCTCAGTGATTTTGGAAAATGATCTCATCTGCTCAGCTCAGGTCAGCTCAGACAATTTTCATTCAGCTCAGCTCAGCTCAGCTCAATGATTTGAATACAATTTTACTACCAAAAAACGGTAAAAAACAGCTCAGCTCAGCTCAATCAGCTCAGCTCTAATTAGGGTCCGCTCAGCTCAGCTCAACTCAACTGTCTTAAAGAAAAGGTCTGCTCAGCTCAGCTCCGCTCAATGACCTCTGAAAAGGCCAGCTCAGCTCAGCTCAGCTCAGTAACCTCCGAAATAGGCCAGCTCAGCTCAGCTCAGCTCAGAGAAATTTTTACTCAGGTCAGCTCAGCTCAGAAAAATTAATCAAAATTTGCAACTCTGATTATATGACTCATATATATAAAGATAGACTATGCAATTTGGGGCAAACAAGCCCGAATCATGTTCCGACCTTTATCAATAACTACTCATGCTTGGCCCGCATGTGACTAGCCCGCATTTTTTTTTGCAAAAAAATGACCCCAGATCGGGTTTATCAAAGAACTTGCAGCAGCAGGCCACAGTCTCATAGACCAAATAAAGTCCCAAAGGAGACTCATTTCGTTGGACTCTTTCTGTCTCGTTCAAATAAGGGTGTAGCCGACTGGCGTGTTTTAGTTGGAATGCGGAAAGCTGACCCAGTTAACTTGGAAACATGAGTTCACTTCGCTGAGTTCGCCCTTGAGCCCAAGCAAATACGGTTCAGCAAGACATCTGGGCTCGGCAACCAGTGTTCAAAACCTGAGTCAGGTCCTGTGCTAAAATAAAGAGCCGCTTATTTGAGATCTAACGAACCTGACTCAGGCTTTGAGCACTGGTTGCCGAGGCAAAACTGTGTTCCTATTTTAAAGGATTAAATATTCCTTAAGGTGGTTCGTTAATAAGGTGATCCCCTTAAGAAACATTGCGAATTTCGAAATAGTGAGAAATTCCGGAGTTATAATTTGATAGTAGTGTATTGACAACTTTAGTCCTCAAGGAATTCATTTTTGTTTTATATCAAATAGTTACATCTTGTACAAGAATTAACGACCATCATTAAAAAGTCAAGATGGCACCATTCTTCCGCAGCCACCTTCGAACACGGGAAAATAAACAGATCAGCTGAGCTTAACACGCTGACTTAGCACTTTGTTCGTTTCGTTTTGAGCCCCTGCTTTGACCCTTCCTTTCCAAATTTTATAGGACTTGGAACAGTTGCCAGTCCTCGTGCAAATAATTGTGTAAATATGACTTTTTCAAACAAGAATAAAATTGTGCGTGCTTGACCCGTGACTCGCCACAAAGGTCAACATTGCGCAACTTTGGCTGTTCAAATTTACGAGCTATTTTAAAATTCTTTTCATCGAAAAAGTAGAAATGGGGATCCCCTTATTTCAAAGAAGCAGCTGTCTTACTTCGCAGGTCCTTAATTTAAGAGTTTATTTTAAAACAAATCTTCCAAAGGCTTTTTTCGATCGAACCCATCTGACTTAAAACAAAGTACCAAAAATATTTAGCGAAAAACTTTAGTAGAAAATGGGATGAAAAAGTCTCTTTCTGTTGTTTCTTGTTTGATGATGCATTCTTGTTTGATGAAAAACTCAAGAATTGCAAGCTAAACTTTTAGTCATTGTTTCTCTTTTTGATGTCTGTCCATTTTTTTCTAGTGACCGCGAAAAATGGAAACGAACAACGAATTCAAAAGCTGTCAGAGTCTCAAAGATCCCGCACAGGTAAAAACATCAACGATCTTTGGGGGTGGTTGAAATTTCCCAGGCCTTGGAATTGGCCTACTTTTTTAACTAGGAAAATACATGAATTTGAAAACGGACTGAAAAATGGTGAAAAATTAAGGTTCTTTTGAGGGTCATGAACCCTAAAATAGCGCGAACATGAGGCTTTGACCCTTAAGGGTGTCACAATGAAAATAATCTGTTGTTGATCTCCATGACGATACAAAGATTTAACAAATAATCAACTCGTTCTGTTACAGTGATTAATACCAAGGCAACTTGGTATTACAGGTGTATTACGTAATCGCGGCGGAACAATGTACCCCCTCACCTTTTCCGCCCCACCCCCTTAGCTCCTTGGCTCCTGGAGAAAGTGAAATGGAGAAAGAAACAAGTAATCTGCTTGGTACATTTCTCGAATTACCAAAATAATGCGAAACATTGGAATCATTCAGCAAAAACGCGACTGAAACATGTTTGGGCATTATTTCTTCCTTCGTGCGAGGAATGTTTGGCCTCCGGGGCCAACTAAGGGACGCACGTGAGCTTCCATGCTTGGTGGACCATCATGAGGGCTAGTGGACTTGAACTTTAGCGCACGATTGATAAAAAGAAATACAGATCTGATGATCATCTGATGGTGCGAAAAAAGATACTGGGAGCGGTTTACTTAGAACAAACCCAATTAGGGGTCAAGTCCTAATTGATAAATTACCAAATATTTTCAGAAACTTTGTTCTTTCTTTTCTGGCCCTAAGGACCTGAGCTCGACAAACTGTGTAGAAAACCTGAGTCAGGTTCTGAAAAGCAAAAATGAAAAGCCGCGCAGCGGCTTTTAAAAACGAAGCCGCGTCGCAATTCAATCACTTTTATCTATTTTCAAACATTGGCGAAGCCGCTTTGCGGCTTCGTTTCTAAAAGCCGCTGCGCGGCTTTTCATTTTGCTTTTCAGAACCTGACTCAGGGTTTGTACACCCTGAGCCCAGCCACGAACCCCTTAACCCCTATTTGTTTATGCATTTAATTCCATTCTTTGAAGATCAACCCGACGTCACTTCAAAACCACCTCCATCTGGAGAGCTCCCACCAGGCGCATGTGTACTGGGTCAATCGCCAGTGTCAAAAAACCGACGATGGAAGAATTCTAGCGTTCGGCGTTGTCTACGATTTCATCAACGATGCCATGGAAGGTGTTAAGGAACGGGTTTTTGAATCGAGTTCAGCCAGGTTTTTTGCTCGGAGATAGCGATTGCAAGTGCGTGTCCTTAATTCAAAACTGTCTGCTCGCCAAATTTGGGGTGATAAGAATTAAAACGAAGGTTCGAACGATTATTTTATGTCGAGCAGACGGTTTTTATCAATTTTTATCAGAACAACCCGCTTGAAATTTTCAATGACCAGAATTAACCGTTCTTTTTCAGAATCCCACTTCTGCGCTTCTCTAAAACCTGTGTTGAAAACCTGAGTCAGGGTTCAAAAATGCTTTTTCAAAGCTCTTTCAAATCCTGACTCAGGTTTTCAACACAAGTTACCGCTCCCAGTTCCCCAATATTGAGGTCTTTTTACTATCAGATTTTCTCAACCGCGGTTAACCGCAAAGTCACACCGCGGTTCTTTGCGGTTTGAGGCGGTTATTAATTTTTTTTCTGGCAATATTGTCAATATCATTTGCTTTTCATGAGAGTTTTCGACAATGGTTTTCAACGAATAACATCATCAATATTTTTCGACCAATCAAAAACCCGAAAAAAGGAAAAACGGCAAGTCACCGTGGACTGGGCGCGATGTGTTTGTGAAACGAGCAATTGCGATCCGACGGTTTTCCCGCACGCCGTGAAACTATTTGACCGAGTGCTTCAAACGACACCGTGCAAATACTCGCACTTACAGGTACGTCAACAACGATTAAAATTGTTTATCGGTAATCCCACGGAAGTCAGATTCGCTCGCACGAGTTTTTCTACGCTGACAGATGTTTGTCTCTTTCTGCACGAGTATTTACAGAGTCAGCTTCGTGCGGACCTGGGCGCGGCAACCTGTGTAGAAAACCTGAGTCAGGGTCTGAAAATCTTAAAATTGAAAGCCGCGTAGCGGCTTTTTGAAACAAAGCCGCAAAAATTGACTAGAAAATTATTTTGCGGCTTCATTTCTAAAAAGCCGCTACGCGGCTTTCAATTTTAAAGTATTTAGAGCCTGACTCAGGTTTTCAACACAGGTTGCCGTTAAAAACAAGTTTAACTTGAGGTCAAATCTTGCTTGAAATAGAATATCTTCGCGGCATTATATAAAATCGGCTGACGCTAATTCTCTCTGAGAGAGCGTATAAAAATATCTTTTCCGGAAATATTTCGACTTAGTCAATCTGGCTCAGCTTTCACACCGTCGAGAAAAACCGTTATTTTTATCGTTCGGAAGCATTTTAGTGCTTTTATAAAGGCGAAAACTGGGTGGCACGAATTATTGATGAAGTTGTTCTTTTTTTCATCCCAACTTCATTTTCTCAGGGCTCAAAAATCTGTGTAAAAAAACTGAGTCAGGGTCAGCTGAGTTTGCGTTAAAAACCGACTTTTCCAGATCCTGACTCAGGTTTTCTACACAGGTTTTTGGGCCAAATTAAGGGTGTTTCTCTTTGAATTCATATTCCAGCTTTCATTAATTTCTTCCTACAGTAGTTTAATTTCCATTCTAGAGCATTATCGCCGCTTGCATGCTGATCGCCTCAAAATTTCGCGAAACTGTCCCCCTTGGCATCAGAAGACTAGTCGCTTTGACAAAATATTCCGTCGACGAGCGAATGATCAAGGTAAAAAAACTTAAGGATCACCCTCAATAACTCGAAAATTTTAGGATGTCGAGATGGTGGTTTTATTGAAGCTGCATTTCGACGTTTCGGAAGTGACGTATCCAGATTTTTACCCGTTTATTATCGACATTCTTCATGCAAGCAACGTAAGTTGAAAAGGGTGCAATTATCGTGGTCAACCGCGGTCAAAAAAAAACGAAAGCATGAATTATTTCTTTACTGACTTCATTTTCATTTTTTCAGATCGGCGAAAAACTCCCCCTTCCGTCAAGCCGATACATGCAAGATGAACTCCTTCCCTGCGTGAGCAAAATCGCCGCCCTCGCCCTTTCCCAAGGTAAACTACCTCGTAGCACAAAAGAATGAATTCCGCAGCATTTTTTCGACCATCAATACTAAAGCTATTTGAATCTATTCATCGCGCGGTCACGTGACTTGAAGAATCTGCGAAAATTAGTGTCTCCGAAATTATTTCCTTTTTATTTTATTTGATTTGACATTTCCGCGGTTTTACGATAATCAACGATCTTAGACTTAATACTCTTCAAAGTCAACAACAACTTACTAGGCCGATCGGAATTTCTTGTATTCAAAAATCAATCAAAGAAGTCGTTAATGCCGTTTTTTCGGGCGCTACTCCCGTACTTATTCGGACGATTATATAAGCGCGATTTAATGATCCAAATTGATTATATAATTTTTCATGAAAAACGAACCGGAAGCTACCTGTCCAAAAAAAGTGGGACTCGCTTCAACTCAAAGGACCAAAAATAATAGCAGCAGGAAATGATTCGAAGAAGGAAAATGGCAATAATGGACGTCTATTTTTTCGATTATCACTTGATAATCGATGAACAAAACTGTTGAAAAGGAAATACTGTGCGTCTTTTGCGCGTCTCTATCTTTTGATAATGATGATTTCGTGTCTTCTCGGCTCGAAAACCTGTGGAAAAACCTGAGTCAGGGTTCGAAAATTGCCAGTTCGATCTTACACCGAAGGCCTTTTCTGACCCTGACTCAGGTTTTCGACACAGGTTGCCGAGCCAAAACGGGTTTGAAGACGTTTTCTATTATGAGACTGATGCCCTTAATTTTCCTTCAACAGCCCCCTAAAGCCTGTTTTAAGTCAAGCCGCTAAATCATCAATAATCATCTTTCAAATGTAATTATGCCTTCCGCCTTAAAACTGACATCATCAGTTTCCGGAAAGCCTAAAACGACGACTTCAATTCATCTTTCTTTTCAGATTCCGAAATGGTTTCTCATAAACCCAGCATCATGGCCGTCTGTTCCCTTGGCGTCTTTCTTTGCAAAATGCGATTTCTAACGACCCCGGTTCAGTTTTTCCAAGCGCTGTGTCCATTTATCACGGTAAGAATGATTTTGAAGGAAAATTCTGAGCTGTAAAAAGTGCTTATCAAAGTAGAAAAAAGTAACTGGCGCCTCAAGAAGGGTCGTATCCGCCCTCGAGCGATTTATTAATCGGTACTCGTGGTGCACTCGAAGCACGCGGGCCGGATACTTCCCACCATTGTTTACACTTTGTTCTTTCAACTCGAGTTTGATTTACGGTTTGAAATTATTTGAATCTCCAGCTTTGTTCTTTCTGAATTCAACAGCCGAGAATCGCCGGAAATTTATTTTGAAGCGTCTTTTGTTCAAAAAAGAATTTCAAAAATTCCTGACTGTAGTTATGAATGTTCCCATGACTCATGCGTCATGAGAAAGACAGTCATACTTTGGCTCGAGATTCTGTGTAAAACCTGAGTCAGGGTCCTGATAGAGCTTGAAGCCGGGGCTTTCCATTGGAGCTCTTTTCGGACCCTGACTCAGGTTTTTACACAGGTTGTCGAGCCAAAATATGACTCATCTTTTCATGTGAACGTTCATTCCTACAGTCATGAATTTTTGAGATTCCTTTTTGAACAAAAATCGCTTCAAAATAATTTTTAGTGATTGTCAGTTGCTACAAAGCCTGGAGTCATGAAGTTTCTTCCTGAAAAATTCAGCTTTGCGGTTGAAAATGGGATTATCATTTCGATTTCTTGGATAAATATCGTCAATCCCCGCGACTCCGGCTTTGTCCAAATATCCCAAGTTCAAGCCCCCTTTTTCTTGTCTCAAAGACAGTGAAATTGATTACGTAACAGCCAACTAGCCCGCCCAGCGCACCAGCTCGGCCCCGTCCCAACTTTAGCCGCCTTCAACCGCAATATTTTCTTAATAGAGGCCGTTCGACATTTTTCCCAAAAGTCAAAGCGATCCATCACGCGGCCACAGCGCGGAAGTGGAATCGAATTGAAATGAATAAAATTTTGATGGAGAGACTTTTTTATTCCGCAATTGCATGATAATTGCGCTGCTTTGATCTTGTTGTAAATTGGCTCTCGGTTCAAAGTCTACAAGACTTTTTCCAGATTTTTAGCGAAGAAAACTTGATGACCTTTTTTCATCAATAACGACTTGGGTTCAGCATTGCCGGCTCGGCAACCCTTGTAGAAAACCTGAGTCAGGGTCTGAGAGAGTCAAAATGAAAAGCCGCGTAGCGGCTTTTTAAATAACGAAGCCGCAACGCGGCTTCGCCAAAATTGAATGATTTAATGGTTCGTTAGATCCTGAGTCAGGTTTTCTACACAGGTTTTCGACCCAAAATACAAATGCAAAAAATTTGAAAACGACCATCATTTATTCCTCCTTTTAGACCGTGCGGGAATCCGCCGAGCTCCGAAAATGCTGGGACACTTGCATGTTGGTCTGGCAAAACTACGCCCGAGTACCAAGTTCCGTCTCTCCCACCTTCGCCTCCCGACCGGTCAACAACAACAACAACTATCTCCCCAGCCAGCAGGCGCCCAATCGTCTCCCCTCGGTCAGCCAGATCCAGCGATTGAAAGGAGCAAACGTCGACCCGATGGCAAACGAAATGGTGGTCGACCATGGCGATCCGGACCGCGACTCGGGCCACTACAGTAATCTGGACTAAAACGGCTTTTTATGTTCTTAGAATTTTACAATTTTTTCGACTGATAATCATTTGTTTCCCTTTTTTCAATCCCGCTTTTTTCAACTTTTTCAATAATTTTAACCTATCTCATTTTTTTCAATTCTCTTAATATTTCAGCCCAATTCTTTTGGGAAGTGTTTTATTAAACCGGTGCCCGTTTTCAATAGTTTCTATTCAAGAATTTCGGGAAAATGATCTTTTCGAAAGAATCACTTGTTAACCCATTGTTATTCATTGACCAATTATTTGGCAAACGCTCTTTTTGACTCAGAATAATGCATCAGGGGATTTTTACTCAAATAAAAGGGTCCCTAGTCTCATTTTTAATCGTTTTACCAATAAATTGGTCAACAGACGACAATGGGTTAAGGTAATTTTTTCTCGAAATTCAATCATTCATTATTTTTCACCAAATGCCCTTTCAATTTTTTTCCTCCTTGATCCCCATTTTCGGTGCTAAATCCCCAGAAAATGCCCCTTGTTTTTCAAATTTCATCAATCATGAATCATGAATCCCCGCGCATAAAACCCATCATTCGACAAAAATCACCGAAAACCAAAAAAAAAATCCTGACTGAAAAAGACCTTTGAACCTTTTTAACTCAAACTCAACAAAAAAATAACTCATTATTCGATGCCTTTCTATTTTAATGGTCCTATAACTCAAACAACTGAACTCTTCCTGAATCTCATATTTGCAAAAAAAAAATCCTGAAAATCCTGGCTACTATCTGTCCCTATCTTCCTGAAACAATTTTAACCCATCCAAGTGCCTCGATGACCCGCCTGGCTGACTAAGCTTCAGATCTCACTTTTAATCTTATTTATTATTCTTTTCATTTATGTATCTCTATCATTTTTTTCTTTTATCACTTTCTTTTTATCACTGTATTTTTCCCCGCAGTTTTGTCTGTATATTTGACCTCGTTTCTCCATTTTTCCCGTTTTGGGTTAAATTTTTCGACCGTGCTGGGCATTTTTCGGCCCTCATGCAAAAATAGGTTAACCCATCATGTTTGTTTTTAACTGTTTTTGTCTTCAACAACCATTTCACGGGTAAATTTATTCAAATCTTCTCTCTCAAAATTCAAATTATGGTGCTGGAAAATTTTCCCCAAGTTTCCACCTGAACCCATTTTAACCCATTCTCGGGTTTTTTAACCTGTCAAAAAAGAAGCCTGTCCAACAGTTCAAATTCTATTCAAATTATGTATTTTCTAGCGCAATTTCAACTGAAAAACTTTTTTTCATTATTCAAATTTTCATAATTCTAGAATCTTTTTATTTATTCTATCTTTCTATTTCCAGCCTGTTCATACTGTAATTATTACTGTATTCGTTTTTTTTTCTTTCCGAATTTTAACTGGTGTTATATAATAAATGTTTCAAAAAAAAATTTTTCTCTTCCTTGATTTCATTTTTTCAAATTTACAAGCCTTTATTGAAATGAACAGTTTTAATGCCTTTTTCGCGCAGATCAGCGGCGAGTTCGGGCTCAAGGTTTTCGATCGAGGTTGAAATTCGCTGCGGCCAGATTGCGCAGCAAGCAGGAGTAGCGACCACCAGGGAGAGGCCGATGAGAAGGACGGTTAGCGGATTTGCCAGAGCTGGATTTCGAGCGAGAAGACGACCAGGTTTCTGAACAAATCAGGGTTCTAAATCGACTAGTCGAGTTTCGACTAAAGTCGAAGTCGAGTCGAGTCTTAGTCGAAAAGACTAGCTCGACTCGACTAGACTGGTTGTGGAAATAAGTCGACTCGACTCGACTTGACCTTATGAGTCAACTAGATTGTCGACTAGTCGAAAAAGTCGGGAGCATTATTGAGAAGAAAGTCGAAAAATCTAGTCGAAAAAGTCGAAAATCTAGTCGAAAAAGTCAAAAAAATTCACTTTTTGCTTTCGACTTTTCGACTTCTCTTTAGACTTTCGACTAAATTTCGACTTTTCGACTAATTTTCGACTTTTTCGACTATTGAAGATTGGGAAAGCCTCAATCTCCTACGGCACCTGTAATTGGGTGACAACAACAGGAGGAACCACCATCGTCGGAGTCGCCATCAAAATTCTCGAAAGAACGACTTTCGCGATACTTTCTTTTCCCAAACTCGGGCTGTAGCCAACCACATTTCCATCATCATCTTCCAGCGGCATTCCTCTTCCAAAGCACTCATTTCTTCGCATGTAAGGAAGGTTGATTCCATTTGCCACAGCGACTGCTCCGAAGGGGACGAGTCGGGCGATAATTGGGGGAAATCGAGAAGCGGCTTTGTTCAAACTAGAAAAATCAAGGAAAAGAAGTCTTTTTGAATTTACCCAAAAGCAGCTGCACAAGCTGATCCAGCAGCAACGAGAAAGTCTTGAGGGACGAAAACGGGTCTTGGTGAGTTACAGTAGTTAACCGTCGAGTTGAAGCTCTAGAAAGGGGATGAGAAAGAGAGATCAAGGAAGAAAACGAACCTGATTAATGAATTGACCTGTGATCGCCTGAATCGGAGTTCTGTAGAAAATGATCATTCCCGAGGCGATTATACAGTTTCCCGGAGCTAGAAATACAATCCAATATCATCGAAAAGCTCGGGATCTACCTTGAAAGCTCATTCGACCAGGGAGAAAAGTCAGCTCTCCAGTAGACGGATGATACGCCGACTCGTAAATGTACTTGGCATCCCAAACTTGAGCCTTTGTCACTCCTTCTGGAACTACTCCCTTGTTGATTTTTACTCGCTCGATGAGTTCTTTCGCTGCGACATGATCTCTGACGATGTTAATTGGATTTACTGAGCGGTAGAAATGAGCAGCGCGGCCGGAAAATGTGTCTAAATGGATTTTAGAAAGCTTCTTTTTCAAAAATTTTTCAATAATTTTTTTCATACCTTGATCATAAAGAGATTTTGATAAGTCAACTGTTTCTTCTCCCATTCGACTCTTCTCTATTTTCTTTTATTTTTTGCTCGAAATTCTAGATAGTTTTCGTTGAACTTGTTTTGTAAGGAATTGGATTCTCTTCAGATGGCCCTAAACAGAGCGATTATCGATTGGGCACACGCCTCCCTGAACTCGTGTGAGGCACATCGCCCGCAGCATCACACCCTTGCACTTGATACTGGATCAAACTGTATGATTCTCTATATTTCGGATTAATAAGATTAGGTTAATGTCTCTTTTCTCATAAAAAATTTTTTTCAAGCATTTCGAGTCAAAAAAAAGTGGAAAAAAATAAAGTCGTACCTTTTTTTAATTTATCTGACCAGCAGAACCCAGCCTCCTTTACTGGTTCTAGTGCCTGACGAAACTGCCTCGGGCTAAGTAGAACGCATGATCATCAATTTCTCTGTTTTCTGTTCTAGAAACTCTCTGTTTCCAGGAAACTAAGCTTTCTTTTTTGAGATTTTCATGCGTCATTGTATTTTCTTCTGTCGAGCTCTTTTCTTGAGCTTGCGTAATTATGCAAATAAATTTGATCGGTTCGAAAGAGAAATTTTTGAGCGAATCATCTGTTTTTATTTTGAACTGCGCAAGAACAGGCTATATTTTTCATTCACTAGAATCGCATGTTTCTCATTGCCTTCTCAATTTCAATCGTGTATCTAAATTTTTCTTCCCCGGAAAAGCTCGTAAAGGAAAGTTTCTTACCGTAGTGCCTCCTTGTACTGGGAATTTCGCTCCATCTTTGGATGCTCCTTGCCTTTTTCGATCATGTTTTCGACGACATGTGAGTTGAGAAATGTTTTCCAGACTTCTGAGTTCTCCAGGTGACTTTCTTAGTTCAAGTTTTAGAATCTCTTTTGTCCGAAAAAATCAGCCAAACCTGCAATTTCCTTCCACAACTCATGAGAATCAATCACATCCTTCCAGAGCCAGCAAACTTTCTCTAACTGCACCAAAAAAAAATTTTTGAAAAAGCACTCATTCTCTTCACCTGATTTCCTTTTGCTGGGTCGATTTCAAAAGCGTTTCTGATGATATTCACCAGAATTTCAGGCGGCAGTTCGTTTATGTTCATCTCAAGAAAAAATCAGTATTTATCGCCTACTAGAGCCGGCTTGGGTCATAAAATCGTCAAATTCTGAGCGAGTTAATTTTAAACTTTCGATTTCAAAAGAATCAAAAATGAAATTTTTTTTAGAAAAAAAAATTTTTTGGAAATCGAAAATTTCTCTTACCTCCTGAGCAATCTGCTGGAGAACAATTGGAAGTGCCATTCTTCTGAGTTTTCCTTCTGACTTCTTCTTTCTAAAATAAACTGTCCGGGGGCTAAGCAGCCATCTCAGAATGAGCTCTCTGACGGCTTTAGTCTCCTGACTTTCTGACGGGGGCTCCAGTTGGCACGCTGCCAGAGCACCGCCGACGCAACTCGAAATTTATTGAAGCAATCAAGTAGTATTTCTTATTCTGAGTCATTTACTTCCCTCAGAAATTGGCAAAAGCAACGGTCATTTTTGGGGGTTTAAGTTGAAGCTGGTTTAATTTTTCGTTTTTCTATTAGAGGTGATTAAAAATTGAAATTTGAAGAATAGACTCACTGATTTTTGAATCTGAAATTATTGAACAAGTCTTCAAACACATCCTTCAAGTTTTCAAACTTGAGCGAGCTCATTTTACTCAAGAAAAATCTATTTCGAAGGGGTTTTTGAACAAACTTTGATTTTGAAAAGGTAAGGACGTGGCTCCAAACTAACGAGAAGGCCAGATAATATTATCTGTACAGAAATGTCAGTACGGAGAAAATAAATAAAAAAACAACGTCTCATTGCCATTCTATTTCTATTCGTGAAATAAACTTTTTCAAGATACCGATGATTTTTGATGATTGCCCCGAAAACTAAAGCCCGAAAAAGCGACACCAAGCGTGCATTATTCTCTTCCTTCTCTGCCTGGAGGACCCCTCCTACTGAAAGAATTTCAAATTGAAAGAAGAATAATCTCTTCCGGGGAATTCTTATAGATATTATTTCATTAAATTATAATATTATATTATTATTTCATTTATTAAGCAGAAGCTTTTCGCCATTTCGGCTTCTTCAGTGCTTTTTTTATGCAACGACAGAGTTCTGTAAATAAAGCAAGTAGAGCGAGTATGAATTTAACGTTATTGAAAGTATGGCAACTGGAATATTGGATTTTGTCATGGTAACACTGCAAAGCAGAAAAATATACTCATAGGCAAAAGAGAATTGTCTTATCTGGATTAGTCAGAAATAGTTTTAAGAAGGATTCTTTCGGATGAGGTACAGAAATAAGCAGAAATGGAAGAGCGAGAAAATTTCTAAATACAAAAGAATTCGGTTTGCTTTGACGAAGCTGTTTGCGTTGGCGTATGAGAAGAGCCAGTCGGTTGCCTGAGCAGAAATAATCGTGAAGATCTAGAAAATGTTATGTAACGTTAAGATAAGAAATGACTTCTTGCCTGGGTCGTTCCGTAAAGCTTTCCAAAGTGCTCGTTCGGGAATGAAAGGCCGATGACAGTAGCATTAATGCCGTAAGTAAAGGATTTGTGAAGAACAGATAAGAAGAAAGAGGCGTACTGTAAAGTTGTGTTTGCGATGAGTGTCAGAGCGGTAAAAGAAATTCCGAAAATCGTTGTCAAAAAGACTCCAGTGGCGAGAGCTTTATTTTTGTCGCCAGTTTTGGCGAGAGCTGAAAAAATAGAATGAAAATCGACGGAAAGAGCTTTAGAACTGACTTGAATCAACAACCATGCCGGTCAAAAAAGCATATCCAGCACCACCGAATTGAAAAATAGCAAAGTTCGTCATCATCGTTCCGGTAATCGATCCTGCTTCTTCCTGGGTACAGTTTTGATCGAGTTGAACAAGCTCTTGCGTTCCAGGAGCGATGGCGCCGAGATAAAAATACACTCGCGTCTGGGGTGCGAAACGGGGCAGGGAGTATCGGTGCCCCGTCCCATTTTGCCCCCGTGTTACGGGACAGAACGGGGCAAAGTATGCTGGTGCCCCGTCCCGTCCCGGTCCCGAAACGGGGCAAAAGGGGGCACGGGACGGGGCAGTTGTCCCGTTGCCCCGGTCCCGTTTCGCACCCCAGACTCGCGTCACTTGAATGATGAAAAACAACATCGTTGAAATAAAGAGCGGGGAGAGAGCAACTTCAGAGCTGAAAAATGCTGGGACTTCCTTCTCATTTTCCTCAGCTCCGTTCTTTTTCTCTTCGGAGTGGGGGTTCTTTTCTACGCCATCCAGTTCTACGTTGTTCTTGTTTTCGTCAGTTCCAGATTCAGGCGTTGAGCAGAGCGATTTGTAAGCAGGGACAGTTTTATAATCGGCACGAAGGGGCTTCAAGAGTGGTTCAAATAAGGCTCTTTCGTGAAATGAAAAATTTTAAATTAAAAAAAATATATTAATTTTATTATTATTGTTATTATTATTATTATTTATTTTTTAAATTGAAATTTTAAGATATTATATTTTTGATTATTTTTCAAAGTAATCATTTTGAACCATAAATAAGGAATAGCGTCGATTGGAAGCAAGAAGAAGGTTCTAAAAATGATAAGAGCGGAGAGAGCAGCATAAATCGCCCATGTCATGGAATATCCGATCGCGTTGTAGATTGCCAGGAAGAGCAGCGCGGAGCAAGAGCTGGAATCTATTGTACCATTGAAAACGCAGAGAACTCGGCCACGAGCAGCTTCGTAGTAGTTTGCCACTTGAAATTGAGTGACGAGCAGAAAGATACCCGCACAGCTGATTGATGTCCAGCCGTATTTTAAATAACTTTAAAGAAGAAATAAAATCAGCCTCCAATAAATTTATAAAATTCCTACTCATCAGTTTCGCCGGGAGTTGCAATAGCGACCATCACCGACCCAGCAAGGAAAAGAACAAGCCCGACAAGTCGAGTTTTCATCGATCCAAAGCTGTCCATCAGAAAGCCAGCAAGAAATGCTGCAACGGCGAAGAACGTCATTGCTAGAATTCAGAATTGTTCATTTGACAAAATTTTCTCGTAGCGGAGAAAGCGGAGAAAGCATACCTTGAAATTTAACGGAGCGGACCAAAAAATTTTTCCCCGTAGCGGAGCGGAGCGGAGCTGACTAATTTTTTTGTTCTCTGTAGCTAAGCGTAGCGTAGCTGACTAATTTTTGGAATCTCTGTAGCGTAGCGGAGCGGAGCTGACCAAAAATTTTTTTCCCGTAGCGGAGCGGAGCGGAGCTGGGGGGAATTTTAGCGAAGATAGCTAAGCTAAGCTGAAGTAGCTGAATTCTAGTAGAATTCGCTTGATTCATTCCCGATTCAATTCGATTCACTTACCAAGAGTAAAAATAGCGGTAAATGCGGCGTCCTGAATCTCTTGCGCGCTTTTCTCATCTTCTTTGGCTTGTTCTTCTGGCGCTTCTGTGATGGCGACGGAAATGTTCCCAGTCTCTGTTGAAGAGTCTGTCCAGTAGAAACCTTCTTCTTTATAGATCTTGATCAAGTTTGGCCAGCCGAAAATTGTGCCACAACAGAGGAAAATCTCTAACACTGTGAGCAGCGTTTGCCCATGGTGGAAGAGCTGCATTTTTAATTTCAACTGAAAAAGGTATGTTTTAGTATCTGAAAGAAAGAAAAACATCTTAAAGTGTTTCTATTCATTTGATGTTGCCATGATTATTTATCATTAACAACGTTATAAATATATACTCGTTTTTCAAATTCGTAAAAAATTTGTCCAAGTGAAGCTCTGTCTATGTAATGAAGTTCTTGTTCAAAAGAAACCTACCCTGCGCTCGGGGCGGGTCATGCGCTTGAACATAATGTTGCAATTTGCAAAAACTAGGTCAAACGGATTACCACCTTCGAAAAAATTGAGGGCATAAGTCACCGTGGTCGGTAAAACCGAGGTGTATTGAGAAGTTAATCCTTTCTTTAGTTCCTTTTTTGATTTTCCGGAAATTCAGAAGCTTTACCGTTAGTAACTAATGAACCCAAAGTAGAGGTTAAGTATGGACAGTGGTTTTCCGAAATAAGAGGCTTTTTTGGATGACAGGGGCTGACGAAAAGTCCTCTTATTTCGGGGCCTCGTATTTCAAAAAATCACTGTAAATGCAAAGTATAACTGAGTCGGATAAGAGGGTTGAAGCGTATTACGCTCCCAAGTCGAGCCCTTTTCATGATAGTAGAAAGTGAAATAGAGATTATCTCTTTTAATTTCAAATAAAGAGTGGTCGAAAAAGTGATTTGACATCAAAATATCCACCCCTGCCCTGACCATAATCACACGACTTTACATTATGAACAATAATTTATGGCCCTCGTTTGGACCTTGATGACTCATGAAAAATTCTCAACATCGTTATTCCAAGAAAACGATGGGAAGCCTTTTCTGTCCCTTCCAGTGACAGATATTGAGCAGTTTTCAATATTTCACGATTCTGGATCAATTTAACCCAGGCGCCCTGTTAATCCTATTCCGATATCTATATGCAGTGATTCAAAATGCGTCTGAAGCCATGTCGAATTAAAATGTCGGTAGAAATATGTTGATAGAAAACAAAGTCTCAAAAATAATCAAGAGAGGCACAACAAAGTTCAATTTGCTTATTTAGACAAGAATTCGATTAAAATGTCGGTTTTGAAAACCTTTTTGTAAAACAAGTCAGGAACAAATCTGAGAAGACAAAAGGGTTCCATTATCTCCCGAAAAAACAGCGAGAGAATACTGGTCATCAAAGATTTATAAAGCAGAGAAAGAAGGGAGAAGGGAATCAAAGAAGAACAGAGAAACTACTGTGAAAGAGGTCAAATTCCATTTTTCATAAAGCTTCGAATTGAACCCCGAGATAATTTACTGCGAAATTTAAGGAGCCCCCGTAAGCTTTTTTGACAAGATAAAATTTCCGAATTTGAACATTCTGACCCCGGAAATACATTCTACGGGTCAAAAAAAAAAACGATTTGAGGCTGATTTTTTGGAGTGGTCGTCATTTGCCCAAGTCGTCATCTGCCCAAGTCGTCATCTGCCCAAGATCGTCATCTGCCCAACTTGGGCAAATGACGACCTGGGTGAATGACGATGTAATTGAATTCAAAATGAAGCAAGATGAAAGTCTAACTGACAACTTGCAAAAAAAGTACTCGCAGGAAGTTGGCGTTTTATCAGTTCAAATTCGACAGTTTTGTTGAGAAAACAACCTCATCTTCTATAATCTCAGATTATTAATCTGGGGCTTTAGCACCGTATCGAAAAGCAAGGAGTAATGAGTTTTGGCCAACGCGTATCCCACTTTGCTGACTCTTAGCGCCGGAAAATGGTGCTAATGTCGGTTTTGTGTTTAGTCTGAACTTTGGATGAAATTTTGTTTGAATTGAATGAATGTTGAAGTGGAACCGAGGGTACTCGGACCGAGTAACTCGGCAGCCTAGTCTCGGCTCACATTTGAACTTGAGTAATAACTTTTGAAAAGCTAGAAAAAAGTTATGAATCTCCTCCGGAAGCTAGCTCTAAGTTTGGACCATACTGTATGGTACAGTATTCAGGAGACTTTTTAAGAAGGACTTTCTCTCAGTCTTTTTCTGATCGAGGTCTAATCGAGTAAGTCTTTGCTATTAAAATATATCGACCGGACTTCCGGACTTTGACAGTGATGAGTCCGTTCCCGTGAAACATACAAAAGCTTTTTTCAAATTAAAATTCAATTACACATCGTCTTTCACCCAAGATCGTCATTTGCCCAAGTTGGGCAGATGACGACCTGGGCAGATGACGACTTGGGCAGATGACGACTTGGGCAGATGACGACCACTCGATTTTTTGGGGGTCGAATTCGACTCGTTCACCCCCAAAATCGCATTTTAAAATTGGCTTTTTCGCCGAAAATTGACGAGTCAGCCGTAATTTGGCAAAAAAAAATGATTTTTTTTTTGGTCATAAATTCCTCTTATCAAGTTTTTGAATCAAGGTTAACCTAAGGATGCATTATGAACCAAAAATATGGTGTTTTTAAAAATTTTCTTTTTTCGATGGAAAAAGCTGACGGGGGGGGGGTCCTAAAAATCATGATATAATTTATTTGATTTTCAAAATAACTTAATAAAAGAGGGAAGGAGTTCGGGTGACGAATGACCAAGCTAATAATTGCAATATTCCATGTCCTTCGTTAGCCCAGTTCATTCTCATTTTCATCAATCAAATTGAGTGGTTATATTAGAGCCAGCTTGGCCGCCGATCGCCACTTTCCAAAGTCAAAAAAATGAGCGACGAAGAAAAGTTTTCACAAATAGCCTGCGATTGTCGCCTCGCTTATGGCTTTGTTTCGAATTTATCATTTTTTAACAAGATTCATCAATATGATATTAACAAAAACGTTTTTAACGAAGCAGAAAACAGTGAGTTGAATCAAGGAAACGCAACAGGTAAGGTCCAAATTGGCAAGATCCGATTCTAGAGAAGTTTCTAGAGGATGCGTGGCTCCTGGAAGCGCTAGAAAAAATGAAGAATACGACGACATTGGAGCCAGCGGAAAATGTCTTGTTCAGCAAAACCATCGCGGTCTTCATCAAAATCCTTATGGCAGTCGGCATTCCCGCCAACTTATTTCTTCTCATTGTAACGGTACATGTCTATTTCTCCCCGATTGTAATAGGGTTAATTACAGGCAATGTCAAAACGTCGAAAGAACAATCTTCAACGATCGTCATCAATTTTATTCTCAATATTAGCTGGTGTCGATATTCTGCTGTTTTTAATAAGCATCATCAAGGTATCCTTCCTTAAGAAAATTATCATGATTCATGTGGATCGTGAGGCGTCTGCCATCCAGTTTTTGACTTTAAATCCTTCCAATTTAGCTAAAAGCAGACGCGAGGTACGATTATGATTTCGTCGAATCGCATTTTCTTCGACAGCTTTTTTGCCGGTCCTATGCAGGTTCAGGTTCACCTACTCTTCTATGTCTTCAAATAAGGTCGTCAAAGCGTTAACTCCTGGAGAAAAAAATGACGAGAATAATCAAATAAAACTCTAAGTCGCATAACGCTAAGCAGATTAAACAAGTCACGAACCATAAAAAAAAAGGGATTAAAGTCGTCTGCATGCTGTTTTCCGTGATGTTGCTTTGCGCAACTGCGCTTTTCCGCTTCTTTCACATTGCTTACCCCGCGCACACTCATCGTCCCTACGGCTTGAAAATCGCTGCTGTGGTTTTAGCCTTGGCCGTGTCAGGTATTAATCTATTCTCGTTTTTTTTTCCGGGTTTCATCGATTTCTTCCAGCTTCGATCCCGATCTTCATGTATCAACAAGTAATCCTCATCGGCCCAGAAGAGAGTCCATCCTGCCATTGGGGCTGGCGACTGCCCCCTCGCGAGCTTTGCAAACAAGCGGAAATCGGGATTCCAGAGTTCAACTATCGAAACTGCTCGAATCAAAAAGCGCTGTGCCACGATTTGCCGAGACACAAATCAGAATTTATTTATTGGATCGTGATTGTCGTCGTCTTCATTTTGACCCCAATCGGGGCGAGTATCATGGCTTACTGTGGTTTGATCAGAAGATTGCACAGTAAGTTTTATTAGAAAATATCATCTTTAAAATTCTAGTGAGCCAAAGAGCAACTGGAAAAAGGGAAAAGAATACGACGTTCTCATCCGAAATATTCAATTGTTTTCGACAACTCTTGGTCTTGCTTGGTTCCCCGTTGTTTTCTGGCGCGTCATACGGTACTTTCAATTCCGGTAGTAGGGGGTTATCATTCAAGCTGCCCCTAACCCTAACCCTTCCCTAGGAGCTACGCCTCCGTGAGCCCCCCCCCTTGGGCCTAAGCTAGGGGGCTTCGCCCCCCGGACCCCCCCCCCCGTTAAGAGTTTCAAGACCCTAACCCTAACCACTAGTCCAGATTCTAGAGATATTGGATGGCTCGAATCATAGGCTCGAATGATAGCCCCTCTCTACGTCAACTCCTCTTGGGATTTGTTGCTGACCGTTTTCATTTCAGGCTGATTCCAGGATTCAGTGACGGGAGAGGCCTCAATCCTGTTTTCTGCGAGTTCGTCAGCCAAACTGCCGGATTGACGCCCTTAATCAGGTTCAAAACCTTCATTCTTTCCCTCCTTTTCATCAATTTTTCAGCGGAGTTGTCAACCCTTTTCTCTACTCCTTCTTCGGCAACGTCTTCATTCAAGATCTAGAAAAGATCAAATTCACCCTTTTCCGAAAAATCCCTTCACTAGGAACGATTTTAACTTTTCGACATTTGATTGATTTCGTTTCATCGAGGATAAATCGTAAAAGAGCCTCTTTTGAAGACTCTCACAAAAAATTATGGTGCTGCTTCGAACTCAAGCGTCGAGTCTCAAATCAATGTTGCCGGTAAGCTCGTTTTTCTTCCTTGATTTCGTCCATTTCGTTCTTTTCTAGAGACGGATACGGTTCTTACAGCCTGCAATTCCTCGATGTTGATTCTCGACTCGCCAAAACTCAACTCATCCAACAATCCATAAATTCCTCGCCAGACTGGAGCCTGTCGCGAAAACCTGTGTAGAAAACCTGAGTCAGGGTTCTTTGACCACCTTGTGTCAGATTTTAGGGGTGGTGTCTGGAACCGACAAATAAATTTCGACAAATTTTACGTGGGCGGCTTCTCCGCTGCTGATTGGCTGGTTTGCCGAATCCAGGTTTCTGATTGGTTGAAAATTTCCACGAAAAATTTGTCGAAATTTTTTGTCGGTTCCAGACAGCTCCTCAAATTTTAACGCAGTTTTTCTGAATAAGTTTCATTAAATTAAGCTTTTTTATTATTCTGTTTTTTTTAATTTATTTATTTATTAAAAATTTTAAAAGAGAAAAACATTGAATTTTTTCAATGAAATAAATATTCTTCTATGATTTTTTTTCTAACAATAATTTCCGAATATATCAAAATTGATGCTGTTTGGAGAATGAATGAATGGACAGGAAGAAAAAGAGGGTTTGAACTCAGAGGAGCTTGATGAAGGGAGTTTTCTGGGTGCTGGAAATGATCACTGGTCGTTTTGCGCTGAAGGAATACTTTTTGAAGCGGTAGGGGTTGACGACTTCTTGGGAGAACTTGGAGCGGGATTTCTTTGTTCGGCGGTCGCAAATGAGGGTTTTTGAGTTTTGAGTCGTTTTCTGAAGATTTTGTTTTATAGTCTTATTCATCTGGGTTTGTCAGAAATGACCTATGATTAGCGCGAGTACTTACCCTACAAGACATTGGAATTACTCGCGAGCTTCTTTGGAGGTTTATTGTTTGCGTCTTAGTGGACAATTGTTCTGGCGCCACGGTTGATCTGGCTCTGTAAAATTTACCGCCCGGCGTGATCAGCACATTAACACGGAAGAGCAGTTCCGACTCGGCGGCGACGTCAGGCTTTTTGTTCTCGATACGGTAATATGCTGGTGCCGCTCTTGAAAGAATGGTCAATTGGAGGCCCGGAAAAAACATTTTGGTACCTTGGAGCGACGCGATATCTACTTCGGTATCCTCTTCTGCTGATGTTTCGGAGATTTTTCTGTGTGTTTAAAAATTTAGCTCTGAAAGCGGCGGAATAGGCATCTGATATTGTTGCTAGTAGACCAAGAAACAGCAAGAATCGCATTTTTTTTCTGAAAAAAATTTTGAATAATAACTATTATTCTTAAAAAATGATAAATAATTTTAAAATTTTATATCGAATTAATTATTAAATATATTTAATTATTTGTTAAATGATATTATTAATAAGGTAATAAAATAATTTATAAGTATTTATTTTAATAATAAAACTAGAAATATTATTAATTTAAAAATTATCAATTTACTTATTTACCATTTAAAATGAAACTAAATTTTTGATTAAATTAATTTTTTATAGAAAAATGAAAATAAAATTCGAAAAAAAAATAGATCAAAGGCGAAGAAATGATTATGTCTCCAAAAGTACAACAAACGGCGGCGACAATAAAGCGCGTCTCATTAAAATCGTTTAAATTGACATAAAAGGTTCTTATTGTGATTATTTATAAGGGCAAGTAGAGACACTCTGATTTATGAGCGCTTTTCTATCAGGGTAACATTTGTAATTTCGATCTGACAAGCTCTTATTTGAGATTATTAAGGGGGTCTCTTTTGATAAGCCGAAGAGGAGATCCTCTCAAGTGTGATTGATTAAGGGGGTCTCAAGCCAATCTTTCTTTCAGCGGGTTTTTTTTTTGTGATCACGTGACTGTAGAATGAAGAAAGCAATTTTTCAAGAAAGTGTCGAAAATTTGACATGTCAGATGCCGTCTCAGAGACAAATGAGCTCTGTTTCCTGGGAAAATTAGTTCCGCGCCGTTCAAACAATACTGTAATTAAGGGGCCTAATTGATAACAACCTGCGGTTTCACAGTGGCTTTCTCTCTCTCTCAGAGCTGTACAGATTTGAACCTGAACATACAAGTGGGTTAAATTCGTCTAAAAAGGCCTCTTTCTTTAAAGAAAAATTTGACCTTGAATGACCTTTTTCAGAGTTTTCAAATTCTCAGTTTTTGAACTGAAACGTCACGAATTTGAAGTAGGCTTGAATTGACTAAAAAAGCCCCGAGTTAACTTAATTTTCAATGAGGCCGGATTCCGAAATTTCCGAAAATTTGGAATTTTCAAAACAAAAATTCGGATCCGATTAAGCCCAACCCTTATCCTGTATTCAAGTGTTTAGTGGAAGAAAAGCTCAGAAAAGGTCAGTTTCGAAATAGGAGCGATCATAACACCTTGTAAGTATTCATTAGCAAACAATGAAGACGCAACTTATGTTTCGAGTCAAACCGAGCTTATAGCGTCATTCACTTTTCTATGCAAAAAAAAGCATGAAAAAGGTTGATTTCGGGAATTAAATTTTGCTTCAAGGAGCTTTTTAAGACTTATTCTCAAAATTTTTGATGAATAAGAGGGGGAAGGGGCTGAGAAAAAAAATAATTATTATAATGAATAATTATTTTTTGTCATTATTTATGTTCTTTTTGATTTTAAGACAAAGGTTCGCCATAATGACAAACTTTCAAATATAGGTATCTTTCGGGAAAAACAGGTATTATGGTCTCTTCTTTTTACCTCGAAATCACCAAAGAATCTTCTTCAAGAAAGCCTTCCTCTTCGAAAGTTCTCTTTTAAGTCCTCTTCTTCTTTGATTTTTATCAGCGTCAAGTGTTTTCCGCTCAGCAGAATTCTTCAGCGCGATAGAATTAATGAGCGCTTTAACTTTTCTGAGCGCCGCGAGCGCCCTCGTCAGATAAATTCTTGACCTCGAAATTTAACGAAACAAAGTACGTTTTAAAATATTTCAACAAAAAAAGTATTTTTTTTTCAACTAACTATTATTTTTTTATTAGTAATTTAATTGGAAAATAATTTCATAAAAATAATATAATTAATTCAAAAATGAATAAAATATTTTATGAAAAAATTTTAAAATTTAAATAGTAATTTTAAAATAATAATATTAATATTAAAATTAATATATATTAATATATATTAATATTAAATATTAAAATAATAATTTTCTCAAATATTTATTGTTTGAAATAACTTAAAAATTCTTAATTATCGGTAAAAAGGTCAGATTTATAGTCAAATTCCGGTTCCAGCGGAAATAGCGCATTTAAAAATCTCCGGAAGAAGACGTGTTTTATTTTTGTTCCCATAAAAAGAGAAAGAGAGATAAATTCACAAACTCATGATTTCAGGATTTCTCAGCCAAAAAGAAGGATTCGCATGTGGCATTTTTCGACTAAACTTGAAAAGAGCGATGACAGGAAGATTCTATCTTTTGGGGTTAATTATGAGAGGGATACCCTTAATTTCGGAGTGTATTTTAGAGGAATTATGTTTGAAATTGAATTATAAGTTCGTTTTCTTTTCAAGAAGAAAGAAAGAAAATCAGCTGCCAGATTGCGCTTTGGGGGTGGCTTCTCGTTTCAACTAAAAATAAAACTGTGTTGATACGTGCGGCGGGTCGAAAGCTGAAAATAAGCACAGAATGACGATAATCCTGTCAGCGTCTACTCAATCCTCGTGTTTTTGTGGATCATCCTATTTTTAAAGAACTTGCGGTTGGGTCAAAACTCTTCAAGTTTTTACCATTTTTTCTAAGATTAAAACCCTTGTCATTATTTTGAAGATCAAGATTTTCAGTCACGTGGTCAGACTGATCATTTTATTAGATTTTCTCCGAGTAGAAAAAAATACTGAAGAATCCGCGCTTCTTTAATTCTAGTCTTAAATTAAAGTATGGATTGCTTAATCAAGAAGAATTCTTATGGTTTGGAGTTCTTGGTTGGTATTCTAGAGCCTAGGACAAGGCAAGATTTTTAAATAAAAATCGTTGTGTGAAAAACTAGCTGGCTGACTGATAAAGCTAAAACTTGACCTGTTTCGTTTTGTCAGAATCGAATTAATGGCGATGAATTGATTCGAATGCGCTTGGTGATTGCACTTGCCCGGTAGCGCGAGTATCGATTATGGGAAAAGACAAGAGTGGCCCGCCTCCGACACCTTCTTGCCGCGATCGACAGTCTTGATCAATTCAAAAACTATCGCCTGGTGAATATTCTTTTTTATATCCTTTTTATATAAACCCGTCAACTTCTGTTTATATCATATTAACCTTTTTTCGTCGTCAATCGTCTGAAAAGAGAAAAACTACCAACATCAAAAACAAAAAAAAACTAACTGGTAATTAAATTATTTATTATTAAATTTTATTGTATTCTATATTTTTTTTCTAGAGAGGAGTTCATACTACGAGTCAAAGCTATGCTTGGCAACCTGAGTAGAAATCCTGAGTCACGGTCTGAAAGATAAAAAATGAAAAGCCACGTGGCGGCTTTTTTGAAAGCAAAGCCGCGGAGCGGCTTCGCCAGAAGTTAGATTTAAGATTGAACAGTAATTAAGCGAAGCCGCTTCGCGCCTTCGGCTTTTCATTTTTGATCTTTCAGACCCTGACTAAGGTTTTCTATTCAGGTTGGCGAGCCCATAGATCTCAGATCGAGAAAACTCAGAACAAGAATTTTTTAATACGGTGCCCAAGGGAGTATTCGGCAAGATCGAAAATGTAATCTGTTGAATTGAAAAAGGCGGAGGATGCAAGGAGTTTGTTGCGTGCTCATTTTTCAACTTGGTGATGGAACTTGGCGCCCGTTTTGTTCGGGCGGCCGGTTCGAAATTAATAAATTCATTCTCATTAACAATTGAACTCATTTTCTTTTGCTCTTTATTACTTTATCCACTGCTCGAAAAATTAACCTATTTTTCCAATACACTTAACAATTTCTTAGAGACAAAATACAGGTAAAAAATCCCGACTTTTCTGATAAAAATCCGCTAATTGAAATAATTTTCGCGAAAGTCAACAAAAAAAGCCGAGCATACGTAAAAAACTTGAGCCGCACACTTATTTGCTCAACGACGTTAGTTCATCGTTTTTTGTTGTATTTAGCGGATCAGTCATCGTTTCGCACTTCGAGCTTTCTTTTTTTTTCTGGAAAGTCTATTCAGAGAATTCAAGAATTTCTTTCCGAAAATGAGTGACAAAATTACTGCCGAGGTAAAAACATCAATTTTGCTTTCTTCACTTTTTTAATCAAGATTTTTTCTTTAAGAAATAACGTTGTGATACCCTTAGTTTTAAGATCGCCTTAATCATAAAAAAAAGTCCTGATATTTAAGAAATACAGTACATAGTTTTGGGTCTGACAAAAGTAAGGCAAGAATTGGGGGAGAATTTTTTTGAGTCGAAAATCAAATTATACTTGGCCGAATTTTGAGGTCATACTATCCTTAAAAACGAGCTCAAATTTTCGCTCTTATCGTGAAAATAGAGATTTTCTTGGCCAAACAAGGACGAAACCCTTAAATTCTTAGAAAATCTGAGGTGTTTTATACAAGAGTCAAATACACTCGCTCTGGCCGCTTAAAGCTCGAGTAAAGAATGATTTATTTGGGATTTCAAAAGTTAAGGTTGGAATGAGAACAGATGACAAAAGGAGTAAGAGTCAGCTGAGCGCACCGGAAATAATGCGCTATCGCTTTAGATCTAAGACTAATTTGGGAGATTGATGACAGCAAAGTGTCTTTTATGAAACACTTCAAATCTTTATCCCACCACAAGATAGCGCAGACTCTTATTTTCTGGAAAAAATATCTATTATCTGAACTGAAATATTTTTAAAAGAAATATTGAGAAAGGTATTTGCCAACGACTTAGATTTTCATTGTTCTCCTCGTTGATCTCAATCCTCAAGTCGAAAATTGAGTTGAATTGAATTCCCACTTTTTTGCTATTTTGCTTTTCCCTGAAAAGAATAATAAATGACTAATAAACTCCTGGCTGCTACCTGTGCCTAAAAATCGATGCTCGTCGAAGGCTAGAGTTTCATATTTTTGCTCCGTTAGTTCCCTTCCATTCGTCCGATTTGAGCATAAATCTCTCAAGGGACAAGCACCTCTGAAGCTCGTCCTTTTTTTCCAACCCTTTTTTACTTTTTTCGGCCATCAAGAAAAAAAGATAGAGAAGAGGGTCTCGATTTCAAGAAGATTTTTTGAAAAAAGAAAAAGATGGGAATTTTCTCACTCAAACATTTGAAGGTAAATTAAATTGATGAATTTTTTAATTAAGGGTGTCAACAACTATTTTCGGAAAAAATTTTTCGAGCCGATTTTTGGTATAAAAGAGTCAAAAATCCGTAAAGATTGAAAGATTGATATTTTTAAGGGGTCTAAAATTAAGGGTGTCAGTTTCTTAATTGTTAAATATTCCGAAATCTCGGTTAAAAATAACGATAAAACGATTTTCTCTAGTTTTTTTTTTGAAAAAAAAAACGTCATAAATTGTAAAAAAACAGAATGCATCATAATAAGTTACAAGGTGCAATCTGTTGAATCAATTTTGTTTGACGAGGAGGCGGAAAATGGCATTTTCGCGTTTTACGAGAATCGAATAAGTTTTCATTACTCCGGCATTCCAGATATTACTCCTCACCTGCCATTTCGAAAATTTTTTTCTTCATATTACTGAAAAGAGAAATAGACTCAAGAAAACTTTGCTAGGACTTAGGTAGGTATAGTAGATTTTTAACTTAGGGAGGTTTACGAACCGTCAAAAACTTTCGACAAATTTTGCGTGGACATCGTCAACAAATCAGAATCCTCGATCCGGCTTACCACGCAAAATTTGTTGAAATTTTTTGTCAGTTCCCGACGCTACCCCCTTAACCTAGCCCCAACCCTAAGGAAAGAAAATAAAAGTTCGAAATCCCATGTAAAATAAAACAACAGAAGCTGGTAAAACTCGTCATTCCGTCAGTTTGTATTTGCTCAAAATTCGAATAATTGTCATCCAAGCAAATACCATTGAGGGTAAAAAAACCAAAGCAGCCGGTTTATTCTTCTTTCAAATTTTTCCGATGCAACCTTTCTTCAATTCTGAATTAGCATAAAAATCGCCCGTGCGACTCAAAATCTAATTGATAGATTTTGTATCCCACGAAAAGAAGATCAATGCGATCTCCTGTTGAGCGCCCTTTCTCGACAAGAAGGGTCCAGTTCTTCATTCATTTATTCAATTATTATTTAAACTTTTATTCTTTTTTCTGCGAAAATGGCAAATCAAGAACTCAGCGTCTTAGATTGGCCATTTATTACGAGAATTGAAGCTTGCGAAAGGGCGAATATTGAATTTCAGGTTCTTTATTTTGGCGATTAGGGGATGGTTGGGGTTAGGGTTAGGTCTAGGGGTTAGGGTTGTGCATTTTTGTGGTGTCAAAAGAAATTTTCGATTGTCTGGTGGCTCGAAAAAAATGGGCGATAAAGAAATTTCAGTTTTTTCAGAAATATTTTAGAGAAAATCTCATTGGCCGAAAAGCCAAAAACTGGAATCTGATTTGTCGAAAATCTACCCAAATTTTTGGTCAAAATAGTATCTCCTAAATTGCCATATATTGGGAATTTGAGTCGAAAAATTGATAAACTGAAAATTAATTTTTTTCTAATTTAGACAATTGATACCCTTAATATCAATTCCATCAACAGTGAATTTTTCTATTAAAAAAGCAATTAATCTTTTGTGACATCTGTCAAGCCCTACTTATAAAACACTGAATTGAACTGTCTCGGTCCTAAAAATTGATCTATCCGGGAAAACTCTGAACGAGTGAGTGAATGAGTGTATTATCCTCCCGTCGCGCATATTTTTTTTTTCGCGAGTCTCCTTTTTCTGCGCTGAGAATCGATTTCTGAAAATCGTTAATCTCGTTGTTGCCGCTGTAGTCGCCCAGTGGAGAGGAAAATATCACCTTTTGTTTCGCCACTTTGGAGACAAGCAAGTTTATATTGCCAGTTGATCCAATTTTCTTTTTTTGACAGGGCAGATATTGCTTCGGAAGGATTAAAGAGATTATACAGAAGATTTATTTAGTTTCTGATTTTTTCAAATAAGGTTTGTTCAGGAATCACTCTTATAAAAGAAGAAGGCCCCCTTGTTCATCCTCAGTATTCCCGCATGTCACATGCGGCATGTGTGCCCTTGTTAATCTTTGGGCCACGTAGCCTTACTTGCAGATGGGCATTTTGACAAATTTAAAGAAAAAGACCCCTTATTCATCCCCTGAATTCCTACATGTGTGCCCTTGTTCATCCTCTGAATTCCTGCATGTGTGCCCTTGTTCATCTTTGGGCCACGTAGCCTTAGCTGTAAATGGCTAGTTGCCTTTCGAAAGCAAAGAAAAATTTTCTGATTTTATATTTTCAATTAGACCCTCCCTTTCAACCTTCCTTTCAAGCTTGAGATACAAGATCAAGGATCAAGTGCAGAAGACTCCATCCTCAAAAACATCGGAAGAACGAGAGAACTTTGGAAGGGAAACTTAGAAGTTCAGAAATCAACAAAGATGCTTGAGCCAAAACATAAGGTACCCAACCCTTAAAATAACCAAGCCAAACGATTATCCTTTTCAGGACTACTCCGCAATAGAAATTAAGGACATCACTTCAAGTTCTGATTCTGAAAGCGAGTCTGAAATCGCCACACCTTCAGGTTTGAAAGGAAAATAGCTGAAAATGAGAGGTTTTTTCAGTATCAAACTTGAAGAGCAAATTCTCGGTGAAAAGAGCGGCTAAGCCGCTCGTGGTTCAGCCGATTCACGAGCCGGTAATCCGACGTGAGCCGATTTATCTCAGAAATAGGTTTCACAAAGAACCGACTAATCAAGAAGATATAATACGGTAATACAATGAAGAGTTTAATAAGTTCAGAAATTGAAATTAAGGTCCGATCAACCGGGGACAAAGGAAAAGCCCGACTATTCATTCAATGTCGGCGACTTGAAGAAGCAATTTACGGGCGCTGCGCCGAAGATTTCTCGCCCAATTACGGAGCCGCTGCCTAATAAGTCGTCGGGAATGTCAAGGACGAAATCCGCGCCGCTCAACTCCACGAGCAGTCAAAAGAATCATCAAGAAGCAGATTCGGAGATCGTCAGGAGTCAGGCCGGTGTCAGGGAGGAAGCAGTGAAGCCGGAAGGTGGTTTGGCTGCGATCAGGAGTCTTTGGCAGACAAATGGTGAGTCATATTTTTTTAAGAAAAAAACTGATTTTTTTTTAGTTGAAGAATCAAATCGTGGTCGAACCAGATCCCGTCGACCCGACCCGATCGACTTGAAAGAAGAAGCTCGCGAAGTAAAAATCCGGGACAAATCCCAACGTCGCGAAAGTCGACATGCTCGGCGCGCGGCAAGTGCGGGGAGGGGAACTGGAATGAAGGTTTATAATGATGGGAGTTCGAGGAGCAGACGGGAGGAGAGCAAATCGCCGCCGAGGAGGAAGAAGACCCCAGCGCCGGTGAAGAAGGAAGTGAAGAAGGAGGTGAAGGTCGAGAAGCCAGTTCAGGTTGTGGAACGACCGAAGACTCCAGAGCCGGAGATCAAGAAGGAAGAGACGATTAAAGCTGTTGGGTACGTTGAAAATGATGACAAATAAGGGAAGAAGTCGAGACCAGAGATTTATCGAAGGATGAAATTTCATCAGAAAAAAACCGACTATGATTGGCTGGTTGGAAAAATAAAGATTTTTGATTGGCGGAAAGCTGAATGAAGATCTTTCCGTCAGATTTCACGCTCCTTTCTCCTAAGAATTCATTGAGTAAAGAATATTTTCTAGTGTTGAAGAAGCCTTTGACCTCATGAGCGTGGACCGAAGCCTAGCTACGACTCAAACACTTCCAAGCCCAACAGAATCAAATCGAACCGATGTCAAAGACGATTTCGACCTCCTCAACGGCGATTCTTTCAACGATCCCTCAACCGTCAAAGACATCAAGAAAGACATCAAAGGTAAGAACACAATCTTCAAATGGATTTCTTCAGCGTTGCATCTTCATTTTTAGAGAGCAATTTTGCAATTGTGTTTTTGCGAAAATGCCTCGAAGCTTTTGTTTTCTATTTCATTTTCCGCATCGTTTTCGGTAAAAAAATCTTTCACAAAAAGTGGTAAATAATTTTTGAATGTGTCACAGAAAAAAATGCTTGAAGATAATTTTTTTAAAAAATGGGAAAGAAGCTAGAAAAATGATGTCATTTCTTTACGTCCTCCCTTATTTCTTGATAGGCAATTTGATTAACGAAATTTCTAGAGCCAGAAGATGTGATTTCAACGAAGAGCTCGGAGATTGATTTTGAAGAGCCAAGTGTTCAAGAAATTGTGCCAAAAAAGGATGAAGAAAAACGCGCCAGTGGAAATATTTCGGTAAATTCTAGCGCATCTTTTTTTTCGTTCATTTTTATATAAAATCCAAGTCAGAATACCTTTATTACTCATTGAATAAAAGTATTCCTTCACTAACCAAAAAGTAGACGGCAGAATCTCCAGTCATCCCTGAGCCTCTAGAAATTATCGATACGTCTCAAGAACAAGTCCTCAGCCAAATCCAATCTTCCTCAGTCACTCCAAGGTACAACCCAATTTATACACAATGCCAAACATTTTTAGTCTTCCAAACTTATCCGAAAACCTTCCAGCATCCTGTAAGTCAGCGTAGATACCCTTAATTTTCAGCATTCCTAGCAACTAATCGAACGCATGCGTAAGCTTTTTCAAAACCTAGGGGGTTGAAAAAACGAGCGAATTAGCGATAAATCATTTGCTAACATGATTTCTCATTATGATTCTTTTTTTAATCCATCTAGCTCCTCAATCGCCAATCAACGATGAGGAAATTAATCTTCATCGAGAATCTCAGTTGCCGATTAAAGAGTCCTTGGAACGAACTTCTTCTGGTTGGCTAAAGGTTTGCTGAAGATTTCCATTTCAATGCTCACCCCTTTCTTAAGATTGAAAACGACCAAAGCTCAGAATCTGAATCCATCGACACTCAGAAAACTGAGTCGACAATCGCTTTGGCTGTGGAGCAATCTGATGAGGATCAAAAAACAACCGCCTCTGGATTTTCTTCCAACGATATTCTCGATGAAAATTCTCCAGGAAGCGCCAATGAAATCGAAGAAAAGAAAAACGAGGTCGAAATCAAGGAAGAAGAGGCCGAAATCGGAGAAGAAATCCAGGAAGAAAATTTCGAAAATGTCAAAAATGTCGAAAATGTCGACAATGTCGAAAATGTCGAAAAAGTCGAGAAAGTCATCCAAGCTGAAATCAAGGAAGAAGCCCAGGAGCCAATCAGAACTCATGAAATATCCCCATATGGCGAATACCTAGAAAGCCAAGAGGAAGAAAACCTGATAGAAGAGCAGAATGAAGGAAGGATAGAAGAAGAGTTCGATCAGTTAGTGAGCGTGACAAAAGCGATTTCGGATAAAGAAGATTCTGAAGATTTCAATGAACAACCTTTGTCGAATATTTCCGAAGCTACGGAAGAATTTTCGCCAAATGGATCGCTATCGAAGGTATAAAAAAGGATAAATGAGGGTTTTGAGACGAAAATTTAAGGATATGAACATCCAAACCCTCGGCGACCACCAACCAATCAACGCTCCGCTAGAAGTCTCCTTCACCAACCAACACTTTCTCGAATCATCAAGCTCTTCAGACGAAGAACCAGCAATCGAAGCAAGAAGAACGATCGGATTTGCTCCAGAAATCGAGATTTTAAACGACAGTACCGACGACGAAATCGTCGAGATTTGCAAAGATTTCAAGCCAACTCACAGTCGTGAACCAACGCCGCCGCCGAATTTGGCCGAAAGCTCGAGCGATTATTCCGCCAGAAGTTCGGGTAAGCTCTCTTTTCATCCGCACCCCCTTAAATCCATCCCAGATGAAGAAAGCACCGACCCAGAAATCCGCGAAGCCATCCAACAATGCTCAATGCAACTGACGGAAAAAATCATCAAGGACTCGCTCGCCCAAGGAACCGATCTAACTCGAACTTTTTCGAAATTTCGGAAATGAAAAATAAAAAATCATAATTAATTATTAATAATTATCAATTCATCAAATCAGATATTTGACAAAATTCTTCCTGCTTGAAGAATTTTGAGAAAATTTTATATGAAAAGATGACGTCTAAATCGTGATTTTAGTGAAAAATGAGTCAATTGTGGACGATTTTGATCTTCTTGGAGGTAAGAAATTTTAACCTATTTAGAGCAACGGGTCCAAAATTGGCCATTTTCCTCCATTTTCACCCCCATTTCAGATCTTGGAACAGTCTCGACGCCAAATGCTCCCCCCGGTGGCTCGAATTCCTTCGACCTGCTAGCTTAATTTTGTGCTAAATGCCCGTGTCACTCCTCGTGCTTCCAAAATAAATTCATTTGTCACGTGCCCAAATCTACGATTCTCTGGTCCTGGAGGAGGAAAAAAAACTACTGCACATTCTACTTTGCTTAAAGTACTTCATTCTAGTGTTTTGTTATTGTACAGTTCTTCAAACTTAAAAAATAAAATGAATGTTCATCAACTCGGAAATTACGGGTATTTCGGTGAATTGAAATTGAAAAGAAATATCAATTATTTATTAATTGTTACATGCAAAATTATGAATCATATTCAAAGTTCGTCGCATTTGCCCAAAACTCTTCGTCCCATCCGGCAAAGAAACCGGTGAATGTGACTGGTTCCTTTTCTTGTTTGACTTGGACAATCGGAGTTCCTAAAAATTTAATTAAAATTTGAACTGAAGACTTGACTGTACCTTTTCGTCCAGCGGGATCAGTAGCAAGATATTGTTTCGCGGCTTCTAGAGTTTGCTCTTTTTCGTCTAAAACAATCAGAAAAAGAGGGTCTTTTGGTGCGTATTTACGGTCAGAACTGAAAATATCACGAATGTCACGAATGTCACGACTGTCACGAAACTCACGATTTTGCTGAAAATGTCACGAAAAAGAAACATGTTTTCGTGACGTTCGTGACATTCGTGACATTCATGACATTCGTGACTTTCGTTACATTCGTGACAGTCGTGACATTTTTAGCACTGTCGACATTTACCGTCAGAACTCTCTTGTCCAATCCAAACAAAGACGGTATTCCAGGCATCGAGCAACATAACATTCGCCGGATTCAAGTCGCTTTGGTGCAAAACACCAAGCAGCTCTTCTGCAACAAAATTTCCAGTTGCCATTGAGCACTCGAATAGTCGCGGGACCCGGGGCTTTTCTTGCTTTCTCGGGAGCTTGAAGTATTCCTCCTGGCCGCCGAGAAAGTCCCAGAATTCGTCGGATTCTTCGCCCTCGTTGATTTCAGTGATATTTCCGTCGGCGCCGATTTTTGCTGCGAAGGCGGTGAGAGCTTCTTTTTCCTAAAAATTTTGAGAAAAAGGGGGTTTTTTGATAAAAAAGACGAACCTTATCATCAGCTCCAGTGCCAAACCAAGCAAAACAGTCGCCTCCAAAGCCATAATCCGAATCTCCCTCAGCGACGGCAAAGAAAGTGTCATTCGAGTTCAGCGCCGCTGCGGAGAATTCCGTCTCGAAAGCCTTGACCTGGTTCGCTCGATTGAGGCGAATTTGGAAAAGGGCATTTCGAGGAGCAGGTTCGCAATAGCTTCCTTGTTGGAGAATCGCCATGCCGCCATTGAACATGGCGATCAGGTGGTTTGGCTCTTTTCCTTCGGTGACGCGGACTTGGAGGGCGTCGCCGTCGAATTCTTCGTTGTCGAGTTGGACGACCTTGAAAACGGGCTTTATCACTGAGTGATGTCATGGAAAAAGCAGACCTGGAAAGCAGTGGCAGTTTCAGCAGAAGTACCAGCGCTGTTCCCAAGCCAGTAGTAAATGTAGCTCTCGGGCTTGCCCTTTGGAGTTTCATAAGTGTACGAAACGATGTAGCACTCATTCGAGTAGAAAATTCCCCAGTTCTCCTCTGGAACTTCTTCTCGCTCGGAGTCGACGATTCTGTAGACTTTCTTTTCTCCAGAACCATCATCGGGCATTCCGTATTCCGCAGCGGTCTCGGGCGTGTCATGCATTGTCGAAGCATCGAATTCTTCATGCTCGACTTTTGCGACAGATCCGACAGTGTATGTTTCACCAAGTCCGTCGGTTTCATTGAGATCTTGCCAGTCGACGAAAAATTGCTTGAACATGGCGCTTTCACTTAAAAATAAATTACAATTGAGATTTATACTCATTTTTCTGACCCAACCAAGAAAAGGAATTGATTTTAATGGAAAGGGTTTTGATTGGCTGGTAGGCCAAATACAGCAAGCTTATTGGTCTTCAGAAAATGTACTTCCTTTTCTTGCTCTCAGACTGTGCCCTTTTTTAGCACTAAACCAATTTTTGGAAGTGAATTTTCGGATTACCAATAAGATTGCTGTATTTTGCCTACCGGCCAATCAAAACTCTTTCCATAAAAATCTTTTCCAAAAATTGGTTCCACCCCTTTTTCATGAGCTTACGCGAATTGCGGCATGATTTCAAACTGCGTATGCGCCGGCAAATCATTCTTCTCCATGTACTGGTTACAGTAATCGATCGCTTTTGATCTCTCCTCCGGCGAAGAATTCTTCCCCTTCCAGACATAAATCGCTGGCCCATCGACAGACGCGAGGACGAAGACATTTTCATCTTCCAAAAGAGATTGTTCGTAAGGCCCTTCTTCCGCGACAAGAGAGTAGTCGACTTCTCCGTCTTCGCCGGAAACTTTGAATAGTTTTCCAGCGCCGGATCGGGGAGCGCCTTTTTTCGCCGGAGCATCTTCAGGCGCTTCGTCGGGGATGTCATCGGGAATGTCGTCGCCCAAGACCGGGCAGAGCTTTTCGGGACAACGGACTTCGCCAGCGTCGATAATGTGCACTTCTGCGCGGCCTCCTCGTTCATCGTCGCGGATTGCGCGTGCCATCTCGTTCGCTTTGCTTCGCTCCCAAACTGATGAGAACTCACCGCACCAGGCTTGAAAAAAATGATGACTGGAGGATATAAAAAAGGGGCTTACTGTAAATGTCGTTTCCCATGTCGAGAATGAAGCAATCGGACTTGTTGAGGCTCTCCCAGGAGCAGGCGACTTGAGTGCATCGGACAGGGTTTTTGCCTCGAACCCACAAGAGTCGGTTTATTTCGCTTTGGTTGGATTGCATTTTGTCGATTTATTACTTATCAGAATTGAGAAATTAGAGATTGCGAAATAAATTGTAAAACAAAAGTCAATAAATCTAGTCATGCGAAAATTGAAATCCCAGAAATTATTCCAATAAATTATCGTTTTTGAAAATCCATTCCTGTAATCATTCGGCTCCACATGATTGAATCCCGAAGCCACGCCGCCTTCTTCATAAATCAGCCCTTTTTTGAACAAGCCAATGAACGCCTTTGACTCGTGGCCCTGAACTTCTCGATGCTGAACAGCAGCTCCTCCAGCCACTTCATCATCGACAGTTACTGCCCAAAGAGCAGCGGCGCCGGCTTCGACTTGTTCGGTCTTTTCGCCGAGCCAGAAGTGGACGTCCCACTCGAAGCCGCCGGATTTGAGGGCTTTGGTGGAAAGGACGACGTAGGAGTCACCATTGTAGAAAGTGCCATAGAACTAGAAAAGATTCTTTTTTGAAGAATTTCTCAAGAAAAAATACCTCGTTTTTTTCCTACCTTTTTAGGAATTGGAGCCAGCTCAGATTCCTCGATTCGCCAGACTTCCACTCCCGCTTCTTTTCCAGCTGCGTCGATATACTCTTGGCTGGACATCGTTTCTTCTCTCGTTTTGACCCAACTGCTGAAATTATCAAGTTTTAGTGCATGTTTTATTTGCAAAGCGCATAGTCATTATTTGTGCTCAATAAATGAACATGGCGCATTTTATGACAATCTCGTGGAAATTCATCGAAGCAAAGCCTTTTTTTCTAGAAATGCAAATTACCTTCAAATTCAAATTGTTCTCTCTTTTTTTTTCTTTGAAGAAGTGAGTTTCAGAAAGTGACTGAATTGAGCTTGGCAAATCGAATTTATGCGAGGCGCGCATCTCGAGGGAATCGACAATCAATGATTATAATCTTGATGTCTTTTGGTTATCGTTGTTTATTATGACTGGCATGAAAGACTGATATGAAAAAAGCTCGGACAACAGATCAAATTGTCATAAAAAGGGAGAATTGGCTGAAAAAAGGGCGATAATTTGATCAAAATTTTTGCAAAATTTAGACCAATCAGATGAGCGCATTCGATAGTTATTCAAATCAGGGTTTTTTTGGAATCTGATTGGCCTTCTGGCCGTATGAGGAAATCTTATAGGTCATAACATGAGCAGAATCGAGGTCGAAATTAATGCATTATTTTGACCTTTCGAGCAATCTCCCAAATATATTTTTCTTTCTTGCTGTCAATATGCTGAACTTTTTTTATAAAGAATGTTTTGAATAGGAAGTCTTGGCTTCAATTTTTCAAGTAGAAAATATTTACTGTTTTTCAAAAGATTAAATAAAGTAAAAATTTTCAAAGAGATTTGTAATAATATTAAACAATAGATTCAATCTAAGGTGATTTATTTTTATTCGAGTTAGTAGCTAATCATCCAATTCCATTTCCGGTATATGAAGAAAATTAGAAAAAATGATGACTTACTCTTTATGATACTTCATAAAGAGTTCTTACGAACAGAGAATTATGGAGAGAAACGGGAAAGGAACAGAAATATTTAACTTGCTTTTTGGAAGTTTTGGAGCCTTTATTTTCGCTGTCAATACACTCTTACCTGTATTCGGGATGGTAAATACAATGATAAGACTGTTAAAGAGTTCGAAATCTAGATAGTCCCTGATCATGACTGTAATGTCGCCGAGAGAGATCGTTTCTTCAATTTTTCAAGCATCGGGATTCCGAATAAGTACCAAGTAAGAAGATTTTGATCTTGATTTGTGTTCCTTGAAATTTCAGTATTTGAAAAGAACTGGTCTATTCAAAGGCAGTAATGAGACGAATCATCCCTGGGAATCGATTGTCACTGAACTCTTCCTTGTTTGTGATCAAGCGTTGAAAGTAAGGACATTATTTGTGATCGGAATCGCCGCCGAGATTTTTTCAATTCTATACGAGTTCTTCAATTTAAATTATTTTCACCTCCCCTCAAATTGCTCCCGATTTGCTGCATCATTTCTTTTTTTTTTGAATGAAGAACTTGGAAAAAGTTAATGGTTGGCTGGCCGATACAATTGGTAGAAAAACAACCTTATGCCTGAATAATATCGTGTTCTTTTTGGCCATCGGTAATTTTCCCAACCAATTGTGAAATCAAAACTTTAGAATTTCTAGTACTCAACTTGATCTTCATCAATTTCTATGTCTACGCTGTTTGTCGTTTTATCATCTGCAGCGCTGCAACTTGCCTGATGATGACAGGGAGTCTCTATGCTTCTGAAACCGCAATTCATTTCAAGTCCCTTCCTTTTCTGATTTGGTCGTTTTGGTGTTATTCTGGGATCTTATTTGCGTCCTGGCTCTTCTTTTTCTTCCCAGATTGGAAGGAGCAAATGCTTATCAAATTAGTGCTTTCACTGATATATTTCTTTATGTAAGTTGATTTTCGTTTTTTACAAACTTCTCTTTAAGACTCCCGCCGTCAGCTTTTTTCGAAAAATCAAATTTCGGATTTTTTTAAATTTTGACCCCGGAAATGGATTCTTCAAGGAAAATAACGATTTTGAGGCTGCATTTTTTGGGGGTCTATCTCGACTCTAACACCCTCAAAATCGCATTTGAAAATTGGACTTTTCGCCGAAAATTGACGAATTTGCCCTAATTTTAGCAAAAATACTGATTTTTCTTGGTCAAAACTTCTCCTTATCAGTTTTTCTCAGCAAGTTTAACCTTAGGACGCATTAAGCATAAAGCTGACGGAGGGAGGGGTCCTTAAATGCTCTCTAGGACCCTTGTTATACCGGAGACCCCTGCATACCTGGCAAGCAAAAACTCCCCGAAAAACAATCGACAAAAATTTCGAAGAAATTCGATGTCCTTCCAAATGCCAATTTCGTTTTCACCATTTTCATTTACGCCGTCAGCTGCATAGTAACCAGTTTTGTCTACTTCGGTCTTTTATGGGGCGCTGGAAATTTATCTGGCAGTCTTCACATGAACTCGGCAATTAATGGATTGATGGCTTTGGTTGGTTCAAGTTTTTATTGTAAGTTTTAATTCAAACATTTTGTAAATGATCAATTCTAGCGCCTCTGCAAAAGATCGCCACATCAAAAACGATAGTTAGTTTCAGCTTCTTTCTCATCTGTTTCGCTATGGGTCTCGCTTGGATTATCCCTTCTACGACGCTTTTATCGGTCACTAGTTTCATCGGTAATTTTTCAAGAATGGGTTTCTTAATGTTCTTTTGTCAAGGTATCTTTGTGGTGGTGTTGACTGCCAATGCTTATTTTGACATTTCGAAGACATTTCCAGTCAGCTGTAGATCCACATGCCATGGCTTTTGTACGGTGTCGAGTAGACTATTGGTTCTTCTCATTCCGGGATCGGGGTTATTCATGATAATATGGGATGGGGAACTAAACAGGCATTTATGGATAGTCGGAAATTTGATTCGCTTCTAGAAAATAAAGGGGTCTTTTATTTGCTGATTTCACAAATAGCCATTTTGTTACTGGCCTCATATTTGGCAAATATCAAGCCCTTTAATTATTCGAAAAATGATCCCGAAAAGTACTTGTCTCTCCTGCCAAAAAGCTTCAGAATCGGCTTGTTATGCATTTTGCCAGGAATTTGCGGATTTCTTTATCACTTGATTCCAGTTGTTCCTGAAGACGTCACTCTTCAAAATGTCTCCGACGCGAATCCAGTCTTCAAACGATCCCATCGTCTGATGAGAAAGAAACGAGCGATTTACAGAAATATTTTGCGCTGAAAGAAAACTTTTAAAAAAGACTACTCTTATTTATTGCAATAAATCTTGATCAATATGAAAATATCCCAAATCGGCAGGTCTAGATGCTAAGCTATTGTTTTTAAACGGAAGTCGTTATGAGCGTTATGAGCGTTTTTTTAACATTAAAAAATTGTCAGAGGGTGGACAGAACATTGAAAATGGAGAAAAGAAGAGAAATAATCAACTTGGCTTTTGGAACATTTGGAACCTTAATTGCTGCTTTCAACACGCTTTTGCCTGTATTCGGGATGGTAAATGTCAGAAGACGATAAAAATTATTTTTGAAATCTAGATCGCGCCTGATCATGACTGCAATGTTGCCGAAAGAGATCGTTTTTTCAATTTTTCAAGCACTGGGATTCCAACTAAATACCAAGTTAAAACATTTTATTCGTTTTCTTGCTCATTATTTTTTAGTATTTGAAAAGAAGTGGTTTATTCAAAGGAAACAACGAGACGGATCATCCTTGGGAATCAATTGTGACAGAATTCTTCCTTGTTTGCGACCAAGCTTCGAAAGTTCAGACATTGTTTGTGATTGGAATTGCCGCTGAAATTTTTTCAATTTCATCCGAGTTCTTCAATATAGCATAAACAACTTCAATTCTTCAATCGGGCCTTTCTGCTTTCATTTTATTAAGAAAGCCTTTATTTCCTGCCCTATCAAAACATCTTCAAAAGGATGAAAAGGGGTCGATAATCGAAAATGGGAATTATCTATTATAACTTATGAAGAACAGATTGAAAGTCAACGGTTGGTTGGCCGATACGATCGGCAGAAAAACCACTTTATTCTGGAATAATATTTTTTTATTTGCGGCTATTTTAATCAACTTGATCTTTATCAACTTCTACGTCTACGCCGTCTGCCGGTTCATCATCTGCAGTACCCTCTGCTGCCTGACGATGACGGGTAGTCTTTATGCTTCAGAAATCGCGGTTCATTACGAGTCACTTCCGTTTTTGCTTTGGTCGGGCTTCAGTTACGTTGGAATATTACTGGCGTCCTGGCTCTTCTATTTCTTCCCAGATTGGAAGGAACAAATGCTGATAAAATTAACTTTATCGTTGATTTTCTTTTTTATGTAAGTTGAAAATTTCGAATTGAGAAAAGAGGCCGTTATATAAAAAAAATTTGAACGAAAAAAATTTTGAAGAAAAAATTTTTAAAGAAAAATTGAGAAAAAAATTCATAAAATTATCTTTAGGACCCTTTATATTCCAGAATCAGCCGCTTTTCTTGAAAACAAGAAATCTCAAAAAGCTCTGAAACGAAAAATAACCAATAAATTCGATGTCCTGCCGAATTTCAACTTCATCGCCACAATCGTCATCTTCGCGATTGTCTGCCTGACTTCGAGCTTCGTTTATTACGGTCTTTTATGGGGTGCTGGCGATTTATCCGGAAGTCTTCACTGGAACTCCGCGATTAATGGATTCATGGCTCTCGCTGGAACCATTCTCATTTGTAAGCCATTATTTTCGATCGATGAATGATTTCTAGTCCCTCTTCAAAAAATGGCGACGTCAAAAACGATCGTTAGCGGGAGCTTTTTTCTCATCTGCTTTGTCAGCGGTCTTGCTTGGATCGTCCCATCCGCCAGACTTTTATCGGTCGCTAGTTTCATCGGTAATTCGGGGAAATGACTTCTTTCAAAGGCTTTTTTAGGGATTTTCGCCGTGGTTTTGACGTATATTTCCTTTTTTGATATTTCAAAGATATTTCCGGTCAATTGTCGCTCGACTTGTCATGGCATTTGTACAGTTTCGAGTCGAATATTGATTCTGCTCATTCCGGAATCGGGATCCATTCAACCCATTGGGCGATAGAGAGCTGAAAAGAAATTGATCCCGAAAAGTACCTTTCACATCTACCAAAAACCTTCCGGATCGGCTCGCTATGCATCTTGCCTGGAATCTGTGGGTTTCTATATCACTTCATTCCAGATGTTCCTGACGATGTCACGCTTAAAAATGTCTCCGAGGCGAATCCGGTCTTCAAGCGATCTCAACGGCTGATGCGAAAGAAACGAGCTATTTTAAGAAATATTTTCAGATGAAAAAAATGAGCTTTCATGACGTCGAAATTCTGTAAATAAACTGCGAAAATGATCAAAAATGATTGTCAGACGGTCAAACAAAACAACCAAACTGTCTTTTTCTTTCCTGGCAATTGTCTCTCGAAATTGCCAAAAAACGATCCATAATGACTCTCTCCCTTGGTCAGGCAAAAAGTCGTCTTATGAGTCGTTAAAACGTCTCCTGATAGCAAAACTCGTCTGAGCTGGCTTTCGCGATTCTGAGATTCAGGATTTGAGACTCAAAATCCCAAGAATTGAAAAAATGGTGGAAAATAATGGAGAGAAAAATAGAGAATTAGTGAATTTGATGTTTGGAAATTTCGGCGCTATTATTTTTGCTTTTAACGCTCTTCTTCCTGTTTTTGGTATGGTAAGTTTTTTGAAATTAAAAAATATTTTTCCTATGAAAAAAAATTCAAAAGGCCAAATTTTCAGATTGTGCCGGATCATGACTGTAATGTGGCAGAAAAAGAACGATTTTTCAACTTCTCGAGCACTGGAATTTCGAATGATTATCAAGTAAAAATTGGTCCTTTTTGAAGAAAAAGTGTTTTCTTCAATTTTTAGATTTTGAAAAAGACCGGTCTTTTCAACAAAAACAATCAATCTGATCATCCTTGGGATTCGATTGTGACCGAACTCTTCCTTGTTTGCGATGAGTCTTCAAAAGTGCAGATTTTGTTCGTCATTGGAATTGTGGCGGAGATCTTTTCGATTTTATTCGAGTTCTTTAATTCGCTTTTACGATTTTGATCTGCTGAGATCTGCTTTCTTGGCCCGTAGATCTAACAACCCAGGTCACGATAATCAGGCCATATTTTTTATTTGCGCCTTTACTCGATAATAAAAACCTAAATGCTCAAGTCTGAACGCTTAGCCTATCAAAATTTAAAGTTAAAATGTGAAATTTTGAATTTAAAAATAAAACATAAAGAACTAGAAATAAGTCAATGGCTGGCTTGCTGATACAATCGGTCGAAAATCAGCTCTTTTTTGGAACAATGTTGTTTTCTTCTCAGCGATCGGTAATTTCGGACTGAACCAATTTTTGAAAGTGCATTTTTCGATAACCAATAAGATTGCTGTATTTGGCCTACCGGCCAATAAAAATCTCGATCCATAAAATCACTTTTATAAATTTAATTTTTACCGAGATAAAAGGGCTTAAACCAATTTATGGAAGTGATTTTTTTGACCAGAGTTTTGATTGGCCGGTTGGCCAAATTCAGCAATTTCATTGGTTATTCAAAAATGCATTTCCATATATTGGTTGAGTCCGATGAAGTCATATTTTATTTATTTAGCTGTGAACTTGGTGTTCATCAATTTTTACGTCTACGCTGTTTGCCGCTTTTTCATCTGCAGCTCTGCTTGTGCCCTCATGATGATAGCTACATTGTATGGCACCGAGACCGCGGTTCATTTCAAATCCGCTGCGTTTTTGATCTGGTCTTGCTACAGCTACTTTGGAATTTTATTCGCTTCGTTGCTGTTTTACTTCTTTCTAGATTGGAAAGAACAAATGCTGATCAAATTGTTCTTATCGCTTCTTTTCTTCTTCATGTAAGTTGTCAAAAATTAATAATGACTCATCATTATGTTTTTTTTTTCAGGACATTCTATTTTCCCGAAACCCCAGTTTACCTCGAAAACATCAAAAAAGACAAAAGCTTGAAATCCGATCGACCGAAAAAATTCGATGTCGCTCCGAATCGAAATTATATTTGCACGATGTTCATCTTTTCTTTCTGCTGCATCACGACTGCCTTTGTTTATTTTGGCCTTTTATGGGGAGCAGGTAGTTTGTCAGGCAGTCTTCACTGGAACTCTGCGATAAATGGAATGATGGCGCTTGTTGGGTCCATGATCATTTGTAAGCCTTTGAAAATTTCTAAATTTTTTGAGGGATTTTAGTTCCTGTATTGAAAATCGCCACTTCGAAGACAATCCTGAGTTACAGTTATTTTCTTATCTGCTTCGTTATGGGCCTAGCTTGGGTGTTTCCTTCAACGAAAATTCTTTCAATATCAAGTTTTATCGGTGAGTTTTAAAATATAAAACTTGACATCCAATAAAAACTCGGTATTGTAAATTTCGACCAATCAGAAATATGCACATCTCATCATGCTGTGCTTATCAGTAAGCTAATTTCGGGCTATTTTCAGGAATATTTGCGGTGGTTTTGACATTCTATGCGTATTTTGACATTGCGAAAACATTCCCCGTCAGCTGTAGATCGACAACTTCCGGCTTTTGTACTGTATCTGGTCGACTCTTCGTCCTCGTCGTTCCGGAAAGGGGGAGATCATTTCTTTCCTTTCCCATTTCCGCAAAATCAAATGATCTCGAAAAAGTATCTGTCCCTGCTCCCAAAAACCTTCAGAATCGGACTTCTCTGCATTTTGCCCGGTATTTGTGGGTTTTTATACCGCTTTATTCCCGATGTTCCTGACAATGTCACGCTCCAAAATGTCTCCGACGCCAATCAAGTTTTCAAACAATCTCATTTGCGAATGAGAAGACGACAAAAGAGCGAAGATAAAGGGCTTCTTTCTGTTGAATGAAAATAATATTGAAAGTTACTTTGAAAAAGCAGGCGTCATTTTTACGGAAATCTTAATATTGAAGTGGAAAAATCAGATTATTGACGCTTTTCCGTTGTCAGGGCAATCTTGAGTGGCAGGTTATAAAAACGGGGGCTACTTCTGAACTTGTCAAAGAGAAAGAGATTGAAATTCTATTTTTCTCTAGAACCCGTTTGTGTGCAATTTTCTGCAGTTGATTTTCTTCAGTTTGTTTTTTGAAAATATGGCAGGCGTTTCTTGTGGAGCTCGCGATTTGAACGATGTTCTTTTGAAAGATTCTAGCGGAAAAATCGCTGAATCAGGGAAGCAAGTTCTCCTCGTCGAAGCCAATACCAATATCACTCCTACTTTTCTGAAATACCAGAACACCAACTTTTTGATGGCGCTTTCTCAGGTTTGCGAACGAAAAACAGGATTTAGCAGGGAAAATTTTAGGATGATATGCGACCAGATACGATTCGAATGGCTTTGATTGGAGCTCTTCGTTTTGGGAAGTGCTTTATTATTGATATTGATAAGGTAAGTAGAGGAAAGAAGTCTTTCCTAGAAACCATAATGATCTAGTCTCAAAGATCGTTGGATTTTTTAAATATAGTTTTTCGGTGATAATTTCTGTTAAATATGATCATCGCATTCAGGGCAACCTAGTCTAGCGAAGATAAAAGAAACCTTTTATAAAAAAATCAGCACAAAATTTAGCTCCCTTTGTACAACGCAATCGAAACCTACATGGACATGATCAAACCCGGCCTCTACAAAGACCTCCTTGCTGGCGAAGTGACCAAAAACGAATACTGGAAGACTCTTGTTAAACCAACTGATGAAGACGCCTATCAGGAACAGATACAAACAATCGATTCGCGCAAGCGAAAAATGCTCATTTCCGTATCTCAAAAAAGGGCAACAACTTTAACGAAAGCCAATTCGATCGATTCCACTTCGTCGTCCTCACGCATTCCGTTCCCGACAAGGCTATTTCTGACCAGTTTTACACGATCACAATCGAATAAACCTCCTTTTCCAAACCGCGTTAGTATTTTCGAAAAAAAAAATACTTGACATTTTGACCATCCGCGCACTTGCCGGCTGATTCGACCAGTTTTTCGAGAGAAGAAAATAAACAATGCAGGGAATGATAAAAAGCTTTGGTAATTTTTTGAAGAGCAAAAAGACGAAACTAGCGCTGTTATCGAGAATTTTGCTTGTTTCGACCTTTATTGATGATGGCACTAGAATGCTTTGGTTTGATAGCCATCTAGGAGCAGGGTCAAAAATCGAGATGGTGTCTTCCGACAAAAAATTTCCGACAAAAAAAATTCCGACAAAAAATTTCCGACAAAAAATTTCGACAAAAATTTTCGACAAAAATTTCCGACAAAAAATTCCGACAAATTTTGCGTGGGCAGCTTCTCGCCTGCTGATTGGCCAGTTTGCCGAATCCAGGCTTCTGATTGGATGAAAATTTCCACGCAAAATTTGTCGAAGTTTTTTTGTCGGATCAAGAAACCTCCCCTAAAAATCGACTATAATTTTTGTTTTGTGGAGAGCAAATTTTTGAGCCTTCAAAAGTTGAGTATGCGTCGGAAAATACAGTTGGCGTAACCGACTCTTATTTCGGCTACCTCATGTTTCTCCTCAACGCGATTTTCTCCATCGGCGGTAGTATCACTCTCCTTGCTGGAAAGCGCCCTCAACTCGGCTGCTTCATTCTCGCCGCCGCGACTGTCACGCAAATTCTCATGTTTGGCGAGTGGAGATGGAGCTTCATTGGATTTTTGAGCCGGTTGCTTTCTGCTAGTGGCATTTTGATCTTACTGTACTGCGAGACGCTTCATCAATCGGGGATGATTTTCGCGGGATTGCCGAGTTTGGGACCGGAAGTGACGAAAAAAGAATGGGCGACGCTTGTTGGAAGAGTTTGTATTGTTGGACTGTATTTGGTAAGCATCGTTCTTCTTCTCGTTTTCATTGTTTTCTTAGCCAATGGTTCAACTCAACGTCCAAACTCTTGTGTCAATTCCAATCATGGCTGCCGTCATCGTTGGCTACAGGGTTCTAAATCTGAGTTGAAAGTCAGAAGTCAAGTCGAGTCGAGTCGAAAGCGTTTTTGAAAATCGCTAGTCGAGTCGAAAAACTTGAAAATATATAAATTTAGTCTAAAAAGTCGAAAATAAGTCGAAAAGTCGTAATTGTGTCGAAAATCAAAAAAGAAGTCGAAAAGTCGAAAGGAAAATAGTGATTCTTTCGACTAGATTTTCGACTTTTTCGACTAAATTTTCGACTAGTTCGACTAGATTCTTCGACTTTCTGTGCAATTTGTTTTCGACTTTTTCGACTATTCGACAATCTTGCTGACTCAAAGGCTAGTCGAGTCGAGCTAGTCTTTTCGACTAAGACTCGACTCGACTTCGACTTTAATCAAAACTCGACAAGTTGATTTAGAACCCTGTTTGGCTACAAGACTCAACTCGCCGCAATCACCTTCATCGTCCTCACTTTTCTCCACGCCTTCATCAACTACGACTTCTGGCTCTACTTTGGCACCTGGGACTATGAAAACAAGAAGTTCCTCTTTTTCCAATCCCTATCAGCGATCGGCGGAATCATGCAGATTCTCGTCTATGGCGCTGGCGAAATTTCTGTCGATGCAATTTTGAAGAAAGATTAAAATAAAGACACTTCTAACTTGATCTTTGTGCGTCGAGTGTTTGAATCCGTCGATTAAAATTAAGATTATTAAAAACTCTCATCTCGGTACTTGACGAGTTTCATTCGGAGACCTTAATATTCATTGCTTTTACTGTATAAAATGATCAGTTTGTTGAACTTTTCAGATACGAGAAAAAAAATCACTCGAAGATAATGAAATTGAGCTGCATTTTTGCTTTTTCCTCGGTTTTTGGCATGTCGGTTTTTAAGAGATCGTAAGTTTTTCGAGCAAAATGATGACTCATCATAGATGAGGGATTTGGCGAGGGTTAGGGTTAGGGTTAGTGTAATGGTTTGTCCTTAGTCTAAGGGTTAGGGTTTCAGAGAGTTGACACTTTCTTTTAAAAAACCGAAATAAGGGTGTCACTATCTTATTTCTCCATTTCTTGAGATTGCGTTTCAGGGAACAGGTCGAAGATCAACCACCAGCTTATTATGCTCTTCACAAGCTATTCAACGGATGCCTGGGTCGATATGCTGAACAAGCTCAAGGGCAACTCTTCAAGTAAGTCCGCTTCTATCTGATAATCTGATCCCTTTTCTAGCTTCAACTCCTTCCGAGAACTCTGCGACAAAGAAATCATGAACAAATTCCAATAATCCTGTTCAACCCTTCTCAATTGATAGGAAAACCTATTTTCTCAAAAATAAACCTAGTATCAAACATTTCATTTGTCATTTCTGATAACCAGGTCATATTCGAACAGACACAGTTTCTGAGAAGCAGGAAATTGTATCGCCTTATTGATGGTTTTTGAAAAGATTTCTATGCCAACCAAGCGCTTTCAAAGCGGATAAATTATCACAGGGTGATCTTCTCCGGAAGTGAGCTTCACTTGCGGCGAGAGAATGTCTAACAAGGTGTTAATCAATATCTTCTTAAGAACCCCCGTCAGCTTTTTTCGAAAATTCAAATTTCGGAATTTCAAAATTTTGACCCCGGAAATGGATTTTACGGGTCAAAAAATTTTGAGGCCTCATTTTTTGGGGTCTATCTCGACTCCTTCACCCTTAAAATCGCGTTTGAAAATTAGATTTTTCGCCGAAAATTGACGAATTTGCCCTAATTTTGGCAAAAATACTGATATTTCTTGGTCAAAAATTCCTTTTGTCAAATTTTTGAAGCAAGTTTAACCTGAGGACGCATTGAGAACCAAAAATATGGTGTTTTTAAAAAATTCAATTTTTTTAAGAAAAAACCTGACGGGGGGGGGGGTCCTTAATCGACAGATTTCTGAAACAGAATTTCGATTAGGTCGGAGCTGATCCGGAAGTCCCGGCGAAGAAACCAAAAGAAGAAGAACCAGAGCAAGAATCATGGGGTCGCCATCTCGAATTCGTCCTTTCCTGCATCGGCTACTGCGTCGGCCTTGGTAATGTCTGGCGATTTCCCTACCTCGCGTATCAAAATGGAGGGGGAGTGTTTTTCATTCCATACTTTTTGATGCTTTTTCTTTGCGGTATTCCACTGTTTTACACTGAATTGGCGATGGGCCAGTTCTCCGGGCTCGGAACGCTGGGAGTCTGGAAAGCTGTTCCGTGCTTCAAGGGAATTGGATACGGAATGATTCTTGTCAGGTGCGTGTCAATAAGCGATTGAAAAATCATGGGAATTTAGCTTCATGGTGATTATTTACTACAATGTCGTAATTGCCTGGTCCGTGCACTACCTCTTCTCGGGCTTTCAAAAAGTTCTGCCTTGGACAAAATGTGATGAGTGGTGGAATACTCCCATCACAAAGGTATCAGGATCGTTTTCTTCCTTGTTTTCATTTCTATAAGGGACAATGCGCGATTTCAAAAGCAGTTGCTGAGGATCAGCTTGATTGCCGAGCGGATAATGTTGCAGAATACGACCGATTATTTTGGAAATTTAATGCGACGGTCAGAGCTGAATGGGAACCGGTCCTGAAGAATCAATACAAGTAGGCGAAAAGACTGAGCGTTCATGAAATCTCTTTTAGTTTGACAAATGATCAAATCGCCGATGTTTTCAACGCTCAAATCAAAGCTGAGCCTTCTGAAGAATACTGGTTTCGACGAGTTCTTCAGTTGAATGATGAATTTACCGATAATGGTGATTCTTCTGATTCTCCAGGGACATATAGAATTTAGGCGGAAAATACACGATGGACGAATCCGGAAATGTCCTTGGCGATTTGGTCGGAAGCAATCTTTTTGCCTGGGTCCTGGTCTTCCTCTGTCTTTTCAAAGGTAAATTTTTCTAGAAATCAAAGCTCAACTGCTTTTTCTAGGAATCGCTTCAAGCGGAAAAGTCGTCTATTTCACCGCCACTTTTCCCTATCTTGTTCTTCTCATTCTCGTCATTTTCGGCGCAACCCTCGAAGGAGCTGGTGATGGAATCGACTTTTACCTCCGACCAGATGTTTCAAAACTCTCCGATGCCGGAGTTTGGTCTGCCGCTGCTACTCAGATTTTCTTCTCGCTTGGTGTCAGTTTTGGAGGATTGATGGTCATGGCCAGCTACAATAAGTTTTCAAACAATATTCTAAAGGAACATTTTCAGAAATGAAAAAAAAATGATGATTATTTCAAAAGATATTTTTCTGAATTTGAAACAAAGGATACTCTTATTGTCGCGCTGGGAAATTGCTTTACGTCTGTTTTTGCTGGGTTCGGCGTTTTCTCGTTTCTCGGTCACATGGCTTTCAAGTACAGGAGTTTTTAAAAAGCTACGTAAAGTTGACTCTAGAAATTGCGTTTCCGTCGATGCTGTTGTCAAAAGCGGACCTGGTCTCGCGTTCATCGCCTATCCTGAAGCAATGGGACTTCTTGGCGGTGTTGGACCATTCATTTCATGTAAAAGTCCCTTTTTCGCGAGAAAGCTTACCATTCTCTAGTTTTGTTCTTTGTCATGTTGATCACTCTCGGTCTTGACTCTCAATTTGCCATGGTCGACATCGGAGTTGCTGGATTCTTCGACGAGTTTCCGCAGTTCAAAAAGGGATGGAAGAAGACAATCACAGTCGGAATCTACTGTTTGATCGGATTTCTGCTCGGGTTTCCACTCATGACTCAAGCCGGTCTTCACTGGTTCAACTTGATTAATGACTATTCTGTAAGTGTTCCTTGATTCCTTCCCTTACAATTTTTAGGCATACCATGGTCTGCTGATTTTGGCACTCTTCTTTACAATCACGGTTCATTTTGTCTACGGATTTGTGACCGAAAAGTTCCGATTTTTGAGCAACATCAAAGAAATGAATGGTAAGTCAGCCATTTCTTCCCTGTTTTTAACAAAAAATAGGTGAAATGAATATCATTGCGAAGGGATATTTCTACGCAAACTGGTACGGTCTGACTCCTGCTATGATCATTTTCATTGTTGGAATGGCTTTTGCTGGCTATAAAACAATCGGAGAAGCGTATGGAGATGAGGACGTTTACCCTTCTTGGACTAATAATCTCGGTGAGTGAACCTTTTTCAGGGCTGAAACCGGATGAATTAAGCTATGGTTATGTCCATGTCTCCAGTTATCGTCACTGTTGTTTACCTGGTCTACTCGCTGATCATCACAAAAGGAAAAAGCATCTACCCAGCTGAAGATTTCAAGCCAAAAGCGCATTGATAAACTTTCAAATTATTTTATGCCTCAAATACTAAATAAATAAAGAGTTTTAAACTGGGGGAAAATTCCGTTGATCAAGAAAGCAGAATCTTTCATACCAACGTAACAGCGTTTCTTTCTTTGGAAGAAAAGCTGATTGCGCAACCAAATGAGAAAACTCCTCCTGGCTGTCTATAGAGGAGTTTTCTTCCAGTTCAAGTTCTCATCGAAGAACAGAGAGAACTTTAAATTGCTCATTTTGTCCACGTTTAAATTTCAAATTATTATTCAGACATGATTTATCTCAACGTGATACTTTTGATATCATTCGTCGCCGCAAACAATGTCCATCACAAAGCTGATTTTGAGCTCGATTTTCCAGCCCTTGATTTTTCACTTCAAAGGGATAATTATTCTTGCCCGTTAGTAATTTCATTTAATTCAAAGTTAAATTTATAAGGGACTCTGACCTTGGAAATCTTTGCGACACGGAATGCCGTGTCGATTACATTGGTTGTCGACAAGAATGTACCGAAATTTACTGCGAAAAGTAACTGAGTTAAGAGGCCCAGTTTTTTATTTAAAATTAAGCGCCTGCGTTGCTGAATATTCTGACTGTTTGTCCGGATGGTGAAATAATAACCAAAAGCTATTTTTTATTCTTAAATAGTCCATGCGGCCTTAACTGCCCTAACGGTTGCGATGGATGTCCGAATGAATTGTGTGACTTGAGTCCTTGTCAGGACCTTGATAACAACAATGATTTCAAGCGATGCAAGAAAGAAGTCAAAAAAGTAGAGTTTTTCTATGAGACTATGAGTATCGATAAATAATTTTCAAAAGGAATTCGACAAATGCTACGATGAGTGTAATAACAATCTTGCCTGCATTAATGGGTGTACAGATGCAATGCTTGAGAGTCTTTACGGGACGAGTTTAAATATAGATAATTTCGATGTTATAATAAGACGATGTTTAAACGATAAACTTCTCCAGATTGCCCTTGCTTTGGTGGCTGCCCTCAGAGCTGTCCATTTTGTTCAAATTACGACGTATGTATATTTCTTTATTAAAAAATCTGAATTACAAATTCAAGTGTTCTCCTAAAGAATTTATCGTTTTCTATGAATCTGGAGCATATCTTATGAAAACCGATGGGACCATAGAAGAAAAACGATATGATACACCTACAGGCTTAGCCGACTACACCTACAGATCAAGTGGCGCAGTCTTTAAGGGAGAATTCTTCATTTTTGGTGGTACAAAAGGGACAAATTCATATAAAAAAGTAAGAAAGAGTAGGTTGTTTAAAAAAAAATAATTAGATTGCCAAATTAAATAGATGTCGATTCGAGGAATTATCTTTTACTCTGCCTTATAAGAATGTTTTCATTTATTCGTCCCTTTATAATTAATATTCGAACAGTATCGGATGACATCAAATTGATAAATATAAAAACAAAAAAGCCACGATTTACAAAATGCCGCTGTTACTCTTCAAGATGAGTCAAAAGGTAATTCTTCAAAATGAATGAAGAAAATTAATTCATAACTTAAAGTTCTTCTTTGCTTCACGAGCGGGCAATCCTACAGAAAATGTCAGTATTTCATTGGCACAAGTGCGGGTTTGGATAGCAATCAGCTTGTTGGAACACATCGTGAAGGCTGTGTAACTCGTCATGAAGATAAAATTCTTGGTAATTAACAAAGTCATTCACTATTTTTATCTACACTTATTAAGCCGTTGGAGATTACGGCGGCGACAATTCAGTAGCAGAATTACGTGATCCTCAATCTGGACAATGGTCAAGAACCACAAATTTTCCAGTTACTGGTTCAAGCTCTTATCATTCATGCCTTGCCGTTTCCGACGGTTCACTTGTCATTGGCGGATACCAAGTTCCTAGAAATGTTCATCTTTTCAAGGCGGAAAAATGGTCGATGATTGGGACGCTCGAATCTGTAAAATCTTTATTGAAATTTATAAAAACTTTCATTTAGAGTCATCAATTTCCTGCATCGATTGCGTACGATGACTACATTTATACCGTTGGAAATAATAACAATGAAGTTTTTTTCTACGATAAAGATGAACTTGTTGACTATCTTCAAATTGAATCCCAAATTCTATACACGAATTCGAATTCTCAAAATTATCCACTTGCCGTGGATGCAAAATATGACAGCTGTGTCTAAATTTAAAAATTCTTACTTCACGCCCTTAATAAAATCAAGTGATTTGATTCTGTTCGACGAGAAAAATTCTTACGCACGCATAATTTTATGCATTGAATACGAACTGGTCGAGCAAAAGCTTGTATTCACTAACGATGCGGCTCGGGTGTAGAATAATTGTTATTGCATTTTATTCAATCGGTATAATTTTTACAGCAGTTAAAGTGAAAGAGAATGTCCAGCGATACCTCGAGGAATTTTTCAAAAATTTCAAGCAACTTCTTGTTGCTATATTTTTGAGAAAATAAAAGTACCCAACACTTCTTTCCGACAAAACAACGAAGATGGAAGAAGTCAGCTTCCCGAAAATTACACTTTGTCCTTATCAATCTCACTCTGCTGTCAAAAACGGGCTAAAGGATTTTTCTTTTGACATCTAAAAGAAGACGCTCAAGCCCAAATTTAGACTTCGCCACAAATATCCCTTTCTGAACATGACTCTGATCGAAGCTCTCTACGGCCGTGCTGATTCTCGTCTTTCCCTTAATCCAGATCTTCTCCAGCATCTCCGAAACATCTCAATGACAAAATTTCTCGAAGACACTCATCCCCTCATGCATATCAACTACAGTTCTTTCTCATTTGGAACTGAGGAAATTTCCGTAAAAGAATGGAAAGTCATCAAGACAAAAATTGGCCTCTGCCTCCAGGTAAGAAACTGTCAATCGATAAGTGGTTAGTTGTACTTAGTTCGACATTCGCGAAGTGATCACGAGCCAAAACCGCACTTTTGGGCTCAGTGACGTTTTCTCCCTCGGCGTGATGGTGATCACTAATGAATCTGACGCGACTTACGGCTGGTTTGGGTACATGCGAGGCATTAACGTCTATTACAACTACAAAGGTACATCATCAGAAAATCTAATCAAAGAGATTAATTTTTCAGACGACCTCGTCGAAGAGGATGAAAACTCTCTTTCCCTTTCTCATCAGCTCTCTCCCACCGTCTTTTTCCAACTCCATCGAAATTCTTTTCTCGCTCACCCTTACGGCAGCTGCACTAAGCGCCAGAATCTCCAGCATCACGGAGAAGAAGAAGATTCGACGGCAGGTCACGTGGTCAAGCGAGGCTATTGCATGTCCCGAGCGTTTTTTCAGTGGATTTACGACTTTTGCGATTGCTTTCCTGTTCATATGACCGATCTCGAATTCAAGTAAGAATTTTTCTTTGAAACCCATTCAATTTCTCGAAGGATAAAAATGAAGAACGGAAGCGAGGTTCATTCCGAATTATTGCGAGTTTGCGACATGCACGATGCTGTTTTCTGCGTGTCAAAAGTGATCGATTCGAACGGCCCTGACTTGGACCAAGATTGTGAAAAACCATGTGATAGTTTTCACTTTCGCCAGACTCATATCAACTACCGTGTGCCTCCTCTCGTCGGAGTTTTTGATCGAACAAAGTAAACTTCAAATTTTTGACTGAAAAGGGGCAAATTTTAGGCTTCAAATGACAACAGCTGTGTTCAAAACTGCTTCAAATACGATCAAAATTACAGAACAGACCCCAGCTTATAAGCGAAATCAACTGGTTTCCGACATTGGTGGAACATGCGGGCTGTTTCTTGGGCTGAGCGTTTTGAAAGTCGTCATGGTCACAAAAGACTTTTTGACGAAAAAACTCAACGTTTACGGTAATCAACAGCTTTGTCTTCGTAAAGACCCCTTTTCTTCAAATGATTTTCTAGCCTATCGAGCAATAAAAATGCTAAAAATCAAGCATGCCGAAATCCAAAAACGCCGAGCTGCTCGTTCAAATATTCGCGAAATCGCCACTTCTCCTTACCGTTCCCCAAATACTGAGATTTCATATGCTGATTCAAAGTTCTTCGACTCCTATATCAAGGACAACTGAACTGTGAAAGAATATATCATGATCTTTGTTGTGTTTAATTTCGATAAGATTTTTTTCTTGCTCTGGACAGACTTGTTGAACTTTGACTTTTTCGCAAACTTGTTCTTGATCCTTCTAGATCTTGAGTTGATCTGCTTTTTCTGACGCCTTCTAGAACGCCGAACATTGAGTATTTCCCTGTCTCTTCGTCCCGCCAGTCCCCGTATTCCTTAGATAGAGCTAGAATTGGTCAGAAAACGCGGGAATTTACTGTATTACGCGGTTGATTTTGGACTTCTTCAGAAACAGTTCTTGTTTTTCTCATTTTTACCGAAGATGTGCTCTGCCGACTTGAATCGTTTCTCACGAAATTCGAATCTAAGAAAGTTTTCTTTGAAAAATCGACCAGATTTATGGCTGCTTACTTCTTGATTTTTCCTTCAAACTTGATTTAGATATTGACCTCGCGATTTGAAGCTGACCAAAAACTGCATCGATCGATTTTCTCACTATTAAAGGTCTTCAAATATCTCCTCAATTCGAAGATCCTTCTATTTTTCCCTTTATTTGAACCCTTCCTGAGCCCCTCCTACTCGAAGGAGCGGATAAAAAGGGGTTGTTTTTCTCCGTCGGGGAACTTCTTTTGCTCGATTTCGCAGATTTAGCTCGTCTTCTTTCGTATTTATCCCTCTCTTTTTCAATATTTTCTTCCTTCGAAAAATTTCTTTTAAAAAACCTTCTGATCTTTGTGAACATCAAAACTATCAAACAATTGCGGTGGGTTCAGAAATGCTTGAAATGCTGTATGATCCTAGAGTTGTTCAAACTTGACACCTTATAAAACTGTTCGCGCTAAAATTAACGGAAGCAAATCCTTTCAATTATCACTTCTTTTGGGAAACAGCGACAGTAAATTTCACTACTGTTCAAGAAAGAACTTTTGACTCATGCAGTAAAAAAGATATACTGTTTCTTTGTTACTCAGCATTCTTCCTGCTTATAATGGCGAAAAGAAAGCCTTTCTTCCTTGATTTCAAATAAGGGTTTACCAGTCGCTTTTTTCTTTAGTGACACCCTTATTTTGTCTTCAATATTTGCTTTTGCTTTACGAAATAAGGGTATCACAACGAAAAAAGTGAAGTTTTCGACGCCAAAATCGATGTTGACACCCTTAAAGCTTGGCTTCGAAACCTGTGTAGAAACCTGAGTCAGGGTCCGAAAAGATCGTCAATAATAGCCGCAAAGCTTTTTCAGGACCCTGACTCAGGTTTCCACACAGGTTATTGGCCCAAGCTTTGAGCGCAAGTTTTAAATATATAATCTTTTATTTGATGGTCATTTGAAATTCCAATAAATGAAATTTGCACAAGAAAGAACTGTTTTGTTTTGATAAATGAGTACAGACAAATTTCAAAATAGAACACAATGATCTAATGATAATCATTTTTGCAAAGATGAGTACGGATGGTCTTTTTTATAAACGAGGTAGTAACCCATCGATAAGTGCTTGTAATTGTCATTTTTGTGTTTTGCAATTTTAAGTACAGCTATTACAGTAGTAGCTCGGAAATAGAAAAAAATGGAAAACTAAAACTTTTAAATTAAGGCGGTGCCCAGCGATGTGTCAAGCTCACAAAGTCGATAATTGAGTCTGTAACCGATAAACAGATAAAAACATTGATAAGACTGGGCGAAGGGTAGGTCTGATGAGATTCTAGAGGCGCTACAGTGTCTTACAAGCGCAAATTATTTACTAAGAAGGGCAGATTCTTCGCGATTGTTGTTGCTGTTGTAATTGTTGTTGTTGTTGTTTTCTTTGAGTTCAGCTTCGTCGGCATAGTACGGTTGCATGGAAGGCAGCTTTAGTGGAATTGGAGCCATGATGATTGCGCAGGCGAGGAAAAAGGCGATTGCGAGGTAGAAGACGTAAACCAGGTCAGCTGAAGAAAAAATGATGAAAAAGATGGTCTAGAGATCGGATTCTTACGGGCGACGGAAGTGGTAAACCATGCACCAATTGGTGGACCACCGACGAAGCCGACTCCCAACATGAGATTGACGTATCCCCAGACCTACAAATTGATCAAAAGTCTGCAGGAGTCAGTAAAAAAGTACCTCGACGGTTCGTTTCTGACCGAAAATATCAACAGTACAAGCCATGATCAGGCAGTTGAGGACTCCAGCGCAGAAGCCAACGATAATGGCGTATGTGTACATCAAACTCACTGAAGAAAACACATCAACCTTCCGTACAATCGCTTTGTTTCTTACCGCTAAGGGGTTCTCCTTCTACCATCTGTGATTTTCCCATAATCGGCAGGGCACAAGCGGCAGCTCCGAGCAGCGAGAAAAGGATGTAAATCATCGCCTTCGAAATCTAAAAAGGGATCCATCATTTCAGGCCGTTTCTCAAATCAACTGTACCTTTTTCTGTTCTCCTGTAAGCGCACAAATGACACGAGCAATCAGCTCGGAGATACCAAGAGAAGACATGACTGCACCAGCTGTTGCTCTAGAATTCAGAGTAGACATGGAAATCAAGCATTTCTCAAACCTCGAGATGCCATTTTCAGTCATGAAGGGAACCGCAAAATCAAGAGGAATGACGAAGTCCAGCGACCAAGCAGTCGTTCCCCAGAGCCAGGCCCAGAAGACAATGGAGGAGAAGAGGTTCATTTTGTCGGCTGGATGGATCATTTCTCGCTTGTCTGCTTTTTCGACCATTTGGTCTTTTTCTTCGTCCTCGGATTTTTTGTTTCCAACGGCTTTTTCCAATTCCTCACCTTGAAAAACAATTATTAGGGCTGCAAAACATGCGGTCTTTTACCTTCAAGGGGCTGGCTCCAAAGAAGGACAGCAGGAAAAGCGACGAAAAGGAGAATCGCGCAGCAGGCATAATTTCTAATTCTCCATCCATAGGCATCAGTAAGCGCGATCGTCATCGGACTCATAATCGTTGTTCCAAGGGAGACGCCGAAGCTGGCAATGACTGTGGCAGCGGTATTGAAGTCGGTCGGGAAAAGCTTAAAAATGACGAAAAATTCGTTCAAGATGGGGTCGTACCTTGTTGCACATTTGCATTCCCGTATTGTACAGCAAGTTATTCGCGACTCCGAAGGAGATTGAATAAGTAAAAATCCAAAAATAAAACGACGTCGACCAGGTAGTCAGCAAAAGGGCAATAATCGCGAATACGACTCCAATGAGTCCCGTTTTTCGAAAGCCAAGCTTGGCGATGATAGGAGAAGTGACGACAGATGAACCGACAGTGAAGCCGAAAACGAGTGAGCCGACGAGGGAGAGCAGCGTGTCATTGACTTCGTAGCCGCGGAAGTTGTAGGGAAGCTCTTGGCAGCATCTGACGCCTTCGGAGGTGGAATTCGTGGCTTCGATCTTTTCGAATTTGAGACACTCGATAGTTTCGTCCAGGAGATCGTAGCTGCCATCAGAACTCTGAAATGATGTTGGAAAATAATGTCGAAAATGTGTTGGAAAAAAGTCGTTTTTACTTACAATTTGAAATTGATCTTCCGAAAGAGCAGTACAATTAAACGGCGTCCTCACAGCATCCTTCATTCCTCCAAAGGAAGTCATCGTTCCGGCCATGGGAATGAGCACGCCCATCACCTAAAGATTCCATTCGGCGAAGAAAAAAGGAATAATCAAAGCCTAAAAACAGGAATAACAACTTGCTTAAAGCTGTTTAATTATTCGTCATCGATTAGATTCAAATCCGTCAAACTTTTTCCTCCTAAGTAGTCATGTCACTCAGGTGTCGCAGTTATTGAATGTTTTAATCAACTACTGCTTCGATTCAAACTTGATTTTTGGCAATTTTATTTTGAGAAATCGAGAAAAAACAACAAGGAAAAGAAAATTATGCTTACGCCTTTTATGAATGCTTTACTAGGTTCAGGTAAAAACTCAAGTTTATGAAGGGGTACCCCCTTAATAATTCGCTGAATTTTGAAGCTACCGGACTGTTTATGTTTGCAATTATCGTCTGTATCATTTCCCTGTGTGCAAAAAGACAGGACAAACAGATTCAGTTGCGGAAGATTAAAGAAATTCAACAACGGTAAATTCACAAATATAGGGCATAATTATGCCGCATAAATTAATGATTCTTCAGAAAAATTAAAGAAACAGACTACCGACTTTCAATAATTCGACAAGAATTTGAAGAAAGAAAGTGAGACTACTGTATTGATAACTGTACTTACTGTAAAACAGGCGATCCATCTGTAGGTATTGTAAGGTAGTCCGCAACGCTTTTCTGTCTCCATCGGGGAAGCCTTCCCGTCTAAATAAATCATTCCTTTGAAAACATGAAAGATAATGGACCATTATTAATGGTGAACAGTTGAGAAAATTAACCAGTCAGGGCAAAGATCCAAAATTTTGGTTTGATGAAAAAATTCTGGTTAAAATTTTTGGTAAGAATCACTTTTTAGGGTCACTTTTTAACCTCAAATTGAGCAATTGAGATAAAGAAACTGCAATTTTTCTTGTAAATTAAGGGGGTAAACGGCAATAATTAGGATTTTCTCTACGATAATGAATATCGAAATAAAAACTGACACCCTTATTTAATCTCTTAAAATTATTCCAAGCCTTTTGGCGATTTCAAAACTGAAAAGAAAAATCAAAATATTGATGGGTATCTCCTTAAAATTGGCATAAAAATTGTTCATTTTGAAGCGATTTTCGCCGAACAGGTTAATTTTTTCATAGAATAGAGCAGTGAACGTCAGGTAAAGAAAGGCATGATTAAAAAATATCGGTCTTTCAGAGCTTCGACTTCAGAGTCATAAATTCCATCGCGGTTCGAGAAAATTGACTGGCAATCGATTCACATGCTTATTTCTCATGTACGTAGACAAGGTCAATTTTCGTCTCTCTCTTTCTTTGGATGGCCTTAATTAACCCTCTTGGGATTTCAATTTTCTTGTTTTTTTCTCTTGAAAAAAGCTCTGATTTCGCAATTTGCCAAGTCTTTAAAGAGAGTAAGTTCGAGCTAAATAAATACATACAAGTAAATCAAATAGTGACTCTACTGACGCCTAGCCAAATTACCCAATCTTACTACATTCAAGATTTCAATAAAGTTGTTTTCAGAACATTTTTTCTCTTACTGATAAAAAATGGCTCTTATACCAGTCTTCAACTGCCAATTACGCAGGAAAAAACTGACGTAACAAAGTGGAGGGCTCAGAAGGTGACAATTCCGCCCTAGAGCACTTTTTGAGCTGGAATTTAATTCTGATCATTGTGAAGAAAATATTCATAATGACCAAAAATAATGACCAAAAATGCGATTTCTTAAAAATAATTTTTTTTGACAAATCTTTTTGGTCGGAATTTTTGGTGAAGATTTTTGAACCATAATTATTGGTCACAAAAATGATATCACTAAAAATGACCAAATAGACTACTTCATTTTGGTTATTTTTGATGATAAAATTTTTGTGATCAATAATGATGGCTCAAAAACTTGACCCCGAAATCCGACCAAAAAGATGATTTTTTAACCGAAAAATCATATTTTAGTTCATTTTTTCTGACAGGAAACTGAGCTTATTTTTTAGAAATTAATTTCCTAAATTTTTTTAAAAAAGCTTCGTATTCTTTTCTCTTGATAATTTTTCTTCATTTTTCTTTTTCTCTATTTTCCGTCTTGTCAAAATCAGCGCATTTCATCAAAATAAAAAAAACGAACTTGGCAGAGGCTCAGAAAAAAAGAATTGTGAAGTTTTTGTCGCGATTGAGGAGCGGTTCGATTGGGCCTGGCACAAGGCCAAAAGATTATTACAAATTAGATGGGACCTTCATGTTGCAATTTTGCGCTTTGGAATTTCTCACTTTCTGGCTCTTTTATGAACTTGCAAGGCTGATAGACTTTTCTCAAGTCTGAAAGGTTGAGAAGATTCTTACATTTGACGTTGACAATCGATGATAAGAATTGCATATTTCGTCAGAAGCATTGAACTGATAAGACTCTTTCTCAAACTGACTTTCTCGCAGACGATTTTCAATAAGGATTTCTGAGTGAGATCCTGACCCCCATTTTTAATAGCCCACAGCGCTAGAAAGAGCGTTAAAAATTATGCTAGATGAAAATTGTTGATTGCGGGTGAAAGAATGAGTCAGCTCAGTATATCAATTTAGCAAATTTATTTTCGACTGGTAATTTGGTTGCAGTGCAGGATCGAATTAGAAGGAACGCCGAAAAAGAAAGATGAACAACTAAATACTTTATAATCTTAGTAGGCTACTACTTGTAGTAGGTAGTAGGTTAATGATTTGACCGAAATAAATCAGCAATCATCAAAGTCTGTGGTAGTAGCAAGATCTTCGTAGAAGTCATTTAGGTCTAAAATATATAAAATAATTAAATGAATACGATTATTACCATCAATGTTGCCAACGATGTCGGAGCTGAATTGATCGGGCATTTTGTCAAAGGTCGAATGTTTTTACAAAAAAATTCTATTGAAAAATATTTGTTGGAAAAAAGCGGCTACCTCGGTATGTTTGATTTCTCGAGAGTGAGAAGGCGTTTAAAACTTCGACTTTTACGCTCAAAAGGGAAATGTAAAGAGGGAAAGCCTACTAAGCGATCATAAAAATTAATTCGCCATCTAGAGTTATTTTTGACGCTCTTTCTGATGGGCAAATAAAAAGTGGGGGTCAAGATTTCACTTAGAAATCCTTATTAAAAATCGTCGAAATGAAAAATTCTCTTATTATAAAATGCAATTTTCGTTGTTGCATTTGAAAAGTTTTCATCTTGAAAACAAGTTGTTTATTGCATGCCTTACGTCAGAAATGAGGTTTTACGATCGTGTCTTTTTCTTGCTCATTTTTTTGCATTTGGATCGAATAAAATAAAAAATGGGAAACGCTCTCAGGTCTGTTTCTTTTTCGTTATCTCTAGCTAGTTGATTCAGTATTATAACCGGTAGAAGGCAGCTATCAGATGAAGAGACCGCGGCACTGAGCTTTTCTTCTTACTGTAAGATCGGAAAAAAGGGAGGACTCGAGAGAGTATCTTTTAAGTTACGAAAGAGGAGATAAACTACCTATACAACGAATTCGGACGAATAAACGGAAATTTTTCGCAAATTTCGAAAAGAACAATTTGGAGGCAAAACATCAACTATCTTTTTTCGGAAGAAAATGAGGATAATCTTGAAAGGCCGAAGAAGTATTTGAAGGACAAGGAAGATGAAAACATGGAAAAGGTGAATTTCAAGATTTGTTAGTGACACCCTTAAAAAGTCCTTTTTTGATTGTTTATGTTCAGAAAGACCCCGAAGAAATGGTAAGATAAATCAATTTTTTTATGAGAGAAAAAAAAAAATCTGAAATTTTTTTCTCTTTTTTATTATAGCTCAATATGCATTTTCTTGAAATAATGAAATTTTAGTATCTGAATCGAACAAGTCGATTGAACAAAACAGATTTCGTCGACCGGCTGAGCGACAGAATGGACATGAGCGGGCATGGAAATCTCGACGTTTCCGATCATATTCGTTGGTCGTCGATTTTGACCAGAGGAAATGTCGAGCAACGCCTTGCTTGTCTCTTCGGAACGGCTCTAGAACTCACCTCTCTTTTTGACAAGAATCTCTTGAAGCCAGTTGAAAGCCATTTACGATCGAGGTGATGGATTCACCGACAAAACGACCATCGAAAGCGTCCGAAAATCCTTCGCGGAAATGATCGGAAAAGACGGTCTGTCTTAATTTTTTCCATGTCTCATCCCAAATATTAAGGTGGTATGCCATCGTGCGTCCTGGACGACATGTTAAGGGATTCACCAAGAAAATTGATTTCAAGAGACTTTTTTGTCGCCTATCTTTCAGGATTGGTTTCCGAGGGACTTTATCATTTTGACACCCTTATTATTTCAATTTCAATTTCACCTGAAAAACCAAAAAAGCCGACAAGAAAATCTGCCAAAACTTGACCGCCCTTGATAATCTCCTGATCCCTAAGACCCTTACTGATATAGACACAAAAATGTAGTCCCTTGAATAAAAAAAAAATCAACGATGAATATGAATAATGAGCGTTTATTTGAAATAAAACATTCGAAAGAAAGAAAGAAAAAAAGAAAGAATAAAGAAAAGAAATTTTTTCATGAGGCTTGAACTTTTGGAAACACACAACAAAAAAAGGTAAGAAGGAGAATATTCGGAAAGTGGAAAAATTCATACGCGAGTCGGAGAAGAGTTCCAGCCATTGTCTTTGAACATATGGACGAGTTCGATAATTGTCTTGCCCTCTTTGTACTTTTGGGCGGGCTCGAAAGCGTGCTCGTATTTCCAGCCGAGCACGGTATTGCAACTAGAACATCGATCAGTTCCTCCTCGAAAGTTCAAGCTGCTACCTTTTACAGAAAACATCTGCCACATGATGGCGTCCAGTCAAGAGGACACGTTCTTCGGCCTGGCCTGCAGCCACATTGACGACCTCGTCGAAAAGATATGCCCGCCCTTGCGATCCTTAATGAATACCGATGAGATTTATTGTTTCCTTGCTTCCTTACCTTGGAATCCTTTTGAAACCAAATTTTCATGGCGGGCTAGATGAGCTCGGCAATATCGACAGCTAAAGAATGATTTATTTTATTTTTCGATAAAAAGATTGTTTGAACCGGAGCTCGGCAATCTGAGTCAGGGTCAGAAAGCTCAAAAATGAAAAGCCGCGTAGCGGCTTTTTTAAAACCGAAGCCGCATAGCGGCTTCGCCATCATTTATGAATGTATTGAAATGTTTATTTTGCGAAGCCGCTATGCGGCTTCGGTTTTAAAAAAGCCGCTGCGGAGAGCATTTAGACCCTGACTCAGGTTTCGACTCAGGTTGCTAACTATTGTTTACCTAAAAATCCTTTTGCCGTCAATATACAGCTGGTTGTATTCCCAATCATCGTCGCCTTCTTGATGCTTTTTCTTGTTTGGGAAGCAACCCCCTTAATCAATTTCACCATCATCCTCCTTTTTGTTTTCTTACCGATAAAATTTTCGAAGAAAATCGCCAGTTTTGCGCTGTTCTCAGCTCATGTTTCAAAAAATCGAAAAAAGGAGCCTCGGTGAAATTCTCAGTATTGAACTGAAAACCATGTCATAAGACCAAATTCGTTTCACTGCGTAGGGCACTCTTTCCCCCAACAACGGCCAATCGAGGAGCGCCGAAGAAATCGCCTTTCCTTCTCAGCGCAGCGACTAGGGTGCGCACGTGCGAGTGGGGTCACGGGGTCCGAGTCTTATTTTTGAAAGACGAAAATAAATAATAATTATTACTTTTTCAGCGTAAGACGAATGAAAATCAATCATTTTGAATCTTTTTTCTTTGAATTAACAAAGTGACATCCTTAATTTTCAAGAAAAAATCGAAGTTAAAATTTTCTTTGGAAACTTAATTTTATGTTCTCGAAATGAGATACCCTAGTTGTCAGTGAAATTATCCCGTAAAAAATCACTATTAGTGACACCCTTATGGGATGAAAAGAAAGTTGAAGCTGTCTAAAATTGTGGAAACCCTAGAAATATAATGAACTGAAAATCCCCATGAGAGACGAAAATTGGTCAGCAGGTTCGCAAAAGCCAATTCAGACGTCGTCTGAACTGTAACAACAACGCAATATATTCTGATGATTACATAAGCAATCATGGAAGACAAGGATATTGCCGTCCTCGATCCCAGATTTTTGCGATGATAGTCAAAAGACGATTTTTTTCAGCCAATTCGTATATGCTTGTAATTTGCAGGCTTAATTAGTCAAGTTTTTGATTGCATGAATGATTCAAAACGGGCTAATTACTTTTTTTCTCTCACATTTTTCCGCCATTTCCTTCTCAAAACTAAAAAATGAGTAAACAAGGAGAGAAGTCCGAATTGATATGCGTGATTCTCATCCCAATTCGTAAGTCCAACCTACCCCGTGTTGCTTTCCTCCTTATTCTAGTGCCCATCATTTTCCTGCTACTGATTATGGTCTGCTACTGGAAATCAAATCCGAAAAATCTCTCGACAAGAAAACGAAAGTATCGTGAGGACAAAGTTCTTTGGAATCTCGGAAAAGGTCCGAAACCGGCGTATCAGAAAAAATACGAAGAGATTTTTTACATTCCTTGGAGAAAAAACAGATATCGAGGAGAACATCATCGAAATCAACAATTTGAACTGTTCATATGAAATTGATGAATTTTTATTGAATCTTGGACTTAAAAGAGAGAATATAGAAATCTTAGGTTTGAAACTGGAAAGAAATCTGTAAGGATTGAACTTTCGCGGAAAAGAGGAGAATCGAGAAAAGAAGAGATTCCTCCGGAGAGAGGAAGAAATTACTCTGAGCACATTCTTCGCTTGAATTGTCCGTGGAACTTGTTGAAATGTCGGACGAGTCTGTCAGCAGATCCTCGAGCGCATGCCCATTTTCGAGATGCCGAGACGAGAGCCCCGTTGATTTGAGAGGCGAGTTTGCAGTTGGTCGTTCCATCGAAGACTTGGAGATCTCCGGCTTCATCATCCTCAGGTACGTCGGAACCGTCGCATCGGTACTTGTCTTCGTTTGTTGATGCGTCGAGCTGTTGGATCTTCTTTAACATTTTTCGGATGTAAGTTCGAGTGAATCGCGTTTTTTCCAAGTTGTCAATCAGTCTCTTAATAAATCATTACAATCAAAGTAAACACGGTTCGATCTTAAAAGGCTACTTACGGCGAAGTGTCCATTGACTTTATTCATTCGGATGGTATACTGAGTCTGGATTTGTTTCCAAGCTTTCTTGTCCACACAGACTCCATCGATCTCTTCCCATCCTTTTCCGTCGCAAATGCACTCGTACGACCCTTCTGTGTTATTGCAAGTAGCTCCTTCCGCACAAGGAACCAGGAGAGTGTCCCCGATAGAAGTCAGTGTAACCGAAGCGTCGATGATGGCACACTCGTCAGCATCGGCGCAGCTTCCATCGACCATCTCGTAGCCGTCGTTGCAAGTGCAGGCACCGTTTCGGCAGAATTCCTGGGCTCCGTCGCATGTGAGCGTCTCGCAAGGATCGACAGCAGTGCAGACGAAGCCATCGCCGTGGAAGCCATCATCACAGGCGCAAGTATAGCCCGATGAAGTGTCAGTACAGGTCGCGTCGGCATGGCAATCGTCAGTTCCAAGAGCGCATTCATCAGGATCAGTTGACCCCGCAGATGTAGCTGCAGCTGATGCGAAGTCCTCCAGCATTGCAGCAAGCGTTGCGAATTGATCTGCGACGCTTCCTGCAACTGGAATGATATCTAATTTCTCTCCATCTTCGCATTGATTTTCAGCACTTGTTTCAATTGCCCTGTAGGCATCGAATACTACAGTGGAGGTTGTTTTGGCAGTAATGAAGATTTTGTCGAGAGAAAACTCTGAGCAAAGGAGGAAATTGACAGCAGGATCCAGAGGATAGTAAGTGTACTGACCACCCGCTTGATTTGGATCGTTGCCGAAGATGTAGAGATCATCAAGAGTTTGGCCGGGGAGCAGGGATGTTGGAGGTGTGACTGTGCCGCCAGATTTGGTTTCTAATAAAGGGTCACTTTGAAATAATGAATAAATGAATTAAAAATTTTTGACATAAACAATATAATATTGTTTATGTTCTTCCGTTGAACGTTAATCTCTACAAAAGCTTCGGCAATTCGTGATTTAAGTCTTATTTATGACCCTATTCTTGTGTCCAATAATGAACATCAGTAGCAACGATGATTGATTTCGCAGAATCTTCCGACCAATTCATAGCGTCAGCTGATCTTGTCCAAATCGCACCGGAGAGAGTATCTTCTTCCCAGTCACCTTAATAATTATATAGAAATGTTCTCCGACATCGTTTTATTAGAATGATATGTTTAATTAGTCAATATCTTACCTCCACCGTACATGCTCCCAAGACGCGCCATGCAGATATCATAAACTTCATCAAGTTTAACTTCATCGACCTCATCTCTGTCATCAAGAAACTCGGAGACGTCAGTCAATTCCAAGGGGATATCGAAAACTCTCGACCATGTTCTTGTGAATTCGCCGGAGTCAAAAGTTCTATCCGAGTAGAGGGAAATACCGATGCGGAAGATCTCGTCTCTTTCTTCCTCCAGTTGGATTCCCCTTCGAATCAGTGTCTTAACACCGTCGCATGCGTCACTCCTGTAGCTTCTGTATGAGCCGCTTCCGTCAATCATCACGACCATGTCCTGGATGAGTTTGGTTGGTGGTGCATCTGTTGTTGTTGGGAACACACAAGTTTGAACACCATCGGCACCGGTGACGAGGTTGAAACCGTCAGCACAGACACATTCGTAGCCGATCGGTCGGTTGACGCATCCGTGGAACGGTCCTCCACATCGGCCTGGCCCCGCGTCAGCACACTTGTTGTTCATCTCACAGCCGTGGTAGGCGTTGAGCTGGAAGGCATCCTGCTCAGACATTGGCCATGTTCTGTCGACAGGAGCGCGGACCGACGGATTTCCGGGGACTCCGATAGTAGCAAGTCCATCTGGCTCAGTCCCCGAGTAGTAGTGAAGAATCGAGTTGAAATCGTATGGGCTGCCAAGATCCTCCCACTGCCCGATGGCGGATGGACCGTAGGTCAACTTTCGGTAGTTCCAAGTGTCGACCACATTCTCGTGAATGGCCACGTGATCATCGCGATCAGGGCGCGAATGCTCGTGGAGAAAACCCAATCGATGCATGAACTCGTGATTGACCGTAGTTCCGCCCCACCAGGTGTAGCAATCAGGTCGCATGTTGATGACAGCATCACCATTGCTTCGACCAACGCCGGACCAGCACTTTTCGTCCGGATCATTATTCCATGTTACTCGGATGGCGGAATCGTAGTCGTCCTTTTCAGCTTCGGTGATGAGTTTCATCTTGACGCAGGTAAGTCGTTCGAAATGAGCGACGTTGTCGTTGATTCCATCCATTGACATTGCCCCGGTGTGTCCCTCGAATTCGAAGTCTTCGTATCCCGCAGAATAGTAGTATGGGACGACGAACTTGTTTTGAGCCGGGTCCCATAAATTATTCCATTTTGTCACGCTCCCAACGGCAGCACGATCCTCATCACCGCCCTTGTCGCAATCATCCTCGATTACCATGGCCGGGTCGATGGTGATACCTTGGCTTTCGAAGTATGCTGCTTGACATTGATTCAAAAAGACGTCATCTGTTTCAACTTCCTCGGTGGCATTGACAGTTGCATAGACTAAAATTATGATTTTTTCGCTGTAAATCTTGACAGTAAAAAATTATCTCTTTGTTCTTTCTTATTTGTTTATTAATATAAGATGATATTTTTTATGAGATTTGATATATATTTTTGATAGGATATAACCTGCAAGAAACTTGAAGAGTTTCATCTTCTTGAGAAAATGGGCTATCCCTTTTTGCTCAAATGTTACGAAAATTGACTCCGCGCTTTGTTTTATACTGTTCTAGCGCTGGCGCTCAAGATCTAACGAGGCGCATAGGGCGCCACATGAACTTTCTTCAGAGAATCAAGAACCACTTCAGAAGACGATTCAAAATGGGCAAAGGTCTCTCTTAGAAAGGTGTAATTAATTGAGAGCTAAAGCTCAGCTCAGCTCAGCGATTTCGACGTGAGGGTCAGCTTAGCTGAATTTTTCTGAAGAAAGCTAGCTCAGCTCAATGGTTCTTCGAAAAGAGCCAGCTCAGCTTAGCTGGCTCAGCTTAAAATAATTGTCAGCTCAGCTCGGCTAGCTCAGTTTGAAAAATCGTTAGCTCAGCTCAAAAATTTTCAGATAAGCCCCAGATAAGCTCAGCTCAGCTCAATTTTTTTGAAAAATCCAGCTAAGCTCAGCTCAGTTGTTTTTCAAAGGGGTCAGATCAGCTCAGCTAAATTTCGACCTCAGCTCAGCTAGCTCAGCTCATTTTCGAAAATTTGCAACTCTGGTTGGCATACGTTCTTGGACTCAAGAAATGTTCTTTTGAAAATCGTGTTTTCTCAAGGGCCGAAGGTGAAATAATTCTGAAAACAGCATAATGCCTCACGCAGCGTTTCAAAAGTATTGCTTAGGCTTTGCGGTATTTTGCACAAAGTGCTCTTTTTTGTTTTGGGTGCTCGAGACTCGCTGAGGTTTCAGCTCCGTCGGGCAACTCCCCTTTTCAAACATAGAAATAAACTTGCTTTAAAATAAATTGAAGAAAAGTTCGGCGACTTTCTTAATTAATAAATTTTGGCGCTCAGTCAGTGATTCGACCCCTCATCAAGCATTCAAATTCTGATTTAACAAGATGAATATCCCTTAGTCAACCCCTTTTCCCAATGTTTGTTCAAGAGCAAACTTTGTAGTTCGATTTATAAGCTCTGATCTTTCCCACTCTATTCCCAAATTTTTTAAAATGTACAATGGAAACGCCAGAGCTTTCAATGCCTTTAACCAGAGAGATGTCATGTTGAGCTTATCAGCGACTCATTTGCATGACAAAGATGTGTTTTCAAAGTCCGATCCGTATGCAGTTGTTTATCGGGAAGGTTCAAATTTACTAAAAATTTTCTTGAAAAAAAGACGAACCAAAAACGAGTCATGATGCAAACGTCCACAATCCCGAAGAACTTGGAAGAACAGAGACTCTCAAAGACAATTTAAACCCTTCTTGGACGACAAAAATCAAAGTCCCACACAACCTGAAATTCATAAGAATTGCCGTCTTAGATCAAGATTCTCCAGGCAAAAAAATCTCGGTAACACTAACCCCCTCTCTTTCTTAACCAAAATCAAGAGCGATGATCGTTTGGGAGAAGTTATAATCGAAATGGATGTGCTGCTATCATCTGGTCTTTTGAAAGAAACGTTTCATTCCTTGAAGAAAAATACGATAAAGAACAAACCGACGGCGATTTCCAAGTCTAAATTGGGGATTTTTACGTATCCATGCAATTCTGGAGACCCGGTTCGATATCGATTTCATTTTCAGGAAACGGCTTTTTCAGGGGTCGAAAAATCGGAAACCGACAAAAATATTCGTCGAAATTTTGCATGGGCGGCTACTCGGCTGCTGATTGGCCGGTAAGCCGAATACAGGCATCTGATTCGTTGAAAATTTCCTCGCAAAATTTGACGAAAATTTTTGTCGGTCCCAGACACCTCCCCGAAAAATTGAGTTTATGAGGGCCACTCCCTTAATCAAATTTTGAAAGCCGAATTGAAGGGAATCAATCTTGTCAACAAAGATACATTTAGCAAAAGCGATCCTTTCTTCGAAATACGTTTCTGTGGTATTCCAAAAATCGACCAAGAATATCATTTTTCATTCTTTTTCTAGCGCCGAATACCACAAAAGAAGTGACAGTGTACCGAAGCGAAGTGCTTGATGATAACTTATGCCCGGATTGGGTGCCCTTTATTATTCATAAAGATCAGCTCTGCGCTGGAGATGACAGGAGAAAGATCAAGATTCTTGTGTTTGACTACGACGGGCCTGAGCAATTCGAGGTTTTTGCTCGAAAAAATTTTAATGTGAATTATCAATAATAAGATGATTGGTGAGACAGAAATTCAAGCAAATTGTCTCCACGATGGTCTGCTTCTCCCTTTGATCGAGCCGAAGAAACTCAAGAAAAAGTCATCTTATCGGTAAAAAATGATAAAAAGCGAGTTGATACCCTTATTCGAAATTTCTTCTAGAGGCTCGGGATTTCTGAAAATCGCGGACGCAACGCGAATCTCCGCTGCGCGCCAAAAATATCCCAACTGATTCAAGATTCCAACTGATAAAACTCACATTCAAAAACTCACAATCGCACTGTCACACTTTTTTTGCTTTCAAAGACGAATAAAATGGATTCAGAACGAGAGCCTTTGCTTTATAATTCGAAGAATAAAGAGACTGAAGAAAGGGTGAAAAAGAGAAATGTGCTTATTCTTGGGCTTGGCTTTTTCTTCGGTAATACGACTTTTTAGTTTCTTAAAATTAATGTAGGGAGACCCTTAATTCGGAAAGGAGATAGAAATATTTTTTTTCTTTGTTTTAACTTTTTAATCATCAAATGAATTAAGGGTATCACTTTGATAACTCTCGAATAAAATTACTTTGAAAACATGATTTTACGTTGTGTATCCCCTTAAATTTGACATTCAAGTTTACACTGGTTATCTGACCGCTGCTGGAACTTCTGAAACCATGCTTCGTTCTTTCAGGTTTTCTTATTCTTCATTTTTCCGACAAAAACTGATTCTAGCTACCGAACCGGCAAAACATCGAATGGCTTCATTTCCCTCGGAATCAATGCTTTGTTCAATGGAGTCACTGCTCCCTTCGTTCCGATTCTTTTTCGTCTTATGTCTCGCCGGACCACGATGTTTTTAGGAGCTTTGCTGAGTGCTTCGTATGTTTTTTGCTTTATTCGACCTACGCCGGAGCTTTTGTACTTGTTTTCCGCTATTTCTGGGGAAGGGGCTTCAAACCATCAACCCTCTTTTTTGACTCCAAAAGAAATTTGAAGCCCCGAAAAAGAATTGGCGGAACACTCCTCTGGGTCTCACAAGGAGCCGATTTGGTGGTCAATTCAACGCCGGAAACGATTTCAAGAAACACCGCAGTCTTCTTCTCCTTCTACATGTCCGGAATGTTCGGTGGGAACTTGTTCGTGTACTTTGATTGGAATGGGCAAGAATTCGTGTCGCAGTCGCAGCAGAGTTCTTTAGGGAGGCGTTTTCAGACTTGAAATTTTCAACCTGGCAATTTTCATTTTTTGAATGTCCTGAAAATTCCTGAAAGCCATCATTCTCGGAATAATCACAACCGTCGGCGGCCTCGTCTTCCTCCTCTCCAAGCCCGAAGTTTCTCATCTCCCAACTTCGTCTTCATCAATCCTTTCCGAATGCAAATCGAACTTCCTCGCAGCGTTCAAAATGGCGAAAAAGAGACCAGTTCAGCTTTTGATGCCGGCGATGGCGCTACTTGGCTTGGAAATTGCTTTCTATCAACTGGCGATGCCAACTTGTATCGGAACGACACATGAGCTGGATGACCCGAAAGGGAGTGTTGGATTGGTGATGATTTTTCTCGGCGCTGGAGAGCTTTTGGGGACGTTTTGTCAGCTAGCTGCGTCAAAAATGGTAGGGGAAGAATGCTCCATTTTGCGGGAAACCCTTTTTCGTAGTGATACCCTTAAAAATTTGTCATCTAGCCCCCCATGGATTCAAGAATCGCTCAAGTAACCGTCGGAACCGCCCTCTATATCATCGCTTCAGCTATCAGCTTCTGCATGTTTCCTGAAGGTACGTCCTTATTTCCCCAATCTCATCAACCCCCTCTAGAATGCACGATTCACGAGACCTTCACCGAAGGAATCATCAAACCTCGCCGCTGGATTCTCTTGCTTTGCGCTGTGATTTTCGGCTTTTACGATTGTACAATGCAAATGTGCATCAATCAAATGTTTGGAACGCTTTTTCGATCTGAGGAAGAATCTGGAGGGTTTTACGTCTTGCTCAATCTGATTCTTTGTGCGACTCTTACTGCTGGATTTATGGAAGTGCTTTCAAATGACCTATGATTTCCAAGGCTCTAAAATCTGTGTTTAGCCCTGAGTCAGGTTTCTACACGGGTTTCCTGACCAACTCAAAGCACTAAAAAGATACGCTCCGTTCATAACTCTTCCCGTCCAAATCTGCATCAACTTGTCAATGTGCCTCCTGGCCACCTGCTGTATATTGCGGATGGACTTCATGATGCGAAACAACCTTTTTATCTAATAAACTATCAAAGATATATTTTGTACAGAAAATGTGAAAGCTTATAAAACGATTTTTACTTTCGGCTCAGGTTGATAGACATGGCGAGGGCGAGGGCGGTGAGATTTTGAACAACAGTCGAGGCCTAAGAAATTGGTTAGGGAAAGAAAAAAGGATAGTTTCTTACGTCATTTTTAACATCTCCAGAAGCGGAAGGTCCAGGTCCTGTAAGTCGGGCGAGTTGGGCGACTTAAAACAAAGGAAAATAAGGATCTTAGCTGAGCGAGGAAATCTGAGTCAGGAAAAGAAAAGAGAATTTAAAAACAAGTTAGGATGATGCTTTCAGCGAAACCGCAAGCGGCTTGGATTATTGGTAAGCCGCTTGGAGGCTTTCTATTTACGAAATCACATAATCCTGACTCAGGTTGCCGCGCTGAAATTAATGGTTTACCTGGGTCTTCTTCAAGATAGTGGAAAAGAGTATTCATGAATCCGTAGCAAGCTTCTCCGTCAGAGCTAGAAATCCCATGAGTGCTCATTTTGAGCTCAAGAAATTACCTTGATTGCTGCTTTTCAAGTTCGTTGGTAACACTTTGGCTGATCTTGAAGTTTCCTTTGCCAATTTGAGTCGACAAATGATCCAGAACTTGGTGTTGAAAATTGCCACTCGACATAATCAGCTAAGAATGGTTAGTTTGGATAAAGTTGGATGAAAATCAACCTTTTTGGCGACGGAAAAGTCACCCTTTGAGCCTTCAGCGGTCATGTAGAGACTTTCGCGGCAGATTTTCATGACGAGATCGTATTTGCCGAATTCCACCATTCCCAAAAGTCGGTTGCCGAAGTCTTTAAAATGCTCAATCCCGTTATAAATGCCTTGATTCAAAGAGAAAACACGAGCACTTTCCTTGATCGTCTTTTTCAAAGACATTCATCATATATTCGGCTAACTCGACTCGATCCTGCTCGAGCTGAAGCATCAGTCGTCGAGATTCCTCGCTCCTGTTCTTCGCCTCGAATTTGAAAAGTCTGTCGCAAATGACAGATCTATCCTTCTCGAGCTGGACCAGGTATTTCAATCCAAATTCTTCTCGCCCAGAATCGCGCTAGAAACCAAAGATGCGAGTGAATAAGTTAGCGGAGACTCTACCTTGTCAACAATCATCGTTGCGAGTTCCATGCACAGGTCGTTGACTTCTGCTTGGGTAGTAAGTCGAGCAGCAAGATCGTACTTGTTTTCTTCGAGAATCAGAAGAAGACGGATGGCCAAGTTCTTTCTTTGTTCGCTTTTTGCGAGCTATTGAAAGGATTTCGATCTGATCGTGAATGGGACGCCTTAATTGAGTCAAATATTCAGCGGTTAAAATCCGATTCCTGAGCGATCAGTCGATCGGCAATTTGGTTACCGAATCGTTCACAAACAGAGAGGAAACGTTCGACCATCTTTTCGTCAAGCGCTAGAATTCTGTTGACAGTTCCGACTCGCTTTTTCTCCATTTGCGTGAGGAATCGATCGCCCAACTCGTTCCACTCTTGCAAGATCTTCTCGACTGTCTAGGGGAGTTTTTACATCTGATCGAAAAAGCTGTTCTTACCTCCGTATTTCCACTCTCCATCTGTTCCAAATATCGCTCAATAGTTCCTCCAGCAAGAGCAGCTTCGACGACATCGGCTCTGTCACCCTCAAGTTGGAGCAAGAATCGCTCAGCCATCTGCAGCGGTAGTTTTCGGAGGAGAATTTCGACGAGTTTTCCGCGACCTTTTTCGATTTGAATTAGCCATCTTTCGAGTAATTCTCGGTTCGAGTTTGTCAAAGTCTAAAGTGATGCCGTCGATTTTGAGATTTTGTTTCTTATTGAAATTGAGAAAACTATCAAAGATATGTAAAAGAAATCGAATATGAAACTTAATTAAAATACGAATAGAACAGCCGGTTGAAACCTTTATAGTCTCTTCCGTCCGGAACAGATGCTCACCTGGTCAACAGCCTTTGAATCCACTTCATTTTTCTTCGCGGCTTCGATGAATCTCAGGGTCAAACTCTGATGATTAAAGTCGAGCAATTTGCCCATAATCCACGATTCCACCACCATTTTCCCGAGTTATTTGTTTATCTCTTTTCCTCCAGAAACCAAAAAGAAAAAAATGACTAACTGTACTTGGGCGCAGCTCACTGGGCAAAAGGGAGACTGGTGATAAGCCAGGGCTCAACTGATAAAGATGAGAAATTCACTGAGTGTTTGAAGACCATCTAAGATGGTCCATCTTGAATAAAATAAGGAGCAAGCCATCGAAAGAAAGACTCGCAAACCTGTGTAGAAACCTGAGTCAGGGTTCTGAAAAATCTTTCCTCTTTCAAAAGCTGTTTCACTGCCCTGACACAGTCTTCTACTCGAAATTCTGAGCCTAGATCGAAAGTAGAACATCTTTTATTTAGCATGACGTAATCTTAGAACGCATTTTTGGCCTGGTAATATTTTGATCCAACACAAAGCAAAACAGCGCTTTCCATCCCTTTTCAGCTCACTCAAAATCAAACCCAAAAAATGAAGTGTCTCTTTTTTCTCGTTCAATTTTCACTTTCTCAAGAAATGAGTCTGATAGAGAACCAGGAAATGCTCCCTTGCCCGACGCAAAAAGACCCAAATCTGATGTGCACTGGTTGGAACTTGAAGTTTCCCGGGATAATTCTTTGCGCTTACATCCCACCAGCGATTTTTAACGCGGAGAATAGTAATTTTAAGAATTCAATGGGAAGGCCAACTTACGATTTTGACTTTCATCCTGGTTTTAACTGCATAAATGTAAGTCCTTACGGATCAAAAGCCTTTTGTTTCTATAGAAGCAATAAAAAATAATCAGAATTTTGTCAAATTTGACTTTTGTAATCAAAATTTCGGACTAAAAAGGCTAAAATATAGGTCAAATTTATTAAAATCTTTGGCTTTATGAAAAATTTAGACTATCTTAGTCTGAAAATTTGTTCATAAAAATCAAATTCGACCAAATTTTGGTCATTTATTAGTTTTTTCAAGATTTGACCGCTTTTTAACCATAAAAATTTCAATAAACCCATGTTTATTTTCTATAGCCAGTGATTAAAATTCTGTATTCAGACGAGTTCCTTTCGATACTTTGTTGACAAGGGCTTCGATCTTGTTATAAAAGGAGAATCGACCCACGAATGCGTCCAGGCAGAACTCAGCGGGGGCCGAGACTGGATTCTAGCAGAAAAAGTCATGGAGAACAAAAAACTAACGACGAGCTGCTCTCGTCATCGAAACCACAATCCTCTCAAGAAAAAATACAATTCCGCTGCTTACAAGAAAAAGAATTATTTGAAGTTCAAGTTCAATTCAAGAAAATAAATTTCGAAACTTCCGAAAAAAGATCGTAAAGCGTCACCTTCTCAAACGGAGAGCTGCTGAATTATGCTCATGGAAAGTCATAACAATTTTTACAACGTATTTTCATTGCTCTTTTGGTAGAAAAAGTGAAGCAGTCAGATTAATTAGCAATCAGCAGATTATGAGCGAGTTGAAGGTAAAATTCTAGATAAAATATATTTCGAAGAGAGAACTTTTGAAACCGAAGGCATGATAAACTGGTCATTCTCTAAGCTGGACTCGGGAACATGTGTAGAAAGCCTGAGTCAGGGTCAGAAAAAACTGAAATGAAAAGCCGCGCATCGGCTATTTTGTAAACGAAGCCGCGAAGGGGCTTCGCAAGAATTTTTGAGAGATTGAGGAGCTCATATTATCGAAGCCGCGAAGCTTCGCGGCTTTTCATTTCAGTTCTTTCAGAACCTTAGTCAGGCTTTCTACTTAGGTTGCCGAGTTCAATCTCTAAGAAAACCAGAGAGAGAGAAAGAGAGACTTCTGTGAATCATAAACTGTATCAATGTTCGCCGATAAATAACCAAGTTTTTATCCTAGAAAAATTATCAATTTCTAGTTCGGAAAAGCGACCGTTGTCCACAACATCGCCCCAGAAGCCCAGCGAGAAGTTCGTCGACTTTCTCGCAAGCTGTCAACAAAAGGGCAAACCTTTCAAGACAATAAATTTGACGTCGAGAAAGAGAAAAATGTCCGCGATGGAGTCATGCGCCTCAGCCGACTGAGCTTGAGGGAAAAAGTGAGTTTCATTGGACCTGATGGTTTGGACGCGGCAGATGTCAAGCAAGGAGGTATCGGTGATTGCTGGTTCTTGTCTGCTTTGTCTTGTATTGCTGCTGAGGATCAGCCGGGAACGGAATTGGGGAAATTGAAAAGAGATACGGTCGAAAATGTCCTTCAGGTAAAAATTGGTGTGATAAGTCCTTATTTCGTCAAAATCATAGATTGGCCACAATTGCACCATGACCGCAATGCAAAGTGGAGGCTTCCGCTTCAAATTTTCTCGCCTCGGAGAATGGGTCGACGTCATTATTGACGACAAACTCCCAGCGAAACGACGTGCCCGCCCTTCTGACACTGGAGAATGGTGGGTTCCGTTGACGGAAAAGGCTTACGCGAAATTCAACGGCGGCTATGATAAATTAATTGGCGGGCAAACTTGCCGCGCGCTCACGGATCTAAGGAAAGGATGAAAGAAAAGAAAATGGGTGCCTTAAGGGGGTGTTTCAGCCTCTTTTTATCCTGAAAAAAGCGGGGGCGTTGCGGTAGAATTGGCAAATTTCGAGTACGGAGAGGCTATTCAACCAGACAATACTGTCGGTGGAATAAATTTGATCGAGCTATTGAAGACGATTTCGAAGAACTCACTTATCTGCACTTCGAATTTGGGCGACGGGGAAATGAAACGATTGAAAAGGGGCTGGTAAATGGCCATGCTTATGCATTTCTGGGAATAGAAGAGATGCAGCTCAAGGATGGGTCGAAACTAGATATTGTTAGAATCCGAAATCCTTGGGGAAAGACAGAGTGGGAAGGCGATTGGGGAGACAATGATGAGAAAAACTGGCGGAGGTTAATTTTTTTCTTTGGTTGAAACGGTCGTTAAATTGTTCAAAGAGTTTCAGCAGCAGAGAAAAAGCGGCTTAAAATGGATCAGGCTGCTGATGATGGGGCGTTTTGGATGACCTTTAAGGATTGGGTAGATGAGTTTGAGATTTTGACGATTTGCGCGCTCCCGGGATTGGACTTGGAGGATGAAGATGGCAAAATAACAAAAGAGTAATATAAGGAAAAGGTTCACTTGTATAATATTTTTGAAGAGAAGTGGAAGAGCGAGAAACCCGCGTGATTGGAACCTTTCACCCTGGAGTCAATGCGCCCTCAGACATCAACCACTTGAAAAAAGTCTTCCTCGATCCCGAGTTCACGATTCAAGTCGAAATGGATGTGCACAAATACATTTCAAAAACCACCCGACTCATCTGGCTTCAGGTCGGTTGATCTTTCTTTTTACTATGGGAAAAATAAAGAATTTAATTGCGGTAATTGCGGTTTAACATTCGTGAATTTATAGTTCCTGGTAGACTCGCCGCTCAAGGAAACGAGATATGTGATGCTAAATGTCTATCGTAAGCAGGATACGAGACCTTTCAAGGAACGGTTTTATTGTGAAGGATTAAGGGTGTAGACACGGATAAGGCTGATTTCAAGGCAAATTTTCTCATCGAAAAATGAGGCCAAATGAGTACCCGTACTAAGGGTGTCCCTATCTAAAGGAGGAAAAAATCAAGAATAGTCAATCTAGACTATGAGAATACCCTTAAAACCGTCTAACAGGGACCAGTTACCAAGAAAGACCTTCGAAAATTAAGAAAAGTTGACCCTGTACTCCCTTATCAAAAAGGCTACACTGTCAGCTAAGGGTTCAACTTACAATCTTCCTCGAATTCTCCGTATTTTGTTTGAGAACCCCTAAAACAGCCCGTACAAACATAATGGATACTTGATGAATCTTCCTATTGGAAAATATGTTATTGTAAGTAGACCCTTATTCTTTCAATTTGACCGATTTAAGGTTGCGACAACTGCAAAACAAACAGCTGAAACAGATCCGGTAAAATTCATGGTCAGAACGATTGGATCAAATATCGACCTCCGTCCCCTTAAAATGTAGAAATCAACCTGTGAAAATATAGAATAAATAGACTTTTATTAAAATGGTCATGGAAGAAACTGTGGTTTTACAGAAGTAAGAGCAAGAGTAAAAATTGAGAACAGAATGAAATGAAGGCGTTTTGGTTGGACTTTGAATTTTGTTGGTTTGTGTTTTGTGTTTCGCACGATTCACCGTGCAAAATGAGAATTTGCTGAATCAAGGCTGAGTAAAATGAAGATTTTTTATTCAAATTTCTTTGAATTTGAATTTTAATCTAATTAATTGTCAATCTGGCAGTTTTTTGATGAAATGAAGAATCAAACTTTTGTCCCGATTTTCGTAATTTTCGATGAAGAACAATTTCCATAGAAAAAATAGAAAAAAATCGAAAATCACTTTTTCCGAAAAGTACGCCCGAGGAACGAAGAGTTCCGACTCTCGTCAGCGACCTTTTCTTTGATCGAGGACGAGAGCTGCTTCGCTGAGTCGCCGATCTTTTTCAGCCGTGTTCCTAGTTGAGCTTTCGACAAAAGGTTGATGTGAGGCCCGGAGTTTTTGCGGAGGTCTTTTTGGCGTAATTCATCGGCTTTTCTGAAAGATTAATTTGAAAAGATGTCGATTGTACTCCATTTTAGTCTTTGAAAAAACTTTTGAGTGACAGTACCTTATAATAATGAGGACATCAGGTAAAACATCGGAGGTATTTTGCAGCAGCTTCATATTGAAGCCGAAATCGCCTGAAATCAGGTCTTCGCGGATCAACCTAAATACCCCATTCATCCCGATCAAAAGAGAATTCAATCCTACGTTAAAATGGCGACACAGACGTATTTTAGAAACTCGAACCGCTTCGAATCGCTGAACAACGAGTCCCAAAGTCGTATCGTATCCGGAATTCGCATTTCTTGAGAGAGCAAAAGCGTCATCCAGCGAAAGAGGAAGAACTGCGGGCGGATTTCTTGGTCGTTTAGCACTTGCCAAACCGAGTAGTCATGTTTCTACGGGAAGATAAAGAAGGCTATGAAAAGGGGACTGCCTACCTTGAGAAGCGTGAATGTTTGAGCCATGAGAGCGTGAATACCGCTTGTTGATTCATCCATTGATTGGATGAAGTTGTCGCGGATTTCAGACATTACTTTTTGAGGATATCTACAGTTTGCGGTCTAGCCATTCTTTTTTCCGCAAGACATCGGCTTTGGTACCTTAGACTGTTGTTTGCATGAGAGATCCTTTCCTTGAGTAAAGCAATAAAAAGTATCCGCTTCAGCATATCTACTCCATTTCGAATCTGGATCTTGTGATAAAACGAAGTAAATCGGTCCGATAATTTCGTTCATTCCCTGGATGTATTTTGTTCCTTGATTCAACTTTGCATAGACAAAGAGAAGGCGCTCAACGACTTCCCAGTTTTTCTCAACTTTACATTCCAAATCATCATCTAAAACAAGTTAAATGAGGACCAAAGAGAGGAAGTTACCTTCGTCGCCATTTTTCGACTCTTTCATAACGATGGCCCCGTTCCTCGCCTTGGCCGACTGGCTACTCGTCACATTTCTTTTCGAAATGCGCATCTTCAGCATTCCAGTTTTGTAGCTCTCGTTGATGAATTCTACCGCCGGATATTTCGCTGGTTCGGAGAAGAAGGAAATGTCAGGGTAAAGTCGACGCGCGTCCTTTTCAATTTGGCTGAGGAGCTCGTTGTCTTTGAAGTACTCGTCCCAGGTGTTTCCTGTGTTACTGAAAATGGTGTTAAAAATTCTACCCGTTGAGAATCGTTAGTAGCGATCAAGAAAGACTGAACCGTATATGGGGCTTTATTTTTAATTTTCTTTACTCACTGATTTCCTTATCAGTTAAGGATATAGCCGTTCTCAAGGCACTTTCGTAGCGCCGAAATGGGGCGATAAAATTTTTTCATTTCAAGACAGGTCCTACCTAAAATTATGTCTAGAATTCCATTCTGATGTTTTTAAAAATTTTTTTCCAAGAAAATTTCTCTCTGGAGCGATTTGAAATCTTACGATCACTTTTTCTCGAAATTTTTCAATTAAATTGCTAAAACTAAACCTTGAATTATTATAAATTACTTCTAATCTATCTTTCTAGGGCCTCAAAATTTCAAAACCCAGGAAAATTTTTATTCTAGCGTCTTCTTCTTTTTGGCTTTTCTGTTTCATAAATGCTGCGTTCAGAGCGTTCGACCAATCAGCGCGCTCTTTAACATGGGCGCCTCACCCCGCGATGGAGGAGGGCGCCCAGCTCAGCAAACCAGAGCGCTGTCTGATGCTTCGGCTTACTCAAGTAAGCCTCATAAAAATGGCTCTAGAATCATAAATAATTGGAATCAATTAAAGTTTAGACCCTACGAATGTACAGAAAGGTCCAAATTTTTAATTTATCAAAAAAACTCGACAGATTTAATGGAAAATTCTCGAGAAAAAGTGATCGTAAGATTTAAAATTGCTCTAGAGAGAAATTTTTCCATTAAAAAATTAAAAAGAACACTAGAATCGGGTTTCTTAGGCAATTTTAGGCAGGGTTCCTTTTGAAATGAAAAAAATTTTATCGTCCCCTTTTGGCGCTACGAAAGTGCCTTGAGAACGGCTATATCCTTAAGTCTTAGTAGAAAGTAACTCTCAAAGGAATATGATTCCTAGGAGTAAACTTCTAGAAAAACTGAACCTTCTAGCTTACCTCAGTGGATCATTACTGGACGAGTTCTTCTCCTCATCCGGTCTGATGATAAACTCCTTCACAAAAGTCGCGTAGTTCTTCTAGGGTTCCGCACGATCGGAGGACCCAAATTTCAAAAACCAAATTAAACTATAACAGATTTTGAAGTTTTGAATGGGATTGAGGTTTTCGACTATGGCGAAGAAAATGACGATACTTATACTCTGATAACTCTATAAATTCGCTGATTTATCTCGGTTTTTCCGGTATATTTCTGTCGCCCACGTTCAGTCGCCCTCCCATTGAAAAGAACACCAAAAAATAGTAGTTTTTGTTTTTAAATGAAATTATAACTCAGCGAACTTTTTGTGGGCTGATCAATTAAAGTTTTCATAAGCATTAACATTTTCATTTCCCGCGCGCTGATTGGTCGAATTTCTGACTGTGTTGTTCAGATGGAAGAATCTTCAGTCTAGAAAAAGTCCCTTGCGCAGCTGACCAATCAGAGCGCAGAAGCTAATTAAACTTTGTATTTTTTAATAGCTTTAAAATGACAGAAAAAATGGCTTTTAGGAGAAACTAGGATCGGAAATGGATTCTACTGGTGAATTTTAGTAGAATTAAAAATTTTTGGTAAATTTAAAGTCTCTGTCCCAATCGTGCGGAACCCTAAGTTCTTCCTTTGCGATTCAAGCACTCCCTCCCATTCCGACTTTTTCGCTGGAAGAGCCGATAGAATCAAGCGCCAAACAAGAGCTCTGGTAGATCCTTGATCAGGGCAGCCATAAAAGCTCTTGATTTTTAATTCCTCAAGATCTATCGTTTCTGCCGAAAGGATTTCCTGCATTTCATCTTAAGGGTAATGGTATACATCGGCGCGGCGCTGCTCTCTCGATCCGCGCTCCACCAGAACCTATTTCTCACGGAGCCGTAAAATCTGAACGGATAAAGATTTTTTCAAAATTCAAAAAGATTCTGAATAATTAAAGTCTTTTCTACTAACTCAGCAAAATTGGTAATGATTGTCAAAGAGGAACTATCTGAAAATTGCCAGTTTCCTTTAAATGACATTTTCTTCGATATTTCTCATCCAAAATTTTTGAAAATTACACTGTCTTGTAGAGAATCGTCAGCTCTACAAATCCTGTTTTTCAGATTTTTGTTATAAGATCTTCGGATTTTAATATGCGCCCTTGAAGTCAGCGCTGTGAGGTCGTTGCGTGAGAAATAGAGAGCGGAGAGGCGCGAGAAGAAGTAGCCCTCTTTACAAATTGCGATATAAAATTAATAAAAGCTTCAAACAAAAATCTTAAAAACAGGATTTGTAGAGCTGACGATTCTCTACAAGACAGTGTAATTTCTAAAATTTTTGGATGAGAAATATCGAAGAAAATGTCATTTGAAGGAAACTGGCAATTTTCAGATAGTTCCTCTCTGACAATCATTACCAATTTTGCTGTGTTAGTAGAAAAGACTTTAATTATTCAGAATCTTTTTGAATTTTGAAAAATCTTTATCCGTTCAGATTTTACGGCTCCATGAGAAATAGGTTCTGGCGGAGCGCGGATCGAGAGAGCAGCGCCGCGCCGATGTATACCATTACCCTTAAATTGAAAATATAAAAGCATCTATAAATGATCTTTGAACTCTATTTTGAAAGTGGAAAAATAGTGAGCAGTGACAGTAGCTGCAAATTGGACAAAAATATTCTTCTAGGGCAAGTTTTCCTTTTCGTTCGTTTTCTACATGTATGCCATTTGCTGAGTCATGTATTCTTGATACGCGTTCTGCTCGGCTTCGGTCATTTGCTCGACCAGAGACGGGTCTTCTGATATTTCCTCGTAGCTGTATTCTTTTCCTGAAAGAAAAGGGTTGAAAGACATTTCTAAGGCAGAAAAACGCGTTACCTTGTACAGTAAGAGCGTCAGAATCGATAAACTCATCCTCGCTTGACTCTTCAATCGGATCTCTTGCTCTTGGATTGACTGGTTTGGGCTTGACGATCGCTGGCTGTTCTGTATTCCGCAGGAGATCGTCGATATCTTCGATTTCGTCGTCTCTTCTTACAGGCTAAAGTGGGTAAGAAAGCTAGAAAAGAGATTGATTTGCACCTTGAAAGTATTTCCAGTCTCGAAATCGGCCAAATAGTCTTCGTCTTTTTGACAACCGTAGAATTGACCAGCCAGGATGGTTGTTCCTTCGCAACTTTTGTTTCCTGAAGAAAAGTAAGGGTAGATAGAGAGAAAACATCATGAAGCCGCTGACTTGCCTTGACATTTTCCTCGTGGTCGATAATAATATTGATGTCATCCGCGAATCCAGGTCTACTAGCTCCACTTCGCCAGCCATCGCCATCCTTCGGTTGACTAGATTCTGTTTTTCGAGTGACTCTTCCATCGGATCCGACGAAGACATCGTCATCTTTGTCGCTGTGGAGATACTGGACGAAGGAGGGATTGGGATCTGTCATCGTTGGCGTGAATTCGATGTTCTCTGTCTCTCTCAATGCCTAAAAGTGATCATGATTCCCTTCATGAGCGATTTGAACATACGTCGTAAATAGGAGCAATTTGCGTGTTAAACTTCGCCAGCAACGTCCTCGAATCCGTCTTCGGCCCAGCTGACGCATCCTCTTCAACTTCAGATCTACAGTAACTACAGAACAACTTCCCACTCATCGGATCGAGCAACTGATCGACCTGCAGATCGGTGTAAGTGTTTTTGCACATTGGGCAGATGAAACTCGCGCGATTGGAATTATCTCGCTAAGAAAAAGGGCTGAAGAAAGAAGAAGGAATGAGGGTGTAGTACCTCTTGCGATTCGATCTTTTCGCGCATTTTATGAAGCTTGAACTTGATGATGTTGATTGTTGTTCTTTAATAAGGTCAAAAAGAAGAAGTAATAAAGGTTGGACTCGGCAACAGGTAAGGAAAAACTGGGTCAGAATTGAAGAGATCTTAGAGGAAAAGCCGCGTAGCGGCTTTACGAAAACGAAGCCGCGAAGCGGCTTCGGAAAAGATCAATTCGAACCTTTGTCTTAGTTTTACGAAGCCCAAACAAGGATGTGAAATAGATTTGACCCATTCCTGTAATTAATAAAATAGTAAACAAATTTGCTCTTCGGAACGACTCCATTTTCATCAGGCTCTGCTCCCGGCGTTGGTTCAGAAAGCGTCTTCGATTTGAGAATCTTTTCCATTTTCATCGTCGTCAAAATCGCTCGCAACTGCTTCTTGTCGAATTTACACAGCGTCAGGATTTCTTCTTCTTTTATGCAGCGATTTCGTATCAGAATATCGAGAACTAAACAGAAGAATCACATGAAGGAACTCATTCGTTTGAAAAAATGGGCTTTGACTAATTGAAAATCTCGAACACTTTTTTCAAAATTGAAAAAGACACTCTTGGGACATCAGAAAAATTAGTGGCCGCTCGTTATGAAAAACGCAATAGAAAGAAAATGAGAGCGGCGATATACTTTTTTCTTGTTACTTTTTCTTTGGCGAAATTTTGCTTCCGACCGGGGTCGATGGAGGAGCGTAATCATTTCAAGTTGATTCTCGATTGGTCTAGGAAAAAGTGGCGAGATCCGTAGCTTGGATCAGAAACCTGAGTCCCAACCCTGAGTCAGGGCCTGAAAGCTTCGCTCGGCAGCCTTTGTAGAAATCCTGAGTCAGGGAAAAAAAGATCTTCGTCATCCAGAATCAGGATTTCTACACAGGTTGCCAAGCGCAGCTTTCACGCCCTGACTCAGGTTTCGCACACAGGTTTCTGAGCCCAGATCAGTAGATTAAGTAGACCTAATTTACGAAAATGGTCATTTTTGAAAGAAAAAATCACCCCCTTTTCAACAAAAAAGGCCTGAAATGCACCCCTAGAGGAGGACCTGGAAAAGGAAGAAAACGATATTTTGCTCTGCGAAAATTCAGTACAAATCAGAATAATTGAAAATAAACTTACTGAGAGAATGTTCAAAACTGTAGAATGCACGGAGCATAATTCGCACGAGTCGTTTCAGGTTTTCGGGAATATCGTCATTTGTCTGGTCTTCTGTTTCCATTCTCAAGAATTTAATTTTTTTAATTAAAAAAAATTGATTTTTTTTTAGATGAACCACAGATAAATATTTCTCTTTTGAAGATATTTCAGATTTTCAAAAATATTGAGATTTATCAAGATTTGGAAAATTAGCTCTTTCTCTCTTGAGAAATTCCCACCGCTCGGGGAGGAGCGCGCCGCGCGGAGGACCTCGCGCGCTGGAAGACGAGACTAAAAAATGCTTTTTTTCTAGAGAAATAAAGAAGCATGTGTTTTTCTTGTTGTTGTTTATTGAATTGGTTATTCTGACGATAAATTTGTGTAGACAGCTATTCCTACAATCATGATGAGGAAGATAATGACAACTAGCAGGAATTGAAAGTTTTTCGCGCTGTCTTCAAAAGAGGTTGAAATATTATTCCACTTGATTTTGAGCAGAAAGATTATTTGATTAAAGCTTTATTGACGTGTCTTTTCGTAATAATTTTCGGACTCGAAGTGTTATGATGATAAATAACAATAATTTTTGTTTAAAATTTGTAATGCCACATTTTTGCTCTGTTAAAATCAACTGAGAATAAATTCATAATTTCCTTCATCGAGAATGAGGATTTCTATGTGAAATCACCATTCTCGATAAAAGAGCTTACGGGTGCTCATGAGCGCGCTCAAAAAGCGCTCAAACTCGCTGTTTTTTCTTATGATAACGAAATTTCCTCTTAAGGGGGGTAGAACTAGGTTTTGCGAAAAACCGTGATTTTCGTAAGGCATTTTAAATAAGAAAAATCTATTTTTACTTATGATCACGCAATTTCCTAAAAAATGTTGCTAAATAATGGGTAATACTAACTTAACATGAGATTTAAAAAGTTTAGCTAGTTACGTGAGTCGAGAAATTTGAGGACGCGAATACGCTAAAATTGCTATTTTCGAAGAGGTGGGCTGATGTTTCGCTCTCTAGCGCCAAAATGTGTTGACGAAAAAAAAATTTAAGAAAAATATTGTTAGATCTAAGTTTGTTCTATCTTCAGCCGAAGAGAGAATTTGAAAATCTAAGCTCTCCTAGCTTTGAGCGCCGGTCTAGAATCGGCTTTTTTCGAAAAACCTACAGTAGTTCTACCCCCTTAAATGTTGCTAGAAAAAGTATTCAACTATCTTTAAATGGATTCTAAAAATTTGGCAAGTCATATGACTCGAGAAATTTGAGGACGCGAATGGGCTAAAATCGTTATTTTTGAAGAGATGGGTTGACATTTTGCTCTCTTCCGCAAAAATCTGTTGACGAAAAAATTTTTAAGAAAAATGTTGTTAGATCTACGTTTGCTCTTTCTTCAGCCGAAGAGAAAATTTGAATGTCTAAGCTCATCTGGCTTTGAGCGCCAGTCTAGAATTGGCTATTTTCGAAAAATCAAGTTCTACCCCCTTTAGGCCCTTATTGTTAGAAAATTACGCTTCTCAGCAAAATACATCGCATTTTCCACCATCCGCTGACTAAATTTTCGTCGTTCAAATTTCAACCCGCTTATTTTCGAGAGCTACAGAAGTTCAAACCAAATTTTTGCGGTAATTAATTCTCACATGTTGTTTTGAATTTCCATCTGCCGGTTCTGCATTTGTCTCTTTCCCAACGAATTCGCTTGTGAATTATTCCATCTGCCGGTCTTATAAAATCAGATTTAAGCTCACTCACAATTCATCAAAACAAAAAAAAAATGAAGGTTTTTGTCGGACTCGTTCTCGCCGTCCAGGCCAACGTCAGATCCAGCAACATCTGCAAGTGGGAATGCGACAAAGCCCACGAAGCCGATCTCGAAGCCTGCGTTCCCTCATCGACGACCACGATGCTTACCACCAATGCCGAGTCGAAGCGGACGAGAAGCAGAAGGTTTGCACCGATCCCTGCGGCGACTGCCACAAAAACTGCAACGTCGCGCACCACGAAGACAAGCTCAAGTGCGATCAAATTCAAAACCACCAGGAACACCAGAAGTGCATGAAAGAGGCCAACAACGCCCACCACGCTTGCAACGACAAGTGCCACTGCATCGACTCCTGCGAGCATCGATACGTCACCGAGCACAACAGATGCGATGTAAGTTACGAAAGCTTTGTTTTATTTCCATCCCCTTTTTCAGGCGATCGATAACGACCCCGCCCTGGAGCAGCTTTGCCGAGACAACGCCTGGGAACTCCTCGATAACTGCATGAAGAGCAACTGCGGACAACCAGCGACGACTACCAGCTTTCCAACAACCACCCAGCCAACCACCACCACCACTGGAGAAGGAAGCGGAGACATGTGGTTCGAAGAAGAACCGCTCTTTTTGTAAACTGATTTTTGGATGCTGCATCTGATCTTTTTCAATATTTTGAAATAAAAAAGTAAAAAATACATTCATCAAAATGTTTTTCTCCATAAAAAATCAAGAAAGAAAATGATTTTTGCAATTTTTTTATTCGAAATAAAAGTTTTTTCTTGAAAAGTTGTCGTTCAATTTTCACCCTGCGAGAATCAACATCTGCTTTTTGACATCATTAAAGATGGGAATTTACACAGAGCAGAAAAAGAGATTGACACTGTATTTACTCAACGCTGCTATAATCGAGGTCATCCATGTTGTCATCGGCACAGTATTCATCGCAGTCGTTCCCGCAGTCGTCATTGTCCTCAGATTCTTCGCAGTCGCCTTCAAGAAAGGCCATTTGTTGCTCCAAATCTTAAAAGTTCACCGACAAGTCTCGAGAAAACAAACCTTGTAAATAAGCAATTTCATCTCTTGTCAAAGCGAATTCAATTTCACTCTCGTCTTCTGAGCCACCGCTGCACTCTTCGATATCAATGCTGATTCGCTCGTAACATTGGAACATTCCATTTATCTGCCGCTCTGCTTCTTCAATTTCTTCGTCCTCAAAATCACCAAGATCCTCTTCGTCTTCGTCATCGTCTCCTCCATCGTCGTCATCGTCGAAGTCGTCAACGTCGTTTGCTTGATCGAGCTCAGCTGTAACATCTGAATGAGAAAAAAAATGAAAGACAAAATCTTCAAAAATATTTTCTTCCAAGAAATTTTTTTCCCATTTGTTCTACAAATTTTCCGTCTTCAATCATTTTATTGAAGACAACCAGGACAAAGAAGCTACCGAAAATTTTAATAAGAAGATTACCGAGTATGTTTTCGCCAAATTGAAAACCTTGACCGGCATCGATCGAAATCACACCAAAATTTTTCTCTGATGATTTATTCGAAAATCGATTATCATATTCTTTGAATAAAAATTACCTGCATCATCACCATTTGGAGATCCGCCATCATCATCATCATCAGAAGAGCTTCCATCGTCCTAGAAAAGCCTGAACAAAAAACCGTCAATGAAGTACCTCTTCCTCGTCATCGTCATTACGGAGCTCCGGAACCTGTGTCCAAACCCTGAGTAAGGGCGTGAAAAACGAAGCCGCAATGATGAAAACGGCTACTTTGGAGAAGCGGAGTTTAGTTTAGTTTAGTTTACTGAAAACTAAACCGCAACCTTTCTCTCGCCTAAGGGCTGGGCTCGGCAACCTGTGTAGAAAACCTGAGTCAGGGTCTGAAAGAACTAAAATGAGAGCGGCGCAGCGGCTTTTTAAAAACGAAGCCGCTGCGCGGCTTCGGGAATACTACCAATAAAATCTATAAATAATTCTAGCGAAGCCGCTTCGCGGCTTCGTTTTCAAAAGCCGCTGCGCGGCTTTTCATTAAAGTTCTTTCAGACCCTGATTCAGGTTTTCTCCACAGTTTGCCGAGCCAAGCCTCAGGGTTCTCAGACCCTGACTCAGGCTAAGATACAGGTTCTTGAACTCATCGTCGTTATCCCGATCTTTCTTCATGAAAAGAACTTCCTCTTCATCAGAAAACTCTTTTTCTCGACAAAATCTCTGCATATGAATCATATCTTCATAACTCTGCTCCGAGGGCGTCCTATATCGACAGAGAAAAAATACTTGAGACTGATGAAAATTTCGCCAAAGCATTTTTTCAGTTTCATTCAATTTCGAGGGCTAAAATGGCGAGTTTCATTTCCAAATCTTGGACAATGCAATTTTCAATTTTCCAAAGAATGGATAAACGCACGGATTATTTTTAAAACGACTGTATTTTCTTCAGCAGAAACGAGGCGGCCTCTTCTAAAGCGGTATTCGTAAGTCAGGGGCGTTGTGGAGAGATAAGAAGAGGAAAATTATGTTATCTAAGCACCAAAGCGTATTCTGTTTGCGAAAATGTCTTATCGCGTTTCCGCTTTTAATTTTGACGAGCACTCGTTTGAGTATAACTTTCAAGGAAATATGATGTGGATGGCTTTAGGGGTATTTTTATCAAAAAGTATCAATGACTGCAGATTTCCTTTTTTTATCGCAGTGACACCCTTATTCTAATTTTGTTGTTTGATTTTTCTTTGAAATAATTGACTAAAAACTTTTTAATTTTACAGAAATTTGACAGAATTCCAAATCATAAATTTTTTCTTATCGTAGTGACACCCTTATTCTCGTGATGGTGGCATCTCGCGACAAAACTCAACAAATCAAATCAAGACAACAAGTTTTTACTAAAATTTGACCAAGATTTTGGTCAATTTTGTCACAATTTTTGTCGATTTGTGCCATCATTTCGATAATAAGGGTGTCACTACGATAAGAGAAGAAAATTTAAATGATTAGGAATATTCTGCCAATTCCTAATCATTTTTAAATTCTGTCAAATTCGAGAGTTTTTATTCAATTATCCAATTATTTCTAAGAAAAATTGAACAAGAAAGTTCTTTGGCGCTTTTTTGAGAAGATTAAAGATCGTGTCATAATCTGGCGATTACACAGGTCGAACATTTTTCGCGAGGACGCGCTTCGAATCCCTCTTAATTCCTCCTGGCATTAACCTCTTTCTAGGATCTAAAATATTTACGGTTCGCCTTTACGTAATCGTGATTTCGCGGCTTCTCGATTTCGGGAAAAGGCCTTTTCTTGACGATTTTTTCTAAAAAACGCTTCGTAAAAAATGGAGAAGATCTTCTTGAGCCGAGATGATCTGTCGGATGATCCGGTTCCGACAGTTATCTGAGACCTGGGCGCGTCATTCAGCAGAGGTCGTCTTCCGGAATGCGTTTCGGAAAGAGACACTTCGTCCCGCTCCTTCACATCAAGAACGGCGGCATCCAGGGAAGAGTGACAACACTTCTTCTCGTTTTAGAAATGATTATATAAAGTTAAAGTTAAGGGTATAGTAATCGCTCAGGCCTACTTTGAGCTTGAATTCCTCTGCACTTGTAAATAGTGAGAATGTCCTTCAGTGTTAGAATTTAAGATCTATCTTAGATCTTACTATTGACAAGAGCTTTTTAAAAATTCCTTCACTTTTGCCACGTGAGGACCCCTCAAAATTGGCATCTCGGCCAAAATAGGCTATATAAACGGCCGAATTCCTCGAAATTTTACAATAAGGTCTAGAATCTTTTTAAGTGGATTATGTAGGTCAGACCCTTATCTTAAAATTGACAAGAGCTTTTTCAATTATTATTTTTTTAATTTAAAATTTCTTCTTATAAAAATTTAAAAGTTAAAATGAGAACTCTTCGAACTTTCAAGCCGCAATATTTGAAAAATTAAATAATGAATGGATGGAAAATAAAAGTTCTTGAAGAATGAACTTGATTTGGCGAAAATGGCAAAAATGTTGAGTCACTTATTCTAAAGAGGAACCCCTTCAAATCACGTGAACCCAGTAATGACGAATTTCAATAAGGATTTCTGAGTGAAATCCTTACCCCCTTTTTATTGGCTCATCTGAAAAAGCGTAAAAATTACCCTAGTTGAGTCGGAAAGATTGGCGAATTTTCGAACTTATGACGTCATAGCACGTGACGGAAGTTACGAAAGTACCAAACTTTGGACGCTTACCATTTTCATGTCGCTTGAGCTATCATGACATGCAATACATGAAAATGATCGTCTGATCGAGATCTTGGTGTGCATTTAGGTTTCATCCCTCGAAAAAATCTCATCCCTTTTATGAAAATCAGGTACTAGTGATAAAGGGTTGAAAAAATTTTGAAGGGATGAAACCTAGATGCACGCATAGCTCTCGTCGCGACAATCATTTTCCACTATCACATGCCCTGATAGCTAAAGTGGATCGAAAATGCGGAGCGTCCAAAGTTTTGGTACTTTTGGAACTTTGGTCACGTACCATGACGTCATTTCGAGGGAAATTTCATCCTTTTTTGGGCGAATCTAAGATAACTTTTAACGCTCTTTCCAATGAGCCAATAAAAAGGGGGTAAGGTTTTCACTCAGAAATCCTTATTGAAAAGTTATGTGTTTGTGGTGGCTTAGAGAGGATGCTTTATTCGCCAGCTTTGAATAACTTTTGAGTGCCTCTGCGTGTGCTGCTCTTGAAATTTGAATTTCAACGCACACGTTTTTCATTTCAAAAAATGAAGTGGAAAATGAGCACAATTGCCAATTCGTGGTCGATTTGTCATTTTACCTTTTGAAAGAAGCAAAATTGCAATTAGAAACTTCCTAGCTGAGAAACACCGCGGACAGTTTGATTTTGCTAAGCTGACGCGGCACCACGCAGATTGCAGAAAATTTTGCGTTTTGCAAATTTTATTAAATTTGAAGAGCAGTTATGCATATTTTGCAAAAACGAATTATGGAATGAAAATGAAAAACGAAATTGATTTTCATTTTTCCCATTTTCGATATTTTCGAGAGGAAAAAATTGAGCCTTAATTTCGGGTCATAAAGAAAGAGCGCCCTCTGAGTCTTTCATGAACATGGCAAAACCAGCATTTACCGAATTTTGCGGTTGTTAATTAAAGTGCCCCTGACGCGCCCCACAAACATCAAGAGTATGCTCGCAAGGTGCTTCTATGAATTCGAAATGAGCCATTTTTTTGTGCTGTCACTCTCGCCCTTCCAATTACGAAGAGGAATTTTGCTTGCGAAAATAATCGCCACTGTGGTTGGGGCGAAGCGATTTGGGATTTTTGGCGACGTTGATTTGTGTTTTTTTCTAAAAAGGGGCGCTAGAAAGAATTGTCAAAAACTTTCATCGGTATCCTCTTCGGCCTGGGGTCGGCGCCGACCACCCTTTTTCGCTTTCAGATTGCCGAGTTCAGCTTTTTTATTTCCGCTAATTTTTATTTCCTCTCTCTAGACTCAGGAATCCTCCATTTGCCTCTAGCCAAATTCAATATTGACTCTTTTTGCAAAGCCTCAAACAAGTTCAGAATCTGCCTAGAGAAAATGCGAAAAGTGCTCGTCGATTGTGATCCCGGAGTTGATGACATCTGCGCGTTGCAATTTCTTTTCAATAGAAAGGATGTCGAAGTCGTGGCAATTACAGTTGTTCATGGAAATTGCGCTGCTTCAATTGGCGCGAAAAATGCTCTCAAACTTCTTACATTAAATAATTTGCAGGTAAACCCCAAAATCACGGCCTATTCGGGGATGTTGTCTTGAACCGACAAAAAAAATTCGACAAATTTTGCGTGGGCGGCTTCTTGGCTGCTGATTGGCGGGTTTGCCGAATCCAGGCTTCTAATTGGTTGAAAATTTCCACGTAAATTTTGTCGGTTTCAGACACCTCCCCCTTTTCGGCCTTTTTTCGATTCGAAAGCAAGAATTTTCAGGAAAAATTCCAGTTTTTGTCGGATCCGACGCTGTTTTGGTCGCTGAGAATCAAGATTGGAAGAAAACTCCTTTCCACGGGAAAAACGGGCTTTGCGACGTGACCGAAAACGATGTCGAAATCGACGAATCCCTCATCAAGCCAAACGCCGTCCAGGGCATTTGTGACCTTTCCGCCGAATTCGAGGGCGAATTGGAAGTTCTAGCGATTGGGCCATTGACGAATCTGGCCCTTGCAATGACGCTCGATACAAATGTCGCGAAAAAGTGGAAGTCGTTGACGATTATGGGAGGAACGAGCTGGGGAAGTGGAAATACTACCGCCGCGGCCGAGTTTAATTTCTACCACGATCCAGAGGCGGCTGCTTCTGTTTTTGCGAAGATGCCGGCTTTGCTGGTTCCGAAAATCGTGACTTGGGAAACGACGCTCAAGGGACAATTTCTCGGGGAAAAGATCAATTTTCATCCTGACCAAAAAACGACAAAGGTGATTTTTCTTTTCGAAAACTCTTTCCTAATTTTTTCTAGGGAAAGTGGCTCTGGGAGCGCTGCAAAAAGATGGGGATCTTTTCAAAACCTCTTTTACCAACTTTTGCATTTGCGATTTCGCCGCCGCCGCAGTATTAGTCAACGAAAAAGTCATCAAGGCTTCAAGAATCGCCCCTGTTGCTGTTGCTACCCAGTTTGGCATTGCCCGAGGCGCGATGATCATCGACAACCGACCGGTGGAGGCGCAAGGGGTGCAAACTTCCAATGCTGGTTTTTCGAAAGCGATGATTATTGATGAAATCGATATGCAATTGGTTCATGAGATGGAGGGTGTAAAATTGGAGATGAAAAAGTCTGCTAGACAAACTGTCTACTAGACATTTTCTGTTCACGCTTCTCAAATAAACAAATAATTCATGTTGAACGCCCTTTGAGAATTTAGATGACAAATTTTCTTGACATTTTGATAAATAGTTTTTGTTGACAATGTCGACATTTTTTTCTTTGTCGGCACTTTGTCTAAATATCGACATTTTGTTGACAAATTTTACTGACAATTCTCGTTGACATTTTTGCTGACATTTTTCATTTGACATTTTCTGTTGACTATTTTCTTAAATATATTTTTCTAATATTCATTTCTTAAAATCTGCTTTTGTTGACAATGTCGACATTTATATTTTTTGTTAGCAAATTGCATCATTCATAATTTATACCAGACAGTTTCTTGGGCCTTTATCAAAAACATGAAAAAATTGTCTGAATTCTCAATTTTGATTATTTAATTTTTACAGTTGAATGTATATTTGTACAGATGGAGGAAACCGTTCTCAACTCTCCGAGGAGTCCTTCCTCACGATCGAATTTCCACTGTCTTTGGACGCGCTCGAATTCGACAAATCCTCACTTGAGTCGCGCTGCTTGATCTGCCGTGTTCCATAAGTTTCGCAATAATCGCGAAATGCCGCTTCTTGCTTCAAAATCGATGAAACGCGAAACTGTACCAAATCGTCAGTAAGCCGAAAAGAATCAGGAGAAACGCTCATTTTGGGTTGGAAAAGTAGCGAAAAAGGAGCTTAAAAATTTCACGTTTTTTGACCTCAAGACTGGCTTCTCCGACCGCGAAAAAGAAACAGAGTCGATTTTGAACTCCGCCAAGAAAGAAAAATAGAAGAAATGGAAAAGAATGACAAGTTCCGATTGCGGTGGAATGAGGCACGTGACGGTTAGAAAACGGACGGAAATAATTTTTAAGCCGCGGTATTTCATCTTAATGTATTATTTGAAATAGCTTTCTTTTTCCAAACAACGATTAACACGTGACTACAAATTCGACAATTGGACTTGCTATCGACAATTTTTGACGAAAAACACGGATTGTTGTCAATATTTTCTATTGTCAATATAAACATTTTCAATCGACAATGTCGACATATTTTGTTGACAATGCCGACATTTTGTGTAGACGATGTCGACATTTTTTGTTGATGATGTCGACATTTTCTGTTGTCAATGTCGACATTTTTGTTGACAATGCCGACATTTTTGTTGACAATGTCGACATTTTCTGTTGACAATGTCGAGATTTTCCGAATTTGTCGTTTTTCTCTGCAGTTTTGTCAGCATTGTTTTTTCGACATTTTCACGTAACAATCTCACGTGACAAAAACTCTTTTCCAACCCCATTCCTGAAGCAAATATAAACGGCAAGAGAAAGTCGCTCCTTTGCCTGATAAAATCTACAAAAGTAGGAAGACATCCCACCGCGTGCATTCGCCGCCCCACCCTTCCAGATCGTTCTTCAAGAGCCAAACACACGTGCTGCTCAAAATAGCCTTCTTGGCCCACGTCAGCTTCGTTCAGGCAACACGAGTCGGGGTAAATTGGATTCGCGAAGTATCCTTTTGGCGAAGCTGCAAAATTAATTTAAAATTAACGAAATTTTTCTATGAAAAATTGAACTTTCAAAAGCCATCTTATTCGAAAAATAATTTCGAGCTCGAAAATTTTCGATTTTTCTTTTGAAAAAATTTTTTCGAAAATTTTCGATTTTTTTGAAAAATAAATTTTCTCGAAAATTTTCAATATTTCTTGAAAAATTAATTTTCCCGAAAATTTTCGCAAATTTTATTATTTTGAATTTGTCTGTCTAAGCAAAAACGATTCAAATCCTCTGACTCGAAAGCTGGATTTATTCGTTGGCGATAAGGCCTTCTGCATAAAAAAGAAGCAGTGGGCGTTATCTGTTACCTCAGCTGGGACGCGCTCCCAAGTCCAATCCTGATGATCCACCACGCCGCAGCAGCTCAGCTCGTTTTGAAGAATGTCTTGAAAGAAAACGAAGTTACGAGAATTCATCATGATCTGTCAATTTTAGAAGAAGCCCTCTTTATTCTTAAATTAAGCAAGGGCACTTGAAAAAGAACGTCCGTGTCGTAGAACGTCTCGAGAGAAAGGGAGAGTGAGACAAATTGGATGGCAGAAACAAGAGTACGCTTCCGCCCTTTTGAATAACATAACCGGTCGGCGAGACATGGAAACGTAATCGACCTTCCAAAGCGAAAGATGATGAAACTAGAGAAAAATTTAAAGGGCCAAAACTCTCTCCAAAAGCCGCGTAGCGGTTCAAAATACGCTTTTGGCGTTATCGAAGGTAGTACCCTTAAGATGTTTCAAGACTTATCACGAATAGCCGCGTAGCGGCTTTTAAATCGAAGCCGCGAAGCGGCTTCGCCAGATTATCAAAGGTAGCTATCTTTTGACTCTGGCGAAGCCGCTTCGCGGCTTCGTTTTTAAAAGCCGCTACGCGGCTTTTCGTGATAAGTCTTGAAACATCTTAAGGGTACTACCTTCGATAACGCCAAAAGCGTATTTCTGCTTTGAATTTTTCGTCTTTTTAAAGCAAAAATTGAAGGTGTACAAACTTATCTCCAAAAACGTGACGGGTTAAATATTAGTGCCAAGCGACAAGTACGGGTTAATCGTAGAAATACGAGTGCCAGTCCGACGTGTGAATAGCATGTCAGACCTGTCTTTTCGCGTGTCTTTTCGTCCCTTAGACGCTTTACAAATATTTTGGCAGCCGAAAATTGGGCAATTTTAAATTCTAACGAAGCGTCTTTTTCTTACCAAAAGTATGAATCTTCGAATGCGGCTCGTAGGTCGCCATGATCTTCCTGAAAATTTTGTGAAGATCTGCGATGTCTTCTTTTGTCTCCGGCGCGCTTTTGATCAAGATGTTCCTGGTGACGGATTGCACCACTCCAGCGAATAGAAGAACGACTCCTTCGGCGACTAAAAGGGAGAATTGCAATTATGGACACTTAGTATCTAATTCAAAATTGTTTTGACATAACTAGGAGTTATTAATAGAGACGTTGTCATTTTCCGAAAGAAGGAGAGGAAAATAGAACGTGGCTATTGATTGTTATCGCGATGTTTTTGTACGTGTTGATGAAGGCTATTTTGGGTATAAAGAGGATTTATGTTTGAGGAGCCTTAGGCTGATAGTATCAGCCGATAAGATACAATATACAATTCTTGATTTTCTTATCAGCAGATATTTACATACAGTACTTTTAGAAAACAGTATATCTACAGCCGTAAACATCCAAAAAATCGACAAAAATACGATAATTTTGTCAAAAATGAAGATTAAAAAAAGGCCAATCAGATTGCCTTATTCGACTGAAAGGCAAATCAGATTGCGTTATTCGGCTAGGGGCCAATCAGATTGCCATATTTGGCTGAGAGGCCAATCAGAGTGCCTTATTCGGCAGAAAGGCCAATCAGATTGCCTACTTCGGCTGAAGGGCCAATCAAATTGAAGAAACATAAAAATTCGAGTTTTGCTTTTTAGATGAATATTTTTTGTCGAAAAATCGACAATTTTGAGAGAAAAAAAAATTTTGACCCAAAAGCTCTGTTATGTACTGTAAATTGCTCTTTGTTCAAAACAACGAAAAAAGTATTCGCTCGTTTGTCCCGAGCGCGACCTACAAATTGCGACGACGTTTTCCCGCGCCATGCCGAGCACTCCAATGCCGAACGAAATGAGCAGCAGAAATCCCGAAACAATCCACAAAATCGGCGTCGTGAAGAAAATCAAGTCCAAATATTCGTGGCTGAATAAAAAGAATTGAGCTGTTGTTTCAATTTTCAATAAATGACAGAACGATTAATCTGATAAAAATATCGTCGCGTCTTTTTTGATAAGCGCGTTGCCGTGAACGAAAATTTGTCGGAATAAATCAATGATTCTGAATCATTGATTCAATTTTTATGTCGATTTAGAGAAAAAAATCTGAGTAATTTCGGAAAGAGCACTTGAAAGTGGCAATTTCGCCGTGGACCGGAAGCTTCTTACGATCTCTCCGGACGAGATTTGGCAGTCTTCCTAGCATTCCTGACATTTTCTTATCAAATGGATGGAATTTCCTTCATTTGCGATTTTTGCAAAATTTTAATTTAGTCAAAAATGGGGTGATAAAATTTAATTAAGAAATTTTTCATATAATAATTTTTAAACCGTTATTTCTAAAAATATCATAGCGACACCCTTATTTTTTCAAGTCAAAAGAAGGGCTGCACCCTTATCTTTCGTGGAAAGATAATTTTGGCTGAATAATTAAGGGTGTCTCTATCAAAAAATTGGAACGTTAAATCTTTTGCGAATTTCGTAGTGACACCCTTATTTTTCGAGTCCAAAGAAGAATTGCACCTTCATTTTTGGTCAGAAGTTAATTTGGCTTAAACATTAAGGGTGTCTCTATGTAAAAATTGAAATGTTATAACTTTAGCATATTTCATAGTGAAACCCTTATTTTTCGAGTTAAAAGATGGGTTAAGCCTTCATTTTTGGTTAAAACATTATTTTGGCAGAAAAATTAAGGGTGTCTCTATGATAAAAAAGGAAAAATCTCTGTAATTCCTCTGGAGAAGCTAAGAAAAGGGATGAGCTCGGGGGATATAAAAATGATGGAAATGCATATTATGAAATTTAGAAAGATTCGCATGGCGATTTGGCAAATTGGATCGAGAAGTTGATTATGTTTCTTTTGGAAACATCGGCCGACACGGCCGCTCATATATCCGATTTTCATGAATCCGATTTCCTTCTTTTTTCTTCAGTAATTTAATATAAAAGAATGAAGTTCATGATTTCGAAATCAATTGAAAAATGCGGTTATAACCTTGTTTTTGCCAAAAGCTTGTTTTTCCATGTTTTACAGCTGTGGCGGGAGTTTAGAGACATCGATTTTGAGATGATCCAAAATTTAAACATGACTCACTCAATTTTCTCGGAGATCATTACGTGCATGTGTTTTGTCTAAAAACACCGCCGTTTTGGGCTGCTCAACAACGGATGCTCCAATGTTTAGTTTTAGCTCCGTGAAAAATAATCTCGCGAGCAAAAGAAAGATGATTGTCTTTGTGTAAATCATGTTTCTGAAATTTTTTTTCTATAAAATTTTTAGGATAAGGGTTACTCCGCAATAATAAGGGGATGGCCATTGAATTAGTTTTATTCATGAATTTTTGCATAGAAATCCCCTTTTTTGGTCAAACAAAAAAACGGGAGTGATTTTCTAGATCAGGGTTTTGATTGGCTGTTAGGCATAATGCAGCAATTTTATTGGTTATCCGAAAATACATTTTTATTTTTTGGTTTTGTCCCTTATTTTTGCTTAATTTTGGAGTTGTCAAACCTGTGCATTTTTGGATGACCAATAAGATTGCTGTATTAAGCTTACTGGCCAATCAAAAGCCTGATCCAGAAAAATCATTGCCGATTGTTGATTCTGCCCTTGATTTTTTGCGAATTTTTTTTGGCCAGAAAGGCTCGAAATTTATAAAAAAATTAAAACTGATTAGAAAAAATGGCAGAAATATCATCATTTTTTCTCACCTGAAAATGATCATCTCACTGAAGCCAGCATAAATAAACATGACTCCGAACAAAAAACTCGCAAATTTGACCACAAAATTGATCGTCTTCAAAACTCCGACTGTATCTATCTTCTTTATCTCTCCTTTAACAATTTTTAAGTAATCTTCGATTATGTAGAAATCTCTCATTTTTTTTTCTTCTAATTTTGCGATTCGGTTAAAAATGAGCTTGTTATCCAAGTGTCGTTGCAAAACTAGAAATAGAAAGAAAAGCAGCGGTGGATTGCGGCGCGACGCACGGTCGAGAAAATGCTATGCGCGAAATTGGTGGCGCGAGAGGGCGAATCTTCTAGCGCGCATCTGCGCGCCATGAGTTGTCATGATAAATAAGTGGTAATTTTATTAGGATCAGTTGTAGTTTTTTCTGAATAAAAACGAATCTCTTGGCAGAAATGGTTCTTCGCAATTAGGGCATATTTTTAGGATCCATTAACATCAACAAATCCGTGTTTGGGTGTATTGAAATAAGGGTTTCATCAATTTCGGAGACAAACTTTAAGGGGGTGGTATCTTGAACCGACAAAAAAAAATTCGTAAAATTTTGCGTTGGCGGCTACTCGGCTGCTTATTGGCCGGTTTACCGAATCCAGTCTTCTGATTGGTTTAAAATTTCCACGTAAAATTTGTCGAAATTTTTGTCGGTTCCAGATTCCTCCCAATTTTAAGGGACCTTTTTGTAAAGATAATGTTTTATCTTTTTAAGCATATTTTCGTCTTGACATTTTTTCGAGTCTAAAACGCTCAATTAATCTTTGAAGCAATTAATTGTAAAAAAGTGACATTTTTATGAAAATAATCGGCATTTTAGCGCGTTGATGATTTAATGATTTCAGAGATCTTAAATCGAGTACTGAACTCAAATCGCCTTTCGAAAAGGAAAATTTTCGACGTGTGGTCCTTAATTTGACAGTCTGATCTAATCACCCCTTCTCCGAAGCTCCTTTAGTACAGTCAAAGAAGCAGAGAAAAAAGAGGGAGAAATTTGGCCAAGAGAAAAGATCGCTCATTATTTCGTTCGATTCTAGAGTATATTTCCAACTTGCTTTTTTTGGGATAATTTTCATTCATAAAATTTAGAGAGAAACTTCTAGGAAAAGCGATGAAAAAGGGGCCTCCTATAATGCTTTTTTCGTAAAAACGCTTTTATTTTTGACATCGTAAAACTGTGTAGCTTTTCTTCCGTCTTCCTTCTTTTGTATCACCTTGCAATTATGCTTTTAAATACTCATACTCGAACGTAAAAAAAAACTCTTTTCAGAAAAAAAAATTGGAAGGGAAACAAAGAAAGTGAGCCCGTCTGAAAAATTGAACATTTGAAGATTCAACAATATCGTTTTGACCTTTTCTCCGCGGCGAGAGATCAAATATTCGCGAAATTCTGGAGAATTGAAACAAAAAACCGAGAAAATGTGAAAAGGAAAAATAATGAAAATTTATAGACGACTGAAACTTTCTTCTCTTATTGGCTTGGCGGCTACAGGAAATTGGTTGCTTACATTTATTGAATATGAGTTAAATAATAATAAATAAATTATTTTTATGATTTTTTAGCAAAAAATTATTTAAAAAATTTTTATACAATTTTTAATTGTTATTCTGAATAACTTATTCATAATAATAATTTATAATTAACAACTTATAAATATCTTTTAAATTAAGGACCCCCGTCAGCTCTTTCCTTCAAAAAATGGAATTTTTCAAAAACACCATATTTTTGGTTTTAAATGCATCCTCAGGTTAAACTTGTTTCAAAAACTTGATAGGAGGAATATTTGACCAAGAAAAATCAATATTTTTGCCAAAATAAGGGCGAATTCGTCATTTTTCGACGAAAAGTCCAATTTTCAAATGCGATTTTGGGGGTGTTAGAGTCGAGATAGACCCCCAAAAAATGAAGCCCGGGGTCAAAATTTTAAAATTCCGAAATTTGATTTTTCGAAAAAAGCTGACGGGGGGGTCCTTAATGAATAAAAATTTTTATTGAGTAAAATTTATTTATGAATATTTTTTATTTCAAATTAAACAGAATAATCATCGTTAATTGAAGTTGATAGTGATGATTTCTCGATTTTTGAATATTAAATTGACCATGAAAAAGTCTTCCTCTTCACAAAATTCGCCGAGTTTTGCAATGAACAAAAATTATTCCAATTTCAATTCACAATTTACGATTTCTACGGCGAAAATAATCCCGAGCAAAAAGACTACGGGCCAATTTGGTCGAATTCGCTTGGAGAGACGCATCTTCTCATCGGAATTCCAACGGTCAAAAGAGCTGCAGAAAGCTATCTCAAAGGTACAGAACATTTTTGAAATCAACAATGACGATTTTCTTCTTCTAGATACGCTGAGCTCAATAAAGACTGATCTAAAGAACTTCAAAGAATCGGAAACGTTCAAAATTTCGATCGTTCTTTTCGCAGGAAAAAGTGACGAGGAATATTTCGACGAATTGAAAGAAGAGTATCAAGATGAACTTGGGGAAGATTTCGCGGTTTTAATGGCTCCCGATGATTATTACCATGAATACTTTGACAAGCCAATCAGGAAGGTTTTGCTTATTTGGATGCGCTGATAGAGGTCGTTTTCATGAGTTTTCACGATAAAAACTGGGAGTTGTCAGGGACCACCGAAAATCCAGACAAATTTTGCGAAGAAATTTTCAGCCAATCAGAAACCTTGATCCGGCCAACCAGTCAATCAGAAGCCGAGTAGCCGACCACGCAAAATTTGTCGTGATTTTTTGTCGATTCGTGAGACCACGCCAAAAAATCGTTCAAAAAAAAACCTCGAAAATCTCGCAAATCTCGAAAAACAAAGCCAAAAAAGCCCAACTTTCGGCGATTCTGTCGAGCGAATGTCCTGGCGAACCATGCAAGCTCTCGACTACATTTTCCTCTGGGAAAACGCCATGAAATTTCCGCTCTATTTACAACTCGAAGACGATGTTCAAATCAACGCCGGTTTCTTCAATTTCATCAGCAATCAGTTAAAAAGTCTCGAAAAAAAAGACTGGTTTTCGCTGGAATTTTCACCGCTTGGTTTTATTGGAAAATTGTTCAAAAGCGAGAGTTTGCAGGCGCTGACGCACTATAGCAAGTTGTTTTTTGATGTAAAGCCGATTGATTGGATCTATTGGAGTTATATAAGAATGAAAGTTTGCTCCCCCGAGGTAGAAAAACAGCAATTTTTCTTTGATAAGAAAACGAATCATTTTGAAGTGGGACAAAAAAAAGTGCCAAGCAGAAATTCGAAAAGTCGCGATTTCCTGCACCTCGAAAACTCCGCTCCTCAGTCATATTGGCTCGATTTCATCGCTCGACGGAAAAGTCCAGCATCTGGTGGAAAGGGCGCAAGGAAACCCTGATGCCTCGAAAATCTGGTGCACTGACAACATCAATTTATCAGACTTGGAAGCGATTTACAAGTGCGTTTTCTTCCTTGATTTCAATTTTCAGAACCATTTTAGGTCTTCTAAGACAATCGAAGTTGTTCCAGTAAAAGATAAGAAGACAACAATTAAAATTTCTTTCCGCCACCTTCAGTCGCCAAAAGACTTTATTTTCTACCACGGGACGAAGGCCGCCGGCCAGCCGAGCAGTCGATCTCAATCGAAAATTCCGACAACAACGAGGATCTTTGCGGATGTGAATGGAGAAGGATGGAAAGATGTTTTGGATTTTTCTCAGTGTTATCATGGGAACGGGTTTACTTTATACTGACACTTATAGTTAGTTACGTTTCAGTTCCAAATTTATGATAAAAATAATAATTTTATAGTTTTTTCTTTAGAAAATCTTGCTGCAAATAATTTCTTTCCAATTAAACCCGCTGAAAAGCGCGAAAACAACAAATCTTGGCGTAAAAACAACCTGTTCAATGAGCAAATACAGTTCTGGAGAAACAATCATCAACGCCTTCAAAATCGAAGTCCCAAGTGGCCACGAAGCTTTTCTTCTTCATAAAATCGACATCCATAGATAACGTTTTTGCTGTTTTTTTTTCTTTTTAGAATTTTTATTTTATTTTCTGTAGTCTTCAAAGCTAAAGTTGCGAAAAGGATAAAAAATCGAAAAAATAAAATGTTTTTTCACTTTTTGAACTTGAAGTTTTTTTATATTTACAGCGTTAAATTATTTTCACTTCTTTTTTATACAAGCAAATTGTCCGGAACAGACGGAATTCTTCCCAATAAGCTCTCATCCTCTCTAGAGCTTACGATCGATTCTGCTTTCTTCCTTGATTTCACGGACTGAGAATCAGAGTTTTCCGAGGCCGATTTTCCGACGAAACTTGAGTTTGTCAGGACCGAAGAGGCTGTCGAGCTGCCCCAGCGTTCTAGAGACTTTCGATTTGCCGCCCAAACGAGGGGAGCGAAAGCGGGAAGGAGGGGGAGGAGCTTTTCGAGGAGGATAAAGGCGATTCCTGATGAGTTTGAGCCTGAAAAAGAAAAATTAGAAATGCGCGTTTCTGATTGGCTGGACGCATGTTTTCTGCTTCTTGATTGGTTGAAAATGAAGAAAAGGGATTAATTACCTTCAAGAACAGCCATTTCCCAGACCGCTTTATGATCCGCTTCGTAAAACTTGACCAACAAAAAGGCAGATTTCGGCAACATGAAGAAAATCGTAAACAAGATGATTCGATGAACAACAAGAGCAGATTTCGACTTCGGAGCAAGATCTTTTCTCAGCGCGTATAAACCCGCCATGAAGATTGCTGAGCCAGTGAAGAAAAAACCAACAGTGGGGAAGAAGAGGAGGACCCAGTTGGCGAATGTTGAGGTAGATAAGGCGCAGGAGTTGAGGTAGGCATCGCCGGTAACGAGTCGGTGGTACAGAGCAGTGGAGGTCAAAATGGCGGGAAAAGTCCAAGAAAAGAGATGGAAAAACGGGCCGATTTGGGAGATGGATTCGGAGGACCACTTGAGAATGGCAGCCAGGGCCCAAGAAATCATCAGAATTAGCCACCAGCAAAGTGCAGCACCTTCAATTTTCAAGTAAAAATAACGAAATGGCAAGAAAAAAAGTACCTGTAAAATAAAACTTCGCCATAAAAATCAGCGTGCAGAAGTTCTTATCAATTCCATTCACCAGCCCTTTTTGCTCAAGAACTTCCCCCGTGGCGAGATTTTCGAGCCTGTTCTTTGAGCAGCCGATTCCAGAAGGACTGACGATTCCGAGTAAAATGAACAAGCAGATTGCAGAGTAGCAGATGGCGAAGTAAACTGCTGGCTTTTCCGGGTACTGGAATCTGAAAAGGGAAATGAGTGGTGCTAGAATCTCAAAATCTTAATGGAGCGTGGTTTATGCTTCGGTGAACAGAATATTCAAGAAACGGAAGTTCCTCGCGGAGCTGGAACTACCGACCGGAGTTCCGGGAAAAATACTAATTGGAGAGCCCGGGTCGTCGATTTACCTTTTCTTGTCGACGAAAAAGCAAACGACGCAAAAGCAAGAAGAAATCGCTCCAGCTGCAGCGACGATTCCGACAACTAGCCGAACCAGCTTTGTCTCTGTTTCCGTCGTTTCTTTCGGCTCACAAGGGCCGGTGCATCCAGCGATTCCGGCGTAGGAGATTTCCAAGTTTTCGGTAATCTGCTCTGCCGGGCAAAAACGAGAGTGCTCATCAGCTTCTTGGGAGTTCTCTTCGTTGATTTCAGTCGACGTCCAGGAGAGTTGGAAAGGAAGTGGTTTTGAGGAATCGTGAGGAGGGATGCACTGAGCTTCGGAAATTCTTGGCAAGCGGTCGCAGGAGAACTCGGCAGGCCATTGGATGTCGAATTCGGTGATAAGGGAGGCGCAGGAGGAGGTGACGAGTTCGCACAATTCTCGGCAGGGTGGCACGGGGACGAGATAAGGAAGTGTTCCTGAAAATATGTTGAAGGAGGGTTAGGGTTAAGATTAAGGCTTTTGAGGGTGATTCATCCTTTTTTTGAAAATCTTTCGAAAAAAAAAATCGGCGCCAAAACAAAATATCACGAAAATGTCATTTCTGGTTGCAAAGTGTGACCACATTTGGAGATAAGCCAGAAGTAGGGATGAACTTCCGGCGGGGGACACGTGTTGTTTGGGAAATATTTGGCGCCGAATTTTGAATTTTGTCTTTGGCGGGCGCTCAAATTCTGCGTGAAAAATTCAATTTAATTATACACCCTTAATTCGCTTTTTACCTGATAAATCGCTGTCCACGCATGCAGGGGAAAGTGAGGAGCAGAGGAATAGGTCCAAAAGAGGGGAGCATTCCATTTGGCGAAGAGGGTAAAAATGGCCAAAAGTGACGTCGACTTCTGTACTCGACCATTGACCGAGAAGATTTGGCCAAAAAGAAGAGCTGTAAGCGGCGAAGTTTGAACCGCATTGTTTGTGAGTTCCTTTGGTGCAGAATGCGGCGAAGGATGTTTGGAGGAAGATCAGGGTTAATCTGAAAAACATTTCGTCAAAAATTGTCGACAAATTAAGATTTATGTCTTGTAGACAAAAACTGTCTACCAGAAAAAAATTGTCTACCAGACAAAAATTGTCTACCAGACAAAAATTATCTTCCAGACAAAAATTGTCTACCAGACAAAAATTCTCTAGCAGACAAAAATTCTCTAGCAGACAAAAATTGTCTAGCAGACAAAAATTCTCTAGCAGACAAAAATTGTCTAGCAGACAAAAATTCTCTAGCAAACGATAAATGTCTAGCAGATAAAAATGTCCAATTTTGTCTTGTAGACAAATAAGCTGTCTACCAGACAGAAAATGAGGTTTTTCAAATTTTTTATGGCCAAAAAACTCATTTAGCTAATATGAAGGCTTCATTATGTAAAAGTTTGCATTCAAATGACTGTCAAAATGAGAAAGGAAAAGGTCACGTGGGAGAAGTTCCACCATCTGTGCGATATTTAAAAATATGCGCGATGGGGAGACAGCTTCATACACTACTTTGGCATTTAGTTCTCCTCTTTATATCGATCGGATAAGATGGGATCGGTGAAGTGTGATTAAGGTGATGAGGGTATTTAAAAAAGTAGTTTTTAAGAGTTTTATTAAGAATTTAAAAAGCTCATAAAAATATGCCGATCAAAAAATCTGTAAAAAACGCGAAAATAAAGATAATTTTCAAAAATATTATCAATTTTGAGGCAATTATTTTTGACCTTGAAAGTACCGTGGTTTTCCATTTTAAGAGCGTTTTTTGGATGACAGGCCTCGCTCAAATCGCTCTTAGATTGGAAATTTTTCAATCAAGGTAGGATGACAGTGGGATTTTTAATTTTTCCGTTAAACAAATTGTAAATGTAGCTATGTCATTTTCAACCCTGTGACAACCTTGTGTTCTGCAAGTACAAAAAAGATCCGATGTTTTCTTGACGATTTCATCGTCGACCATGATCATCTGATTATCAAGGAGGAAGATCTAGTGAACAAAGCCAACGAAATCTTCATAAACATGAGTCCAGCAATCTTCAAGCGCTCTTGGATCAATACTGGGCTGATCAAGGAGGAAGAATTCGAAGGAGCTGTTGAAGATTTTGAGGACTTGGATGTTTTGGAAAGTTTGCTGGAGAAAGAAGACGAGGAAGAGCTGGTCGAGCATTTTCTGGCGCTTCAAATCGATGAAACACGAGCCGCGACCCCGATGGAGATTGAAGAGGAACCTCAAGTTCAAGTGATAGAGAGTGCCGACACTGCGAAGCCTTCGACTTCAAAATGACCAGAAAAGCAGTGAAAGATTACAAACTTTTTTTATAAATGATTCACTGTCAGTCTGAAAATTTTTTGATTTTTAATAAAAATCTTCAAAAACGCTCTTAAAATGGAATTTTGGCAGATGACAACATTTTCAAATTATACGAAAAAACGCTCTTAAAGTGGGCGCTCTAAAAATGGAAAACCACGGTATAGAAAAAAATCGTCTGTCAGACAATTTTTGTCTGGTAGACAAAAATACTGTATTGATTATTAAAAGATTTCGAATTACCTCATTTTCTCGAGTTCTAGTTCTTCTATTCCATCAATTTTCAAGTCTCTTTATTTTTTTTGAGTTCTCGGGCTTGGCTTGTTTCTTTCTTTTTTCAAAATTTCGTACTTGTCGTACCAGTGTTCAAATTCAAGTGATAAAAGCAGCTCGTCGTTCTTGTCCGGGTGTCGGCGGTTGCGCGCGCACCCGGGATAGCGCGGCGCACCAACGCGCAGAAATACCGTTTGCGCCACCTGTACTGTTTTTCTTCCTTCGGTTTACCTGCTATTTTGCAGCTGCTTTATTGGAATATACAAGTACAGCTTATTATTATTTCTTCTCTCCTGGGAATCGGTCTATAAAAATTTTTTCAACTCATTAATGCTCATTTCAGCATCAAAATTTTCGATAAAAATCGCAATTTTTTCCAGAATTAACCTAGTAACACCCTTAATTTTAAGATTCAATCGAAGATTGGTCGTCTTTTTACGTCAATTTATTAATTATTTAATTTATTAATTATAATAATTGATAAATTGACTTAAAAAGAGAACGAATCTTCGATTGAATCTTAAAATTAAGGGTGTCACTAGTTTAATTCCGGAAAAAAGAGTGATTTTATCGAATAATTTTTTTCTTGATTGAATTATTTAAATTTTCCCTGCGAAAATTTTCCATCAAAATCCCCTTCTTGGCTTTTATAATAAATATTGCCCTTAGTTTTGGTCTGAAACACCCTTATTTTTCGAACACCAAGCTAGAAAGAGAGAGACATCTTTCAGAGTCCGAATATTTTGCTTTGATCCAATCATTACCGTACTGAAAAAAACCTCATTAGCAGCGAAGCAGGCGGGGAATTCATCTTCATTACTAGCACGCGCACAGTGCCAAGACCGAATCAATAAGGAAGCCAATCTTTTGTCAATTAAAAATTCCTCTTTTGTCATTTCCAAAAATTTAAAATTCATTTGGAAGTTCCCTCCCTCGGGAAAAGACCTTTTTCTTCCTTGTTTTTGGCTTTTTTTTCAATTTAATTTTTTAATAAAAACTTAAAAATAATTAATTTTTGGTATTTTGAATTCCATGTTCGTCAATTGAGGTGCCCAGCATTTAGTCCGACAAATCTCAATTATTCACGGATAAACCGCTTTAGCATGTCTGTTTTGGAAGCAAACATTTTCAACTCTCTGGGAGAGGCTTAGGTGAATGTCGTGTTTTTTCAACCTCTTGCCAGGCCGCGCGACCAGTTTTTTCCTCGTGGGAAAAGATGGATAAAGACTTCTATTTCTGAAAAGGAGGATGAAAGTCAAGAACCCGCTGATTTGATTTTTGAGCTTTTGACTTGGCAAAATTTGAGTCAATTTTTCTGATAAAGTTGAAAAAGAAAAATTAAGGGGGTAACCGTCGAATCTTGATTTTTTCGTCGAATATTTTTTGACACCCTTTAATTCAGTGAAATTAACCTACGAGCGTAGGAATGTCATTTTTCGGACCGAATCGAGGATTTCGAGAGATTTTTCTTAATAAAAATTTGTTTGCGGATTGTTATCGCTCAGCAGGTTATCTCCAGCCTTGTCTCTTATCGCCAATCACCATCGCAATTAGCCGAGTTGCCCAAAATAGGACACGGAAGTAGGTTATTCCCTGCGTTATCGAAAATCACGCCCCGGTGCTTATCGACCCAAAGCTAGAATTTTTCCAAAATTGCAAAAACGGATCAATCTCGGATTAATTGTGGGGTTTTCAGGAAACGGATAGGAAGAGCTCTTATTGACAAAATATTGGGAAAAAACGGTTGTTTTGAATTTGAAATTGATTTCAGCCAAAATTTTGATTACCGCTTGGATACCCTTAAAAATCCTCTGGACAGAAATTTGGCCCGACTTTTCGCCTCCAAAATTTCATAATTTTTGGTCGTTTCGAAAACCATAAGCAACTGAAAATTGCATAAGCCCCCTTTGTCATTTCCAATGTCAAAAATAGAATTTGGCGCTTCCCAAAATATATAAATACCGGTAGCAAATTCAAATATTCGATCTTGAGTTGACCTAAGTGAAGGGATAAGACGGCGTCTGCTCGGCGGGGGCTTTCAATTGAAATAAGGGGATCACCTCGTTTTGAATAAATGGGGATTAGGTTTGCTCTTTTGTTGAAATTTTACGGTATTGAAACGGCCTCGTTTTTTAGGTAGTATGTGGTAATTCGTCGGGCTATGACTCATAGCAAAGGAATGACCCCGACGAATAGGTGTGTTTTTTATCTTCAATCTGTCGGGATCGACCCCGACGAATGACTGTTATTTCATCTTTCATTTGTCGGGGCGACCCCGACGAATTACCACAGACTACGGTTTTTTAAGCAAATGAAGAAAAATATGACTCTTTTTCGAAGTAGCTACAGAAAAGTGCATTTTCATCAACGACTCCCTCTTTTGAAATAAGGGTGTCAATACGTTAGTTTCCATAAGGGTGTCCCTTATGATTTTTTGAAGAAAATTTTCGAGAAATAAGTGATCACTTCTGATCACAGTCAAAATTTCAGGCAACTAGTCCTGATAGTAGTATATATCATAGCATAGGGTGGTGTCACGTGGCTTAGAGATGTCCACTTGATAAGATGCGCGGATACTTTATGGTGTTAATTTTACTCGATCAAATTCTTCGAGTCGAGGTTGTCAGAAAGAAACCATGTTCTCAGTGATTTTAGAGAACTGTATAAAGAAAACTGGCGCGTTTCCAAAATACAAACTCGTTTCCACCACATTAGAGCAATCCTGCGCTAAATCTGCTGAAGCGCATCCTTTGAAGATCACGTGTTCAGTGTTGTTTCGCTGTTTATGCTTTCTTTTTTGCGCTCCAAGGTTTTGTGTTTTTGTTTCAGCTGTGATAGAATCAATGACCTTTTGACCAAATCACCTGAAATTAAAACCTTATTTTGCCCGATTTTGTGAATAAAAAATGACATTTCAAATTTCCATAATTCGGAAAAAAGGTACTCGAAACGCTTTGAAAGAGCCGAGTATGTTCAGCTTAAGACTGACGTATCTAAAGATAAAAAATGCATGTTTGGGATGATGAAAAAGCGCAGGTGACTTTTGATGAAGCAAAAACCATGTCTTATATGAAAATTCAGCGGTCAAGCTTGAATTTCGTATAAAAGCGTAATAATTTCGTAATAAAGCGGTGAAGAGCTTTAAAAAACTCTACAATTTCAAAAATATTGCATAGTATTTTTTCGGCATTTTCAGTCGTTTTTCAGTCGACGCATGTCTAGCCATTCGCATGGTGGCACTTATTTTCGCATTATCTCAAGAAAATGTTTTTGGGGGGCTTGCGCAACTTGACTTCTGTGAACGAGAGAGACAGCAAATTAAGCCGCATAGAAATGCGCCCCGTGTTTGTCAAAAATGTTCAATAACATCTCATTTCAAAGCGTCGTTTTTTCAATGTTTTTACCAAAATTTTATTTATGGGTAAATCTCGGACCAGGCAATTACTACGCATGCAAATTTTAATCAAACTAGTTTTTGATCAAGAAAATTTATTATTGGCTTTTTGGCATCAGATTTTTGGGGAAATAGATGAAATTTCGTAATATTTTTGAAGCAGTACCCTTGATTTTCCGAAATCCTCGTTGTTTCTACGAAGGATTTTTCGGACTCACTAAAAATTTTTGATAAAGCGAGCGAATTTATTAGGGGATTTCAAACTGTGATAATGTTGCTCGTCAATTTTTATTTTTATTCGAATTTGAACAGTTCCTTTGAAAATTTTAATAAAAAAAGCTTCAGAATATCTTCAAAGCAGTATTAGAAAATTCCCTTATAAAAATTGCGCAAACATAATTTCCATTTTTTTTTCTTTTAGACAACGTGGATTTTGTCTCGCGGATTCGCAATAATCTCCAAAAAGAAGCCTCGTTGTGTTTTTCATCGTTATGCTGACGTGCGGTGGTGGTGGAGGAGAGCACCACCTAGGTTACGAAATGCGTATTTATGCTCGGGTTACTGGCGGAAAAATCATTCACCAGAGAGAAATCATCCGATAATGAAGGTAAAGCAAGATTTCGGAAACAATAAAAAACCAATTATTTTTTCAGTAAATGAGGAAATCGATTAAGCATTTTGTTTAGATTTCAGCCAGCCTCATCGCCTTGACAAACTTGGCCACGAATGCTGCCGCCAGCTCGAAAAAGAATCCGACCAATGCCGTCGAAAGCATCGACGCTCCCAGAACCGTCTGTGGCGGCCTTATCACTGGCGACGGCATCATCACCTCTCCTGGATTCGACGATCCAGGACACTACGAGAACTACCTCGACTGCACCTGGGAAATCAACATTCCCGGCGTTTCCGGCTTCACGATTCACCCCTAGTATTTCGTCGTCGAACAAGAGCGTTATTGCTCCTACGATTCGCTGACCATTACTTTCGGAAGCTCGGAATTCACTTTCTGCGGATATGACGATGCAGATTACGACGATAGTTCTAGCTACAGCTTAAGCAGCTCCGGAAGCTCCGGCTATACCTCAAGCTCATATTACAGCTCCAGCTCAAGTTTAAGCTCGAGTAGGTCCGGAAGCTCTGGCTACAGCTCAAGCTCAAGTTCCAGCTCATATTCTAGCTCAAGCTCAAGCTCTGGTAGAAAACGAAGAGCTCCAGTGGAGGGTGTCCTTGGCGCCTCAGGCAACGGAAGAATTGATTCTTCTAGCTCCCCATACCTTGGGGACTTCCTCCAGCCTCTACGGGTTAGAAATGACTCATACGGTATGAGTCATACCGTATGAGTCATACGTTCGTCTTATTTATTTTTTTCTTCGTTAGGTAGAGGGAAACACTGCTACACTCCACTTTACAACAGATGGATCTCGTGTTTTCAAAGGATTTAAGCTTCGAATCGAGAAGGACAACAACATCGGAGAAACGGGATGTGACCAAGTCCAATCCGGCTCTGGATCTTTGAGCAGTACGAATCACCCGGAAAATTACGGAAACAATGAGCTTTGCAGGTAAATTAATCTTTGCGGAATTCTAGCTCTCATAAATACCTGGATATACTCTGAATGCAGAGCCAGGAAAGATAATCAAAATCGACTTCGAACACTTTGACGTCGAGAACAACCGAGATTGCGATTACGACTCCCTACGAATCAACGGCCGAAAACACTGCGGTAGAAAACAACATGGATTCGGCAACAAGCGAAATCCACCGCAGACCGTTTACGTTTTTGCTGAATCGACCGAACTTGAGTGGATCACCGACGGCTCCGTGACCAGAGGAGGTTTTGCTCTTTCCTGGGAGTCTGTTGTAAATCCCAATGGATCTGCTGCTTCTGGTCCTTTGGAAAGCGCCGCTGGATTTCATGAACATATGGAGGTGAGGAATAAAAGGCTATTTAGAGCAGGGCTCTGTACTGAGTCAGGGTCTGAAATATCGATTGATTGATTGGATCTTATTTTTAAGTCTTTCTACAACCAACTCATCTACCAAATGGAATTCCGTCGGCCCTGGATGTCCAAAGCCCTGGCTCGATTCTGGAGCAACATCCAAATCGCCAAAGACTACTTCCAAAGCGAAGGAGAATGCGAATGGGACCACGCCAAGCCTTCATACAACACATTCGATTTCAAAGAATTCGATGATTCCGCCTCGAAATGCGACAATTTAAACAATTTCGCAACAAATGCGAACGCGTTTCTGAACAATTTCGTGTGCATGGACGGTCATGAGCTTCCGAAGAGAACATGGATGAAATGGAAGAATTCGGCTTCGAAGATTTTTGACATCGGGTTTGCTTTGGCAGACCATTGTTAAACAACTTTTCCTGCCAAATGTACAATCATCGATTATTCATTAATAAAATATAATTTTGAAAAATTCAATTCTCTTTCTAATCAGCATTTTTTATTGATAAAATTATAAAAAACAAAACAAATCAAAGAAAATGAAGAAGATCGAATTTTGATATAAATATCATGATCAGTATCATAATCACAAGATAGAACATGCTCTTGATCTTTTTTTCTTCTTCGGATTCTTTTTCGTCGGCGCTTCCTCCAGTTTTTCGATTTCTTCGAATTCGACCGGCAAAGGCTCCTCTTTGATTTCAGTAATCGACGAAATTTCTTTCGGAATGAGAGTGAGAGTGTATGCTTCTTGGAAGAGATACCATTCATCAAATTGAATCCGTCCATTCGCCAAATTTTCGTCAGTAAAATAAGGGTTGAACTGAGAAATTCGAATCACTAAAAGACTGGCTTAGATTCTCTGTAAGGTTCAAAATTTAAGACTTGGAGAGTCAGCTGAGAATTCATTATTTTGGAGAACATATTCGTTGTTTTCAATTCGGTCCATGGTCATTTGGTGATAAAACGTTCTTTCGTAAAGATGTTCGCTATCTCGGGGAAAAACCATGGCGGCTGTGACTGTGACCGGTCGAGTGAATTGAAATTGTTCGCCCAGAATAACTGAATTTTAATAAAGGATTTATGTTTTGTTTTTAAGCTTTTTTATATCTGCAGATTGATTCAACAGGTTTTGGATTATAATCTTCTGGTCCACCAAGAAGTCTGATAATATCCCAGCCACTTTCCATCAAATAAGTTTTCTGACAAAGTCGCTTCAGAAGAATTTCGATTTGATTGATTTGTGCCTGCTTTTCTTCTTTATTCGGGTTCAAATTAAGCCCAACCATGCTTCGTGGATAAACGATCATCGTCAGAGTTGACAATATGTTTTCAAATGAATGAGTAGGGTATTTATCAACAAAACCAAGATCTTTCTTGATCGCATGTCGTAGAAGCGTCGTAACAGAAATCGGCACGCAAAGCTGACTGGTCTTTTGATCGAAAATATTTTTTGTTAAATTTTTCATGTCTTGGTTGGCACATTTTGTGATGTCTTGATTTAAAGAAGACATTTGGCAGGATGTGGTTAAGTTTGGATCGTCGAGGCAGAAAGAAGAGTCAGCATCGTCTAAGTCGATGATTTTTGTGATTTCATCGAAAACTTCAAGGCTTCCATCTTCGATTTTATGAACTGTCAACGCATTACAGCTCTTAATTGCAAAATTGTTAATTTTAATAATTTCATTTATTAACTTTAACAAGCTGATCGATTCCACTGCGCTCTTCGTCATCAATCGGTTTATAAAGCAGCGACCAGGTTGTTTTCCAAGAACACAAGAAAAAATACCAAAGATTATCGATTCTGTAACCTTGACCATTTGTCAATTGACTTTGAAAAGAAAAACCGGGCAAGCCAGCAGCTAAAACAAATTATTTTCTTACTTCGAGGTTAACTTACAAAGAGAACAATTAATTCTATTTTTTGACCCTCTTCTGCAGTAGCCCATTTGCCTGTAACCTTCTCTTCCTGTCAATTCGTAAACGAGGCCGAAATCAATGATTCGAGGAACTCCATCAAGCAGAAGAATATTTTCCAATTTAAAATCAAAGTGATTGATTCCAATTTTCTTCAAATAAACGAATCCCTTCGAAATTTCCAATCCGATTCTCTTCCGCTCATCAATGTCAATTTTTTTTTCTTTCAACAAACTTCTTAAATCTTTTTCCGCTCTCTCCATTATTGTGATCCATCCAAGACAATCTGCTTGCTGCTCATCGACTAAGAAATATGTTTTCGAGAGATGAATCTGATTGCAAAATCATTCGATGAGTTGAGGTTTGCTCAAAGCTTTCAATCTCTTCTTTGTTTACATCAAAAATAAATCCTCGGTCACCGACAAAACCACAATATTGCCAGTGATAAGCATTTCTATCATCTTCAAAATCCATCCGTTCAACAGCCGAGATCAATCTGCATTTCTGAGTCCTCGTTGTTGTCCTCTTCAATTTCGGCAGAAATCCAGCCAGCCATTCCTCGATCTTATCTCTTTCAATCTCGGGCGGATGATCATCAATTCTCTCATTATCCATGATCGCAGAATTCCGTCGAAGTAGAGCCAAAATCCTGCATTTAAAGAGTCCTTCTTTTTCGATGATATTTACGTTGCTATCGTAAAAATAGCGCTAACAGATATTTTCTTCCGTTTCTGACACATGGCCCAGTGATGCAACAAAGTTTGAAATTGATGAAAGAATGGCTCTTTTTCTTGCGAGTTCAATTCTTTACAAAAAGAACCATTCTTTACAAAGGATGGAACCCCCTCTACCATTTTAAGGTGACTGTCAGCTCAGTTTAGCTCATCTCAATGATTCTTTGAAATGAGCCAGCTCAGCTCAGCTCAAAAAATGGCCAGTTTAGCTAAGCAAGCGCAGGTTGTAAAATCCTCAGCTGAACTCAACAATTTTCAGAAAAGTCTCAGCGCAGCTCATTTATTTTTTGAAAAAATCAGCTTACTTTTGAAAGAAGCCAGCTCAACTCAGCTCAGCTCAATTTCGACCTCAGCTCAGCTCAGAAAAATAAAACTCAGAAGATAGCAACTCTACCCTGAAGTTCTGCTAGTTTTTTCATTTTAGCCAGAAAATAACGGAGCATTACCTTGTCCACCAAAAGGTCATGTTTTGTTAAAAATACCGTGGTTTTCCATTTTTAGAGCGCCCACTTTAAGAGCGTTTTTTCGTATAATTTGAAAATGTTGTCATCTGCCAAAATTCCATTTTAAGAGCGTTTTTGAAGATTTTTATTAAAAATCAAAAAATTTTCAGACTGACAGTGAATCATTTATAAAAAAAGTTTGTAATCTTTCACTGCTTTTCTGGTCATTTTGAAGTCGAAGGCTTCGCAGTGTCGGCACTCTCTATCACTTGAACTTGAGGTTCCTCTTCAATCTCCATCGGGGTCGCGGCTCGTGTTTCATCGATTTGAAGCGCCAGAAAATGCTCGACCAGCTCTTCCTCGTCTTCTTTCTCCAGCAAACTTTCCAAAACATCCAAGTCCTCAAAATCTTCAACAGCTCCTTCGAATTCTTCCTCCTTGATCAGCCCAGTATTGATCCAAGAGCGCTTGAAGATTGCTGGACTCATGTTTATGAAGATTTCGTTGGCTTTGTTCACTAGATCTTCCTCCTTGATAATCAGATGATCATGGTCGACGATGAAATCGTCAAGAAAACATCGGATCTTTTTTTGTACTTGCAGAACACAAGGTTGTCACAGGGTTGAAAATGACATAGCTACATTTACAATTTGTTTAACGGAAAAATTAAAAATCCCACTGTCATCCTACCTTGATTGAAAAATTTCCAATCTAAGAGCGATTTGAGCGAGGCCTGTCATCCAAAAAACGCTCTTAAAATGGAAAACCACGGTATTTAGTCAAACCGTTTCCAGAAACATGATCGTTTTTGAACGATTGGAATTATTATGAAAGACGCAATTTGTTCATTGATGTTTGAAGTCCAAACACTTCGTGTTCCTGACTCTCTGAGCCACTTTCTCCCAATCCAGAATCGAAAACGGTACTAAAAAGATCACGATTAAAAATATTTGTTTTTCAGTTTTTCTTCTTTTTTCCTACTTTTTGGTCGGTTATTTTTCGTCGCATGGATTCGACGAAATTGCGAAAGAGCTAGAGAGAAAGAACAACGGCTGTAAAAACGACGTAAAAATCGGAGAACCGGGGCAATTCAACTGGATTCTGATTCTTTCCGTTCAAGGATCCGGGAACACCTGGACGAGGCAGCTTTTTCAGTCGCTGACGGGCTACTACGCGGGAGGAGTCTATCACGAGATTCATGAGGCGCTCGATACTGACGAATTATACGAGCAATCGCCCTTTCCCGGAGAGCATTTTTCTCCTGAGTCTGGCAGAGTTTTAGGTAAAGAGAGACGTTTTTTCGTGCTTTTTTTGGTGTCAGCCAAAGGTGAAAATAAATTATCTTTATGAAACACGCAGAGAACTGTTACGAAAATAGTTATGATGGCGTTAACACGTTACGTTATTAGTACCAAGTCATTGAATTTAAAACTAAGGGCGTAATTGAGGATTATTATTCCTCGATCAAGCTTTTAACAATTTTTGATCCGAAAAATAGTTGGGTAAGAAAAGGGTTCACGATATTATTCCCATACTGACGCACTTAATATATTTTTCGTTTGGAAAATTGAGACCAAGAGCTAGAGAAATAGGCGCATGTTTGTTTTCCTTTTTTTAAATCATCTTTTATTTATCCTTATTCGGAAATGACAACAATTTCGAGAATATCACGCAATAATAAATTGCTCTTGGTTGAACGAATATTTAGTGAAAACAAAAACTTCCAAACGGAAAAGCCAATCAGAGATGTCAAGTGCTCAAAAATGTTGTCAGCAATGTTTTCATAGATAAATCATACATGCCTAATCATATAAAAAAATCATTTCAAGAATCGAATTGACTTTACTAAAGTCTTTTTTTTCAGGAATCAAGTCGCACGCTCGAGGACACATCCGAAAAGCCCACGCCGTCGTCCTCGTCATCCGAAACCCCTACGACACCATCAAAGCGAATTTCAACCGAATCATGGCGCAAAAAGAAACCGGCGACGGCCATGGCGCGCACACTGGCACCATCGACCCAGCGCTCTTCAAATCGCTAAAATGGCGACGATACATTCACAACACCGCGGAAATGTGGCGACAGTACTACAAAGACGCGGTCCATCTGGCTGTCAATAGCGAGAAAAATTTTCATTTTCTCTGGTACGATTTGCTGAAAACAGAAAAAGAGGCGCAAATGCGGGAAGTTTACGCTTTCTTGGAAAACGAAGCGGTTCCAAATGAAAAATTCGAAGTCGAAAACATCGACGAGCGATTAAATTGCATCAAAAACGATAATCTGGACAAATTTAAAAGAAAAAAAGTTGAACTCGACTTTGACATCTACAAACCAGGTAAAATTGGCCAACGCTCGCTTTGTTTTTTATCAAAAATATTTTATGAAAAAAAATATGGAGCACTTGATCAATAATGAAATTGGCTTGACTTTGTTTTAGATGAAATAGAGATGATCAACTCTTACATCCGAGAATATATCGAATTCTTTCGCGAAAATGATGTTGAATTTCCAGAAAAAACTGTCAAAAGCTGGCTTAGATAGCAGACCCTTAATTATTTTGTTCATTGAGTTCACAAAAATAAAAATTTTATATAACGCTCAAATCGAAGTTATTCGCTTAAAAAAAAAATTTATTCTTTAAAAAAAAGGTTGAGATCCTGGCTCCGCAACCTGTGTTGAGAATCTGAGTCAGGGGTTTATATCAAGAATCGGATTTCTTGTCAGTGTTTTCTCAAATTTTTAACATAGTGACCCCGTTATTTTACTGCTCAAAATTTATTTCAGACAATTTTCTCTTTCCTATCGAAGCCAAAAATTTGGACTTCTTGAGCTTTCGAGGTGCTACAATGCAAATCGGGCATCTCCGAATGTCGTCAAAAAGCCTATTTTAGGAAAGTCAGCGATCTTTGACGAAAAATTTTGTTAAAAATTTTCTTGAAAATCGAAATTTCGGCTTCCATAGGAAATAGATACAGGTCTAAAATTTTTATTTCCAAAGTAAAATAAGGGTGTTACTATTATAACTTTGGGAGAAAATTCTGACGGAAAATCACGATTCTTGATATCTACCTCCTTAAAAAGCTTTGAAAAAAATTTGATGAAAAGTGAGTGTTTTTCGAAGCCAATGACTTTTGACGCCAATCTGCAGCATCGAATCCGCTGCATAATGCCTGTAATCCAGCGATACAAATGCATAGAACAAACATCAATTCAGAATAGAAGTACTAAAGGCCAGTTTTATAGATAGAAAACAAACACTTCCCCCATTACGAAAGGAGAATAAATAGTGAGACAGAAGTGAGAATTCAGACACATTCCTTCAATTTCTTCAATTCATCAATTTTTCTCTAATTTAATCGGAAACCAGAGGCGCTGGAGAAATTCAAGACAAAAGAAAAAAGTTGAAAAGCGATGGAAAAAGAGGCCGAAAAAGAGGAAAAGAAGGAAATCGAAGAAATCAACGAAGAAAGCGGCAAAATCAGCTGTTCAAAAAGAGTCGGAAACGCGAAGCGAATCGGGATATTTTTCCTTCTCAATGCAGTTTTCGTCGGAATCGGGACTTTTTCCTTCCACGCTTTGGAAGGCCCAAATGAAGACAAAATCTGCGCGGACTCCCGACAAGCGCTGAAGAATTTCACCGACTCGCTGATCAAAGAGCCGGACGGAACTTACAAAGTTACAGACGAGCAGCTTCTCAATTTGGTCAAAACTGCGGAGATTTACGCGGAAGAAGGGGTCCCGATTTCGACCTTGATCGACCCGGAAAACGAATGTCCAAAGTTGTGGACTTATGGCGGCGCTGCTTATTTTTGCGGGACGATTGTCACGACTGTTGGTTATGGAGACACAGCTCCGAAGGTTTGAGAGCTCTAGAAAATTGAGGAAAAAATTTTTTTAGACAAATGAAGGAAGACTGCTGTTTTTGTTTTATGTCATTCCGGGAATCGCCATTTGCGGCGCTCTTCTTGGCGAAATCGGACTTTTGGTAATTTTTTTCTTATTTTTGAAACAAAAAAAAAGACGATTTTTAGATGGCGAATGTTTCCTACAGAACTCGAAAGCGGCTGAAAAACGTCCCGACCGCTCTGTTTTGGACGCTGAACAGTTTGTTTGGAATTGGATTTTTGATTTTTCTCCCTTCGCTGATAATTTTCCTCAGCGTTGAAGAGTGGACGTATTTTGAGTCGCTGTATTTTATGATGGTGACTTTCACGACAGTTGGTTTTGGAGACTTGACCATAACAGCTTATGATTGGAAATATGCGATCATGTTTTTCAGCTATCTTGGGTATTTGAGATTTGATTTGATTTTTGATGATTTTTGAAGACTCTCTTGGATCGGTTACATTATTGGGACCATCACTGACAGCGTCAGAAATCGACTAGCAGCGGACAAAAACGAAGAAAAAGACGAAGACGAAGAGATTTTCTCTGAATTTTGAATGCAAAACTGATAATTGACGATGATGATGAAATAATAATTTGACACTTTCAACGCTTTTCTTTTTCGAGCCAAAAGCATTTTGCCAACCGAAAATGTCACTACTTGACATTTACTCCCGCGCCCACGCTGAGCTGTAGTACCAGCCGGTTTTCGTACATTTTTTAAAATGATGAAGAATGATTCAAACAACAAAAAGCTCCTTCCTCTTTTTCTAGCGCTCTTGGCCATTTTTCTATTTGACAGAGTTTTTGAAAAGTGCAAGGTTGCTGTTTATGACAGAGAAACACCGATCGTTTTTGTCGGAGGAGTCAAGGGCTCTGGGACAGAATACATTCGCGACTTACTGAACACTTCAAAAGACATCAATTGTCAAAAATCAACCATTGGTTCTCCAGCCCTCTTATGGATGGCATTCAACGAACTGCGGCGAGAAAAGGAAATGAAGCGACTTCATCTTGCTGGAATTTCTGAAGAGTTGATGTTCAAAGCCACTGGCGAGGGAATACTAGAAATCGTCTTTGGAACAAGGCAGGCGAAGATTCCTTGTTTGGAGGAACCGATGATTTTGAATCAAATGGAGTTTCTGGCGGAGAGTTTTCCGAATGCGAAGTTTTTACGGACGATGATAGACAAACTAATAATTGAAAAATTAAAATATTTATTATTTTATTCATGTTTCATCATCATTTTTGAGATATAAAACGAAACGCTTTTCAAGTCGCAAATGCCCTCATCAACGACCGGGAAAACATCTACCAAACCGACGCAAATCCGCCTGTTTTAAAACTCTCCCGCTTCCGAGACGGCCTGGTCTACTGGAATGAAACTGTAACAGTCGTAGACGAGTACTGTAAAAAATACCAAAAGCGATGTCTTACGATCGAATATGAAAATCTCCTCGACCATTCCAACGCGATCGCTAGAAAAATTGGGCAAGAACGAGTCTTGAAGTTATTTTTAATGACTTTTCTTCAGGAAATTCTTGAAAACAGATCTTGACAAAAGCTGGAAGCCAAATCCGCTCAAAACTTTTTCTCCCAAAAACCGCGGCGCTTCAAAAGAGCTCAAGAAAGTGCTCCAAACTTATGGAAAAGAACTGACTAATCGAGCATTCTTCCAGCTCGCGAATTTTGGATGGGAAGACAATTTGAAATACGAGGAAAATTTTGAATCATTCGAGAAGCCGAATGCTGAAATGACAAAAAAAGAAAAGGAGATTGTAAAAGAACTCGTAGAAAATGTGAATTTGGATCGATATCAAAATATATTGAAACTGAGTAATTATGAAAAACTCATTCGATTTTACAGAAATTTGTAATAAATAACCTTTCGAGATGATGTAATAACTATTTTCTTCCTGCCCGTTAAGACGAATAAAAACACTCAAAGATTGAAGGCATTGATTGACAGTTTAATTTACAGTTTTTTGCAATAAGCAGCTGGTTTTGATAGCAAGTAAGATTAAGAAAAATCGTAAGAACTCGTGTTCTTGTTCGGTTTCTTTGCGATTTTCGGCTTTGGCTTCGGACTGGGAGTTACGATTGCACTGGAAATTTGCGGCGGTAGAGGCGGGAATGTGGGTTTTGGAGGGGCGGGCCACTGAAAGGCGTTCGAAACAGCGGGAGCGGACGGGACAGGAGGAGCAGGGCGAGAGGGACGACCAGATTGATAGTTGATTTGAGCTTCTGATCGATTTGTTTGTTGGAAAGGCGTGGAACTGAACGCGATGAATGAAGAATGAAAATGTTTCATGGAAAGTACCTTGTTTCTTTGTCACTCTTTCGGAAGAATTTCAAGTAGACGAAGACGCCAAGCGCGAGGATAATCAAGAAAATCGCGGCGCCGAAGCAGAACCAAAGAATGAATTTCCACTTGCAAAACTCTTTCTCTTCGCAATTTTCCCCGGTATAGCCGCATTCGCAGGAGCATTTATTATTTGTCAACGGCTCTCCCCTGAAGAAGGAATGAATAATATAAGTAGAATTGTAACTGATAACGGTCAGCTATCAAAACTCGTTTCATTATGTTACATAAAATGTTACATAATTTATGTACCTTGATGAGCAGACATCTTCTGGAATGTAAAACATGCATTTCGGACTAAATCCATCGAAAACGCAAATCGTCTCGTCGTGGCAAGTTTGATCGCAAAAATCATCTTCGTATCCTTCTGGAAGCTCGACATCCTCGTCTTCTATCTTTCGCTCTTTTTTGCACTCGCCTTCGTAGCAATACTAAAACTCTCAAGACTAATTCTTCTTCGTTTTTCTTTACCTTTTTTCTTCCGCATTCGTATCCATTTCTGAAAAAAGTCGCGACGGGGCAGTAAGAATCCTTTCCAGAGCAGTAGAGATCTGGCTCGCAGGAATTCGTACTTTCCCGGCAGAGAGAAGAGGATTTCTTGTACTCGCATGTTTCAAGATCACAGCATTGACCATCGGTACACTCAGCAGAGAGAGGTTTCCGGCAGGAGTCGCAACAAGGACAGATTGGCTAGGAAAAGTGGACATTCGCGAGATCAATGCCTAGTCGATTAAAAATACCTGTCCGCAGTCGCAGTCTTCTCCTTCCTCGACCACGCCGTTTCCGCAAACCGGTTCGCCAAACACTTTTTCTGGCTTTTCAAACAAGCTTTCGACCCTGTTCAAGTTCTCCCTCGCGTATTTCTTCGCATATTCGGACCATTCGTAGTCGCTTTTGCTTCCATGAACAGCACTCATGATGCACCCCGCCGGATCGTTGCAAGTTCCCGCGTGTTGCCGATCGTCTTCGTGACTCAGTCCCAAAATGTGGCCGATTTCGTGAGTCGCCGTTAGCGCAATGGACTGATAGTTTCTGCATGAGTCGATGATGCCGGCCATGCTGGTTCTTCCAAGAACATTTCCAACTGTGCCAGTGTAGGCGTATCCGACAACCATGGGTTGGAAGAACTTTGTGTTGATGAAACCGACGATGGCATCGTATTTTTGAGGAAATGATTCGTACAATTCGCGCCTAGGAAGATAATCAGTATGAAAATTCTTGAGCTAAATTCGAGAAGCTGCGATTCATATTTTCTTCTTTCTTCGAAATCGGATGCGAACTTACCTTTGAAAAGAATTGAAATCGTTCAATGATTTCTCCGCGCTCCATTTCGTCAAAATCCGCTCCGCTTCTTCGCTCGACAAAAACTTGATGTCCAACAAGTGAAAGTCCAGATTCAACTCTTTGAAGTCCCGTCGCATTTCGTCCCTCACGATCGTGTTGAAAATCTTCGCGATCTTTTTTCGCCCTTCTTTGAGATCCTCCATCTTGTGTTTTCGCATGTGGTACTCGACGACATCGTCGAAAATGACGAACGCGACTTTTAGGTGCAAATTTTCGCCGAAACCGGTTCGAACTTTTTTCGTTACGGGAAAAACTGATTCTTCTCCAGCCGGATTGAGGTATTTTTCAGGGCCAAGTTGGGTCCAGATTAAGTTTTTGGCGAAGCCAGAGATCGTGAAGTTCGACAAAAATCCGTCGATAGAAGAATCCTCGAGCAAAATGAAGAGTTTCCCATTTGGTGAGCTATATTTACAGTAGAAATCGGTTTCGGCAGATTTTTGGAAGGTTTGAAGCTCATCGAAGGGCGTTGAAAGACTAAAAATACGATAAGAGAATGTCACATTCGGAATGTTGTTTTAACAACTTGAAGAAAAAGCCTTTTTTGTTTATTTTGAAAAAGAGGAGGCAGAACCAACTGTGCGCTATAAGAGCTCAGCGGGGTACGTTTGCCTTGTAAAAATTATTATACTGGTGACTGAAGTGTCTTTTCGTAAAAAACTGAAGTCAGATTGAGAGTCACATGATTCGAATCGGCTTCATTTTATGGTGCTCATTAGGCCGATTCATCGAAAAAATATTTTGGTACTTATTCATTTAACTGAAACTTTGTCAAATAGACTAAAAATCTACCATTCTTTTCTCGGGGCAAACGCTTGAAATACCAGGGAGGGTCCTCTAAAATACGACCAAATCTTAGTCCAGGGGGTCCCTAAAATATTGTTAAATCGTTGGAAAAGCGTCCCCTAAAATATGATCAAATCGTGTTCTGGGGGTCCCCTAAAATATGCATCCACAGTCACGGACACAGAAACTTACTTGGCGCTTCCGTGCTCTCGGATTTGCCCGTTGACGATTATATAAGCGAATTTTATAAGATTAGTAATGTTATATTACTCATTCGTTGTCATCGAAATTGAATGTTCCAATCAGAATACATAACACGCTTTTCTCGTACGTGACCTTGAATTCATATTTTAGGGGACACCAAGAACACGATTTGATCATATTTTAGGGGACGCTTTTCCAACGATTTAGCAATATTTTAGGGACCCCCTGGACTAAGATTTGGTCGTATTTTAGAGGACCATCCCTGGTACTCGGTATAAAGAAAGACCATTTGAAAATTCTCAATCAATATCTCACCTGAAACTTTCAACACAGCCATTTTCAAAATCGCCTTCAATTTTCAAACTCGCTCCACTTTTCTCTGCCCTATTCAAATGAAGAAAACAAAGAATAAGAAACATCATCCTTTCTCTTCTCTCTTGTTACATTTCTATCGTCTTTGAAGCGTAATTCTTTTACGAGAGAAAACAAAAAAATCAGCCTCAGCAAATATACGTTGTAAAAGAGTAACACGCCCGCTTATTCATGGCTGGGACACAGTTTCATGAATAGACTCTTTCAAGAATTACTCTAAATTACTACTAATTCGAGTTGAAAATTAGTCCTTTGAGAATTGAGCTGCGCTGACTCATTTTTAAAGAGTTGACCTTGAGGCAGCTCAGTAAAGGGATGAAAAACAAGCATTTTGTGGGCTCGGAAAGCTGTTTTTAAAACCTGAGTCAGGGTCTCGGAAGAGTTCAAATATATTATAACACATTTTTCAGACCCTGACTCAGGTTTTCGAAGGAGGTATGTGAAGCTCAGGATCCTGACTCAGGGTGCCGAACTCAGATATTTTTACAGTATAAATTGATTTATTAATTTGTCAGTTTTTGATCAAAGAACCATGAAAGAATGGGAATTTTTCTGGAAGTTGCGATATAAAATATTGAATAATTGAAGAGAAGAATAGCAGCAGAGTCAGACAGAATGGAAATTTTATTCATATCCCATGAAGTGATTGATTCCGTGGACGATCGATGTTATCACTGGCATCCAGCAGACCATGAATCGACACCAGTCGAGAAAGCCAGAGTACATAACGTAAACTTTCTGAAGGAAAAATCCGTTACAGTCAGCTTCAAGGCGGAAAAGAATACGATTGATAGGAATAGAAATAGAACATAAATATAGATGATGATTAACCTCCCAAGGAGTGGAAGAAAACTGCTTCAAGTCGACTTTTTCTTTGCACATCGGGCAGGTTTGCTTCTTTCCGACGATTATCCAGCCGCGAATACAGTAGTCGTGGAAGGAGTGGCCACAAGCAAGCGTATGCTACAGTTTGAATGTTAGTAAAGAGTTGAATAGACGTCCCCTTACCTGTTTCTCTGGGACGCCTTTTTCGTCGCATCCGATGTTCGTTTCTCCACAAACGCCGCAAGTGTCTTTATTCAAATGCTTCATCGGCATTCCCTCGTCCGTGACAAAGCCCATCGTTGAAGCCATTCTATCCGTGCAGTAGTCCGCCAGGTCTTTCGTGACAACTCCTAAATAAGCAATTCTTAATAACGCCATAAGTCGTCAAAACTCACCGAAATAGACGCCATAGAAAAGCAAATTCAGCGTCATTTCCAGCCACGCTTCGGCGTGCATCAGCAGCCCTGGGAAGCCAAAAAACGCGATCAGGAAGCCGAGATACCCAGCAGTTCCAACTCCGTAGGTCAACTTGAAGACTTTGAGAAAATATCCGTAAACGACTCTTGGCGTCCATCTATCCAGCGGTTTTCTTGTCGCTTTTCTGGTCAAAAAGGTTAGTAGTAATAAAAAAGCCCATGTTTCCGGAAAGGTCACCGGAAGTACTACACCGGAAGTACTGACTGATAAGCCGAAAGTGTGAAATTGATCAGTCAGTACTTCCGGTATAGTACTTCCGGTGACCTTTTCCTTTTTTATTGTTATCTCCAAAAACACCGCCTTCCACGCTCATTGGCTCTCGCGGTGAGTGCGCAATATTTTGAACTTCTCTCGCTCTCACCCCAAGGTCTCTAGAACTTTTGTTGATTCCGGCTCGCCTGTTAGAAAAAGGTAATTATGAATAAAGAGAATTTATCGAAGAAGCATTTTATAATATATTGTTATAATTCATCTGCCAAGATTAAAAATAATTATTAAGTAAAGTTCAAAAATAAAAGTTATTAGTACGCCTAACCGGCGGAAAATAGCGGTTAGTACGCCTAAATCGGCGGAACATCATGCCAGTACGCCTCATCGGCGGAAAGCGCTTTTATTTTGTCATTTTTACTATTTGAGCCCGTTTTCACGGGGTTCAAGTTCTAAATCTTGGGCTGCTAAGCTTTTAAGTTTGGGGTGGTCTTTGACACGATACCCTGCCTCTCACGGTATTTATGACGGAACTTACTTGCTCATAGCTTTTATATGGTAGGATCCCCATATTCTGCATCTGAGTTTAATTTTTTTTTTCTTTGGCAGATGCTTATAATAATGTTCCTCGACGAAATGTTCAAAAAATATTCGCTTAAATAGATTTTTAGCCCAGATGCTGGGTATATTATGAGCGATCATAATCCACTGGAGCATCTTAGCACCTTCTTGATTTCGAAACGAAAGTCAGTTCTCAAAGGCAAAAACTACAACGATTGTATGAAAGATATTGGCTCTACACTGGCCAAGAATTCTGGAAACTTTACAGCTTCATGAAACGACCGATCTTTAGGTAAGCCATTTCTTTTCGATTCAACTGACACAAATGATCGATTTAGATATTGGGAGAACTTCATCATGGTTGAAGAGCAATTTCGATGAACTCTGTGGAATCATTCTTTCGCCCCTTGTGATCAGGTATTCATTCATCAGATGAATCAAGAGTTTTATTTAATCGATAGCTTTCTTCAAGAAAAATCAAGAAGATTTCGGACTCGCTTAGAAGAATTTTGAATTTCGGGAATGGTGTAAACGGACCAGAAATACTTTTACATTGCAGCTTCGTCGTCGATCCAGACAAATGCAAAGAAAACATTGATTTATTACTAGGTCAAATTCAAGAGGTATTTATTTGCTTTGAATTCCTTTCTCTGACAGAATTTCAGCTAAATCCCCAACCAGCTCCTGATGCATGTTTCCTGCCAGTCGTTCAAGTCGCCGCTCAAGCTTTTGATTCCTGCCAACGCGCTGGTAAATTGTTCCTGTTCCACTCTTCGCTGCCCACTGTTGCCGCTCCCGGAAAATTGCAAAACAGAGATGACAGAAAACTCATAGGTGCGGTCTTTCTTGCTTCTTATTTATAAAAACAAGTTTATTAGCCACTGACAAGGAAAAGTTCCTCTTCCAAGCTGCTGACAAAATCTACGAAAAGGTTGGAAAAGATCTCGTTAGGCAACTTCTGTGGAACTCTTCCTCTTCCCATCTCAGTATGTTGACGTTGCTTCTATTCAAGTCGCACTGCTGTACACTTCTGTCGAAAGACGACTTAGAATTCACAATTTACAGGTTCCTTAACTGAATACGTTTCGTTTGTCAACTTTCCTAGCTCGGCGTAATCAGCCAACTAGCGGACGTATACAAAGTTGCAGAAACAGATGCGATGATGAATTTCTTTTCCAAACTGGCGGTCAGAAGTTGCAGAGACACCTCGCCACAGAAGCTCAAAGAAGGTTAGCGGCCCATCCCGTTTCAATTTTCTAACAGAAAGTCTTTAGGAATAATTCAACGCTTTCCTATCGCTACCTATCGAAAACATTGCGCTGATCCTAGCTCAATTGGCCAGTTGATTCTCCCTGAAAGACTAAAGGTAAGTTCCTGTCCTTCTTTACTGTCTTAAAAATCGAATCCTAGGTCATGCCAGCATATATGAACTCTTTGTTATGCAACGACGACATTTTCCCCCATCACGAAACAAATACGGACGACTGGGCTTATCTCAGACAGAAAATCTTGCAGATGAATGTTCGAGCTTCTTGCGCATATTTCTATGCATGTGTTTATCCTATTCTTAATACTGCGTTGGATCCCGCACTTCCAAAACTTTCTTTGAGATGTTCTATCGAAAGATTCAAACAAGAACAGGTAATATTCACCCTTTAGCAATTTTTACGCTTTCTAGGTTTATGTTATTGAAAATGGACTTCAATTGTACATCTGGGTCGGCGAAAATGTCACTCCAAACGGCGTGCAATCAATTTGGGAAGTCAACTCTTCCCGACACTCTTTCAAAGCTAGAAACCGAGCAAAGACGTCAAAATAACAGAATCGCGAATGCAAAGACTAATGGTTAGTTTTGAGTAAGAAATTTGCGCTAACCGATTTTGTAGAACGAAGACAGTAAAGGCGCTGGCACGACCTCCTACCTTCCCGTTCACGTACACAAAGAAATCCATCAGTTACTAACTGCGAACTAGAATTTTCTGAATCGTGCAGCCTACGTATGATCCTCCTTATTCTCTATCGCTGTTGTATCTAGGCAAAATTCATTATTTGAAATCTCGAGCTTGTTAAACCCCATTCTATTCTGTGCTTTTGTTCATCTCAAACTCGCGTGCAATATAACTTATATTTCCAAAAGATATCTAGTATAAGTAAAAGTTACGACTGTAAAAATTGCCAAATTATTTCGTCGCCGGTGAGTTAATATATACGGTGTGTACCATTCTATTTTCAGTTTATGTATCTTCAACACAGCTGCTCGCATGATCTTTTAGACTTACCTAATACCGAAAGGAAACAAAAAGGCATGAAAAACGTACTTCGCTTTCTTTCTTTCCAAGTTCTAGCTTTGTAGTCTGACGCCTAAATAATTGAACTTCTAGCTTCTTGAGCGCAATTCAACTGTAAAAATTCCTTTCTATACCTTTATTTTTTAGGCATTGAAAAACGAATTCAGAAATACGCAAAAATCCTTTTCAAACTTTCATGATAATTTTCTTTTATTGGAACTCAGTTTATTAATAGATACAGGCTATCGGGATCTCCTTGACGACAAAGAACAACTGCTTAAATCAGGCGCATACACAGAACAAGACCAAGTCATCCAAGAAAACTCCCTCATCATGCCTTCAAAGTGGCAAAATTTAAACAAGACGAGACTGCAAAAAGAGTGCAAGGACCGCGGGCTTTCAGTCGCTGGCAAAAAACAGGATCTCCTGTCAAGGCTTTTGAAACATCATGAAAATGATGAAATAAAAGTCAAGAGGTCATCCAAAGGCGCGTTTATGAAACGGCTAAGTGGATGCGACACCGAAGAGATTACTCCTGTGATGATATGTTATGCGCAGCTCCCCGAGATCAACCGACATTTATCTATAACGCCCAGCACTTTTGTATGCGTTATACATTTGACGTGTGCAGAAGATGGCAGTGACGTGCAGACTGACTTTATGATTGAAAGAGCCGACCTTTGGGATACCCGAAACTACTATCACTCACGAAGGCACTTCACCAGCCTCAAGACAGCCCCACAAATCAGAGCACGGGTGTTCCCTGTTGCGTATTATCGATCAGTTACGATGAACGAGGAAACGCGTAATCATCGAATGACGAGAAAAAACACAAAGATACTCCGAAAATTCAAGCCTTTGCATATAAACGATCTGTTGTCACACTCTTTTTCGGTTTTGGGAAAAAGCAAAGAAGATCAAAAAATCAAGGAAATATACGATTCACTACCGCCCGTGACCAACTCTCTCTTCTATAAACGATTAAATCGCTCGATGGAAGATTTTAATCATGCCTTCTCCGGCAATATTTTTTTTGCAGTTCTGATTTGTCTGTTGGTGATTTGCCGGGAATCGATGTATGACATTTAAATTGTTATAGCATTTTGATATATATTTTAGGAATTACAGGATTGTTTGTTCGACGAGGATGATCCATCTGAGGACGAGGGTGATGACGATGACGATCCATGGTACGTCCCGAGCGGCGCCTCTGATAATGACGAAGGTTTAGTTGAAACTGTATTAGAATCGTTAGTAACATAATTTCAGATGGAAAAGGCGAGAAATCCGACACTCCATCAGGGGAGGAATCCGCTCAATCGACGGAGGAATCCGACCCTCCATCGGAGGCGGAAGACTCCGATGCTCAATCGGAGGACGGCATTGAGCCGGAAAACGAAGAAGAGCCCGCTCCAAAAGTCGCAAAACCTTCCGTTGAAATCGAAACAGAAACTGAAAAGAAGGTATGAAAAGTTCTGGGTCCAATCTTGACTTGAGTAACAGTTTGAAAAGCCACAAAACTAGTATTTCCCGGAAAGCAGCTTTTTTTTTCTTGAAAAATACTAATTCAACTATTTAGGGAGGCGAGAATAAAAACGAGAGTTTAAATGCTACGAGTGCACCGATTCCTCTTGTTCTTCAAGCGCCAGCTGTTCCTTCTAAAACGAGTGAGCCCTCCAAACCATTGTCGAAAAAGGAGAGAAGAAAAAAGAGACGACGCGAGCAAAAGCCTCGACTTCGCTCGACAACATCGAGAAAATATAATAAAAAAGGTTTGAAGTTTTCTTATTTCAATTCATTAATTCTGCTAATTAAGAGAACTCTGGCAACGACGCCGATTCTGAAGACGCTGACGATGTTCCTCCTCCAGCCCCCAAAATCGCCAACCTCGACTTCGACCCAAACGTCCCGGGGCCATCCCGGTTCATCAGAGCATTCGTGGAAAAAGTAACGGGGCCATTCAAAAAACCGCAAAAAGGCTACGAAGAAGTTGGATCAGACAGTGATTAGGTCGCAGAAGAGCGCAATCACGGACAAATACGCTTTCTTTTCCGACCGATTCTTTTAGCTCGATCTTTTTGTAACCTCACTGCCCATTTATCGAAATAAATATAATGCACGACGGAAATAAAGAAGGAGCGAAAACTCCTTCCGACTGAGTTAGCATCAAATTGCCAGTTTTCAGAGCATCTACTCGTGAAGTTGATTAGTTAGGTTTGAAATGAAGTTGAAGCATTTTGAAGAATTGAATTTTTATTTGAAAGAAGCGAAACGAGAGCTAAAAATGGTCTTTGAACACGCGAAAACTGTTTACGGTAATGTACCGAAAATATTAGGTCGAGCAAGAGACTCTCTTTGCCGAAAAATCGTCAAAAACGAAGGCATGAGCTCGATTACGCAGAGAAAATCCGCGTGGTCGGGCTGGACTCGGAAGAGCCCTTCATCCAAGTCAACAACAATTTCTTCAAAAGAAACTACGAAAAGACGCTCGGGACGACGATCTTCTTCGACGGAAGGCGCAGAGCATAATCGGCCAGGAAATCGGAAAAACCAAAAGGAAACTACTGAAGAAAGTTCATTTGATCAAGAGGCGCGACTCCTTTCAGGAAGCAGGTTTGAGTCATTTTTGAAATTTTCGATTAGTAATTCTCAAAAGAGTGCGAAAAACGATGATTGATGCCCCATCATCAGCAAAAGAAAGAAGACGGTTTCTTCAAAAAAGCGCGAAAGAAGAAGTTTCCAATGTTTTCTTTCAACGAATGAAATGGGGCGAAATGATCAATCCAGACGACTACAAAACGCACGAGCTAATTCCTGAAAGTGATCCTTCAAATGACGATTTAGCTGGAAAAGAACAGTCTGTTACTTTTGGCCGTCACAATCCTAAGAAAAAAGCTGAGGAAGAGGAAAAAATGCCGACAAAGTGTATCAAATCACGAGAACAGGTTACTTTTCTCTATTTTTTCGTCCGGTCATTCAAAATTTCAGGTTTCAATTAGATGCAACTTCGAATTCATCGATTTTAAGTCGACGGCGAATCTTAACTTCACATCCTGTCGACTTTCAAGCCAAAAGAATTGATCCTTTTTCGCACGAAAGAAAAGTACAAGGACAAGCTCATCAAATAGAGAGTCCAGGAAATAAAAATTTATATGCAAGTGGTAAGTTCTTTCTTCTATCTGCCAGAATTTCATGGACACTTTTCTAGCATCACGAATTTATCGACGCGACAAAGGAAAGCTTCATCTACCAGCTGAAATCGAAGGATTCTCTTTTGAGCAACTTGAATTTTGTTCGTGTTGGAAGCAAAGATATCGAAGTCGCGAGAATTAGAGGAAGAGTGCCCGGTCGACTCGAGCTGCAGGAAGAGTCCGATGAGCCGAGAAAGCTGGAAATTGATGATATTCCAACTTTACAGGTAAAGAAAAGAGAAAAATTGTCTGTTCTCAACTGTTTTTGTAGCCCGTTTCAAATACCTACTCGAGTGGGCACGATACTTTCTTCATAAAAGATACAAAGCTTACAGATCTCAAGTCAAAGCTAATCGTAATGGACATGCAAGCCGAGTTTATTTGTAAGATGTGATCTTTACAAGCCCACCGACGCTACTACCAATCCTTCACTTGTTCTCGCTGCAATGAAACTTGAAGATAATTTCTATGATAAGCACATCGAAGCCGCTGCCGAATACGCTAAGAAAGCCGAAGGAGACGACAAACTCGCCATTCCCGCTCTCGATCAGTGCTTGGCCACGTGGACGGTTACTATCCGGTCTTTCGAGGTTATCGAGTGAAAGTGGCTGATTTGAACACGCGCATCTCAAAGTACGAGCTAGAGAAGGAATTGGATCGCTATGGAAAGATTATTGATCTCATTCTCATCCGTCGCTGCCCAACCGTTTGCTTTATCGTCTACAAACACAGGTACAGTCTTAAAAAACCGTTTTGAAGTTAATTTTCTTGGTCTTGTCCCCTAAAACTCGCGTTTAGCAATGACGCAAGAAACGCTGCCAGAAAATTGCATAACCTTTCGATTTGGTCAACCCGTTTGCGCGCTGAACTGGCGAAACCGAGCGGCAAGTCGAGGTAAGGATTATTTTCTCGGCGGCAAAGCACCCAGAAATTAAAAGTGCAGGGGTGACGTTGATTTAAGAGTGAACGATTGCACGATCCTACGATTAGTTCACCACTTTACGAGAGCGATACTGTAGTCTCTGTCTGTCTAATTCGCCTTTTCGAAAACTCGCGCCAAATCGAAAAGCAGACACGCCACTTACGATTCTTAAAAGGGCGATACGAATTTACGAGAGAATTAGCAAGTGCCGAAAAGAGACGGTCACCGAAAGAGTCTCAAAAGTCGCCCAATTCACGAGTGTTCAATTATCTAATGGAAATTTTAGAGGACGTTCTCGCTCGCCACGGCGGAGACGATCTCGCTCTCCTCGGCGGCGGTCTTTTTCGGGGATCGAAGACGTCGACGCTCAAGATCACACTCTCGAAGACGGTCTGACTCACGGCGCCGCTCAAGATCGACATAGTGTACTATCGATCACGATTTCTTCTGGACCGATCCTATGCCTTGAAGGTACCTACCATTGAAAATCTCAACTCACAAATTCCTAGAAACGCTAAGCAAACTTCACAAATCGCTCTTCGACTTCTCCGAATCACTTCCTCAGCAAATGAAATACGCCCAGCATTCCGCCGCGATAAAGCCCGCTTTTACCAGACTTATCTATCGAGTCTTTTGATTCTCAGCAAAAGTTCATTCAATTCTTCGCTACTGTAAATTGTTGCTTCAGTAAAACAAAAAAGCGAACATAAGAAACATTATCATTGATAATAAACTTGACAGATACAACCTCAAAACTTTCTATAGAGTATATTTACACAACTTTATAAATAGAAAGACAAGATCATATCCATTTTGGCAGGTTTTCATGACTCTTAGATGCCCTAAAACTTTTTCTATTGAAACTTTTAAAACTTGCCCCCCAGTTCTTCGCGTTTTTCTTGGATAGCGTTTTTTTACATCATCAAATCAATTTTCAAGGCATCCAAAAAGCCTTTGATGAATCTGCCTCTTTTTCTTCGCTAAATTTCTTTCCTGCGCTTTTAGTTCAATATCAGTCGGAACTTGATCCCCCAAGAAGACGGAGATAATTCGCATTCATTAATAAGTGTATTTGAATTGCAGTACAGTGTAATCGCGATTGAATAATTACTTATTCAGCTTCATTTGATTTTAAGAAAAATAATGTTCAAAATTGCTCTCTTTTTTTTACTTGCATTTGAATCATTTTCAAAAAGTACTCATCATGTTTTTCCTGCAAGTTATAAAAGCCCCACTCACCAAAAGAGGGCGTCTAGAGCAGCTATTTTTAGAGCTTTTATATCCCACCAAGAGGTCACGCTATTTTTAGTAACATTTGGTTCGATTTGCCTAGGACTTCGCCCCTTCCTTGGTCTAAATTCTATTCGCAATTAAAGTCGAAAAGAATAATACAAGATCAATTGAAATTTTATTACAGCTTTTTTGATTTAATAACTATTTGGATTGACAGGAAAGTCTCATTGTTTGGGACGTAGCTCTTCTGCATGCTAAGCGATTTAAATTAACTTGATCGTAGATTTTGTCTTACTGGAAGCATCTCCTTGTACATTTGATGGATGGTAACTTCAGAAACACCAGTAACGTCACTGATTTCCTTGGCGGTTTTTCTTGTTTTTGATGTCTGAACCTCAAGAAGTTGTCTCAAATATAACTTTTTACCTGTGAGGCCATGTAAATTGCCGCTGCGGCAAGAGAAATCGGGGATCTACCTTCTGCCAAATCCAACTCGACGGATCGCTTGGCAATTTTAGTTGAAACAGCCTCGACTTGCTAAACAAGCGAGATATTGAAAAATTGATTGCAAAATATACTTTTGTGAGGTTGAGCGAAAAGCAAAAACGCATCATGAAGTCTTCTGACGAGATAGTTTTCACAGTTTTTTCGAGAGTTTTGATGATCCACTTGAAGCAGCGACCAATTTCTTTCTTCGAAACCGTACAAACAGCGCAGATTTCCTTCAGATCAATCAGGTTTCGATTTATTCTGATTATACCTTGAATGTGCGCGGAGCTCCTATTTGTCGACAGGCAACATAAAGACAAGCTCCGGCGATAGCTTCGTGTGACTTTTGTCCTGCTTGATCGTAAATTTCCTTGAAATTGACTTTTGCCTGATCCAGAACTGATCCAGAAATATTCAAACGATGAGCCATAGCCCTTGATATTGTAACTTTTGCTCAAATTATGATTTTGTTGTACTCAATATTTCGATATGCCGCTAGAAGGGCTCGATCAGTAGCGTTCATGCGAGCTCGGTACTCCTCGTTGACAGTTCTCAGATCAGTCGACAGATATCGGTTTTCAATTTCACCGACTCGGGAAGATCTCCATTCACTACTTTCTTGTTTTTTTTTTTCAAATTCTACTCAAACCTTTTCACATCAATCATTCTGTCGCCCACAACGAGTCCGCATTCAGTGCAAATTACATCGCCTGCTCGGTAATCGTCAACTAAAGCTGCTCCTGGATGATACGGACATTCAAACATGCTGAAAAAAGAGGCGACATGATTCAAAAAAATTAGTTTATTTCATTCATTTTGCAGAGGAAAAGTGGTGCACAGGATAAAAAAAAACATTAATAATGTTACATTATTCTTCTTTGTCTTCGTTGTTGCTCTCTTCAGAAATCGTAGTCGTGTCGAATCTCGCCATTCATCAAGGCCTCTCTGATGAGCTCGTCCCGGGCTTCTGGCCAGTTAAGCGGTCGCTCAATCAGCATGATGTCTGGATCGTTGAGGACGATGATCTCCATGTCGTCGTCGCTGGAAGAGATGATGATCACTTCATTGTCATCGCTGATTTCGATAACAGAGGAGTCGCTTGAGTCGGCGTCGTGATCGTGCTCGGTGTCGTTTTGCTCGGCGTTTTGTGTGTAGTCTTGACAGTCGCAGTCCATGTCATCAGAAGGAGGAGGGGTTGGATTGTAGTCTACGGTCTCCAGAGAGACGTCGAGGTCAATGTCGACGAGTGATGGCGATTGAGCCGGGTAGACATACATATCGGAATCGGTTTCCCAGCGATCAGACATTCTGGTTTGAAGGTTTTTGTTTTCTTGAAAGTAGAATTTTTTTTTTGACTGAATGACCATTTTTGGGTGTGGTTATATTCAGAAGCTCCAGACGCTTTGGCGCCAATCAGTTGGATCGATCTAAGCTGGCGCCAATGTACAATCGGAAATACTAATCTGATTTTAGTGAAGCGATCAGCGGGGGATTAGACTGCATCTGTTCCCAGAATCGGCAGATAGGCCTTAGATTTCCGCCGGATATGTTTGTATAATTGACTTTTCACGGCTTAGCTTCACTCAACCATGGAGAAAATGGTATATAAGTAGCTCTTAACTCACTAATCTCATCAAATCCAGCAATATGCCTAAATTCGAAGTTTCTGGCTTTTCTGTCCGAGTTTCCAAAACCTACGGGTTTTTCGTCACCATCACCGGAACTTGCGCGAATCGAGACGAGCCTATCAAGCTCAAGAAATTCTTCAAGAAAGATGCCTTTGCCGAAGTTCTCCCCGACCTTGTCGCTGGAGAAATGAACGTGGTCATCATTGGCCGCCGCAACCAGACTGACTTCGAAGCTCGAAACAACATCCAGTACTACGACTTTGTCCTCGAAGACATGGACTGGACCGACATGTAACTCACAATTCTCTGCGAAACCTCCCTCTCTCTTGTCACGTGGTGTTTTTTCTTGCGCTTTTTTTTTGTGTGCTTTTATTTCCAGAAATAAACTTTTCTCATTGTAATTTTTCAATGTATATGTTGCAGGTCAATAATTTTCGCAGTTGATAGCCAGATTCATTATAATGACTTTGATTGCAGTGAGATCTTGAAACAAGATCAGGAATTTCTGACATAGGAGGAAGTTCGTTGACGAATTTTTCAAAAGAGATATCATCTTTGATCAGATTGATGTCCATCGGTAGACTAGTGCTGCGCTGCGCCCAAGAGTACCGAAATCTCGCCGATTCATCGGCAGCATCTGGTTTTTCAAGAAGAAAGGAAAAGTCTATCAGAAGACGAAATGGTGGGGCCAAAAACTCGATTAGTTCCATCAGGATTTCTTTCATGTCGAAATTAGAATCAACAAGGAAAATCAGTATTGCATTTTCCACAATTCTGTTTGGTTTCGGCGGGTTGATAATGAGATAATTTCTCAGCTGCCGCAAATTTCCGATCTCTTCGAAAAAATCTAACTCGTCACGCTCAAGTTCGAGTTCTTGACTTCCAAAAAGAGAAGGCATTTTTTGCAACTCATTTCTCTCGGAAAAATTGAAAGGCATTATATTTCAATTGAAAGATTTGAGCAGTTTTAAAGGAAATTCATCACGCATGAGTAATTTTAGAGAAGTTTACCGTCCTTTGAAAGTGGAGTGCACGTTATCTTATCGTTATTTACATACAGTTTAAAAAATACATCGCTAAGAAGTCTTTTTGATGTAGAAGTTCGGCAAACTAAGCCGTTTGAAGGTTGACGCCGCAGAGCGGTCAGCTGGAACTTGTTTTCTTCAAGATTTACTCCCTTGAGGCAATTCAGCATCGCTTCGAATTCGATTTCAACATTGTGTGGGATACCTTTTGATGATCGTTTGTTCACATCTTTTTCAGGATCAATTCCAAGATATAATTTATTTCCCAAAGCAATAAGAGCGCCGGATTCTGTTGACCATTCCGCTGAAATGATTTAATCTCTCTTAGTTATTTCGAAAACGCTCACTTTTCATAAGACCTGGAGTCTTGTCATTTCGCGTTGTATCTTCAATAACAAACCAATCTTGCCATTCCCGGAGAAACGCTTTTCGGAGATGCGGTTTGACAATCGGCAGAAAGGTCGATGCAGTCTTTGATTTTCGAGTCTCTCCGGATGGAGCAGTCTTTGTCGTTGCTATCAAAATTTTAAGGGGATAAAAGCAAAGTTATCTTACATATAGCGAGACTATCAGTATCGCAGTAGTTGAGCTTGAAACTGCCTTTTTCGAGATATTTGTGGAGGAAATCGTAAACGAATCTTAAAAAGAGCAATTTCGATTGCTGCAAAATGGCAACAGCCAGCACGACAGGCTTGTCGTCAAGAATCTTCGCTTTCTCCATCGTCACTTGAGAAAGCTCGTAATCTCCATCTTCTCGGGTGAGCGGCTCCGAAAATTTGTAGTGCGGTTTCTGAGCTGCGCGCGCGACTTGATCCTCGTTGCAAAAATTAACTCGCGGACGATCCACAATTTCCCCCATCTTTCCATACCCGCTTATTTGAACATAATTAACTACAATTTGAAGACGGCTTACCAATTCCCAACCGTTTTAAAAGCATTAGCAAGAGCGGCTTTCTTCTTCAGAATTGATTGTATGCGTCCCTCTGTGATCGACTCGCAAAATTCTCCAAGGCATTTGTCCGATCTATACTGTACAAATCGAGACACGTTCGAGATTTTTAGACCAAGAGACATGTAGAACTTGGCGAGCTTTGTTAAAATCAGCAGCTGCTTCCCATTGAAAGTCTGGACGACTGTCTCTTGTTCGATCTTTCGATCTGCCATCTTTGCTCTTTCTTTCATGTAGGGCGAAACCAAATCTTCAGTTATTTTCATCCTTTGGATCACTGGCGGGAAATTCATGTGCTTGATTTCCGATGCGATGTCTTCAGGTGTATTTACATCGGCAACAATGAATCCAAAAACTTGATCATTTTTGATTTCATCAAGAAGATCACCCTCTGTATGTTGCTGGTACATTTTTCCCCAATGGCGAGAGCGCATCCGGATGTTCTGCTGTTTTTTACGTTTCCAAACGCATTCATGGATGAAAACAAGCGTGCCGCGTTCCATCAAGACATTTTTCTTTCGTTCCCAATTCTCATCAGCTTCTCCAGGCTTGCAATAAGGACAGCAAGAATGAAAAAAACAACCAAGAAACTCAAAAAAGTATTTCTTCTCGTCAACACAAGCGTATCCATCTATTGTCCAGTCAAACACTTGGAACTCACCGCGATAATATTGATGTTGAAGAGGAACACGTTCGCCATTCTTCGAAACAAGTAGATCACTGTATTCATCAATATACGTAAGCCATTCCAAAGCCACCAGGCTGTTTCCTTTGGCCATAATTTGCTTACGGAAACTATCACCTTCGCGAATCCAGCGTATTCCTTAATTTAAATTCTAAACCGTCGAACAATGATGATTACCTGGAGTTGTTGGCATTTCTTGATTTTGAGCATAAAGATAGAGCGCATTGAAATCAAGAAATGTTATCTTTGTGAATCTGTCCCCGTTGGGCGCGTACTTTGCATTTTTCGGAGCAGGAACATCATCTCGTAGTTCAGTATATCGCGAGAAAACATTGACAAGGCCGCCGATAATGTTGCTGCGAAACAGTTCGTGTTCTTCAGTGCTCGTTATGCCGAAGGAGTCTTTATATATCTTAAGTCAAAATAAAAAATCAACTACTTACATGAAAACGGAGCTGTCTTTGAGTAGTAATTGAATAAGCAAATCATCGCATATTTCGGAAGGCTAAAGCATAAAGACGGGTCGACTTTGAAAGCTTTAAAAAAGACTTTGAATTGAGATTCAATCGCTCTGGCAAATGGATTGACGTCAAGCATGTTGTAGTTCTGGAGCCAGTCGACCATGGAAGTTTGAGGGTTGTTTCTTTTCATTTCTTCAAATTTTCCTTTTTCTTCCAAGTAAAGATCGTGATCAATATTAACGTTCTTTAAATGAGAAAAGAAGCAGTCATAGTCGGGAAATTCGTGGCAGGTTTCAATCTCCGAAATTGAGTGAAACAGCTCGTACGGCCAGATTGACTTTGTTTCGCCGATTCCTGCTTGTTCCAGGTACTTTGCAAGTCCGATCGGCGAACCAAACAGCATGGCGTCTTTGAAAGCAAATTTATCCGTCGAAATCGAAAAGAAAGACGAGCCCTTTTTGATAACATTGAATGATTTTGAGTATCTTTTCTGCAAAAGAGGTATCAAATAAGGAGCCAAGACATTGCAGTCGAATTTGGCGGAGTTAAAGCCGTAAATATCCATGGAACAGTAACGCTTTAGTTCGTTAAGCAGAGACTGCAGCTTCATCTTTTCTTTTAGATTTTCTTCTTGAAATAAGGTTTTAGTCTGTAAAAAAAAATGTTTCTTACCGCTGTTGGTGAGTCCGTAAAGTTTTTCAAGAGCAACTGAAAATGCGGGTGGAAGAGACATTTCTGGCGACATGGTCAACCCTTCAATTGTAAGAACAAACTCTTCTACCATGTTCTCGGCATGAATTGATGAGTCTCCTTTACGCATGATGAACTTGTCGAAGCCAAAATTTGATCCGATTCCAATCGACAAAAGTTTCAAAGATGAATGAATTTCAGTTTCTTGACGTTTATCTCCGAGTGGGCTCTCATAAGTTTCAATATCAAAAGTAACTTAACATTATTATTTCAACTTATTCAGGCACGGCTTACCAAATTTCGTCTTTCGAAAAGACTTGTATTTTTCTTCGAGGAGTCCCAATTTTACTAGCTCGCTGATCGGATTGATATTCTTTCCATATGCTTTGAGAGTCGGTTCAATTTCTCGATTGGCTCTTTTCCTGCAGATAGCTTCATGTGCATCGCGAGTGTCAGCTTTTACGAAAGTCATATTGCAGTTTGTATTGCTACATCGGTAGATATTTGACTTGAACGCTATAAATATGTCAGGAAAAGTCTCAAAGAAATTTTAAAAAAACCATTTGTGTTGTAGACAACAAAGATTCGCGAGGGCTCATCTTTTTTCACAAACAAGTAAAGCGGTTCCTCGACCTTGGGATTCTTGACCCGAAATCGTCCTATTCTTTGAAAGGCGACTCGCTTCTTCAATTGAAATTGATTCGAGTTTGTGTAGAGAATGATTTCACGCCTGATTTCTTTAGCAATGGTAAAGTAATTATCGGGAGAAAAAGGTCCATGATAATTGAAGAATTTGAGATCCGGCATTTCAATAGCAAAATCTGCTATTCGTTCAAATCGTTTTTCCATCATCTGTAATGATTTGACCAGCATAAAGTACGGAATCGGGTGGAATAAAACTTTTCCATTTGAGACAATCTCGTAATAGCAAGTCTTTGGTGACCAGAATGCCTCAAGCGTGAATTGGTATTTCCCAGTTTTGTTTTTATCGTAAGCTTTTTCTATTTGAATAAATTTGAGGGTATAATGCTCTTCGAATTCTTGTTTTGTTGACAATGGACAGTCCCTGGAGAGATTACGAACGTAGTTTACAAAACCGGCGCTTGTAAGTAATCCATCGCTGTCAAAAAATATCTGGTAAGGTGTCTCTGAGCGTAAGAGTTCCCCAATTATCAAAAAAGGGGAAACATTCTCTACTGTTACATTGAATTTTCTCATGAGAGTCTGAGCTTGAGAGATGCTTTTATTGCTAGGAAATAAGGTCAATTGTATCACCAGTGTTTATTGATAAAAGATTGGGAGCAGTCAAACAATAGGAAAAAGGTCAAAAGTGGCAGAAAAGAAAAGAAATCGCAAGAAAAGGAGTAACAAAAAAGGAGTGAGAATAAGAAGGAATGACAGAAAAAAGTGTTTCGTGGAGAAGAGTTTATCATTGTTTCTTTGCTGGTGTTTCTAAATATCATCAGTGTTTGAAAATAAAGAAAACGCTTACTTGGAAAGAGTCGTCGAGGCTTCATTCGTCTTGGAACAGGATTCTTTCGTTTGATTTTCCTTGCAGACTCGATAGGGTGCATTGTGTGAGCTGTCTCCACCATTTGTTCGAGAACAACGTAGTCAGAATTGGATGGTTCAGTGGATCCTTCGAAGAAGACCTCGAGGTCATCATCGCTCGGTATGTTGATGGCAATTGATGAGTTCGATGTTGCGTGAAGCCGTTCAAATCTAGGAACGACCATTTCCACTTCAGTTTGAGTTGATGCGTCTCGCATAATAGGCTCGTCCTCGTTGTCATCGTTACATTGCTCGCATTGACAGTCGTCTTCAGACATGGCAGAGCTGGAGTCGTCGGAGCTGTATTGCTCGGCGCTGTCTGCTACGATTTGCCCTGGTAATGGAGCCCATTCTGGATCAGCGGTCATGTCGGAGTCCGAAGAGTGGAGGGAGACGCTTTCATCATCATTATCAGCAAGGATCATGTTCTCAATGAGTTGAACTCCATCATTATCGAAGTCGAGATTGTCTGCAAGCTCTCCTAAATGAAACTATAGAAAAGGTTTGAAATTATCTAACTCACTTGTTAGTTTGTTGAAGTCATCAGCGTATTCAACTGGAACATGATCGGCTTCCTCAGCGTACTCGAGTGCTATTTCATACAATCGGAGATTGTAAATTTTAGAAGTAGCAACCATTTTATCGGCTATTTTTTTTAGATTGTTCATTTCAACTGATGACCTGCTTTTGAAATTTGCGGTTAAATACGAGAGTTTATGGTTCAGTTGAATCGCAATTTATTCGGGAAAACAAGATTACAGGTCACGGTTAAAACGGAAGAATGGCAGCAGTCTGAGATCAAAGAAACAGTGTAAAAGGCACGGTGCGTTGGCGAAGCAAGAAGAAAAAAAACGGAAGAATGGCAGGAGTCTGAGATCAAAGAAACAGTGTAAATGGCACGGAGCGTTGGCGAAGCGTGAAGAAAAAAAAACGGCGGATGATTTTTGGCGGAAGTGTTGTATTTACATCGGATTGTCTTGAGGAAGCGGAGGTCTGAACATGTGTAAAATGTAGTAATCCGATTATTACCTATTCGGATTTGAAACGTTGTGGGCTCTTGCGGGCGCGGAGAGATCGTCTCGGAAGTGCCTGAAAAAGGATTATTAGGATTATAAAGTTTGAGCAATTACCTGTTGTCTAGCCGGGGCGCGTTGTCTAGCCGGGACGCGTTGAGGAGTCGGGGCGCGTTGAGGAGCCGGTTCTCGTGCGAGTCGCGGGATTCTTCGTCGTGGCTGTCGAATTGGCTAAATAATAAAGAAGATAAAGACTAAGGATCATTCTTAACCTCTGGTAGCGGATGACGTGGCCACCATCGTGGAAGCTGAATATTCAGGTTGTTGTTCATGAAGTCTGCGAAGCCTCTCGGGTTGACTTGAAAGTTATTAATAAATATTTGAAAAAACTCAATTACGTAGGACAATCTTCAGGCAATACAGCAGCCAAGCCACCAGGAGGACCAGAAGAGTAATGCGCCAATCATAAACCTCAATTTGGCCAGAAAAGAGGTCTGAAAGAGACTTTAAAGAAAAAACATGGAGGATGTGGGTTACTTATGATTGACGAAAGCCCAGGTCTTGGGGTGGTTGGCGGGCGTGTTGGATCGTTGGGGCCAGTTGGAAAGGCAACCATCTCTAAACTGAAAATGGTAAGTAAAAATATTTTTTTTTTTTGGACAGTCATAAATGGCTCAAATTGATCAATTGATCAAGATGGGCCGCTTACCACCGTCCGGCACTTTTTTTTATACGAAAACAAGAAAAAAGATCAGGCCTAAAATTTACAGAACTAAAACGGGCAATTTATAAAAGAGGAGCTGGCGGGTGAAGGAATCGATGGTGAACGCGGAGAAAATCACGGCGCAGCAGTCGAAGAATGTGAGTGATGATGGATGTTAGGACGAAAATCGTCATCATGAGGGCGGTGATCGTGGCAAGGAACCAAATGTCCGGTTTAAGTAAAACCTTCCTCTCGTCGAGGAGGATTTCTACCAAAACTTTTTGGAAATTCGGATCCGAGTCAAAATCCGATGGCAACGCATCGTCGCGTATGCAACTCGCCATTCTAAATATGTAAAATGATTAATTCTTTCCCTTTGACTTTCTTCTAATTTCGTTAACGTTCGTCAGTAGTACAAAAAACAATCGTCATTCTTATACAGTCTACATTCTTATACAGTCGACATTCAATTTACCCCGCCAAGTTCACCGCTTATAGAGCTATGCAATATAAATGGTCAAAATGACGGGGGAAACAAACTTCCTAAAGGCGGGCTTCTTCTCGGTTGGTAGGAGTGGCGGTCGGCTGCTGCTCAGCGGCTAAAATAACACTAAGTTGCCATATAAATTGAACTTTATTCACCTTTGAAAGCCTTTCTGATTCGTCGCCAACAGTTCTTCAGTTTGAGTTTGATGCTTTCAGCTCGCAGCTTGCCGAGAAAAGCCAACACATAAAGGGCTAAGACAGTGCCGGCGAAGGATGAGCCAAGGTTGACGCCAACGTCTGAAGCTCTTTAAACTTTCTATCAGTAAAACGCTGATCACCTTGAACCCATGTAATGCCTGGTTCACCTTGAACCCATGGATTGCCTGGTTCACCGGGCTTGTACTTGTCCATCACGAAACCCGCGTTTGGATGTGGGTCATGGGCGGGCGCTGCAGTGGCTGAGGCCGTCTCGGTTGTCGTTGTTGGCGGCGTGATGGTCGGATCGCTGCCTGGAAGTCGGAAATAGCCAAATTTCAACATTCTAATTAGTAAAATAAAGAAGTAAATTTGATAAGAGCTGAAAGATTGAGTTAACAATCATTCAGATATAATTTTTCCGTGTGACTTTCTTCTTATTCCGTTTACATTCGTCAGTAATACAAAAACTTTCGTCAGTCAAATACAGTCGACATTCAATTTACCCCGCCAAGTTCACCGCTTATAGAGCTTTGCTCTTTAAATGGTCAAAATGACGGGGACAACAAACTTCCTAAAGGCGAGCTTCCTCTCGGTTCTGCTCAGCGACTTAAATTCAACTTAGTTTCAATACAAATTGGATATTATTTACATTTGAAAATCCTCTTGAATTGTCTCCAGATGATCTTCATTTTGAGTTTGATGCTTCCCGCTCGTTCGTAGATAAAAGCCAATGCATGAAGGGCTAAGATTGCGAGGTAGAAGGATGGTGGAAGGAGTATACTGTCTAAAACTTTTTTTTTAATTGATGTCAGTCAAACAGTGATCACCGTTTCGCCCTGGATTATATCCGGGCATATAAACGATCATCTCGACTCCCGCGTTTGGATGTAATTCATCGGCGTGCGCTGCATCTGAGCCCGTCTCGATTGTCGTTGTTGTCGGCGGATCGCGGCCTGGAAGTCGGAAAGAGCCAAATTTCAACATTCTAATAAAAATAATAAGTTAGAGAAGTAAATTTGATTAGAGCTGAAAAATTGGGTGAACAATCGTTCATCTCTAACCAAACTTGATTTTTTTTAATAGGCAGAATTACAGAAAAAAATCATAATCAATTACAGTTCCTTATTATACGAAGCAGTTGTTGTTGCTACTGTAGTTGTCGGGTTTTTTCTCTCATTTGGTCCAATACGAAATCTCTCATTCCGGGGAAGAAAGAGGAGAAGAAAAATTTTTGATATTTTCATTTTTTTGTTATGACACTTCTGGCAATGAACCCATGAGCGAGCTAGGATAGGGCGCCCTCCGGCGCGCTCGCGAACGAAAACGGAAAAAAGCGCGAAGATAAAAATAGAAACTGCGAGTCATCAAGAAACAGAGTGATGGAGTCAGCTTTTCGAGACCTGATTGAGACTGCAAACTACTACAACGATCGAGATGACGAAATCGCTGATAAGGACAAACGAATAAGAATCAAAACCCTGATCGACTTGGTTATCCACGAAGAAGACGCCTTCAAGTTATCGGAGATGATGGGTAAATTATCATGCATCATAGATATAAAATTTCTTTAGAAGCTGAACCAAAAACCAATCCTGCCATTGAAGAAATCTTACAAGTCATCGGAAGCTGCCTTGAGAACAAGTTTAACCTAGGTTTGACAGATTATCTGCGCATAAATTATCCTTTTTTTCAAGATGAATACGAAATCATAGATGAGATCTACGAAAATTGATACTGTTTTTTCAAGTTTATTCAATAAAATTCAGACATAGAGTTCTTGTTCGGTTCTTCTTTTGGTCGATTTTGAGCATGACAGAATAAATGTAAGCAGAGAAATATATACAAAGTATCCAACAAGGTAGGCGCAGAAAGTCTTGTGGCTCGCAGACCAGGTAGTTACACTAAAAAATATATTAGTTAATGCAAAGAAAACTAAACAAATACTCTGTGATGTTTGCGGACATCTTTTTTGAAAACATAAAGAATTTACCTCGCTTATATACAGATCGAAATTGCCTTAGGCCTGGTTACAGAATTCCAGAAATTCGTCGAAGCAGCTGACATTTCCAAGCTCTTGCTCAATAGACCTTTCTTCTTTTATTTTTTCCTCCTTTTCGAGGGTGGAAAGAAACTGAGTGACATCTGCGTCGCTCAGATAATCTAATCCGCTGTCGCTGAATTTGTCTAGTGTTTTCTGCATCAGCTCGTCGACTTGCTCTGTCATCGATTTTTTAGCCGGGAGAATGTCGGTGGATTCAGAATTCTTTCTTTTTCGAGACTAAAATATCTTTAGTTTCATTTGAACTCAGAGATAATCTTACTTTAGTTGAAGGTTCGCCATTGATGATTGGCACAGCGTTGATGAGTGATGCTAGAATATGTTTTTAAAGAACATAATGAATCGCTTGTTCTTACATTTTGGTTGCTTTGGTTGCAGATTTTCAACCGAGTCGATAGTTGAATTCGCTAGGATATTTTTAGAAATGAATGTCTGGGAACGACCTACCATCGAAATCTAATCGATTGCGAATTTGCACCGTCGACTCATCGCGTTTGATTTCTGGGTTTATCGGGGTCAGAGTTAAATTGGGAAGAGTTTCCCATGATTTCATCGGTGTAGATGTGGGCAGCATAAACCCTCTGATGTCCATCTGACGTAGCGAGTCATCATCATCGGATGAGATAATGATTGGAGAATCTGGCGAGTATGAAATCAACCTTTCGAGGGGTCGAATCGCGTCGGGCTCTTTTTCCAGAGCTTGAATAAACTCCTCTGAAAAAAAATTTTAAGCCATTATTCTTAAGGCTAGATGTACTTGTATATTCGAGAAACTGTTTGAGGTTCTCGGGGGCGACTTGCTCTCCAAGATTTTTGAATTTGCGGCTGTGGCGAGCCATTTCGCGGTGATGGAAAAAAATCTTTTGTTTAGCGATCGAAAGCTCTGTTTTTGCAAGTTCCATTCTCTATTTTGTAAATAATTTTGAGTGATGTGTTGAGCCTGCTGACCTTTATATGGGCTTTGCAGTTTATGCGCGAGTAACTTGAGAAACATCGCTCTGCAAATATTTCCGGTTCTAGTTGGATTAGATTGTATATTCCATCCGGGCATTTTTCTCACGGCTCGCTTTCAACTCAAGAATTATCCCTGAAAATTGTAGACCAAAGACACCGCGGGTAATCTTTTACTTCCTACAATGCCTTCGGTCTCCTACTGTGACAAATGCGACGCCCTCTTACGGAAGTAGATGCTCATTTATCCTGCAACTGCAACCCAAATAACAAGATTACAAAATGCTTCAATAGCTCTTACTGCTCTTTACAGGACACTCTTCCTGTCACTTCATCTTTAAGCTTGTTACTTATATAATGACCAATAAATGACATTTTTGAAAGTTTTTTATTACAGTGAGATTACAGAACTTCCTTTTCGACAGTGCCATGCTCATCGATCGTTATTTTAACTGAATGGCACGACCACATGACCAAAGTTTGAGCTTCCGTAGTTGGTTCTTTGAAATCAAGGACGAGATTCATCCAACCTTGAGTTTCTTCTGTTCCAGAAAACTCGTGAGCAAATATGGACGATTTCTTGAATTGCTCAAGGGATAAGGTGTTTGGTGAAGTCGACGAGACAAGCTTGTCCATGACATCCATCAGTCGAAAATATGGCCAAATCGGAAGTTGGTTAGTTATTCGCTAAAATAGAATTTTTAATAAAATTCAAAAAATTCTTTCTACCATTGGATATCCAAGGCAAGACTGTCCATTTAATGTGAGATTGATGTTTTGCAAGTCTTGATGGAATCCAAATGCTGTCGTTTCCTTATCAATAGCACCCTGGAAGGATTTCGTATTAGTAAGCCCGAAAAAAAGAACCGCGGGTGTATTCCCTCCTTTGATATTGTGGAGAGTCAGATTCCCAGTTTTCTCAGGAATGTCTCTAGTTGAAACGGTGATTTCTTGATATTTGTACGAGATAGGCTTTGATTTTATTCGTGTAAAATAGTTTCGGATCGACGGGCTCGATACATATTCACAAACAGCATAGCAATCCTTTATCTCAAGAGGCTTGCCCTTATGGGTGGCTTGTTCAGGGGTCGAACCGATGTAAACGGTAGAAAACTCTGATCGTAGACGGTTGAATTTAAGTTTCATTGTTGTGTTTAGTGGCAGAGGTTTATTATCCAAGCAAAATCCATTACTCGGAAAGAAAACAAGCTCATATACGTAGTGATCTCCGTCGCGAAAGCATTGCGGTCGACGAATCTGTTTGAGAACCTCTTTATCAGGTTGCGTCAAGTAGTCATAGACTTCATGATCATAATAACCCTCAATCTGATAAGCTGATGAGACGTAGTCGCGGTTAAAGTTTCCGAATTTTGTCATGTAATCAGCAAGAAAATATTCGCAGCTAAATAAGAATTAATTTCGTCAGTCTCTTTCACGACAGCCTTACGTTGTTTTTGAGCTCGAAATGAGTTGGGAATTAATTTCAACTTCCATGACTCCAAATTGCTTAGCGGCAAATCCATTACTTGGTATGTAATCTTCATGTAAAGATACAGACATATGAATCGCAATTTTATTTTTTAGGAGAAACAAATTCGGGTCACTTTCAAATTCAAAAGTAAGAATTTCCGAAGACTGAAGATCTTTCGGAAAATGTTTCTTTAAAATGCGTTGGTCGTAAGCTTCATCCATTTTTCTAAATAGAGAAATAAACTTAAAAACGTATTCACCAAATTTTGTTGAGCTCAGAAAAAAGAATTTCGTCATTAACAGAAAGTTTGCGAGAAAATTTAGAAAGTGTTGCAGAAAAAGAATGAGATTGACGGTACAGAATAAAGAAGCATGAGTACAGCCCGCAGAGAAAAGATTTGGTTGGCTGTATTTTACGAATTTTTCGAATGGGCTTGGATGAGAGATATGATTTGATACTGTCAGGATAATTTCTGAGGTTGAGACTGTCGTAAACTTCGATCAAATTTTCGTCTTCTCGGATAGCGAGCCAGTGTGTTCCTTTTTGAGTTGACTTATCTGTGTTTAAAACAAAAAATGAAGGAAAGGAAGAGCACTTAGGGATCTCGTCACTTGGAAAAGATCCGATAAAAGTTTCGACACGTTGAAGACGTTTCACAATGAGATACTCACTCATCGTCTTCTCCTTTTGGATCGCTTCCTTGATTTTTTCGAACCGCCTATTTTTCGTGGGTTCCTTTTTTTCTTTGTTGATTTCTTGATTCCGGTTGACATTTTTGGAGACCATTTTCGCTTTTTTTTTCCCTCACCACTTTGTTGAGAAGGACACCAGATTTTGCTTCTCGATTGAAGCGCTTTATTGATCTTCGCCATTCGATTCTCTGATAAGAATTTGGAGAAAAATATCAGAAAATTTAATTTGTCCTTTCTTCACTTTGACTTCGAAGTAAGTGGCACCGAGTTCATTTGTTCGCAGAGGAAAGAAGAGTACTTTATAGCCTGAGGACATTCTGAATCCTTTATTGCCAGTGAGTGTCATCAACAAAGTGTACGGGTTCGGACCAGGCATTGCTTTGACTCCGTTGTAGACAAGTTCTATGAGCGAATAATTGAGTTGCTCTGTTTCAACGGTTGCACATAAGGAAGTGACCGCTATTTCATAGTTCTTGTTTTCATCTAACACGATATCCGGAAGTTTTATCTTCGGTTCAATTGCGTAAAGACTCAAAATCATCAGCGATCTTGTTTAATTCGTAATAGTACTTGATTCCTTCTTGTCGATTTCCTTCCAAGTCGGCAATTTTATACCAGACAACTCCTGCTATTTGCCTCACGTCAATTATTTTGTAAAGATCTGATGACCAGTTTTGTTTGTAACCTTTATCGAAAATCTCTTTGTTGATTTTAATTCTGACAATATTTCCGATTTTAAGTCTCGGAGCTGCAACGTCGTCGATGTCCGGATAAAGACTGGCGAAAACTTCCTTGCGGTTTGACTCGTTAACATCCTCAGGCGCCATTTTTATCGACGAATGGGGCGTTGAATTGTATCCCTTGATGATTTTTTTCAGGTAATCTATCCATCGTTTCGTCTTGTTTTTCCTCAGACATTTTTCAATTCGCCCCTTTATTGTCCGAATGGCACGCTCAGCAATGGATGCTTTTAGTTTTGTTTTGATACTATAATGATGTATTCCGTATCGCTCCAAGATCGACTTGACCTTGTCATTGTAAAATTCTTTTCCTTCGTCAGTTATCAAAGAGTTTGGCCAAGTGTCGAAATCTTGAAATATATCATTTAGACAGTTTGCGGTGGTAGTTTTTTCTTTATTTTTCATCGGTCTTGCCCAGATATATTTTGTGAAACAGTCGATGACCAATAGAATGAAGGAATTACCTCCGTTATTAAAGGAGTCCTTCTGATATTCAATAAGATCAGCCATAAAAATCTGCTTGGGATATTTGACAATAATTCTCCGCCGAGGAAATTTCTTTTTGACGATGCGTCTATGAGTACTGTGTATTTTATTCTGACGAAGAAAATCCGCTATTTTCGCTGTAAAAGCTGGAGGATTTTCGACGTTTTCGTACAATTCTTTCACCGTCAGAGTCTGACTCTTCTGAAGTGGAGGAGTCGGTTTCTGAGGAAGAACTTTCGTATTTTCTACGTTTTTTTGACTTTCTTTTTGTTCGACGTTTTTTCTTCCTTGATTTCGAGATTCTTTTTGTTCTCTTTCTTTGTTTTTCGATCGGTTCTTCAGCCGAGCTGCTCGAGTCATCGGTAAAGCTGTCGATTTCTTCCGAGGGTTCTCTCTTGCGAGATTTTTCTTGGCAATTTTGTTTGATCTGGTCTTCATTTTTAAGTTCGCTTCAAATTTACGCGATTTCTCTTCAATTTCGAAAAATCGCGAAAAATCAGTTTCGTTAACAACGTAACCTTTCATTCCGTCGACTGAGAAAACAACTGGATACTCGCTAAATATATCGGTATAAAACCGATAGCTCGAGGCAAAAGCTCGTGGAGACTGGTCGATTAAAAAGTACGGATATTGTTCATATTGGGTGTCAGATTCTGCCGCAGCAAGCGCTTTAGAAAGACCAAGTTGCTGGCAGACACGTTTGTTGATTCTTGTGTCGACATAATTTCTCAGTAAAATCGTGATATTACACTGATTTCGTATATCACGGGTAAATTTACCAGATGTAAAATTATTCTGTGTCATTATCATCACGTTCAGCATATGTTTTCCGCTAGTGACTCTGAAGAGATGATCCACAGCGGTACTTTCAACTGCTCCATCGTAATTATCATCAATAACAATTGTCGTATCTTCATCCATATCCTCGATATCTTCCTGAGAAGGAATGCCAATTCGATAAGACACTGGGATCTTTAAAGTGTTCTCCCAATTCACGGGACGCTGCTTTATAAAACATGGATAGTAATAGATGACTCGCTTTGCTTTTCGTTCAAATAAATCGGTTCTCTCAAGAATTTTTCCGGCAAGATACGTCTTTCCGCTTCCGGATGCGCCACTTAGCAAAATTCTGTATGGATAAGCGAATTTTGTTTTTGGGATTATGTCTCCATTTACAGACAAACTCATTTTTGTTATAATTTTAGAGAACTCACTTGAATTTATACTTTTTAAAAATGACCTAAGGCATTTTTTGAAATTCGTTTATCTTGAAATATATCATTTAGACAGTTTGCGGTGGTAGTTTTTTCTTTATTTTTCATCGGTCTTGCCCAGATATATTTTGTGAAACAGTCGATGACCAATAGAATGAAGGAATTACCTCCGTTATTAAAGGAGTCCTTCTGATATTCAATAAGATCAGCCATAAAAATCTGCTTGGGATATTTGACAATAATTCTCCGCCGAGGAAATTTCTTTTGACGATGCGTCTATGAGTACTGTGTATTTTATTCTGACGAAGAAAATCCGCTATTTTCGCTGTAAAAGCTGGAGGATTTTCGACGTTTTCGTACAATTCTTTCACCGTCAGAGTCTGACTCTTCTGAAGTGGAGGAGTCGGTTTCTGAGGAAGAACTTTCGTATTTTCTACGTTTTTGACTTTCTTTTTGTTCGACGTTTTTCTTCCTTGATTTCGAGATTCTTTTTGTTCTCTTTCTTTGTTTTTCGATCGGTTCTTCAGCCGAGCTGCTCGAGTCATCGGTAAAGCTGTCGATTTCTTCCGAGGGTTCTCTCTTGCGAGATTTTTCTTGGCAATTTTGTTTGATCTGGTCTTCATTTTTTAAGTTCGCTTCAAATTTACGCGATTTCTCTTCAATTTCGAAAAATCGCGAAAAATCAGTTTCGTTAACAACGTAACCTTTCATTCCGTCGACTGAGAAAACAACTGGATACTCGCTAAATATATCGGTATAAAACCGATAGCTCGAGGCAAAAGCTCGTGGAGACTGGTCGATTAAAAAGTACGGATATTGTTCATATTGGGTGTCAGATTCTGCCGCAGCAAGCGCTTTAGAAAGACCAAGTTGCTGGCAGACACGTTTGTTGATTCTTGTGTCGACATAATTTCTCAGTAAAATCGTGATATTACACTGATTTCGTATATCACGGGTAAATTTACCAGATGTAAAATTATTCTGTGTCATTATCATCACGTTCAGCATATGTTTTCCGCTAGTGACTCTGAAGAGATGATCCACAGCGGTACTTTCAACTGCTCCATCGTAATTATCATCAATAACAATTGTCGTATCTTCATCCATATCCTCGATATCTTCCTGAGAAGGAATGCCAATTCGATAAGACACTGGGATCTTTAAAGTGTTCTCCCAATTCACGGGACGCTGCTTTATAAAACATGGATAGTAATAGATGACTCGCTTTGCTTTTCGTTCAAATAAATCGGTTCTCTCAAGAATTTTTCCGGCAAGATACGTCTTTCCGCTTCCGGATGCGCCACTTAGCAAAATTCTGTATGGATAAGCGAATTTTGTTTTTGGGATTATGTCTCCATTTACAGACAAACTCATTTTTGTTATAATTTTAGAGAACTCACTTGAATTTATACTTTTTAAAAATGACCTAAGGCATTTTTTTTTTGAAATTCGTTTATTAAATCCCTGATTTGCAGTGGGTTTCAGCGAAGTTAAGCATCATTTTAAGAACAGTATATCGTCAATAATTTTTGAATAAATTGTCTTCGTTTGATGATATCGGTATCGTTTCTTGTGATGATTACGCCTTCATTTTATGATTTCCTCATTTTGTGAAGAGTGATCCCCGCCGCCAAGCTAAGTAAGAGCACGTGACCAAAAGATGTCGCTAATACGTTCTCGGTATGAGCTCACGTGTCCTACTTAGAAACTAGGCAACCTCAGCGTGAAGTCAGCACGTGGCTCCCTCTTTTGGATCAGTTCAGCTTAAAACGCTGGCAACAAGAATGTCCATCACCAACTTTTGAAATGAATCAAAATATATTTGAATTTTTTCTTTTTCCAAATCCTTAAAATGAGTCAATAGGGACTTACAGTGATCGACGAATACTAGCAGTTTTTGTGAAATAATGCGATAAAATGACAACCAGAGAAGATAAAAATACTGCAAAGAAAACGGCCTTTTTATAAAATGCTGCCTGATATTTATTAATTGTCATTGTCATTGGCTTTAATAAAACGAAAAGAGAATTGAGTTGGTAGTTTATTTTTTGACAGTTGATTGGCACAATGGACAGTTATTTTTTTGTTCGAGCCATCTTTTTATACAGGAAAGGTGAAATTCATGTTGGCAGGAGGGGATCGTCCCAATAAGAGTGTTTTCCATTTTCTCCAAGCAGATTGGACAGGGATCGGTATGTCTTGCGATACTTTGTGACAGAGCGGCGCAGCGCTGCTCAACTTCTTCAGAAGGAGCGCGTCTTGGCCAAATTAACGGAGGAACGATTCGCCCGTCTGGGGTGATGTAGATTCCAGAACGTCGTCTCGGATCTCCTGGTGAAGGAAAAGTTGACGCAATGAATTGATCTTTTCCAAATACAAAGTTCCGCTCGACAAACTCGCTTCCACATCTGATGCAACAATATGGACGGCAGATAAAATTGCTGTCGGACCCGCATGCAATACATGAATAAAGCGGCATTCTTAAAATTTCTAAGGGTGTATTTGGTTACTAGCAAGAAAGAGAAAATTGGTTATCAGAATATGACAGTAAGTAAGTAGAGAGAGTAAGAAAGTAGCTGGGAATCACCAGGAAAAGTCGCAAAGAAAGGCAAAAAGCATTACTGAAAAAGTTACTGAAAGAAACCAGCGAAGAGATGTCTGTTCTCTCTTATGTCCACACCATGGTAGCGGAATCGTATGTTGCAAGTAACACATTTTTTCTTCAGCGTTTTTGTTTTCTCCACGCAAGATGCGCAATAGTAATGGCGGCATGGCATCTATTAAAGGGTTAATCATAAGCGTATTTTTTTGACGAACAGGTAATAGTCAAAGAAGGCAAAATGACTCTATTTTTAATATAAGAAGAAAACATAGTTATCATTTCGCCGTCTTTGAAAATCACAGCTTCAATTTTATCTCTCATAGTATGAATAACCCTACCTCTAAAGTCGGACCTTTCTCGAGACAAATAAGACAGGTATTTTTCTCTTCGTCGGTTATTTCCTGTTCTCGAGCCATTCGCAAATCGGCTTTCCGAATAATTGAGCCGGAAGGTTCAGCCCAATGATATTCTAATGGTCCCCAGTCGCGAAAAGCTCTGTGAAAATCGCGTATGTAGACTTTTTTCCTTGTAACGAGAGCATGTTTTAGAAGTTGCTCCCATTCCAAAGGGGAGAAGGGTCGATAGAAGTGATCTCCACACTTGTCGCAGCAATCTTCAACATCGAGAATGGGACCTTCCGCGGGGAATCTTTTTGAAAGAAGTCGAGTCTCTGTATCGCAAGCCATGCAGTAGATATGAGCATGGCGAGTTGTCACAACATATTTTTCTTTAAGAGCCATTTTTTTCGAACTGATATTTTTTTGACAGTGAGAGTACTTATATATCTTCAGCGAGGTTCTCAAGCGTAAATTTTTATAGAGCAGAACATCCGACCTAATTCTACAACCTTAATCCAATTTCTTGTCAAGAGATAAAAACGACCAGCCAGTCTGTCTTCCGGAAGTGCGGTAATCCTACTGATAAGCCGAAAGTGTGAAATTGATCAGTCAGTACTTCCGGTATAGTACTTCCGGTGACCTTTCCGGAAACATGGGCTTTTTTATTACTACTAAGGTTCAATTTTTGGCGGCTTTTTTGTTAAAAAATGACAAATTTCCGTCTCGAAAAAGCTCTTATTACAGATTTTCAGTCAAAAATTGGCAGTTTTTCGGAGATTTTTGAGCAACTTCGAGGATTTTCGAACCCTTTTCCTAACAATTACAGCCGTAACCAGCGAATAAATCGTCCAAATCACCAGAAATCGTTTAAAACCCGCGCTAATAGCCCAAATGACTGGAATTATCAGCATTCCAAGAAGAGTAGCGGCGTTATAACTTCTTTTGTGGCGCTTCTGCCAGACGAATAGAATAATTTGAGCGGCAAAAAGGGTTCCAAAAAGCACAAGCACCATTTTCGTATGCATATCTTCATGACCTTAGGAATTGTGTTTGGGTAAGATTGTCGATTTTGACAGGAAAAAAGCGTTTTCGATGCAACTTAAATGGTCTTGCTCCCTATTTTTGTGTCAAAAATACCTATGAAAAGTGATTTTTGACAGAAAAAATTAATTCTTATCATTTGAACATCTTTTGTTCGCTAATTTTCGCTCAATATAAAGGAATTTTCCCCTGAAAATCGCATTTTCGAGTGAAACTTGACAGAAAAGGTAAACTCCTTTGAAAAATTTGAATAATTATAACTAACCTTCATGTTCTTTCAAATATTTTTTCTGCTCTTCTATTCTTTTCATTCTTTCTTCTACCGTTTCTATTCCCATTTTCTTCAAATTTCTCTCTCTTCAATAAATAATTCGTCTTTTTCAAATTTTCCTTTTTCTCGCTGAAAAATGACTCATCGCGCGCTCCACCGCAGCTGGCACCGCTGAGTCATCGTTTTCTCAAGTGATTCACTTTTCGGAAAGAAAAAATTGTATTTTAACCCTATTCTAGAGTTCACGATTTCAACCAATGAGAAGTCAAAGAAACGGAATTGATTAAAAGTTAAAAATTAAGGGTAGGGTCCCCGTACAGGCCCAAAGCAGCGAGACTCTCCTCCGAACCTATCAATGCTGGGAAGGCGTGTAATGGCTCAAATGAAATTTCAATCTTAGATCTTCTGATTGACACGAGCTTTTTTTGAAATTCCAAGAGAAAATTCACGTGCGGTTCGCTCAAAGTTGTCGTCTCACCCAAAAATCGCGAAAATAGCCAATATTCAGGGCGACTCTCCTCCAAAGTGAGCAATGAAAACCCCCTCGACTCTTTTGTAGGGTAAAGTTTGGACCCTAATCTTAAAAATGACACGAGCTTTTTTCGATTGGTCAAAATTTTCAATGTTAAAAATTTTAAAGTACGAAGGTACCCATTTTCCGTCCCTCTGACTCCGTGAATTGCCTTGCGGGCATAGCCCAAAAGCCGCCGTTCTCATCTCAAATAGATGTCCTGAACGTGGGCTTTCCAAAATATGACACCCTAACATATGACACCCTAACATAACGACTAAAAATTGTAAAAATTTTAATTAATATTTCCGCCTTTTAGCCAAAATGCACTAATTTTCGCCATTTTCGATTGCAATTTGTGCGAAAATGGGTTGAGATAGAGATAATACTCATAGGGAGTTTTTTGCTCAGAATTTCATGGAGATTCAGAAAAAGTGGTCAAAAACCGATTCTGAGACTTGACCCTGTACGGGGACCCTACCCTTAAAGTCCGACAAAATTTTTGCGCTAATCAAAAACCAACATTCAGGCTGAATTATTCAGCCAATCTCTCAATCAGGGGTCTAAATTCGCAGTGCGAATTCGCATTATTGCGAAGCGATTGCGATAGCTTTTTGTTTGCACTTTCAATTTCCTTTAGCTTCTTCTGCTTTTGGCTAATTCCTGAAAATAAAATGTATAAAGTTTACTTCCAAAGAAAATGGTCCAAGGATCAAACAAAGAAAGCATCGAAAGAAAAGCCCTTTTTCGCCTCAATTTCTTTAATCTACCTGTTATTGCTAAAACTGGTAACAAGTTTCTTTCGAATGTGTAGGGCTTGATGATCTTGAGCATGCATCAATTTATGAATAACATCCTTCAAATCTACCCCAGCCGTCCATAAAAACCCTTTGACTCCGGAAATCACTGCTTTAATTAAAATCAATTTGAGCTTTAAGCTCTCATTTTCTTTTGAAAGGTCCAAAACAACTCCCGAAACTCATTCTCTCCTATTGTAGAATCTTTATAATCTAAAGAGTTTTTATCCTAGCAGGGTTCGAAATGTAGCAATATATTGCTGCTACATGCTACACGTGCTACATCCCTCAAAAAAAGTCCCTGCTACATGCTACATGTGCTACACCCCCCAAGATAAAGGAGCAAGCAGATGCGCACGCGGCTTGGCGAAAACAGAAAGGAATTGAGTTTCGCTTCGCAGAAGAGCAGCATCTCTTGGCGCAGAAAGATCAAAAGACCAAGTCTGAAGAGGCAAAACGGAAGAAAGCAGCGTAAGTCCACGATTTCTCAGTCTTTTTCACCGATTTTAAAGGACAAAAGCAGCGAATATCGCGCGTCAAGAAGCAAGAAGCCACCCAAAAGTGCACTTGGACCTTCGATCGGCCGAGGACAGATGCTCCAGCAAGCTCGCCAGAGAAACAACCCACTGGACAATTTGGCGTCCGGGAAGCTCCAGCTCCTGAGCTGAGAAAAAAACAGGAAGAACAAGCCTGGAATCTAGAAAATCACGTCCACAAGGAGCAGCGCAAGAAGGACAAATGAACTGAAAGACACGATCACTGTCATCAAGGGAAAAATTGAAGACGTCGAGCTTCCTAAAGGCATCGAAAAGGTTATTCCGAATAACTTATTCGTTATTATGCCATGCATTCGTAAATACATTTCTCTAGGTTGACGTCATCATCTCAGAGTGGATGGGCTACAGTCTCTTTTATGAGACAATGCCACAAACAGTTATCTACGCACGTGACAAATGGCTTGCAAAGGATGGGATTATCATGCCAGATAAGGCTTCTCTCTACTTCACCGCTCTTGGTAAGACAAACCATTTCTCCTTATATTATCATAACCTCGATTTCAGAGGATCGTAATTACAAAGATCAGAAAGTTGAATTCTGGAATAATGTCTACGGCTTTGACATGTCGATCATGAAAGATGTCGTCGTGCGAGAGCCACTGGTTGACACGTGCGATCCCGCGCAGTTGGTTTGCAAGCGGTCCACTGCCAAAGTCATTGATCTTTAGAAGGTTTGTTTGTTTTTAGGAATACTTCGTTCAAAAAATTGTGGATCAAGCAAGAGGACTTGAAGTTTGAAGCAGAATTCACCCTGACAGCCATGGAAATGACTACATTCACGGCTTGATCGTTAACCAGAACTGACAACCTTTTAGTGAAAATTTTACTCATGAACCGATTACCACTGCCTAAAGATCCTTCAGTTGATCCCCTCTTAGATTTAACCCTTATTGATCTGTCCTATTCTAAGTTCCTGAAATTTAATTTTGGAAAACGTCCGCTGAAAAGCGTTGAGTACTGTAAATATTTTACCTTCAAAATATTGAATTAAGAATAGTCGCTGCTACTGATAATGGCAAGAAAGTCTTTCGACAGGTCGAGTACTATTTCGGCGACCTGAATCTCCAGCGAGATAGATTTCTCATGGACGAAATGAAAAAGGACGAAGGCTGGATTTCACTTGATACCATGATGAAGGTGTGCAGCTATCTCTATCCGAAACGCTTTTCTTTTTTTTAGTTCAAAAGGTTAACCAAAATCGTTGACAACAAGAAGGAAGGTGTCACCGCCGCTCTCGAATAGATCAGAACTGATTTGATTGAGGTTTCTGAATATAAAACCAAGATCCGACGAGTCACCAGCAAACCCATCCCAGTCTACGATGATAACGACAAACGACTTCAGAAAAATTTCGGATCTTGATTTCTACGTGAATAAACCTTCAGATGTTCCAACAAGTATCTTCTCAAAAATGTAGAAGATGCTCTGGCCGGAGCCTTAAAAACGTCTCTCAACTCGTAAGGTCCCTGAGGAAATCTTCTGCCACGTCTTCAACCGTCCTCAATTGTCACCCACCGACCCAGTCGCATCCCTCGATCGCCTTGACAACTGGCTAATCGACCCCTACCAAAGCATTCTTTACACCTTGTGAATCACAAGTCTTAAAACGTTTACGAAACTTTTAACTGTATAAAACTCTGTATCTTGTGCAATATGTCAACTTCTACGTTTGAACCCTTTTTGGACATCGGGATTCTTAGAAAATATAAATACAACTCATATTCTTGAAAATATATGGAAACAGATTTCTTCGACGAAATTTGCTTCTCATTTTTTCTATGAAACCAAAAAGTTTTTCGATCTCTTTGAAAGCATGAGCATATTTTTCTCACCATGGTATCCGCATTAATATTTCATAATCATTGTGCAAGGACTCGTTATCAATTGTCAAAAATCGAATACTCAGAAGCGATATGCACAAACTTCCGCAGGTGCTTGAGATGCATAAGTAAATATCTTTTTCTCACTTAAATTTTCCGGATCTTCATGGCAGTTCGGAATCCAAACCGTCTCTGAAGATAAAGAATCATGTTACATGTATCCTAATAATAAAATCTAATTATAAAATCTGTTTCGGTAAGAATTAAAATGTTTCAATCTGCACACGGAATTCGAAAAAATGTAAATCGCAGTGAATAGTCAAGAATCGTGATACTGAGTCAGTAAAATATTTATCTAAAGCCGGAAAATTCCTTTCCGGAAAATTGATTTTTCTGTTGCTGCGCGAAGCGACCAAATCCACCCAAACCACGTCCGAAGCCGCCTCCGAAGTCACCGCCAGAATTGTTGCCAGAACCAAATGAGCTGCTTTGTTGGTTGCTAGTACCAAAAGCGGATGAGCCGAAAGCTGAGCCACCGAATGCAGTGGGGCCAAAGCCACTTCCGCCGCTGCTACCGAAGGCGCTGCCTCCAAATCCGCCACTTGAACCTAAATAAACTTCGTTTCTGATGTCTATTTAAAACTTTGATACCTCCACCTGAACCGGAGAAAGGAATAGTTGCCCCGCTTCCTCCAGAAAAAGGACCAGAAGATGATTGTTGATGACTAGAATTCGAGAAGTTCGAATTCTTACAAGTTTAAGTTTAAAAAAATCGATATCTGAATAACATACATTTGCTGACATTGAGTCCAAGGTGGCATTGGGAGCCAGTGGATTCTCGGCCAACTGAAGAGAGGCTGTTCTCGTTCGGCGCGTTTTCACTTGACCAATTTCAGGCGGCTCTTCGTCGTTCTATATTATTTTACCATATTTTTTAAAATTGTTATTCAAACCCCGATATATCGCGCGCCCTCTTCCCAATTTTCGTTGCTGTGTCCGTGACTCATGATTAAGTGCTAATATAGTTTGGAATTTTTTCACAATCCTTATCTTTTAGGAAAGCCTTAGTTTGTATAAAGGGAGTTAAGCTCTGCAAGTTTTGTAAAGATTTATCTAAAATAGGGGACTGCCTTAATCGTCGTTAAAGCGTTGCATCGGCTGCCTTAATCGTCGTTAAAACGTTGCATCGGACTGCTTTAGTCGTCGCTAAAACGATGCATGGGCTGCCTTAGTCGCCGTCTGACTCATCTTGCCTTTTTCAATTTCAAGATAGGTAGGGGCGCGCCAACCAGCGCTTTCAGAGTGTTTCTAGACTTTCCAGATTCTCCCAAGACGACGATTAAGGCAGCCCAATGCAACGTTTTAACGACGACGATTAAGGCAGCCGATGCAACGTTTTAACGACGATTAAGGCAGTCTCCTATTTTATGATACTTGAAGAGCAGACCAAAAGAATGATTTTGAAGGATGAACAAATTAGAGGATTTTGAAGGATAAAAAAAACTGTATACAGAATTCGGCAGAATCGCTCAAGCTTCGGAATTCTAGAATATAAGCTACGATTACAGAGAATGGCAGACTCGAACTCTTGCGGAGGAAAATATGATTGAAGAACTCGCAAGTTGAAAAGTAAAATCAGTTTATTTTAATTACAGTTTGTTTCCAAATTTCCGGACTAATTTTGTCCCCAGATTTCTGAAAAATGTCCGGAAATTCGGGTCACCTGAAAAAATGCATGTCCTACCAACGATCCTTAAAATTTTTCAAAATAAGGTGAGTTCCTCGTATAGGACTCGTCTTTACGCAAAAACAGACGAGAACAAAGTGGGTAGGATAGGAGAACTCAAGGATAAGCACAAGAAAGTCAATATAGGACAAAATAAATCCAATTTAGACAAAAGTGTAAAATTTTTCCAATCAAGTTTATTTTGCCATAAATGAATTCAGCGTGTTCGAAAACCCCGGAAAACCTTTATTTCCGTCTTCCGGTACCAAAAAGTGATAAGCGCGGCGCTTCAAAGTGCCGAAATCGGAAATTTTCGAAGTTTAGTTTTGGGAAGAAGTAGAGTAGATATCAAAATTCTAATTTAACAGAGTTTTAGATAATCGTTTGAACCGCCAGGCAAACGTTTAAAAATATAAAATGTTTATGTTTAACTCCTTTTTCTAGCGCTCAAAGTTGACCTTATTTTTGTGAGCGCGCGCAACACTCATCTTCGCCGATCGACTCGCTCAAAATACTTGGATTTTCATGAGAATTAGTAGACATACGTAACTTTTTCTCCTCTTTTCAAATCAATTCGAATTTTTATTTAAGCTTATTTTGGGGAGAGTTACAGCGGTACATAGAAGCTCAAGTTCAAGCACGCTAAAAGGCATCAAATATTATCCATTTCATAATAAAACTAAGCTCATTAAAAAGCTCGTGTTTTTATGGAAGAAAAATTCATTGGGGCGCATAAAGACATTATCGAGACATAATGATAAAAATCGGTCTGTTTATCTGTTTGCGCGCAAAAACTCAGCGGGAATCCACCTCTCTTTAAACAGGGCCGGGCGCACCGGGGTGTCAACTAAAATCTCTCGATTATTCGCAAAGTCAATATTTCTGAGACAAATTTTTACATTCAGTTTTGTAGAGAATTAAACGGGCTTTTTAATGAGCTTAGTTTTATTGTGAAATGGATAATATTTGATGCACTTTAGTGTGCTTGAACTTGAGCTTCTATGTACCGCTGTAACTCTCCCCAAAATAAGCTTAAATAAAAATTCGAATTGATTTGAAAAGAGGAGAAAAAGTTACGTATGTCTACTAATTTTCATGAAAATCCAAGTCTTTTGAGCGAGTCGATCGGCGAAGATGAGTGTTGCGTGCGCTCACAAAAATAAGGTCAACTTTGAGCGCTAGAAAAAGGAGTTAAACGTAAACATTTTATAATTTTGAAACGTTTGCCCGGCGGTTCAAACGAAATTAGAATTTTGATATCTATTCTACTTCTTCCCAAAACTAAGGAACACTCCACTTTGTGTCGCGGTCAAAACTTCGCACCTGGAAAACACGAGCAGGATGAGCCATTGAGTAAATATGATCACATGGCACATTGAGCCCACGCACGGACCAAAATCGTGATAACCGGGGTTAAGAGTATTTTAGAGTAAATTAGGCAAGATTTGACCAATTTATATTTTTGGCGTTTTGAGGCTTATACGCCGCTGAGCTTGATCTTGGACTGAATGTGCCCTGTACTCATACTTACTCAATGGCTCACACATCTCGTGCCGAGAGAGCAGTCTCTGCAGGAGTTAGCACATGTCGTCGAACTCTTGCATCCTATTTGCTCGGCTGGAGATCCTACCCGTACTTTCCAGGTGCGAAGTTATGACCCCGACACAAAGTGGACAGCCCCAAAACTAAACGTCGAAAATTTCCGATTTCGGCACTTTGAAGCTCCGCGCTTATCACTTTTCGGTACCGGAAGACGGAAATAAAGGTTTTTCCGGGGTTTTCGAACACGCTTAATTCATTTATGGCAAATAAACTTGATTGGAAAAATTTTACACTTTTGTCTAAATTGGATTTAATTTGTCCATATTCAACCTTTGGTTCCATTTTTAGAAGAAAATATATGAATAACAGTCAAAATTTTTCTGAATTTAAAAAAGTCCGGAAATTTAGGTCATCGTCAACTTGGCAGTGTCTCACTCAAACCCCTTAAAATCTGAAAAGTGTCCGGAAATTTTGACTCCGGAAATTGGGCAACAAACTGTAATCGATGTTTCGATTATTCCTAAATTAATGACACGAATCGCACCGTGCTAAAAATAAGCTAGCGGTGGATTTACTTCTTATTTGTCATTTGAAAAAACTTTTGCGAGCTCGAGACCTTCACAAAGCTGATGATTTGGGATTTCACGCCAGCGCCCATTTCATCAAACTTATATTCCCCGGTGGACTTTTTAAAAAATTAAAAATTCGGGCTGACACTGACAATGTCGCCGAATGTCGCTGAATTTCACTGAATGTTGCCGAATGTCGCCGAAAAAACACCATGTTCTAGAACTTAGATTCTTGGTCATAATATCGTTTTCCTTAAAAAGATACTGCTCCGATCGGTAAAATTACATTTTTAATAAGCATAAAACTAGCCATAAGAAACCTCAACTAATCATCCCTCAAGAAACCCACGTGCTCTTCGCACCTGGATAGTAGGAAACTCAAAGAGTGAGTATGCCAATTTTTGCGTTTCCGTCACTTCATAGAACAAATTTATTTTGATAACAAACCATTTTTTAAATTTGAGGCTATTTTTAAGAAAATGGCGAAATTCGGCGACATTCGGCGACAAAGTCAGTGCGTCCCAAAATTCGAGCCGATTATGAACGATGAGAGCTACCCAGTTTCATTCAGATTCTTGGACAAGTCGGCAAAACGAGTAGATTACTTTATTGACGTCTGTCAAGACGAATAAGCTCTACGATTAGATTTTACAAGTCGAGTTAGCCTGCAATTAAAGGAGCCTACCGACGCCCATTATAAAGGTGTTGCTTTTCTGAAGAGCACTGGAGAGAACAATCATGAAAGCAACAGTGTTGATCTCTACGCCCAGAAAAAACGAACAGGCTTTGCGCTAAAGCAGTCAAAAGAGTTCTTCCTGAGCTGGGAAAACTCGACTGACGTACGAACTCAAACACTTTTCCTATTCAAATCAGGAACAAATTTCTAGAAGAAATCTTTGAATTTTTAAAAGGCGGATATCAGATAGGTTATCTTCAAAATCAGGAAAAACTCAAAGCTCTTTTTTGAGATCCCGCTTCAAATACTGCTCCTATTTTTTCTTTCACAAGAATTATCAATTGTCCCAAATTTTTATTCGACTTTTTCTGATAAAAAGTAATAAGGTATCTGGAGAGACCAACATGGGAGAAATGAAGGAAAAATCCGATGTTTGAGAAAATTAGCGTCAAAGACGACCCTAAGGATTCCGGCCAAACCCTCAGAAATTTCAAAAATTTTACTGATGGAAAAAATTGTTGAGATGAATATTTTGAGGCCAACGTGGAATAAATAAGGTTTCTATGTAGATATACATTGAAATAGCCGTTTTTCCGAACGTTTTTTTGTCAAAAATTTTAATTTTCAATGAAATTTTTGAAAAAATAAGAAAATTCGGAATTTTGAAGCTTTGATTACTCAGATCTGCTACATTTACAAACATCTCTTAATAAAATTATTTGTTTGTTTAAGTGCGAAAAAGATATTTGAAATTGTGAAAATCTCGACTTCTTGACCTAAAGTCAATTTTTTATTGATTTAATTTAATTTTTAGAAAGCAAAATTGCAAAGCTTTTTATGCGGACTTTGCCTACTTATGGCTATGGACCATAGCCTATGGTTTTTTCGATTTGCTTTCGATAATACTAGTCAAAAATGTATTACAGTCGTGTATTACAGTTTTGAGCGGAGTGGAGCGGTGAGTGGATGCCCAAAAAAATGGTTGAGCGACTGGAGTGGGTGAGCGGAGTGGATTTTGAGTGGATTTTGAGCGGATTTTTAGGGACGTTTGAGCGATTAAAAAATATTTTTGCATTTCATGCACCCTACAATTCACTCAAAAAAGAGTCCAGAGGCCGGGTTTTTTCATTCTCATATTTTTAGTCAATTTACAATTATATTCTCGGAAGCATTAACTAATGGAAGATATATTCTTAGCAACCTTGAAGTTCATGAGGTACTGAGGAACAAACAGGTTCGTTTCATTCTTAAACGCTTAGGTTAAACCCATTATAATGGGTGGTTGGGGGGAGGGTTTAGTTATCAAAAAGGTTGAAAGAGAGCAGAGGAACAAAAAAGGTTCGACCCCCACGAGCAGACAGAAACCGAAGTCATCTTTGCACGCCGTGAGCAAGCCTTTCCTTTTCTGAAAAAGGGGTTTTAAGAAAGAGGGGGGTTGAAAGAAAAAGAAAGAGGGTCGTTAAGAAGAGAGGTTGAAAAGGTCGGGCCCCCACGAGCAGACAGAAACCGAAGTCTTCTTTGCACGCCGTGAGCAAGCCTTTTATTTTTCGAGATAAAAGGGTTTTAGAGGGGGTCTGATCATCAATATCTTATGAAAAAGTTGGTCCTAAATTAAAGGTTGATCCTGAAATTATATCAGTGATTTATTCTCTTGATTATCCCCTGAGAGAATGTGATTCTTTATTTAAAAATAGACAAAACTCGGTCTCCAATCAGAATACGAGAGAAGGGGCGCTGAAGACAAAAATCCACTCCATCCGCTCAATATCCACTCCATCCACTCAAAATCCACTCCATCCACTCAAAATCCATTCCAAAGTAGATTTTACAGGTTGGAGTGGAGTGGAGCGAATGAGTGGATACTAAATATAGGCTGAGCGAGTGGAGTGAAGTGGATCCACTCCGCTCACGCTCCACTCCACTCCGCTCAAAATCCACTCCATCGCTCAGCAAAATTGGAACCCTGATTTCAGGAAGTATTAAATTTCCAATAATTAAGGCCATTTCGACCTCCGGATCCGTTTCACTCCAAGTCAACTTATTAGAGCCAGTCACTACTCATTTTGAATTGAAAATCATTTAAGGGACACGGGCGAGCAGCGCGGAGCTGAATTTCACGCGCTCGCCATCATTCTTGAAAATGAGATTTTTCAAAATTTCTTTTTGCAAATATCATCTATAACTATTCAGCTTTCTATTCCAGTTCTCAGTTTGTCTCTATCACCACTGACTGACGAGCTAGCGAGAAAAAGAGAGGCGCAATTTCAAAAGGCATCAAGTCCTTCAATCTTCATCCTATTTTCATTAAATTAGCACCATTGAAAAGCCCATTAAGGGATCACCCCCCGATTTTTCAAAACTTTGGCACCGGTCATTATTGCCTATGATTAGATTCCTCGTTTTCTGAGGATCATTTTGACATATGATTGTACCCCTTTAAATAAATGCATCCCCAAAATTTTGGCTCCCAAAGTTTGGGAAAATGCATATGAATTGTACTTAGCGTGAAAATCGCAATATTTTTCGAATTTTCATTGCCATCGAAATAAGACAAGCAAGGGGTCTTACGAAAGCTTAGAATGGGTAGATTACGAATATAATAACCGCACTAGAATTTTCGGCCAAGTTTTGGCGCTAGAGAGCATTTAAACAACCAAAAAACGGCAAAAATGGGTTCAAAAAGTTTTACAACTAGAATTTTTTTATTTACTTATCCAATCATGCTGATTCTGAGCAGATCATACCTATAGCGCTTAGCTGAAAATGTACTCATTGCGCAGGACGCGCTGATTTACCTAGGAACTTAGTGCGCGGCCGCACGGCGGGGCGCTCCGATTTAACTATTTTGGGCTTCTTTGACATGATTCCCGCTGGGCGCGCGCTAGGTTACCTTGTTTATCTGCTCTTTATCGTCAATAAGAACACTTTCAGCTTAGCGCTATACGTATGATCTGCTCAGAATTTAATGGGCTTTTCAATGGTGCTTATTTCATGAAATAATAATGAAGATTGAAGGACTTGATGCCTTTGGAAGTTGCGCGTCTCTTTTTCTCGCTTGCTCGTCAGTTAGTAATGATAGAGAGAAACTGAGAAGTGGAATACAAAGCTGAAGAGTTGTAGATGATATTTAAAAAATTTGAAAAATATCATTTTCAAGAATAATGTCGAGCGCGTCAAGTTCGGCTCCGCGCACCTCGACCGTGTCCCTTAAGGGGAGTATCACGGATTTTGGGCTAAAGGGGGTCGGAGATTTTCTCATATTTCTATATCAGCTTAGCTAACGCTAAAATTCCGATAGATATGACCAATATCTAGTGCCTTTTTTGGAATTTCAATTAACTCAATCGAGTATTGCAGAAGAGAGCCAAGAGTTAAACCCGTTTTTGAAAAATCGCGATTTTCGCCTCTCGGAGAATTAAAATTTTCTTAAGGAGGGGGTCGACGAGAAAAATTTTTCGCTTTTTCAAAATTTTGGTTATATTTTTGGATTCCTTAATAAAAAAGGAGCATTTTTGGCCTCCAGCTTTTTTGCATTTGTTAACTTTTTTAACAAAATTTACGATTTTGTGTTTGGAATTCGAGATTTTACAAAATTTAAAAGTTGGTTATTTCACCCAAAAACAATCTAAATCCGATTTTTATTGACTAGATATTGTTTTTAAATGGTTTAATTATTATTTTCAGTAAAAATTCCGAGTCTCGGCGCTTTTGGTGAAATTCTCCGTGAAAATGAGCAAAAATGACGATTTTTAGGAAAATCGCATATTTTTAGTCAACAGAAAAAATTTTTTAGTAAAAGCAGCCCGTTTTATATTGTCGCCGCTGTATTTTTAAGGGTTTCAACTTACTATTTATTTAATTTGACGAAGAAAAAAATCCCGTTTTCGAGATTTTTTGGTTACGAGTAACCCCACTTTGACCCAATTTTTGAAAATTTTTCCAAAAATAATTTTTCTAGTTTTCGCCGCTGTATTTTTCAAACACTTTTATTTCTACCTGAAAAGTCAGAATTTGCCTATCTAAGCAGGTTTTTCCGGATTTTTGGTTACAGAAATCCCGATTCTCGTCGACCTCCCCTTAAGAAAAATAAGTCTGATCATGGAATTCTCAGTGGATAAAGGTAGATCATCCCCTTATCTAATGTCGTTTTGGAGGAAATTTTGTTTGCCCAAAAATTCTTAACAAAATAATTTTTGAAGAAGTGGTTCCAACAATAAAGATTTTCATGAAATCAATCGTTAGTAAAAAGAGACGCTTGGGATATTTTTTTTCTATTTTCTTGTGAGAACAATCATCTCTGATTAAAAAATCATAAAAATGAAAATAAAGTCTACTATTCTGGACAAAAAAATTATCCAGAATGTCGCGGAAAAATTTCACTAGGTGCAGGTTAACAACTCATTTTTAGGGTATTTTTTCTGAATAATACGAAAAAATTTGAATATCTTTTTTGTTAGTCGAGGCGAAAGCTACAAGAATCTTGAGAGAGATTATTAAAAACCAACTTTCAAAAAAGCGTGATACCCCCTTTAGAGACGCGGTTGTACACTTTACGCTCCCAGATTAAGAAAAGGATTTTGAAAAAAATATGATTATTGGTTTAAATTCTCAATAATGATTATTATGACCGCTTTCCTCACCGTTTAATCAATTAAAAAAGCATAAAAAATTTTAAAGTTCATATTTCCAACCATTCCTTCTTCATATCATACTTATCCCTAAGCCGGCGCCGGCAATGAAGACATTCATGTCTTCGCACAGCATCATGGGCGATTTGGTGACGTGCCGCCTTCGTTTTTGTGGGGAATCGGCGCTCGCAATAAGAGCATCCGAAGCGCTCATTCTCATTCCCGATTCTCATCCCGAATCCGAGAGTCTCGTTGAGAGTCGTGTCCTGGAGCCTAAATATCATTATAAAAATTTAATTTCAAAAAATCAATAGAGTTAGAACTGGAATTTATAATGTGGATCAAAAATGAAAATGTTCAAAAATTATTTTTTCTTTATTGTGTAAATGTAACAATGAAATATTCTGATAGAACAGGTCCGAAACTTTGCGGAATGATTCTTATTTCATCAAAAAATATATCTACGCGTTCTATCAGCGTAATATTCTAATAAGATCTGAGGAAGGTTTTGGAAACATTTTGTTTCATGTTTCATACGTATTCATTGGTAAGTAAACATAAATGCGACGCAGTATTCCTTGTAGCACCGGATTTACAGGTGAAATCGGTCAATTGATAAATTTTCTACACTGCGTCACCTTACAATTATCACCCTATAAAGCTGGAATTGTTCTCACTAAAGACGAACACCTAATACAGACACGACCTAAAATACTGTACACCCAAAATAATGTACATTTTGGCGAAAATGCAAAACAAAAATTTTTCAAAGGATTTTTATTTCCCTGGTGCTATCACTTTTTCGTAAAGAAAGAAGTTCTTTGACAATTTCCATTATCGCTAAGTGTAATGGTAGAAAGATTAATCCTATGATTGACCTTTTAAGGGACCTGGCCGAGCAGCGCGCGCCCGAAATTCAGGCGGACGCAGTACCTGATAAAAATACGATATTTTAAAAAATTTTTTGGTAAAGATATCTACAGTCTCTCAGCTTTCTTCTAGTGTTTTTATTTTTCACTAGCATATATAAAAGACTCAAAAATTTAGAAAAAGAGCAATAAAACTTTAAATTGCATCAGTTTCTTTAGTACAGTTAATTATGAAATTTTTGGACATTTTTTGTCCCACGATTATCCCAAAAATGTCCAAAAATTTGATACACGCTGCCGAAAATGTCCCATCCAAATTGCTTAAAAAATTTTTTGAAGATAATCTCAATCATCATGTGTTTCCTCCTTCTTCCAAAGACAAAAGATATTCTAGGGGTACGAGATTAACCTCCAATCTTATCTTTCTCAAAGAAAAAGTAAGATTTTTGATAAGAAAAACGTCATATCTGACAAAAAAGCAGAAAATTAATAATTTTGGCGTAGAAAATGTCCAAAAATTTGATACAAGCACTTCTTAAAAGTGTCCCAAGAGAACCCCTTAAAATTACAAAAATGTCCGAAAATTTGATGTCCAAAAATTCCATAAAAAACTGTAACAACAATCAGATCACGAAAATTAGATCATTGAAAAGCCCATTCAATTCTCTACAAATCTTATAGACTTAGCATTTATGAATTGTTGTATTTTGGTTCGTGCGCGCTGATAAGTCCGGGAACGTAGCGCAGTCACAGCGTGAATCTCCCGCATTTGCACTATTTTGGCTCGATCGAGGCTCAAAATCGCACCACATGGGGGCAAAATCGAAGCAATATCGTTACTCTGAGTTCTCGGAAGCCAAACTTGGCGTTGATTTTGCCCCTTTTTGGGGCTTCTTTCGGCGCTCGTCCTCACCTGTTCTACAAACTGGGACTATGGGTTCAATGACTTAAGGGATCCTCCCCGGAATCGGCAACTTTCACTTGAAATAACTTTCGTTTGGCCTTATGGATTAATGTAATTCAAACTGCATATAGAAGTTTATATCTTCATTGCAATTCGCAAGTAGCTTTAGCTCATTTTGAAATGTCAAACATGCACTCAAGGGCTCTTGAAAAATTCGAATTTTTGAAAAACGCCTTTTAGGGGTATTTTCAACGCGAAATAACTTTTTATTGGGCTTTTGATTTGCTCTAAAAACAAGAGGTTCAAGAAGAATGGACGCTAAACTACAGTTGCAAGTAGCTTTAGCATGATTGATCAAGTTATAGAAATTTTTCCCATGAAAAACTTTTCAAGTCAATTTATGCCAATTTTCGGCATTAAATTGCTCTCTAGCGGAAAATAACGGCCGAAAAATTTTGTGCGGTCATTATATTCTAAATCGATACATTCTAAGCTTTCTATAGAACCCTTATTTGTCTATTTTCGATGACATTGAAAAGTCGAAAAAATTACGATTTTCACGCTAAGTACAATTTACATGCATTTTTGCAATTTTCGAAGGCCAAAATTTCGGTTTAGATGTTTGTTAGGGGCAGGGTGTCAAATCGCGGGGGAGCGAGAAGGGATCGCGCGAAAACGCTCACGCTCGATCCCACGAGCGAAGGGATCGCTCGGGCGCCTCTGTGAACGAGAAGGGATCGCGGCAAAAAGCAAGCCAAAGGCCGTGGGCTAGCGCCAGAGTTCATGCGCGAGATTTGCTACAACCGAGTTCGCGCCGCTTTTTAAAATCTTCGTTATTGTCTCAAATTTTATGAATTTTCCAGATCTAATGTAGTTTTTCTCCTCTTTTTTCTCAAACAACAAAATTTTATTCAAATTTATTTTTTGAATTTAAATGAATATTCAATTTGTAAGTTTGAATAGATAAAATTTTGAATAATTTGCCCGTAATGATAGTCACTCTCCCTTAATCTAATTTCAAAAAAAATAAGTCATATCATAGTAATAAGTTTCGCTTATTTTTCCAGCCGGAAAACTACTAAAAACACTAGCGCTTTATCCCCTCCCCGGGACACTCGAAAAGCCGTATAATCTCGGTGGGTGCACACTCTGACCTACTGTAGGTCTGTCGTCGAGTAACGACGACTGTAAATCTGGGTCACCTAAAAATAAACAGTTCTCGGAAGTGGTAAGCCATCTGTTTGCGACAAAAATATTGAATTTACGGTCAAGGATAACCTCTAGAAGTGACAGTTATTAGAGCTCACTTTTTGGGACTTAATCAGTTACAAGTCGTTAATTACTCCGAGACTCAAAATATTTTCTACGTATTCGGAATGAGCGGAAAATGTTCCATGTGGAGTCCATATTTCACTGAAATGGACTATATTGAAACATTTTGACAGTTTACAAAGTTCGCTTGTCCTCAGAAAATTTTGATCCCTTGCGCGAAGGGATATCCCACGCGCGAAGGGATCGGGGCGATCCCTTTGTTTTTGTGAGCGCTCCCTTCTCGTTGCCTCTCGCTGCTGGGCGATCCCTTTCACTCTGGGAGCGAAATGGCGCTGCGGCGCGCGATCCCTTTTCGTTCCCCGCGATTCGACACCCTGGTTAGGGGTACTATAATTTATAAAAATGATCCTCAGATAACGAGGAATCTAAATATGCGACAAAGAGACCCGTTATTAAGATTTGAAATTCCGGGGAGGACCCCTTAATGAAGTATTTATCCCTTTCTGGGCGCTCGAAAATTTCCAGCGCTATTTTTTCCTTTATATTGAAAATTGGTAAAAACCCAAAATAATGTTTATTTTCTCCAATTTCTTTTACAAAATTATGTTCAGTATTTTGGGTCGTGCCCGTAAGCACAAAATCCACAGTGAGATGCACACGCTTGCTCTATGTACAGCCAAGGTTCTAAATTTGACAAAATCTCAAGTCTAGTCTGTCCGTGTCCGGTTGGAAAAAATGGATTTTTCTCCGGTCTAGTCCCGGACATGTCAGTTCTAGTCATTTTTCGTCCGTAAAATCCGGACATATTTTTAAAAGTCTGGTCTAGTCTGGTCTTTGCCGTGAGTTTCCGTAAAATTTAATGGAAAAAACTGGAAAAAATTTAAATGGAAGTAAAGCTCGACAAGACCAAAAAAAATCTTTTAGAAATAAATTCGACAGACAATACATCAAAGAACTGAATTTTTCTCAAGCCAATTTTAGAAAATCAAAGGACTGGCCAGGGACAAGAGACTTAAATTTAATGAGCGACTGTTTTTCAGGAGAGGCTAGGCTTAGCCCAAAGAATTCATAAAATTGCTAGCTTAGCTCAGCATCAGCTGTTAAGGAGGTGTGGGGGTTTTCGGGAAATTGGCCATTTTCAAACAGCCCTCAGGCTCAGATGGGTAAGAAAAATTTTAAAAACTCTTCTTCTGCTTGTAGAATTGACCTTGAACTAGAGTTGAAAAATTTTTCAAAAAATTATCAAGGGATTTTGGCTTTAGAGAGCTCAACATCGAGTGACCACGGTGAAAATCCCAATTTTGCGTCATTTTTGAACGCGATTTTTTGATAAAAATATTTTTATTTTTAAAAACTGAGATGATGGAAAGAAACTTCCATCAATGTTCTAGGGTTGAATTAAAGGAATTAAATTTTAGGGAAAAAATGCTTATTTAAAAACTTCAATCGAAAATTGGGTTTCAAAATGTCATAAAAATGAAATTTTAAATTGCGCTAACTCGAAATACAGTAAGATGACTGAGTTACTGTAGTGATAAAAATACTCAGCGAGTCGTGAGCTCTCTAAAAATATAAAAATTATTCCATTTTTGAGACTTTGAAAAATATGATTTAACGAATTTTCAGAAAAATCCCGATTTTCAATCCCGTTTTTCACCATGTTTCGCTATCGTTGAGACAAAAACCTAGGGACCTTTTTGACGCTCTTGACGTGGGCTATGTGAAAATAGAAAGAAAAATTAGAAATTCGACTTTTTGCCCTACCGCCCCACACCTCCTTAAAAACCAGCTCTTCTCTGTCTTTTGATGATACATTTTCGAAATAGATCACTTCCAATTATTATTAGCTGCTTGAATCAAAGTAACAATCTTCGAAAAAGATTGTGGTTAACAAACGATTTCTTCTAGCTGAATTTACGAACAAGAAGGGCCTGTCTGTTTTTGCTGTTTTCCAAATCTTCATTTTTGAAGATCATCCAGGCTGAGCTTGATCATGATCTCTGGCTCAAGATGCCCCGACTTTATGTTTACTCAAGGAGTCACACCGAGACTTGCTCCAACTTTGGCCCAGGAGCAGTCTCTGCAGGAGTTCACACCGGCGGCGTGGTCCCTTGCATCTCTTTTACTTGGCTTGACACCTCGGAGGTGACATTCATACTCGGCGGGAGTTGGGCCAACCGAATCCGTTCTCCCCCAAAGAATACCTCTCAAGCTGAGCTTAGCTGTATGTAAATTTGCTAAACTGAGCTAAGCTTGCCTATTCTTGATGTCAGCGAGCTGAGCTGAGCTGCTCAGCCTGAGCAGACCCTTTTACAGCTGGTGTTATCCAAGCTGATCTTAGCTGGCTTTTTGAAGAAAATCTTGGTCTGAGCTGAGTTCTCTCAGAAATGATTGAGCTGAATGCCTGAGCGGGCTAGCCCAATCGCTGACTCCTCTACATCTTGAACTAGCCTTTTTCGAAGATTGCTGAGCTGAAAGATGGCTAATTTCGCTCCGCTCAATAAATTTGCAACACCAGTCCAAAATAAGGAATTCCAATTTATAAGCGGAATAAATAAAGTCCTAATGTTCTTATTTTAACCAATTTTCCTTGAGAATCGGTCCTCAAAGTTCCGGCTTCGCAACTTCAAAAGACTTATCAGTTAAAATTTATCATCGATATTATTTAGGGAAAAGTCAAAAATTTTGATAATATAAATTTTTAACCAAAAACCTGGTTCATTTCAACAAAGAATCACCTTGGGTTACGCTTTTAGGGAGACGGACGGTGCCGGTACCAAATTGGTACCCGGTACCAAAATTAGTACCCGGTACCAAAAATTTGGTACCCGGTACCAAAGTCAAGCCTTTCATCTGACTCATCAAAAAACTAATGTCCGCTCCGCGGCTGAAGTGTGAGGAAACCTCATTTATTGACCGAATACACCTTTTAAAACAATTTTGGCATGTTATCCTGAGATTTTTGGCACCGGGTACCAAAAATTTGGTACCGGGTACCAATTTTGGATTGGTACCGGCAACGTCCGTCCCCGCGCTTTTATGAAACAGATTCGAATCCGAATCGTGCTTAGGGTTCGCACGCAAATAAATTTCTTGATTTTCAAGTTTCTTTAAACTCGTTGATATGAAAATTTACAATAGTAATATTGCCATTTTGAAGAAGTTAAAATTCTTTAAAAATATAAAAAAGTTTTTTCAACCCTTTTTGCTAAAAATATTTAATTCGTCTTTAGGCACATTTCTAGTGAAGCGGCACTAACGAGTACTCGATATATTGTAGTAAATGCCGTAACGAACAATCTATGAAAGTTTGGTTAAAATCGGTTGGTACTCCTAGGCGCCGTGGCTCTTGAAAATATGAAGCCTGCAAGTCTTTGTTATTGTCTTGGAGGACCCCCTTGGAGGACTTCATCTGCTGGAAGACCAATATTATGAATATTCAATATATGGCCGTGCTCGGCCGGTATATGGCCACCCATGGTCAACTTTGGTCAAGTTCGGCCGGAGGACCCCGGAGGACCTCCTTGGTGGAAGACCATCAGCTGGAAGACCAATATTCAAAATTTTCAATATATGGCTGTGCTTGGCCAATATATTGCCACCTCTGGTCAACATTGGTCTAGTTCGGCCGGAGGACCCCGGAGGACCTCCCTGGTGGAAGACTATCAGCTGGAAAACCAAAATTATATAATGAAATCAAATGTCTTACTAGGCTAAGAATTGAAACTTTTGCAAAATTTGGTCACTTTTTGCCGAAGGACCCCGGACAACCCCTTTTGCCGCAAGACAATCTACTGGTAGACCAACATATAAATAAATAAAAATCAATCACCGTCAATTCAGTGATTGATCATTGGGCCACGCCGACCCCAAGGGGAGGCCACGCCCGTTCATTCTTTTCAATCATATTCAGGGCGAAGCCGACCCGAAGGGGAGACCACGGCCGTTCATTCTGCTCAATCAGAGTCAGGGCGAAGCCGACCCGAAGGGGAGACCACGGCCGTTCATTCTGTTCAATCAGAGTCAGGGCGAAGCCGACCCGAAGGGGAGGCCAAGCCCCGTTCCTTGATTTTTAATTTAAGGAGCTTGACGGCCCTTCGGGCCGTCTCAGCCCCGTTCCTTGATTTTTAATTTAAGGGGCTTGAGATCGGCGTTGGACTCTGAGGTGATCAATCTCAGTTATGTCCCCAACCCCACCCACACCCATTCAAGGTTTAAATACAAATTATTCAAGTTTTTCTTTTATTATGGTTTTTATTTAGTTTTTATTTGCGGATTTATCATCTTGCTTCGACTTTTTCGACTCGAAAAATCATTTTTGAGCTTTTAAAATGATAGTCTAAGTTTTCTCAGGCTTAATTTTGCAAAAATGAAAAATCGATTTTTCGACCCTATACCCTCAATTTTTCGAAAATTTTTTTGATTTTTTCTTGATTAGGACCTCAGAAATATGTCCACAAAATTTCATCACCCAGGTCAAGTGCAAAAAGTCCATTTTTCCACTGGCGCAACCCCACTGATAAGACTTTCAGGAGTGATAAAGAAGGGTTCCTGCGTTTTGATTAAGTTAATTTTTTAAGAATGGCCCATTTACGTTGATTTGATTTATCTGCGAAAATTTCAAAATCAGGGTCGAAAAAATTTTTCGAAAAAGTTACTTGAGCCAAGATCTTGGCGAGCGGCGGCACTTCAGCACACGAGCGCCACCCATCCATCGCGGCGCGGCGCGCACACCGGCGATTTTTCGCCATTTTCTCGACTCTAGAACTCGGGTTCTAGTAGAGATTTTTAAATTCTGATTTCAGATTTGAAATCAGTGGAATGAATAAGGGGGGGACTCTAAAAATGGTTATTTGTTAAGCATTTTAAAATTTTAAAATTATTTGGGTGCGAACCCTAATCGTGCTTTTTTACAGATTTTTCGAACTCTGTCCGCCATTAACAGACACGGATAAAGGTCTGGAGTTGTCAGGATTTCACGGACAAATACGGACAAGTACGGATTTTGTCCGGATCGTGACAAAAGTCCGGGCTAGTCTGTCAAAAAGTTGAGAAATACAATAACGAAAGATCGTTTTTTCGGGGCAAACTTTAGAGCTCTTTAAAAGATTTTTGACTTTGACGGATTATGAGAATTAAAAAATTGCGTCTAACCAATCGAGGAAATTTTCAAATAAGGAGGGGATCCGGCAAGTCAAATTTTGTCTACTTTTAAGGACATTGAAAAGTCGATAAAATTTGCAATATTTACGCTAAGTACAATTTACATGTATTTTCCCGATTTTGAAGTGCCGAAATTTTGGACATAGATGTTTTCTATGTGGTACTATAAATTATAGTCTTTAATTTGATGTATTCTAGTCTATAATACATATAAGATATTAATTTATAAAATTATGATCTAGGAAACACTAGGCGTCATAAGGCGGTTCATTCTGGAAACTCAAATGTAGCACCGTGAAGGGTTTGTCAATAAAAAGTGAAGATATAGTTGTCAAACCTACTGAAGACTACAGTAAGAAACTAAATATACAGATTTTTCCTCTTTTTAAGGGGTTTTTAAGGGGTTTTAGTGGGGCACTTTTAAAAGATAATGTTTCACTTTTGTGGACATTTGTTCAGCCGAGAAAATTTAAAAGGAAGAAATAGAGTGTTTTTTCAAAAATAAAGATGTTTTTGATAAGAAATCAATGGCTTATGCAGTTTATTTGACCAAAAATGGTAAAAGGGGCAGAAAAAGGCGTTTTGATGATGAAATTTTCCCATTTTTGAAGAAAATTTTATCGAAGAAAAATTTTAAGGCCCTACGGCGGGACAATTTTTTGAAGACTCTAGCCCACTTTTGTAGACATTTTTATGAAAATTTGCGACAAAAAATGTCCACAATAGAGGAAAATAACTGAACTCGATATTCGATGCAATTTTGAAACTGAAAAGCGGCGGAACTGCGGATTTTACAAAAATAATTCCAATTTTTTGTGAGCTGATTCTCAAAATTTTTCGAAATTTGACCAAAAACTCCCAAATTGCCCACTCCCAAATTGACCACCCCTACTGTAATATTAAATTTTAAATAAACAAATCGAATTGCAAATAAGTCGATTTTTAAAAATTACCTTGCCATCTCCGCGTCGGAGCAATCTCCTAGGTAGTTAACAGGCATTTCTCTATCTGAATAAAAATATAATTTAACCGTTATTTTCATAAAATTTTGTTACAGTCTGTCTTCGGATAAATTACAGTTTTCTCTCAATTTTTTCAAAATTTTGCGGCAGGCGGAAAACACCGGATTTCGAAGATTTCTATCGCGTGCGCGCGATCTAAAAATGAATCAGAAGCCTTTCGAAATTTTGTGACAGTCTTCCTTGATTTCCAATTTTGTCAAGTCGAAGAGCCTGTGTGCGCACCGAGCCTGTTTGGTAGTATACGTTTTGGAGTTATTTACGTATTTTTGAGCGAAAAATATTATTGAAAAATAATATTGAAAAAATTGGTAATAGATTACCAGTTTTTGGTTATTCATTACCAAAAATCTTTGTTAATTTAGACGAGCGTCCCCGTTCAGAACCGACCCAATCCAGAAACAACGACGGCACTGAAAATGTCACGAATGTCACGAAATTGACCTATTCATTAGTGACATCGTTAGTAAGAGCGGCCGAAAAATTTGAGTTTTGCGTGCAGTAAGAGTTGGGCCCCGCCAACACAATGAGTTATCTATCAAAAAATGCACGACGTTGCCCCTCGTGAAGCTACAGTCAAATTTAGCTAAAATTCCTTCTTGCCATTCCCTTTCCCTGTTTTGTCCATTCTTAACATTGCTGACAAACTCGACGTCAAGAATCTCAACAAGAAACTTAGGACTCACTTCGCTCAACTTCAAGCCAGAGACGACAAGGGTACTTTCCGAAATAACACCGCAATCTGCCTCGGGAAGATCTTCAAGTATCTGAACAAAGAAACTCGTCAGAAAGTTGCACTCTCCGCCTTCGCGAGAGCTCTGAAGGATCCTTCCCTCACGCTCGATCAGCTCGTTTAGAAGCAATCATGAAAAACGCAAAATTTTAAAGGCCACAAGAAATTGCTGAAAGAATACTTCCGGCTGTCTCACAGTCTTTATGTGACGCAGAAAAAATGGTTCCGAGATTTGAAGTTTTGGAAACTTTTGTGAAGAAACTGAAGATTATCTCGGATAACACGGAAAAAGCTGCTCAGTACTTGCCAAAAGAAGCGAGACAGGCGACGCCGAATAAAACTGCCGTGCTAATTGCTCTCGCTGGGGTCGCTTTGATTCTAGCGCTCGTTTCCCTGCTGCTCATTAGAAGGACAAAGTCGAAAGAAGCGAAGTTTTCAAAAACAGTTTGTCGGGCGCCGAATTTTTATGCAGCGAACAATATATTTCTTGAAAGCTTAAAAATTCCTTTTCAATGATACCCATTAGAATATCCCATTATATATATATTAACCCATTAGAATCTAGTATGGAAACCCCGATGGAATGGTTCAGTAACAGCCTCGTTTGCGGCTTCGCCAAAAATCCTTGTTCTTTTTGAACCAGATTTTGATAAACTTGACTTCTCGAATACTCAAGTGTTCAAAAAGGATTTTAAAAAGCTAACGATAAAGCCTTGATTGAGGACAAGGGCCCTTACGAACGGAAAATTGAAGAAAGCGACACTTCATTTATTTTACATGAGACAGAAAAAGCAGTCTAGCAATGGTCTTCCAAAGCAAAACCGATGTCAAAAATCTTCGAAGCCGGGGTCTTCCATTTCATCCATGTTCTCTTCGGAAGCTCATGAGTCATAGACTATTCTGAATTGATGGTTGTTCTATGCATCTGTATCGCTGGATTACGAGCATTCTCTGCATCTAACAGCAAGCAAATTTGCGTCAAATGGCCCTGGCTAGGAAAAAGTGTGGCCTTTTAGCAGTTTTTAAATTGATTTTTATGAAGTAGTGCATTTCTGAAGCGAAAAGGCAAATTTCAGAGTTTCACTTTTTATTTTTCATAAAAATTTTTCATTAAAAATTGCACAGTAAACAAGAAAGGTTCATTATCTTAGCCAGCTTCTGACAGTTTCTTCTGGAAATTCAACGTCATTTTCGCGGAAGAATTCGATATACTCTCTGATGTATGAGTTGATCATCTCGATTTCGTCTGAAAACAAATTCAACCCCATTGCCAATAAGATTAGTTAATTCATCAAGAGGTTCTTTTTGACTGTTTTGTCCAAAATAGATCGAGAAATCTTACCTGGTTTGTAGATTTCAAAGTCGAGTTCAACTTTTTTCTTTTAAATTTGTCCAAATTATCGTTTTTGATGCAATTTAGTCGCTGATCGATGTCTTCCACTTCGAATTTTCCATGCGGAGCCGCCTCGTTTTCCAAGAAACTGTAAACTTCCCTCATTTGCGCTTCTTTCTCTGTTTTCAGCAAATCGTACCAGAGAAAATGAAAGTTTTTCTTGCTGTTGACGGCCAGATGGACCGCGTCTTTGTAGTACTGTCGCCACATTTCCGCGGTGTTTTGAATGTATCGTCGCCATTTTAGCGATTTGAAGAGCGCTGGGTCGATGGTGCCAGTGTGCGCGCCCTGGCCGTCGCCGGTTTCTTTTTCCGCCATGATTCGGTTGAAATTTGCTTTGATGGTGTCGTAGGGGTTGCGGATGACGAGGACGACGGCGTGGGCTTTTCGGATGTGTCCTCGAGCGTGGGACTTGATTCCTGAAAAATGATTTCTTTGGCGATAAGGGTATGTATGATTGATTTATGAAAACAAAGTGTGGGATGACTAAGTTCGTGGGGACTAGGTTCGTGGGACTAGGTTCGTGGGTGGCTGGCTGGAAAACGTGGTTCGTGGGACTAGGTTCGTGAGTTTTTGATTTTATATGTATATTTTTATTTATAATGATTAAGTGTTATTTATATGTATATATTTATTTATATATATTTATATATATGTATTGTAATTATATGATCATATAATATAATATTGCTATCTAAATATAGGTTCGATGGTTTTTGATTGGTTAGAATTTTTATTCTATAAGGAAAAATATGTGCGACTAGGTTCGTGGGACAAGGTTCGTGGGTTTTTAATTGGTTATTATTTTTATTCTATAAGGAGAAATTATGTGCGACTAGGTTCGTGGGACTAGGTTCGTGGGTTTTGAAATTTTTAATAAGGAAAAGTGGGGTGCGACTAGGTTCGTGAGACTAGGTTCGTGGGTTTTGAAATTTTTATAAGGAAAAGGGAGGTGCGACTAGGTTCGTGGGACTAGGTTCGTGGCTTTTAAAAATTTTTTTATTTAAGGAAAATGGGGTGCGACTAGGTTCGTGGGACTAGGTTCGTGGGTTTCTATTTTTAAAGGACGTGCGACTAAGTTCGTGAGGCTTAGTTCGTGAGACTAAGTTCGTGGCGACTAAGTTCGTGAGACTAAGTTCGTGAAATTTAAAATTTGAGAAATTTAAATTTATTGAGTTCTCAAGCCTTAAATACTTTAAGAAAAAGTTAGCTTGCTAAATAATTCCGTTATAGTTATCACCAACTCTTCTAAGGCAACCATTGTTATTCAGCGCTAACATAGAAATTCAGTTAAAGAGCCTAGCGGCTTATTTTGGGGGTGGGGGTGGGAAAGTCATTTTTACCATTCAACTTTACCCAATTTTACAATCCACGAACCTAGTCCCACGAACCTAGTCGCACTCAACTGTTCCTTATAAAAAAATTTCAAAACCCACGAACCTAGTCCCACGAACCTAGTCTCACGAACCTAGTCTTCACGAACCTAATCTTCACGAACCTAGTCCCACGAACCTAGTCTTCACGAACCTAGTCTTCACGAACCTAGTCCCACGAACCTAGTCGCACCCCCATTTTCCTTATAAAAAAATTTCCAAACCCACGAAACTAGTCCCACGAACCTAGTCGCACTCAATTGTTTCTTATAAAAAAATTTCAAAACCCACGAACCAAGTCCCACGAACCTAGTCGCACTCAATTGTTCCTTATAAAAAAATTTATAATTTTTATAATACTTATAATACTTATAGAAAAATCTCTAATTTCAAAACCCACGAACCTAGCACCCCTACGAACCTAGTCCCACGAACCTAGTCGCACCACATTGTTCCTTATAGAAAGGAAACCATACCCCATCTTGCATACTTTGGCATAACCACCTACGAACCTAGTCCCACGAACCTAGTCCCCACGAACTTAGTCATCAATCCCAAAACAAAGCTAACAACTTTTTGGAGCACTTGAATCATCATGTTTAATTGACCTCTCCGATTGGATTCCCGTTTGGAAGTCTTTGTATTCACTAAATATTCGTACAACCAAGAGCTATTGACTATTGCGTTTTTCTCGAAAATATTATCATTCCCGAATGAGCACAAAAAAGGAGGATTTTAAAAAGGAAAACAAACATGCGCGTCTTTTCTTTTCTGTTTTTGAGCTCAATTTTCGAAAGGCAGAAAAAATAAAAGCATCAGTATGGAAGAAATTTCGTCAACCCTTCTCTTTCCCGACTCATTCTTCGGGTCAAAAATTGGAAAACGCTTGATCCAGGAATAGTTATCTAGGCCCTAAGTTTGAGGTTCTTAAAGACCAGGTTATACAATAACGTAGCGTGCTTACGCCATCATAATTATTATCGTAACAGTTCTCTTCTTGTTTCATTTAGATAATTTATTTTCACTTCACGCTCACATTTTCGGCCTTACACAAAAGTCTCGCTTTACCTAAAACTCTGCCGGACTCAGGAGAAAAATGCTCTCCCGGAAAAGGCGATTGTTCGTACAGATCGTCATTATCGAGTTCGTCTTGTATCTCGTGATAGACTCCTCCCGCGTAGTAGCCCGTCAGCGACTGAAAAAGCTGCCTCGTCCAGGTGTTTCCAGATCCTTGCACCGAAAGAATCAGAATCCAGTTGAACTGGCCCGGTTCTCCGATTTTTACGTCGTTTTTGCAGTCGTTGTTTTTTCTCTCTAGCTCTTTAGTGATTTCGTCAAATCCATGCGATGAAAAATAACCGACTAAAAAGTACGTAAAAAGAAGAAAAACTGAAAAACAAATATTTTTAATCGTGATCATTTTGTACCGTTTTCGGTTCTGGATTGGGGAAAAGTGGCTCAGAGAGTCAGGAGCACGGAGTGTTTAGACTTCAAACATCAATGAACAAATTGCGTCTTTCATAATAATTCCGATCGTTCAAAAACGGCCATGTTTCTGGAAAAGGTTCCATCAAATATTTTAATTCAAACATGACCTTCTGGTGAATGTTACTAAGAAGAAAATTCAACATTTTTATCTCTGGTTGTTCGACGTCGAGTTTGATATTTCTGTTTTGTTATTGTTAATCTTTCGGTCTACTGGAGACCATCCTCTCAACTAGCACTTCTTCACCTTACTAATTGCCAATTAGTAATTGGTTAGAAAAAGGAGCTTGAAGAGACAGTAGGGAGTTATCATACAAGCTAACCCTAACCCTAAACCTAACCCCTTACCCTTAACGGTTTAGGCTAAACCTAACCCAGGGGCTAAGACCCCGGGATCCCCCTAAGGCCTAAGCCAGGGGGCGTCGCCCCCCACCGACTTCTCGTTATGAGTTCCCAGTCCCTTACCCTTACCTAGCCTAGATTCTAGAGATATTGGATGGCTTGAATCATAGGCTCGAATAATAGTCCCTCTCTAAATTTGAAGATGGAGGCAATCTGGTTGAATGCTGGTTGAATGCTAAGTGTGAGGAGGAAATAATTTTCTTTATCACAAAAATGATTATAGTCATCAACTTATGATAGAAAGATACCGGGAAATCCGGGTTCATATTAGAAATTTCATCAATAGCAAACTTGGTTGGTTCACGGATGTGTTCCATGAAGCACGCAAGTTCTTAGATAATCCAATAGGGACGGGGATGTTGCAAAATCCGCTTGAATGCGTCCATTTCCACATTGGCTTCGTAACAAAGAAGTTCAATTTTGCAAGTTTAACGAAATCGAAAAATAACGAAAAACGACAAAAGATAAATTTCTCAAACTTGTTCTCGTCAATCATCATCACTTTTTATTTAATTATGATTTTTTATCGTCAACTTTAAAATATTTAAAAAATTTTTCTGACAAAATTTTGCTCCCGAAAAATCAAAACATTTTTTATATTAAAAAAAGAGACGCTCTTCCTCTTGAAAATCTGAAATTTCCGATCAATCAAGTTATGTAACGAAAAGTTGAAGTTTATAAATAAATAATTGGATTACGATGCAATTAAGCCGCGTTCGCTCCCCGGCTGCCATGATGTTTGACTGTTTTCGACCATAACAAGCCTCAAGCTTGGTTACGGATCGAAAATTGTAGCGTTTTTAAACAAAATGGCGGCAAAAAATGAAATAAAGAGAAAAATGAGATCAATTTTTAATTTACCGACTTTATACGTGCTTTTTGTTTGCTTGTGTTTTATGATTTTTAATGATCAATTCAAAAGAGATGAAAATTTGGAACTTTCAAAAGAGGAAATTCAAGAAGTCGTCGATGAGATGAGAGAAGCCCTAGAAGTAGTAGATTATAACGAAGAAGAAGAAGATTGTAAATCAACTTCACCCAGAAAAATCCGCGAAAAACAGCCAAAATACAATTTGAATCAGGAAAAATTCTTGAGCGCGTTTGTGGCGAGAGGGCCAAACAATCAAATTTATTCGCTGCGAGAAACGATTTATGTTGCGATTGCTTTGAATAGGACGCTCATTTTGCCGCCTTTCTTCAAGCATGATCGAGGCGATCCGACTTCGAATGGGTCAAATACGGCGATAGGAAACGGCTCATATTTGTTGATATTTTCCGAGAATTTATAGATTTTATAATTATAAATAAAATATTATCATTATTATTATTATAGTTATATTACATTATGAATAATTATTATATTAATAATAATATAATTTGATTAAATATTATGTCTAACAAAAATTAAAATTTGATCAAAATTTTATATTATTAAATTAAATTTTTAAACATCTTTATAACTCAAATAAATAATTAAAATTATTATGATTATTTATTTTATTAATTATTTGTTTTTATAAAATAGATAGATACTTTCTTATAAATTCGATATTTAAATATAATAATAAATAATTTATTAAAAATATAGTAATAATATACTAGTAATCAAAAACATTATTTATAATAATATAAATTATATTATTTTATTATATAACATAATATTATATAAAATGAAATTACCGTATAATGAGCGCTTTGGCAGTTGATTTCGAGCAACGAATCGACATCCAAAAACTCACCAAGCTCATCCCCGTCGTTTTCACATCCGAAGCCGCGGAGAAATGCCCAGAAGGATTCGACAATATTTTTGGCGTTCACAATGTCTGCCATTCAAAAGAAAATCCCCGCGAATGGCAGTGACTCAAGAAGAAATGCGACTTCCCATCAACTTCGACAGCGCTGGACTTTGCAAGGACCACAGCCAGGTTTCGAAAATCGTCCCAAATCCGATCGAGCTTCGAGAAGAGTTTGGAGAGTTGAATGAAAGAGACAAGCTGAAAATGTTTCGACTGAACGATCCGGAAAAAGCAAGAGAAATTTTGAGCCCGGGGAAGGAGCAAAATGTGCAGTTACTGGATTTTTTACGAAAGTGTCGAGTTGATGAAATTGGTAAAAAATGAGGATGAAAAAGGAGAATTAGCGAGAGAAATAATCAGGTAAGAAATAGATTTTTACGTGTTTTTTATTTTTGCTTTTTAGATATACAGTGAGACCGAAACACATCAGAAATTTGATCGAAAAATTCGTGACAAAGTACTCGGGCGAAAAAGAAGATCCTTATTATATGGCGATTCATTGGAGATATGACGAGAAGGACTGGAAAGATGAGCAGTGCAGGAGAAGACCGGACTTCAAAATTTGCAAGGACTTTGAATTGATGAGGGATCCGGAGCGATTGTCTGATGAACTAGGAATGTGATCACTTTCACTGAAATACAGAGTTATTAAAGGGGTGGCGTCTGGAACCGACAAAAATTCGACAAATTTTGCGTGGGCGGCTCTTTGGATAGTGATTGGCCAATTTGTTGAATCCGGGCTTCTGATTGGTTTAAAATTTCCTCGCAAAATTTGTCGAAATTTTTGTCGGTACCCCGATTTTAGACCCTATTTTCCAGACGAAAATCAGTAATCTTCAACCCAGAAACTTAAGTCCTTTGAAATAAAATGATCGCTCAAAAGAAAACTACCTCTCAAATCGCGACGAAAACTTCGACTTCATCTACATCGCCGCTCCGCCATCAGAACTAGCGGTCATCGACGGCGTTGCAAAATCCTTCGCTCGCAAAGGCTTGATTCCGATCGTCACTCAAGTCCAAATGAGCGAACTGATGGAGGAAGAATTCAAAGACAGCTGCGGGGAGAAATTCGAAGATTTGCGATTCGAGGTGCTGTCGATGCTGGATAGCGAAATCTGCACCGTTGCTCCGGTTTTTTATTACTCGATTATGTCGAGTTATTCGATGAATATTCAACAGGAGCGATTTGTGAGGACCGATCCGACGGATGCTTCAACTCGATTTGTAAGATTTTTGAAAAATTGTTTTTCAAAAAAAATTCTAGAACGGAAATCTCTTCGGCGATGGAAGATATGCTGATGTTCACTGAAAAGCAAAGACTCTCAAAAATTTATCTTCAAAAACAACTTTTAAATAAATAACTTTAAAAAAAGAAAGAATTGTTTTAAGACCAAGAGTTCGCGAAAAACTGTATCGCAAGTCAAATTTCACGAGATCAAATAGATAGCAGGGCAAGATTGAGTGGTTCGATGACATTTGAAATCTGTCCGCAAAGCGGTCGATTTTACGATTTTCTTGAGTGCCCGTGAGATTCTGGTTATATAATATAATAATAATAATAATATAATATATAACTTATATTCTCTTATCCTGGCCGTTTGGGGGTCCTTATCGGCTGATTTTGATGAAAAAATGAAAAAGTCCTTATATTTAATTTTCAAAATAGACAATTTTAAATTGAAAATTTTGATAAAAATAATTTTAAAATTATAAATTTCAGGCCTCAATAAGAAATTTCAGAGTCTGAACTTCAGACAAATTAAATTTTTTTTTATCAAAATTTTTATCTGAACTTCAGACTCTGATATTTCTTATTGAGGCCTGAAATTTATAATTTTAATATTATTTTTATCAAAATTTTCAATTAAAAAATTGGCTATTTTGAAAATTTGCTGTAAGGACTCCTTCATTTTTTCAGACTCTGAACAATAATTTCTTGGAAAAAATAAGGGTGGTGCTTCGTTATTTTTTGGGTTAGGCGAGGGATAAGATTCTTCTTCGTTCGTCAATCAGCGCTGCTCTTTAGATGATTTTTCTTTCTTTTTGAACTTTCGCAATCAGGCTTCTTGTTTTATCATCCGCCATAAATAACATTTCGGAACAGCTTAAAATTACGGTCAGCGGAAGAATTTAATTTATTTCCACTTGAGTCAATCGACGCAGATCGCGCTTCTTCTGAGATTTGCCCAGATCGCGCTGTTTGCTCGATCACTGTCTGCTTTTATAAATCCACTCTTGACGCGACTGAAATTGCATTTCCATCGTTTTATATTTTTTCTGCTTTGGAGACATCAAAAATACTCATTTTTATAAAGAGAAAAATCATTAAAGAATCAGAAAGCTAAGAAACAGAAAAAAGAAGAGACATGGCTTTTCGCCTGACGAGAAATTCTAGCAACAGAAAAATCAGAAAACCAGAAGAAGTTGAATGCATAGGAAAGTTTTTCTTTCTCTTTTAATGTGTTCTTATTGTTTTGTTGCCCTCGACCAACTATCGGGCGATACAATGAGCGAAAAATTTTTCGAAAATCTTAAGGGGATCACTCCAAAATCGCTGTTTGAAAAAGTTTGTCCCACATGACGGAGGGGTCCTTAAATTTGGGTGTTGTCTGGAACCGACGAAAAATTTCGACGAATTTCGCGTGGGCGGCTTCTCAGCTGCTGATTGGCCGGTTTGCCAAATCTAGGTTTTTGATTGATTGAAATTTCCCAGCAAAATTTGTCGAAATTTTTTGTCGGTTCCAGAAACCTCCCCCTTAAATCCGAATTTCAGAAATTCATGCGTTTAAATGGGGAATCATTTTTATAATCCTTTTTTTCTTCTTATAAAAAAGAGTAAAACTTAGTAAGGCGTCCAAAAACGACTGAAGGAATACTTCTTCATATTTTCAGGAAAATGTCATCTCCTCCAAATTCTCTATCGCCCGAGCGATAAATTTCACAATGGATTTGACATTATAAAAAAAGTGCGCTGGAATGACGAGTCAAAGTTGACCATTTTCAGAAGCTGGCACGAAACTCATGATTTAGCCAAACAAATCAAAAATGAAACGGTTTCAAAATCGGAGCCATTCGAAGTTGCCAAGGAGCTGGAAAAAATTGTCAAACCGCCGGGTTGCTTGAATTTTGCGAAGAGGAGTGCTTACGATGTTTGCGAAAAACTTCAAGGTAGGGCAGTTTAAATAGCTTCCTTCTCATAAAAAAAAAATTCTAGAAATTTTGACACCGAAGTTCCCAATCAACCTTTTTCATTCATCCTTCGCCCTTGATTTTTTCCACCTTACTCCCGAAGATCGCAACAGCGCCGCCTACAGAAACTTCACTTCCTTCCATATCGGTAAAATTAAATCTCCCTCGCACATTTCATTACGATTTCTAGTGAAAGAATCGAGCCAAAAGTCGATAAAAATCCGTCCAGCGACGATGATGGCGACCAAAACTTACAACGTCCGGGAGAGCTACAAATGCAGCGATGACTCAGCAGGAGAAGTCGAGATTCACACTGGAGAAAAGATAAGAGTTCTTATCAAGAAACGGTTTTCAGCCGAAATGGATTTTTTAGCCAAAAACCCCTGAAAACCCTTAAAAATGGACGAATCCGGCTGGTGGTTTATTCAAAAAGATCAGAGCGAAGAAGAAGGATGGGTGCCAGCTTCTCACGTGAGAAAAATCTTTGAAAAAGTATTCAATTGTGAAATCTTAGATTGAATTTTCCAACAACACAAAATCCATGAAAAAGCTGCAAAAATCGACGAACGAGACATATTTGATGATTGAGTCTCACAAGGCTGAAAATGATGAGGAGCTCTCTGTCCCAGCTAATGCTACTGTTCAAGGTAACGGGCTCGAAAAAGCAAGGAAACGCTAAAAATCTGTTCTCAGTGACTCATACTTATGCGAATGGCTGGTGGAAAGTGCTGTATTTGGAGGAAGAAGGGCTGGTTCCTCGGGCGAAAATGCAAAAATACGAAGCTCAAAATCGAGCTGATTTTATTAACAGTCAATAAACTTACAGTATCCTTTTCAATGCAGATATTCTTTCGAAGGAAAGTCCCCACAGTCTGATAGACACTGAGAGCCCTCAATCTAGCAAAACAGGGTTGAAAGTGGGAAAATGAAAGAGTACTTACAGATGCAGTCATAAGACAGCTCAAGTACTCTCGTTCCGAAATTTCCCCACTGTAATAGGCCTCTTCACACGCCCAGGCCTCTTCAAGCATGTCAGGAACGCAAGCATCCCAGCACTCTTCCATACTTGTGCAGCCATCAACACGGAGGCATTGGACGAACTCTTCAGTGTAGTTTTCTAGGCAACGCTGGAAGTCGTCGGAGTCGGGCTCCCAAGTCAAGGAACAGAAGATATCGCCCTGGATGTAGTCTCGGAGACAGCTTTTATTAAAATTCGCGAAACTTTCTCTAAATTTGGATTGATTTCTTTTTGAAAAATTTTCCTGAAAATACAGCTCCATGATTTTTCTTTCTGAGAATAAACTCCGGCAAAAAATAAATAAAAGAAATTCCTCATTTTTGATTGTATTCTGCGCTAAGTTCTAATTATAATTTCAGAATTTAAGCAGATGGTGCTGTCTCAAGAAGTTCAGAATGAAAATTGACTTCTTCTGATTATTAAAAGCAAGAAAGAAATGATAAGCCGCGCCCCTTTTTTGCTCTCTTTTCCGAAGTTTCCCAGACATTTTCGCCGGGTTGAGAATGACAGACCGTGAAATTCTGCTGTTTTAACATAACCCTCTGACGCGAAGATGATCCGATTTCCTTTCAAAACTTTTCAGAATTTCATAATTTGCGAAAACCGCTCCGCATTTTCTTGACATCTGTTGAATTATCTCTTGACATGTCGGTTATAAAGACCGGTGCGGGCCGCGTTCGAAGTCGGTTAGCAGATCACTTCTAGAATGAAGGTAATTTTTCCTTTTTGCGGATATTTTTGATGATTTTTGTGTCTCAAAAAGCTAGAGAATATTATTCAAAGAGATAAAGAGGAATTTCATTTGCAATTTATAGGAGATAATTATCATAAATTATCTTTTATAATAAGAAAACAGCTAGAAATTCTAATAGATCCTTAAGATTTTTTGTTTTATTTTATTTCAAAAATATTTTCAGCTTCTGGCGACCATCAGCTCCGCCCTTGCCGGGTCGCCCGGTATTGACTTTTACCTCAACGACGGTGACTACTGGCCGATTGGTGCATGCAGTTCTGATAAGGCCTGTTCCGCCTGGAGAATCAGCACCAAGCCTGGGTGGGAAAAAACTTGGGCCGCAAACTTGAAGTGTGATCTCAGCGTCGAAAAGTGCACTTGCGCCGATGGTTGGGTCGATCTCGACGGAAAGCCAGAAAATGGCTGCGAATCAAAGGCCGGTGAATCTCTTCTCGGCGGTATGTGCTATTACAGTAGCTGTTTTCTAGAAGATAAGTGCAATGAGTTCCATCCTGGGCTCGTCTGCTCTAAGATAACTGGCTGCTGCGAGTGTGAAGGAGAAGAACCCCTTCGACCAACAATTTTTGGTCAAAATAAGGGTTGTCTGGACAAGAATTGCCCAGAAGGAGCTGTTTGGGATAAGGAAATAAAATGGTGCCTCTGCGAAGATGGAAGACTTCCCCAGTACAACTTGCCTGACCTCGATGATAGTGTCTGTTGTCCACCAGGACTTTGGGGAAATCCATGTGGTTGCTCGAACGGAGTGATTCCGGACCTTACTGCCGAAGATCCTTGCGACCCTGGGTGTCCGGAGAATCTGTATTGGGATCCAAGCACGAAACGTTGCGAGTGTCCTGGGAATCTTGTCTACGATCCAAGTACTGGACAATGCGAATGCCCGGAAGGTATGCTACCCGGAGTAACAGGAAATTGTTTCTGCCCGACAGGAACTTACGAGGTAACTGGCGTTGAGCCGACTAAGTGCTGCCCTATCGGAACCTGGTACAACCCCCAAACAGAAAGATGCGAAGAAAATGATCATGACAACTGCCCCCCAAATATGTACACAGTACCAAATGTGATTCCACACCAGTGCTGTCCTGATGACAGTGTTTGGGATCCCGTGACACAAGAGTGTGACTGTCCAGAAGGACATTATCTAACAACCGATCCTTTGTATGTTTCTATTGAAAGAAACGTTTGCTGTCCTGATGGAACTGTTTACATTCCTTCGTTGGATAGTTGTGATTGTCCAAATGGTTCCTATGCGGTTCCTGACGAAAGTCCGACACAGTGTTGTCCAGACGGGTCTCAATGGCAAGCCAACACGCGTACTTGCGAATGTCCTGAGGGAACCTATCTAACAACTGATGATTACGACCGAGAAGTTTGCTGTCCGGAAGGAACTAAGTGGATTCCACACTTGGACCGATGCGACTGCCCTCCTGGTACTTACGCTGCCAGCATCAATCCTATTCGATGCTGCCCAGACGGTTACAATTGGAATGAAGATTTCAATGACTGTGTTCCAGATGACGGGCTTTCTCATTGCCCAGAAGGAACTTATGCTGTTGCTGGAATCACCCCACTCCAATGCTGTCCCGAGGGAACCGAATGGGATCATGATAAAAACATGTGTGTCGATCCATCTGATCCAACTGACCCGACTGGATCCCCTTGCCCAGAAGGAACCTACCCAGTTGCTGGAACAAATCCTGTTGAATGCTGTCCTGAGGGAAGCCATTGGGATTTTGAGAAGAAAACCTGCCTCGATCCAACTGATCCAGTTGACTGTCCTCCAGGACATTACCCCGTTGCCGGAACAGACCCTGTCGAGTGTTGCCCTGATGGTACCCACTGGGATTTTGAAAAGAAAGCCTGCGTTGATCCAGTCGATCCTATTGAGAAATGCCCTGAAGGAACATACCAAATTCTTGGGATTGTCCCTCTTAAATGTTGTAAAATCGGCACTTTCTGGGATCCTGATCGAGAAATTTGCGGTGATCCTACCGATCCAGTTGATCCAATCGAGGAATGTCCAAAAGGCTTCTATCAAGTTGCTGGAGTAACTCCTCTTCAATGCTGCCCAGAAGGAACAAAATGGATTCCAGAGCTCAAGCAGTGCATGTGCCCAGACGGATCTGACCCAGTCGCCGGCCAATTCCCTCCATGCGAAGACCCTGAGCAATGTCCAAAGGGAACCTACCTTGTTGAATTTGTCTTGCCACAAATTGTCTGTTGTCCACTTGGTACCAAATACGTCCCTGATCGTGACGAATGCCTCTGCCCAGACGGCAATCCAGTCGACGACCTTGGCCTCTGTGTTGACTGTCCAGAAGGAGAATACGCTGTTTCACGATTCCCTGAACTCATTTGCTGCCCAGAAGGAACATGGTTCGATAAGGAGATGAAAGAATGCCTCTGTCCTGATAAAACGAAGCCGGACGAGAATGGCGATTGCGTCGATCCTTCCGATAAATGCTTAAGACCATTAAAATACGATTTTATCACTGGAATGTGCGTTTGCTGGAATGGAGAACCACCAATTGAAGGCGAAGCTACCGTCCCCGTTGACGAATTTGGCTGTCCACCAAATGACTGCCCTGAAGGTCAGAACGCGTTCTTCGACAAGAAAGGAAACCTCCAATGCTGCCGAGAAGGACTTGTCTACAATATCCAAAAAGACACTTGCGTTTGCAAAGACGGAACCCTTCCAACCGCCACTGGCGATTGTGGATCTTGCGAAAAGTGGCAAAACGCATTCTACATCGAAGATCAGATCATTTGCTGCGGAGTTAATGAATACTACGCTGCTGATCATAAACACTGCATGTGCACTGACGGTACGCATGTAGAAAAATGTCCTTTTCCATGCAAAGACAACGAGATTCATGAAGTTGATCCGACTGGAATGACCGCTGGCGAGTGTGTCCCGATGTGCGATGATGGACACGTTTTCAACAAGCTCACTAAGACTTGCCACTGCACTGATGGCCGACCAATCGACGAGGGATACCCTGGCGGATGTCCTCCTATTGTCGTCGATTGCAGCAAGTTTTTCGGTGACGAAATTCATTTCTTTGGTGATGAGATTCATGGCCAATGGGTTTTTGTCCCATGGGATACAAAAGACGGTCCAGTCTGCTGCCATATCGAAGCTCATTACAATCCTGAAATTGGCCAATGTGTCTGCAACGACGGATCCAAACCGGATGAACGAGGTTTCTGCGGAAAATCCTGCCCAGAAGAGCTCGTCTTTGCTCCTTATCCACCAACTGGAGAGATGGCTTGTCTTTGCCCCGAAACTTTCAAGTTCCCCAACGCCGATGGTGTTTGCATGGACAATCCATGTGAAAAGGGTCTAAACCCATTCAAGCTTCCTGATGGTTCCGTCGCTTGCTGCCCAGAAGGATCATATTTCGATTACGAGATGAAGTCATGTATTTGCTTCTCTACCAAGCGAGCTCCAGATGAAAACGACGAGTGCCCAGAGAAATGCCCAGATGACACTATTCCAGTTATCGATGATGAGACTGGCGATCTCAACTGTGTCGCCGTCGACTGTGCTCCTGGATTCTACCTTGCTTACAAAGAGATCTGTTGCCGAGAAGACAAGATCTTCGATAAAGAGCGATTCCAGTGCGTCTGCCCACCTGGACTTGCCGATTTCGAAGGACGATGCCAGGAGAAATGCCCTCTCGGATCCACTTATGACGGAGAAGAATGCGTTTCAAAATGCCCCGAGGGACAGATTTTCCGAGAAGGAGCTTGCTACTGTGCTCTTGATGGATCTCTTGCTTCTCTAGACAAACCTTGCTGCGAATTCGGACAAAGCTGGGATGCTAAGAAGGGTATTTGCACTTGCGATGGCGATCTTTTCTGCGAAAAAGCTTGTCCAAAAGACCGACCGAATTTGTTCATCGACAAGTTTGGCGATCGACAGTGCTGTCCCGAGGATATGGTCTTTGACGTCATCAACCATGCTTGCATGTGCAGCGGTGGTGTCGACAAGCCAGCGTTCAAGCCTCTTGATGGAAGCTGCAGATGTCCCGATGGCGAGCGACAAATGATGAACGCCGACATGACTTCTTTCGTCTGCGTTGATGGAGGCTGCCCCAACGGACTTGTCGTTGATGAGATCACCAGCAACTGTGTCTGCCCCAAGGACTCCTGGCAATTCATCAACTCGATCGGCGTTCCAGTTTGCTGCAAACGAGACCAGAAGTGGTCCGAAGAGCTCCAGGAATGCATCTGCGTCGAAACCAATCTGCCAGCTCTCGATGATGGAACATGCGAAGATCTTGGCGACGAAAAATGCCCACCTGGATGGACTTTTGTCAAAGAAACCATGCTTTTCAATGATCAGCCTTTTCGTTGCATGCCAATTTGCCCTGAACCATCGATCGCCTATGTCAAGCCACTTGATTGTTTCAGCGTTGTTAACGCCGCTGAATGTCTTGCTACCGCTGCTGTTGAGTGCATGTGCAAGGGTGATTACAGATACAACGGAACAGCTGACAACATGATCGACTACATCCTCTACGGAAGCTGCGAGATGGAAGAGTGTCCGCCAGGCCTTGTCCGATCTGATGACATTTTGACCTTCAACGAATGTACTTGCCCATACAAGTGGCAGAAGCAAATCCAAACGGCTTCCATCCCCCCTCAGATAAAGTGCACTTGTGATGATCCAAAATACCAGGTCAACGAGGAGACCGGCATGTGCGAGTGTAAACCACAAATTGCTGAATACAGCGTCACCGGATTCGATGGATCCTGTGATTGCCCACGAAACATGCTTTTCAATGCCGAAAAGGATGTCTGCGAGGAGATCAACACTGGAACTGTGGTTGAGATTGACGAAAACTGCTGGTACTACGATTTCGAAACTGAAGCTTGCTTGACGAAGGAGGAATTCGAAAACCAGTTTGATGCTAAGCCTACTGAGGTAAACTTTTCGAAGTTGCTTGAATGAATCATTCTTTTTAGAACCCCTTCACTCAAAACGACAAGGACTGTCCCGGCTTTGAAGTTGGCTGGAAGGGACTCAAGAGCTCCAAGATCCAGTACAAGTCTCCAACTGGCTACCTGATCCTCGTAAACATCCTGAACAACCAGGGCAATGTCGATGTCACAGTCGATGATTACATTGGTTTCATCATTTTCAGCAAGCGATATTGCGGAATCGACTTTATCAAGGAGCTCGACAATGGCAACGTTACCGTCTCTTTCTATGATAAGACGCCTTCTTACGACAGATCAGATGTCTACGTCCGATTGGACAAGGGCCAGTCGCAGACTGCTATTCAATTCACGTGAGTTCAATAACAATCTGCAATTATTTCATGATTTTTCAGGACGAAACACGATCGAGACGCAGCTGGCAAACCCGACTACCATTTAGGTAACACGAAGAAGGATCAGTTCCTCCTCCACGTCGAGTTTGATCATGAAATCAACTTCGTCGACACGCCTGAAAATTGCTTGACCCGATTCAACATCGGTGTCATGAAATCCGAGATGGACTTTACCCAGGACTACACCCACTGCGTCGCCAACTCTCTTTGGTGGAGCGCTCCAGTTTTCAACTAAACTGAAGACAAAATTCTCATTTCTTTATATTCTTTCCTGCAAATAAAATGGAATTCTCCATAGAAAGCCATTAATCAGAACCAGGGGTCGAAATCCGTTTTAAAAATTGAAAGTCTAGTCTAGGCTGGGCTGGGCGATTTTCCAGCCTTTTTAGGCTGCTAGTCTGGGCTGGGTATTTCGGGAAAATGAAAAGTCTAGGCTGGCCAAGGCTGACAGACTTAGTCTGTTTTAGGCTGAAAGTCTGCAACCTAAAAATTCATAAATTTGGTCAAGTCTGCGACTTTAGTCTTGAGACTACCTTTTCTAGGCTCGTTAAAAATGGCCCATTTTAAAGAGGGTTAATATTCTAATTAATAATAGACTCGTTATTTGTCGAGGATTTTTCTCAAATAAGCACTAGGTTACCTAGTCTAGGTAGAGAAATGTCCGAATTTTTCAGAAAAGTGAAAATTTTTACATATCGCTAAGTTATTCGTAGAGAAATCAGGATTATTTCGCGTACATGTAGGTAGGAAACATGGTCAATACTGAAAATGGCACGAATGGCACGAATGGCACGAATGGCACGAAATCACTGAAAATGGCACGAAAACAGAGACACATTTTTTTGCGAATTAACCTTGAGGAATATTATGAATTAAACGGATTTATTTGAAACGATAGTTATTAAACAACTTAAAAAGTTCATTAATCATGATCAAAATCAAAAAAAAAAAATTTGAAAATTTTTTAAATTGACCGCAAATTCAGGCCCAAAGAGATTATTTTTTGAGTGAAATTCCTCAATTTTGCCATTGTCATTGATAAAAAATTGAAATAATAGTGATTTTAGCATAAATGATCAATTTTTCATTGAATATTCAAGTAATAAACGCCCGCTCCGCGGGTTTAATGGGAGGAAACTCAAGGGTTGAAAAACAATAACAAAAAAGTCTCTAGAATTCTACTGAAAATGGCACGATGAAAAGACATGTTTTCGTGCCATTCGTGCCGTTCGTGCCATTCGTGCCATTTTCAGTACTGTCGGGAAACATCCCTGTATGATAAAAATCATGTCTGGTGCTTTCAAGGACTTTTCAAATTTTCTTCCACCATTCATGCTTTGCCGCGAATTCCCAATGAATGGCGTCATTACTCCACCAACAGTGATGCTGCCGACGAGTGGAGGACTCTCGCCCAAGTGGACTCTCGCCCAAGTGGACTCTCGCCCAAGTGGACTCCCGCCCAAGATGGACTCCCGCCCAAGTTGGGCGAGAGTCCTTTGGGCAAGAGTCCATGTAGAAATTTTCAACAATGAGAAACAGAAAGTTGGGCGAGAGTCCATCTTGGGCGAGAGTCCTCCACTCCAATTGTTAATGACTATTCAATGACAAAAGAAAGCAATGAGCTGTATGTAATAAATATGCAATGTACTTTATATAAATTAAAGTTAGGGTTAGGGGCACTGGGCAAAATGACAGAACAACCTTACCCGAGGGGGATAGACTAGGGTTAGTTAGGGTTACTGAAGGTAACCCTAAGTAACGTAGACTAGACCCCGGCATCTTAGGACCTAAGGGGCGAAGCCCCGTAGTAAGGGCAATTAGATTTGATAATTTCTGATGAAAAGTGGTGCAGTAGGACTGACCTTCTCTTTCAACCTAGTCGAGGATTAGCACTTTTTGAGAGTTCCAGTTTTATTAGCGAAGCGCAATATTTTTTCACATCAAAGAATTTATGCTTTCGTTTATCTTGCTGAACAAACCGAAACTGGAACTCTCGAAAAAGTGCTAATCTTCGATAAGGTTGAAAGAGAAGGTCAGTCCTACTGCACCTCTTTTCAGCCAAAATTATCAAATCTAATTGCCTTACCGGGGCTTCGCCCTTAGGTCCTAAGATTCCGGGGTCTAGTCTAGGGTTACTTAGGGTTACCCTCGGGTAAGGTTGTTCTGTCATTTTGCCCAGTGCCCCTAACCCTAACTTAATTTATATAAAGTTCATTGCATATATATTATATACAGCTCATTGCTTTCTTCTGTCATTGAATAGTCATTAACAATTGGAGTGGAGGACTCTCGCCCAAGTGGACTCTCGCCCAAGATGGACTCTCGCCCAACTTTCTGTTTCTCATGGTTGAAAATTACCACATGGACTCTCGACCAAAAGCTTATTTAACATACTAAAGACACTCCCTACATGGTTCAAAAGAGATAACCAAAATAGCTCAACTCTTAGACTAACCCGCTGAAAAGCGCTCCACAATAATGATGCAACGTCAAAAACCTGTGAATATTAAAAATTGATCATAAAAAATGAAAAATATTCGCCGGCATTTCGATAGTCTAGATTAGGGTCAGGCATTTTCACGTGATCACCGCTGTACACGCTAAATTTTTTGGTTAGTAGCCTAGGGGTACTGATTACAAAAACATAGCGGCCCTCGCTTAACCCCACAACACCCTTACCATTTTAACCCATTTTCTGTTTTACTCGTTTTTTGCCAATTTGAAGGAGAAAAGGTATTTTTTCTCAATTTTATGCGTACAGAAATAATTATTTTATAATTTTTATAGAGCTAAAAGTTAAAAAATAATTTAACTTGGGATGCCTAAGGAAAAAACGACTTTTTTCCATAATAAAGACCATAAATAGGCAAAAAACAAGAATTATTTGACTTTTAATAACGATGGGTGTGGGTGGGGTTGGGGACATAATTGAGATTGATCAACTCAGTGTTCCAAGCCTTTGTCAAGCCCCTTAAATTTAAAAATAAAGGAACGGGGCTGAGACGGCCCGAAGGGCCGTCAAGCCCTTAAATTTAAAAATAAAGGAACGGGGCTGAGACGGCCCGAAGGGCCGTCAAGCCCCTTAAATTGAAAAATAAAGGAACGGGGCTGAGACGGCCCGAAGGGCCGTCAAGCCCCTTAAATTTAAAAATAAAGGAACGGGGCTGAGACGGCCCGAAGGGCCGTCAAGCCCTTAAATTTAAAAATAAAGGAACGGGGCTGAGACGGCCCGAAGGGCCGTCAAGCCCTTAAATTGAAAAATAAAGGAACGGGGCTGAGACGGCCCGAAGGGCCGTCAAGCCCTTAAATTGAAAAATAAAGGAACGGGGCTGAGACGGCCCGAAGGGCCGTCAAGCCCTTAAATTGAAAAATAAAGGAACGGGGCTGAGACGGCCCGAAGGGCCGTCAAGCCCCTTAAATTGAAAAATAAAGGAACGGGGCTGAGACGGCCCGAAGGGCCGTCAAGCCCTTAAATTGAAAAATAAAGGAACGGGACTGAGACGGCCCGAAGGGCCGTCAAGCCCTTAAATTGAAAAATAAAGGAACGGGGCTGAGACGGCCCGAAGGGCCGTCAAGCCCTTAAATTGAAAAATAAAGGAACGGGGCTGAAACGGCCCGAAGGGCCGTCAAGCCCCTTAAATTGAAAAATAAAAGAACGGGGCTGAGACGGCCCGAAGGGCCGTCAAGCCCTTAAATTGAAAAATAAAGGAACGGGGCTGAGACGGCCCGAAGGGCCGTCAACCCCCTTAAATTGAAAAATAAAGGAACGGGGCTGAGACGGCCCGAAGGGCCGTCAAGCCCCTTAAATTGAAAAATAAAGGAACGGGGCTGAGACGGCCCGAAGGGCCGTCAAGCCCCTTAAATTGAAAAATAAAGGAACGGGGCTGAGACGGCCCGAAGGGCCGTCAAGCCCTTAAATTGAAAAATAAAGGAACGGGGCTGAGACGGCCCGAAGGGCCGTCAAGCCCTTAAATTGAAAAATAAAGGAACGGGGCTGAGACGGCCCGAAGGGCCGTCAAGCCCTTAAATTGAAAAATAAAGGAACGGGGCTGAGACGGCCCGAAGGGCCGTCAAGCCCTTAAATTGAAAAATAAAGGAACGGGGCTGAGACGGCCCCCAGATATTGGTTGAGAATATATTTTTACTTATTTTTTTTATTTTTTTTTATTTTTGACACGTAAAAAACAATATTTACACTGAAAAAATCATTATTTTTATGAAAAATAGGGATTTTAGCAAATGGGTTAAAATATATAGGACGTTTTTTGGTTAAGTGAGGGCCGCTATGTTTTTTGTGATCAGTACCCCCCAGGCTATCACCCAAAAAAATATTAGCGTGTACAGCGGTGATCACGTGAAAATGCCTGACCCTAGTCTAGATAAAAACCAAAAAAAAAGTCTGGAAAAGGACAATTTAAGTCTCCGCAAGGCTGACAGCCTTAACAGCCTAATTTGATTTAGTCTGTAGTCTGCAGACTTTTAAGTCTAGGCTGGGCTGAAAACGAGCCTAATTTAGGATGCGATTTTTGGTAGTCTGTTAGTCTGGCAGCCTTAACCTAGACAGACTAAGACTTTAGGCTGGACAGACTAGTCTGTTTCGACCCCTGATCAGAACGTCTTCAAAATTTCCTCAATTTTCTTTTTTTCTCTAATTTAAGAGCTTAGGTGTCTATTTTCCACGATTCTCGTGCTCTTGAAACCGATAAGAGATTATGCTCTAGAATTTCAGCCGGCAATCAATTTCAAGCACGCGCTTATCATGCGCTCTCGGAGTATAAAAAGGGAAGATAAATTTTGAACCTCACTTTTTCTATTCGAAAGTCAATTTTGATAATTCGAGAGAATTGAATAAAAATAAAAAATGAAGATCTTTGCCTTCCTTTATGCTTCCGCCTTGGCGTACCCTCAGCTTTCGAACCAAACTGAGCAAGTCTCGAACCAGGTCGAACAAGAAACGAATCAAGTTGAGCAAGTTTCGGACCAAATCGAACAGGTAAAAGCTTCTTAAAAGAAATATTTGCTGATAAGATTAAGATTTCGAACCAAACTGAACAAGAATCGAACCAAGTCGAGCAAGTGAGCAATCAAGTTCCCCAGGTAAAATAAGGATGGTGTCTGGAAACGACAAAAATTTCGACAAATTTTGCGTGGGGGCTACTTGGCTGCTGATTGGCTTGTTTGCCAAATCAAGGCTTCTGATTCGTTTAAAATTTACACGCAAAATTGGTCGAAATTTTTGTCGGTTCCAGACACCTTACCGTAAAATTTTTCGTAAAAACAAATTTCAGAATTTTTGATTAATTCATCATTTTTTCCTATAAAAATCGATAATTTGACTCTTCAACTCATGAAAAAATCTAGATCTCGAACCAAACGGAACAAGAAACCAACCAGGTGGAACAAGTCAGCGACCAATATCCACAAGAATCTGACCAAGTCGAGTACTACGAACAGCAGTACCCACAAGGAAATGGAACTCAAGGTTATTAACTTCATCTTCCAAGAAATAAATAAATAAAGAATTTCAAAAAACTATCTGAATTTTATTTCTACTTAAAAAGTGCTAAGATAATCATGAAAACAGTAGTGCTGAAAATTGATTTTGTTGCATCACTTTTAATTGTCTCTGTCTTCTTCGTTGTCTTTTCAGGCTTTGTTTTGGCAATATTTTCCTCTTCGCAAATACCATGAGATGTCATTGGAGCATTTCGTCGTCCTCGGTACTCGTAAAGATCGTAGCCGTCGTCTTAAAGGTCAATTATAAACAATCACGATTAAGGACCCCCGTCAACAATTTTCCTCAAAAAATCTAAAATTTCAAAAAGCCATATTTTGGCTTCATAGTGCGCGGCGCACTATGCGCCTTAAAGTTCAATTTATCATAAAAACTTGTTCGGAGCATTTTTTGACCAATAAAAACCTAAATTTTTAGCAAAATCGGGACTTTTTCGTCATTTTTCGTCAGAAAGTCCGATTTTCAAACGCGATTTTGAGGGTGTTAGAGTCGAGATAGACCCCCAAAAATGAAGCCTCAAAATCGTTCTTTTGACTTGTAGAGTCCTTTTCCGGGGTCAAAATTTCGAAATTCCGAAAATAGATTTTTCGAAAATTGTTGACGGGGGCCCTTAAAGCTTTTTTTGCTTACTCAAGCTGTTTTTGCTGTTTTCCATGTCAAGCCAGGATTGATAGGATTCCCAAGAATCGAAAGTCTGGCACCTCCACATTCCATCATTTGTTGTGCATAGGTCCCCATCTGCATCAGTCGTCGATTGTTGTTCAGTCGTCACTGCGGCGGCTTCCGTTGTCGTTGTTGTTGTTGGCTTGCCTGTTGTTGCCGGAATGATTTCTTGGGAAATCTCATGAGTGCAGTTTTGAACCCTTTTTTGAGTTTTCGATCGAATAAAAATTTCTCTACGAAAAAATTAAACTCATTTCCTATCGAGATAATCCGCTAAATGATCGTGAGCTCGAACAAGAACAAGAAAAGTTATCACGAAAATCGACGCTTTCAACATTTTTTTCGCGAAAAATGAAGACCCAACTGAAATCTTGGTTAGGTTTTTTACAACTCAGGAAAAGTCAGCTTATCAAAAATGACAGCTTTTGAAAATGGCGCGATTTTCAAGCCAAAACTGAGTTCCCTCAAGAATGTTAAGAACTGAACTTTGAATATTTGCGGCTAAAAGTGATGATTTTTTGAATCACGTATTAGCAATTAGAATTTATTTCCTAATTTCAAATAATTTTGTTCAAAACTCCATTAGTTATTGTCCAAACAGTTCAAACTATCGTGCAAGCAGAGTGGCGACATAATTCTTTGAACGTGATCAAGTACTGGGTATCCAGTCTTGCTAAAATCATTGATTAGCCCGAAGCTACGGAAGCAGACCCTCTCTCTTGTTATAGAAGCGTCGATTCGGTATTCGGCTTAAGAAAGAAAAAGACGGGATTTCGTAGAAGAACTCATTAATAATAACAAGAATAAATGATATAAATAAATTAAAGGATAAATCAAAAATGGAAATTTTTACAAAAACCATAGTTCTGGTTGTTTATGCGTCCTAAGAGCTTCAAAAACTTGATAAAAAATTTTAAACCAAGAAAAGTCAATATTTTTGCCAAAATCTCGAAGAATTTCTTTCCGGGGTCAAAATTTCGAAATACTGAATTTTGATTTCGAAAAATCAGATCTCGGAATTTTAAAATTTCGACCCCGGAAATGGATTCAACGGATAAAAAAAAAAAGATTTTGAGGCGCCATTCTTTTGGGGTCTTTCTCGACTCCTTCACCCCCAAAATCGCATTTGAAAGAAATAAGATAATATATATATTGTATATATAATATATCTAGTAGAAAAAAAGTGTTATAAAGAAAAACTTCCGGAATTGTCCGTTTTGTCTTATTCATATTATGATGATTCATAGACGTTGAGGATAATGTAAGTTTTAATAATTTTGAATAATTCACACGCACATTTTTTTTCTTGACCGAATTACGAAATTTACCCTTCTACGTGAGTAGCAGAATTCTCATAAAATAACGTAGAAAATACGAAAACGGCGCTATAGAGCTCACCACGCGGTTGATTACTTGCTGTTTAAATACCGCTCTCACTCGATAAATTTATCTTTTGAGAGAAAAGCTAAAAAAAGATGAAGGTAAGATTTATTATCGCAAGGCGAATGAAAAATTGATTTGTGAAAAAAAATTATTTTATTAATCGCAATTTTTACGAAAAAATCAGAAATTATGGACCCCCCCGTCAACAATTTTGGAAAAATCTATTTTCGGAAATTCAGAATTTTGACCCCGGAAATGGATTCTACAGGTCAAAAAACGATTTTGAGGCTTCAATTTTTGGGGGTCTATCTCGACTCTAAGACCCTCAAAATCGCGTTTGAAAATCGGACTTTTTGACGAAAAATGACGAAAAAGTCCCAATTTTGCTATAATTTGAGATTTTTACTGGTCAAAAAGTGCTCCGAACAAGTTTTTATGATGTATTGAACTTCCAGTTACACTAAGAAGCAAAAATATGGCTATTTTGAAATTTTCGATTTTTCGAGAAAAATTGTTGACGGGGGTCCTTAAAAACTCCCTAAGTGAACCATGTTTAAATTTTCATTAAGATTCTTGCGACAGCTCTTGGCACAGCCGCCACTGCCCAATCCTTGGATGATCGAGGTTCGGTCACTGCTTGGGTCGCGATCGAAGATGCCTACAGCAGTCTCTACGACGCGATTTTGAGCGCGTACTCGGGTACAAACATTGGTTCCAGGAAGGCCAATCGTTTTCGTGATTTCTACAACAAAGTGAACAATTTTCCTTCCCGAGTTTCCGATTCCTGCGCCAATTTCGCTGGCTCTGGCGATCCAAACGCTTTCGTCTTTCCACACTACGACGAGAACGACATCTGTCACTCCCTCAACAATCTCATTGCATCTATCATGAGCTTTCACGATGCGTTTGTGTGCATGGACGGTCTCAGCGGATATGCTCCGCAAAGAATGATCCATCTCATTCATCGCCAGCGCTCGATGCTCTTCAATAGAAAATTCAAGCAGCTCAATTGCGATCTTCCTCTCGCACCCACCCCTGCTCCTTGCGAATCCGATCCTTGTGACGGCCTCGAAAACTGCGAAACTTTCATCAACGGCTGCACCTTCTTCCCCGTCCGAAACAATCTTGTTTCCACTGTCCAATCGGCACTCGACTACAAGTTCTCTGCTGAAGTACTTTGCAACGCGGAGCCTAATGGAAGCTTCTACAATCTTTTCCACGTCACACGAGGTGGAGATTATGGAGAAGTTGGCGATCGAACATTCGCTCTTTGGCAAAACTTCTTTGGCGGCCTCCAATTGAGTGTCAACGATGCTGACAGCAGCTATGGTCAAAGATTAGACGCTTTCTCTTGCAGCTATGGCGAATGGGAAACGTACTCGGTGGAAGTGAGACAGATTTCCGGAAGTGGAGATGTTGAGTACGTTACGAAAATTGGAGATACGACACTTCACTCGTCGCGGTACAGCGCTTCCGCGCTTCCAGCTGGTTTGGATCTCCAAGTCTTCGTCGCCAGTGACTTCAACAATGCCGCCACTAACTACGGCCTCCGCAATTTCTACTACCAGACTTTCGATCCCTGCGCAACCAGAACCGATCCATGCACCGATCTCGCCAGCTGCACCACAGTTGTCGATAGCTGCGAATTCAACCCAGTCGACAATGTTGCGAAGACCGTCGTTAGCGCTGCTGCGAATTACAAGGTTTCCGCCGACATTTTGTGCCCTGATAGAAACGCATGGACTAACATGGTTCATCTCACCAGCGATCCAGGCGCATTCGACGACACAAGCTATGCTGGAAATCGACAATTTACGGTGAAAAAATCGCCAGATGCTGGATCCATGGAAGTCAGTTTCCACGACCCGAATTGGACGAACAAGAGGTATTACTTCAGGCAACTATGCACTGTTGGCGAATGGAATACATACTCGCTGGAAGTGAATCAAGTCGAAGGTGATCCATCGACGCTGCGTTGGATTTTCAGATTTGACGGCACACAGAGCAGGGTTCTCGATAAAGCAAAGCTCTTGATTGAGTCAATCGAGGATTGATTAAGCACGTTAATTATTCGTCGAAAACCCTGATAAAGATAAGGACGGGCACAAACACCCTCAGCGGAGCGTACACAAGCGGCGATCTCAACGCTTTTGTTTACGATCTCCTACCGAACTCTGTTCGAAACTTCTCCTACCAAACCTTCGACAATTGAAGATCCAGCCGTCGACCGGTCAAACTTCTGACCAACCGCGATCTCAGCGCGATCGTCTCTCATAAAATTTTTTGTGCTGTTCCCTTGTTTCGGAGTTTTCAATTTCTGAATTTGAAAAAAGATCAAATTCTTGAAAATTCTTTCTCCTGTTTTCTCTTTAAATCAAAATATAATCTCTGTTTTATCAATTTCTCAAAAAGTGACACCCTTAAGTTTTTTTATTCGAGAGATAATTTAAGTTGATCTCCTTCTTTTCGACCAAATTTTTGTATAAAATTATTCTTTAAAATGGCTGAAAATGCTAAAAAAAACCTTAAGGGTGTCACTGTGAAAACTCAAAAACGGAGTAATCTCGTCGTTTTTTAATTTAAAAAAAAAAGTTCTCTGCTTCATTTATCTTATAATCAATACATTTAAACCTTAAGGCTAGGGTGGTCGATTTGGCCCAAAGCAGGGCTCATAAACTCTGGACTTGTGAATGCCAGAGTACCCCATAATAGCTTTAAATAGAGATCCATCCTAGATCTTATGAACTTATGAAGGAATTTTTTTATTCTTTATCAAGTATTCCAAAATTTCAAGGCATTTTATTTCATAAATCTGGTTTAATCAATCAGTTCCATCTATACATTTCTCCGCAGCAAATAATAATAATCCATCTCATCTCTTCTGATCCACTCTTAGACGAGCAGCCATTATCGCTCCCGACCTCCTTTTTCGTTTCAATCTGAGAAATGAAAGATGAGAGACACGCTCCTTTCGAACGAAAATCTTTTTCTGCTCCAGAATTTTACTTTTGCACTGATTTTAGCCACGGTTTCAATTACGGTATCAAAATTTCTGTTAAAAAAATACTTGCGAAGCCGGGAAAGCAATCTTTTTCTGCGTCTTTATGCTGATGAACTACCTAAGAATGACAGTAAGCGACGTCTTGAAATTTCTTCTCGAAATCGCGCGGATCAGCCGTCAAAAGACATTTCTTGCAAGTTCACTTCAGCCACGTTATGAGCTCATTTTCTGAGAATAAAGAAATGGATCGATAACCAATTTATTAAAACACAAGTTGAGGTAAGAATGGAAACAGCTCAAACAATAAATAAACATTCAAACTTTACACATAAACAAATCTTGAGTCCGGCTGGGGACTGCTCGTGACCGGCTGAACTGGCTCAAACGATTCCGCTCTAGAATCTCCAGCCAGAGAAGATTTTTCTTCAATCAAATTCGATTTTATACAGCTTGAAGAAGTTGTCGTTGAATTATCCGACTTCCAGCTCCAGTTTTTGATCGTTTTCGCTAAAAATGGAATTTGAGAGATTCTCTTCCTTGATTTCAATTCGCTTACAATTAGCGATCCAGACGAGTGGGGCAAGACCAGGCGCTAGAACCACAAAATACTTGAAAATTATCAGTCCAGTCGAAGCAGGCTCGATTTCTGACTTTTCCATTGGGCAAGGGACGATTAGTTCCATGCAGTTGTCTTCGTAAAACTTCTTTTCCCAGGATCGTTGATGATCTGCTTCGTAGAACTTTAACAGAAGCTGGATGAAACTCGGGATGAGAATGGACAACGAAAAGACCGTCAATCGCAAGACGAAGATTTGAAGCTTCTTGTTCGAATTTTTGTCGATTTTGATTGTGTCTTTTACTTTTCTTAGAGCACAGAGGCCGATCGCGAATGCGAGGGTTCCAAAGATAGAGCAGAAGGCAAGAGGGAGGAAGGTCATGGTCCAGCGGGAGAAATCAGAGTTGGAGAGAACGCAGATTTCGAGAAAGGGATCCCCCTGGATCTATGAAGAAAAATTGAATAATAAGCCGGTGATACAATTTTTACCTCGTGTTTTGAGACGCCAACCATGGTAAAAAGCGCTGGAAGTCCCCAACCAAACACATGCAACAGCGTACTGCTCGTAGCAATCGCCTCAGAAGACCACTGAAAGACCGAAGAAAGACCCCATGACATCGTCAAGGAAAACCACCAACAAAGAGCGGCCACTAAAAAAAGCTCATTAGCCAGAGTTTGAGATGGAATGATGACGTTTGTGAATTTTGGTAAATTTTTATTTGTTTGACGTCGCTGGATTGTCAAAATACTGTCAATATCTGTTACTACGCCGTTTTTGAAAGAGAAATTTTTGATGAAATTTTTGCTGAATACAAAATTCTGAAAGAAAAACTATTTTTTTTTTGTTTCGAAAATAGGCTTTTCGCGCGTTGCCAAAATTGAAGTGCACTTTTGCGCCATCAAGTGTGTAAAGCCAGTCTTTGGCGAAGTGCCCTTGAGATTGTTGAGAGTGGCCTCTCTTTTTTTGCAAAATTGATATTTTCGTGGCTTATAAAATTCCGTCCGCGCGCCAAGTCAAGATGATATTTTGGGAAAAAGAAAAGAAGAAAACAAGCACTTACTGGAAAAGTAGAAGAAAAGCATGAACATGATGGTGCAGGGCCGATGGGTGGATCCTTGAATTAGTCCTGTTCCTTGGACAATCGTCTTTTTCAAGGTTGAAAATTCTATATTTTCGGGATCGTTTGAGAAAAAAATTTCAAAAAAATGACCCGAAATTATGAGATTTTGGTGAAAATCGACTATTTTCGGTCAAAAATTGGTTCAGAAATTTTTGAACCAATCAGATTTTCGCATTGAGCGGCTAGGCAAATCAGATTTAAAAAAAAAATTCTCGAAATTTTAGTCAAAATATCGGCCGAAAATTGTCGAATCTTGCCGAAAGCCCAATTTTTCGGATTATTTTTCGAAATTTTTCCCTTCTAGAAATTTCCATTTTCAACCCTTCCTGATCCTCATTGACTTCCCTTTCCGAGCAAACGATGCTCTCCGGCGAAACCAATCCGACAACACATATCAGCGAAATCACCAAATAGCACATCGCAAAAAAACAGCGTCGGCCGCTCTGGATATTGAAATCGTTTCTCATCTCGCGAAAACACAAAGATCGAGAAGCCGGAAACCACTGCTGTCAAGCTGGCGAAAAGACCAACGACGATTCTGATCAGCTTCGTTTCTTTTTCGCTCTTGTTCATTGGCTCGCAAGGTTGAGAGCAGCTTGGAAGATCCATGAAGCTCCAGGAGGAGTATTTAGCCCGCTGAGTTGTCGGACATTGAGGCTGATGCTCGACAAGAGAGGATGAGTCATCGTTGTTCCAGCTCAGCGTTCCGTCTGGAAGAGGGAGGGATTCGGACTGGAGGGGAATGCAACTGTGCCCGTCGTTTTCTCGCGGGAAATTGAGGCAGTGGAATTGTGGAGGGAGGAAAATGTCGAATTCCTCAAGGATGGAAGCGCAGTCGGACAGGGATTTTTCGCAAAGTTCTCGGCATGGAGGAACGGGGATGAGAAACGGAAGCGTTCCTGAAATATTTTTTAAAGATTTTTTATTTTTAATAAAAAATTGTTATTTTTTTATAAAAAAAAATTATTACTTTTTATAAAAAAAATATCTTATTTGTAAAAAATATCTATTTATTTAAAAAAAATTCTTTTAATGAAAAATAACTATTAATTATTTATAAAAAAATATTTATTTTTTCCTTCAAAAAGATCACCGAAAGCAAGAAAAATGAAGGAATTGCATCAAAAACGAAAAATCATCTTATCTCGAAAAATCAACAAACGATTAGTCTTAACAAGCCCGTAAAGCAAATTTCCTAAAATCTCCATATCACTCATTTCCAAATCCGGTTCCCACGGATTCGTTTTTTACCTGAAAGATTTTCGTCCACACAAGCAGGCGACAAAACGGAGCAAAGAAACAGGTTGATGTATTTTGAGCATTGCATCATTTTCAAAGGATAAAACTTGGCGAATGACTCGTTGGATTCTTCTGCTGACCATTCGCCCAAGAGATTTGGGTAGAAAGTCGAGTTGTAGGCCTGGAAATTGGAGCCGCATTGGGCGTGAATGGAGTTGATGCAGCGAGCGGATTCGGAGGAGTAGATCAGCAGAAAGAGAAGAAATAGCCTTAAAAGAGCGTCAGAATTCGAGCGACACTGGGAAAGTCGCTGAATGTCGCTGAATGTCGCCAAATGTCCCCGAATGTCGCTAAATGTCGCCGAATGTCGTTAAATATCGCGACATTTACCGACATTCGGGGACATTCGGCGACATTCGGCGACATTGAGCGACATTCGGCGACATTTAGCGACATTTGGCGATTTTAGGCGATTTTCCCAAAGACGCCCTAGAATTTAATCTTATAGAAATTAGTTTTGGTGATGAACGAAAAAGTTTGTTACTTGACTTTTTCGGCCAGCCTGTTCAAACATTCAAATATTTTCTTTGCCCCATCAAGTTGCCCCTCTTGCCCGGGCGGGTCATGGGTTAGTTATTCTGACTGGCGAAACGTTCTATTGTTCAATGTCTTCGGATGTGTTTCTAAGGAGCGATGGGATTCACGGTCACTTGGCCAAAGATCCGCTGCTGAATTAACTCAACTCAAAGTTAATCAAACAGAAATAAAACAACCACCGTTTTATGATCTTCAAAAGACTCTCGATTATCGTTCCCAGGGCTAGGGTTCGGCAACCTGTGAAGAAGACCTGAGTCAGGAATCTGAGTTTTTAATGTTTTCTTAGGATCCTGGCTCAGGTTTTCATAAGACAAAATATGCCCGGAAACCTGAGTCATGGTTCTGAGTTTTTAATTACTCTTTAGGACCCTGACTCAGGTTTTCAGAAGCGAAAATCAACCCTGATCACGGACCTGTGTAAAATCCTGAGTCAGGGTCATGAGTTTCTAGTGTTCTTTAAGGACCCTGACTCAGGTTTTCTGAGAACGAAATTAACCCTTGTTTTGACTCAAAAACCTGTGAAAAAACCTGCGTCAGGGTCCTGAGTCTTTTTTGTCAAAGCTTTTTCAGGACCCTGACTCAGGTGACCTACACACGTTTCTTTCGTATCGGGTCATTCTTATGTAATTATGAGCTTTTAATGAAGATAATCCTGAAAAAAAAGCGGCGATGATTGTTTACCAAATTCGAAAATAATCTGCGGCCGGTTGGTGTCAACTCATCAAAGGGAAAACACCGCGCGTCAATCAAGTTTCTAAAATTTTCGCCAAAACAGTGCCAACTCGGATTATGCCGCATTTGTGGATCATCGCTCCTCCAAGAATAAATAAATCCGCTTTTAAATAATAACTCCAGTCAACAAAATCGCAAAACCAGCGCTCAGTTTCTTCAAAATGACAGTAATGGACGAAATTAAGCTCCAGTATAATTTCGAGAGCTTGTTGCATAAATCGCAGCCAGGAAAAAAGTCGGGTCCGAAAATGTTAATTTCCTGGCTCATACAACTCAAAAGGTCAAACCCAGCCGATGGGAAGTTTTGACAGCGGGCGAATTTCGCGTTCGAAATTGGACATTTTCCAAAAAAGAATTTTCAATATTTTTTTAATTAAAATTTTTTTCACTTCCACATGCTTGAATTCAATCTTAGTATTTTGAATTGTCGGATCAATTTTTCGAAGGTTACCCCCTTAAGACCATCATCGCCCACTTTTGAGAATAAGGGTCTGACTGTATAAAACATACAGTATCATATGTCACATATGATACTGTATTTCACATATGCTACCGTATGTTTTATACAGTCAGACATTTATTTTCAAGAATCGGCGATGATGGTCTTAAGGGGGTAACGTTCGATAAAACGATCCGACAAATTGAAATACCAAGATTCAATTCAAACATGTGGAAGTGGTAAAAAATTCGCATCAAAGCGGAAATTTCAAATTCGTCAAGCAACGGATGCATTTTTTGAGTTTTGTGACACTACCAAGCCAAGGGTAAACAAACTCTCGCCAGATATCACTTCCGGTGATGCGAAATGCCCTTTTTCCATTCGAATTTCTTCTTGGCTTTTTTCCGCTTATCACCGGCTTAGAAATCGAAAATTTCTGGAGAGAGATTTTTGATTTTTTAATCCGTGATGCTCTTTTTAATTTTACAAGCCGCAAGAGTCTCCCACCACGGCGCTAGAATGCTCCGGCGACCTAATAAGATTTCGCGGCGGAAGTTTCGCAAATTATTCAAATCAATTAGCCATGGAATCGAGCATCTCCTTCCTCGCTCTTTTCAAAAGCCTTGTTCACCCCCTTTTTTCAAGGGGGCCGAAAAATGGCCCCTTAGTTACGAGCAAATATTTTTCGCGAAGAAACAACAAATTGTACCGCTATCGCGTCAATTAAAAATCGCCTTCCCGAAAAATGCCCTAAGTTTGTTTTTCTTCAATAATCGCCATTTTTGGGCCTTTTGCAAAGTTTCAAATTTCGATTCTTGGAAATTTATTTTTCCATGATTGGGGGAGAGGGAGAGTGATAAGGATTTTGAAACAGGTGGCGGCGCGGGTGAGCCTTCCGCTTATCCGGATTTAGGGGCAGATAAGGGACAAAGAAGCGTTGAAGAAGCGGTTAGGGAAAATCCTATAAATTTTTGACGAAATGGAGGGTTCGGCGAGAAAATGTCCGATTCGCTCATTTCTAGCTCGAAAACCGCTCTGAATCCGCTCAAATTTTTTGAGTCAAAAGTGCTATTTGAAGAAAAAGCTCAAATTCAGCTCATTTTTGCTCAAGCTCAGCTCATTTTTGCTCAAATTAAGCTCATTTTTGCCCAAATTCAGCTCATTTTTGCTCAAATTCAGCTCATTTTTGCTCAAATTAAGCTCATTTTTGCTCAAATTCAGCTCATTTTTTCTCAATTCAGCTCATTTTTGCTCAAATTCAGCTCATTTATGCTCAAATTCAGCTCATTTTTGCTCAAATTTCGCTCTTGCTCCGCTCAAACTGAGCCCATTGGGGAACGTGAATTCTAGCAAGAAAAAACCGATCTCACTCTTTTTATTTTAAAATATTCGATTCGATTATTCGAGCAGGTGTTTATCGCTCGGTTTTGGTATCTCAGCGGTTTGACCACAAAACAACTCTTTGACATGCTGTTTCCTTATCAGCCCCTGCCTTCTACGACAAACAATTTCTTCCCTTTCGGGATCGATACAAATCCTCTGAGAAGCCGATAATTGACACTGGCGGAAACAAAATGCAAATGTAGAAACGCAATTTCACGTAGTGCAAATATCAAGAGTCGAGCAACTAGATTTTCAAAGGCCGAAAATATAAAGAAAATTCTGCGTCACTAGAAATTATTCTCGAAAAAAATATGAAAAAAACGAGATTCTGCATTTTTTAGTTTTCAAAATGACACCCTTAAGTTTTTTCGCATTTTAACTGAAATCGGTTCAAATGATTTTAAGATAGTGACACCCTTAATTTCTTTTTTTAATTCGAAGGTTAAAACCAAAATTTCAGCCATTTTTAGTCAATTTTGACCAAATTTTGGTCAAAAATGGCCTTAAAAATTGTTGAAATTTTGGTTTTAACCTTTGAATAAAAAAAAATTAAGGGTGTCACTATCTTAAAATTATCTGAAACGATTTCAGGGAATTTATATTTCCCTGCATATAAACCCTAGAAAAGAAAAAGGGGTGCGGGTATTTATCGAATTTCAATTCTTGTCGTTTGTTTCCCAAAACACAGGATTTTCGTGAACCACTTATTTCCCAAACAATTGAAAGTACAAACTCAATTACAAAAACCGAATTCCCCCTTCTCTTTCGCCATAAATTCTAGTTGCAGCTGAGGCCCGAAAAACTGTCTGTTTGAGGTCACAGGTGAGCTTGTAGGCAATAAATGGATTTTCCTGAGTACTGATTGTAAATCAATTCTTTGATTTGAGCTGAAAGAGCTCTTCAGATTTTGCTCTCACGAGCGCATTCCAAACATTTTATTTTCCAACAGAGGGTTTTTTGGTCTTCACAAAACTTTTTTTATAATTTCAAAAGGGGGTTCGATTTAGGGTTAGGGTTACGGTAAGAACTTCGTTCAGCACTAGAATTGCTGCATTAGGGTTAGGGCTAGGGCTTTGTTCGGCAATTAGACCTGTGTTAAGCCTTAGTCAGGCCCCGTTTCCTGTTTAAGGGCCCCCCCCGTCAGATTTTTCTTCGAAAATGGAAATTTTCAAAAACACCATATTTTTGGTTCTAGATGCGGCATCAGGTTAAAATTGCTTCAAAAACTTAAAAAGATGAATTTTTGACCAAGAAAAATCAATATTTTTTGCAAAAATTAGGGCAAATTCGTCGGTTTTCGGTCAAAAAACCAATTTTGTCTCGAGGGAGTCGACATAGAGCCCAAAAAATGAAGCCTCAAAATCGTTTTTCAACCCGTAGAATTTATTTCCGGGGTCAAAATCAAATAATTCTGAAATTTTATTTTTCGCAAAACGCAATTTATAATTTTTGTTTTTTCATTTTTGAAAATTATTACCTCATTTGCCCCATTTTCTTCATCTGTCCAAACATCCTTCTTTACTATCTTCTTCACTATAAAACTCTCTCATTCAAACATTCTCTCTCTTCTTTTCCAAAATAAAAATCTTTTAATAGCTTCTTATCAATCTTGAGTTAATTCTACGATGCGCAAAATTCAGCGCTGCGTTATTACCCGCTGGCCAGGTTCGCCAACTTTTAGCGTAGCCAAAGCGCCACAGCGCCGAATTCGCAAAAAAAACGGAATAATGTTCAAACAAAGAAGACAAACTTCGAATAATGCAAAAGAAGAATGGCCGCTGGACTTGGAAGGCCGCAGCGAGGTGTTGAATTATTCTTTTCATCCTTTTAGGAATTTTTAATTGTCGCGTTTTTCAAGGGTTTTTCGAGGGTTCGAGGCTTGCTTTATTCTTTTATGATGTTTTTTCTGAGTTTTGACGCTCAAAAATGATAAAATAAAATTGAAAACTCAGATTTTAAGACCTCGAAAAAGCAAAATTTTGATAGTTTTCTGTCAAGAAACAAATTTACTTGAAGTATTTTTTGAATTTTTTTTGTATTTGAAAATCGATTCTTGAATAACTGGGAAAATGTGTGTTGGAATCGGCTACTGACAAAATGATGAAAAGAAAAACGGCGGCGCCATCGACAGAATAATCAAATCGGTCTTCATTTCTGATCGGCCACTCAAAATTTTCAGCCATGATGGCGGCTTTCGTGACGCTCTGCTGGAATAATTGATAGACCTTTTTATGGGTTCAAATTTTAAATTCGCAAATAACCAAGGTCAAAGCTTGAAACTAAACAATTTACGAGCAGTCCTCTTCGTCTCCAGGTGAAAATGGCGATATCGCTTTTTTACTGTTCCGAATAAATATCAATGTTCTTGATTTCAAATAGAAATTTTTACTCGAAGCTGTTCTCTTTTTGGCCATTTTGAAGAAAATGAGCTGGAGAAACAACCATCCAAAGCAATTGAGCAGAGAAAAGGTTGAAAACTGGCTTCGAGATTTTTTGCCTAGATTGAAAAGAACAACGACGAGGACTCCTCAATGTCGGTTGATTTCAAGCGTAGAAAGACATGAAATGATTGATGACGATGATAGTGATGTTGTTGCCTTCAGATGGCATTATTTATTTTTCGTCGAACAAGAGGAAGATATTTTTGCAATTATTCATGAAAGCAAAAAACATTATGGTTTACTTCTTGCTTCAAAATTTCAACAAGAACTTTTGGCAGCAAATGCTAATCTCTCGGGCAAAATTTTAAGCCGATGGGATATCCTCGAAGAAAAAGGAAATTGGATTATCGATCAGAGTTTTGAAGACGACATTATTTCAGAAGGTGGTGAAGCAATAATTATTGCTCAAAATTTCGAAGATCTCAAAACTGCAGTCCGTGTTCATGTTTTTGATCCATTTCTTTTTACGGAGAATTTTTCATCAGACTTGCTTGATTATGAGATTCGTCTTTCTTGCGGTAGGTTTACGAAATTTAACATCACTGACATATTTAAAATACATTATTTTTAAGACTTTGAAAAAGCAGTTGATAAGGAAGACGGCATTATACAGGTTCAGAATAGAATCTTGGAGAAAATACCGTTTCATGAAAATGTTATCAAGCATTTCGTGAACATAGAATTCTTTATCAAAAATGATGTTGATCGTGAAGATTGTATTGGATGGATAACAATTATGGAGAAGGCGGATATGAACATACGAGGATTATTGAACCAAAATAAGCTCAGCATTAGAGAGAGAAGAAAAATTGCCATTGCTGTCTCTTCTGCTTTTGATTATTTAGCTAATAACGGTATCCTTCATCTTGACTTGAAAATGGAAAACATACTACTGCTGAACTCTGTGCCCAAAATATGTGACTTCGGGATCGTTCAAGAAACAACGAGAAGGCTTGGTTATCGTCAGATGGGATACACTCGGAGAGGGTCAAAATATAGATTAGGACCTGCTCTTCGTACGACAAACCAAGCTGTTCTTATTTAAAATATATTTTAGATGCAGGGTCACCTGCATTTGCAATCATGACGCAGTTAACAGCTGGTGATTTTCTACCCCAATCGATTTGGATATTTTTAATCTGCCGCTGGAAGACGGCATGGAATCTTTTATTCAAACCAATAAGCCATGAAGAGGAAATTGAAATTGATGGCAGAATCAAGGTTTGCTTTTTCTATCAATTTTACATTGAGAATGTATTTAATGCAATTATTCTAAGGAATTCAACGGAGAACAGCTCAAAGCAATCTTTATGAATAATAAGCAGTTTACAACCGAATTCTTTGAAAATATCGAGTTGATTTCTCTTCCAGAAACCGACGATAAATTTTGCCTTGATGACGAGAATCTTACACAGTCTTGCCAAGTATCAAGCTTGAAGAAACGAATAACAAAATTCATCAATTCCGAAATGAAAAATGTGACGAAAAAAATGATCAATCAAAAAGACAGCAATCTGTGTGTTCCGATATCAGTGACGAACCTAATTCGTTTTGCGATGGACGCAGATCTAAAATTCGAAGAAAGGGATATATCTCACTCGTTTGAGAACATTTTGATGACAATAACAATGATTATTTACCCGAGAAGCATGTCTGGTTTGAATCTAAAACCACGAGAAAAAGAAAAATCAGGGCAATTTACTGACGTTGAGATTCTTTTGGAGCGAATGTGCAAGAAAACATATCTGATGCCGAGTGGATGGGACATTATTTGTGACCTTGGTAGTCGAAATTTAGATGATGGTCGGCCAGATTTAGATAATCCACAGCCACCGAGATCTTTTTGCGAATATAGTTCAGGTAATATTTGAGAAGATATAAGAGCGAAATATCGTGATCATCATCATCTTGTTTTATCTAAGATTTATTATTTTTAAAAATAATCTAATTCTTTAGTAATTCTCCACCAAGGATTTATCTTTACTCGACCTTTAACAGCAACTGGAGTTTTACTACATATAAATGAAGAAAACAAAGAAGAAGTGTTTTTTCATCAGATGACAATCGACAGAGTTGAAGACGGATTATACATCCTCCAGAACACTCAATTCTCCACAGAATCACCGAAAGCTCACGAAACACCAACTGTTAAAATTCCACTTTTTGATCCCTACTACGTGAACGCCGAAGACTTCTGGCATCATTATCAAATGAATGGAAGAGCAATTTTGATCGAAGATGACTATACAATTGAAATTGTCAATGAAAGGCACCCTGACATGAAAACAGGAAGATGGTATCTTTGTCCGGAAGCCTATTCTCTTGAGCTCATTGAAGAATTAACCGAAGAAAGTCGGATTTATTTGTAAAAATGCTGCTTCTAAAGATTGATTGAAATTATCTTGAAATTATTTTATCTATGAAATAAAGTCTGATTTCGTCTATTTTGAATTGATAGCTTTTCAACGCTCTTCAAGGTTTGACTTGTTTTCCAGCTAGTGCGCGCGGAGGACTTTTCCCACTGGTCTTCTCTGAGCGCGGAAATGTCGCGGAGGAACTATAGAAAAAATAGCGAAAACCTTCAAGTTTACAAAATCAGCTAAATGAATATTTCTAGTTCAGTTTGTTATCGAAATCGTTTTGAAAGAAATTTGAATCTGCCAATGTCGTGAGAGAGAAAAGGAAATTTTGAAGAAAATGAAGTTTTTTCTTGCCTTTCTCTTGGCTGTTGAAGGATGCATGCCGAAAATGGAAGCCCTCGTCGAAGGAATTTATTGCGGAAAGGAAACTTGCTACGAAGTTCTAGAGGTGAGTTGATGAGAAATGGATGAACGGCGAAGCATGCATTTTAGGTTGATCCTGAGTCGACAGATAAAGAAATCAAGAACGCATACAAAAAACTGGCGAAAGAAAATCATCCTGATCGGTTCTCTGGGCAGAATTTATCGAACGAAGAAAAGAAAGATCTCGACTTGAAATTCCAGCGAATCGCCAAGGCCTACGAAACTCTCAAAAGTAACCTCCCTTCCTCTTTTCCTTCTCAATAGTTCTAGGCGAGCGGGAAACTTACGATGATTTCTTACTGCACCCAGAAGAGTACTACCATTTGTACTATCAATACTACAGGAGCAAGTTTGTCTCGCCAGATGTTGACATGAGACTCGTTTTCTTCGTCCTCGCTTGTGGTGAGTTTGTTTCACCTTTCTAGGGCTATTTTCCGCTTTCAGGAATTTCATCTCTTCAGTGGATCGGTTGGCAGTCAAACTACAGAAATGCGATTGATTATATGGCGTCAGTGGATAAATATAGACTTGGTAAGCAAAAAAACTCGAAGAATTGGCACTGAATTAGTCTTCTAGCGGCGAAAAGAGAAGCAGAAGCTCGAGGATTGATTGGAAACAAGAAGCAAAATCGTGGGAAATCGCAGATGGAAATTAAGGAAGAAGAAAGAAAGCACATCCTGGCGATTATCGAAGAGAAAGTCGACATTAGAGGAGGCTACCAGAAACCTGTTTGGACTGATATCTTTCTGGTTTGACAAAATTTTCGGCCCCTTTTGTTGCATTTTTTAGGTGCAAGTATGTATGTACCCTCTTTACTTGTTTCGCTGGGTGAAGTGGCATATTCGTTGGTATGTGTTGTTCACGATTCAAAAGCAACCGTTTGGAGAAGAAGAGAAATTGTACCTCATGAAGAAACATCTGAGCCCTCCGTCGAACGCGGCATGGGAAGAAATGCTCGATAAACATAGAGACGTCTTCTTCAAGTAAGAACTTCTATTTGAAACTTATGCCAATTCATTTTTAGGCGAGGACTGTGGATAAAATCACATGCGGAAGAATACATAAAAGAGCAGGAACAAAAAGAAAGAGAGGAAAAGTATGTTTCTTCATGAAAAATTAGCTTGAGAATCAAATCCATTCTAGGGCTAATTCCGCGAGATGGAAGCAATATCGTCGTTACATGAAATCAGAAGCCGCCAAACAAACGATCACTTTTGAAGATTAGACGAAATCAATTGAAAATTTTCGTTTTAGAATTTGTTAAATTAGCCGAATACGAATCCGACACTTAGACAGTTCATTTATCTATTTGTGATTCCCTAGAAAGCTCCTTGTCAGTTACCTATCAACCCTTTTTATTAGCAGCTGTACTGTGCAATACCATTAAATACACTATTTTCTTCGATTATTTCCGCTTTTCGAACAACGAATTTTTGCTTAAGAATGTCGAAAATCTTGAACATCAACGTCGGCGTCCTTGGCCACGTCGATTCCGGCAAAACCACTCTTTCAAAGGCTCTTTCCCAAATTGGCTCTACCGCGAGTTTCGACAAAAATCCGCAAAGCAAAGAAAGAGGAATCACGCTCGACCTCGGATTCAGCAGTTTTTGATGAAGTCCAATGCGCCCGAGTTCGATCAAGGTGAGAAATCATCCCTTTTTTGAAGAGAAAGAAAGAAATTTTAAGTGAAGTGAGATTCACGCTCGTCGACTGTCCTGGACACGGCTCCTTGATCAAGACCGTCATCGGTGGTGCGTGTATCATCGACATGATGATTCTAGTGATCGACATTACTAAGGGCGTCCAAGCTCAAACGAAAGAATGCCTGGTTATTGGAGAAGTGATCAATACTCATCTCCTGGTCGTGTTGAACAAAGTAGATCAGCTACCGGAGAAAAGTAGAGACGAGAAAGTGAAGAAAATGACGAAACTTGTGAAGGAGAAGATCCTCTCGAAAATACAGGTGATATTTTTTTCCCTATTTCTGCCATTTAAGTTCAAATTTTAACCCCTTAAATCTAGTTCAAAACTGCTGAAATCGTTCCCTGCTCAGCCTTCTCTGGCAAAACCGAAAAAGTCGTTGAATTCTTCGAAAACTTCAAGTACTTCCCTGATCGAACGAGTCTCCTTGAAAAGCCTTTTCTGATGTCAATCGATCACTGCTTCCAAATAAAAGGCTCTGGATCTGTGTTTACCGGAACCGTTCTCGCTGGAAAAGCCGCCGTTGGGGAGAACGTCGAAGTTGTTGGCCTTGGAGAAGAGAAAAGAATCAAGTCGATTCAGATCTTCAAAGAAGCGAAGAATGAAGCGGTTTGTGGCGATAGGGCGGCGATTTGCGTGTCGAACGTGAGCTTAAAAATCCTTTTTCATTCAATAATGAGTTCTAGTTTGACGCGAAGAAACTGGAACGCGGTCTTCTCGCCTTCCCCAAATCCATCAAAGGCATTTCCCATGTCATGGTCAAGCTGAACAAAGTGAAACTGTACCAAGACGCGATCGAGTCCGGTCAAAAATTCCACGTAACATGTGGCCATCAGCTTGCGAATGCGAAGATAACGCTTATGAAAGATAGGAAAGGCGAAAAAGTAGACTTGAGCGAGGAGAGTTTCTTTGAGGGGAAGATATTCGATTTTGTGGACAAATTCGAGCAGGAAGATGAAAGCATTTTGGCATCTCTTGAATTCGGTAAGATGTCGATTGCCGCTTTTTGATGCCATTATATGTAAACAGAGGATACAGTCATTCTTATAGACATAAGACTTTGAATTCATCTCAATCTTCAGATCGGCCCATCTACTTCCTTCCAAACGGACTGCTGATCGGTTCGCGACTAGAATTGGACGCAAATACAACGGATAAATGCCGCATCGCGTTTTCTGCTTTTCTTGAGCCCCTCTCTACGAAAAACCCGAAAGAGCTAGTTGTTGTCAAAGAGAAAAGCAAAACGGGAACGGTAGAACGACTTCATGACGACAACACGCTAATTGTCAAAGATTTGTTCAAGAAGGAAACGAATTTGGACCTATTCAACAGGCTTAAAGGTAAGAATCAGAGGAGCAAAAGGTGTTGAATCAATTTAGTATCGCTTTCAACCGGCGAAAGTGCAATAATCGACGGAACTTTTGGAACATCAGGCAAAATAAAAATCTACAACTCTGATGGATTCGCCGAAGAAACGAAAGAACGCTGTAGAAAACCGAAAAAGGGCGAAAATCTCGGAAAACGAGAAGCGATAGAAGTGAAACTTGTATTTTTCAAAAATGTTAATTCCGATGACAAACACTGTATTCTTCAATTGTAGTCGCAAAAACATGATCTTCTCGAAAATTCCCGAAAAGGCGGAAAAGGATTATCGCCAGGCTCGTGATATTTTTTGCCTTGTTTGTTTCTAGAGTCTGTCTTTGGTTTGCTTCAATTTCAATTTCGTTCATTTCTTTTAGAAAGAGAAAAATAGAAAAATGAGTGAGCCAGAAACAAGTGAAAAAATGGAAACAAACGAGGAAGAAATCGTCGGGAAAAAGACCGAAAAAGATTCAGAAACACCGGAGGCAGAGGCAGAAGAAGTCGAAAAAAATGGAAGTTCCAGTTGAGCCAGAGTGGGAAGCGCCAACAGGTAAAAATGCCATTCTAGATGAAATTTACGAAGAGTTTTTTTTTAGCCGATGAAATGCGCGCTCGCCGACTAAATCGACTTGCCGCTCAGACAAATTCTGCGCCGCAGAATCCAACTCCAAGAGTTCAGCCGCCGCCTGAGTCTCCAAAAAAGCCAACTATCTCCGACGCGCCGCTAAAGAGAGGCCTTTCTTCGCCGTTGAAAAATCCCCCGGCTTCACATCGACTGAGAACGCTTTCCGGGCCGCAAAGCGTCAATAGAGTCAGAACGGCGAATGAGATCCTGTCGAGCTTGTTCAACGCGCATGTTGAGTTCTTGCAGTCGCTAAACGAGAACGACTGGATGAAGCAGCCGATTTGCGACTGCGAAGAAGAATTACTCGCAGAAACGATCACAGCGATTTTGATGAGGGAACTGTATTACTTGTCCCAGAACGATTCCACAGATGCTGCAGCGGCTCTTTCCAATAATGGTATATATTGAAGCAATTCTTGAGCTCTTAATAATCATCATTCTAGCGATTTATTCGCCGCCAACGTCGAAATTTGCAAACGGATTGCTCTACCTCGTCAAATGCCACCAGCGCTGCTCGACTCTCATCGCGGAGGGTAGTCCTGCAGAGCAGAAATGCGGCCACGCAACTCGTCAACTCATCGTCTCCCATTTCGTCCTCGTCTTCAGCGGATTCCTGGGCGTCGACTCGAAGGTCTCTTTCGGCGAGCTTTTCGGAAGACTGATGCTCTCGCAAAGTCTTTCTGAGGGGCTCCTCCCGGCTGTTCTGGAAGAATTGAACGAGCATGGAAAAGAACTGTTCGATGAGATTTTGACTGACGCCTTGAACGTCATCAGAATCGCTTCAGAAGTGACATCCTCTGCCTCCGAATACGCCGCATCACCGAGCACCTGTCTTGCAAACCTCGTCCAGTTTGTCCTCCCGGGAACAAAAATCCGTCCAGTTGTAAGTCTGCTTGTTCAGCGGGAAGACTGGCTCGTTACGGAAACTGAATCGAACCTGGTTGCATGTGAAATGGCTTGCAAGTCGTATTTAGGCTCGTTTTTGAGCTTTGGTGTTTCGGATGATCCTGATATTTTGGCTTCTTTTACAAATTTGGAGGACATAAATCACAAGTAAGTCAAAGCGCGACCTAAATTGATATAAATAAAATTTAGGGTCCGATCTCATATCGCCAAAAACCTCCTTCTGCGCCTCGAAATCCCGCGGCAAAACTTCTTCATCATCATCGAAGGAATCCTGAAAAACGGCGATCCAGCTGTCCAGTCCCGCGAGAAAATGGTCTCCTGGCTAGCCGAAATGGCTCAAGTCAACTTGAAACGAGCAGGATTGATGGCAAACGAGGGACAACTCGCTCCTCTTTCGATGGTGCTCAATATTATGCATGTTTTGCAGCAGATGTCGTCCAAAATCGCGACTTCGAAAATCGACGAAAAGTATATCTTCAGAAAAACTTGCCGGACAAAGGTATATTTTCTTGTAAATCACTTATTAAAATCAATTTACAGCCGCTGAATGACACGACAATCGCTTCAAATAACACGGACCTGGAAAAGTTCTCGAGCTCTCTTCCCGAATCTGAATCAAAGTTTCCCACCGAGTGTTTTTGGCTCACAGTTCTTTATCACCACATTTGCCTTTCATCCTGGGGTCGGCAAAAAATGGTGGAAGTGGTGGGTGGGTGGGTGGTGGGTGGGTGGTGGTGGGCTTCCCACCCACCACCACCCACCATCACAATTCTTCAAAATTCGAAAATGGTGGGAAATGGTGGGTTTTTTTTTGGCCGAAAATTTTGGGAGCCCCAAGTCAAAATTTTGTTCTTGAACAGTTGTTTACTAATTAGAGCATTTTGAAAATAAATTGTTCTAGATTAGCAGAATCACTGTTATTGTCATCAATTAGCACTAGAATTTGTTAAACATGGCGTCAGATGGTCTTGGAACATGGTCTTGGAACATCTCAAACAACAAGTTGTCTGGAGAGAGGTTTCAGTAAGACATCAAGTCTCAAAAGACATCAAAGAGAGAATCTGACGTACAAAAGATGTTTAGCGATCCTTCGTGCAAGAGTCTTCAAACGAGCAATAGATTATTTGAAAACTATTTAATATTTAGTTACTTTATTTTCTATATCATGAATAAATATAATCAAAGAATTTGAGATAAAAGTAATCTATTTTGTATTTTTGGGCCCCGAAAAATTTTATTCAAAATCATCGACCCACCCACCACCCACCCACCATCACCATTGGAAATTTAACTTTACGAGTGGCCCACCCACCACCACCCACCAGCGATCGGTGGCTTGCCGACCCCAGCTTTCATCGGAGCTGAAGAGGATAGACAGGAAAATGAAGGAAATGACCCATTATGTCCGTGAGCTCAAGAGGGTCAAAAACTCGAAGCCGAAAAATAACAGCGAAGAAATAAACAAAAGGTAATGATGAAGGACCAATATTGCCTCCTATTCAATTTTTAAGCTCATCACCCAAAAACTCACGACGATGATCAAAAAGTGCATGCGTGCCATAATCGCCACCGAAGCCTACTACCACAATGAGCCCTTCTACGAGCGCACGCTTCATTTTTCGCCAAATTCGCTTCGATTCTCAAGAAATTCATGGTCGGCGGCGATGGTTACTTTGAGCTCCCTCTTCCGGATCAGCAGCCGCCAGAGTGGTCTAACTTTTTCGAGTGCTTCATTGAGGATTTTATTGAATTTTCGATCTTCATCTCAAGACAGGTACTGCCATCTTCATTCTTTCTTACAGGTACATCCTCTCTTACTAGTCCCTCACCGCAATGGTCGTTATTTTCAAAGAGCATCCAGAGTTTGTCGAGTTCATCACGATTTCCGCCACGTCGCCCAGTTATTATCGAAATCCGTATTTAGTCGCAAAATTCATCGAACTCATTTTCAACCTCCACCCATCGTAAGAGCGCTCCTGCTTGTTTCATAACTTAATTTTCTCCAAAAGGCACAATACGGCGAACGACCCGATTTGTTTCAACGGAATTGTGCAGCATGAATTTTCGAAAAAGCGATTAGCTCCTGTTTTGATGAAGTTTTATTCCGATGTCGAGCAGACCGGCGCTTCCAGCGAGTTTTATGATAAATTCTCCATTAGACATCATATTCAGGTGATTTCGAGAAGCAAAAATCATCTTATAGACTCCTTTTTTCAGGTGATTTTAATGACAATGTGGAAAGACCCGTACTACCAAGAGCAAATCGTCTCTATCGCCGAGTCCAGCCCCGAATTCGTCCGTCTAGTCAACATGCTCATCAACGATACGACATTCTTGCTCGACGAAGCGATTTGCAGCTTGAGAAAGATCCACGAAATCCAGGAAGAGATGAAAAGCGCCGCCTGGGCGTCCATGGACGAAGAGCAAAAGAGCGAGAAAGAACGGACCCTAATGTCGGAAGAAAGACAAGTTACAAGTTATCTGACGCTGGCGACGAAGACGCTGCAGACTTTTGGCGAACTGACAAAGGTCATTCAGAAGCCGTTCTTGAAGCCGGAACTGGCCGATCGACTGGTGGCAATGTTGAATATCAATTTGAAGCAGTTGTCTGGTGCAAAAGCAAGAGAGCTGAAAGTCGAAAACAAGCAGAAATACAACTGGAAACCCGAGCAAATGCTTTTTCTTCTCGCTGAACTGTATCTCAACTTACAAAGCGCATCGTTCATCGACTTTGTCGCCAAAGAAGAGCGCAGTTACTCGCCCGAACTCTTCACCGAAGCCGTCCAAACGATGACGAAAGTGATGAACATCACTCCTTCGTCACAGTTCACCCCAGAACGCATCGCCGAATGGGAAGAGTTTGCCAAAAGTTGCTCTTCGGCACTCGGAATTGCAGGAAGACGAGGAGGACTTTGAAGACGCGCCGGACGAGTACTTGGATCCGATTATGGGGACACTCATGGACGATCCTGTTTTGCTGCCTTTGTCGGGAATGGTGATGGACAGGGGAAACATCATGCGACATTTGCTCAACACGGAAAGTGATCCGTTCAATAGGAAGCGTTTCAGAGAATATTAGAAAAAGGAAAAGTTTTGCTCTTGAAAGTATAATCTTTTCGAAACTCATGTTAAAGACAGCCAATGACCGCTGCAGATTTGCAGGATCAGCCTGAGCTGAAAGCAAAGATCGAAGAATACCGTGCCTCCAAGAAGAAATAGACCCTTCAACAGCAACTCACAGACATGTCAAAGTTATCACCTGCTTTACCTTTTTCACAACTCCACCTTAATACACTTGGTTTTAAATAAATATTAATAATAAGTGCTACGATTGGTTTATTTCTATAATTATGCATACTTTAGGCTTCTTCAGACGCCCACAGATCCTTATCACTTTTCATGAACAGGTTGATATTGAGTCCAAAGTATTTATAGAGATCCGATCCAAGATTCGGATATGCTCCGGGCAGAGGAGCGACGGAGCAAACCACCCCGGGTTTTTTCTTGTTTGACCAGTCGGCAGCAGCGGGAAGGGTACTAGGATCGTAACCAAAGGCGATGCTAGCGGCGCGGCCCTGCTTGGACAAGAGCTTGAAACCGGGGCGAGAAACGAATGTGTAGATCTTTCCGTACTCGGAAGCTGCTGATTCTGATAGCGGAAGGGCGATCTCATCCGTTTTGAGCAATTCCAGCATTGAAGGAGAAGAGGTTTCAAAAGGGCAAGCGACGAGGAGGGTGAACTGAAAGTTTTTTCGTGAATTTATAACAATTGTCGCTAATTTTTACCTGCTCAACTCTCCAGCTGTTTTTCGTGATGACCATGTCTCCATAGTATTTATCGTTATACCACGGTTTGAGCTTGAGTTTATGAACAGCAAAATTTTCATTTTCGGATGAATACAATTTTACGATTTTGTGCGCTTGAATCGGTGACCAGATCGGCATTTGAGCGTCTTTGAAGCTCACGCACTTCGAATTTTTTAGATCAATGAAGAAAATTAACTCTTACTTTTAATTCTCTTGAGAAATCATTCAGGACGCATTTGTCGGAATCGCAGCTGCAAGAAGCCTTCGCGTAGTTGGAATTGATGTGTGAAAGAAAACCGTCACCGCAAATGACAACGAGTCGTTTTTCTGGAAGAATGATCTCTTCTCCTTGTTGATTGAAAGTGACATCTTCTTCTTTTTTCGGCTTGAGTCCTTTAGGAAAATTGCTGACGAGACAGCCCTCTGGACTTGAAATCATTGTTGTGGTTGTCATCGTTGTCGTCGTTGCGGAGTCAGTTGTTGTTTCTTCGCAGTCAAGTAGCTCGAATGCTTTTCCAGTGCAGACTTTTCCAGGGCATTTTCGAAAGCGAATTTGTTTGCCGTTGACGCATTCTTTCTCGGAGTCACTCCACTCTTCCCATTCAGAGTCTGCCTCAGGAGATTCCGAACACAACGCAAGAAGTTCGAATTTCTCCGGCTTCTCATAATCCTCTGATCGTAATTTATCAAAATCCATGAATTCATCAAGGAAATTTTTGCAATGAAAGAGCCCATCTTCCATCTCGTCTCCCGTGAAATGCATCAGAACCGCGTGTTTGAACTGAGCAAAGTATCCATCTCGAAATTGGACAAAATTATAGAGCCCCAATTCTGGGGAAAATTGCGAATGGTCAGAATCCGCGATTGCGCTGTAGAAAGAAACAAAGTTGTTCGTAGAAGGGTCAGAGCAGTATTCGGGGATTTGGACGACTTTGATGTCCGAGCAAGAGTAGTCATAAGATGCTAGATATAAAAATGATTCAAGAAAAGCAATTTCTACAAACGGCATGATCCGGAGCACTCCTTTTCTTCTTCCTCTTCATCTTCTTCCGTTTCATCGCATGCATCTCCCGGGCATTCTCGTTTTCTTGAAATTTTGCCTTCAGACCCACACTCTGCATCACAAGTTGACCATTCTCCCCACTCAGACCAGCTGCAATATGAGCCGCATTCCTGTTGCTCGTATGTGCTTTCCGCGCCTAGAAATTATTGTCGAAGGGGATATAGAGCTCACTCTACCATCGCATTGATCCGGATCCCAGTGGTCACATGATCGTTTTCGAATTTGAGTTCCGACTTCTCCGCATTCATCAAGATCCACATCCTCGCTTTCATCGTTGCTGCACGAACTCCACTCGCTCCAGGCTCCCATGTGTGGCTCGTAGACTTTTTCGCAAGTGTATCTTCAGCAAAAGAAATATTATCTATACTTGGAAAATCAACATACATGTTGTCGTACATCCAGTTGTAGCCTTTTTCATTCGGAGATCCAAGAGCTGGGCATTCTCTGAAGCTCTTGACGTTCAATTTGTCAAGCCAATAAATTGTCTCTGCGTATTTGTTATGTTGAATCGTTCCCTAAAAAAATAAGGAATTGGAATATCAAGGAAATTACCTCAAGAAGATAATAGTTGCTCAAATGCTGAAAGTAAACAAGCGACATCTCCTCCGGAAAATAATATCCCCCAACGTGCCGCTGAGTACATGTGTAGGCCATCGCATCGTTCACCCAAGATTCAAACTCGCAAGCAATGACATTGTTCAAATTCGTCTCCATCACAACAGTTCGGCAGCAATCATCATCGCCAACTGAGGGATTCGGTTGGCACTCGTAGCCGTCTTGAAGATCCTTACAGATCTCGTCTTCTGTGCAATTGTGAGAATTCGACTCGCACTCGTTTTCTGGGATCGTGCAGAAGCCATCCTGGATGATAAAAAGAGGATCAAAAAAAATGGCGTACCTTCATGAAATTTGGAGATTTACAAATGCACTCTCCCTGATCAAGTCTGTTCACACAGACTAAATTGCCAGCGCAGACTTCATCCGCGCAGAAATCAGTCGTGACTGGTTTGACCTTACATGCCACGGCATTTCCTCTATTCCAAACTGTTTGAGGCGGGCACCAATCTCCTCCCTCGATGTCTCCCTTAATATCGTCAAAATATCGCCAACCGTCAGAAATGTCTTCAGGTTGGGGTCCTTCGCCGACATACCAGGAGCCCGTTTCCATGACAAAATAGATCGACTTGAGATTCAAGATGTTTCCGTCGTGGCAAATCCAGCTGTCAAAACCGCGGAATTCTGAGTCATAAACGCACTCTTGTTCATTGAAGAACATCGTTTTGCAACAGCCCATCGAAGTTGTCCCCCGACAGCTTCGCACGGGCTGAGTTCTCCATTTTCATCTTCTCCGTTCGGGCAATCGCGGAAATTATCACACAAGCGGTCAGTGAACACCGAGTGCGTCTTTCCAAGAATATCCGAGGAGGAACATGAGACGGTTTCTTTTTCAAGCGGAGCAGCGCAGTATTTACTGCTCACTTGAATTGCATCTGTTGTCGTCATTCTGACACCACCTAAAGAGGGATTTAAACAGGGATTTCTCAGAATTGAAAAAACTGACTGGAAAAAGTGACGCCGGTTTTCGTTGTCATTACTGGATAATCAGACGAAATTGATCCACAGTAAGAACAGTATGTCATGACTGAAGATATGTCGATTTCATGACCAGTTTCGATCCAAGTATCTCGAGCGATTTTGCGGAAGTTGTGCGGCGAACTGGCGGCAGAAACGTCCACATTCAAGTAATCATCGCGATCGGGGCGATTGTGCTCGTGATGGACACCCAAAGCGTGCAAGATCTCGTGCTGTACGGTCCTTTGTGATGTTCCAGCGCAACCCTCAGAGAGAGCGATAGCCTGCCATGTGCTTGGATATCCGAATCCGCCATCGTTGTAGAATCCTTGCGCCACGCCAAGAGCGGAGAAACAACCCGACTGACCGATTTCAGATGCCTTGACGAAAATGATCCCGTTTGTCCATGAAGTATCTTCTCGGCGCATTTCTTATTCAGGTTTACCACGAAATATAATATAATATAATATAATATAATATAATATAATATAATATAATATAATATAATATAATATAATATAATATAATATCGTTTTTATTTTCAACCCTCTCCTAAACAACCCAAGTCCGGATTCATCTTCAACGCTCCATCCGCTATCTTATCCTTCTCGCTTTCTGACCAAGAGTTGGAAAAGCCAAAAGGAATGATATTTTGTCCATTCTCGTCGATGTTTTCCCACTGCCCAAAGATCGCGCTGATTCCTCTTCCGAGATCAGGATTGTCAATATGATCGGCAGCGCGTTGAAATCCGGTCGTATCGATGCCATCTTCTTCAAATTGTCGGAGGGTAATCGGCGAGTAAAAATGTCGTTTCCGGAGAGCTTCGGGAGGGAAACCGTTTTCCCTGAATTCTTTTTCGAGGAAGCATGATTCTCCCTGGCTTCTTCATCTTCCCGCTTGCGATTCTCTTCCTTCCGGCTTCGGTTTCTCTGAACCCCCGAGGAGGAGAAAGCATTTTAGCGTCTTCATTGAACGATCTGAACGATCTCGAACTTCGAGCTCGTCTGTTCAAAAATGAATTGAACAAGGCGCGCCCTGGCGAAAGTGATCAGAAGGGATGAAATCCGGCACCGCGGATAAGCCCCACTAAACATGCCCATTCGCGAAATCAAGTACCTGTTTGATCTCCAGCTGAATTAAATAAAAGAAATGATAGAAAATCGAGGACCAAAAGAAACTTAATAAATTCTTTGAAAAATATAAAAAACAATTTTCTTAATAAAAAAAAATTTTTAAAAAATGGAAAAACGGAGAATTTTTTTACAGGTTAAATTCCAAAGTGTCCAAACGATGACTAGTTACGTCAAATGCGCCTCGCAAAAAGTACCTTCAGAAAATATTTGCAGCTGTGTTTATCAAGCTTTTATCCTTGCAAAATTTTGCTCTCAGAGCGAAAAAACAGCCTAGAGAATAAAAATGCGGCTAGCAGTTTTTCATGTTTTCTTGCGCCTAACACTGGCCTTCGAAGAAAGTTCTAGCTGCGCGAAAGGCTGGGTTGCCGGAGATGAAAAATGCTACAGAGTGATTCCCGGCCAGCCAAAGCCACTCAGGCAAGCATGGTCGACTTGCTTGAAACTTGGCGGGAATCTTTTCGCGCCGAAAAACAAAGTCGAAATTCAAGAAATAACGAGAATGATGCTCTTGGGAGACAACGACTTTGGACTGTCTTTTTACAAGGACCATATTTGGATTGGATACAGATTGAAAGACTCCAGTGACAGAAGCTTCCCGCCAAAGTTGGAAACAATTATGCACCCGAGAAAGAGTGCTCCGAATTATTTCACGACTTTAGCTGCCAAGAGGGTTTATTTTCCCGAAGTCGAAATGTAAGCGAAAAAATAACTAACCAAATAACTCCCCTTAGAAAATTTAAATCAGGGGCCATCGCTCGTCGACAAGCAAAATTCATCAAAATGGTTCGTGGATCATTCAAACTAGCAGCACCAACAGAACGGGGCTTCTCAGCTCGTGTTCTTTGCGAAGCCCCGAAATCAAAGCGAAGTTGCGGAGACTCTCGTTTTTGCTATCAGCCAAATAGCATTGTCTGTGACAAAATCGAGTATTCGGGAGAAACGGCTGTTTCGGAAATGGGTTATGAATGCGCCGCATGGAACGATGAAAGTGTTCATCCTCACAAATTCACTTTGAATGTAAGTCGATCGGAAAGATTATAAGCTAGCGAGAAAACTACTCAATCAAGAACGCCTCACATAATTTCTGCAGAAATCCGACAAATGATCAGGACGGCCCTTGGTGCTACACAACCGATCCTGATGTCAAGGAAGAGAATTTCAAATAAGCCAATAGGCAATTGGCAATAGGGGAGGGAGATTTAGGGGAGGGTGGTGTCACGAATCGACAAAATAATCTCGAAAAATTTTGCGTAGGCGACTTCTCGGCTGCTGATTGGCCAGTAAGCCGAATCTAGGCTTCTGATTGGGTGAAAATTTCAACGAAAAATTTGTCTGGATTTTTTTGGATGCTGAGACCTCCCTGGTTTTGGAGAGCCGCGAACCCCTCAGTTAGGGTTAGGGTTAATGACGAGCAGCTTGAAATCGCCTAACTACCATGTTTTGGATCTCTTGAAAGTGGGATCGTTGTGCGATCAACCAATGTCTCCAGCCAAAAAATGAGTTTCTTCGCGACCAAGCTGACTGCGGAAGACAGCCGCTGAAAACGCTCGCCCAAAGAGTTGTCGGTGGAAGAAAAGCAGAACTCGGCGAAGTGCCATGGCAAGCGCGGCTGAGATACAAGCAAAAACAGCGCTTTGGAACAGCAATTCGCGATCATCAATGTGGAGCGACGATCATTTCGAGCTGCTGGATCGTTACTGCTGCTCATTGCATTGTCTTTCCTGACTTCGCCCGGAACAGAATGAGCGAGTCGCAAGCTGAGAAAGAATGGCGCGAAGGAATGAGAGTCGATGTTGGAACCAGATTTCATCACTCAGAGTAAGTTTCATTCAGCCATGACGATTTTATTTTCTCATTTTTCAGCACAACTATTGATAGTTTTAATGCAGACCATGGAATTCGATCAGCAAAATTCAAAGACGCGCTAAGTTTTCAAAGCTTCAGGATTAAGAAGGTCAAGAAGCATTCTGTAAGCTAGAATTTAATGATTATCATTATTTATTTTTTCAAGAGATTTAATAATGGTCAACACTTTAACGACATAGCTCTACTACAGCTTTATCCGTCACAGGAAAGGATGAAAGGATTATTATTTTCATGTTAAAATTGAAGAAATAAGATTCAAGCCTAAAAAAGGAAGATGAAAAATGCATAATTTTCGACGATCTGACTCAACCAGCTTGCATCAACAACAACGAGTACAAATTTGGCATCGAAGATGATTGCCAAGTATCCGGCTGGGGCCAAACGAGCGCTGTTTGGCGAACCGACGGGGGAAGACTTCCGAATCATTTGAGAGTCGCGAGTGTTGCGGTGCAAGACTTCCAAGACTGCAAGTACAACTATTCGAGAATTAAAGTCAGTCTTCGAGAAAACATGCACATGTGTGCGGGTTCTCCGGGCGTCGACTCTTGTCAGGTAAGGAATAAGGTCGGAAGTCAGTTAAAACTACTCTAGGGTGACTCTGGTGGACCTCTTATTTGCGTCAAACATGGAAATTGCATCGGCAGCCACTGTAACAAGGATGACGAGCGGGGTTATTTGACCGGAGTTGTCAGCTTTGGAAAAGGTTGCGCCCAGGTGACCTTACTATAAACGGAAGTATAGACAGAAAAATTGATTTCAGAAAAACTACCCTGGTGTTTACGCTCACGCTGGAAAATACTTTAATTGGATCAAAAAAGAAGTCGAATTTGCCGGCGAAAATAACTATGATAGTAAATTTGTGTGTCATAGTCCTGACTGCGTCTAGCTTTTGCCTGACAATGAATCTTCCCTCCTGACATATTTTTTATCATTAAAAATATTTATTAAAGAAAAGAAAAGCTCAAATTTCTCTTTCATCAGACAGAAAGCAGCCCTCAGAGAAAGATTTTTCTTCGATTAGTTTTTGAAAAAGAAAAAGATAAGCAGAAGCAAAAGCGCGGAAAACGAGTTCATTTCTCCAGCGGAAGACTCGGTAGAATTCGCAGTGGTAGACTCTACACTGGAGCAGGGATCAATCTAAAATTCATGGTAAATCAATTTCTCTAAGTTTGAATGTACCAAAGTGCAGCCACTTGGTGCAGCATCTTGAAACGACTGAAAGGAAGCAGCCAATAGGGCGTCAGGTTGATCACAGTAGTCTTCCACAGCATCAACACTTGCTTGGATCGCTAGTTTTGCAGCATCACATAAACTCTTCAATAAATTCATGAAAAATGAGAAGCAGATATTTCAGATAATCAGTACCTCATTCACAGCGACAGAAACACTGGAAGCGCTAGCAGTGCTGGCAGTGGCTGTGGTTGTGGTTGAGGTTGTTCCGGCTACAGTTGAAGTTACAGTTGTTGTTGCCTCCTCGGGTGTAGCGGCTGTCGTCTCGCTCATCTTTTTCTCGCGTCGATTTTGAAGATATGGAATTCTTAGAGGTTCGGATCGCGTTGATTTTAAATAGGAATTTTAAGAAAACAAAATTTTAAGCTCCCTGGAATGAATTGAAATTAATCCTCTTGATCACGCCCGTCGCCTGAGCTATCATTATTCTCCTTGGATAGCTTTTTTTGACAGCATCTGGATTTGAAAAACGCTGTTTTGTCTAAATTTTTCCATGATCCAACAATTTTCTTTTCAGTTTTTCACCTTTGAAGAAAAAGCCCCAGAAATCCGGGGCTGTATTTTCAATCAAAACAGACCAAGTGCCGGTTTGTTCAGTTTTGATTTGTTTGAACGGGGAACGGGACTCCTGATCCCTTTTCGCGAAAATCCGCAGGTGTTCGTGCACCTTGCATCAATTCCTGACATTGTCAAACTCTTTTTACGAAGCGGGCTTTGTTGCATGTTTTTTGACGTGTTGTGACGAAAAAACAGATCATTGGAAAAAAATTTTCAGAAAAAATTCTTCGAAATTTTCGATTCGTCTCTAGAAGCATGCTTTATTTTCCTCCTAAGTTTGGTACTCCAGCCAGTTGCCAAAAAGCCCGAGCAAAGAAGAAGCTCCTTGCTCGGAGAAACTTTCTCGATGCGAGAAAGTTTAAGCCCTTCCTTGAGCCCGTTCCAAGATCTCGAAGGCCAGAGAAGCTCCACTGTCGAGGTAAAAAATCCTCGCTGAGAAATGAAACTTACCGACAATTTTAGCTAAGACTGTCAAAATACGACTCTTCAGATGAATCACTTTTTGGGAAACGGCGAACGACCATTTCATTCGGTCAGAATCAGTTGAAAGAATATGTGCCAGAAGTTGAGTACTTCTGCTGCTGCTTCAAGGATGAAGGAAAAGGGTTGAAAGAATGAAAATATATATAAGAAATATTTAAATATATTTTATTGTTAATAATTTGTTATAAAAGATTGAATAGAGAGGCCAACGTGAAGAAACCTCCAGGGTTGGAAATGAAGCAGTGTAGTAATGTAACAATGTAGCAATCGCTACATTTTTGCTACATGCTGATGTAGCACGTGATAAATTATTACAATTATATTAATTCGAATGTTATTCTTCAGATAGAATCGGCGATGGAATAGTGTATTTTTTCTACGGACCTCAGAGAAGATCGATGTGATCCATAGCCTATGGACCATAGGTTCATATCAATCATTTGATATCATTATACTTATCATTTTTTCTTGTTCATAAAATCAGAAATTTCATCTTAGATTCAAGACTGGTAATCAAGGAGCACGAGCAATTTTTAGACTCAACCTAGCTTCCTTTTTGGGAGTCCCAAACGAGCGGGTCAAGGAGTGTCTAGTTGAGTTTTTAAAATAATACGTGGGGACCACCGTAAAAATAAATTAACCGTCGACCATGCCAGATCTAGAATACGCTCGGTTAGAATACCAAATGGTATTCAAATACCAATTTTGGTATTCAAATACCAAAGTCGCCAAAGAATACTAATTTCGCCTACCAAAAAATGCGAGTGTGCGCTCCGCGCCTGTTCTATAGGAAGATCTAGATGTGATTCACCGGTTTTTCAAGGAAAAAAATTGTTTCCAGTAGAAAAAATTGGTATTCGAATACCAATTTTTGGTATTTTTGGTAATTAAAATTTTTGGTATTCTAACCGAGCGCCCCCGAGCCAGGGTTCGACCCCCTTAATCGAGAATGGTGATTTCACATTGAAATCCTCATTCTCGATGAATGAAATTATGAATAAATTCTCATTTTGTTTAAAAAGGGAGAAAATGTGGTGCCACAAATTTTGAAGAAAAATTATGGTTATCATAACACTTCAAGTTCGAAAATTATTACAAAAAGACATATCAAATAACTTTTCTGCACAAAATCAAGTGGAATAATATTCGTAGGGTTGACGGTTTTGATAAGTTTTCTGGATGTTTTTATTGATAGATCTTTCGGAGTTCAAGCTCCATCATCAGTCAGGCACTATTAGACAGTTAACAAAAGTTTAAAATAGTCAGACTTACTCTCAGGAGAAAGCAAAGTTTCTAAAGAGAGAAGAGAGAAAGAGACCGGCGAAATAAGTTATCTAGAGAATAGTTGAGTTTTGGCGCTCGGAATTCTTTCTCCAAAACTCAACTATTCTCTAGATAACTTATTTCGCCGGTCTCTTTCTCTCTTCTCTCTTTAGAAACTTTGCTTTCTCCTGAGAGTAAGTCTGACTATTTTAAACTTTTGTTAACTGTCTAATAGTGCCTGACTGATGATGGAGCTTGAACTCCGAAAGATCTATCAATAAAAACATCCAGAAAACTTATCAAAACCGTCAACCCTACAGATATTTACAAAATGGCTACACGACGTACACTTAACACTTATGACGAAAACAAAGTAAAAATCGTCAGACAAAAGAGAAAAATTCACCGCAGCGAACAGCACATCCGATTTCTCTCCGATTGTATCTCCCACGATCTCACGCCCGAATTTACGAAGTTTACTCCCCAACAGCTAAGTTGTGTCAATTGGTCCCCCCGAACCCTTCATGCCAAACGTATGGAACGCGTAAAGCTCGCCCTTTCGGATCAAGAGCAGAAATATCAATCTTTTAAACTGACTCTTTCTTCTATGATTTCTGAGCTTACACATTTATTTCCTAATATCAATCTCACTTCTTTTTTGCGTACTTGTGACCGTGAAGTAAGGATTAATCAGAGGCCCTATGATATTAAACGTCGTGAAAAACTAACGCTCCTTAAAAAGACGAAACCGCGAAAATTCACGAAGGTTAATATCATAAATGAATCCCAAGTAGAAATTCCTCCCGAGATCATGGATATCTTATCGAAAGGCACAAATTTTGCCCTAGGTGGCTCTCCGAATATTTATACGATGCTTGCCAATTTTGAGACCTTCTTTCAACGATGGCGTGATCATGCTGTCGCCGTCGGCATGGACACATTATCGATTCTAGAAGTGAAACATAGGCTAGATCTAGAATTCCATGCTCTTCGAAAAACCTTCACGAAATCTTCGGATTTAAAAACACTCAATAATTTTCTTGATGCTCATCCTGAGATAACAATACTTGAGGTTGACAAATCCAAAGATCTCACTATCCTCCCCACATCGCTTTATCAAAGTAAACTGGAAGAAGAATTTGACTCTCCTAATTTTGTTAAACTTTCGAAAAATCCTTTGAAAAGTGATGTTGATCTTTTTAACAAATTAATTAAAACTTTAAAGCCATTTCTTTCTTCCGCCACTTTTAATCTAATTCGACCATCTCATGGTCTAAAGCGAGCTTTCGGTCTGCTCAAGCGACATAAGGAAGGAATGCCTTGCCGCCCAATCATTTCTAACATAGGAGCTATAACCTCGGGTTTGGAAGCATATCTACTTCCTATTTTGAAGAGATTTGCACCACAATTCAAATACGAGGTCAAAAGCACGAAAGATTTTAAGGATGTTTTTCTCAGAAACCGTCACAAATTTAATCCTAATGAACATACAGTTGTATCTTATGATATAACTAAAATGTTTCCATCAATTAATCTGAGTAAATTGATCCCTAAAATTTGCGATAAAATATATGAGTCCCCAGAATTCTATTTTACTACTGAGTTGCGAAAAGATGGTTCAAAATGTGACTTTCCTCCACGCCAAATTTTTGAAAATGTTATGACCAAGGGTCTACAATATTTCACAGCATTTGCAACCCAAAACAATTTTTACAGGCAGTTGTCGGGTGCCGCAATGGGATCCAGTACTTCCCCGGTTCTAGCCTCGATCCTTTGCTCTTTTTTCGAAAAAGAATGCATCGATCATGAGGTAGCGGTTGGGAGTGTATTGCTATATTCCAGGTACGTCGATGACGTCTGCGCGATTGTGAGGAAGGACAAAGTGGATCATCTTCATAATATTTTAAACTCTTGGGACCCAGATATTAAATTTACTGTAGAACGCCCCGAGGAAGGACGATTAAAATTTTTGGACTGCATTCTGTATTACGATAATCATTCTCAGCAACTTGAAATGGAAACATTTCATAAATCTAAACTTAACAGACCACTTCAAAACTTTCAATCTGTCACCCCCAAGTCCCAAAAAGAAGGTTTATTGATTGGTGAGATTCATCGAATGAATAACACTTGCACTAATGAAACCAATCTTAATAAATCATTGCAAATTCTCACCAAACAATTTGTCCTTAACGGCTACCCAGCTCATTATGTGACTGAAAATGTAAAACAAGTTCGAGATAATAAATTTAAAACACGGGAAAAGGACCCAAATATTGAGATAAGACATTATCTCAAACTTGATTTTACTAATCCCCGGTGCGATAAAATAGGTAAAAAACTCACCCAGATTGTTCGCAAAGCAACCCCGAAATTCAAGCTCATTGTAGCTTTCAAACCGATCAGACTCAAAAATGCAATTTCACATCGACTCAAGTATAAAATTCCTGAATCGGAAAAATCGGGACTTTGCTACCAATTTGAGTGTCACTGTAAATCAACGTATATTGGAGAGACAGTTAGGCCTCTTCGAGAGCGCATTTCTGACCACTGTGTCCCATCAAGCATCTCCAATGTACGTAAACATTTCGAATCCTGCCCCCAGTTTCTTAATGTATATCAGTCCCAGATAGCTGAGCCAAACAGCTCTAACCCACGGATTTTTACTCAATTCGCTAGATCCCGCTTCAAAATCGTCTCCTCAAACTTGAAGCATTATCGACAGAGAACCCTCGTGGAATCTTTTATGATAAAGCTTAACCAACCTAAACTCAATGATCAAGTCAAGTTTGCCAAGACGATTTTCCTTTAGAATTCCGAGCATTTAATAGTTGAGTTTTGGCGCTCGGAATTCTTTCTCCAAAACTCAACTATTCTCTAGATAACTTATTTCGCCGGTCTCTTTCTCTCTTCTCTCTTTAGAAACTTTGCTTTCTCCTGAGAGTAAGTCTGACTATTTTAAACTTTTGTTAACTGTCTAATAGTGCCTGACTGATGATGGAGCTTGAACTCCGAAAGATCTATCAATAAAAACATCCAGAAAACTTATGGAATAATATTGTATATATTCTTTAAATAATTTATATTTCCAAACCCTTTTGAAGAAACCGCGAAAAACTTTCAATTCATGCTAGTTGTCATTATCTTCCTCATCGTCATTGTAGGAATAGCTGTCTACACAAATTTATCGTCAGAATAACCAACTCAATAAACAACAACAAGAAAAAAACACATGCTTCTTTATTTCTCTAGAAAAAAAAGGATTGATCATTCGCAGTTGTCCAAAACGCACATTTTGCAGGCGATGGATTTTCGGTCAGCGCCACAAACTTTCGGGCATTTTTCATTTTCGCACTGATTTTTAGCGCCGCGGGTTTTTTTCAAAAAGCGGCCGCAGTGGCTTTTTTGGCAGCTTTTGCAGTCGTCGTCGATCACCTTAGCTTGTTTGTTTGATGATTTTGAAAGGGGATAACCTGGCATTGATTGTTGCAGTGATGGTTGACGCATTTTCGCATGTGATTTTTCGGCTCGGAGCAGTTTTTCTCGCCCATGCAAGTTTCACAGCCATCAGAGAAGAAAAGATTGTTGTCGCAAACATTGCTGAATTCTGGGCTCGGCAACCTGTCTAAAAACCTGAGTCAGGGTCATGTTAAAGCTCTGATCAAAGCTCTTTTAAGATCCTGACTCAGGTTTTCGACACAGGTTGCCGAGCCCAGACTGCATGGTTTCATGCATTCCAAGAAGGAGAGATATCGGTCCTTTTCTTCCTGCGTTCCGAAGTACGCTTGTTTCTTGGAGGCGAAAATTTGGATGAAAAGGAGGCTAAAAATCTTCATTTTTTCTCTTTTTTATTTTCAAAACTGAGAAGTTTTGCAGTGTTGGAAATGTCAGAGAGCTTATTTTTGACCTTTCAGATGATTCAGATCTGAGCATCTTTTTTGAGAAGATTTGATGGCTACGAATCTAAGCACCAAGGATTGCCGATCCAGGGTTGAACCTTGCGACAAGAAATGCAGTGTTTTGCGCGATCGGTATCTGTTTTTGGTGAAAACACAGTTCACGTCATCGCCGAACTACCAAAAACGAATTAGAAAGCGCAGCAGTCTCCAACACAAATTCAATATCTCGTTTAATTCCTGATCCTCTGTTTGGGATGATTTTTCTCTTCGCATATTTTTTCTCAAGATCATCTAAAATCAGTAGAAATCAATATTTTTAATTTTATGTCTGATTGAATATTTTTTATAAGAAGAATTAAATTATCAATAAATAATTAAATGAAATATATTTCTCATTTTAAAAAATTCAAACTTGAAAGAAAAATATTTTAAAGATTGTTTGAAATGAAAAAAAAAGCAAAAAAATTTTTTTTAATTTTAATTTTTATCTTTAAAACTCTTTAAGCCACTTTTTCTTGGAAGCCTTATTTTTAATTATCCTCCAAAAAGTTGCTTTCGATGCAGAAAATCAAGGTCGCATCAAAATTTTTATCAAAAATTTATCGAGATTTCGCCTGCCTTTGCTCTCGCGCGCCCCTTTTTTTCATCACCATCACCAAAAGCCGTAGCTTTCCCGCTCCAAATTGAATCATTTTGGAGAGCTCTCCTTTTGTAAATTTTTGACATTTCGTATTCTCGATAAGAGAATCGAAAAAAGAGAAAAGCTGAAAATGAAAATTTTTCTTAGCTTTTTCGCCACTGCTGTTCTTGGCTGCGAAACTGATCGGGTTTTTGCTGAAAGAGAATTGAGCAGAATTGTTGAGCACTCGCAAAAAGCGGTTAGAAAGATGAAAATTTACTAATTTTAATTACCTAATATTTGGAAAAAAATTAAAAATAATTTAACAATAAAAAAAATGAATTTAAAAAATAAATAATTTATAAGAAATAATAATTGAATAAAATATTTTATCAAATAATTATATTTTTAAAATAATTTCCAGGTCGATGAGTGGCTCGGTTGGTCCCCATCATCAGATTCCTTCAAACGTCGATTTTCAAAAATCGGTGGCCAAATGCTCGACGCCTTTACCGCCTGCCACAACGAAACTAAAAATCAAGATCGCGAATACCACCACGACGCTCACGCTGAAGGCCATCTCCTGCTCCACCACCACGAGAACATCTTCGGCTGTTCTTCAAAACTGACGATTGTGTCTCCTCTTGGCGATTTGACGCATTGCTTGATCCCTGTCGATTACAACTCGTTGGAGATTTTGAGGAAAGAGCCGCCGTGTGTCGAGGGGATCACGTTTGGGATCAAGGATGATCTCGTTTGGACGCAACTAGGACTGTGATCGAAAATATCAACGACTCTCCCCCAATTGTTAGGAGGGGGTCATTTGCCCCTAACTCCAACCCTAACCTAGGGCTCCGCCTCCAGGAAACCTCCCCTTCCCCCTTAGTCTTACCCAGGGGGCTTTGCACCTCGGGACCCCCCCTAACTTAGGGGCCCTAAGGCCTAACAGAGGAGGCTTCGCCCCAAGGGAAAAATCATCGGGTAGAGGGGAGTCAAGTCGGGCAGCCCCTTACCCTTAGCCAAGCCTAGGGGGCTTCTTCTCCCGGTACCTCCCCCTGCCCTTAGGCCTATCCAAGGACCCCTCATAAAGTACCTTCAGTCTCCTAACCCTAAGTCTAACCGAAATAGGGCTAATAGAGGTGCACGACCGATAATCCCGCTACAACCCCCGTTTTAATATCATGAATTTTTTCATCACAAAAAGGTTGTTCCGTGGAAGTCTCCTTGACGAAAATCGAAGCTGAATTTTCCCCAGAAGCTCCAGTTTCGACTCCAAAGCCAGAAGTCACCCAATTAACCCTCCGCTGCGAATCGGAACATGAATCGCGAAAACACTGCAACTTCGAAGGCGACTTCAATGATTTCTACTTGACAACTACTCTTGGAGAAGCGAGCTGCAAAAGAGACGTGAGCTACGGCTTCTCGGAGAATATGAAGTACATTTGGGTCGATGAAGGCTGTTTTGCTGAGTTTCTTCTTTTCAAGGAATGTTTCAAAAAATTGATCCATTTTTGAATGAATATTTTTTGAAACGCAAAAAAGCGCGAGCGAAAGCCGCAAAAGTCGACAACCAACTTTCCGGCGACAAAGTCGTAGAAAGCATCGCCGCCCGACTTCTCAAATGGGCCGATCGATATCTCCAAAGCTGCAAGCATCAGTACATTCAGGCCTTCAAAGCCGTCACAAAAGTGAAACGACTCAATCTCAGCGTCCAAAATACTTTCAAAATGTAAATTTTTTGTTGAAGACTTTATTCTGTAAAATAAAAGGAAGAAATAAGAATTTCATAAAAAAAAATTTTATGACGACTATAACCGGAAGGACCAGTAATGGGTTGGAGAATGCAAGGTTGAGAAATTCAATGATATCAGGTCTTAGTAATTTGGGTTCATGTAATTCACATCAGTCCAAGCAATTCTTGGCAAGGCATCCAAGTTAAATGAAGCTAAACAAGTTTCTTTTTGACGGATTCTTTGCAAACACGCAAGTACCTGTGGTCGGATCGAAGCAGGGTTCTCTGTTGCCACACGCTCTCAAGCAGCCGTAGCATGTCGACTGGCCGAATCGTCTTGTCTGAAGCTTGTGCTCAGGCCGGCAAGTACTTTGCCACATAAATGGTGCCATAAAGTTGTTGCTTAAAAGAGTATTAACTCAAGTCTCAGTTTGAATTCAGCGCTTACTTTAAGCTTCTTAAGCATTGCAGTTCGTTGAAGCACCTTATATCCAGCTGCGTTACTTCTCCACGATCCATTCTTACTTCCACTCCACAGATGTCCCCAGCTAGAAATTAAGAGAGTAAAATATTAATTCAAGCAATATTTTGTTCTTACTGTTGCATGACTAGGCCTCGGACGTAAAAAAGACGATTTTCACCATCCGGTCATCGTACGGGAACATGAGAGGGCTCATTCGAAAGGTCTTGATAAGGGCTTTCTATTTGACCGATAAAAAAACTGGGCCCTCCCTTTCTGTTACGAGTTATTTTGAAAAATATTTTTCGAAGCTTACCTTCAAAGTCAAATATCTCGAAAAAGGAGGACAGGGCCCAGTTTTTTTATAAGCCCAACAGAAAGCCCTGTTCAAGAGCTTTCGAATGAGCCTACTCTTGTTACCGTACGACGACCGGCTGGTGGTGATGAATTTTTACGTCCGAGGCCTATGCATGACTGTAGCGCCATCGAGCTTTTACAATCAGCGTAAGTCTGGGCGGTTGTCAATCCAGCACCTGAGCAAACATTGCATTCGGGAAGGTTAGTAACTGTTCGGAAATCGAGGTAAAGAGTGACACAGACTTGGTCAGAATTTCTGTTCATTGGATCGTAGGCAATCGCGCAGAGCTCGGTTGACCTTTCACTCCACAAGTCATCATCGGGCTCCCAGGAACAGTAGGAATCGCCGGTGAATTTGTTGACTCCTAAGCAAGTCATTCCTGGAGGCAAGGAATAAACGATTCGGTCGATGTCGAAGCGCTCCTCATTGTTCCAAGTGTACGAGGCGGTGAAGAGGATGTTGATCTTATGCCAGATACCAATGCTGCGCCCTTGGTTGGGTGTGTTTCCCTTGAAACTCGGTCGACCATCGCAATACGCTGGAAAATCAGCAGCTGGAAACCAAATATTCGCCCTAAGCTGGACTGGAATCGAAGATCTCATATTTCCGTCGCTGTCGAAATCCTCGATTTGAATGGCAATCGGTTGGGTTCCAGGAGAAGCGTTTTGTCCAGGTACGTATGTGATGATGCAATTTTCCTCGTCGAGAACCAGGGAGTCAAATCTGCCGTTTACCCGCGCCATTCCTCCCGCTTCATCGGAAGTTGCCCAGCGACAACGAACACTGTCGCCGTTGTTGTCGACAGGAGCAAGGTTGAATTGTTGGTTGTTGCAGCCGAACATGATGTTCCATCTGTTAGGAATTCTGAGGAGGATTTTAAGGATAGTGTTTTGATTGGCTGGTAGGCCAAATTTATCATGTTTATTGGCTGCTTATTATAAAGCATTCTTGTCGGTTATTTACCTGTATACAGTAGGGGAGTCATTAAAGATGTCGTTAACCTTGGCTTCTATCGTATAATTTGCGCTAGCGACACTGTTACCGTCGTCGTCAGTCAAGTCAGTGGTGCAACAGCCTTCGCCGCGATGAATGAAGGGCTCATTGACAACGAATATTTCGCTATTGGTTCCAAAGCAGTAATGATCGTCAAAATCTAGCTTGTCGGAGACATCAAATTCGCTGACCCGGTACGTCCCAGATGTTCCTGACTGACCAGCATCGAGCAGAACATCGCCGGAAAAATTAACGATTGTCTCATTAATAACTCGATCGCTTAATAAAAAGAATGAAAAAAATCAAGATAGAATCATAAACATACCTTTGTGTTTCATTGAAGACATCGTTCCTAGTACATCCAGAAACGTAGCCAGCTGCGTAACGTTGCCATGCCATTCGTCGTCGGACAGTAAGTCGGCGTTCCGACCACGAGTAACTGTACTCAAATGAGCCAGCTCGATAATCCGTCGCTTGGACAAAAAATTGCGCAATAACATGTAATTGAATGAAAACTCTCATCTTCAAGTTTCAAAAATTTGAATTTGAAGTTGAGATCTGATGTCGAAACTGAATTGCGCCGGATTTTAAAGCAAGAAATACGGACTTTTGCCAGTAAGTTCGTTTTGTCGCGGTAAGCAACAGATAGATCAGGAAATGTTAAGCCGGCAGACCTTTCGAAATGGCGATTGAGAAAAATGAAAAGACGTGGCCACCGTGCGACTTTTCACAAAATAAGCAAAATTCAAGATCGAAAATAAATCTTTTTTATTTCATTTTTCATTAAAAAAATGAGAAGAAATCAATGTGCAAGAATTTCACACAAGAATAAACAAGAAAAGAAGACCAAGAGCAACGCCCATCTCTCGAGCTCCATTGACTTTCATTTCCACATCATTCGATTTCGCTTCGAATTCGCAGTCAGCATATCGAGCTCCAGTTGGTTCAGGAGTAGCCTGGCACTGCGCTAAATCATGTTTTTTTATTTCGACCTTGGAAAAGAAAACTTACGAAAGTTCGGCTCTTTCAAAATCGCATCCATTACATAAAGTGTCCACTCGTCATATGGCTCCAGGTCGATTGTGTGATAAAACGCAGCCAGTTGAAGAATACTGTATGGAAGGTGGCAGATGAACTCGTTCGTTATTTCACCAACGGTGACAGTTACTGGGGGATTTCCAGCGTTGTACTCAGTTACGTAAGCGTCAATATAAGCGTCGAACTTTGAATCTTTGTCGTCGTTTGGTAGCTCTAGAAATGAAAATAGAGCGGGTTAATAGTGCGCTTACTGTTCCAGAAATAGAGCAGATCCCAAATTCTCGGGCCAATGTTCGAATTGTCGTAGTCGAGAAGGCGGTAAGTTCCGTCATTGAGTTTGAAAATATTGCCCAAGTGAGGATCGCCATGGGTAAAGACAGCTGGAGAGGGGGCCATTTCTGCTTGATCTCGTGCATATTCGTAGAACTCTTGTAAGGTCTCCATGTCACCGATTCCTTCCCTTAAATTTTCGATTCAAAGAATGGTCGGTGATCTTTTCCCCTACTCTTGCGCGTGGTCGTGAATAAAGTCCCTCGCTTCTTCGTAGTAATCATCGTTCATGTGCTCCCCATAAGCGACTGTATTCCACGGCCAGTGCTGGCTGCAAAAATCTCTGTTCATGTTTGTTTCTTCATATGGCACCAGATGATTCTTCGCGAGCAACCTGGCTACAGCAAAGATATCATCGTCGGTAGGCAGGGTGTCTTCTAGGTCTGTGCCGTTCAAATACTCTTGAACCACGGCGAAATTCAAGTTGGCAAAAGGCTCTCCATCGTTGTATGTTTTGTAAATCTCTGCGCCGATTCCGTTGCTTCCAGCGTTTTCATATGCGTTGAGGACATCGTCAAGTCGGTTTTTGTTCTCCCTAAAATCTTTTTTTTTCGGCATATTTATGAGTAAAAATACCTGTAAAAGTTAATGGAATCCGAATCGTTATACAATTTCACAAGAGTTTTTCGCTCAAGAATCGTTCCCGAATCCGTCGTTATGTCGTAGGTACATTCCCATAACTTGGCTTGAGCACCACTGAATCTGTATCTTTATGAAAGGTTGCATAAAAGAATCGAATAGAAATACGAAAATTTTGAGAAACCAGACCAAAAACTTTGGGATCACCGCCAGCAACGTCTCTGCAAATCTCTTCTGCTTTTGCTGTTTCGTCGGCGGTAGGATCGGCCAGGATCGAACTGATTGCTACTCATGGTTCAAATCTTTCTTTTGAATTCGGCAATTTTGACTAAGATTTTTAACCCGCATCTAAAAGGAGAAGAAACTTCATGGTAAACCAAACAAAAACAATTGAATCTCATCATCATATTTCTAGAAAATTTCAATTACAGAGTCAACGAAGTAAACCGTAAGCCGTAAGCCCTGGAGCGTGTAGTAAATCATAATTCTCCAATTCAGAATTCTCCTTGTTGATTTTCGTCATTGTTTCAAAAATCCGCCTGATTAACTTTATAAAGCTCCGTCAACAGAATTCAAAATGACCAAATGACCATCGCCGGAGCGTAAAAACGAAAAATTCCAAAAAGAATTCTTCTCCTCGTTTTTTTTTCTCCCTCTTTTGTCTCGCGATTTGTCAGCTACACTCGTAAAAGGTATCATATCTCGGCGATAAAGTTTCATTTGAGGCGCGTTTTTTCAAAAAGAAAAAATCAAACAAAGCCAAAATCGGCAAATTAAACACTTGAAATCGAAGGTTAAGCAGAGAAGTGGTATCCTTATCCTTGTTAAAAAGGGAGAAATCGCCAGAGGGCATTTGCAGCTCCACTAAACCCAACCTAGAAAACTACCGGTCCGAGCAAGAGAAATCTCAAAGAGGAAAAATGAAAACTGGAGAGAGAAAATGATGATCGAAATTTGATTTTACGAAGAAAAAATAAATAAAAAAGAGGTTAGCGAAAAACAGTTTTATTGAGATTTCTAAGCGGAAAAAATTATGACAGTCATGGAATTTCTTAAAAATTATTTTATCTAGTAAAAAAATTTATTTTTAAATTAAAATGATGGTAATTTTATTGTTTATTTATCATTTAAATTAAAAGTAATTTTTTAATATAAATAAAATTTAAAATATTATTATTGAATTTTTAATAAATTTTTCATATTTCGATTTTAAATCAACAATTCTGAATATTTAACTAAAATAGTTAATTATAAATTAATAATTTAATAAAAATGTAAAATGCAAAATGCTTATTTAGACACTCATTAATCCTATGCTATCCTAGCATCAAAAAGCCAACAGTAAAACATGATCTATTTTCAGAACAATGGTCACCAAGGCGGAACGCGCCAACAATAGCTCTCCCAGCACCGAAAAATACCGCTTATCAATCATTCTGAAAATGAAATGAAAATTACGCCGAAAGAGATTTCTCGCGAGATTTCTCAAAAATCAACAAGCTACGAAAATGAAGCTGTCGTGGTCATTGAAGAGCCCGTTCAAGTTGGAACTGATGGGAACCGCGTCATCAACAGAAGCGACATGGTTCTAGCGCCAAAAGGAAGGGAGAAAAATCAAGGAAGGCTTGAATTTCGAGCAAATTCGATTTGTAAAACTAGAATTTTTTAATGAAGGGTTGGGAAAGGTTTAAGCCGAAAAAAGCCGCCGGCGAATTGAGCGACAAAAGTCCGAAACTGAAAATTATCTGAAAAAACTCAACGAATTCGTCGAGTGCTACGGCCGAACGCACAACTTCGATGGAGAGGAGTTCTACAACTTTGGCATTTTCCGCTTCGGGCTCGGAAAGGACTACATTCGCCCGTGCAATTTTGTGATGGTCCGAAACGAGTTGGATCTGAACCCGAAGTTGCACTACGATTATTTGATGCGCTCGAACCCGGCGCCCGGGATGATTCTCTCTGTCCACGGAACAGGCATCAGCGAATCCCTGGATGGCGGATACGCGGCCTCCTTGCTCGTCAAGGAGCAAATCTACAAAGCCGCCGAGTGCACTGGCTCCTGGATCACGACTTCGGGGATGAACGATCCGCTGAACAACTTGATCGGAAGCGCCAGATACGAAGTGGGGAGACAAACGGGCGACAAGGTGCCCATCATTGGGTTTCCTTTTTGGGAAGCGATCAAGGAGAAAAACGGGCTAAAAGTCAACCCCTATGGAAAACCGGAAGAGAAAAGGGAAGAAGAGGAGGAGGTCGAAGTCAGGAAAGAAATCATCATGTCGACAAACGACAGCAGCTTGGACCGGAATCACTCCCAATTCATGATTTTCGAAGGCCGAACGATCCGAACAAGCTCGAATCCGCAGCGAAACAACTTTCGCTTCCACGTCGAAATGAAATTCAAAGATGAAGGGGACGGAATCCCCGTGGCAAATATTCTCGTCTCCGGCGACTTGAGCTCGTTGAAATCGATTATTCTTAGCTGGGCTCGGAAACTTGAGTAGAAAACCTGAGTCAGGTTTTGAAGAGCTTAAATGGAAAGCCGCGTGGCAGGAATAATAATTAATGAAAAACAAATTTAAAATAATATGAAAAATATAAAAAAAGTTAAAGAAGTTCTATTATAATTCAAATTTTAATTTTTTGAGAAATCATAATTTTATTCTGAAATGGACAAGTCGGCATCTTTTTTTAATAATGAGTTTGAGAACTCTTTTCATTTATTTAGTAAGTAATGCCACATTTGCCCAATTTTATCGTAAAGATCAAGTTATCGAGCATGAAATTCCGACTCTTCAATACCGGATATGACCTTATCCACAAATGTTTTAGAGACATGGAAATTTCAAATGGGCAAAAGCACCATAATTCCAAAATTTCATCAAAAATTTGGTCGAAACCGTCAAAATATTTTCGCGGCTTTCGATTTAAGCTCTCCAGAACCTGAGTCAGGTTTACTTGTCAGGTTATCGAGCCCAGATTCTCAGACTCAGGGAAGAAACATCGGTCATCATTTTCAAGGGAGCTGGTGGTGCGGCAGATGTCGTGGCAAACTCACTCGAATTTTTAGCCTCAAAAGCGAGTGAAATGGAGTATTCGAATTTCTCGGCCGATACGAGCTTCGATTCAGACTCGTTGACCGAAAACTTGGTTGATGGGAAAATTCCCGACGCTTCTGATCGGCTTAATGAGCGGATTTATCAAGCAATGACGACGCTGGAAATGATGGAGATTTTGAAGAAATCGTGTATTTCGAGAAGAAGCGCGGTCGAGGTCAAAAGCTGGGTCGTCGACATCAAGAAAATATTTCTCATGCGGAAGCACATCACGATTTTTAATTTGAAGCAGAAAAAGAAGCTCTCGCATGTGTTGATGGAAAATGTGCTCAAGGACAGAGTTGTAAATTATGCTTTATTTTCGCTAAGCTGAGCTTAACTGAGCTGATCTGAGCTGAGCTGAGCTAAACTGAGCTAAGCTGAACTGAGCTGAACTGAACTGAGCTGAGCTGAACTGAGCTGAGCTGAGCTGAGCTGAGCTGAGCTGAGCTGAGCTGAGCTGAGCTGAGCTGAGCTGAGCTGAGCTGAGCTGAGCTGAGCTGAGCTGAGCTGAACTGAGCTGAGCTGAGCTGAGCTAAGCTGAGCTGAGCTGAGCTGAGCTGAGCTTAGCTGAGCTGGGTGAGCTAAGCTGAACTGAGCTGAGCTGGCTGAGCTGGGCTGAGCTGAACTGAGCTGAGCTGGGTGAGCTAAGCTGAACTGAGCTGAGCTGGCTGAGCTGAGCTGAGCTAAGCTGAGCTGAGCTAAGCTGAGCTGAGCTAAGCTGAGCTGAGCTAAGCTGAGCTAAGCTGAGCTGAGCTAAGCTGAGCTGAACAGAGCTGAGCTAGGCTGAGCTGAGCTGAGCTGAGCTGAACAGAGCTGAGCTGAACAGAGCTGAGCTGAGCCGAGCTAAACAGAACTGAACAGCGCTGAGCTGAGTTGAACAGAGCTGAGCTGAGCTGAGCTTAGCCGGGTAAGCTGAGATAGGCAGTAAGCACACTCAGCTCAGCAAATTTGCAACTCTGCTAAAGGATGATTCAGTTCGGCAACTGTTCGTCGCGATGCAGATGAATCTAACCTCAGTTGTGAAAGCTCAGCTTGAGAAAATCAACATCAAGGGATACCGAGCTCTTTTCTCATCGGAAAAGGCTTACGACATGTTTTTCGGAGCGATTGCTGACAACAACATTGCCTTTGTTTCGATCTTTCTTGAGCAAGGAATCGATCTGTCCATGTCCGAAGAAATGGACGGCAAAATCACCAAGTTCTTCAATCAAACTCGGCAGCAACTCCCCGGTGTTTTTGAAAAAGTGAAGAAGCATGAAGACAAAAAGAGGTTGATCGAGCTTCAAAGTCCGAGAAAACGATTTCTTGGAAAACGAAAAATCGAGGAAGAAGAAAAAATCAAACAGATGGACAGTGATTTTTCTGTTTTTGACGTGATTTCTGGCCTGCGAATTTTGAAAAAGGACTATATCAGCAATTACGGGGTCTACATCGACGACCAGGATCCAATGATCCGCGGCCGGTTGAACCCAGTCAAAGCGCTGTTTTTCTGGAGCCTGGCGACGGAGAACTTCGAAATGGCGGAAATTTTCTGGCGGGAGGGGGAAAAAGACGCACTAGTCCTCGCTCTAGTTGGCGCGGCGGCCTGCGACTTTATTTCAAAACTGTCAAAGACGTACGATATCAAATGCGAAATTGGAACTCACAAGAAGAAATTCACCGATTTGGCGATTGGGCTTTTGTCGGAGAGCATCAAAAATGACAACGAAAACACGAGGAAATTCTTGACCCAAATTCATCCGGAATATGGACAATTGACGCCTCTAGAAATCGCTGTCAACGGAAACGTCATTGCCTTCGTCGCGCATCGATTTGTCCAGCACGAGTTGGACACAATCTGGCTCGGTCGAATCTCGAAGCTCGCTTTCGAATCCGGCCGGAATAAAGAATGGGTCTACTACTGCTCCCTCGCCATGCCTTTCGGAGCTCCTTACTGGCTCAAATTCGACACCCACAAACCAACAGCTTCGTATTTGACAAAATTCAGGTGCTTCTTCAATGCGCCGAGAACTGTTTATGTTTATAATTTCATCATGTATACAATCTATCAAGGACTTTTTGGTTATGTCCTGACGATGCAATTTTGCACAAGACCGTTTTTTGCTGAATGGTTTTTGCTTGCTTGGACGATAACACTTATTTTGGAAGAATTTCGACAAATGAAAAGCTCAGGAACGGGTCAACCGAGCTCGAGTTGTATTTTCGGAGCCGCGGCAAAAAATTGAAGTGATTTTCTTGAATCAGGGTTTTGATTGGCAGGTAGACAAAATACAGCAATCTTATTGGTCTTCCAAAAATGCACTCCTATTTATTTTTTTGGACTAAACTAAAACTGGCAGTGAATTCTCGGATTACCAATAAGATTGCTGTATGTCGTCTAACAGCCAATCAAAACCCTTTTCCACAAAATCACTTCCATTTCTGGCCATGCCCGATTTCATCCCGAAAATCAACTTGACTCTAAGAGCCGCGGCAAAAAATTGAAGTGATTTTCTGGAATCAGGGTTTTGATTGGCCTGTAGACCAAATCCAGCAATCTTATTTGTAATCCAAAAGTGCACTTCTATCGATTTTTTGGACAAAACCAAAAAATGGAAGTGAATTTTTGGATGACCAATCAGATTGCTGTATTTGGTCTACTGGCCAATCAAAACCATGATTTAGAAAATCACCTTCATTTTATGGTTTTGCCCGATTTTCGCTGTTTTCTATTCGTCTTTGTTGATCCCAATAAGATGGCAACAGTTTTCTGAACCAACTCCACCACTGGATGCAAGACGAGTGGAACATCATGGACATGATCGGATTCGTCGTCCTCTCCATCGGCGTCGTCCTCAAACTGTCAACCGAGCCCGAAAACACCGACTGTACATTTTTCTCCGGAGGCCCAGAGGAATGCTGCCCGCTTCAGATGTCGCCAGAGTTTCAAACATCTCAGATTTTGTACACGATTTCATTCATTGTTCTGATGATCCGAATGATGAATTTTTACATCGTCACGAATGTCATGGGTCCGAATATCATCATCATCTGGCACATGATCAAGGACATGTACTTCTTTTTGATCATGTTTGGAATATTGATCTACGCGTATGGAGCTTCCATTCAAGGATTACTCTATCCAAACGAGTTCCGAATCTTGGAAGTTTTCGACGGTGTCTTTCGCCGGCCACTTTTGACCGTTCTCGGCGAAACTTTCATGAAAGAAGTCCAAGCTTGGGGATTCGAGGGCCTCGCCGACCCAAGCAACGATCCACTTGAATCTGATCCAGGAGCATACTGTACCAATACAACGACGAAAAGCGGCCTCTTGCAGGATATGGCAGATTTTACCACTATGTCAATGCGATGTCCACAAGAAAACTGGTTTATCAAGGGTCTCTCGTTGTTTTACATGATGAGTGCGAATATTATTCTTTTGAACTTGCTCATCGCCATGTTTACGCACAGTTTCGACGTTGTCAAAAGCAATCGATCAGGTGAAAAATATAGAAAAATATAAAAAAATAATAAAATTTATTTAAGGACCCCCGTCAGGATTTTTCGAAAAATCAAATTTTGACCCTGGAAATGGATTTTGAAAACGATTTTGAGGCTCCATTTTTTGAGGGTCTATCTCGACTCCTTCATCCCCAAAATCGCATTTGAAAATCGGACTTTTCGCCGAAAATTGACGAATTTGCCCTAATTTTGGCAAAATATTGATTTTTCTTGGTCGAAATTTCCTCTTATCAAGATTTTGAAGCAAGTTTAACCTGAGGACGCATTAACAACCAAAAATAAGGTGTTTTTAAAAATTTCCATTTTTCGAGGAAAAAGCTGACGGTGGGGGGCCTTAAATTCAATATTTTGTAAATATATAAAAATAAAATATATATTAATATATATCTATTAAAATTAATTATTATATTAAACTATATTTAATTTTTATATATAGATAAAATTTACAATTATTCTTTTAAAATATAATAAAATATAAAATTCTAAGGTGATATGGATCTTTGGAACTCAAAGCGCTACGCCCTAATCAAGGAGTATTACCGTCGACCTGCCCTAGTTCCTCCCTTTTACGTCCTTCGATTCGTCGCAAAAGCCTTTGAAAAAATCATCCTTCTTTGCTTCGGCAGCAATTGGGACTTGCGGAATCGAACTCGAGAGATTCACCGTAAACTCGAAGAAACCAAGCGCCCCATGAGAAGACATCTTCAAAACTCTCTAGGAGGAGTTCCGACTTATTTCGGAGAAATTCAAGTTGGCAAAAATTGCGCCCAAGCATCGGAAAACATAACAAAATCGACGATGCAAGGACGAAAGAAGTGACAATTGAAGAACTTGAAGCTCATTTCTACAGCGTCAGCGCCAAATTCATTTCGCGGCACAAGAAAAAAGTTCAAGAAAAAGCCGCGCTGGAGGAAAAACTCTACGATTCTAGCGACGAAGAGGAAGAAATTCAACAAAAACTGGATCAAATGGACGAACATATGAAAAAGATGCTGAAGAACATTTCCGATCGACTATCAAAAGTGCAAAAGAAAATGGACAAATCGCAAAAGCCAGACTTTGATCCGGAATTTGCAGAAAGACGAAAAGTTATTGGCGATTTTATGCGAGAAAAACGAGGCCAGGATTTGAGTCGAAATCCTCATCTTCCCGTTTCGAGCAAAAAAGTCCTCAGCAAATTCAACATTCCTGACAACATTCTGACCCGCGGAAATGGCAATTCTTCAGACTCCGATGAAGACGATGATTTGCTCGGTGAAATTCAAAGTTTCAAACTCACGAAGCTCAAGCCAGTTTCTCCACTAGAGCCACTAGAATTTACAGAGCTGACCCTTCAGCACGAAGAAGAAAAACCGATAGAATATGTCACAGTCGTTCACGAAAGAGTTGGAGCGGTTGGCCCGCAAGAAGAAATTGTCGAAATGATGGAAGAAAGTGAATTTGTCGAGATGTCAGATGATGATGTTGAGCTTCATCTCCCAGAAGAAACGTCTTCAGTTTCTGTCGATGGTTCTTTGGAGCCTTCAAGTCCGCGCTCCGAGTCTCAAAACATCGAGAAGAAAAAGAGCTTGTCGATGAAAAAGCGCGCAAAAAAAGCTTCGATCAGAGTTCAACAATCATTTTCAAGAACTCCAACACCAGATGGCAGTCCGAGGAAAAAATCATCAAAGAAAAAGTCTTCCTCTCAGCCTCCTCCACCCCCCGGAGCACCACCGCCACCACCACCAGCAGCGGCACCGTGTCTCTCACAAGTTGGCCCGCCTCCTCCGCCTCCTCCAGCAGCGCCGGCTTGTAATCTTCCTCCTCCAAAGCCCAAGTCTGGTTTCTTGTCCAAAGTCAGTTCGAATGTCCCAAAACCGCCGCCAATGCCGAGTTGGATGCGCAAGGGCGCTCATATGTTGAATCCAATGACGTTGACGAGGAGTTCACCTCCGAGTAAGATTTCCAGTCCGAAGAAAATATCCTCGCCGAAAAAGTACAAACTGGAAAAACAAAGGAAAATTGACAGCAAGTCTCCTTCCTTTTCTCCAGCACTTCCCTTTCCCTTTGAAGATGTGATGCAGATTATCGAGCTCAATCGAAGGTAAAACCTCTGCCCCCCAATTCTATCCCCCTTTTCACCCTTTTCAGACGTTGGAAACACTCCCGCTCGCCGAAATACGGAAAAGTCCAATCGGCTCCCCGCCGCGCTCTTATCACCAACGACCAGATCAGCTGGGACAGCTCTTTCCCCGGCTACTCCCCAGTCACACTGAACCACACGATTAAAACCCAACTTCGTAATCCGGCCGGAAGAACGGGAATCGCCGGACTTGGCTTTTTAGAAAATCTCGGAGAGAATGAAAAATTCGTTTTTGTGATTCGCGATGAGAATCAAATCCTCCTCGAAAAGAGGGGAAAGAATCTTCCAGTGGAGATCATTGAAAGTGGAAGAATTTCGAAGTTTTTGAAAAGACAAAATTTGCAAACTGAAGAATTTCGCTTTGGAGTCGTCGATTCTGAATGGAATACTGGTAAACCAATACGCTAGAAACCATGCTCGATATTTTCAGACAATGCTTGGGTCGAAATGACTGTAATCTACGCCTTCACAGACCTGACAAAGCCCCTTGGATGGGAGTTTATCGGACTCACGCCTTGCCCAATCAAAGAAAATCTCGGAGATTACTTCAAAAAACCTATTTCTGCCAGTGAAAATCTCTAAATATTCGATCACTATAAAAGTGTAAAAACTTTCTGTCTTATCAGTAATATAACTTCTTATCAGTGGCGGATCAGCATGACTCCTTGGCGCAACGGTAGCGCGTCTGACTCCAGATCAGAAGGTTGCGTGTTCGAATCACGTAGGGGTCAAACTTTTTCGATTCCAATGTTTATTCGTTGCAAGCATTTAGCAGGATAAATAAACCAATTTTCGCTTGAGAAATTTTTCTTACATGAGCACCATACTTTGGCTTCTAAGAACTGGCGCCTTTCCTCGTTGTTTTCTGCTTCCTTTTTAGCGGTTTTTCCAAATTTTCGATGGATTTACCGGTGAAAATAGGGGTTTCCCTGAAAAAATCCGAGAAAAAGCGACCTCTAGCGAACGCATTTCATTTTCTTTTCAGTGGCGGAGGACCCCGCCTGCTGGAAGACTATCAATTCTAGAAGAGAAAACCGCTTTCCTCCAATCCAGACCCCACTATCAGCAGCAAATCCAGGGGTCTTTTTCTTCTCTAGTTTCAGAACACCATGCCCTAAAAAAAGTTCAATACAGTAAGTTCACTTTGTTCTTCTTCAAAAATTAATGAAAGAAGTGTGTACCTTTCGGAAGCGCGGAACACTTGTGATCATCGTCGTTTGGCCCGACCCAAATGTCGAAATCATTCAGCCCTGTTCATTGGACTTAAATTTGAGCTATAACAGCATGATTTGAGTGCTGAAGTGCTTAAAAAGTCATAAGCAAGTCATTTATTTTTCAAAGTCGAGGTTCAACAAATCCCTTTCAAAATTTAAGTTATTGAAATTGAATGTTTTAAAAAGTGTCTTTTGAAAGTCCTTCAAGTCCATTCCTTGGCTCTTTGTAAGCAAACCGCGAGCATTTGATCCTGAATCGCCCGAAAGAACCCTGAAAGTCGGGTCTATTTTTGCTCAAGAACAACCGTTTTTGGCCGAAAAAGTAAGACCCGATTTCTGAATGCTTTTTCCGCCTTTTTCCGCTGCGACGAGCTCACGAACTTGACTGGCAAGCTCCGGCGCTTTTGAAAAGTCGCGATTTTGAGGCTCTCGCTGATGTCTTCCACGACAGTTGGTTCCGTTTGAGCCTCGCTTGAAATGCCAGAAGGGCCGTCTCCAGAAGTTATTGACAATGTTCGCACAACGGGCTTGCGGGTATGCTCGTCTTCGCGGCGATTCCGGCCTCGGACGAACAGACAGAGCATCTTCTAGCGCGAATTAAAGCTCAGAAATGATGAAGAGCACTTACGTAAGCAATGCAGTACATGGCGACAACGAGGAGAACCTTATTTCCGGTTGAAAATGAAATGATATTTTTAAGGGTCCACCTTCGATTTCCTAAATGACCGAAAATGTTTATTTTGAATATCGAAGGTAGTACCCTTAAACAGAAATTAACAGAAATCGTAAGAAAGATCCCATTAATTGGTGCCTACCCCTTAAATTTTCCATTTTTCAACCAATCAGAAAAAGAGCTAAGGACAAGTCCAAATAATACAGTGCTTTATCCGACAATTCATTCGTAAAAATCTTCGGCACGGGCAACGGCCTCTCAAATTCTTGACCCTCTTTGCAGGGCATTTTTTATTACTTTGAAAGAGATGAGCTTGAATAAGTTCTGTTGAAGGATTGTCTCTTTAGTTTTTTAGTTAATGATCTCTTAACATGACTTGTTTCGGAACTGAGGTCAGACAGACGAGATCAGATTTGCTAGAACTCGCTTTTTCAAATATTCATTCGAAGACGATTAGTTATTTAGGCGAGTAAGGATAACTGTCATTTCTGCGGTTTCAGGACATCCTCTTTTTTCTTTGATGTGAACATCATTTCATTACTGTAACAGATCATTACAGGCACAAGAATGAATATTGATCAAAAAAATGAAGAAAAAAGTGCATCATTTTCAATTATTTATTTTCAAATCAACATCAAATTTTCAATATGAAAGAGCATGGCCACAAGAATGGCAAGAACGAATTCCACTACCGGTAAATCGGCTGTCCTGACTGGCCGCCAGAACATTTATCGGCGTTTCAAGAAGCTTTTCGCCCTTGTTTTGTCGGAAAATTCGTTCGAGTTCGTCGATAGCTGGGGTACATCGAACGCCGATTTCGTTATCGGAAGCATCTTGGTGGAGGCAGGAGATTTCGTACTTGTCGAATTGATCGTTCATTGAATTGAATGTCTTTTCGAATTTTCGGAGTTGTCTGTTTTTTTCGCTCTTCATTCGAACCCCCTTTTTCGACTCGAAAAGGGAAAAGAAAAGAAATTTCGAGCGAGTCCTTGTTTTTTCTTTTGCATAAGTGTTCAAATTGAATATTCTCTGATTAATATCCTTGAAGCATAAATCCCTGAAAACCGTCAAATTCCAAGCGATCGAGTATCCAAATTCGGTCTGAAAGAAAACATTTTTTACTGCTAGCTTTAAGGGACCTACGTTGAATTTGTGATATCGTTCGAACTTGGTGTCTTTGTGTTTTACCGGCAAATTAATCACCGGGAGGCTGATTTTTTTCATGTAAACGACGATTTTTGCCATGAGCTCGTGAACTTTTGACGAATCATTTTCGATGATCTCTTTTATCGTAAAACTGATGTCTCCGTTGAGAATGACGTGCGAATTGTGATCGGCGGCGAATTGCGAGCACTAGAAACTGAGCAAAGGTCGAAAAAAGGGAAAACTTACAGGAACGAGATCTCGCTGAGTATTTTCCCAAAAGCTCGCGCAGTGGTCTTCTTTGAGCGTGTGCATGGCGAGATCCTCACTTGCCGCTTTTGGGTGAGCTTCCATCAGATTTCGGAAGTTTTCGTCATTTGCCTGGGAAATCTTCATTTTCAGGTACTCCAGGTACGTCTCCAGCGCCTGAATTTTCGGCATGAGCGAAAAAAACGGGAGACACTGAATTGTGCCGCCCGGCGCCGCCCAGTGCCGGTTCCGGACCGGGCGGCGCTGGGCGGCGGAAAGTGGCGCAGGGCGGCACAATGCGGCGCAGGGCGGCACAAGACGGCGCAGGGCGGCACAAGACGGCGCAGGGAGGCACAAGGCGGCGCAGGGCGGCACAATTCAGCTCACCCAAAAAAGCCTATAGTAGTTACTGTACCTCCAGATGCACGTCAAGAATTTTCAAGTTCGTAAACATTTGCCCCAGCCAGTAAGTCTTCATCACCATCAATTTGTTCAAAACAGTGTAGCCGAAAAGACTGTACATTTCTCCTCGAACCTCGAAGATGCTAAAAGCATTTGTCAAAAATTTTCTTTCAACAATTTCAAGCGCCAAGAATTTTGACACTTTTTGGACAAGAAAACATAAATCAAGAAAGAAACCTGTTATTTGATCGATAATTCTGAGCTCGTAAAAGTTCTTTCTTCCATTTTTGAACAATGCCATAGTTCAGCTTGTCGATCAAATTCGTGAGGAGAATGATGTCTGCTTCAAAATCTTTCTTGAGCGTTTTTGGATTGAAGATTGGCTTGAATTCTTGGAACTAAAGGGAAAAGGGTAAAAGCTGATTTTGAGTGGAATTTACGTGAATAAGGGTGTCTCTTCGTTGCATTGAAAATTCGTTTTCTTCTTTTCTTTCGTGAAATTCTTTGTGGCTATGATGTTCTTTGTGTTGATGCGTTTCAAGGTGCTGATGCTCTTCTTCCCCGAAAACTTCTTCTTCCACCACCGTTTCCTCTTTTTCTTCTTCTTGGGCGCCAGAGAAGCGAAGTTTCTTCTTTTTCTTTTTGAAGCTCTCCTCGTCGGTGGGAACGCCCTTCTCTTCCTCCCCCATCTCTCGAATAGTCGAATCGAAATCAGAATCCATTTCCGTCGCGTCAGAATCCAAGGCTTCTGCTTCTTGCTCTCGAAGTAGTCTTGCCCTCTCTCGAAACCTAGAAGCAATAAAAATTTGCTTTCAAGTTCAGCTGAGGGGATACGATTTGGCATTTGTATCTCCGGTTTTTTTTTCCTTGACTTGGCAATTTCAAATTTTGTTAGAAAAAAGTAAGCAAAGGTAAAAAATTATTACTCTTGAAATCCAACAAAACTTCAAGTTGGTTTAGAAACAAATTTTCTTAAGGGACCCCCCTTCGATAAATCGAAAATTTCAGGAGAGCCATATTTTTGGTTCTAAGTGCTTCTTGAGGTTAAATTAGGGTTTAACCTATTTATGGAAGTGATTTTATGGATCAGGTCTTTGATTGGCCGGTTGGCCAAATACAGCAATCTTATTGGTCATCCTAAAATTCACTTCCTTTTCTTGGTTCGTGCCTATATTTTAGCGATCGAAATACTTACGAAAGGGAGCTTTCAATAGAACTCATATTTCAAGGGCAACTAATACAATCTCTCTTGTGAGTGAAACTTGAACACGAATAATTACGAGAAGAATTATGATCTGAATGTCGCCCTTTTCGCGGATCAGGCGTCTTTTACGATTTCTATCCGCAGTCCTCCACCCGGTCTACTTGTCAAAACTCGTTAGTGGTTTGCTTTCTGTTGAAAATTAGCTCATTCGACAAGCTGTTAAAATGTGACTTAAAGTCTTTAAACAAGAAAATCACGGAAGAATTAACAAATAATTTTTTTATTAATCATTTCTTTTTTTTCAGTTTTTTTTTTTTGAGTTTTCAAAATTATCGTTTTTGAAACAAAAAATAAAGAAAATGGTTGCTAGGGAGTCTGATTCCAAACACATAACGACTCATTCTTATTATCTTTCGCACGCTTTCTTTCAACCAAGGTATCTTCTTCCAGACGAAATAAGAGCGAGATTTGAAGAGGATGGAGATCTTGAGCGTCGTCGTCGACAAAAAGGAAGCAGAAGCTATCGAGAGACGAAGACATAGAGAAGCACTTCGGCAGGAGCGAATTTTTAATGTGCGAGAAAGGTACTCAAAAAACGACCCAAAGTCTTGTCCTTATTTCCTCTTATTGAGCTATTTTATTGGCAGTTAAAATTTATAGCAAGATGTTTTTATAGAATTTACTTCAAAAGCAAAGACAATAATTTCGTGGATGGTTTATGAACTGTCGGAAAGGTCGAAAGCCAAAATAAGAATTCTATTCACACTCTAGAACTGTTACTTTAGGAACTTTAAGGGGGAGGTGTGAGGAAACGACAAAAAATTCCGATTTCAGATTCAGATTTTCAATGGAGATTTTCAACCTATCAGAAGCCATGATAAGGCTTACCGGCCAATCAGCAGCCGAGAAACCGCCCACGCAAATGTTTCTAGATGTTTGTCAGTTCCTGACACCACCCCCTCTTTAGAGGGCCCTAAGGGGGTACGCCCCCCCTTATTGAGATCCTTTTAGGTTTGACCAAAAAGGGGGTGGACCGTACTGACCAGAGTGTAATATGTTCAATGTAAGGTGCTAAGTCGGGAAGAATACAGGTGAACAAGCTTCAAGGAAGGAGGATTAGACACCACGCTACCATGAATGCACGGAGATGCAACGGGCCCTCGAATATTGAACTTCTATTTCAGAACGATGGGGGTTGATACTTCTGCCCTGGATCTCCAATCCGCCGAGCGCTCTCGAAGGGAAAAATTCGAGGATGAGCGTCACCAAGCATACGCCAAAGAAATGGTTCGAAACGACAAGCTCGCAACTTTGGCAAGCCTCCGCCACAACCAGGACCTGCGCGAAATGGCGAAAGAGCTCAACAACTTTCGCTTTCAAAATCAACGCGCAGACACGCGCCGGGAATGGGACTTGAATGATCCAGACGCGAAGCTGAAAGACAAACCAGCGAGAACGAGCGATTTTGATCGATCATTGGGACTTTCCGCCGCGCAAGTGTTTGATGGTCATTTTTTGAAATCAAGGAGGAGAGCTTTAACTTTGTTTAGGAGAAGATTTGGCGGCGAAATCGCGCCAAGAAGTTCAGAAAACGCAGCGAAATCAGTGGGCAGGTGCGCTTAGGAGCTTTTAATCCGCGATTAAGGCGATTCTAGAGGCGCAGAAGATCGAAAAAGACTTCAAAACGCAAGTTGAAGAGTTCGAAAAGCACAAATTCGCACAACAACAATTGGAAAATATCGCCTCGTTTCAGAAAATGGAGGAAGAAGCAGAGTCGCAAAAAGCGGCTGAAAGAAAAGCTCTCCGAGATTTCAATCTTCAGGTTCAGATCGAAAAAATAATTTGAAATAAAATATGAATTTAGCAAGCGGAGGAAAGAAAACAACGAGAAGCAGAACGCGCCCAGCAGGATTTGCAAGATAAACTGACCGAAATTAAAAACAATATTTTCGGGGACACCCTAACCGAAAATCCGGCAGTGGCCATGTCTGCTTTTGGCTCTCATAGAGTCATAACTGACCGATGGAAGGTGAGAAATTGCTTTATTCTTCAATATAAATGAGAAAATAAGGGAATGTCTCCTGAACAAGTCGAAGAAATTCGCCGAATTCGTGAAAAGCAAATCGAGGAGAAACAAACCGAACAGACCATGCGAAAGACAATGGAAAGGCAGTGGGATGATGAACGGATTCGACAGGCAAAGGTGGCGAAAACCGATAATTCTAGCTTTTTATGCGTTTTTAGACATCGACTTTGATGGAAAGAAGCTCGGCAAGACAGCGCCGCGAGCAGCAGAAAAAACTCATCGAAGAAAATCGACGATTAGCGAAGGAACAGGCCGCGAAATTGAACCATCTTGACCACGAAGGTAGTTCTGATCGTATTCTTCTTCCAAATGATGTTTTTTAGTTTATACAAATCCACCTACAGCTGCTTATTTTAATCAATTCAACACCACTTCTCGCTGATTTTTCTTTTTTCTATAATTTTTTGTCAATAAACCACTATAATCAAAAATTGCTAAAAGTCAGTTTTTTTATTTTTTTACAGTAATTGTCGATTTTGATCAATGTTGATTTCCTGTAAACATGCCGATAATCCGTTGAAAAATCGTTTTTTCCTTTTGTTTCCAGCCAGAAGGATTTGGAAAGTAAAGAAAACTGCGCTCCTTTGCTTTCAAAAATCTTCGGCTGAAGAAAAAGAAGTAAATTTGCGCCGTGGAAGAGGCGAGAACGATTGCAAGTAAGACGCCGCTGGAAATGGTGAAATCGATGTCGCCATTCTTTTCCGCGATTATCGAGCTAGAGAATTTTTTGATGGAAAATAAGGGAATAGAAAATCTGTCAGGGTATAAAAATCAAAAATGAAAAGCCGCGTAGCGGCTTTTTTAAAAACGAAGCCGCAAAGCGGCTTCGCAATATTATTCTTCAATCTTATTTTTAATTTCTGGCGAAGCCGCTTCGCGGCTTCGTTTTTAAAAAAAAGCCGCTACGCGGCTTTTCATTTTCGTTTTATATCCTGACTCAGATTTTCTACTCAGGTTGGCGAGCTCAGTTTACCTGTAGAGAGGTGTGTTGACGTAGTAGATCGGGAACATGATGAATTTGACGGCGAACAAGACTGGGACCATTTGAGCGGGGCAGAATTGATAGAGGAAGAGGATGTACCAGCTGTTGAGGTAAGTGAGGTGGAGGATCCAAAGAACAAGGGCGAGCGTGGAGTAGCCAGAAGAAGCAACTGGGATCGGAAACCATTGAAAGATGGTCATGGCGATGGCGAGAACTGTGATGATGATTGCCCGGCTGATAAGGGTATTGAGCTTGAATTTATGGGTAAAAATGATGGATACCGGTATTTTGTCTTACATTTTCTCGAAGCTGAGGGAGCGGATAGGACTTGGGATATCTCCCGACGCTCCATTTCAATTTCAACATCATGAGAATCGGCAACAGGGGCGAAAGAATTTGAAGATAGCCAAGAGAATCCATCGTTTGCGACTTCAGGGCGTGAATGTTCTCTTGACAAGTGATGTTTCCTTTGCAGTCGATCACGTGGCTGTCGAAACCACGGTTCATCCAGGGCACCATCCAGCCGATGAAAGTATAGCTGCGGAAGAAGCCGCAAATGTCCCAGATTGAAAGGGCGATGTTCATCGGGTGAAAAATGTATGGCAGGTATTGGCGCCAAGTCGGAGCCTGGACTTTCTCTTCGGCTTCTTTCTCCGCGCCAATCCGTTTCCAACTTAGAGCTCGCCCAACAAGAGAGCTTCGGAAGATGCAATAATCGTCTGGAACGTCTTTTGGGATCGTTTCGAAGGGGAAGAGGAAGAGGGTGCGAATTGTTATCATGATGGAAAGGATCGCGATGATGAAGATATAGGAGTCAAGCGGGTAGTCTCTTGACTGATATGCCAGCTTTCCATACCAAAAAGTCGCGCCTAAATTTTTTTTATAATTTTTTCAATTTTTTTTTTTTGAATTTTTCAAATTTTTTTAAGTCAATTTTTTCAAGTTTTTTTCATGATTTTTCAATTTTTTATGATTTTTTTTCAAATTATTTTAATTTTTTTTCCAAATTTTTTCAAAATTTTGTTTATTATTTTTCCATTTTTTTAATAACTCTTTCAAATTTTTCATTAATTTTTTCAATTTTTTTTTTTCAGTTTCACTCACCTGAGGCGACAACCATCGCCGATAAAAACAAGACCACATATGAAGAATTCTTCTTAAAAATCGGCCCGATCATGGTATTCAACGGAATCCACATGATGACCCCCGTCGAGCTCAAAATCATTCCAGCAAAGAAGAAATAAGGACTCGTCTTGTAAAAACTAATGCAAAAGAGCCCCGCTGTCATGAGCAATCCAAGGATGAGACGGACAAATGCACCGCCGATTTTGAGGTAAAGAAAGCCGAAGAAAAATGAACCGCCGTTGATTGCTAGAAACATCGAACTCTAAAAAGGGATAGAAAGATTGGAAAAATTGGATGCTTACGTAAATGTCTCCGAAAACAGCTTTTGCTTCCTCGCAATAGACGTCGTTGATGATGTCTTTTTCGCTGCACTTTTCGTTCATGAAAAGCTTCTCTTCTTCAAAAATAAACTGAATCATTGGAAAACCTCGAGTTATCATCGGAAACAAAAAGACTTCGATTCCTCCCAAGACCAAGGAGAGGTAATTGAAAAAACTCATTTTTTTTAATTTCTTTTCCGAAAATGCCGAAATCGGGGAATATAAATATGGGGAAGAATATGGGTCATAAAATGTACGCCCATGTTTTTGAGCTCGTAGACTTAGAAAGATTTGTATCTTTATTTCGGCTTATTTGATCGAAATTGTTTTTCATCTAAATTAGACTTGATGATGCAGAACACAAGCGGAAATGGCTCAAAATCAAGGCAATTAATTGATGTTTTTTCTGTTCTGAAAAAAAATAAAGGCTATGTAACATAGCCTATGTTACAAATGCCAAATGTCAAATGTCAAATGTCAAATTTTTATTTCAAATGTCAAATGTCAAATGTCAAATGTCAAAATTTTATGTCAAATGTCAAATGTAAATGTCAAATGTCAAATGTCAATGTCAAATGTCAAATGTCAAATGTCAATGTCAAATGTCAAATGTCTATGTAACATAGCAGAATTATCCGTTTATTTAAGGGTACTACCTTCGATTTCCCCAATTACCGAAAATGCTAATTATTTCATCGGAAACGTGATTCTTCATCAAATTCTGGCCCAAAAAAAGTGGGGGAAATCGAAGGTAGTACCCTTAAATACAAATGCAAGATGGAGAAAAAATTCTCGTTCTAAAATCCATTCCGTAAAAAAACGTGGCCATGTAACTCGAGCGATATTATTCCGCGTAATCTTATGAATACAATCCTAAAAAGGATTTTCCACCGTCCGAGGGAGAAGTAGAGAGACTCGAATACGATTTTGCTCTTTCACTTTTTTCTTTTTTTGAAAATGAAAATTTTTGGTTCCTTTTTGGCCTTCGCCGCGGCTCAAGAGAATTGTGATGGAATTCCGAAGCCGAAATGGGTGGCTAGAAAAGCGGCGCAGAATTTGTTCAGGAATTGATGAAGACATTTGACATTTGAAATTTGAAATTTGTTAATTGACATTTGACATTTGACATTTAACATTTGGCATTTGACATTTGAAATTTGACATTTGACAATTGACAATTGACATTTGACATTTTAATTTGACATTTGACATTAAAATTTGACATTGACATTGATTTAAGAAATATTATGAAAAAAAATTCATCCTAAAAAAGATCGGATTCAACGACCATTATCGGCGTAAAACTTGCCAACTATCGATTTCCAACTATCGAGCTGAGGTAAATCATTCCCATTTCCAGTAGCTGATTCTCAACTGAATTCTAGAGACGAGAAATACAGAGGATTCATGGTCTTTACCGAAAACGTCTGCGGCGCTGATTTTACTTCGAAACTTGCGAGTGGAGAAGTTCAAGTTGATTTGATGGATGCTACAGGCTCGAGTTTGAATAAGACATCGAGAAAATTCTAGAGCCAGAATTGAAAACCTCGAAAAAAGATGCGTACGAAATAACGGATGTTCTGTTCAAAGAAGATGGTCGCTACTCCTACACTGGCTTTGGCTACCGCCTCAAGGTTGATTTCTTTCTTTTCTTTTTCGAAGTCGATCTTGAATTCTAGAGCATCGTGAACAAAGATTACCCGTTCAAGGAGAAGAAGAGCTTCGTAAAGAAAATCGGGGCATATGACCAAGTTCAGATTCTTTTCAAAGGACTTGACAAAGTCACTTGGGAATCAAACCAGGTAGCGACTGATCTTTCTTTTCTCGGATTAATGATTGATGATCAAAGGATAATTGTCTCCTGCGAGTGGCAGCGGGATTCTTGCCAGAGGATGACGATTACCCTGAGAATCTGACGGAATGCGTCTTTGAGAAGAAGCGATTCTTGATGGCGCCTCCTGCGATTGCTGATGGAGGCTTCTCTCTTGATCTCATCAAATATTTCTGAGCATCAATAAAACATCTGAGAACAGAAAACTAATCTTTTTTATCAAAAAAAAGGAAAATGATCATTTTATTACCGATTACCTAGAAAAAATCCGAAAAAGCGACACCTAGCGAACAGATTTTCCTAATTTTTTCTTCGCCGGAGGACCCCTTCGCTGGAAGAATTCTGAAATTGAAGAAGAAAATTCTCTTCCTTTTTTGCTGAGTCAAAATTTTTCCCTTGATCTTGCTGGCAAAACCACGTTTCTAATTGAGTGCCTCCACTAACTTCTTGAACACATCAATCGGACCTCATCCTTTTTCTCACAAAGGTCATGCGGTCGCACTCACGTTTAAAATTGTTCATCAGCAGTTAGAGCTACCATAGACTACAAAAAATGAAGATTTTCAACATTTTTTCTCGATGGCTTTTGCCCAAGAAGGTAGCGGTGAGGGCAGTGGCGATGAATTCATGACCACGGCAGCGACGACGACAACGACAACGACGAGGAGAACGATTCGAAGGGGGCCAATACCTGTCGAATTTGCGATCATTTATCAGAAGAGGAATGCAGAGCTTCTCAGGTGCGATTCGAGAAGAGAGGATTTGATAGGCTCTTCTTGAAATATTATTGACCGATTATTTCAGGTTTTTCACGAGTGCGGAATCGGTATGACCTGCGAAGTCACTTACATAGCCATGATGAACGGAAAACAAATGTACACATCCCGTAAGTCAACTGTTTCCAATCCCCTTTTCAAATTCTCCCTCTCAGATTGCCGAAACGCCGATTCCTGTGAAACGCAACAAGAGCAAAATTTCAACGGCGTGTCAAAAATGCGGAACAGCTGCGTCTCATCAAACTACTTTGGTCGTTACGTCCAGCAGAGTACCTGTACTGTCTGCGTTCCACCTAATCCATTAGGCGGTATTTTCACTCATCCGGGCGGATTTGTCTTGAATATTCCTACTTTTTGGGCGACTACTGAGCCGGAGACGTTTATGGAAGCAATTAAAATGTACCTGTAAAAAAATAACCAAAAATAAACGAAAAAAACAATTTTCTTCTTGCTTTTTTTCGTTGTTGTTTTGAACCCTCAAATTAAATCCGAGTCGAAACCGTGAAAAAAGGGATGAGAAGTTTGCATTCGTCTCCCATCCATTATCTCACTTATTTCGTTCTCATCCGTTTCCACAAGTTACTTACGCATATTGGGCTGCATCAAGCGTGCTACAATCCCGCATATATAAAAGGGCGACGGTTCATTCCATCTTCATCAAAACAAAGAAAACAGAAAAATCTTCAAAAAAATGAAAATCTTTTCGCTTTTTGCCGCCGTTCTTGGCGCCGATTTTAGCACGATGCATATTCCAAATGCAGGTAAAACTACTAAAAATAACATTTTTGCTCATTTTCTTCAATATTTTTATTTAATTTATACTCATAATTGAACAAATTTTAGTTCGTCGGGGATTTTCACCATATTCAATGCTGATGAAAAATAATTATTTCAAACGATCAATCGATGACTCAGGTAAGTTACGTCGAAAGATGAATTTCGATTTAAGGCAGTGACACCCTTATTTTATTCCTCGAATAAACCAGCCTCTTTAGATACCAACCAGCTGAACGAAGATTGGCAAACGCTTTTCAACTCTGCCAGCTCTGACGAACAACTTCGACTCAACGCAATGCTCAACCGGTTCAATGGATATTTACAGTAGCTTTGATTCAATTATCTGATTCTTTTTGATTTCCTTTTATTGTACGTCGGAATTTATTAAACATTAAAATCTTCTCTATGTTATTGTCAATTTTATGGGGTGGTGTCGGCTGCTGATTGGCCGATTTGCCGAATCAAGGTTTCTGATTGGTCGAAAATTTCCATGGAAAATTTTTCGGGATTTTTTTTCGATTCTTGACACCTCCCCAATTTTATGTTCATAAATCGTTTTTTTCGGCATTTTTTTTTCGTTGGTTTAAAAATTGGTGCATAGACTTTTTTGCATATTTCGAACTCAGCGCAAGTTTCTTCAAATATTTGCCCATGCAGATTTTTGCAGATTTTCGATTTAACCAAGATTGAAAATTTTCAGAAAAAAAACATGATTCTTTTTCCCTTTTTATTCTTCCAGCTAGTTTTTTCGGAGGAAAAGAGAAAAGTCCTTGTTGATTGCGACCCAGGAATAGACGATGGCCTTGCTCTTCAGTCGTCGCAGTGACGATTGTCGACGGAAACACAAAGACCTCCCAAGGTGCTGCGAATGCTCTCCGACTTTTCAAGAGCCACGGGGTTGATCCAATCCCACCAATCTTCCTCGGCTCCGACAAAAACACCTCCAGCGATGATTGGTTTGGAAAAGACGGCTTTGGCGACCGGCAAGATCTCGAACCGATGATTTTTAAAGAAGACATCGATCAGGGAAAATACCCAGAAGTCAGAAAAGACAAGTCGGCAGCAGAAGCAATCGTTGATTTTTCTCGAGAAATCGTCGATCTGTCGATTCTAGCGCTTCGGCCACTGTCGAACATTGCCGCGGCGGTTGAAATTGACTCAAAAATAGCCGAGAGAGTGAAAGAATTGACGATCATGGGTGGCAATTTGTACGGATCTGGCAACGCGCCCGGACAAGCGGCCGAGTATAACTTTTGGTTCGATCATCTAGCAGCGGAAAAAGTTATTTCAAGGAAAAGGGACGAAGATTTTTTGAACAAAAAAATTTCATTAAGCTTCTTTTTGACTAAGCCAAATAGGGAAGAGCATTTTCAAATTACCAATAAGATTGCTGTATTTGTCCTCCCGACCAATCAAAAGCCTGCTCCATTAAATTTTTATCCCAAGAAAGTTTTCTTCCGAAAATGACTCCAAAAATAATCACGATGGAACTAGCCACCTCTCATCCCCTTCCCATCTCTTTCTGGGAAAACATGGAAAGCGATTTTCTAAAAGAAATATCAAAACTCGACGCCGAAATGTCTTATCGTAACTCTAGGTATAGAGTGGAAACAGTGGCCCTCCTTAGTTTAGTTTGGCCCCTTCCCCTATTTTCCCTGACCCATTCTCCTTTTCCTGTTTCCTGTTTCTCACCTCAACATCGGCGCTTATAACCAAGCCGCCTCTTTCTCTCTAAACATTACCATTCAACCATACCACATCATCACTTCCAAGTCACACCAATAAACTACACTTTTTACCATGAGTTACGACGTTTATCTTCCCATTATATACTTGTGAACATTCGGTTGTTAGTTAGTTATCCTCTCATTCCGACCAATGTTTCCACAATATACTAGGGTCGGCACCGACCCGACCAAAAAACCCGACCTGGTCGGAAATGGCCGAACCGACCATGGTTGGTCGGTTTTTGGTCGGTTTTAACCTACGCATTTGTGCGATTCATTCAATTCTCTCCGGCAAAGAAGAAAAAATTGACGGCGAGTCCGCGCTAAAGCTCTTGAAAATCTTACTTTTCAGGGCAGATCTACTGCAACAGTAAAATGCTTCAATTTGAGGGCCTCGAGCGCTGTCTATAATCTGCTCTTTTTGCCTTGGCACATTTTTCTTGACTATATTTTGAGTAGACTTCTGTGAAGTATGGTCAGATTAAATTATTTTAGCTCTCAGAATAAAAATCTACAAAAAAATACTCTTCAAGGAAAGTTTTTTTGTGAAATTTCAATTTTTTCCTCTTTTAAAACTTCACGTTGGAGTTTATCCTCGATATGGCTTTCTCACAACAAGCGTTGCTCGAAATTGGTGCTAGGAACAGTCTACGTAGGACATCGCAGCAGGTTGCGCTTGTCGGTGGGCCCGTTGAATCCTATTTGCACAGCTTGACACCTTGCCTGTACTTGGCCACTGCGAGTTTTCAGCAACAACTCAAAGCGGAGAACCCCTTGAAAAACCGACCAAAAAAGCCGGCCCGACCGACCAAACCGACCACGGATTCGGCCTCTTTTCACGGGGACCGACCAAACCGACCATGAAAAATGGTGGTCGGTGCCGACCCTAGACGTAACTATGTAAATTTTTGTGAAAAACTTGCTCTGATGAAAAACCAGTCTAGTACTTTTTCTTCGTGAGTTTTCACGATCGCCCCGAGGCTCGGTTTACTTTCGATGATCGTTCGTTTGTACCGTAGTCTTTCCAAGACTTTGACGGCTTTAGTGTTATGTAATCTCAATATCATGAAAGTAGGGCTTGCTAAAGATGGTACGATCTTTTCAATGAGCGTTGATTCAAAGTGGCTGAGTCAAGTCGCCTTTCCAAAAAGTGCCGTTTATTTTCATGCAAAATAGCGTGCACTTGCAACCGACTAGTTCTTCGTAAAAGAGAGTTTGTTATCCGCATATGCACTTCGTAATTCGAAAGTTCGAAAATGCTGAGCTAGTGCCCCGCCAGAGCGGCGGCAAATTGAATTAGTAAGTTGCTCTCAAGTCAAGTTTCTCTGTTTTGCCTCAAACTTCGAGGTCTCAGTTTTTCTTTCGTTTTCGATCGCTTTCCATTTGTAAAACTCTGAACCATAAATAACCAATGCAAAAAATAGACAGAAACTGCTCTAATAACAATCTATCATCCTATCACGGGAGCGCGGGAGCCCCATTTTCGTTTTCCCAACTTCCCGAAATATGCATCCATTTTTCTTGATTTTTCAGTCTCTAGATGTTTTCGTACCTGCTGATTCCAAATATGACAGAAAAATTGGCAAAAAAATATTGAATGTTATGAAAAACATAGAATTTATCTTTAAAAGATGCAAAATGTATAGTGCTCGTCTTTGCTCGTCATTCTTTTTTCGATATGTTCTCTGTCAGACCCTTCTGCTTAATCTCTCAAAAAATAAATTTACTTGGTTCTACTAGTCGGCCACAATCATCAGATAAGTAAGTAAAAGTGACGGCGCGCTAGTGCTTTACACGCTGCGCGGGGAGCCCGAAAAGCATTAGCGCGCGCCATACTCTCAGTGGGTGCTTGCTTTGACCCAGTACTGGGGATCAGATGCAAACAATACCGGGTGATTAACACAAAAAAGTTCCCAGAAGTCCTAAGCTTCATGTTTGAAAAGAAATATTCGAAAAATAATAAGCAAGTGACCCAGAAAACTCGGGTGAAAAATCAGTCAGCTTTAAGAGTAGTCTTAAGCTTGTCTTCCGCAGCATTTTCCGATCAAAAAGATTTTGGTATCATCAGAATCAGCAGAAAAATTCATACTTATGAGGAAATTTTTACGAAAATCGAAGGGCAATCGTTTTCCCGTGAAAGTCCCTAGTTATTGAAAATATGTTATGGCTTGTGGAGTCGCCGCCAGAGCGGCGGGCAAATTGAGTTAGTAAGTTGCTCGAAAGAAAAAGAGAAATTTTTTTTCAAATTTTTGTAGGAGAATTTTTCAATAATAATATTCCCGGGAAGGTGGAGCGGAGCTCGAAGGGACATCCTTATTCAAAATGGCGGCTAAGTAAGCAGCAGAGTTGCAAATTTTGCCTTATTTTCGCCGAGCTGTAGAGTTGCAAATTTGTTAAACTAAGTGAGCTGAGTTGGCTGAGTAAGCTGAGCAGCTCAGCTCAGCTCAGGTCAGTGATTTTCGAAAATGATCTGATCTGCGAAGCTCAGCTCGGACAATAATCACTCAGCTCAGCTCAGCTCAAAAATTTTTGAACATGTTCAGTTCTGCTCAGCTCAGCTCAGCTCAATGATCTAAACACAATTTTACAACTAAAAATACAGTTTAAAACAGCTCAGTTTAGCTCACCCAGCTGAGCTCAGCTCTAATTAGAATCTGCTCAGCTCAGCTCAATTACCTAAAAAAGGTCTACTCAGCTCAGCTCGATCATTTCTGAAAAAGGGCAGCTCTGCTCAGTTTATCGAGCTGCCAAATAAGTCAGCTCCGCTCAGAGAATTTTTCACGTAGGGCAACTCAGCTCAGCAAAAGTAAACCAAACTTTGTTACTCTCCTGAGCTGAGGTGAGCTGACCTGCCAGAAAAATTCAATGAGCTGAGCTGCCCTTTTTCAGATTTGAATGAGTTGAGCTGAGCTGATCAGACCCTTATTAGAGCTGAGCTGAGGTAAATGAGCTGAACTATGCTGTTTTCTACTCTATTTTTAGTAGTAAAATTATGTTAAAATCATTGAGCTGAGCTGAGCTTAGCGACGAGAAAAAGCATTTCGAAATACGAGAAAAATAGACACCGATTGTTTCTGATTCAGCAGAATAATGCTGCTCCCGTGTTTTGACCACAATTACTAGTAGAGCTCGCTACTCGCGCATGGTACCACACACAATACTTTCTGAGAGGGCGAGGCTTGCCCGACAAGCCGTGGTGCTCGAAAAACATAAAAGAGGAAAATATTTTTTCATGGAAAAAACTAAAATTCTGACGTCTTTATTGGACTTTAAATTTTCAATCAAGAAAATCAAAATTCAAGGCTCTAAGCAAGAGTTTATTGTGAAAATCTTTCAAAATTTTCGATTTAAATTTGACAGCATCAAGATTATAAGGAAGGTTTAAAATGAAATTAACGGGAAAAAGAGATTTTTACCTGAAAATAAATTTTTATGAGAAAGCAATGATTAAGGGGATCCCTCCATAATTTCAAACTTTTTAATCAGTTATATAATAATTATAAAAAATAATAATAAAATTATAAAATAAAATTGTCTAAATGTCAATGAATGGAAAATAGACAAAATTTCTACAGCAGAAAAATTTGTAGTACAAACTTTGTGCCTTGGCGTACGAAAATTATCATAATAACTCAGCATGGCTTACGAGCGCCGACCAGCAGTGGCGCTCCGAAACGAGGCAAATAAAAACGCGAGTTTTCATGAATACGGCAGATCTCATCGAGTCTCTTTTCTGATAAATAATCAGAAATAAAAAAGAAAATGAAGGTAAGAATCAGAGATAATGTTAATTTTTTTGCAACTTGAATGATGAAAATTCTCTAGGCATTCGCTCTCTTCGCATCTGCCTCGGCATGGACCAGTTCAGAGTACGCTACCACGTATTCGTATTGGGATCCCAGCAATATGACCTGCGGCGGAACCATCACCGAATCAACCCTTCTCGTCATTCCAACGGATGAAAATGGTTTCTACTACAACGACATGGACTGCCACTGGGATCTCCAATTCCCAGAGGACGTCAGCCTCTTGCACGTCGTTCCACGCAACTTCGCCGTCGAGGACTGCGGTTCGGGATGCTATTGTGACGCGCTCATTGTCAACGCAAACCAGACCGACGAATCGGGCTACTGCGGCTTCCAAGAAACCTCTCGACGAAGGAGACAAGCCGAAAAGGAATACAGTCTCGAAGGTAGATATAATATATATAATGAGAACTCGAACAATACTGGCATGGATGCGCGAACTATCGTCGGAAACACCGGAACGATCAAATGGTTCACCGATGGCTCAGTTGCCTATCGGGGTGCCGAAGTCTGCATTTACGCCGATGGAGACGATATGGAAGCTGTTTGCCCCCCACCTGCCCCAGCGGCTCCAGCAACTCTTTCTCCAGCCGACGCTTGGGCCCAGATCGAAGCCGCTGCTGCTGATGTGGCCACCGTCGTCAACGACTTCTACGCCGCTCTCCCCGGCCTCGGTGCCAACTCCGTCCTCGCAACCAAGAAGGTCAATCGATTCAACGATTTCTTCGCCAAGATGCAAAAGCTCAACAACCACTCTTCCGCCGATGCCTGCGCCTACCCTGCTGGCTCCAACGATCACTCCACTTTCGTCTCCCCTGTCGACTCCGCTGACGGCTGCGAGGAATTGGCAGGCCTTTTCGCCTCTCTCGCCTCCTTCCTCGACTCCTACGTCTGCCTTCCCAGCGCCGAATCCAGATCAATCAAATGGACTAGACTCATCCAGCGACAGCGAAAATTGGTCATGACCCGAAAACTCAAGCAGATGAGCTGCGGAAACTAAGCGCCCAAAAACGGCAACGAATCGTTGTCGACAAATTCAAATTATACTTTCTGATTTTTCTCAGTTCTGTTTTTTTTTTCTCGTGAAAAAAACCTTCTTTGAATAAATCACAATTCGGCAAATGGTATTTGTGTTTATCCAAGAAAAAATGTGTAAATCGATTTATCAAGAAATGAGAAAAAACGGAGGTTCGACAAAACCATACTCCTGTGTGTTGAGTACAACAACTTGACGGACTCGTTGTTGGCGCTTGCTATTACCATAATTCTGAAGTAGCTTCAAAACAAACTCAGAGGAAGCGGTGGTGTTCAAGTAATTATTAAGGACCCCCCCCCCCCGTCAACTTTTTCCTTCGAAAAATGAAAATTTTTAAAAACACCATATTTTTGGTTCTTATTGCGTCCTCAGATTTAACTTGCTTTAAAAACTTGATAAGAGCAATTTTTGACCAAGAAACATCAATATTTTTGCCAAAATTAGTGCAAATTCGTCAATTTTCGACGAAAAGTCCAATTTTCAAATGCGATTTTGAGGGTGTTAGAGTCGAGATAGACCCCCAAAAAATCGACCTTAAAATCGTTTTTTGACCTGTAGAATCCATTTCCGGGGAAAATATAAAAATTCCGAAATTTGATTTTTCTAAAAAAGCTGACCGGGGGTGGGTCCTTAATAAAAGGGCATTCTGAGCTGTTTTTTTGAATAACGATTTTCTTGATTTTCAGGCGCTGAGCAAGTGATTTTGGTAAAAAATTTGCTCGATGATTTTTTATCTCGAAAAATGATAAGAACTTTGACCATTTTACCGTCGAGGAGGCTCTTGACGGCACAAAATTCATTTTCACGCGCAATGTCTTTTTGGTGAGTTTTTTTCTCTAGAACTTATTGTTTTATCTATTGCCTTGGAAGAAGAATTCTTCAGTTTCAGTTTTCTAAAGGAAAGAAAGTAAGTTGATCTCCCAGATCTGGGTCATTAAACCGTCGCCGGTGAAAATAATTCGTTGCAAAGCCCCCTTAGGAGCCCATTGAAAAATCAATAGCCATGATTTTTCGCGTGACATCGTCAATTATAAATGTCGTAGAGTAAGACTTAGACAGCTGATTTTGAGAAAAACTCCTTTTTCATCTTGAGGGTTTTTTAAATAGAAATTGAGTCATTTCCTTGTTTGCCGCTCTTTCATCTTTTCTCAAATTTGGCAGTGGAGTAGAAAAGACGCTAATTAACCGTAAACAGAGAAAAAATACCCGGAATGGGAGGCTGCAATAGTGAAATATGCGGATTTGGCTCGTTGATAAACCCAGGTAAAAATCAATTTGTTGGCGTATATCATATACGGTATATGTCCGAAAATGGCTTTCTTAATCCATATTTTACGAAACAAGCTGCGGAGTACTCTACTCTTGTCGTGTTTCTAAAGACCGTAGTTTATATTCAAAATAATTTTCTCGAAATTGCAGTAGCACTTGCTTTGACCATGCAAAGTGCACCGCCACAGCGGCGGGAGATCTTAATTAATTACAGCAAATTTCCCTTAATTGTCGTTGAATTGATCATTTTCATTTCAAATTTCAGAAAATCAACAGCTAAATTGCTCACGCTAGAATGGTAACATCCTTTCCAAGGGAAAAGTTGCTAATCCTGAGCTTGACCCTTCCTTTATCGCTCTGAGCAGAGGCAATTATCATTTCTAGCGATTTCGCAAATGCCTTTTATTTATCAGAACAGAGACTTTCTTTTCCTCCTTCTTCTCTTTTCAACTTTCAAAAATGCCCAGAAAATAACTTGTGAATTAAGAAATGGCTGCAGAACTTGCCGGAAAGAAGATCATCTTTATCGTCGGAGGCCCTGGCTCCGGAAAAGGCACTCAGTGCGAGCGAATCGTCGCCAAGGTACTTTTAATTCATTTTCTTTCTCCTATCCAGCTCCAAGTACGGCTACTGCCACCTTTCTTCTGGCGACCTTCTCCGCGCTGAAGTCGCTTCTGGATCTGAACGAGGCCAGGAGCTTCAGGAAATCATGAAGCGAGGCGAGCTCGTCCCTCTCGAAACCGTCCTCGCCATGATCCGGGACAAGATGTTGGCCAACACCGATGCCAAGGGCTTCCTGATCGATGGATACCCACGAGAAGTCGACCAGGGAAAGCAATTCGAATCTTCGGTATGATAATTCTGCCAAAAACGTCACTCTAAGAGTCGCCTTCTAGATCGCCCCTGCTACCTCCGTCCTCTACCTCGACGTCGCCACCGAAACCATGGTCCAGCGACTGATCAAGCGAGGTCAGACCTCCGGCCGCGCTGACGACAATGAAGAAACCATTCGCGCTCGACTCAACACCTTCGAAAAGGTACTTCCGCTTCCTCCCTCTCCATCCCCATCTTTTAGGCAACTGCTCCCGTCGTCGATTACTACAAGCAGCAAGGAAAGCTCTACGAAATCGAACGAGCCGTCGCCGAGTCCTCCCCCGATGAGGTTTTCGCCAAAGTCTGTCTTCTTTTCGACAAGTTGTAAATTTAACCTTGTAAATAGCAAAACGCACTGTATTTTCAAATACACACACAGCAAAAACAACCTAATTTTTGTGCTAAATATTTATTTGTTTGCTGAAAACAGAAAGACCATGAACGAAAGTACCAAAAATCAATGAAAGGATCAAAAGAAAACTCTTCTACAGAGCCCAAAGAGTAAATTGAACTGATAATTGATGATCGAAAAATTGAACCAGATTGAACTGCACGGATGAATCGAAAAAGGAAAAGGTTTTCTTTAGTCGGTCTTCTTCTTTGAAGAGTCCCGTTTTGCGAAGAAGCCCATGATCATTGTGATTGCGATAGGGCCAGCCCAGTACGTCGTTGCGTGCTGAAGAAGATCCTGTGGCGTCGAAATACAGTGGAAGTTGATGAGGATTGACAGAAGGGGGTTCATAATCGCACCAGTCGATCGAATAACTAAAAAAGGCAAATAAAGAACCAGCAATGTCCAAAAAACTTACATGTCTTGACGACATATGCGACCAAAACAGCTTGAGAGAGCATGACAGTGTTGTCTTGGTCGAGCTTGAGCGTTTTCGCCAGCGCTTTTTCGATTTCAGGAGCGATGATCATCAAAAAGACGAGAGCAGTTTCGATGGCGATTCCTGTTTGTTGGTCGATTCCCAGCGTTGGTGTGCACTGAAAAGGGGGTTTTAAGAGCTGTTGTGAATTACTTTTTCGAAAGCATATTCTCAAAGAATCACCTTTCCAGAAGAAATGGTCGAATGAAATGGCAAGAATCCAATCTTCCAGTACACTTCTTGCATAAATCTGGCTCCTCCAAGCGCTCCCAAAATCTGGAAAGGAAAAACGAGCAGCATCTTGGCGAGTCCATGCTCCGCCAAAATCGGCAACGGGTTCGCTAGAAAACGGATTATTTCAAGATGCCAAACGAGAAGGAAATTGAGAAGCCGCTCTTCTCAAAAAATCACCTTTTCCAGGCATAAAATGAGTGAAATAAATCACTTGAGCAGCAGTCGCAAAGTGAAAATAAGTTTCGTTGACGTTTTCAAACCAAAGTCCTTTTTCCCAAATCGCGCAAATGAACATAAACGACGAGACGATTTCCGTCAGGACGATTCTCAGTAATCCAGAAGAACTAAAAAAAGAATGAGAGGGAAGAAAATGAGAAAAGAATACTTCGCATTGATAATTTTCTTCGAAAAAGTGGCAAAAATTGCGAGCAAGGAAACTACTGCTACATAATCGACCATGAGTTCCGGGTGTTTAACATAGTCCCCGATTTTTATCATCTTTCTCTTCTTCAAATTCGAGACAAATCTGGCCGGAAAATTGCAAAGACAGGACAGTAAATTTACTGAGCAGTAAACAATGTTTGCTCAAACAGATTTTAGCTATCTAGAAATTAACTTTTCATCTATGATCTATTCAAATAAAAATTGATAAGAAGGGTGGAGAAGCCGCTTGCTGCTTCGAGCAAAAAGGAAAAAAAGCCGCGCATAGCCGCGGCTATAAGTTTCCTTTGACCCGAAGCAGCAAGCGGCTTCTTGATCCATTACTACAAGGGAAAGAGATACCCATAAGAAAGTACCTGTTTTTGATGATTTTTGAAAGAGCATTTGTGAGAAGAATGAGGACGGAATGAAGAGCCACGCAGGAAAGAATGAGTTCTGGGTTGTCAACATGCTGTCTTATTAAACCCATTCTAAAATTCAAATAAAAGCTTTTCAATTTGAATGAAAAAAGATTAGCCGCGTGCGGCTTCTTAGATATCAGGAAAAAAGCCGCGGCGAAAAATTTGAAACGAAAAATTGAAGAATTTTCTCTTTTTTTGCAGAAAAAATGAAATCGTCCAGCCAGCTCGAGAAATGAAAAAAAGTGACCTCAGATGACCTTGAAAAATCGAAGCTTCGTTTTCGACAGGGTAAAAATTGCGCTTCCGCGATTGGCTGGGAACGCGTGGGTGATTCAACGCGGCCTCAGAGCGCGATTCTCGTTTTCTGCGCTTTTCGTTCAAAAAATAAAAAATAGTGAATTCTCTGTACTACTGTGAAAATGACATAAGAAATGAGAGATATTTGGAAATAAGAAGGCAGAGAAAAAATATAAAGAAACTTTCTTGGCTTCGATTTTATTTTGAAATTAATTGAGTTCTGAATTAAATTTTGGAAAAAATAGCCGCGGCGCGGCTTTTCTGTTAAAAAAAGCTAGTGCTACTTAAACATTGTTTTTGTAATATTCTGTTTAAAAAATCATTATTTATATCCATAAAGAATTTATGCATAAAAAATCAATTTATTCTTTTCAGAAATTTGAGAAAATGTGAGCGCGAAGGAGACTGTATTCTCCGACTGCGAAAAAATGAAGGAAAAAAGCGACGAACGCGACCAGAAAAAGTTGACCTGGAAGAGGGTCAACTTTTTTTCCGTTTTCCTGAGTGGAGAAGAGCGAGGTAAAAGAAGGTGAGTTTCGCTTTAGAGCTGATTTTTTTTCTTCGAAATTTAAGCACGATTTTTATTGAAAAATTGGTTGGCGAATCCAAGTTTTGGGACATTTTTCACAAAAAAATTAAATTTATTTTTTTAGAAATTCGAAAATGTGAGCGCGAAGGAGAGTAAAATCTCCGACTGCGAAAAAATGAAGGAAAAATGCGACGAGCGCGACCAAAAAAAGTTGACCTGGAAGAAGGTCAACTATTTTGCGCCCGAGACCTTCAATGCGATCAAGCAGAACATGCAAACGGCGACGCAGGCTGCTGGAGCAGACATGCAGAATATCGGCATGAGCGTCGACAAAAACATGGTCAAAACGCCTGCACGAGTTCTTCATGCTCCAGATATGCATTACGGCGATGGGAAGCAACATCCAAACAATGGAACGTGACATTCAAGAAGTTTCATCACTCCGTATGAGCGCGAAGGAGAGTGAAATTCTCCGACTGCGAAAAAATGAAGGAAAAAAAGCGACAAACAGCGTTGAAACAAAATTGACCTAGAAGAAGGTCAACTTTTATTGTTTTTTGAGTGAAGAAGACCATAGAGGTTATCAAAAATGAGCAAGAGTCTTGATTTTTTATGCTGCTTGCCGAACCCAATTTTAATTTTCGGAGCTGCTCCATTTTAGTGTTTTGAAAAATTTGATGATGCTAAAATTTCAGAATGAATCTTTTTTGAAAAAATTAAAAAAATGTCGTTTGAAAATTGAAAAATCGGAATTCGGAAATCGGCTGAAATCGTCGTCGATGGGTGATGCTGGCCAAAGTCGCCCAAATCAGCCAAAATGGTCCCAAATGGACAAGAAGCAGTATTTCGGAAAGCTGCTGACGATGATGGTCGGAATGAGGACGGTTTTGTTCCCCCTTCAAGTTGTCAAGACCAGATTACAGGTAATGAAGAAATGGAGCTTTTGGATCGTTTTGAACCGCTTCTTTCAGTTCCAAAATAAAGCAGATGCTCAGTATTCGGGCACCTACGATTGTATCAAGAAAATTGCTCGTCGAGAAGGGTTTCAAGGTAAGAATCTCTTTCCCAGAGAAGAGCCCGATATTTACCATGAAAACAGGCTTGCGTAAAATCTCCTTCAGGTTTCTTCAAGGGTTATCCAATAAGTATGCTGTCACTGCCGGCTGGCTTCATCTACCTCACTTCCCTCGAGCTGAGCTGGCAGTTTCTGCCCTCGTCGCTACCCGCCTCCGTCAAAGACTCCTTATCGGTAAAAGCGTCTTTCGCGACTTCTTCTAACTCCTAAAAGGGTGTCGCCGCCTGCGCCGCCAGTCAACTCTGGATGGTCCCCGTCGACGTCGTCAGCCAGCACCAGCAAGTCAACACCAAAAATCTCAAAACCAAAGAGCAGGTAAATCAAAATCTTATTTCTGAAACCTGAGTGGGCTTTTGCTTCAGCCACTTATTTTTGAAAATAAAGGTCTCTTCTTTTAATTATCTGTTGTTTAGTTGCGTCAAACATCAACTCTCGCGAAGAAAATCTTCCGCAACGGCGGCTTGACCGGCTTCTACCGTGGTTTCTGGATTTCCCTCTTTACATTCGGCCCCCAAAGCGCGATCTTCTGGGGCACTTTTGGAAAAGCTCGGCGGACGTACGACTTCATTCCAAACCAAAATCTTCAAGTTAGTCTTTCCGCCGCTACTGCTTCAGGTAAAAAATTTCTTTATCACAGTTTCTTAAAGCAAACTCTAGTCTTCACAAATTTGATAACGACACCGCTGGACACTGTTCGAGCGCGATATCAACTGTCAGAAGGGAAGAGTTCGTCTATCCAAGTGTTCAAAGAGCTTTGGAAGTCCGAAAGAATAGCTGGACTTTACAAAGGTACGTATTTCGGCGCTAGATTCTAGGGAAGATCCTCCACCAAGGCTTGCGGCTTTGAGACATGGCGCTAAGGGCGTCAAGACCTTATGTTAACTTTAGGTTACTTCGCGCGAACCCTGTATGGTCTGCTAAATTCCTCCCCAATCGTGATGGGCTACTTCTGGATCCGCCGCACCTCCCAAAAAGATTCCATTTCGTGATCGCCAATTTCAAAAAAGTCAAAACCGTGTATTTATTCAAGATTCAAAAACTCTGTCTGTATTACCAAACCAAAAATGTCTTACTGTAAGATACGACAAACTCAACGCAAACTGTTACATGCAAAACAATGGAAAACAACGAGTAATTATCAAAAAACAAAAAAAAAACTGAGAGAGAAATGAAATTGAATGACTTTGAAATTAAAGTATTCGTGCAAAACTGTTCCTCTGCTGAAAAATTAGAATTTAATAAATTTATTTTTTCGAAACGAAAATTGAGTTATTCAAAGAAGATCAAATTTCTTTATGTTGCAACTTATCTGAAGGCATTTTTGTCAGAAATGCTTAAAGAAGGGATCGAAATCAAGCTGAAAAAGGATGAAAAGAATCGAAGTATTGTTTTGAAAACTGATCGTTTCAGAAAAGCTTTGATGAGCGTGAAAATATCGTGAATGAGAGGATTCAATCCTTCGACCAGCATGAAGCCACACATTCAGAATGAAGAGCCTTACATTCAAGAGAGTCAAGGTTATTTTTTTCTGATTCCTGGATTCTTATTTTTTTTTTGAGCAGCGACCAAGACGCATATTTTGATGAACTCCCAAAGAGAAACTTTTGAAGCGCCGCGAAGTCCTACGTGCAGCAAAGACGAGTCTTCAAATGTCTTCCAAAAGAACGGCGAAGACGAACAAGACCTGACCGAAAACGAAGAGTCCGCGCTGGAAAGCATGGCCGCTCAGCCGGGATCAGGGGGCATTGACGCTCTTTCTCCGCGATCAGAATATTTGGACGCCGATGATCGTCCGATTGACTTACAAATGGAGCTAACGACCTACCAAGTCGAGTCTAATAAAGATTTCGTTCCGATGGAAGTGGAGTCCCTAGAACCAAACACCGATGAATCTGTTTGTTCAGAATCAGAATTTGAAAGGTAATTGGCTGTCTGTTTAGGGCCCTCTTCTACTTCTATCTCTAGTGCCCTTTCTCCTCCGAAAACTATTGAAAAAGAACTCGAAGAAGATGATGATGATGAAGATGACGAACCGAGCTTCCACAAGCCTCAAACTAGCCCTAAAGCTCCGGAACATAATGAATTTCAGCCCAATTGGTCAGCAATAGAAGATCCCAGCATTAACAACCCTTCACAAGAAAACCCTTCGTTTGCAAATAGTCAAAACGAAGAGCAACTTCAGTCCTCAAGTAGTCCCCAAAATACCCAAAGTCCGCAACATACAGACGCATTTGAAAAAGGAGAGGCGATAGAGGAAGATTTACAATCGTTGAAAATCAACTCGCACGTAAAAGAAGAAACTTATCAGGAAGAAACAATCGACTTTTCCCAGTCTTCAAATGGTTTCTCCTCTCATTCACCTCGAGATCTCAAAGAAAGTCCGATGAAAAGAAGTCCTCACAGAAGTCCTCGAAGAAGTCCTCAAGAAGAAACAATCGATCCTGCTGAAAATGGTGATGTTTTCATCCGTCCACTTCCTCTTGAAAGGCTGTCTGTAAGTGTCTCTCAGAACTGGGCTTTGCAAAATATGTTTAAAAGCTCAATAGAGTCCTGATAATTCTCAATAAAAAGGGATCTCCCAAAAATAACGAGTTCAATTAAGGAAACGAGTCTGAACAACAACCCCTCCCCGCAAATCAAGCTCGAAATGGACTCATCCCCATCGGACATGCAAGAAACGAGTCCTCCTGCAGAATCATCTTCTGCTCAGACGACACAAGAATCGGACGAGCAACAAGAGCAAGTTAAGACCGAGGACGAGCTCGAAACATTGACGAAAGAGGAGAAATTAATGCTCTTTCACCAACAGCGGCAGATGAAACTAGCGCTGTTGATGAGGCTCAGAGAATTGAACGAAGAGTCTATCGCTCGTGAAGAACATCATCAACTCGCGCTTCGTTATTTGCCGACGAAGCAATCTCCTACTCAAATGGAGAGTCAACGACCAGTCAAAGATTGTAAGTTATTCATTCTTGAGCTATATAAGAAGGGTGGCTTCTCGTATTTGAATTTCCGTCGAAAACTGATTGATTATTCATCTTTTTTCAAGATAACTCTGATTCTTCGGACTCTTCGGATTATTCGGACGATTCGGACGATTCGGAAGATTCTGCTGCCACTACGGAAGAGTCAGACGTAGAAGAAAGCGTCGTTTTTGATGCTAAAATAATGCAAGAGCAAAAAAAGTTCACCGCCCGGCAGCTTGATGAAGATGCTGATATGAGACGAGTCGAAGCCCAACGCCTTATTGAAATCAAGAACATTCAGCGAGTCGAAGATATCATCCAAAAATGCAACGTACGTTGATTTTTCCGATTTAGCTTCCATTTATTTGTGTTAAGGAAACCCTGACAACAAAGGAAGAAGAGATAAAAGCAGAAAATGAGGAAAGCGAGCTTGAAATCGTCGAAAACATCCCAGAAGAATCATGCGCCCGAGTCAGACCCTTTTCATTTGAACACAGACGAAAAAGGAACTTCATCAGAATTCCAGAACTTCGATTCAAGAGTAGACACCACCCACTCGATCCTGATAGATTGGTCTGAACGCTCAAAAGTCCCATGTTCTAATATCAATTCTAGAGTTTATCCGACGCGATCACTTCCTATTTGCACAATTTCAACCCTTCGAACGAGCTTCAAGTGCCGGAAAAATCCAGCCGCGGTAGAACACAGCGCTATTCACAAGATAAAGAAAAGAAACGCAGGGTAAGTTTTCAAAATTTTGAAATCAAAGAGGAGAATATTTACAAATTTGGCTTGTCTCTGTCGAAGCAACCAGCTCTTTCTCATCTTTTATCAAATTTCAGAGCCAGTACAGTACGGAAGACACCGTCTATTTCCCGCCTTCCGCGTCGCTTTGCACAAACATCGAACTTTTGACCTGCAAGGAAATTGACACTCCAAGCTTCCGAATCATAGACAGGTTCGTTCATCCTTTATCTGTCTTTCCAATGATTTTTCTAGCGATGACGAGAGGTCGTCGGATGATCTTGGATCCGATACGGAGCCGCCAGAAGACGAGGACTACATCACAATGCACATGGCAATGGAGAAGAAGGAGAAAATGAGATACTACCACGGCGCAATTACGCAGTCCAAAAAGAAGAAGAAAATTCTTGACGGTAAAAATATACTTTGATCGGCAGCAGTTTAATCTTATTCTAGAGCCGCGAGTAGCCAGTCCCAAACGAGAAGGATACTTTGCCCGTTCTATGGAAAGCTACAAAGGTAACCTTTTTCGACCTTTTTAGCAGGAACTGATTATATTTTGTAGAAGACGGAATCGGCTGGAAAATAAGAAACTATCCTCTTGAACCAAAACCAAAGAAAGAGCACAGAAGCAAGAAAAAGCGAAGAACAACGAGGGAACGAGGCGACTGGAGAAGGTTTTTTCAAATTATAAAAGCAGCTCGTTTAAACTTATTTAGCTCGAAGGAAGGAACCGGTTTGCGCCTGAAAATCTCGCTGAAGAAACATTGAAAATTGAAAAAACTCACAAAAATAGCTGACGGAAAAAACGATTATTATTGAAAAGTATTTATGATGATGAAAAACCCGCCGTTTCCTCCTCTTCCCCTAACCAGACTTCTACGTTCTTTTCGCCTCTTTATTCAAGTGTCAATTTATAACTGCTCTCTCTCTCCCTTTTTTACGGATACAAGCGCATTGAAGACCATTTTAAAGGTCCCTTATCGCTGATTTCAACGATGAAGGACCCGGACCATGAGAACCGCCTCTCTTTCGTTTTTAAAATTAGTATATTTTATATTAACATCACCGTTTCCTTCATACTCATTTTAACATATATTTCCAGCCCGAATTGTATTCATATTTATTAGTTAGAAAAAAGGATGAGGAAGTGATAAGGAAGTTACCTGTTCAATTTTGTTTAAAAAACTCCGTTCAATCTTTAAAAAATATAAAATCCAATCACTGCCATTTTAAAAATTTTCATTTTTGTGATCTTAACTTTTCTTATTGCGCTTTCCTTTCTCTTTTCCTTGATATTAGCATTATTTTAACTGTTTTTTGACTTTGTGACCTTCAAAATTTTACAAACCCCTGACTAAATTTCTCCCTCATCAAAAGACAATAAAAGAAAAAAATTCACGGAATATAGATTTCGCTTTTTCTCTTGCCTTACTCATATTTGATCCTAAAACAATATGTCGAGCTCTGACTTTGAGATTTTTAACTCCTAGAAAGTCGATTTCGAGCAACAAAAACGAGCATGAAACTCTCAAATCTTCTGTTAGTCGCATCAGTCCATGGAAAAAGCGGTAGAAACTGGGTTGGGAAGAATTCGAACCGATATGTTCCCGAATGCGAGTCTGGCAGATACAATGTCGCGGATATCTCGGTTCATGAAGAAAAATTAAACGATTCGGGCTCGAGCTGGGACGAAAGCTTGGACCATCATTTTGGCGCTTGTTGGATGCAAGGTTTATTTTCTCGGGGCTAAGAGGGTTGTTGAAGGAACATTCAGGAATGAGAAATCACATGGAAGACCGAGTGATCACGAGAAAATATCTGACGGACAAGCATCAAGCTATTTCATTGTACATCGTTTTCGACGGACACGGTGGCGACGAAATCGTCAAGCTCGCCGAAAAGAACCTCACTGGTTTCTTGTTTTTGAATTTCCCTTTTTCTTGACTTCCTTCAGATTTCCTCCTTGATTCCAATCAAAAACTCTTCGAATCACTTGAAAACCAAGCTGACGACATCGACCCAAATGAGTTCAAAAAACTAGTAGAAATTCAATTTCCCAAGTTTGATGTCGAATTGATGCACGAAGAAAAGATTCATAAGAAACTGCTCGATCCGAAAATCAGGTCGACTTCTGGATGCACTTGTACGGGTGTTTTTCTGACCCCGGATCATGTGATTCTCTTTAATGTTGGCGACTCGAGGACGATTCTGATTAATGAGAATGAGGATAGCCCGGTTATTTTTGCTTCAAAGGTAACTTGATCATCAATACCTTTATCGTCAGTTTCTAGGACCACAAACCAGACGATCCCGTCGAAACCGCCCGAATCAACGCCGCCGGTGGTTTTGTCACGCTTCCTCCAAAGACCTACATCCCTCGAGTCATGGGCCAGCTCGCCCTTTCCCGCGCATTCGGCGACTTCCAGCTCAAGATGAAACAGGTCTCCCAAAGCGAGCAGCCAGTCATCGTCGATCCTGACGTGACAATCCTTGATCGAAGCAAGGTCACCCACATTGTCGTCGGATCAGACGGAGTTTTCGACGATTTAACGAACGAAGAAGTCGCCGCTTTCGCAACTGGAAAAGACGGCGATATTCAAAAACGAACTTATGACTTGCTTCGAAAATCGCTCTCCGCTGGATCCCAAGATAATATGGCTGCGATCGTAATTGCGCTAGAATCAGAATAGGTTCTGAAAATTTCTTTTCTTTGCATGAAGCTTCACGCATTGATTCAGTGATGAATCAATACATGTCGTGTATTTTTGGTGTGCTTTTTCGAACCTTTTAAAGCTCCAGCGGAAGTAAAAGATGAGCTCTAAAACAGCGTATATTTTTTCGCATTGGCGAAGAATATACGAATTCTCGGGGTGGGGATAAAAACTCTTAAACTGCTACTAGTTGCACTTTGGTTCTGATCTTCTGTTTTTCTGTATTGATTCAATAAAAAATTTCCGAATATGCTAACTACAAATGTTCTGAATAAGGATGTCTCTAAGCTTAATAATAAATGGTCAATTTTGCTTAAAAAGTAGGTCAATTTACAATTAATCAGATTTTACGATGTCTAGCACCTTTCGGAGGTCACTAGGTTTGAGTCTCCCAGCGCAGGGATCGATCAGCAGGGCAGCCCAACACGCCTACAATATCAAATCCTCAGCAGGTTCAACACTGTGTCCTCCCTTACGTCATCTGGTAGTAATAAAAACCGCGCTTTTCAGAGTCTTTTTTCAGAAGGAGCCAGTTCGAAATTCGGACTCGCAAAAAATGCGATTTCCAGAAGAAAATGATTTTCTTCAATTCAGGTTTTGGTTTTACTTTCTCGGGATAAAGCATTTGTGCTTTTTCTCACGCTCATTTTTTCAAACATTTATTTGAGAAGTGAAAAACCAAAGAAATAAGAGAAAGACGAAGCGCGTCGATTGAAAAATTTGATCCTGACAGAATGGATGAACTCGATATTGATATTCAATCTGGAGGGTTTCGAGATGGATTGACTCAAGCATTCACGCTCGTTCTTTTTACGGAAATTGCGGACAAGACCTTTTTCGTTGCTTGTATCATGGGTAGGTTCATGTAGGGTCAACGCTCCCTCATCCCCTAATGTCAATTCTAGCGATGCGATACAACCGGTTGGTCGTCTTCGCTGGTGCTTGGGGAGCTCTTGTACTGATGACCTTCCTCTCCTGCGCCCTTGGTCACGTGGTCACCCAGCAGACTTGGCTCTCGACGTCCGTGACGCACTACATCGCCGCCAGTCTCTTCCTTATCTTCGCTCTCCACATGCTCTACGAAGGGTATCAAAACAAGGACAATTCAGCGACGGAAGAAATGGAAGAAGTCGCCATGGAGCTGCGAGAAGATGACGAGGAGCTGCGCGTGCGATTCCGAAAGAACTCGACCACCGACTTGAAAGACGTCGATAATCCGCAAATGGTCGTGGAAATCGTGAGAAACTCGAGCTCCCCCTCGGAAAATGAGCCGATTGCTCAGTCGCATGTCAGTGAAATTAACACGACGAGGAGTAGAAGCTCTCCAGGAAATAGATTTTCAACTGACTGCCCTAGTCTTTCGCAAAATTCTCAAAAAAAAAAGTTTCGACACTTTCTTTCATGAAAATCGATGAAAAAGACAGTGGACTTCCAGCGATCCAAGAAAGCGATGAAAACATCACTTGCTTGAAAAAAGTGGAGAAATTCTTGACAATTTTCATCAACCCCGTCTTTCTCAAAGCCTTCGTTTTGACCTTCCTCGCGGAATGGGGCGATCGTTCCCAGATTTCTACAATTGTTCTTGCTGTTTCTACGGTACATTCCCTCCAGTTTTGTCTTTTTCCTAAAAAAGCTTCAGGATAAAACGGCTGTTTTCTTCGGAGGAATCATCGGCCATTTCGTCTGTACTTCCGCAGCGATCATCTTTGGCCGGCTTATTGCTAACCGAATCAAGCTATTTTACCGTAAGCAATAGTTTTTCTCAACACTTTGCTAATCTCTTTCAGTAAATATCGCTGGAGGAATTATTTTCATCGCCTTTTCGGCCTACACTTTCTACCTAGCCGCTACTGGCGAAAACGACTAATTGAAAAGCCAGCCCCGTAGAAAAGTTCCTATTGTACTGTAACACTCCTTCTGTGATACAGTAGGCTACAATATTTGTTTGTTTGTCGCTGTTTTTTGTCTGAATGTGCTCCTTTTTTTGAAAATAAAAGTTTCAAGGGGAAAAAAATCGAACTTTTTATTGAAAAAAAAATCAGTTGTCGCGTGGAACAAGCAGGAACTTGCGCTCTTTTGGCTGGAGGAAGTGGTGCATCGGCGCGTGGTGAGGTTGTCGCGTCCAGAAGCTGTTCCAGCCTTCTTCGCTTTCGACCACGGGCATTGGATGGTCAGGGTGCAGTTTGAATTCAAAATGTCTGAGTTTTTAATTCGATGTCGCTGAGCTCGATGGTCTTACTTGATGAAATGCTTCATGAAATGAAACAGCTCGATGTCGGCCAAAATCTGTCCGGGGCAGGATCGTTTGCCAGTGTTGAAAGGGTGCTGATATGGCGACTTTTGGAACTCTCCATCTTCGTTCAGATGCCTGTCTGGATTGAATTTCCAAGGGTCCTACATTCGGTAAGATAAGCAGGCGAATTCCACTGACCTTGAAATATTTCTCATTCATGTTTGCTCCGGTAATGCTGAAGCAAATAAATTCGTCCTTTTCGAAAGTCTCCCCTAAAAGAACAAAATAAAAAAAAAGTCGCCGAAGATAACCGTATAATCTAACCAAGGATTTCTGTTTTCTCGGTAATACTGTGCAGCAAACTTCTGTAGATCATCGGGCAGTATCTGTAGATCTCGTAAATTGTGGCGAGCAAGTAGGGGCATTCCTTGAACTCGTCGGCGCGAAAGTTTTGAGACTCGAGGATTTTGTAGAGCTTTTCCTGGACAGCTGGGAAGCGGGCGAGATTCATCATGATTCCAGAGGTGACGGAAGCGGTCGTATCTGCCCCAGCTGAAAACGGGTGCTTGAAATTCTAGTGCGAGGATTTGAAATTTACTCATGCAAAGTTGCTGGATCAGATTTATAACATCCCATTCTTCCATCTTTCCTTGAGCTTGATCGGTTTGAAGGATCGCCAAGAGACTTTCAGTTTCGTCGCCGAGAGACCAGTTTTTATTGTGCATTTCTTGCAAGTCCAGAATATCATCGTATAGTCCCTTAAAAAGCAAATAATCTCAGCACTCTTTCAATTTTTAAATTGTCATTCTTAAATAAACCTGTTGGTAAGCGACCCAATCCGGCCAAAATCGCAAAGGTATCCAAGCACGAAGCCAGCTCGGAAGATGAATGAAGAACAGTTTGTACTTGTCCAGCTTTACTACGCTTTCAAGGGCGTTGTTCGCGTACAAGCAGATTCTGTCCCGGTAATCTGTGTGCTTGGACAAGTCAATGTCGAGTGCAAAATCAAGGACGACGGTCAAGGCAGCGGGCATCGTATAGGAAAATGTGTCGATCGGTTTGGTTCCGTTTTCGCCAACTCTTTTGAGCGTCTCGACGACCCAAGGAATCTGAGCATCAACTTTTGCCACCCATTTTGGCTCATATTGCTTTCTTGATGCCAGTTCCATCAATCTTCGACGGCAGAGTTTTGAAATTTTCGTTCCTTTCGGGTCGGATCGTTTGTGATCGCGCATCAAGCCGATTGTTTCGTTCGACATTGTTTCCCAGTTTCGACCTTTCTTTTTCCGCCTAAATCATGTTTTTTTGCTGAAAAATAAAAGTTGGCATATCTGATAAAAACCGGTTTTAATTCGAGAATCGCGCCATTTCACTCGATCACAAAAAAAACGAGAAGATTTTCGCCAAGTTTTGACCATTTTTTTCCGGTATTTGAAGAGAAAAAACTGCTAGAAACTATTACAAAAACCGAGACTTCTTTTTTTTTTGTTAAAAATGAATTTTTTTCAAAAAAACAACCCAAATTTTTTTAGACCCTCGAAGTCTTGGAGAGTCTCATTTTTCGATTCCACAAAAATGTCTACTGAGGTAACTTTTTATAATTTCAAAAAAGAAAACATGCTTCATTCTAGGAGGAGAAATTCGTGGAAGCCCTCTCGATCTACACGAAGAAATTCAATAAAAATGGAATCGTCACCAACGAAGAATTTGTAGCCATTTTGCGATCTTTTGGACTAGACTTCAATGAGGCTGAGGCTAAGGTAAATTAAAAATAAAAAAAATAAGCTCCTGATTCGTTAATTTTAGATGCTCCAAAAGTATTTTGAAGAAGCCCACAAACGAAGAGAAAAGTTCGAGGATGAAAAACGAAGGCTCAAAGAGTTGGAGGATGAAAAACGAAAGCTCAAAGCTGAAGCTGAAGAGTGGAAAGAAAAAGCGGACGCGGAGTTGGAGGCAATGAAGAAAGAAGTCGAGGCGGCGAAGGAAGAATTCGTAGCCGTCCATCAATGGTATCATCTTCTCATGGCAGAACTTGGCTTAGCTGAGGCCAACCCTTGCTAATTCCGTTTTTCCTGTCGTGAAAATTTCTAGTTTTAATAATATATTCGAAAACGATCTTCATGATCTTTATTTAGCAAGGCAAAAAAGATAAGGGTGTGACTCTATAAATTATGATTTATAAAAAACGAACCTGTATTCAGCCAAAAGATGCCACCATCCGGTCATCTCAAAATGCCCGCCGACGGCTTCGCTTTTCGAAAAAATCTCTTTCGCCTTGATCGGATCATTAATCACATGCAGGTTCATCTTCAGAAGCCCTCCCAAAGTATCCAGGAGCGGGTAAGAGTACATCGGCAAACTTCTCTTGTGTCCTTCGAAAAAGCTCTGGACGACATAGTAAGGCCCGTCATCGGCTAAGTCGACTTTTGGGCGAATATGGGGGATTTTCGGGTGTTTGTCTCTTGTTATCCACCATTTTAAGGCGGCGAGGGAAACTACAAGCGCTGATATTTCGGTCAGCATCGCGTTTTCTTTGACTTTCGCCCTCAATTTGCTCGGAATACGGATATCTCGCCAGAATTTTCGAAGGCAAATAAACAAATATTTGGCGGAAGATGTTACGAAATCGCAAGCTTACGTAATGATCATTTTCCTCGGAGGCTGACAGTATTCACAGTTTATTTACAGTTAATCACGGGAAAGAAGCAATTACAGGAGATAATTTTTCTTCCAGTCGAAACCAGCGGACTCGTTCCAAAACTTGTCTTTGCACGCGTTTTTGCCTTGAAAAAAATAATCCAGAATTTTTTATGAAAAAAAATTACCCCAGTCGCAGCACTGCCGACAAACAGACGGTCCTCGTTTCTTCGTAAGCCTGCATTGATCATCTGCCCCGCCATTTTTAAAATTGTGGTTTCTCATGTTGACACAGGCGAGTTTCTGCTTGCAGTCCTTGATGACTCCGATCAAGCGCCCGTTTCGCTTCCTGACCGAAGTGAAACAAACCTCATCCCAGCCGCACTTTACCTCCTGCGCTTTCTTGTGGCAGTCGAAGAAATTCTTGCCGCTGCAACGCATGCAAGTCATTTTATACTTACCTTGGTTTTGGCCTTGCGAAACGGCTTTGTTAGCTGGCTGTCGGGGGCGAGTAACTCTTCGTGGTGGGGTTTTCTTTGGAGCTTGAGTAGTCGAAGTCGGTAGGCCAACTGATGAAGCGAGGATGTAATCGTTGTTGTTGGCGGCTGTGAGGGAGGACCAGACGTTGATGTCGCCCAGACACGATTCCTAAAAGATAAATATGATCCTTCCAAATCTCTTAGTTACCTTGAACCCGACCATATTGATCTGATTTTCTTTGTTCAAGCAAATCACTGGATTCCCGACGTCATTTTCTCTACATCCAAACGAGCTGCTGCAAAAATCGCCTTCAGAACAATTTTCCATTTCCAAGCTCTTCGACTTGTAAAAAGCTTGTCTTGTATCGAGCTCCCAGCATTGCCCAAAATTTTCATTGACTTGGGGGAAGCAAGCTGGTCGAGTGAGACTTTTTTGGGTTAAAAAATATTTTTTGAGAAATTTTCGAAAAATTTTTTGAGAAATTTTTTTGAGAAATTTTTTGAGAAATTTTTTTGAGAAATTTTTTGAGAAATTTTTTTGAAAAATTTTTTGAGAAATTATTTTTGAGAAATTTTTTGAGAAATTTTTTTGAGAAATTTTTTGAGAAATTTTTTGAGAAATTTTTTTAGAAATTTTTCGAAGAATTTTTGGAAAATTTTGGAGAAATTTTTGAAAAATTTTTCGAGAAATTTTTTGAGAAATTTTTATCCCGTTCCTTGACCAAGTCAGACTTTCTTCCAATTCGATCGAGCAAAAGTTTCCATTTTCATTACTGAGATGCGCGAAATCGTGAACGGTTCCTGTATTAGTACTGAAGCTGATCAAAGTCGACATTGATTTTTCTTCAATTTCCGAGCAACAAGCAGTTGGTGCCAAAAGTGTTGTGCTGCCAAGGATTATTCCGTTGCAGATTTCTGAAAAAATGGGTCCTTGAAAAGAATTCTTGAAAATGTACCTCTGTCATTAGCAATCACGTGGACCAGAAAAGGTAGCTCTTCGTCTAAATGCAGGCCGATTCCTCGAACTCCGACGAAATTCCCGAATGGGTCATGTGAGCAGTCGAGATTCGCCGACTCTGGAATCGCGATCTTTTCAATGGTTGAAGAAAAATCAAAAAAATTTTTCGAGAAAATTTTTTCTAATTTTTCAAAATTTTTCGACCATTTTCTTTGAGGCTTCATGTTTTCTCTCGCCAATATCTTCAATTCCGCTCTTAAAAAGTCTTTTAAAATTTTTGTATTTTTGAAATAATTTACTTCGTTGTTTCCGACTTCGCTGTATCCGATTTGACCATTTGCAAACGCGGTCAAAAATAGAAAACGCATTTTTGATTCTTTTCTTGTTTCAGGAAAAATGAAATTGATGAGTTTGAAAGAGAGATATTCGCGTAATTGAATAAGGACCGGAGTGATAAATGCGGTCGCTACAGCGCCCTCGGAGTCTAGATGAAAATGGATTCAGTGGGCATGAAAGGACAGTTTTGAAGCTTGGCTTATCAGATTGGTGGTCGAGATCTAGGTCAACTTTTCCTTCAAAAGTTAACTTTTTTCGGTTGACTCTTCGTTTCAATGAAAAATTAAATAGCGGGGAAAATATTCTTTTCAAGTGTCTAGTTTGTTGTCTGCATCTTCATTTAGTTTCTTATAAAAAGGAGCCCGAGAACTTGAATTGCAAGTCCGGGATTTTGAAATCCCTCTCAAGTTCTCTTTTTTCTTTCGCTAACTGTGAAAGCGAATCAAGCTGATGATATCAGGAAAGATTCTGAAAAGCCAATTGTTATTTTTGAACCGGGGTTGTTTTTAACCCCCAGTACACTTACCCCTGATAAATTATCCTCAAAAGAATATATGGAAGTGCATTTTTAGATCACCAATAAGATTGCAAGATTTGGCCTACCTGCCAATCGAAACCCTGATCCATAAAATCACTTCCAAAATTGGTTTCCCAATTTATTGGCACGTTTTTGGCCCAAAAATTTTTGGGGATAAATAGAATTGGGGGCCCCAAGTTCGGACTAAAGATATGCTCCCAAGAATGTTTCCCCTCTAAAAATTCATCGATCTTTATTGAGCAAAGAAATACAGGCGACGTTGAAGTCTTAATGGTCTCCGAAAATTACTACTGGCGATTTTCTTCAAAGCCGAATTCATGAAAAAATGGGGAATCTTTGGAAGGGAAGAAATGTCGCTGATGGTTACTCACCCTTTTAACTCACGCTAAAAATAAACGAAACAGTAATAGACTCTCAAATTTCAATTTTCCCCAGAAAATGGAAATTTCGACCATTCTTTTCACACATTGTTATGCGCGAAAAAACGGAATGCAACGCTAGAAATGCGGCCATTCTAAAACTAATGCGGTGGAAAATCGACGACCCTCTGGGACAAGTCCTTGAGGGCCGCTCCAAGATCGAATAAGGAAATTCAAGCATTTTGAGAAAAATGTCTGGTGGTCGATTAATTGGGGCTCTATCCGCGATTTCGGGAAACTTTCTAACTTTTGGCTGTGCAGTTAATTTAGTTTTGAAAGAGAATAATAGCTCATTAAAAGTTCAAAAAGAGCTTTACAAAAAAAAATTCCAGTTATTTCAGCTCAGCTCAGCTCAGCTCACCTCAGCCAGCTCAGCTCAGCTCAACCAGCTCAGCTCAGCTCAGCCAGCTCAGCTTAGCTCAGCCAGCTCAGCTCAGCTCAGCTCAGCTCACCTCAGCTCAGTTCAGCCAGCTCAGCTCAGCTCAGTTCAGCTCAGCTCAGCTCAGCTCAGCCAGCTCAGCTCAGCCCAGCCAGCTCAGCTCAGCTCAGCTCAGCCTAGTTCAGCTCAGCTCTTAAAAGGGTATGCTCATCTCAGCTCCACTACATTAAAATATTTCTGCTCAGCTCAACTCGGCTCAATGACCTCGCAAAATAGGACAGCTCAGCTCAGCTCAATGGCAGCTGATAAAGATCCGCTCAGCTCAGAGAAATTTTCATTCATTTCAGCTTAGCTCAGCAGAAATTAATCAAAATTGGCATCTCGGATTTTAGCTTGTCTGTACTTGCTAAAATGCGAAATCTGCTGTTACAGACGATGGAACTGTGACATTTGGGCCCCGTCGGATAATCCAGTAACGCCCTTAGCGAAGCAAAATGAGTTGCCAAATGAAATTGATCCGCCACGGCGCTCGTATTTAGAGACCTCTAATGAACCTTTCTGGATGACCACTACCATTTTCAAAATCTGGAATGTTCACTTTCCAATGACATCTTTGATGCGATTCTAATAAAGCGCGCCAAATTTATGTCATGCCGGGGGAGTTGATTTGAATTGCTAATTTTTAAATCAAGGGTCTTTTTACTCGCTGATTTTGATTTTAGAATTATATTATATTTACATTTGAAATCTCAGCCTTGAACACAACATCTTCTATGTTTTAATTACCTGCAGCCACCCTTTTGATCTTCATCCCTGGTACATATCATATGTACCATACATATGTAAGATATGTATAACTTTGAGCTTACCCCTCTTGTTCTTCCATGAAAGTTTTATTTGAGATCATAAACAATTTACTTTGGAAGACTTTTTGGATCCTTTTTTCAAAAATGAGGCGCAAAATTGAGCTCATCGCAGCTTTTTTCATTTTTCTCGCCGTTATTGTAGCCTCCTTGCTCGTTGGATTGAAAAAGGGACAAAAATCGAGGAAATCGAGGTGGTGAATTTTACGGATGGATTTGAGCAGTTCGCGAGCAAGAAGGAAGAAGAGCCGATTACGATTCAAATTGGAGGAAAAAGAAGAATGCTTCGTTATCTCTCGCTGTGCTGACTTTTCAAGAAGCGCTAGATTTTTGTGAAAAGAGAAACAAAGCAATGCCGGATGACGTTTTTGAGATTGCTGAAGAAGGAATCGGATTTTCATTTTTTATGTTTTTTTTATTTCGGAAAAATGGAACAGCGAAAAAAGATGATAAAACATTTTTCGACCATGAGACGGCCTACGACATTTTGATTTGGATAAATGCTTCGTTTTCGGTGGCGAACTATTCACTGAAAGCTCAAGTAAAAGCAGGGCCTCCAATGAACTCAATATTGGAGAAGACTTGGCTGGAATTTCTCGAGAAACCGCTCTGGATTGGGCAGCTTTATGGCACTTCAAAAAACCGGAAGAGAATTTTCTTTATTACAACACGGTAGTACCATTGCAAAGGGTTCAAACAATTCATTTCATTTGCAAAAAGACCGATACTCGAATGAAACTGCAAAAATAAAAATTCAAACAAGGTAAAAATTGAAACTTAAAAATGAGAAATTTCAACACTTTTTATTTTCTTTTCTAGCTTTTCATTTGACACCATCCCCTGTTCGCCAATGATCATCGACAACAACTTTCTCCAGCAGCATTTTAGCGGAGAAAATTTTCTCCGAAACAATGTGAAACTTTTCAGCGGACTTTTCCGAAAAGATTTTAATGAGGAGAAATCTCGCGAATTGAATCTAACTTTCAGAAATGATGAAAACTTTGCTCTTTCCCTGATGAGAGGAACTTTGAGAACAGTTGAGCAGCAGTCTGTCAGAAAAGTTATCTGCGTTTGAGTCGATTTGAATAAAATTTTAGTTTGTTTTTCGTTAAAAGATTGGAAATTGGAAATTTCGGCTTGCAGTTCAAAGCAAAATAAGAGTGAAAACATGTTTTTGTTTCGCAAAGAAAAAGTTGTTTTTCAGGAAGTCTTCGTTGATTTCAGCTTTTTTTTATTTTACAAGATCTTGGTTAGGGCTAGGGTTAGGGTTCCTTTATTAGTAGTTATATATTTTTATGGTATAAATAACATTTTGAGAAAAAATATATGAGAGAATCTAAATTATTATGAGCTTGCGCATACTCATACTTTCATAAACAGTTATTCAGATAATTTCTGGCTGAGAGCACTTTTTGAATAATTTTTACAAAAATGAAGCGAAAAATTGAGCTCATCGCAGCTCTCGTCGTTTTTCTTTCCGTAATTTTGGCCTCTTTGATCGTCGGATTGAAAAAAAGGACAAAAATCGACAAAATCGAGATGGGGAATTTTACTGATGGATTTGAGCAGTTCGCGAGCGAGAAAGAAGAAGAGCCGATTACTATCAAAATCGGAGGAATCAAGAAGAATGCTTCATTGTCTATCGGCGTGCTGACTTTTCAAGAAGGGCTGGACTTCTGTGAAAAAAGAGGGAAATTAATGCCAGATGATGTTTTCGAGATTGCGGAAGAAGGAACCGATTTTCTATTTTTGAAAATTTTTTTTCAGAAAATGGGAAAATCGAAGTCAGCTGATAAAACATTCTCCGACCACGAAAAGGCCCACGACCTTTTTGTCTGGATAAATGCTTCGTTTTCAGTCGCGAACTATTCAATCAAAGCTCAAATAAAAGCAGGGCCTTCGTTAAGTTCAGTTTTGGAAAAGACTTGGCTGGAATTTCTTGAGAAACCGATCTGGATTATGCAAACTTATCGCACTTCGAAGAAACCTGGGGAGAGTTTTCTTTATTACAACACGGTGGAGGCATTTCAGAGGGTTAAAAGAATCAGTTTTATTTGCGAAGAGGACCGTTTTTTAAATGGAACTGGAGAGATAAAAATTCAAACAAGGTAAAAATCAAAACTTGAAAATCAAAAATTTCAACGATCTTTTTTCTTTTAGTTTTTCAATTGAATCCATCCCGTGTTCGCCAATGATCATCACCAACATCTTTCTTAAAGAATATTTCAGCGGAGAAAATTTTCTCCGAAACAATGTGAATCTTTTTAGCGGGCTGTATCGAAAAGATTTTAATAAGGAAAAATCTCGCCAGTTAAATCTGACTTTCAAAAATGAGGAAAACTTTGCTCTTTCCTTGATGAGAGGAACTTTGAGAACAGTTGAGCAGCAATCTGTTAGAAAAGTCATCTGCGTTTGAGATTTTTTTGAATACATAAAATTTCAAAATTGGAGTGTATTTTTTTTTGATTGAAAATTTCAAAGTTTGGCTTGCAGTTCAAAGCAAAGTAAGAGTGAAAACATGTTTTTTTGCAAAAAAAAAGGTTGTTTTTTAGGACGTCTTCGTTGATTTCAGCTTTTTCTATTTGACTAAATCTTGGTTGAGGTAAATGACGCAGGCAACAGCGCACAATATCGCAGCTCCAGCACTTGCCACTGGCGAGTCTGCTTTCTGAAATAAGGGGTTGGGAAAGAAATGATAAGAAAGAGGACATACCTGGCCGGAATAAGATGGCGCTTTGTTGAGTTGGTTAGCGAAGGAGGAAAGTGGACTGGACGATTTGAAGTTTGGGCTCGATTTGAAGGTTTCTTTTGGGACTTCGCGGGTAAAGAATCTTCGCGCCAAGGAGAGCTAGAAATGATGTTCGAATGATAAGAATATTTTTATAGAGGAATTCGGAGCTAGAAATTCGTTTAGTAGGCGTTTCCTGAGCTCGCTTTTCGTGATTGGACCAATTTCAGTTTCTCAGAGGTTAAAAAGAGAATCATTTAATTATTTTGATTGTTTATTTAATTTAATAATCGAGAGAATAAAAAAAAGGTATTTTCGGAAAACCCGAATTCGGCGGCTACTTACTCTCATTTTTTTGAAATTTTTCTTCGGTTTCTTATTCCTCTGTTTCTTTCTTTTTTTGCGATTTTTGACCAGATCTAAACTGATTCTGAAAAAAGATTGATTTTGTGCCTACGCACTCCACGGGCACGCTTCGCCAGTTCGGTCATTAAAAAACTTGTTGTTTTGTCGCTTTTGTCTTGGCTCTAGAAAATCGTCTAGCAAAACACCCATTCCTTCCCTAAGTCAATAATAATTACCGTAGCAGTTACATAACAGCTAGAATTAGAAAGAAGAAGAAGAAGCTATAAAAGCGCTTGCGGATAGAGCAAATATCGTAGGCTTGAGTAAAGTCTTTCAGAAAAAAATATTCGGCTGAATTATTTATGCTCAGAAATTTTTCAAGAAGATTTGTTTCGAGAAGTTTTTCCAGCGCTAGAATCATGTCCGGTACCCACGATGATGTTCAAAAGTACTATGGAAAAGGTAAGACATTTTTTCGGGATTTTTTTGTTAAAGAAGTTAAAGATTTAACCTGTTCGGATGATTTGAAGACATCAGCATGCACGACTCCAGCGGCGGCAATGTCCAAATCGGTTAAGAAAGCGCTGTCGAAGATTCACGATGAAGTTTTGACGAAATACTACGGCTGCGGTCTTTGCATTCCTCCAGCTCTTGAAGGGTAAGTTTCCTGGCTCAAAGGGTCTGAAAAACCTTTATCGAAAAACCGCAGAGCGGCTTTTTTTTAAACGAAGCCGCAGAGCGGATTTGCCAGAATCTAATAATAGTTTAAAATGTTAATTTCGCGAAGCCGCTTTGCGGCTTCGTTTTTAAAAAAGCCCCTACGCGGCTTTTCGATAGTGATATTTAAGACCCTGAGTCAGTTTTTCTAAACAGCTGTGCTCGGCAACCTGAGTTGAAAACCTGAGTCAGGGTCTGAAAGATTGAAAAGAAAAGCCGCGTCGCGGCTTTTTTAAAAATAAAGCGGCCTCGCAAAATTATTATTCAATCGTATTTTCAACTTCTGGCGAAGCCGCTTCGCGGCTTCATTTTTAGAAAAGCCACTACGCGGCTTTTGTTTTCGATCTTTCAGACCCTGACTCAGTTTTTCTTCTCATGGTGCCGAGCCCAGCTAGACAGGCTGCCGAGCCTATGTAAGTTCCCTTTTCCAAATTATTTTTCTAGAGCCCGAGTTCTCGATCTCGGCTGTGGAGCAGGAAGAGATGTCTACGCAATCGCCCAGCTCGTCGGCGAGTCTGGCCACGTGATCGGCGTAGATATGACCGAGGAGCAACTCGAAACCGCTCGGAAATACGAAGATTTTCATCGACAAGCTTTTGGTTATGAAAAATCAAATGTGACGTTCAAAAAAGGCCTCATTGAAAAACTCGGGGACGTCGGAATCGAGGACAATTCGATCGATGTTATTGTTTCAAATTGCGTCATTAACTTGGTGCCCGACAAGGAATCTGTCATCAAAGAGGTGAAAAAAGAGGTTTTTCCGATCAAGAAAGAGATTCTAGGTCGCTCGAGTTTTGAAGGAAGGAGGAGAACTGTACTTCAGCGATGTTTACTCTGACAAGGAAATTTCCGAAGCTGCGAGAAAGGATTACGTCCTTTGGGGAGAATGCATCTCAGGAGCGCTTCTTTGGACTGATTTGTACGATCTTTGCGAAGAATTCGAGCTGTCTCCTCCTCTTCTCGGTATGAAACTCGGATAGAACGCCCTCCCCTTATTTTATTTTCTAGTCGAGTGCCATCCCTTCGTGGTCCAGGAAGAACTGGCCGAGAAACTTGGCTCGACTCGATTCGTCAGCGCTACTTACCGAATCTTCAAGCCGTCAACCTCTCCCTCAAACGAAAAAGTCAAAGTCACTTACAACGGTCAAATCCCAGAAGTGGAAACCTTCGAGCTCGCAGCCAATTATCAGCTGAAAAAAGACGTTGCAAAGGCCCTTCCCGTCGATGTTTCTGCTGATCTGAGAGCATCAAGGTGAGTTTTGGCAGAAAAATCGGGTTGGAAATGGATTTTTAGATACGAGAAATTCTTCGTTTTCGAGAAGACCGGGTGTGTTCCTTCTCAAGCGCGACCGCTGAATCCGTTCAACAAAGATATTCAAACTGAAAACGCTGGTGGCTGCTGCTAACTCTCAACAAAGAGGAGAAGGAGTTCTGTGTCATGTTTTTATTGAATAAAGAATGGGGACTTTTAGCGAACATAAGTTTTGGTTGTCTGATCTTTGACTTTTTCAAGGCCGGTTTTGACGATTTTCTCGTCGCTTATGAATTCTAGAGATTTCGTCGGCTTCATGTCTTTGTCGAATTCGTAGATGAAGGGGATGCCTGTTGGGAGATTGAGATTGATGATGTCTTCCTCTTAAAATACAGCGTTTTCGAGTCGAAAAAGGGGCTGTTTACCAGAAACGTTGTCGATATTCTTGATCAGTCCTCGGAGTAAGTTTCCATGCGCGGCTAAAAGAACCGTCTTTCCAGATTTGATGGCTGGCTCAATCTCGTCTTTCCGAAATCATGGGTCCCAAAAACGATATTTTTGCTAAAAACCTTTTTTGGTATTTTTGGGACCCTTTCCAATAAACCCAGGAGCGATCGGTTGTCATTTTGAGACTTTCAGATGTTGGAAATTCTTCTTTTGGGACATCGACGAAGACTTTGTTCTGTTGAATTTGAGTGTAGTATGGATTGCTTTGGCTGATTGGTGGAGGAGCTACGTCGTATGATCGGCGCCAGAGTTTGACTTGGTCGGCTCCGTATTTTGCCACGGCGACCACTTTGTTTTGGCCGGTAAGATCGCTTTCAGGGCTCAATAAATTCTTTTAAATTTCAAGCTAGAAGAAAAAAATTAATTCTAGCGCTCAATTATGTCAAAAAAGAGCCCTTTCCCATAATGCCTCTCATTCAGCCGCCAAGATCTCTTCACTTCAACATCTTCTTTGACCCCAAGCTCCTCTAGAATCAAGTCGCAAGTCTGATTCGCCCGAAGAAGAAGGGACGAAAATGCAGCATCGACTTCGATCCCTTTTTCTTTCAGTGCTTTTCCGGCTTGTCGCGCTTCATTTTCGCCAGTTTTGGTAAGAGGGCAATTGTACCAGCCGCAAAAAAGTTTTCCATGATTCCACTAGAAAATTTTTTTGAAAAAAATCGACCATCGATGCTTTACCTGAGATTCACCATGGCGAACCATTACGATTCTGAGCGGCTTTTCCGTCATTTTTTTTCTCTCTTCTGAGTTAACTATAGTTATATGTCACAAACGAAGTAATTACTGACCTGACTGATAGCCCCGGAATGAAGTTCTATCGACCCCGGGGCGAAATAATGAATGATGCAAGATTATTCGAAATTCTATAATCAGACTAAGAATAGCTTACAGAGAGAAAGATGCCGAAGGTTGTTTTTATGCGGCATGGAGAGTCGACTTTTAACAAATCTGATAGATTCAGTAGCTGGATAGGTGAGTTTAATAGAATAACGAGTTATGTAATCATCATTATAAGATGCGGATCTGACGGAGAAAGGAAAAGAGCAAGCAAAAGACACAGCTGAAAAACTGAAAGCTTTCAACATCTCTAGAATTTTTTCATCGTCACTCAAACGGTCAAGAAATACAGCAAGAATCGTCAGTCAGATCCTTGCTTTGCCAAAAGAATCCGTTTCCAGCTCAGAAAAATTGAATGAAAGACATTATGGGTAAGCTTTTCAGGCGAAAATCATATCACGTGTTAAGAATTTTGACTGGTCTTTCTCGATCCGAAGCTCGAAATCGCTACGGAGTCGACCAAGTCCAACATTGGCGCCGCTCTTTCACTGGAAAGCCCCCTGAAATACCGGAAGATCTCGCCTTTATGTGGCGAATTCCATACGATCAGAACTTCCCAAGATCAGAAAGCCTGGAGGATGTTTCAAAACGAGCGCCTGTTTATTTCGATGAAGAAATTCGCCCGTTTGTTGAGAAGGGAGAGAATGTGTTGGTTGTAAGTCATGGAGCACCGATAAGATCGATTTTGATGGAACTGAAGAGTTTGTCGGAAGAAGAAGCGGCGAGGATTGAGATCGCGAATGCGGAATTTATTGTGTATGATTTCGAAATAAAAGAGAAGTAAGCATGATTGTTGATAGATGTTTTTCAAAGCAAGTAACAAAAGTCTTGAGAACAGAAGTCGCTGCATTGATTGGGAGTCGTTTCAAAGACAATCGGTCGGTAACAATTACCGCTATGATCGTGAAGGACGCTGGTGGAGGTGATTGTATCGTTTTGCTATTCCGCGCGTTCAACTGTATTGTAACTGAAGGATAAATAACTATAGGTACGATTTTGCAAGCTATCTCTTACCTGTCTACTCCGCCAAAAACAATAAAAAATGAGTCAAGAAAAATCATCGAAGCATATCTTTGATACTAAAATTTTTTTTTTGAAATTCATAAGACTAATTATTTTACGTTTTGCATTTGACCTGCAATACTCCACTGGTTATTTTTAAAGAAATGAACATCTTTGACGTAAGAGCTGCCATCGTATCCCCCAACTGTTATGATTAGGCCTCAGACGTAAAAAATCATCACCACTAGCCGGTCGTCGTACGGTAACAAGAGTAGGCTCATTCGAAAGCTCTTGAACAGGGCTTTCTGTTGGGCTTATAAAAAAAACTGGGCCCTGTCGTTCGTTTTCGAGATATTTGATTTTGAAGGTAAGCTTCGAAAAATATTTTTCAAAATAACTCGTAACAGAAAGGGAGGGACCAGTTTTTTTATCGGTCAAATAGAAAGGCCTTATCAAGACCTTTCGAATGAGCCCTCTCATGTTCCCGTACGATGACCGGATGGTGAAAATCGTCTTTTTTACGTCCGAGGCCTAGTTATGATACCATCTTCTGTGGACGCGCAAGTGTGGTAGTAAAATTTAGATCCACCAGGATGCGTTGTCAAGTCTTGCCAACCACTTAAAATATTAAAAAAAAAATAAACCAAATAACATGGGAACCTAAATTCCAGAATTTCGACGGAGCTTGATTGATAACCAGCAATAATCGCCGCTTGTCCATGATAAAGACTCATACAAGCACGCTTATGCTGGACTTTGACATCGCTTATTGCTCGAATAGTTTCGCCATTAAAGCTTTCGCATTTGAGAGCCGCACTGTCAGAATTGCAGAGAACAGTTTCCTCCACAACTTCAGGAATTGTGATTAAAGAACCAGTACCAGCATAAAAATCATTGATGAGCCGTTTGCCAGTGTCCTCGATCAAGCATTCATCAATTTTCGCAATCTTTAGGATATTTTCTTTGAAATTTTTGCGTCATAATACCTTTTTAGGATCTTGATAGCCTCCGAAAAGAAACATCTGTCCACTCAGAATCGCCGATCCAGAGTTATAAAGAAACTGCGTACTTGTTGATGGGGACGAGTAAAAACGGTTTTCCTTGATAAAGTTTTGAAAGAAGCTGAGAAATGAAAAAAAAGAGGATTTCAAAACAAGCCTGTATATGACCATCAGCGGACATCATGTAACTGAAATCAACAAATCCACTTGAACTGCTCTGACACATTGCAGTGATATATTTTTGGCAGGTGTATCCACTTTCGCAAGGGCAACCAAGGGGACAGCCACTGTTACAAGGACATTTTCTAGAATCTTCAACAAGAAGCTGAGTGCATCCGTTGTAGCAGGTTTCATCGGCGGTACAATTACGAAAGCACGAATTGAAATCTTGATTGACTTCCTTTATGCATTGCTGGTAGTCGACATTGTTGATTTCCGGCGATCGGCATGTACAGACACTGTGAGGACAATCAACGCAGCCGTTTTTACAAAGCTCGAAGCAGGGACAAGCTCGATAGCAATCTTAGATCGAGAAATTTTTTCTGTAATTTGGTGATTTTCATACCCGTGTACGAGCTTAAACATTCCCTCTCGCAACCCGCGCTCTCACATGTATCCTTGCATTCGATGTAGTCTAGATAGCAGTAGCTGTCACACAGCACTGCTAAATCCTCATCACTAGAATAGAGAATTTTTTTCAATGTAGCAAATTCTATTTTGATTTGAAAGAGGCAAAGCCATTTTCCACACAATAAAAAAATAATAACTTACGGGCATTCTCCCTCCCGAAAAACAGGGCGAAAAGCTTCCAGAGCGTAAACCAAAAAAATCAGTAATTTCAACATATTCTCTTTTATGAGAGCTTCTCAGGTGCTTCCATTTCCCCGGCAAGAGTGCTATTTGCTCTGATATAACATTAACTATTCGCAGTTAAATATCAAGCTCCCTGCGCCCGGTCCGCTTTTTCACATCCTCATTACAGTAAATCGTCAAACACCAAAATTCACTGTTAATTAAAAATATACTGACATATACTGAGTACAGAAATATTATTCTTGGAGAAAATACGTAAGTAATTTCAGGAAAGATCTTCTTCAAGGCAAAAAGTAACAAAAGTCTTGAGAACAGAATTCGCTGCATTGATCGGGCCTTGTTTCGAAGACTATTGGATGCAAGCAATCTCCGCCATGATCGTGAATGACGCTTGTGGAGGTTACTGTCTCGTTCTGCCATTCCGCGCGTTCCACTGTATTGTAACTGAAAAATAGGATATCAAGATCTTTTCTACCTTTTTTTTCCTACTTGTTGTTTCCGCCAAAAACAATAAAGAATGAGTCCAGAAAAATCATCGAACCAAATTGGTAATTCTTAAAAAAGTTTTTGTGAATTTTTTGAAAAATAATATCATTCTTCTTACGTTTTGCATTTTACCCGCAACAGTCCACTGGTCATTTTTAAAGTAAAAAACTTCTTTGGAAAAAGAACTTCCACTATATCCTCCAACTGTAAGAATCCCATCATCAGTAGAAGCGCAAGTGTGACGGTAAAATGTTGACCCGCCAGGATGTTCTGTCAAATTTTGCCAGCCGCTAAAATTTTAGCAAATGCATTTTAATTAAAATGAAGAAAATAAGTTTAAAAAGCAACCTCAATAAAAGTTGAAAATCCTGTGAGCTAGCTGAGCTACAGCAATTTTGAAGAGAGGGTCAGCTCAGCTCAATGCTTTTTCGAAAAGGGCCAGCTCAGCTCAGCTAGCTCAATTTCGACCTCAGCACAGCTAGCTAAGCTCGCTCAGTTTGAGTAATCGTCAGCTCAGCTCACCTCAGCTCATCAATTTTCAGAAAAGCCCCAGCTCAGCTTAGCTCAGCTCATTTTTTTGAAAAAATCAGCTCAGCTCAGTAGTTGTTATAAGAGACCAGCTCAGCTCAGCTCAGCTCGATTTCGACCTCAGCTCAGCTAGCTCAGCTCAGAAAAATGTTTCAAAAATTTGCGTATCTTACCTGAACTCCAAAAATTCGACGGAATCTGAATGATAACCAGCGATTATAACCGCTTGTCCAAGATAGAGACTCATACAACCCTGCTGGTGCTGGACTTGAACATCGCTCATAGCCTTGGTCGCCTCCCCGTTGAAGCTCTCGCATTTGAGAGCCGTAGTTGAATACGAATTGCAGAGAATAGTTTCTTCAACTATTTCTGGAAGAGTGACCAGCGAGCCTTCAATCCCATAAAAATTATTGATCAGTCGTTTTCCAGTGTCTTCAATCGCGCATTCCTCGATTCTCGCAACCTTTTTGTATATATTTTTTTACTTGATGAATAATAATTGATAAATACTTTTTTTGGATCTTGGTTGCCTCCGTAAAGAAACATCTGCCCATTGAGAATCGCAAATCCAGAATTGTAAAGGAATTGGTATGAGCCAGTGGACAACGGAGACGAGTAATAGCGATTTTCCTTGTTATTGTTTCGAAATTTCTTGAGATGAAAAATAGAAAAAAAATTTTTTTTTGGTCTTCCAGCAGTAGGTCTTCCACCAATAGGTCCTCCGGAGGACCCTTATAAAAATATCCATAATCGAGGTATAAATATGCAATATTTGCAATAACCGACTTTCCCAACTTTACCCCCTTATTACGTAATAACCACGTGACCTCTAGAATTTCTAAACCCCTTGTGCACCACCTCCTAACCCCTCCCTACAAGTTAACTATTTATCATATCGCCCTATCTCTTACAGATTTAGAGCTTTAAAGGACAAATGACCTGCCAACCTGAAAAAATCAGTGTTAATATCTCTCTAAACAAGCCTGAATATGTCCATTAGCCGAGATCATGTAACTAAAATCAACGTATGAACTTGCACTTTGCCGCTGACAAATTGCAGTGATATATTTTTGACAAGAGTATCCACTTTCGCACGGGCAACCAAGGGGGCAGCCGCTGTTGCATGGACATTTATCCGACTCCTCAACGAGCAGTGAATAGCATTGATCGTAACAAGCTCGCTCAGTGTACTGGCAATTTCCAACGCAGGAAGTAAAGTGGTCGTTTGCTTCTTTAATACATTGTCGATGATCAATGTTGTCAATTTCTGGGGAACGGCAAGTACAAACACTGTTGTCACAATCAGAACAACCATTTGGACAAAGCTCGAAACAAGGGCATCGCGAATAACAGCCTTGAAAATAAATGAAAAGCAAGAAAAAACTGGCAAATTTACCAGCATATGCGTTCAGGCAAATTCTCTCACAGCCGGATTCCTCACAAGCGTCTTTGCACGCGGCATAATCGATGTAACAATGGCTGTCGCACAGAATTGCGAGATCTTCATCGCTAGAATCAATAGTATGTATGGCGAAATCTCCAGTAACTTACGGGCACTCTCCTTCCCGAAGAACAGGGCGAAAAGCTGCAAAAGCGGAAACAAAGAAAATCAGTATTTTCAACATTTTCTCTTTGATCAGAGCTTTTCGGTTGTTCCTGAGTCCCCGGCAAGAGTGGTATTTGCTCGAATATAACATTAACTATCCGCAGTTAAGGACCCCCCCCCCCGTCAGCTTTTTTCGAAAAATAGAATTTCGGAATTTTAAAATTTTGACCCAAAAAATATACTGAGTTATTTCATGGAAGAGCAGAAATCAAATCTCCCCAATTTTAAAACAATAGCTTGTCAAACATAAAATCTCATTTTTCAAGAATGAGTTTTCACAAGAAGAATTTTGCTCTTTAGGACCAAGTTTTTAGTTTATAAGAGAGATGAGTTTGAAAGATTTATCTGCTTATGGGCAAAGGTTCAAAAATGAGTCGTAAAAAATTTTTAAAATATTTAAAAATCTATTAAAAAAATTATAAAAAATTTTTCTTTATGTAATTTTATTTTTTTTCAATTTTGCTTGAAAATTAATTCCTTTGTGGCGAAAAAATTACTCAGGAGTGTAAAATCAACGCAATAACCTTTGTTAGAGATCAGCAGCGGACCATTATGATTCTGAGGTAAATATCAAAAGCAATCGTAAAGTTCAGCGATCGCCGCGATCAGATTCTTACTTTTATTTTTAAGAGCGAACATGCTCGGATTCCAGAAGAGATTGATCTTTATAGCCGGAATTATCTTCTTCTGTCTGCAGTATGGGTGGATTTATTGGACAGCAGAGAAACTGATTTATTTTTCAATAAAATTGGGCGTCATTTTTTATGAATCTTTAAAGTGAGTTAGCAGAAGTAAATTTCTTTGCTCAAACTATTCATTTTTCAGCGAGGTGGTTCTGAAGTGTTTCGATTTTATGGCGATCCTTGCTGTCTCATTCTGGTACTTTTGCATGGCGAGAAAAACCGTGAAGCACGAAAATTCCGATTCCGCGAAACGAAATGAATTTCTGTTCAAAGGCCGTACCTCCTAACTAACACTCATTCACTGCTTGAAAACTGATGTCAATAAAAATTGAAGAAATCGCTGAATGACGCAATTCAGCGAAATTGAAAAATCGCCAAATTGAACCTTACGTGTCGCGCATTCTAACTAATCGTCAGTAAATTAGCTCCAAAATTATCCCCTCGCCCCCTGTTCTCTTGAAATTGTTCATTAAAAAAATTTGCGTTCGATGAAACTTTCTTTCATTTTCTTCTCCATTTCACGAATAAGAGCGCAGGAGCCAGAGTATGACGATGAGTTCACAACACCAAACTGGGTCTCCACATCAACTTTTTCCGCGACAACAGAATTTTCTTCAACAACATCAGGGGCATCAACATTTGCTTCAACAACGTTTCCAACAACGGAGGAGATGATTTTGTCAAGTATTGCTTCGTCGACCGAGATTTTTACAGTTCCCTTAACTGATTCGCCAGATTTTTCGACTCAAGAAGAAACGACGGTGAGAGAATCGACTGAGGGGTGGACCTTGCCGGGCTTGGCCGCGCCTCTAGAATTGTTATCAACAGAAAAATCAGAAGAACCAGAAGAATCCGATGAGTCATTGAAATTCGGCCTACCACCCGGTTTAAACCCAACCTCAACAGCTGTGACCGTCCCAGAAGCAACAACAACAGCAAAAACAACAACAGAGGAAGAAACAACAACGATTTCTCTCGAAACAAACAATCAAAATTTTCCACCTTTTTTCACCGGCCAAGAAAATCAGCGAAGCATCGATATTCTCGGCGATTATTCAGGTTTTTTCTCGATTCAAGCGCTTTTTCTATAGTTTTTCTAGTGCAATGCGATAACAAACGACTCTGCATTTACGTCAGAAAGCAGTTTCTCCTCGACAATCAAATCCGAGAAGATGAATTTGTCGAGTTTGGACTTCAGGGGCTTCAAAATGACGAAAACGGAGCCATTTGCGGAGAGTACCAGAGTGTTGTCGACCCAACTTTGGACACGACTGGATATTTGCAGTTTTGCTCTTTCCCGAATGCAATTAGCGGGTGGGGCTGTGGAACTTCTTTTCAGGTTGGTTCTCTTTTCCCTTCCTCTCTTCATCTTTTCTTTAGCAAAATGACACGCATTTCATTTACGAAAACAACGTCTTCTTCCGCCGGAGCCCGTTATTCGCCATTGGCATCAATGGAACTTGCACGACCGAGAGAAACATGCTCGTTTCTGACACGATGGGAGTCTACATCAACAATCCAAAGATGATCACGATGACGATTCCGATTTTCAGAGGTGGCGAGTTTCCTGTCATGATGAATTTGTACCAAGATATGACTTGGAGCGCGGCATATCAACAGGAAAGGATCAGAAAAACAATCATGATAGTGGTGATTTTCGGATTATCGGAAATGTCAGCAATCTCGTTTTTAGCATAAATAACGTTTTTGTCAAAAATGTCGTTTTTTTTCAAAATATTGCTTTTGTCAAAAATTTCGTTTTCTTCAAAAATGTCGTTTTTTTTTCAAAAATATCGTTTTTGTCAAAAATAACGCTTTTTTCAAAATGTCGCTTTTGTCAAAAAATTCTTTTATTTTGTCAAATATATCGATTTTGTCAAAAACATTGTTTTTCTCAAAAATGTCGTTCTTTTAAAAATATCCTCTTTCTCGAAAATAGCATTTTTGTCAAAAATGTCGATTTAGTCAAAATGTCGTTTCTGTCATAAAATGTCAAAAACACACTCATTCTTCTTCTGACCCATCAAAGCCCCCCTTTCTCGACCTTGGCCTCAGTCCAACTGAAATCAGCTACATGTTCATCGCCATCCGCCACATCAAACCCCTCCCAGGAGCATCAGTTCAAGTCCTTCGTCTTTGGGGAACCCCTAGCGCGGACTCGAGAGATCCATCATTTTACAATATCATCTCTGATCAATGCAGGGAAAAGGTCAATGGTCACCCTGTTTTTGAAGTTGACAACTTTTTGAATGGAGAAGGAAGTATTGTCAGATACCAAGTTCCTGTCTTTGCTTTTCCCAATTCCGGCAAGGTAAGAATGAGCATTATAAGCCCGATTAAGGAGGCTGGGTTAAAGGTTTATCTCCACGCAGATGTCAGAATCTGCTTTCAAGACAACGGCCTTACTGTTTGCACAAAAACCTGCGCTCCGTACACTTTCAGTCGGAAAAGAAGATCGTCAGATGAGCTTATTGACGACTCAGAAACAATCACTTGGGGACCAATCTACATCAACAAACCAGATGATCCTACAGATCGCCTCGGCCAAGCTACAGTAAATATTTGATGTTCAATTTTTTTTTTCATCAAATAATTTTTCTAGCTAAAAGTAGCGAATCAAGAAGAAAATCTTTCGGGTGAAGTAAAATTGATCATCGTTGTCGTCATCGGCTCTGTCTCAGTCCTCATTCTTGGAATCATTCTCGGAGTCTTGCTGAAAAGAAGCTTGGCAAGAAAAGATTTCACCTGATACCTTTTTTTCTCAAATCTGTAAACTTTTCTTTATACAAAGTCCTGCTGCTTTTGACCCTTTTGAAACAAGAAAAAGTACGAACGAATGAGTCACTGTATTTTACTCTTCCAGCTGTTGAGTATAAAGTTTTCAACTTTATAAATATCCTCATTATCTTCCGTGATGAATTTTTCATTCGATCGGAGCTTCATTTCCACCAGTTTTTCTAGCACTTTTTCCTCCGACTACAAAATTGGTTGTTGAAAAAGGAACATTTTCCCCGAGCACCTTTTTGAGTAAAAATGACAGGACAGAAATTGTATTCTGAAAGCCATCACACAGTTTGTCTTCATAAAGAGCGTAGACGAATCCTTTCGCGGTCTCGAATTTCCTCCATGATTCCAATTTCTTGTTCATTGTTTCTTTGAAACATTTTGCTAGAAACGGTTCGAACGCGAAATCATCTTTTATGACTTCGGAATAAGAACCCTTTCCCTATAAAATTAGGCGAAAATACGATGTAAGAATTGCGGTTGACCCCGGGCGGAAGACAGAAGCCGTAAAAAGCAAGCAACACGTGGTCAGACTTGCTCCCCCGTAAGTGATAAACAGCTCCTCGTTCGGTAGCAGCTCGCGATCCGCGTGCAGAATAAAGTCACCTGTCTCCACATCTCAATTTCAAGTTGATTAATTTGAGCGCTCGAACTTCTACCTGTTTCATAGTAGCAATTTGGCGTGCTGGAATGGTTGATAAGGTCCATAAAGGGGCACATAAAGGCGCTTCTGGAAGTGTCTTTGTCAGAACAGTAGTCTAAAATCAGGTTAAAAGAAGCCATCTGGCTGATTTTTGGCTCGGCAACCTGAGAAGAAAACCTGAGTCAGGGTTGTAAAAGAGAAAAATGAAAAGCCGCGTAGCGGCTTTTTTTTTAAAACGAAGCCGCGAAGCGGCTTCGCAATTATTACCTTTTATATCTAAAGAAAATTCTGGCGAAGCCGCTTTGCGGCTTCTTTGTAACGGTTAAGCTCTTTCAAACCCTGAGTCAGGTTTTCTGCACAGGTTGCCGAGCTCAGATTCCGCCGTTTTTTCGTACCAAGATCTGAGGTTTCCATATAATTCGGCAAAGAGAAGGTCCTACTTAGGACCATTGAATAAGCCCAAGTAAGGTCCGCTTTGGTCAGTCCAATCTGTTTGCCCAGGGCGAAGCAGAGCTCTGTGACATTCTTCTGCAGCGCGACTGATAAGAGATAAACCTCGCAGGGCAAATTGGCCATGGCCTTGGGCGAGTAGTCCAGTGGGAGAGAAAAGTGTTCCGGGAGCGTTTGAATGAATTTTTTCATGATGGGAGTGAGCGGTTTTCGCCGTTCTAGAGCCAAATGAAGCGCTAGAAAGAGGATGAGAAAAAGGGAGGAGGAAGAAAAGGGAGGACCTAGAATTTGATGGCAGGAGAGAGTGATTTTCTTTTGACGAATAAAATTGGCCATGGAGTTTGGAGAAGAGTCGAATGAATGGAGATTGATTTGGCAGGATTTGGGGATGCGGATCAAAACCTCATCCTCTTTTATCGGCGCTGAAAAAAAGGTAACACAGAGTTCAAGACGCCTCATGACCTGCCACCATGAATTTTTATAGCAAGTACTTAGGCAGAACTAAATTTCTATTTTTACCACTTTCCTGATCCCCCTCTGAGTCAAGCCATTTCCTCGAAAACGTATCTGTTAACGTGCGCGGCGATTAATAAATTTTGACCTGTCCGCGCGCGAAGGGAGGCTATTAATTTTTCTAGCGCTGATGAAAGCAATAAATCGTGTCTTTTACTTGCAAAAGCATTTTCACCTTTTTTCCCTTTCTCATTATTTTTAAGCAGTGGTGGCTTCTTGGTATTCAGTATTTGACTTACCAGCGGCGATAATTCCAAGGTCAAAAGCAGTTTTTGAGACTTGGATTCTCGGGTCCACAAAGCCGTCGCTTTCGATATGTGATCTGAAAAGAGAAATTTACAAAAAAAATATATTTAAAAAATTTTATAATTTAATTTTTTTAAATAAATTTATTCAATACTTTGTTATAATTTAAATTTGTTAATTAAATTAATATTTTTAATCATTTTTAAATATTTTTTCGATAAATAAAAAAAATATTTTAAATTTATGCATTTCAAAAATAAAAAAAAACCTCCAAAACAAAATCTCATGCGGCTTTTTAGCGGCTTAAATGAGCGACTCAACAGAAAGCCGCATTTTGAGGCGCCAAACATGAGTTTTCATGAAAAGGACTCGCCTCAACTCATCAATCGCCCTCTTCTTCTCCGGGTCCATTTCTCCTGTTTCCTTCGTTTCTCAATCTTCAGTCTTCGCAAAAGTGACAATCGCGCCAAGAACTGAGAGCGCGTCAAACTTTCCCGAGGGCGCTAGTGAAAGGTTTTCTAGAGCAGGGCGCCCTGCAATAATTTTTTTATTTTATCGACCTTTCAGGAACACTACTGTATATTTTACTGTATTATTTCTTTAGTACGAGAGTCGGTTTTTTTTATTTAAAAAAAAACTATTTTTTGTTAGAAATTTATTAAATAAAGTTTTAAAAAAATGAAAATGGAAGAAAATTTCACTTATCAGCAGGGAAAGTTCTTTGATCGATGCTCGGATTCGGTGATAACAGCTTTGAAGAAGCTTTGGAAGTTTCTTCTTGATTGAGAAGCAGTGCATCTGTGAGCCCATAATTCGAGAGCACGGAAGGAGAATTCGAGTAGAACATTCTTGCACTGTGGCTTTCCTTCAACGCCTATCAAAGAATTAAACACCCGATTCTTTCCCCGTCTCGCCTGTTTTTGAGCTCTCATTTTGTGCACAATAAAGACCATGATGAAAACTGTCGCCGTCACGAGACCAACCAATGCCATTATCTGTCTGAATAGGGCTTAGCTTGAACCAAAACCTTGATAATAAAACTTACAGGACGAAAATACTGAGATTCTCTTTTGGTCCACAAATGACGGTTTTGGTCAAAAGGCACGACTTTGCATTGACGTTGATTTTTGGCGATGACTCATCTTCCATGTCTTCGAATTCCCTAAAAAATTATTTTCCGCCTGTATAAAACAAGATCTTACAGTATCCCAACAAGTCCATTTCCAGGGCTTTGGATGAATTCACAGTCTTCTGAGTCCAAATCAACCGATGTCTCTTCAATTATTCTTGAGCTGTCTTCACAAATCTTAATTAAAAACAGAATCAAGTCTGGCAGACAAATGAACCAACAAACCTCCCCTTGGGATCTGAAAAGACTCCAAAAGTGAGTTGGCGGTGCGCAGCATTTTTCCTCTGAGGTCAGGACCATGCAAGTTTGCCACATTGCCGTCCCACGGACTTATTTTTTGAGGTTAAGAATATTTGGTCAGGACTTACATTTTTCCTTGTCGATGATTTTCCAGCATTTGTTGCATATTTCAGGAATGCAGTAAGCTAACAAAGAGTTTTTTTCCAGCAAAACTTCCCCAAAAAATAAAATTTTTCAAAATTTTAAGGGTGTAGCCCCCGAAAAATCGATTAAGTTTTTATTTGCTACTTTTTCTCAAAATTGGTTGTTTCCTGGTTTCATTTGTTTGGACCTGAGTGAGGTTCCTTTGGTCATAAAATTAGTTGTTCAAAGTAAATTTCCGATTTCGATGAATTATGAAAATTTTGTCTAACAGTATAGGAATTGGCAGAAAAACAAGAGTTATTTTTTCAAAATATTCTCAAAAGAAAAAATCAAATTTTTAATAATTTTCATTGATTTATGATTTTTACTTTCCAAAATTTACATCTTCAATTTTCCGGAAAAAATAAACTTAAATGACAAAAGTTTAATTCAAAATTAAAAGAACTCCCTGTCCTTCGAGTTTCATCTCTCCTGCTCTCTGAAGGCTCTTGTTCAATTTGCGATAGCTGGAAGAGCTCCTCCTTTTATAAATTGAATGCGACATACTGTGCGTTCTGACAGTGTCTTTCACGATTGAAGTACGTTCTTTAGATTTGTTTCAAAGTATTTTCGAGATAGCGAGTTAGTTAAACTTCTCCTCATTTATTCAGAAGCTGGCGCACAAGATGGCGTGCCAGAACGAACATGACCCAGGGTCGCGGATATAAATGATTCAGCTGCTATTATTTTTCGTGGCGTTGGTTATTATCGAGATTGACATGGAAAAAGAATGCACAATATAGATTTGATGAGAGGCAATCTTTGACGCAATGGATTCAGCGTCATATTCTTTCAAAAGTGACTTACTGAATATTGCGCTAAAATAAGGATCTGAGAAAGAGTTGCAAATTTTGCTTTATTTTTGCTGAAGTGAGCGAAGCTGATCTGCGTGTAAAATTCCCTGAGCTGAGCTGGCCTACTTCGGAGCTCACTGAGCTATGCTGAGCTGAGCTTCCCTTTTTCAGAGGTCATCGAGCTGAGCTGGCCTTAATTAGAGCTGAGCTGAGCTGAGCTATTTTACTTTATGTTCAGTAGTAAAATTGTGTTAAAATCATTGAGCTGAGCTGAGCTGAGTGATAGTTATCTGAGCTGATCAGATCAGATCATTTTCGAAGATCACTGAGCTGAGCGATTGCTCAGCATTCTCAAGCAGCTCAGCCAACTCAGCTCAACAAATTTGCAACTCTGAGATTCTTTGACAAGTAAGCTCAGTTTTGACCCAATCTCAGCTAGCCTTGGCTCGACAACCTGTCTACAAAACCTGAGTCAGGCTTTAAAAGGGGAAAAATAAATTTTTTTTTAACGAAGCCGCGAAACGGCTTGGTCATTATTTGCGAAACACGCAATTGTTATTTTGGCGAATCGGTCTCATTTGAAAAAAGGAGCTGTTTTCCGAGAAAAAACTGCGACGGCCTATTTTTTTTTTCCAAGAAATGTACAAAAGTAAAACCACTTGGCCATTTCAGCACGATAATATAATGATCTATTATGTATCGGAAAACGCACTTCTTTTTCTATTTTTAATTACCACAAGTCACTTGACAAATGTGGCTATCAAAAAGTGACCAACTCTCGAAAGGACACATGTTACCAGTATTTCTACTGGCAAATACTGAATCAGTTACAGAATGCGAGGGCACAGATGAACATGAACCTCTTACACTCGTTTTGTTTAAAAATTGGTCAAAATTGCATGTCAAAAAAGCATGGCAAAAAGAACTCAAATTGACATCCATGGGAAAAAGCCCATCTGATGGTTCGATCAAAATTTCACCACCAAAAAAATCGAGTTTAGCTGTGCCCGACCCAAAAGAGAGAAATAATGCGGCTTAGTTCCGGGGCATTTTTGCTTTTGCAAAGCGATGCGTTCAAGATTTCAAACTTGAATGCTGAGAATTTGGACTTTCAGATCGAGTTTGATTCTGGAGCCCATTTAGCTTACGGTAAAAATGGCCAAGAGAGCTGGAAATTATGATTTCTTAATTAAGATATTTTGAAAAACGAAGATGCTTTCGTCTATTCCGACGGAGTCCGCTACTCCGTTGCCGATGGAAATCTCCTGCCCGTCGACTTCAAGTCCCTTCCTGCTCAAACTGACAAGCTCGGCGATTTCGACATGAACATTTGGACTTGGAAATTTGGCCCCGAGGAGAACATCATGATGACCGTGATGAAAAACTACTTCGAAACCGAAGCGCTCATTTTTGAAACTCATTTGCCCCGTGGAGTTGAAAACTCTTCAGCTGGAAGAAAAGATACTTCTTGCACCGGCTGGCCTGCGCTGAAAGTGAATGAAGACAACGACGATATTGGCTTTACGACTCCAGGGGGCAATGTCATGGGCTGGACGATGATGGCAGCGGGCAAGTACAAACTCGATGAACTCAGGGTTGCTCCTCTCGAGGGAAGATTCATGGCTGACCGCCAGGGAGGCATTACTTTGCTTTACGGAGGAGATTCGCACCAAATGGACGCGGTGATTCTCTCGCCATTCAATGAGTTTATGACTCAGGAATTGGTCACGAATACCCTTAATGCTGGGCGACACTGGTTATGTCGCCAAATGTCGACAAATGTCACCGAATGTCGACAAATGTCCCCGAATGCTGAAAAATGTCCCCGAATGTCGATAAATGTCGACAAATGTCCCCGAATGTCGACAAATGTCGACAAATGTCCCCGGATATTGCCGAATGTCGCTGGATGTTGCTGAATGTCGCCCAATGTCGCCAAAAATTAAAAAAGAATGGCGATATTCAGCGACACTCAGCGACATCAAGTGACATTCGGCGACACTGGGCGATATTCGCCGACATAAACAGGGCGCTCCTTAATGTTGATTCAAATTTATTCCAGCTTCTTTTTGATTATTTTATTGACAAATTGAATACAGTATTGACCATCGAGTCAAGCACAACGTATTAGATATGGACAGAGGCCAGCTTTACTTTGGAATCCAGGGCGATGTGAAATCGATTCCCGCTGGATTTGTCGCTTCGTCGATCATCGTCGGTTCTCGTTGGGGAATCAGAGATGCAATTGACGATTGGGGCTTGGTCATGCGAACTTGGTACGATCGAACAGAAGCGTTTCGCCATTCCGATATTTTCAACACCCATCTTGGCTACAACACCAACGCCGGGGCCTACTACTACTACAACACGGAGGGAGACATGAATTACGAAGACACGATGGCGTTTGCTGCCGATTATTTCCGAGCTGATGACATTCCCATTCGATGGATGCAGTACGACTCCTGGTTTTACGAGAAAGGAAGAGGAGCTGGAGTTAAAACTTGGATTCCAACCGAGAAGAAGTTTCCTTCAGGGCCTCAAGCTGCGTACCACAAGCATGGGCACCAACTTCAATGTCATAACAGATGGTGGGCACCAGACAATACTTATGCTAAGGAATGGGTTCTTTTAACCATTACTTATGATTAATTAGATATATTGTCAATTAAATTGACTCAATATAATATTGACTAAGAAAAGCAATTTCTTTGCGTCTATGTAAAAATTTATAATCTAAACCAGAGTTCGAAACCCGAAATTTCGTGACTTTACTCATATTACTCGTTTTCTCAAATACCGGCCTATAAAGTCCATTTTCTCATTTTTTTCATTAGTTTATGGTGTCTACGAGAAGAAATTTTAACTTCTTAAAAAAACCCTAACTATAGCAAAATGGTGGCGAATATGACTTCATAATCGAACCGGACGGTGTCACCGTTCCCGGCCCAATCGAAATCGAAGTCGAGGGTCCAAACGGCTTTCCGATCACCATCCCGATTCTCGACGAAAATGGCTACACCAAGGGCCCATTTTCCCTCCCCAACGATGATCGCTTCTGGATGGACTTTTTCAAAGACGTCAAGACCTGGGGCGTCGAGTCGTATCTTCAAGATTGGATGATGGACACGTATCTCTTCATGAACGCGACGCAGGAGTCCGTCGATTTCGCTCGAAACTGGCTCGTCAACATGGGCCACGCTGCCGACGCCCACGATATCAACATTCAGTACTGCCTGACTCTCACTCGCTGCGGCCTCCAAGCTCTGGAAATTCCGCGAGTCACGCAAGTCCGCGTTTCTGCCGACTACGCATACAACTTCGCCCAGTGGACAATCGGCCTCACCTCGTTGATTGCAGACAATCTGGGAATGGCGCCGCATAAGGACACCTTCTATACAGTCAGAGAAATGCCGGATAATAACAATTTCGCGCCTGAAAATTATCCCGATTTGCATTCTGCTGTAGCTACTCTCAGGAAAGCAGCTTAATCGAAGTGAAGACATAGAGGACTCTTCTTTTAGCTCTCGAATAGTACCGGTCCAGTGACTTTCGGAGACAAGCCTGGAACAAGCAACTATGATGTCCTCCTCCGATGTTGCCGAAAAGACGGAAAGATTCTAAAGCCAAGTCGGCCACTGACGGCGATCGATGCGCAAATCCGATCCATGGGTGTTGATATCGCTCACGGAACAGGAGCTGCCACGGGTTTTAATGGAACTGTTGTCGGTAACTCTTGGAATTCTCAGGCAAAGCTCACATTTTTCTCGATAAAAACAGAGGCCCCTTAATCTAGGAAATGAAACCGACGAAAATTTCGAAAAATTTTGCGTTGGAATTTTCAACCAATCAGAAGCCTGGATTCAGCAAACCAGCCAATCAGCAACCAAGTTTTCGACAAATTTTGCGTGGGCGGCTTCTAGGCTGCTGATTGGTCGGTTTGCGGATCTAGGCTTCTGATTGGTTGAAAATTTCCACGCAAAATTTGCCGAATTTTTTTTGTCGGTTCCAGACACCATCCCCTTAATCTTTCGAGCTTTTTTGGAAAGGGTCAAGTTTGGACGACCTATTCGGACATTTCCGGCTACAAATTCGGAATCATCTTCAACGGCATCCTCACCGACGACTATCAAATCTTCGACTGGGAGTGCAATTTCCCCACTCAAAACACATATGTCTACAAAGAGTGGCCAGAGAGACAGGAGCTTGGTGAAAATGCTTTCCCCGTGACTTTGTCGTCTGACGAAAAATGGGGTCTGCATCATGTCTCGCCTGTTATAAGGGTTGATAATTACAACGTCGTGATAATTGGGGAACAGGTGGGTTCAAAAATAAAATCAATTTTTTCATTATTTTTTAGGGAAAATGGGCCCGAATGTCCCCACAACGAGTCACGCGCATCCAAAACTACCAGTTCTTCCTTCTCCTCGAACTCGACGGATCCCCCGGCGAAGAAATCTTCTTCAACTTCTTGATCTGGCGTGACGGCGAAGAGCCCCGACCGCTGATCGGAGAGGTGACTTTCGGCTCGAACTTGAAGGCGTCGCTGAAAATCGAAAATGGCCGCTTGTCAGTTTCTTACTAAATTAGATTCTTATTATAGTATTATTTTGCGATTGAGAATAAAATTGTCAGAAAGAAAGTTTGTCTCGATGACGTCTTTTTTCGGAGAAACTTATCTTACTCAGCCTGTCAGCGGACGGAGTAGGATAATACATTTCGGTCTGCTCGATTCTTGATTACAGTAACTCCTCAGGAATATGCTAAATCATCTTGCGGTAGAATTTCACAGCTTTTGATAGATCAATAATTTAAGAAAATAGAAGCACTATTTAGAATATGTTCTATTCCGCTGTTCCGACCTTATTAATAATAAGTTATTATCTTAAAAGCAGGACAGAAGGGTAGCGAGGGTTATTTTAACGGGAAAAAAGAACTTCTCCACGCACTCGCTAGAGCGAATTCTAAAAGGGCGCGCGAGAGGCGCGAGGGTGGAGCAGCTGAGGCACACGCGAGTAACGCGGTAGGAGATGGGCACACCCGGTAGGTATAATGTGGGTAAGAGGGATTCGCCTGCCCCCCAGCGGGTGACAAGCCCAACACGACCGAACTGCCCAACTTTGCGGGAAACAGCGAGGCTCAGTGGGAAATCGCTAATCTATCGAGGAAAATCATGATCAGAGGGTTGTTGCGACGGTCTAGCTTATCTGCACAAGTTTCACTTTTCGGAGGATCATGAGCATTTTTGCTCAAAAATTTTCAGGAAAGATGTGATTTATACTAATTCGACCATGGAGATTCCAAAAATCACACTTAAAACATCTAAAAACGTGAGTTTATTCAATATAACCTCAATCAAAGTTCATCCTATTGTAATCAAATTTTAATCCAGCTGTCTTGTGATCTTCTCTTCCGTTTGAAAAGTCTTTTTTAATCTTCCAGCTAATATCTCATTACCTTTTATTAGTTTAGGAGACTAAACTTTCCATTAACGATAAGGCCATGATAATTGAAGACGGTGAACGTATATCCAAAGAGGGCGAAAAAACGAAACCAAAATATAAGGTAAACAAGACAAGCCCTAAATATTTCCACCCACCAAGACTGAGTCTCAACTTTCAATTCATCTGAAAATCATCTTGACCCGAACTGCCTAGCCATACTGTATGGTATGGACCATACTGTATGGTCCATAGATCCTCCCAGAAATATTCCTCATTGACCTTGTAGATATTCGTTGGCCGACATTTGTTGCTCATGATGGGCTACTTAGCTTTAATCTTGTCTCCTACATCGTTACTTGCGTGTGCCTCAGCTGATCGACCTCGCTACTCTCGCGCGCCCTTTTCAGAGCTCGACCAGCGAGTGCGTGGAGAAGTTCTCTTAATCCATTTTAACTGCGTCAACAAGATTAAAATACGATTGAAGGTTATTTTTCGTCTTTAATATTTACCATCGACAAAATGAGTTAGGTGGGCATATGATCAGGTAAACTTGATGAAAAATGAGCTCTTTTTAGAGCGTATAAATCAGGAAGAATAATACAGTTTAAGAATCCTCAGAAGCTGGGGATCATTTTGACTATTGACACTGGGGGGTTTTGCCCATGCCCTGAGGGGTTTTAGGCCTTTCTCCAGAAGTGGGGAGAAGAAAAGTTATGAGCCTCTAACCGAGATTGGCCAAATTTTCGGACTTTGGAAGGCCTTAAACCCCTCAGGGCATGAGCAAAACCCCCAAGTGTCAATAGTCAAAATGATCCTCAGCTTCTGAGGATTCTAAAACTGTATTATACTTCCTGATTCATAAGCTCTAAAAAGAGCTCATTTTTCATCAAGTTTACCTACATATGATCGAAGATTGCCAGGAGGCAAAGTTTAAAGCCGATTAATTGCAGATTTAGCTGTTTCGAAGGAGAATAGGCGAAAAATATGTGGTGAGGATCTTCTTTCAAACGACTTCAAGCTAAAGGTTGTTTTCTTATTGTAAACACTCAATTGTAATTTAACTTCTGAAAAAATATTCATAATCGAAATCAAAATTTAAAAGAAAAGTAAAAATTTTAGAAAAAAATTATTTTCGATATTAAATATTTTCGAGTCTTGAATTTGGTGAGAATTAATTCGTTGCGGAAAATTGAAATTTAAAACAGTAAAAATATCGCTTTTCTCGTCATAAACCTTGGTTACTTGAGTAATAGTCCATAAGTTCGTGTATAAACATATTTTTCCGATACGAGTTCATAATTAACATGCCAGAAAAACTAATATATCTTATGTCAAACTAAAATTAAAATATGCAAAGTATCAATACTCATTTTTTTTCTTTCCTTGGATGCCAATTACTGTATATTTCCACGCCACGCCACCCTGTTTTTTGGCTCTCGGGCATCCTCCCTCCTCCCTTATAAACTCCACTGCGAAATCTGTCAATATCAAAAGAATAAACTTTTCGCGGAAAAAAGTATGCTCAGTTTAATTTTCAGAGAGCTGTTGCTTTTGATTATTCTTGTGAAAAATTCGGATGCAAGGACGATTTTGAACAAATATGGGAAGATTTACGATGAGTGGGATTATCCAATGTTTAAGCAAATTCCACGAGGTATTTTTTTTGACGAGATAAGATATTATTTTATATGATATAATAACATATTATATAATATATATAATAAATTAATAATATTATATAATAGAATTTATATTATATTATATTTTATTTTTATAATAATTTATATAATATATATGATTAATATATAGATATTATATAATTTTTGATTCGTAACATATCTTTTTAAGAAGAAGAAAAAAGATCGACCGAGACAAGCTTCGAGAATCTACCGTGGAATACCCGAGACAGTTATTCATCGGATCCTGTCTGGCCAGATTATTTCTTCTAAAGAAAACTTTCTTTTCACATGAATAAATCTTTTTTTCAAAAAAACGTTTCTTTTAAGCCAAACGAAAATCTGACCGACTCACTTCCTCATTTCTTTAAGAACTCACTTCAAAGCATCAGAAATTCTTTACAAGAAACGAAAAGCAAAAAATTAATCGTTGAGCAATTTCTTTCATCGAGATGCCTGAATCATTTAAACAAATCGCGCTTGGTTCAGAACGGAAGAAAATTCTAGCAGAAGTCAACTGTTTGTAGAACAACTTAGTGTTACTATAATTTGATTTATGCCCAAATTTGGGCATCAATGATATTCTTATTGGCGAAAAAATGCTGTAAATATTCTTTTGCGAATAATTTTCGTACCGGCACTCACGCAATACCCTCGAACTCAAAGGCTGAAATGATTCGTTTCTGATGGAATATTATCCGACAATTTCAATAAAGAAGAATCATCGGTCATTGCCGATGATAATTTATTCATTTTTTTCAGATAAAATTCGCCCAAGATCATTTTTTTGTGTCAATCACTTTTTCTGCCGACAATTTCAAAAAGACAAAATTTGATTTTTCTTGAAGAAAAACTTCAAAAAGGACGATTTTCAAGGTAAAATTTTTAAGGTTCAATTTAGGTCGCGTACGAAATTAAATTAACAACTTAAAAACTTTTTTCATAAAAAGAAGCAAGTTTCCATTTTTTCTTCAGAAACGTAACTTATCGTCCCTGAATCAACTATTTGATCTGTACGTCAAAAGCCTGCCTCTATTGAACTTTGGCGCTACAACTTCCGGCGGACGTAGACGAGCTATAAATTCGTGGAATTTTGGAATTTCATTCGAGTAGCTATTTCAGAGACAAATCAAACGTCAAACGACAAAAAGAGAGAAAAAGAATGGTCTGCAATAGCGACAGTGACTGTATGAACGATGGAGTCTGCATCGTCAGAACAGGGAGAAGAATGTGCCATTGCTCCGGTTTTTACTGGCGCACATTGTCAGGTACTGATTTTCAAGATCTTTCTCTTTACCCGATTTTCTTAGAATGATGGTTTCATGGGCCTCGGATTTGACCACAATTCGAAAACAGTGGAATCAAAAATTGACTCAAAAATGCCAAGTATCCTCTTTTTCGTCCTTATTTTCCTCCTCGTCGGGATTATTTTTGGTCTTTTTCTTCATATCCGACAATTGACCAAAAGAATAACAGGTGAAACAAAGATAAATTTGTAATTTTTCAACCTTTTTCAAGAGAAAAACCAGCATCTTCGAAAATATCGACAACTTTTAAGCGAAGATTCGCGAAAAGAAAGAGCTCTACCCTGAATCCCTGACCTTGAAATGTCACTTCTAGCTACTGAAGTCCTTTACCTTGACTACAGGCTGACTAGTCATTCAGTGTGCTACTATATTTGTACTGTACAGAAGAAATGTAAATAAAATCAAGAGTTTGTGAATTCTTTGATTTTTCGAATTCCATCTTCTCCGACAATATGGGTCACTTGCTCCATCAGTTGAGGCAGCTCGTTGGCGCAGAAAGTGTAGTAGGAGTAGTATGTAAGACTTGCAAAGGCAAAGTTAGGCTCCTCTTTTTTTGAAAATAACCTTGACTTACCTAACAAGCATGAAACTGAGCGGAAACGCCCGCCGCGCAATCCTGTCAATATCTGGTTTATTGATGAAGTTCGCGATCGCATATTCAACCACCGCGGCGAAGACGTAAGCCATGCAGATCGACATCTTTTTTCAAAGGTCAGGCAAGTTCTTATTACAGCTTATTCTTTCGTGAGAAGGAAAATTGATGACCTTGCCCAAATATCGATAGACATGACATACGAAACCATTGGCAGCGCTTTTGATAACGCAGATCGCTGCGAAGTGATGGTCAAGACTGTCGTAATTCCGAGCTGAAAATAAACTCATAACCCCATCTACCGGAAGTATGTAATTAGAATGGGTCGAAGACCCATTATTCGTATAATATGCGTAAAATGGGTCCGAGACCCATTCTAGCTATAATTTTGGTAAAATGGGTCTATTTTTCAACAAAATATAAGTTTTAGTTCAATTCAACTCTATTTAACAATTAAAAACATTTCCATGACTTGGGATATGGTTTACCGTCTCACTGCCCCATTTTTAACAGACATTATCAAATCTAAGTGTCCCTTACCTGGGGCTCCGCCCCTAGGTCCTAAGATGCCGGGGTCTAGTCTAGGGTTACTTAGGGTTACTTTCAGTAACCCTAACTAACCCTAGCCTATCCCCCTCGTGTGAGGTTGTTCTGTCATTTTGCCCAGTGCCCCTAACCCTAACCTTTATTGATAAAAAGTTAATGATAATAGACTCGTTCTAGACCCATTTTAGGCATAATATAGCAATAATGGGTCTCGGACCCATTTTACGCATAATATACGAATAATGGGTCCTGTACCCATTTTAGGCTTATTATAGAATAATGGGTCTCAGACCCATTCTAATTTCAACCTTCCCATCTACCCCCTTAAATTAAGGAGGTGTCAAAAACCGAAAAAATTTCGACAAATTTTACGTGGAAATTTTCAACGAATCAGAGGCCAGAATTCCGAATTCGGCTCACCAACCGATCAGCAGCCAAGTAGCCGCCCACGCAAAATTTTTCGAAATTTTTTTGTCGGTTCCAGACGCCACCCCTTAAATTTCTTACAGAAACTCTAGCTGGAGTCGCCGTAATCGAAATCCAAAAGCTTATCCAACTAAGCATCACAATAAGCATTGTTGGAATATACGCCTGAATCAGGTAGTAGCCCATTTGCCGGGAAAGAAAGAACTTCGCCTCGACGCAAGAAAAGCTTCCCCGAGCACATTGGCACTTTCCAATGTGCAGCCCCTCCAGCGTATGTTGTGGGAGCTCGATTTTTCGAACATTGATCGCGTCTTCGAGCCACTCGAACTGGACGTCTTCGATGCGTAGTATGGAAAAATGTTTCGGTAAAGGCGACCGAAATATTAATCACTTTCAATGGGTCAAATATGATAAATATTTCGGCAGGCAGCCGAAAGAATTATAAAAATTAGACTCGTTATTAGGAAAAATATTTCGGTACTAACCGAAACGAAAATCAGAATTTGATGTCTTTTGAGCAATAAAGTTTCGGCAGTTTTTTCCATTATCATCCTGATTTGCGCTGGTATGTGCATTCAATGAGTGTGCCTTATCAATTTTCACCTCAAAAATCTAGAGTTACATGTATTTTCTGTTCTCATATTCAGAAGACCATCTCTGGCTTCATTCTTTATTTCGCAAAAATGAATGAAGCCCATGATGAAAAATAGAAATCGTAGTATTTGCTAAAATAAAGGTTAGGGTTAGGGGCACCTGCAAAAATGACGGAACAAATAACCCGAGGGGGATAGGCTAGGGTTAGTTAGGGTTACTGAAGGTAACCCTAAGTAACCCTAGCCTAGACCCCGGCATCTTAGGACCTAAGGGGCGAAGCCGCGTGGTCAGGGAAACTTAGATTCCTTGATTTACGTCATCTTGCGCGCCTTTTTTTGCCGAAATCTTATTGCTAGAAACGACCTTAAAAGTGAAAAAGATTTCGGTAGCCTGCCGAAATATTTTTGTGAAAACAGTGGAAAAAGTGAAAAAATTTCGGCTGTTACCGAAATATTAATCAGAAAATAAGCTCACCACATTTCGGCAGTTTTACCGAAACATTTTTCCATACTACCCTTCGATGTCGTAGGCGAAGGACTCGATGGTGAGGCCGCAGGTTTGGACGTCCATCGGGAAGTTTTGAAATTTCATCCGGCAGGTTAATATTGCCGAGAGTCTTGTTAAGGGTGTCAAACTTGCTTTTTACCTCATTTTTGAAGAAAGAAAAACAACGTTCCTGATTTCATAATGAATATTTCCGGCGCTGTCGATTCTCAACCGCTTATTATCGGAAATGATGTCATGAGTCCTTGCTGATTTCTCATTCGCGAAAAAGGGAAAGTGTCAAACTGCGATTCTTCGTTCGCGACAAACTTTTCCCGAAAAATACTGGCCACTGATTGGCCGGTAGGCCAAATACAGGCCTCTGATTGGCTTATTTTTCTCATGGATTTTCCATGAAAGTTTGTCGCGAACGAAGAATCGCAGTTTGACATTGGCCCCGAAAAACGTCTTGAAAAATTTCTTTTCGCTTCATTTATCCGCGAAAACTTACCTGGGATCCAGAGTTTGTCGAGAACTTTCAAGTCGAAGTTGAGAATTGTTCGATTTCGGAAGGTTTTTTCGCCAGGAATATAGGAAAAGAGCATCCTCGGATCTTGCCACTCCATTCTTTTGGACGATTAAGAGGGATTGATTTACGAGGAAAAATTACCGTAGGATATAAGTAAGGCCGAAATCCATTGTTGTTTCTTCGACCGAATCGATTGAGGAGACGAAAATGTTCATTTTTACTTTTAGTGGCTTTTATGAATGGATACTAAGATTCAAGAGCTTCATCAAAAAGTTAAAGTTATTACTTCAAATCCAAAGCTTCGTAAAAACATAAAAAAAGTCCGCGAAGAATATTATGGTGTCCATTTTTCCTGAATGTCTTCATATGGCCGCGTGTTTTTGTCCATTTTACCTTGAAAAAAGTCAAGTTTTTCGTCGAAAAAAATTTTTTTTCAACTCACTGATCAAATACTCAATCGTCTCTTCTTCCGTTCTCTCGCCGAAAATTCCGCCGAAAAGAAGAAAAACTGAAAAAACTAACATTTCCGCAAGTGCAACTGTATTTTGGAAGCCTGTGGGTCACTTAGGTCGATCTTTTTTTTCTTCGATATTTATATCGAAATCGTGACACAAATACATAAATAATGAGCGAAAAGAACACGAAACAAGCCATCAAATATTCTGATACGGATTTCTTTCTTTTTCACTTTTTTGAGTGATTTACTCGAATATGACATTTGTACCTTTTGATGCTAATTTATCATTAATGCAAAAACAAAAAAGTTCAGAAAGGTTCGCCCTTTTTTCTTTAGATTTTGAGTAAATAATTTATTCAATAAACTAATAGAGATAGAAATTTAAACAGTAAAAATCGGAGGCAGTAAGAGTTCTTTTTCGTATTAATGCTTGATCATGCTCCCCAGGTATACTGTCTTCCTCGGCCGAGCAGTTTTTCTTCTTGTTTCGTTGGATCCTGAAATGGCTTGAAAACGAATCAGAAGGGCTCAAAATACCTGATAACCAGTCGGACAAGTTTCAGCCGCAGTCAAGCAATCTCCGTTCAGAAGATCTTTGACGAGGCAAAAATTGACCTGGCAAGTTAGAGACAAGTCGGTGTTGATTTGCTCGCGGCTGAATTGAAAACTTCGGAAGCTCCAGTTGACCGCTTTGACTTGGGAAGGAGTGGAGGATTTGAGCTCGGTGCTGATGATTTTCGCGCCGCAGCCGTCTTCGATGACGGCAAAGGTCTGTTTTTGGATGAAAAATGCAAATTTGGCCAAAAATTGGTCAAAAATTTTAGTCAGGAAGAGTTTTGGTCAAAAAATTTGGTCAAAAAATAAATTTTGGTCAAAAAATAAATTTTGGTCAAAAACTTTTGGTCAAAAAATAAATTTTGGTCAAAAACTTTTGGTCAAAAAATTTTGGTCAAAAATAAATTTTGGTCAAAAAACTTTTGGTAAAAAATTTTTAGTCAAAATTATTCAACCCAATCCTGGTTGTAGTCTTCCGAAGCAATCAAACAATCTTGCAAATGGAAAAGAACCGGGAACTCGTCGGAAAAGTCCTCATTCCATTCGACCTGAAAGTTGAGCGTCTCTCCAAGAACGAGTTCAGAAGCATTGAGCGGCGTGAGAAAATCCGGCTCGAAGAAAGAAAGCGTCATCGTCTCATCCCAGGACACATCTTGGTCGATCGTCTTTTCTGCGTCGGTCCGGAAGGTCGTGACGGGACTGTAGATGCCTTTGGTCGTTTCGGACCACTGGCGGTAGTTGCAGTTGAAGACGAAATCGCCGTACTCGCCGAAGTAGAATTGGGTGCCGCCGAAGAAGCGCATTTGGTTGCCGAAATTGAGTCTTGAGAGGGAAATTTCTGTTCTTTTCGATTAGCCAATAAGATTGCGCGCGCGAAATTCAATCATTAAATTTCCGCCATTCCTGGAAGTAAAAGTAATGTGCATTTCTTCATCGATGTTTTTCTGCTCCGTTTCCATGCCGCACTCGCCAAGGGGAATTCCAAAGACGAAGCCGTCGACCTTCGGGTCATACGACAAGTTGGAGTTGCAATTCGTCGCTGGAATGCTGTTGAACTCGGCTTCGGTTTTGAGCGAGATGATGGACTGGTCACCGAGAGCGAAGGAGTTGATGGCGTTTCGCTTGACGAAGCCGTGCATTGTGTTGTGAACACACTTTTTAAGAGCTCTAGAGAGGAAATTTTTATCAAAATTTAAAATATTTTTCCCGACCAATTCTTTTTTTTGAAATAATTAAAGAGCCCAGTCCTTGATGCAAATCTCTTTCTTCATGTCGCAATCATCTTTGACCACAAATTTCTTGTCGTTGAATCCGAGCGCGAAGCCGATCAAAATGCACGGAGAAAATTTCACCATTTCTATTTTTTTTCTTATTTTTTTTTCTCGATAATTGGTTTATCGCACAAAAAAAGAGTGAGTACTGTGTAATCTGAAATGATTATCGTTGAGCTGACTTCACCGTTTTTTCGTTTTTGCGCAAGAGGGCGACATTTCTGTTTTTGCTAACGTGAGCCCACCCATGTCAAGGGGCATGAGATTTACTGGAATTCGGGAATCATAAGACCTATCGCTTTATCCCTTGATCAGTTCTTCGGAGAGAGCCAAAGCTTCATGAAAGGTTCAATTTTTGTTTATGAAAAAAAGGGTTGAAATTACGTCGATGTTACATAATTCCTCGCCATTGCTTCAGGTAAAAGCTTCTTGCAGAAAAGATATCCATGGTCAAACGTTGTTAAAAAAGCCTTAAATCGGGGTAAATTTTCTGAAAAAAAAGAAACAAGGAAATAAGAAATCAGGATTCCTTTGAGTCAGGTCCTGACTGTCAGGAGCAGGGTAGGCCGAAAGAGGTTGGGTTCTTTAAATCCCAGTTTAAGGGTGTCCACTTTGATTGGGTTAGGGTTCATCTCATGAATCCTAAATAATAAGGATTTATCTAAACCTGGTTGAAAGAAATGACTTTATTTATGACGCGAAGGTTCCTTAATTGTTGCAGAAAAAATGCAAACATCGATGTTGACACCCTTAAGTTTAGTTAAATTTTTGCATCCAAGGGATTCTCCCAGATTTCCCTTTTTCTGTTCCCTATCTTCTTATTGCTGGAATTTTTCTTGCAATAAAAAATGAGAAAAATAAAATCTAGGTCAACAGAGCCTTAAAATAACTCGAAGCGGCGCTTTCCCAAACGTGGTAGCGTAACGTTTCCCTGTTGCCATTCAAAACAGGGAAAAATTAGACGCTCTGTTTTAGCGGCTCGTGAACCAATTCAATCCGAAAGAGTCTAATTTTAACAAGTTTATTCACAGATTGATTTTTATTTAAAGGCCGCTTCCTTCGTAAACCGGAATTCGTTTTCTGTCATTTTCACATTGAATTTCTCGCTCGTCGAGTTCTTGTCTGTCAGACGTACTGAAGCGCACTTTGCAACCTAAAAATAAAAATTCCAAAAAGCGTCGAATTTTTACCTAAAGAAAGCTCCTGATCTGCATCAGTCGAAAATTGAAAGCTTCGATAGCTCCAGCGGACTTTGAATTTTGAAATTTCGAGAGCGACTCTAATTTTGACCCGACGATTTTTGCCCACAGCTTTTTTGAATAATGTCGAATGATTGGCCTGATTTTTCTCGGTTACAGTACAGCTTTCGACGTAAAAGACGATCGGGAAATTGTCCTTGATTTTTTCGACCCATTCGATTTGGAAATATATTCTAAAAGAAAATCTTTAGATGAGCAAATAAGACTCGAGATCGTCGATTCTCAGCCAATCAAATTTCTTTCTTTTACCTGTCTCCGAGAAACTGCTTCCCCGAAATTTCTCTTCTATAAGTTTCATCGTGAAAAGTCAGCTTGAAATCATTGTCCCAGCTTGATTCCTGAGTAATGTGATTCCACGTCTCTGAAGGGCAAGTTACCTCCTTATTTGGCAATATTGATCACCTGATCCAGCCTTGTATGTTTTAAAATGCGATCTGAGGCCCTTCAAGTCTGAGAGCATCGTTGAGGCTTGTCGCCTGAAATCGCAACGGACGGAAAATTCGACTCGGCCGTTGAAGAAAATTGTTCCTTGGATATCTTTCTTCGGAAGGACTCCGAGTTGGACAACTGTGCTGAAGGTAATCAGGTCTTCTTTGACTTCTAGGTCTAGGCCACAGGTTCCTTTCTGAGGCTCGTTATGTTTTTCTTTGGAAAAATAAGGATAACACTCTCTTTCCCTAATTCTAGAGCCCTTTTCCTAAGGGTACTTCCAAGGTATATCCATCCACAATCTCATTATACCCAAATCTCCCTCGACATTCTTCTACCAATCTGCTATTGACAGTCACTGCCGACGCGGACATCAGCTGATTCGTCGCCGTCGCATTAGCTACATATTCTCTATCGACAAAAACGTTGAATTGCTCCTTATCACAGCGCAGGCAAAAGGTGGTTTGCTTGTTGCAGGTTCTAGCAAAAATCTCTAGAAAAAGAAAGGCAATTAATTTCATTTTCTCGCATTGGGCTCGGTGGGAACGAAGCTTTCTATTTTTTGGTCTTCCTCATGCTGTCGATGGGATTAAAAAAGATTTAAATAGATCAAGAGTGTTCAACGATGGTCTATTTAAAAAAGGATCATTCTATTTTGGCCTCAATACCTAGTAATGAAATGAATTGAGCTTCGAAAATTTTAAGGGTCATCCTTAATTTAACGATCTAATGGTGATCATCCGCAGATTTTTCGCTTTTGAAATTTTTCGACATTAATTGATCTTCGCTCATGAATGGGATAAAAAAATGCAAGAATGCAATTTGAATTTTTCTTTTGAAAAATCCAAGTTGACCAATAATCATTCCCTTGCTTTTCGGTCTCCCTTTTCTTTGTCTTATCAAGATTGATTAATTATAATTAAGGGGAAAATTTTTCGGAAAAACCATAAATATTTTTCAAATTTCAATAATCGGTGTTTTCGAAGTCTGAAAATTAGCGAACGGAACAGAAAATAACGTGTAACACTGTCGTGGCTTGTAGAGTGCCCGAATTAGCTTTATAACTTTAACCTTACGACCACAAATTTCTCATATATAATAGCTCCTCATAACTAATTAGTCATAAATTATTAGTCAAAAGCTATTTTTTGATAAATAAATCTCTAGGATCCTAAGGGTATATGAGCAGAAAACGCTGTTTGAAATTTTGTGTTTGTCGAAGTGGAGATCCTTAATTTCAGGGAGAATCGATTCTTCGAATATTTGAAAAGAAATCATCGGCAAAAATCTGTCAAAGGAATCAACTCCTTTGGTGGTCTTCCAAAATTAAATGTCAAATATCGCGCGATTCTTGTTTTCCGTCACTAGAAAAAGATCGGTAAAGAAAGAGAAGTGTGAGTTCTGCCACGGGGCGGGTTATTCAGTCCGAGGAGATTATCTTATCGTCTTTTAAACTCGTTAAACTTAGGAAGAAATTTTCCCCGGGCTGAGTTTCAATCTTAGTCAGAATATAAAATGAGCAGACTCAGTCACTCAGGCTGAATAATCGATCGAACGTGTGTTGCGCTGAGTGCGGTGCGTGTTCAAGTAGCCGGCTGATTTTTTTTTCGACGGTAAAACAAGAAAAACAAGAAAACAGAGAAAAAACAAAAATCAAAATGGAAATTTTTAGAAAAATTAAAAGAACTTCAGAAGGTAAAAAATTATTCGCGATCGAAAAAATAAGTTTTAGAATATTTTTCGCTGGATTTGATTTCCGGCTGTTTAATAAGAGGAATCGGCCTAGCGGCTTTTTCTACTGCGAGTTTGGGAAGATAAGAGAGCAAAGAAAAGTTTTTATTCCGAATCCGGATGATTGGTATAAATACAGGTTCGTTTCTGTTATTGAAAATGAAGTTTTGTAGATGATACTTGAGATAAAATTATTTATCTCAGTGATACCCTTAAGAAAAATGCCCAAAATTATGGGATGGATTTCCTTGATCCGCGAAAACGGGGGTGGAGGTTAATTTTTGATGAGGGGGTTCATACCGGATAAGATAGGGGCTCCGCTAAAACGGGGGAGATTAATTTTTGATGATGGGGGTTCATTCCGGATGAGAAAGGGGGTCCGCGAAAACGGGGGAGGTTCATTTTTGATGGGGGAGGATTCATTTCAGATAAGGGGGTGTCATCTCATTATTAGTAACGGAAAAGGGTAGGGGTCCGTCATTTGCCATCTAATCGAAAAACATTCAGCTATCCAAAATCGAGCGAAGAGTCGGTGAGTGATGAACTTTTAATCCTCATCACAGCAGTTTTGCCTCTCATCATCTACGGCTTCTGTTTGTCCTTTCTGAACTCATCAAGCAAGGGCTTCTCGTTAAAAATGCAATTCAAGGAAAGAGCGAGTTCAATCATCAATTATTTCGTTAATTGAAAAAAAGAAGGAAAGAGAGAGAACTCGGAATTCAAGTTCATTTTCAACCAGATCATCGTTTATTTCCTGACAGGAATCGTCACCAACCTTCTCAAACAATCAATCCAGAGACTACGCCCAGACTTTATTGCCACGTGCTTTGAACTTGATGAGGTTCAATTGAGGTAAGAAATCAACCCTCCGAGGAATTTTCCAATTTGCTGCTCTAGAAAAGTCGTTGCAGAAGGCTTCAACAGTAGCTTCCCAGGAGCGACTCCATCCTGCTCAGCTTCAGAATCGGATCTTTGGAAATCGATGCTGAGCTTTCCATCGGGTCATTCTTCACTGGCCTTTGCGAATTTCGTCTATCTTGCTTTGAGGTAATTTTTGCTAAAATTCGGTCTTTTCTTAATTTCATTCTAGAGTCGTAAAGATCCCCGAAAAGCGACAATTAAAATCTGGTTCAATCGTTGAGGCATTTCTGCTGACTTTCCCGCTGCTGATTGTCCTCCCTGCAATTCACATTTCCCTCTCCAGAGTCATTGAAAATCGTCATCATCCTGAGGTACACCCTTAAAATTTAACCTATCTTATTAGTTTTAGGACATCCTGGCTGGTGCAATCGTTGGCTCACTTATTGCAATTACAGTCAGTCAAACAGAAGATCTTTTCGCGAAGAAAAACAGCGACGAGGCGAAATACGAGCCAGCTCATGAAATTTCTAGTGACAATCTCATTCCTTCAGCGTGACCAAAAAACGATTCTTCAAATAAATCATGATTTTCTTCAGCAATTTTTCAAACATGAATAGCTTTTTTTTATAACGGGCGATTCATTTTTATTTCATGGGCAATTCAATTTTATCTTCTTGGGTGAAAATAATGGGTGCTTAGACGAATGATTGTCGGATGTGGGGCAAGTGCTGGTGAATTTCGTCTTTGGAGATGTTCAAGTTGGTGTTTCTGAAAAAAAGGGTTGGAAGTGATTGAAGAAAATGAGGATGAACCTGATGTCGAGAGTTCTAGCAAAATTGAACTCTTTGATTGCGAGGAAAAACACTCCCTTGTCGGATGATTTGAGGCCAGGATTGCCACTTAGATTAATGATTCGCACGGCATCAGACTTGACCTGTCGGCGTTCTTTGCCACCATGGACATTGACATCAACAGGGTACTAGAGAACGGTTTGAAGATTTAGAATGAAAATACAGTAGTGTCCCAACTCTGATCTATTCTAGACTGTAACCAAGACAACATCTTACTGAATAACACATAGCAACCACCACTCTATATAAGACTCTGCCAACCATCTAACGCTGTCAGTCAGTTATACAGTCATTCAATTACTATATACAAACTGTCCACTTACACACAAGCAAATACAACAATAGAACCGGAAACAGTCAGTTGATCCCTTTTTACAGACCCAAGCAGCTCAGGCATCATCCAGACAGAACATTAAGAGAAGGACACTATCTATCTTGGTGACTGAAGAGAAGAGAAACGAACCTACGTGCAACGATGAAGGAGAAAACCTTGCTGTCAAGCACAAGGATAGAAAATAACGAAAGTACCTACAACATAATTAATACAATAAAAATCAAACCAACGACAATTCCAGAAAGACACATTATCCATCTATGCAAAGCACTAAAAATTAAAAATGCGGATCAAAATGTGGAAGGATACAAAAAATACTTCAAGAAAAGATTTTCGTCCAATACGAAAATACAAGTTCATGCGATCGCGGCGGTGTTCACACTAAAGGAAATAAGTGAAGAAGAAACAGACGAGATTTACTGCGTTCTCACATGTCCAACAATCGACTGGTTGAAAAAGCATACAGAAGAGAAAATTTATGATTGGAGCGAAGTAGTGGAACACGCTAAAGAAAACGTATCAACTATAAAAGCCTTTAATGAAGAGACCAAATGTGACTCAAGAGCCCTGAAAAACCACATGAACATTCTTTGGAACAAGCGTAAGCACCCAGAAGAAATAAGCAACTTCAAATTTTTTGACGAAGAAGAAGAATATGATGAAGAACAAGAAATATCAGTTGTCCAAGAAGAAGACGAAGAAGGAGAAGAAATGAAGGTCGAAGCAGAAGAAGAGCAAAACCAGTCATCAGCAAGTGGAAGAGTTAAAAAAGCGATAAATAAAATAGGAAGTAATTTGAAGAATCTAACTAGTATGCAACAATCAACATCAGACAGTGAAACAGACTATACAAGCGAAGAAAGCGATGATGACCCGTCAACCATCGAAGGAGAACAAGTAAATAACATCGACACAGAGGGAAATTCAAAAGGAAATATTAAAGATATTAGACTGACGAAATTCACTCAGAACGATGAGATTGATTACCTACCAAACTGGTACAAATCAAGCTTATTTCAAATACGACTTTACACTAAAGAAAAACTTGAAGAAGAAAGAATCAGTAGCATCCTTTTGTCAGCAATTGACAACAGAGGAGTTAAGGAAAGTCTCATATCACTCCTGACGGATTACCAGGAAAAACATCACAAAATAACCCTGAAAAGGTTCAAAAGTGCTATCGACACCATAACAAGGAAAAGCTCTGAAGCACGAATGCGCGACATCGAAAATACAGTATTCAATCCACACAAAGACACGCCAAGAGGATTCTACAAGAACATGGAAATGAAATGCTTGAAACTATTCCCAGACGAAAGAGCCGTCAGAAGCTACGTTGATATGAACTTTAAGAAGAAAATTACGACAGATCGCGTATTTGCGCAACTCAGCTCAAACCTTTCCGGTGAACAACTGATCAAAAGCGCCGAAGACTTCCTGTCTCATTCAAACATCGACCAAGTGAACAATCTGATTGAAAGGCACAATAAAAATCGTAAAACCGGCAACCAATATTACAACAATCGACAGGAAGGAAAGAATTCCACACAAGACAGGAAGCCACACAATAGTTATCCGAATAATAGGGGCGGATATCAAGGAAGGAAGCCGGAAAGAAAGTTCTATGACAACCAGAGGAAGTTCGACAACAACGGAGAGCAAAACCATAGCAACACGAGGAAATGGGAGAAGAAAGGTAGTCAGGGCTACAATGTACAGAATTACAACAAGCAAGAAAATAAAAAGGAGACTTTTGAGCCAAGAACTAAAAATCGAGGTTACCAAAACAACCGAAATCCGAGATACAACCAACAGCAACGTGAAATATCATGCTATAACTGTGGAGGCAATCATCCTGTGAGGATCTGTCCAGCATTGAGACAATACAACCAGGACAACCATCGAGGAAACTCAAGAGATGACCGAAACAGCTCCTAGAAATCAAGGACTACCAGTTATCGGTATAATCATAAAACTTAATCAAAATGTAAATATAAATGTAAACGCTTTGCTTGACTCTGGATCATCACTTAATTTAATAAAAAGAAGAAACATAGGTCACAGTTCAATAACAAACTCATGTGAAAAATTCATAATTAAAGGAGGAGATGGAAAAATCTTAGATAAAATATCAGATCACATTACGCCTAATATTTATTTCCCGTGCTTGGATCTAGAAGTACCAGAGGCGAAACTATTTCTTACAGACGCCAACTTGAATTTCGACTGTATATTAGGTTACCCATTAATAAGGATGTTGGACATTAACTTTTCGAGAATAAATATTGAACTCAATCCACTAGAGATTAACGAGATAACAGAAATAGTAGAAATAGATACCATCGTAGTAAAAACCACTCGAAGAAAGAATAAGAACGAAATAACTAACAAGACCTCAGTAATCATAGGTCCAAAAGAAAGTTTTTCCCTGAAAATAAATGAAAACATAAAAGGTGAGGTACTTATCGACAAAAGCAAAGATATGGAAAAATGCGGAATACAATTCGATGTACTTAATGGAGAAAGCAAAACATTATATGGAATAAATGAAAGCTGGAAATCGATAATCATTGAAGAAAAAACTATTCTTGGAGAAATCGCAGAAAATAATTCAACATTGGAAACAATTAACACTCTCATAAGAGCAGACATGTTATCAAGACCGGAACTAGAACAACACTCAAGAGAATACGAGTCATGGAAGAGACAAAGGACAAATCTGATAAGGCAAAATAACATGGCAACACTTATAGAATCAAAAATTAGAGAAGCAGAAGTTGAAGAGGAAATAAAAGAAGAAATTCTGGAGAAAACGAGAAAATACCATCCTGTGTTCGCGAGACAAGAGAATGATGTGGGATTCAACAAAAACTATTTGATAAAGCTAGAATTCAATGAGAACATGGAAAATAGACGTCCAGAATCAAGAAGACCTTACAAATTCCCAAATAACGAGGAGTCCCAAATTATGGATTTTCTTGAGAAATTGGTAAAGAGCGGCGTACTCGAACACAGCAACAGTTCATGGACATCACCATCGATGATCATAAAGAAAAAGAACAACAAATATCGATTGGTCACGAACTTCAGATTATGGCTAAACCCACTGTTAAACGTCCCTCAATGGCCGATACGAAGCATTCGAAGCCTATTTCATAGCATCGCGATAAATATTGGAGATCTTCAACGCGCGCACCCGAAATCACCAATCAAATTTATCAGTGTAGATATGAAGTCGGGTTACTTTACCCTTGCAATCGCTCCAGAAGACCGCAAATACACAGCATTTCCGACACCAAAGAAACTACTTCAATACAAAAAGTGCTCACAAGGACTTTCAATAGCACCAGCATGCTTTAGTCAATTCATCCATGAAGTCTACGAGCTACCAAGACGATTTGAAAATGACTTTCGAATAGAAACTTATCTGGATGACGTCATTCTCATTGCAGTTGAAAAAACACTTGGATTAGCTGTGGAATGGCTTCTCAAAACAACTTTGGACAACGACATCATCTTGGATATACACAAATGCAAATTTGGAACGAACGAAGTAGAATTCTTAGGATTTCGACTAAATAGTGAAGGAATAAAACCGATCAAATCAAAATACGAAGGACTTATCAAATTAGAAACGCCGAAAACACAAAAAGATTTGCAGAAGTATTTGGGATCTGTGCAATTCTACGCAAGAGTCATACCAAGAGCAATGAATATTCTAAAACCCCTAATGGATGAAGTTTCGAACAAGAAATTCAAAGGATCTGAAAAAGTCAACACAGCGGTAGAAAAATTGAAACAAAACATCAGAAATTCAAATCAACTCTTTCATGCATTACCTCAAATAGGAGAATCATACATTATAGCCGTCGACAGTTCACTAACTGGCTATGGTTGCATGTACGGACTAGCAGAAGTCAATGACGAAGAAGTTAAAAAAATAAAGCCAATTGCTTATGGATCGGGAGCTTTTGCAAAACACTTACAACTAGACTCATCGAGGAACAGGGAAATGGTCGGACTGATGAAAGCACTTACGTACTTCAAAGATCTTATCGATACAAGGAGGAAACTTTACGCGTTTGTCGACCATAAATCACTTATGACATTGGAAAATAACGAGACAGCAAAGAAAGAACCGGTAACGAGAGTTCGCAAGGCACTCGCGTGCATTATGGAAATGCCAAATCTAGAAATTAGATATGTATCAGCAAAAAGCAGCCTTATCAACTGCGTGGATGGACTTAGCAGAGCAATCACAAACACATCGACGTTCGAAGCAGCAGATATAACAAAATGGGCAAATGCGGTACTACCAGAAGAGAAGCTAAATAATATTAAAATACTGGAAGATGTCAAACTCAAACATCCAAGTACTATTTCATTCACGAAAGAAGAAATAAAAGCAGCACAGGAACAAGATGGATTCTGCATTGATGTACGCAGAAAATCAAATGGAAAACTCATATGGGAAATAGGAGAAGCCCAATACGAAAACATCGATGGAATATTACACAAAATCTTCCCAAATAAGGAAACTAAAATCATTCTACCAAAAGAACAAGCATTCATAACACTTACAACATTTCACTACAGTTTTGGACACAGTAGTGAAAAACCACTTAACAAGTTGCTCACAAAAAACAAAATTCATGTCCATAAAAAATCAAAAATAATGAGGCAAATCGTTCAAAATTGTTTTATATGCCAAATGCGGAAAAGGCGAACGCCACAACTTTCGAGTAGAAAAACGATTCCATCAATTAGGCCATTTCAAGAAATTTGCATAGATATTATTGTTCTAAAAAGAAACTCGGACGTACCATTTGCGCTGAGTCTACTAGATAAATTCACGGAACTTTTCGATGCAATTCCAATACAAGATAAAACAACACATAGCGTTAAAAAGGCCATGCTTATCTTCATATTTCGTTATTGCCTAGGAGAAGGGACGAAAGTCCTAACGGACAATGGTCCAGAATTTCGAGCAGAATTTAGACAATTTTTGAAGCAACACCACATTTATCATAGCACAATCACACCTTTAAATGCACCAGGAAATGCAGTAGAAAGAACTCACAAACCTTTTCGAAAACACATACTAGCAACACAGAAACTAGCAGAAGAAGAAGGATTCAATGACGTGGAGCATTTGAACCTTGCGATTGGAAGTCTAAACTCGAAGCCGAAAGAAAATCTCAAATGGGCAACACCTATGGAAATACTAACAAACATCACGCCTCACCACATTCTATCGTTCGGAACAAATTTAGACTTGGAGAAAAAATATTCTGACTTGAGCGATGATGATCGGCAAAAAGCAAGAGAAATATGGAACCGCAACTTAATGAAGTATCACATGGAAGTAGGCAATGACAAATATATAAAGTACATCGAAAATCAAGGAACTATCAACAAAGATGAAATAAAAAGAGGACAAGTCGTTGTCACCATGGACTACAGCCCGTTAGGACACGGTCAGAAGACAACTGGACCTTACTTTTGCCATGAAAATAATAGAGGATCTGTAAAGTTAGAAAATCTTCTAACTGGACAGAAGATCTTCAGAAATGAGAAAATGCTAAGACGACTAAAGCTGAATAAGGAAACAGAAGAGAAACTAAAAGAAGTTGGACTACTAAAAGATGAATTTGGAATACCATTACCAATCCAAAAGATAACAGAAGAAGATGAAAACAACAAAGAAGGATATACTCCGAAATTCCTCGAAATCGACTCAGAAACATCGGAAGACGAAGAAAATCACCATGGAAATCAGGAAGCAACTCCAGACAAGGACAATATTCAAGAAGTGAGACGAATGGAAAAGGAACAAACATCAGGAAGTACGACAAAAAAGTCAATGACAATGGAACAAGGAAGCGTAACTCAGCAACCAAACGGAAAAGCTAATAGAAACACCGAGTTACAAGCAGACAGCAGCCAGTTTAAATCATTGATAGATATCATCAATCAGAAAAATAAAGAGGGAGAGAGACCTTATACAAGAGAACATCCAAGGAGAGGAAAAAGGCAGAGAAAGATAGTTAACTACAAACAATGAAAATAATAATACTACAACTCATCTTATGTATTCCCATAAATGCATTTTATAATAACGCGACATATACCCTTGTAGAACCCATAGACAAAAATCTAATTATAGAAATTGACTCGAAAACTACAGAAGTAAATCTTCACATAGAGTTCCCACATGTATCAGAACCAGACATTAAAAGCTGCCTCAAAGACCCTGAAGATTACAAATCAATCAACGTTCTCATAGCCCACGGTATCATAGACAGACTGCGAAACAACAAGAATTATTTTACGTGCGAAAACTACCACTGCAACGACCTTCACGCGAAGCACGAAGGACTTCAAGCAAAAGGACTTCAAAAATTTAACACATTCCTTGAAAATACAAATTTACAACATGATGAAGAAGTTTACGGAAGAAGCAGCCCAAAACCAACAGCAGAACCACCAAAATTGCCAGAAATACAATACGAAGATGGCTCAATAGAAACTGTCAAACAAGATGACAGAAATCCATTAATTTCACTACCCTACACACTCAGAGGAACTGAAGTAAATAATACGATAGAAACGATAATCACAAACTACTTACCAGCAGGAAGGACTTACAATTTTGGTTACAGACTAATACGAAGAAATCTGAAATGGACACCATTCAACTCCGTCAACAATGTGACAACACACAACATCTTTAAGGAATATGTGTTGAACTCGGGAAAAAGCGATTTAGAAAAAATAGGACTTCAATGCAAACCAACAAATGTCTTTTGGATGGTAGTAAAAAACAAAATGCTTATCGAAGAGGTGGGTATCCATATGAGTATGAACGACGAAGAAAGAGCCTGGCTCAACACTGAAGAAGGCCACGATTGGCTTGAAAACAATCTCGAGTATAATATCAAAGTAATTTACTTATCGGACGAAGAAAAAGAAGCAATGGAAGAAGACTACATAGATACGGCCATGTATGGGAAACACTGCACAGTAATGGCATATGACTACTTCAGCATTACATGCCCGCTTCCCCACGAACCAATGAGCAAACAGAACATGTACTTTGTAGTACATATAGAATTGTCAGAAGAAGCTTGCAATATTTTCCAGAATTATCTCCAAAAAGAAGGCCTCCCAACATATCAGCTCACTACCCATTGGGGATGGTATTCAATCGACCCTAAAGCTATAAATGCACGAAGACGTGGCAAACGACAAGCAGTAGCAGTTGCATCAGGACTAATAGGAGGACTTATAATGGAACACTTATACCGAGGTTCACTTAAACAAAAAGAAGAGGAAGAAATTAGAAGTATGGAGAAAGACATAGAGCATATCAAAAGTAACACAATTGCCATCGAAACTGTCATCGCTGAAGAAACATGTAAGCTAGAATCACAAATAATAGAATCAACAATTAGTCAAATAGTAAATGCAAATGTTGAAAAATTCTTAATGAGGATAAATCAGCTAATAGATATAAGCGACACAACAATTCTGAACGCTTTTCTAAATAAATGTAAAAAATTGAATTCGGCAAAAAATTACATAACAACGAGCTGTTTATATCTATTTAACAAAAATCGAGTTCAATTAATCGGAATTTTCAAAGATGCAGAAATAGCGTATAAATTAGTTTTTCGATACTTCATGCAGATTCCATTAGCTGAAAAAAAGTTCATTCCTACCAATTCGTATGAACGTTGCACCGAAATTAGAGAATAATAATGATTATCTGATGCCGAAAATTCCAGAATTTTTATTTTTAAATCAAGAAATAATGGAAATAATCACAGCAAAGCACTGCTCCGAATCAACAAATATAATATCATGTAAGCTTACAAATTTAAACAATGATTCACATGAAAGAATTTGCGCTCGAGCTCTGATTAACTCCAAAAGTGATCTTCCAATAACATGCTACCCACTAACAATCAAAGGACAGCAAGACACTTGTTACATATCTCTTGCGAAAAGAGGTATATTAATCAGCACACACAAAGAATCAAAGATCATTCTAAAAGAAAATGATATCGCAAATGAATTACAGCTGTTTAAAGGTCGAAATTTCATAAGCGCGGATAAAATAAGGGGCGAAGAAATTTTAGTAGACTGTTATCCCTCCTTATTCTTGCCCGCTAGCTTATTTGAGAAACAAAAACCTACCAACATTAATATCACAGTTACACCCGTTGAATTTGGAAAAAACTTTTTTAACCAAGACGATCAAATTTTACCTTTATTTAATAACAAAGTCATGAACATGATACCATCTCAGCATCACTCAAAAATAAAATATTATTTTGGAAAAATTGAAAAGGCTACTACTATCATCATTATACTTATCATTATATTAACCCTACTAAAAAACCTCCTGAAATGCTGTTTAACTTCTACAAATAAACTCACAGGACTAGGAACTAGATCACGCTCTAGAAAAGCGAAGATAAAATTTTAATACAGTCACACAAAGAAAGCAAAAGATGTTCCGATAAGAAGAACCACTATAACTACTTTCTTTGAAAAAAAAAAAAAAAAAGATGCCGAAAGGCCAAAATACTGTAACCCTGCTAACACACTGTAAATCGCCATCTACTCATTAGTAACCACCAGAATAACTACAGTAATACCCTTGATATTTACCTGAAAATCAGAATTCTCCACAAATTTCACATTGCTTATCTCACGTTAATTACAGTAATTAACACATTATTACAGTCGTACCTATCATGTCACTCATACTTAGCTATGCTTAATGCAAAAAAGTACTGTACCAAGAATTACACTTCTCTAACCTCACACGAATTACAGTAACAACTACCTACCCATTCAATGCTTACCCATTCTAAATCAGTACTGTTAACCTTCAAATGCATAAATTTATTTTTCCTGCAAATAACTGTAAAACACAAGTTCAAAAATATTCTATATTCTACGAAAAAAACAAAAGAAACAGAGGGCTTAGAAGTAGACTGAAAGCTGGCGAAACAAGTCAGAAGAAGCGACGTAATTACAGAATCCGCCAAACCATAGGGACAGACTCGATACCGGCGGGAATAGGACCCATCTTCGTTGTGCGTCAATACCTCTGCAATCACAAAAGATTCGTGATAGTCATCCCAACAGAAGACTGCCTCCAAAAAGCAAATCACCTCATCCGCCGACGAGATGCCCCCAAGAATGGTAAATCCAGTGGCCCGGAACGAACTGCGAATATCGACCTCTTGCTGATTACGCGGGATCTCGAACTCGAAAAATTTGCGCAAAAGTTCTCTTTGCATAATGGTTTCAAAATTTCAACAAATTTTTAAACTTCAAAATTTGATGAATCGACAGATTTTGATCACTTTAAATACAGTCGGCGTTGCTAGGCGGACTGATGAGAGCGGCCACCGAGCAATGGAACAATGGAAACACCTGGAAACAGAACGGAAGAAGTCTTGACGATAAATGGAGAAGTCAACACCGGAACGGAACCAAAGCGGATGTCACCACCTGGAAACGGAGCAACGACGAACAATGGGAAACGGAAATCTGCGCGGCGACGACGAACAATGGAAAAAGGAAATCGACGCAACGACGATGGACAATTGAAGCGGAAATCGGAAATCGACGATAGCAACCAACTGCGGAAAAAGCGCGGCGATCAACAATCAACGAAGGAAGGGAAATCAAGAACAATTCAACAGGAAATCACGAATGAAAAGAAGAACTACAGTCTGCCATGGAAACAAAGTCAATACAAGTATATATATATAACGGTTGAAGCCACGATACTGCTCAGAAGAAGAAATCAGTTCAAAGTTTTTCAGAAATAACAAAAAGATGAACAAGAGAAAGATTTACCCGAAAAACAGCCACTGGAACTCCCAAGTCACCAGTTCCAGAACTGATAAGGTATGGGGAAATTCCCCCAACGAACACTCTTGGAAATCAGAGAGTTGGGAAAAATGGGGAGATAGTGAGTGGAAGAAAGAAGATCAATTGGAACCAAAAGACACTCAACGATTTAAAAACATGCAATGGCAAATATTGCATGAAGAAGGCGATGCAATCGAAAGCGGCACAGTATTAGCGAAGGCAAATGCTGGAAAACAACTGGAAGCACAACTCATCGCCACTTCTAGAACAAGAATCGAACAGCTAATTATTACATCGGACAATATCACGTACAAACACGACGAGAAAGATTATGTTATAATGGATTTGAAGAAGCGAATCGAGGAACTCACATCACAATTAGAGAATCAGCATATCGGCACACCTTGTGTCAGCTCGATTAACACACCAGTACAAGCACAACCAATACAACCACAACCACGAAGCTACAACATCTAACGAGTCACAGCAAAAAGAAAACATCAAAAGAAAAAAGAAAATAAAAAAAGTATAAAATTCATGAAAAAATCTAAGATAAAAATCTTTATAATCAATCAATGTAAAAATCAAAATCTACAAAAAACCGAAAAAACTACAAAAAAAAAAAAAAATTTTATTCTACTATCGCTAAAAATTCTATGTACTGAAATGAAACTTGAAAACTGCGTGTACATATATTTACTCAGTCACTTATTACGCTACTAAAATGATGCAACAGCAGAAGCGAAGAAATGTATTGAAGAAATGAAGCAAAGAAGTAATGTTAAATACCACCCCTTCCTTCAGTTAAATTATGCTCTCAAAATTAGACAGGAGGGGAGGGATACAGTAGTGTCCCAACTCTGATCTATTCTAGACTGTAACCAAGACAACATCTTACTGAATAACACATAGCAACCACCACTCTATATAAGACTCTGCCAACCATCTAACGCTGTCAGTCAGTTATACAGTCATTCAATTACTATATACAAACTGTCCACTTACACACAAGCAAATACAACAATAGAACCGGAAACAGTCAGTTGATCCCTTTTTACAGACCCAAGCAGCTCAGGCATCATCCAGACAGAACATTAAGAGAAGGACACTATCTATGAAAAGAAGGAAATTTACCGCATGAGTTCGTCTCAATCTCTCCGCCATGAGTTCGAGCGACATGGAGTCGAATCCTCTATTGGAGCAGTCGACCACTCGATCGACAGGGTCAAAGTCGCAAATCGGCTCATTTTCTGGTCGTGGAGGCTCAGTTGGTGGTTCAGTTGGTGGCTCGGTTGGTGGGCTTGTTGGCTCTTCGGGCTCTCCATAGATCTCGGACAAATCGAGTCGATTCATGAGGTTATTGCAGTTGACCATTTTTCTGGTCTTGCCATCGAGTGGGAAGCCGTCGGCGATGAATGGCATGTCGGGAACTCTGTTCATCGTATCGCCGAGGGTGAGACACATGGTCGTGGCAAGGTCGATTTTTTTGACCTGGTCGAATTTGGCCTCGTCGTTCCAGAATTCTCGGTTTTCGTAGAACCATCGATCTAGAAAACAACCTTTTTCATCGCATGAAAGTTATTTTCTACCTTGAGTCTTGAGGGTTTTGAACTGCTTGCCAATGATGCACGCTCCAGTTGGTCCAATAGCAGCTCCATCGAGATGCTTTTCCATGAGGATACCGACGTAGAGATCGACTTCCCAATCTCGGTTTCGGTACTGGTCACGAACCAGGGCGTTCCACTCGGGTCTCATTCCCCTCCAGCCGCGGTACAAATCAGCGCATTCAGGATCTTCTTTGAACTCTAGAATTTAATTGATAAAAATTCAAAGGATAAAGAGCGTTCTTACTTTTCAGGTACTTTTTGTGCGATTCCAATCCGTGATCTCGTCCTCTCGCAATATTAATCGCAAAAAGATCAATACCAAAGTCGACTCCATGTGGCTTGAAAAGATTGTGAAGAACCGAATCACCAAAGGCAGGTCCAGTCGATAGGCCCTGAAGCGTAGCAGCACCTCGGCAAATGGCAGCTGGACCTTGCTGGATGAGCACGTGGGGGTCGAAGAAGTTGTCCCGGATGTCGTCGGTGCTTTGGACTCGGTACTGGCCGTCTTTTGTAACGATGGTTTCTGGCTGCTGGGAGTGGCCGTATCTAGAAACGAAGAGAATGAAAGGGGGAAGAAAAGGCTCTAGTCACCGGAAAGCAGCAGTAGCGAATTCGTTGAAAATGACCGGCCCGGTTCGATCGTGATCTTGGTTGATTGGTCTGTTTGATGGTCTGAGCAGGGTTCGAAATCGGGCCGAAAAGTCGCTAGGCTAGGCTAGGCTAGGCAGAGCGAATTTAAAAAAAAGCTAGGCGAAAAAAGCTAGGCGAAATTTTTGTCACAGACTCTAGGCTAGGCTAGGCTAGGCGAATTCGCCTTAGGCGAATCTAGGCGAAAAAAGCGAAAACGCGATTCATATCAATTTTTTTAGGCGATTAGGCGAAAATTAGGCGAAAAGCGAAAATTAGGCGAAATTTTCGCCAGGATCTGCCTAGATTTCGCCTAGATCTGCCTAGATTTCGCCTAAATTCGCCTAATTTCTTCGCCTAGGCGAAATTCAAGGCGAATTTTCATTTTCGCCTTGTCGCCTAGCTTCGCCTAAGGCACCAGTATGAGACTAGGCTAGGCTAGGCTAGGCGAAATTTCAAGAGTCCTCGCCTAGCTAGGCAGCTAGGCGAATTCGCCTAGCCTAGCCTAGCCTAGCTTTTTAGGCGAATTCGCCTAGGCGATTTCGAACCCTGGGTCTGAGGGAACCATTGTCGAATTTGTCGAGGGAATTTCCAAAGAGCGCAGGGACCATTTCTTCGTAGACCATTTTTTGCATTATTGCAATGTTGAATTTTCGGGCTTCGTTGAAGACGAAGTCGGAATCGGACTGAAGGGATGGATCGGCATCGATGATTTCTTGGGCGAGGATGTTGTGGAGTCTTTTCTTTGGCTCAGAAATTTCGCTCTTTCGGACTTTTCCGTAATTTTTCTGGACCGTTCCTGTGGTACATGATATGCCAACTTCCAAGAATCGGGTTTTCAAGGACTCGATTATCGCCGGAAAACAGGGGATCATATCCCCGCTCGTTCAGGCCACTTGGAAGTCGGAACTTATCAGTGATAGGTTTGAAAGAGCCATCTTTCGCATTGATCTGCGCGATCGATGGGATGTAAATTCCATGAGTGTGGTCTTGAGTTTCCAGAAATGGTGATCCTGGAAGGCGGAGAGATCGAGCGTGAATTTCGGAGAAGCCGTAAATGTTTCCGGCTTGAATGGTTCCGGTTAGCTGGTTGATTTGCTCGGGGACCAGTTGTCCGTCTTTTTTAAGGCTTTTGATTTGTCGAGAAAGGATTAAGGGTCTCTCTCAGAGTTTTTTGAATAAAAAGCCCTTTCCTTGATCGCTAAGAGTGACAGCAGATCTAGTCACAAACATACAGGAGACGCCGGAAAAGACCGGATCAGAACCAGTCGACCACTTGAGACAATCGCTACTGTTCAGAGTACACCGACATCTTGTATCTTTGCTTCGATCAGGAGTTTGAAGAAGCGTGTGAGTGATGAACTGACCAGCGGTATTGAGAAAATGCGTCGTTTTGTCATTCGGACTTTGTGGGCACTTGCTTCGGAGATAGAGGGAAAGACCTCGCGGATTTGGAAGAGGTCTCTTGTCCGTGCCGCATTTTGGCGCTCCAGAGGCATCGCAGTAGGAAGCGGGGAGGAGTCGACCGTAGCCTTGGAGTGGCTGACCAGCGCCAGTTGGGTGGTTGCACTTTCCGTCGAAATCGGGGTATGGATTGTCTTTGCCAGGGATCAACATGAGCTTTCATGATAATTTTTGACCAATAAGGGACTTCTTTTGCCCTTTTTTTACAGATTGATAGAGTCGCTTACAGTCTGATTAGGCTAATTAATTTCTTATCAGCAAAAATACTCGACCCATGTCCTGACGCGCAGACAACTCGCTCGTTACTCGTTGAGTAGGGATCGGTTATGTTCTTCGCGATAGCAGCAATATCCGCAGCCGAAACAGAGCCACGCTCCCCTTCTAAGGAGCGCAACGTGTCCAGCGAAAACGACTCGACTTGGCGCAAACTCTTCGCGTACTGGTCCGTCAGGGGGGCAGTTCGGATCATGGAATGGGCATAGATGACGGTATTGAGGTCATCATCGGTCCGAGGTCGGTTACCTGAACATAGAACATTGGAATTGATTTATTTATAAATTATTATAATAAAAATATTTATAAATTAATAATTAATTAATTATTTAAATAATTTATCAAATAATTAAAATTTATAATATATAAAATTTATAAATTAATTATAAAATTAAAATAATTCCATTTTTATAAAATAAATTTATTAATTTTTGGAATAAATTGCATATTTTTTAAGGACAAAAAATATTTTCTTACCTAGGGCGGAAGCCAACAACGAAAAACTCAGTTTCATTTTCTCCTTTTTTTTCTTCGACTTTCTTTCTCTGTATTAGAAAAAAATTGAAAGTCGCACTGTCTCAAGAATAGGCCCCGTTGATACTGACTTTCTCAGAAGGGAGATAAGAGTGCCCCGGGCGAAGCTAGTTTCATTTTTGCAGATGATCTCAATTTCATTATTAAACGCCAACCTTTTAAAATTGTAAAATATTTTGATTTTTGAAGGCTTTTTATTTTTCAAGAGAGTTTTTCATGTTTTCAGTCCATTTGCCGGATTTTCTGAAGTTTGTTCAAAACAATCGATAATTTTTCGGAAGAAGAAAAATCTGACTCTTCCACTTCCTCATCTTCTTCATCTTCTTGACCCCTCCCAGAAAAACGTTCTTCTTCTTCTTCGTCGTCAAAGAGCCTTGGTAAATAAAAGCTTGGAAAAGCTGGAAAGCTGGGCAAGATCGCTCGGTTCAACTGTCCACAAGATCTGTTTATGTATCCCTGTTTGCAAAAGCATCTCGTTTCTCCAATCATAAGGCTTTTTGTTATTCTTCGGGACATAAAATGAGCTCCAGCGAGACAGTCCTCGCAGTCATTATCAGTGCACTAGAAATTTATAATGAAAATTTTTGTCCTCTCGAACTACCTTTTTGCGGCAATAATGAACCATTTTTCCCGAAAATTTTGACCTTTTTGCGACGCATTCAAGGTTTTCTCCCGTCGATTCACATGCTTTTATCATTTCTGGGTCCGTGCATTCTCTTGCTATTACTGTAACTGTCATCAAAATTGGAACAAAATACTTCAAAATGATCATTTTTCTTTATTGTCTGTTTCTTCCTTTTTAGCCCTCGGAAAATCAGGGAAGTTGGTTTATTTATTTTTCAAAGTCAAGTCTGGAGGTCAAGCCATCTTCTCAATCAGATCACTTCTATGATAACAAGTTGTTTTTGAGCTGAATTTTGCGATTAAAAGAAAATTTTGATTGTGAAATTTTAAGGGTATCACCAAGATGACCAACTTTTGCTAAAAATCGAATAATAGCAAATCAGGAAAGCACAAAAAAGGCCAAAATCTATGTTGACACCCTTAATTCAAAACGACTAAAAATGACAATTTTTTAAAAACAAATTTATTGTTCGATCAACACTTCCAGCTTTGGCAAAAGATTTTCAAGTTCAGAACGTGGCTCGGTAAAAGTTTCATTCATTTCTTCGAAATCTTGATCTTCCGGCAGATTGTCGAAAAATTCGTCCCAGAACTCAGGCGACTCGAAAAAGCCATCAGAGCTATTCCTCGCTGCTGGCAGTGATCTATCCAAACTTTCGCACCTTTTTTCAATGTTCCCAATTCCACAACCGCATTTTAAGTCGCCAATTTGAAAGTCGTATCTTCCAATTTCTGAATCAATTTTTAACATTTTTCTTACATTTTTTTATACTTATAAAAACGAATTCTGATCCTGAGCCACATGTTTTGTGCTTTCTTCTGTTATACTAAATTAATCAAAATCTAGGTCTTTTTCAATAAATAAATACCTTATTGTAGCAAATATACTTGTACCCCTTCGAATATCTTTTCGTTGATCTTTTGCATTTTCTGACATTTTCGAATGACTTGCATTTTCGTCTCATTTTTCTGTTGCATTTTCTCGAGAAAACAAGTGAAACAAAGATTATGAAAATTCTTAGATCCATTTTCTGACCTTGATAAGAAGAATTTCAGAACGGAAACCCGCGGGAGGAGTTTATTTATTCATCAGATTCTCAGTTCCTATTTGGGGAGATTACAGTGAAACCCCAACTTAAGGCCACTTTTTGGATGACAGCTAATTTGAAAAGTGGCCTTAAGGGATCACCCCCCGATTTTTCAAACCTTTGGCACCGGTCATTATCGCCTATGATTAGATTCCTCGTTTTCTGAGGATCATTTTGATATATGATAGTACCCCTTTACATAAATGCATCCCCGAAATTTTAGTTCCCAAAGTTCGGAAAAATGCATGTTAATTGTACTTAGCGTGAAAATCGCAATTTTTTTCGATTTTTCATTGTCATCGAAATAACACAAACAAGGGCTCTTTCGAAAGCTTAGAATGTGAAGATTACGAATATAATAACCGCACTAGAATTTTCGGCCAATTGTTGGCGCTAGAGAGCATTCTAACACCCAAATAACGCCAAAAATGGTTTCAAAAAGTTTTACAACTAGAATTTTTTTATTCACTAATCCGATCATGCTGATTCTACCAAAAAATAAAGATTAGCGTCTATACTTTTAGATAAACCAAAAAAATTTTGAATCACAGAGCCCAAAAAAAAGTAGATACGATTTGAAAATGACCTAAAATGGCCATTTTTCAAGATGTTAATCACTTTGACGGCCTGTAATGCATAAGCGAATGTTATGCTAGCAAGCTGATTCTACCAGAATTTGCTCCTTTCGAAGCGGGCTTTCTAATGCGCCCAAAACCAGCTTCCTACGTAAGCTCAAAAAAAAAGTAGATAGAGGTCAAAGTTGGCGAAATTGGGGGGGGGGATCCCTTAAGTTGGGTGATTCTCCGACTTAGTTGGATGACGCTAAAATTTTTCTATTTCTGGAGTAAGGGACTGAATCATGGGAATCAAAAATGAAAGGTGGCCTCCAATTTTTCGGATGACAGATTTCGGGGATTTTTCAGAAAAGTGGCCTTAAGTTGCTCGGCCTTAAGTTGGGGTTTCAGTGTAATTGAGCCTTGGAACAAGGAGAAACCAGAAATGAAATATTTTGACAAAAAATTTCGAGAAAAATCATTCTATAAAAAAAGTTTCAATAAAAAAGACTTAAAAATTAATAAAAAAAAGAATCTTTCTCCGTGCTCTGAGAAAACATCATCTGTCGATTTCCATCTCATTTTCGCGGTCATTTAATCAATCAAAAATGAGAGGCTTCGTTTTTCTGCTGATTTCTAAAGCATTTTCGTTGCGGTTTTCGCTGCATGAAGAGCTGATTGCTTCTTCGACTCCGGTTGGAGACGAAACGATCGAGTGCTACACTTGTGAGTTTGTCTACAATGCGACAGACGGAACTCCTTTCATTGGCGACCAGCGATGCAGAGATAATATCAAAGACCTCCCCAACAATTCTCGTTAGAAATCCCATCCCCCTCCCATTTCTTCATCCCTTTTTTTCAGAGACCTTTCCGGCCAAAATCCAAACAAATGATGGATTCACCGCGAATGTCGTCTGCGCCACCTTCAACCTGACTTTCCACCAAAGCGTCGAAATCCGAGACAACAACTCCGATCTCAAAGAAGTCCAGTATCTTGGGATTTTCGAACGAACCACATTCTTGCAATACGTCGGCAGCACATTGGAAGGATATGAAGGGACACTGAAGATGTACGAGCACGAGTACGGGTGTGGAAGAAATACAAGCACTTGTTCGGGAAGTTATGATCCCTTCCCTCGACCGGAATTCAAAGAAAGGAGAGAGCCATGTGGAAATTGCGCCTACGAAAACGTCCTCCGAAAATCTGACGGAAATCGAATTACTGTAAACGGCAATGTCGACTGCTCCGTCAAGCCAACTCCACCCGATCAACCGGTTTGTCTCCCAATCTCTCCTTTTTCTTTCTCTTTCTAGAGCTGCGATGGCGAACAAAAAGATCAGTCCGGAATTTGCGTGATTGTTTCCCTTGGAGTCGGGGACGAACCCGTGGCGAATCCTGACCAGCATCTGCTCGCGAGAATTTGCGATGCTAAGGCGAACTTTTTAGACTGGGGCTTTACCAACGCTTATATTGATACCGAAAATGGCATGTCTGTCTGTGCAACTTCGAAATGCAATAAGTAAAATCTTCTCGAATCGCGTTCTCTTCGTTTTTATGACAAATATAAAGAATCGAAAAAGACCATTAATGATAGTCCATCATTATAAACTATCCTCAGCGATGAAAAAAAAGCATGACGAGCAGTGAGTAATAAAACGCGCTCGACCTATTCAGACTGACTCTGAATGATAGTAATCAATAGTTATAAAAGACGCGCGCACAATTTGCCCCCAGCCAGTCTCATTTGTCGTTAAAACTTTTCGAGAGGAAAAATTCAGGAAAATCACTTCGAGAAAATGAGCGCGCCTTATCCCACTCAGAATAACACAGGTCAGTTAAGAACTTATGTTGGTCTTTTAACTCCTTTAGGGAGAAATTCATATGGAGTAAATTCATCAGATCTTCCTCCTATGGCCGGGGGAGGCTTCAATCCAAGTGCTCCTCCTCCTCCCCAAAATCCTCATTTTCAACAAAACCCTGGATATCCTTCCTACCCCCCACAGGGACCGCCCCAGAACTCGGGCTACCCTTCGTACCCCCCTCAAAATCAAGGGCACAATCCTTATCCCTCAGCTCAACCACAAAATTATGGCCATCAGGAACGATTGAAAACTAAAAGAAACTACAAACAAAACAATCATTTTTCAATCGAAATCAGCCAAATCATTACCACCAAAATGAAAATCCTCATTTCCAGGGGCATCAGCATCACCAGGGTTACAACCAAGGGTATCCACAAGCACAAGAGCACAATGACACGAAGAAAAAGAAGAAAAACAAAGGCCTCTTGGGACAAGTTGAAGGTCTTGTTTCAGACGTCATCGGAGGAGGATCAAAGTCACATGGTTCCTACGGAGGACAGGGGCAATATTCTGGACAGGTAATTTAGAAATTCTTCAGATAGAAACGGGTTAATTTTATTCAGCAACATGGCCAGCAATATGGTCACGTGTCTCAAGGACATCCACAGCAGCAAAAACAAAAGGTAAAAATAAAGTGGTGAAAATTTGTTTCAAAATATTCTAGGGCTCAATTCTCGACTCTGGAAAAGAAATGGCGATGTGGGCGCTTGAAGCAAAAATGATGCACGGAGGCATGGGAAAGAAGATGAAATATGACATGAAGAAAAACATGTTCAATGCTGTCACAAAAGGATTCAAATAAAATCGATTCTTTGAAGCTAAAAACTCTTTTTTATAGCAGTCTTTCTTAAATAAAATGAATTATGAATTTCTTGGTAGAAAATAATTCTAGCATTTTTCCTTATAGTTCGAGTTTGTCGACATTTCATCATGATTGATGTGAACCCTAACGATCAGGCATCGAATATTCTAACCTTGCGTCAACTCGACTCGGGCAAACACGTGACTGGCTCGTTCAAAGTAGCAGCGCCCCGAGCTGCTTGGTCAATAAAGTTGCTAAGGGCCCATTGGATCGACCAAAGCCACGTCAGGCTCATTTGAACGGAGAAAACGAAAGAAAAAGGGGCGAGGAAAGAAAGACCGAGAATAATCGATAAGAATCTAACGACTTGCAACTGTCTTTTTTTCGTGAATACAAGAGAGTTTTTCTGGGCTAAGAAAGATTTGAAAATAAAAAGGTAAGTTCATTTTTTGAAAAAAATCTTCAAAAATCGTTAAAAAAATCAATAAATAATGTCCTTTAAATTTATTTCTTCTATAATTATCTGAACTATTGTTGAGAAAATTTTCATTGAATGGGTCGTTGTTGTCTTCAATCAACCTCATTGAATCCTTTCAGGCGAAGATGGATATGTGCGAGTGTATCTGCACCTTCCAGCACGCGATGCGTCGCTTGGTAGAGGTCCTTAATCGCGCACAGAACTACTGCTCTGACGATGGAGCTGGCGACGGTCACCAGGTAAGAAAATCCTCCTCCTTTCAAACGCCTCATTTTCCCTCTAGAATCCAGCACAGGCAGCCAACACATTTCTCATGATGTTCCTGTTCATGCTCTTCGCCGCAGTAATGTTCCGACTGAGGCCGAATTCAAACCGCGACCGGGATCAAGCGCAGAAACCGACTGGCGGTCCCCCTGGCGGCTCAAACGGCCCTGGTCCCGGAGGACTTTCCACCTGAATTCCCAAATCTTCGAAATTGTCACCCATTCTTCTTCGCTCTCTCCTTCTCTAACCGGATTTATTCTGATCCTATCCTTTCTGTTCTGATAAAGTTGGTTAAATATTTTGTTTAACATGTGATTCGAATAAACAAACAAAAATCGAATTTGGAAACATAAAGATTCTTCCAAAAACGCGTAAAATTCCCCTTATTTAACAGAACATCGTGAGAACTCATGATTCAAAAAAAAATCGTGAAAATTCATAATACAAAAAATATTCGTGAAACCCATGTTTCAAAAAATCGTGAAAACTCATGACTCAAAAAATATCATGAAAACTCATGATTCAAAAAAATCGTGAAAACCCATGATTAAAAATATCGTGAAAACTTATGATTCAAAAAAAATCATGAAAACTCATGATTCAAAAAAAATCGTGAAAACTCATGATTCAAAAAAAAAAAAATCGTGAAATCTCATGATTCAAAAAATATCGTGAAAACTCATGATTGAAAATATCGAGGAAACTCATGATTGAAAATATCGTGAAAACTCATGATTCAAGAATCTTGAATTTCAGAAATTTTAATCTCTGAGAAAGTCTGAAAGAAATTTTCTTTAGAAAAGAATCGCATTTGAGTCGACATCGTGCATTTTGATCGCAGTCAAATTTTTGAGAAGAGGAGCTGAGTATCTCATTCCATCAAACATGTTCTATATCTAGATAGCGTATGACAAAATAGAATGAGACTCACCTGGATGATGTGTTTTTGCATCTTCTTCTCCTCGCTGTCTTCATAAAACAAATCTTGTTTAATGAGCTTACCAATTATTTTCATATTATTCGCTTGATCTGTTATTGTTTTCGCGTAATCAAGAAGAAAACCCATCAAGTCGTGAACTTTTGGTCGAGCCGGAAAACGATCATCGGATTCATTGATTTTCGGACGACAGTTCGGATCCTGAGCTTGTCTTGCCGAAGCGGTTGTGTTGATGACATTCAGTTGCATGATTCTCGCTGAAAATATACTCCTCTCTTGTCATGTTTTTTGGTTGTTAGAACCTGTAGTTAGTTTTTCCCGCGGATTTGGGTAAAAAAAGCTCATTTTTTCCCTTTTGAGACGGGCGCGATGGACTCTCGAACTTATTTCAAAAAGGGAAAGAACAAGCTTAAAATTCTTGATTCATGACCGCGCCTATGAATGAGCAGCGCTCTTAAAAACGTTTCTATTGGTTATCATCCGTTTTCCCTTTTCATTATAGGCTATAATTTATAGCGCCATAAAGACACTCAAGATAGCAATAAAATATATTTGATAAATTCTCTTGTTTCCCAGAGACCATTCATTTTCCTACTATTTCAAAGATGAATGTGTTTCTTCAGAAAGGGTGCGCCTTACCCTAACCTGGAAAGGGTTAGGGTTACGCCTCTCTCAACCCCTGGGCTCGGCAACCAGTGTATTAAACCTGAGTCAAGCTCTGTTAGCCTGAGGCAGGTTATCATATTTTAGGTTGACAAGCCAAGCCGGTCTTTTGGTCTTAAAAACGGTACATAAGTTATGTAACATAACAGTAGATCACTAGAATATCTTGGAAGGTGTCTGGAACCGACAAAAAATTTCGACAAATTTCGCGTGGAAGTTTTCAACCAATCAGAAGCTTGGATTTGGCAAACCGGCCAATCAGCCGCCCACGCAAAATTTGTCAAAATTTTTTTGTCGGTTCCAGACTCCATGCCGAATATCTACACCGTCTCTTTACTGCGCCATACAGTCACCCTCGAAAACCAACGTCAAACTTTCCCGAAGCGGTGGAAGCTATAATCTGAGTTTCTCGTCCCGCGGTTGTGTCAGACATGGCGCTGGGGATGACGCGGAGCTGTCAGTGAGGATCATTCGAAGTTGTTTTTCAAGCACTCAAATCAAGGCGATTAGAGTACTTCCACCACCGAGCACCGGCACCTGTATTTTACTCTCCAAGGATAAGCGCGCGAATTTTAAGTTGATAAACGGCTTTCAAAATAAATTTTTAAAAAGACCAATTTCATGAAATCACCGCATTTATCCACTCATATTTTTCACTCATAAAAAAAAACGAAAATCATAAAAAAAAAACAATTTTTTTAGCTTTTTTTTTATTCAGAAATCCGTAACAAGCATTGGATGCTCATCGTTTTCGTTGATTTCACCAAGTTTGTTCCCAGTCAGCTGATTGAAATAATTCAGCACTTCTTGTTCTTGCATCTAAAAAACGGCTTAAAAATTTTTAAAAATTTCTTGATTTACCCTTTGAAACATCGATCCAAAACCCAAGGAGTAAACAGAAAATGCGCAAATTGATAGGTAAAAAAATTTCATTGTTGATTTTTTATTTTAACTTTTTGTTTTTGGTCGACTCTTTTTATACTCGAGGATTATTTACTTTCGTGCGTTTTTCGATGATTGGAATTAAAAATAAAGCAAGTCAGAAGAGGCCAAGAACAAGCTCATGAATAATTTGTTTGTTGATCAGGAAAATAAACTTGCTGTTTGTCTTTTTTTGCGGAGTTCGAATTGTTACATGAAAAATGTCTTGTCCTTGAATGAGGCTTCTTTTGAGCGTTCTTTTATTAAGGGTGGAGAGTCTGAATCAAGGTTAAAAGAGTCAAGTAAAATTTTCTTATGATTTATTAAAAATCTCAAGATATTATTTCATTGTCGTCATTTTCGTAAACTTCTCCAGTCTGCTGATTCTCCATCATCATTATGTTGGAGATTATTTAAATAATCCAGCATGTCCTGGTCTCCCATCTAAGAATGGATTCAAAAGCAATCATGATGGTTAATTTTACCTCTTGAAACATCGTTCCGAAACCCAAGGAGTCGACGAAACTAGCGAAAAATGATAAAAGAAAAAAATTCATATCTTTTTTTTATGTCAAGTTTCTTACTGTCACCCTGATTCGAGCTCTCTTTATACTCCAGTTCTTTCATCTACTAGTGCTTTTAATTAAAGATAAATGATTTTGTGGGGGGCCAAGAACAAGTTTATTAATAATTCGCTTGTTGAACAGGAAATCCAGAAGTGTTTTCCTTTTCATTTCAGTGTTCGAGTTGTTACTTGAAAGTGGCCTTGATTGCTGCTGGCTTTCCAGTGCGGCAGATTCTCAAGCATTTCTTGTATTTCATGAAGATTCGATTCTTGCATCTAAATAAAGAAAATCAAAAAAAAAACGAAAAGCTAAATTTGCAAATAACTCCGTATTTCGACGATTGAAATTAGTAATTTTCGGAAAAACTTTTTTTCAAAATTTTTTTCAAAATTTTTGACCAATCAAAGGTCCGGAATCCAGGATACCGGCCGGGAGGTAGCCAATCAGCAGCGAATTGCAGCTTTATTATTGTTTCGCGACAAAAAATTATCGGTCAAGATTTGTCGATTCGTGCTCCCTCCCCTTATTTTACCGATAATTACCGTTTCAATATAAAAATGACTTACTCTTTGAAACATTCGTCCAGTAGGAAACATCATTCCATCTCCAAAACTCTGAAAAAGTACTGCTATCACCCTCAGCTTCATTCTCTCTTAGAATTTCCCAGAAAGTGCACTGAAGCTCTTATATACAGGTATATTGAAGCGTACATTTTAATGAATGATTTGGACCACTGTCAATATGTCCTGACTGTAAACTGTCGCATATTTGAATACATGTACCCGGAATGGGAATAATAAGGCAATATGGAATGCGAAAGAAACTCTTTGCCCACAATCTAAAAAAAATGTCTTTTTCTGTGAGAATTCACCAAATGTCACTTTTCTATCGATGAGTATCTATGGGCATCTATCGAAATCCCGGAAACGAGAAGCAGGATAGAAAATGTGCATAATCCGAGAGCCAAAAACATGCTTTTGAGGAGCGATAACTTAGAACCGTTCACTTATCCGACTATCAAAAATACCTTTTTTGACTACACTTCTAGTTTTTCAAATTATTTTTTTCCAAAAATCAAAATTCCGATTTTTCTTATCATTTTTTTCGATTCAATTTTTACTATTTGTACAAGTCGTCAACTACCATTTTCTCCGATTCGCGAAACCGCAAGTAGTAAAACATATCGTATAAAAACCACCTTCTGGTTGAAACAGCGATTTTGATTTTTTGAGCTTCTTTCGATTTTAGAACATGTTTTGACAACACCATGACGATAAATTGAACAAACCTGGGGAGAGTCGAGATAATGACGCAACCATCGCATTTGTCTTTTATCTCATTTTTTCTTTGAAAAGAAAAAAACTGTAAAAAGAAAACGGTTGGTTCTTAGGCAAGCACAAAATACGGATTTCCTTATCGTTTGATCATATCTGCTTTTTGACGTAATACTGGTGGCCTTTCACAAACGTGTAATCGAAATTCCTGGTTACGGCTTGAATCGTGCGGGCTTGTTAATTAAACACATTAATTTTTATGTAAAATTTTGCGGTTACATCAAACCGCCTTATTTCCTTGTCTTACATCACAAGAGAGAATTTTTAATTCAAATTTTCTTTTTGGATCCTCTTATTTGAGAAAATACAATATAATGAAACAAACTTGTTCATCACCATTTTTACCTCACAATGAAGACGGGTTTGAAATTCATTCTTATTTCAATTTTCTTGACATTCGGCAATATCGGGCAACATTTAGCAACATTTGGCGACATTATGCGACATTCGGCGACATACGGTGATATTAAGCGACATTTGGCAACTTATGGCGACATTAAGCGACATTTGGCGACATTCGGCGATATTCAGCGACATTCGGCAACATTTGGCGACATCAGCGACATTTGGCGTTATTCGGCGATATTTAGCGACATTCGGCGACATTTTTCGATTTTTTCAGGGCGTCCCTAATTTTGGGCTTTCAAAACTAAGCCTGGATTATTTGATCATTTGCATAAAGCAATTTCAATATTTTTAGGAATGCTTTGATAGTTTGTCGCTGGTTGTTTAGTTATTTTGAGAGAGAAGTCAAAACTCAAAGAGGTGTTGAAAACATTCGAAGTTGATCCGGCATGAGCGCACTTTCAGGCTCTCGAGATAAGAAGCAGGAAGCAGAAGGGAGAAACACTTTTCTTGAGCGTTTTCGAACGTGATTTTAAAGCGGAAATTCGCTCTATAAGCTTACGAATCCCTCGCTGCTTCGCTCGTTATCAATTCCCCAGCGGAAGAATCAATGCATCTCAGCATCTGTCGAAGGGTGATAAGGAAACGCCCAGCGCTATATCCAGCTCCTAAATCTGCCCGCTGCGGCTCACATAATCAGATCAGCAAAACCGAAAAGAAAACTCGCGCACGTGATCCAAGAAAACGCTTCTAGAGAAATCAAATGACCGCGAAATCCCCAAAATTCCTTTTTCAAAAGTCAAATGAAAAAAATACCAAAAAATATCGCAAAAATAAAAGTCTTAATTTCTAAGAACGATTTTCTCGGGCCTTGTCAACGACCATCTCGAACATTTGATGTTCATCAATGTTTACAATTAATTTCACAAAAAGCGAACCACAAAAAAGTAGAAGAACGGTCTTTAGACCAAAAATACACGGATCAATTCATCGATCAACGAACTCAAATTCGAAGGCAGCAATTATTGAAAGCTTGTCAAACTCTGAAAAAAGTTGAGGGCAATTTTGATGGAGCAACGGAAACAAGAAATTTAATTGCTTCCAAAGAAGATTGACTGATGCGAAATCAGAGCGTTTTCAATGTGAAAGAAACCATAAATAAATATATATTTTTTCCAGGATTTTTCGGAAGGTGAGTTTTTAAGGGTGTCAACGGCGTATAAGCCCATCAAAACCCCGTCAGATCAAAAATTGGTCTTTTTAGCCCAGCATGCTGTTGACACCCTTAAGATGCTTCCCCTGAAAAATCCAAAGGGTTAATAATTTTAAAGCGTTGTATCTTCGTATTCGTGGTAATGACCTAAAAACGTCAAAAACAAATCCAGCAAAACCTGATTTCTTGGAGCTGGATCCGATTTTCCGCTTCTCGGATTTTGATTTTTACGCATTCGGTGATATAAACGTGGGTCGAAATCGAAGCCATTTTTGTTAATCCAGGCTGTGTCACTCGTTCAGAATTAGGCGCACTGGTAATCCATGGAATAGAAGGGATTTTCTAAATACAAATCGTGGTTGATTCAACTCGAGTGCAGTTTGGACTTCTTGCGTGAAATAATGACACGCTCCACACGTGACGACACCTGAGCCTCGTTCTAGATAACTTTTGTGCAAAAAAGTTAAAGGTGAATCTTTTTGATCAAAATCGCCTTCACATTCAATATTTTTATTGGTTCAATTTTCAGTTTTTTTTTTCAAAAAAAACTACAACATTGATTTTTGAAAATTAATTTTATCATTGTGAGAGCCTTAATCGGGGATGGTGACTTGAACCGACAAAAAAATTTCGAGAAATTTTGCGTGAGCGGCTGCTCGGCTGCTGATTGGCCGAATCGCGGAATCCAGGCTTCTGATTGGTCGATGATTTCCACCCAAAATTTGACGAAATTATTTTGTCGGTTCAAGACTCTTTCCCCTTAATAGATTTAGAAATAATTATTAATAAGAAAATGATTACGATTTTCTTATGTAAGAATGTTTCCCTTATTTTTTCTCACAACATGTTATCAGCCGCTACTCACTTTGTAATTGAAGAGTGATAAGAAGAATGACTGAAGCTCTGTAGTTATTCTTATCTCTGAATCGAATTTCTCCAGTTTCGCGAAACGATACGTAAAGTACTTTTAATTTCGTTCACATGGAGGGGTAATCACTGCTTCTACAGGAAATAGTGGAGACGATTGTTGCCGGAAGAGGTTGACTTCTCACAAGAATAGCCAACGCATTACGCAAAAATTGCGGCAAGTTGAGACAGATCGAAGCTGGCGAATTTTTAAGCTGCTTAGCTGAACCCTCGCACAAATAAAGATGAATAAGGGGACGACCTTTCTACACGTATTTTTCTGAAATCTGCTTTTTGGACTCGAAATAAAAGAAGGCTTAGGGTAGTAACAGGCTTATAAATGTTTTTAGAGAAACCATAATCTTCCTTTATAATAACCTTTTTTATAATTTTTTTTTTAAATTTTCTGTTGGATAATCTTTTCAAGCATGATCTAACGCCTCCTTATGCTTACTTGAATGACGCGCTTTTTTTAAGGTTGGGCAAGTTATTTCACCCACTTTTTGATTTTAAACCCTGGAACACCATACATATTTGGAATCAGCAGGAAATTTTAAGAACTTTGACCGTTTTAGTTTCCAAAATTTCCACTTCCGGTCCGATTCTAGAGCCGGAAGTTGACAAAATTTTTGAGTTTGGCCAACTTATGACCTATCAAATTGATGCTCAGAAAATTTTGAGTAAACTCATCTTAAAATCATTTAAAAAAACCGTCCCAACCGCAGTCAAACCGACCGGCAAAACTAGGAAAAAAGGCATAAATTTCTGATTTTTCTTTCAGTTTTTAGCGGTTGATTTGACCGCGGTCGGCATTGATTCTTCTCTCAGATGATAGGAAATCTTCTGAGAATCAATTTGATAGGTCACAAGTTGGCCAAACTCAAAAATTTTGTCAACTTCCGGCTCTAGAATCGGACCGGAAGTGGAAATTTTGGAAACTAAAACGGTCAAAGTTCTTAAAATTTCCTGCTGATTCCAAATATGTATGGTGTTCCAGGGTTTAAGATCAAGAAGTGGGTGAAATAACTTGCCCAACCTTAAAAAAAGCGCGTCAATGCATAAAAAAAATTACTTGACAATATTTTGCTAAATTTTTTCATCACAAAATCAACAGAAATCTTTCAGAAATTATTTTTTAGTATTGAAAAATTCGTCTGTATTCACCTGCTTCTGATCAAAATACAAAAACAACCCCCTCGAGATCGCTCATGTTCTCCTCTCTTGCGCCCCAGAAACAGCGCCGCTCGTGGGAAAAAAGAAACGCGCAATATGCGCGCTTCCCGCGCGTATCGACGCTTTTTCAAGAAATCCAAACCATTTTTTAAATAAGAAATAAATAAAATACAAAACAACACATAAGAAAAAAGAGCTCAAGAAAAAAGAGAGATATCAAAATCAGCAAAAACTGCGAAGAGAGAAGAGATAATTAAGTTGGCGACTGAAAAACAAGTGGTAAGTAAGAAATGTCAATGAATTAATAGGAAAGATTGAGATTTTTTCATTTCATTAATTCAAGAGAACTGCTTTTTTGAAGAATATATAGACAAAAGAAGGTATAAATAGGTCAATTAGGAAGATTTTCCCTGGAAATTGAACAATTTTTAGTTTTTCAGCAAAAAACTCCGATTCTTTTCATAAAACCGCTCATTTCTCGCTCAAAAATGAGCAAGATTTAGTCCCGGACCGGTCATCTTTTTTCATCAGAAATTCGCAAAATAGGCAAAAAATAAACCAAATTTCAGTTGATTCCGAAAGATTTGAAAAAGAAAACAAAAAGCTCACGTGTCCCTTGTTTGTTGTATTCCAGTAGATATGTAGCGATAATACGTTACAGCGGTCGGAAAAATCCAAAAACTCACAAAAAGGCCGGACGACTAATTGCCACCGCTAGAATCGACGCGCTAAGCCACGAAGTGACTTTGAGGCAAAAGGCCGGATCATAATCGCGCTCATTCTAAAATCGAGTTTTTCGACCATTTTTTTTGATAAATCAAATTGAGGATTTGACGTAATTTTTACTTTTTTTTAGTCATTTGAGCCAAAAATCGAGAAGCCGCTTGCGGCTTTGAGCCAAAAAAATAAATAAAAAGCCGCGCAAGTCGCGGCTATCATTTCAAATCCGAAGCCGCAAGCGGCTTTTCGATTTCGAGTCGAAATTTTCGATTGCTTTTGCAAAATATTTCGTTGAATCTTCGTTGCGTAAACATCCTCCCATATTTTCAACACTATTTTGATCGGAGTTAATTGTCGAATTCCAGAGCGCACGGCAGCTGCGAATAAATTGAACAGCGGCGGCTGCGCGCGGTCGCCTTCGCGCAGTTAGAACGTGTCTCTCTCCCCGTTGAAGATGTATACACAAGAAATTCTCGAGTGATAAAAATTTGAAAGGAGAAAATAAACTAAGGGGCGGTGTTTTGATTTAGGGGGTTTCTAAGAAAAGATTCTTTTCTTGTTTATTTTGCCAAAGGAAGATTATATTATGATGAAAAAAAATTAATAACTAAAAATAAAATATTTAAGAATCTTATGGAAAATAATGATATTTTTTTTCAGAAATAAATAATTTTTTTATATCTAAAATTTTAATTTGCTTATAAAAATAAATCTTAACGTAAAATAGAGGCTGCTCTTATTTATTGAAGCGATACCCTTAATTTTAGAACGCAAATTCTCGCTGAAATAATCCTTCCCTTGAAATGTCTTTTAAAAACTGTTGAGTTTATTTTTTTCACCTGCAAATTTTGAAGCATTCTTGTATTTTGAAAACACGTGTCTTTTCGCATTTATTTTCAGATTTTTTAGAACAAAGCCCAAAATAATTGCGCGCTATTAGGGCAGCTACTCTGTCCGTGATTTAACTTTTTCTGGCAGCTCTTTGACACATAATGCTCTTTTGATTGGCGCTTTTCTTGAAGCAATGAGTTTGCCACTTTAGTTAAAACTTGTCAATTTGATCTGTGAGAAAATTTTTCATTTAACAAGTTCTACTCAAAATTAACCGAATTTTTGGCCACGAATTTCGGTTTCTTGGGCTCGAGAAGATGTTAACATTAAAATTATTCGCAGGCTCTATAATTTTTTATAAAAAAATATGATGAAAAGAATATTTTCTACGAATAAAAAATATCGTATATAAAAAGTCAAATAAAAACACAGGTTTCTCCTTGAAAATTGCGGAAAAAAAAATGTTTTACCCAAGTACGTGGAAAATTCAAAGCAAGAATTTTCAACATTTTCTCGAGAACCACATCTGCATTATTTGCACCGCATATTGCGAAAATTGAACACGGAAAATTGTTGCGGCAAAGTTTCAATTTTTACTCAGTGGACTTTGCCCCATGATTTCATCTTTTCAGGAAATTTGAAATTTCTTATTTTTTAACTTTTTTGTTTAGGCATGAAAATAGGAAAATGGCTGACTCTGTTGGCCGGTCAAAGCGTTTCCTCGAAGCTGGGGCTGTCCCTTAGCGACCGAATGGCGAAAGACGTCTCGTTGGAAGAAGAAGTTAGCGAATGCATCGCCCTATCAAACGACTCGCTCCGGGTGCCGAACATCGTCCACTACATCTGGTTCGGATGCAAACGCGACTTTCTGCCCTACCACTACCTTTCCGTCCTCTCGTCGCTTTCCGTCCAAAACGCGTGCAAGGTCTTCTTTCACACCGATTGCGAGCCGCCCGAAGAAAACGAACTCTTCTCACATTTGAAGGAAAAAGGTTGAAGCTTTTTCTAAATGAAGAATTCTAGAATTTCTAATAAGGGTACACTCGAGGAGAGCAGCGATAATCTTTCTCGTGGTCGTTTTCTAATCACTCTCGAAAAAACATGATAAACAAACTGTTTAAAATATACATCGACGGCTCTTAAACAAGCCACGTTTTACGTAAGGTACGCCCTTATCAATTTCTAAGAATGAATCGCTAAGAAAGAGGGGTGGATTGAAAACTGAGTAAAAAACCTGAGTAGAAAACCATAGTTGAAAACTTGAGTAGAAAACCTGAGAAAAAACCGTGGTAAAAAATCTGAGTAAAAACCTGAGTTAAAAACCTGAGTTGAAATCCTGAGTTGAAAACCTGAGTACAAAACCTGAGTAAAAAACCTGAGTAGAAACACTGAGTAAAAAAAACCTGAGTAAAAAACCCTGAGTAAAAACCTGAGTAAAAAAACCTGACTAGAAAACCTGAGTTGAAAGCCTGAGAGGAAAACCTGAGTAAAAACCTGAGTAGAAACACTGAGTAAAAAAAACCTGAGTAAATAACCCTGAGTAAAAACCTGCGTAAAAATCCTGAGCAGACTTCGGTTTTTTTTTCTAAGGAAGATTAAATTTTCCTTCAATACAAATTTCTTCCCCGCTAAAGCCCTTCATCCCCTTATCGCCAAAACAAAAGCTCTAACCAAAAAACAGGAACATGAAAACTTCCGAATTGTGCCCAAGGAAGCGCCTACTCAGGAACGGCTAATCTACTTCTCACGTAAAATAAGCTTTCAAATTTGCTAAAATTGCTGCTTGTTTTCTCGAGCGAGTAAATTGAAAATTTTCCAATTGGAGTGAATATTTGATTAGCCAGAAACTGCAGATTTTCAATCGACCGGTAGAGCGACTTGAGCACCAAGCTGATGTTGCTAGAATCGAGCTTCTTATGAGGTAAGACACAGTTTATTTTATAAAATTTTATTTAAATCTATTTAAAAAAATATGGGGTTTTTGAAAAAAAGGAACATAATGAATCTGATGATTTTGAGGATAACGATGCATTTTATAATTTTTGACTCAAATAAGTTAAGTTTTAAATTCAGTTTTTCGTATTTTTAATCAGAAATTTTTTCCATACTGCCGCGGTATCCAATTTTACCGATTAGAAATGGTTCATTTTAAAAATAATTTTTTTATTAAAATGGTAATTTGCCACTTTAGATTCCCCTTTTTTATGGTCCTTTATAGCGCCACCTGAGTGATAAGGATCGATTTTTATCTGATCGATAAAAGAAAAAGGGTCGATTAGTGATGATAAGGTAGATAGGGCAAAGATTGTATTTTTTGAAAATGGAACATTATGTATGTTTACGGGAGAGCATCTGCTCGGTAGGTGCTTATCGGGATTCAGGGGAAGTGGGTATCAATATTTAGAAGCATTCCCGAAGATGCGCGGATGGCCGTACAAGGTGATCATGTCGTGTTGAATCGTCACCTAAGCATTAACATTCCAGAACGCTTAATTTATGCTAAAATTTTTTTCTGAAAAAAAAAGACTTATTACAAAACTAGCTTGGTCCAGAATTACGCGTGGCTCATTTTTTATCCGCTCGAAAATCTCGCCTTTTATACCGTTCCTCGAAAATCTAACAACTCAACTTTCTAAAACCGGATTCAGCCAACGCGACTTGAATCGATTTTTTACGGAACATTTAAGGACAGATTCAGTTTTATCATTCAGTAGAATGACACCGTGAGAAAAGCAGTTTAAATTTGCCAAATCGACTCACTTTCGGATGAGAGTCACTTTGTTGATTTTTGGCGGTGAACGGTTGTTTACAAAAATTGGTTTCTTTCAAGAAGAAAAATCCAATTTTCGGCTCGAATTTTCAATTTTCGAACGAACCGCTATTTTTTTCTTGTTGAGCAATTATCGAGCTTGTTTGGAGGAAAAACTTATTTTCGTTAATTGTTCATTAATTTGTCACAAAACTTGCATAAACCCGTCGACGAGTTAATGACTCCAAAATAATTATGGCACAATAGCTGCATCTATTTCTACAATAGAATTGATTCCGAATGCGTTACTTTTCAAAAACGTGATGGTCAATTATTTGATTATTTTCGGGTCAATTATTGGAGAAATTATTGCATAAAGTTCAATCTTCGCTCTAGAAATTTGGCTCGAAAACCTGTGTAGAAAACCTGAGTCAGGGTTTGAAAAATCTTTTTATTTTTAATTTAATTGTAAATAATTTATTAAAAATTTTTAATTAATAATTATTTTAAAAATTAAGTATAAAAACTAATTTAATAAATAATATATTGAAAAATATTTGATAATTAATTAATAGAAAATAAAAATAATCGTAGATTTGACAAATCCTGACTCAGGTTTTCTATACAGGTTGCGGTGCCAAGGCTCTAGAATTGAGTAATTACGGGAAAATCTTGGGCAGGAAAAAGGCTCAAGATAAAGAGGAAAGAAAATCTCTTGCCCGTCTAAAGAATCACGAAACCGCGCCTGTTCAATCAAAAATAGAGAAACAAGATCTTTTAATCATCGATCTTCTCGAACGCATTCGCTCATCAATTCTAGCTTCTCTCTCCAGAAAAATGGCTCGTTTTCAAAGTGAGTGTTTCCGAAGGAGGAAGAAAGGCAATCATTTTTAAATTTTGAGTCGAAATTTTATTTATTTGGAAATTTCAATGAAAATTTTTTGATGGCGATATTTTCGTTGCAAATTGGGCAAGTATGGTGTGTGTCTTGGCAGCCACCATTGTAGTATGGGATCAGAGCGCAGCAAGGGCCCATACAGAATGTCAAGCAGCCAACAGTGAACAGAATCACTGACAGAAAGCGTGTCGTTGAGCCCGGTTCCCTTCTCCTATCGGTAAAGCCTTCGTATCCGCAATTAGGGCAGACGCATTTTACCGGATCGTGATCGAAGACAATCGGTTCTGGCTCCTTCTTGATCACTTAAATTTTTCACTAGGATGGTCAGGGTAAAATAATTACCAGGTTGTTCGCCAGGAAGCTCCTCCATTTTTATGCTAGAATTCTGATTGTTCTCCATTTTCAGAAGACTTCTCTTTTGAATACCGACTGGAGTCTACCGAGGCTGAGGTTCAAGTAAATGTCAGATGGAATGAGGAAGATCATACTTATTATTTCAGCATTTGATAAACGACTTCATAATACCGGGATTCTCTTCGTTTACCTTGAATCACATAGTTCAAGAATGACTTATTCTAAATGACTAAGATGGATTATTTTTACTCATACATATTCGTCATTTCATATGAGTCATATAATATCAGTCATATAATATGAATCATATTATATGAGTCATATAATATGAGTCATATTTGAGATTTTTTTTTGTTACTTTTAATAATTATTTTTTTTTTCTTATTATTTTTAGCATAAAAAAATCAGTTTTTAGCTAAGCTTTTTTATTCATTAATCGTCATGTGATATTCACGGGCAAGAATTTTCCCCTTAGCGTTACACGTAAGAAATGTAAGAAGTCGTAGAAGTCGGATCCTTCTTAGTCGTCGAAAATTCAAGTAGCGGGGGCGATGATTGAGCTGGACCCTCGAATATATTTGTTCAATCAAGTGGCTTTTAAGACGCGTTTTCGAAGAAACTACATTTCGTGAGCGCTAAGCCAGGAGGTTTGCTGTACAAACAAATGAGGATACATTGGCTTAAAAAGTTTAAACGTGGATTTGTCCGGTTTCAACCTTCGGTTTTAAGGAGACACGCATCGATAATCGCATTTTTCATCAAATTTTCGTTGTAAGATTAAGAAAGTGATGCCCTTATTTTTTGTTAAGTCAAAAATATCAAATTTTTCTTGAGTTTTTTTTTGATAAAATAAGGGTGTCACTTCGAAAAAATCAGATTTCTTTTTATCAAAAATTTCTTGTAAACTTAAAGTGATACCCTTATTTTTCGTTTAGTGCAAAAACTCAAATAAAGATTAATTTTTACAAAAAAAATAAGGGTGTCACTACGAGAAAGTCTCTTGAAAAATATTTTAGAAAAAAAAATGTTTTTGACTCAAATTTTTTCGTTTAAAATTGTTTTTTTTCGAAGAAAAGAATACGTAAGATGTCACTTTGCTGAATATCCTGCTGGGGGGTTTCCCTCACCTGAGCCATAATTGATAGCATTCCGAAGCAAAGCCAGTTTGTTTCAATTATTCTTACGACGTGTTATGCTCCGGAGATTCTTCGGTGCAATACTCGACCAAAAATCGTTCATTTTATCGAGACACTAATTAAGGCTTTCCACCTCGCTAAGGACCTTCTATTTTTTTTTCTTTAAAAAACAATAAAGTTAAAAGACAAAAAAACTGTCAATCGAATTGGTGAAATCAAGTTTTGCAACTTTGAAGGTTTTCACGTAACTCAAAACCGCGAAAACGAATCATTAACATTCCATTGAGGACTAAGCAGCGCGATTGGAAACGCAATTATTTCCATTAACAAAATCAGTTCTCAAAATTCTTGTTCTAAAAATGACTCTCAAAAAAACTAAAATTCTCTCTCATCAAATAATTTTTGAAATATCAAGCGAAAAAAGAGATTGACAACTTAACCTGTCGATGTAAGAAGAACTTATCAGGATTAACCTGTTTGCGCATTTTGTCCAGTCGGGGGCTTGACATCAGCATTAACCTATACGCGTCAATATCTTCCTTGTTCCGAAGCGTCCTGTGCCAGGACCTGAGTCAGGATTCAAAAAAAAATTTGATAAAGGAATTTTTTGAATCCTGACTCAGGTTTTCTACGAAGAGCTAAAATTTTCAATTTTCGGCTCGAAAAAATGAGAAGATGTCTGGAACCGACAAAAAAATTTCGACAAATTTTCGAGGAAATTTTCAACCAATCAGAAGCCTTAATTAGGCTTATCGGCCAATCAGCAGCCGAGAAGCCGCCCACGCGAAATTTTTAAAAATTTTTTGTCGGCGACCCTGAAAAAATGCGATATTCATGCCAAATTTAACTGATTTTAACCTCCTTCGTCTCTGAAAAATAATCTTTGGTTATTCACGAATAAAAATGAAAAAATAAACGTGCTGGGAATCTTTGTATCTCTCCAGTGCCGAGAAAACTGGTCGTGTGGTTTTTGGAAAAAGTGAACTTATCGTCGCCTGGACCCCGCCTAAGCCGCAGATAAAGGCACACTTGCGCAAAGAGGCCAACTCTGGGGGGAGATTGCGCGCGCGGGGGGCAAACCCAGTAAAGATTTTGCTTTAGACTTTCTTGATTTTTTTGTTCAAAGAAATTTTTTAGATATGGTGGAATTTATTTGGATGATACTCAAATCGTCACTCGTTCTATGGGTTTGGTTCTGAAAGACTGAAAAATAAAGGTTGAAAGGAGCAGGTAAAGAACCAAAAAAGACCCTCTTCGTAAGCTGTCCTGCACTTTGCCGTACGAAAAGAAGGGAACCCTGATGAATGGAGTCATCGTTTCAGAACCAAACGCACCGTTTTTGAAGAAATGGTTGTTTCTTGGATACAACGACTTTGAGGTACTTGGGCGATTTAAAGTCTATCATTTATCATGATTCATTCATTGATGAGGTCATCGATCTAAATAAAAGAGATATAATTTAATATTCATGAGACATTCGATTTTGAAAAAAACCGATTTCGAAAATTTCAAACATTATTATGATTTTTTTTCGGGAAAAAGTTAAGCTGCGATTTTACGTTCGCGAGAAATTTTCCCGAAAAAAAAACTGGCCATTGATTGGCCGGTAGGCCGAATAAAAGCTTTTGATTGGCTCATTTTATTTCATGAAAAAAATGAAGATTTCTTGCTTTTTTTTGAAATTCTTTGCCACAACAAAAATCTAATATTTCTTTTCAGGATCATAGGTGGGCATGGAACTCCTGCCGAAAACCATATTTTCTCTGGGAAAAGTATCCAAACCTGCTGCACGTGGAGCCAAAGACGTTTCTTCCCAGCTGGGACCAGTGGGAGGTAAGAAAAAAATCGTCGATAATTTGATTTCTTTGAACGGAGGAGCAAATCGAATCGAAAAAAGCTGTTTTTCAAACTCATCCCCTCTTGTGATATTTTGAATACAGAAATTTGATTTCGAGCCGAAGCGCTCTCGAAAATGTAGTTTGTTGAGGGCACATGTTTGGCTTTCCGATTTCTAGTAAACAGCTTTTCTTCAGAATTGCTTTGACATTTAGGGAAAACGAAGAATTTCGTTGAGAATAGACAATTTTCGAAATTTATTAGAAATAGGGAAATTTTGCCCCAAAGTCACCTAAAAGCTGCAAAAAAAATATAAATTAAATTTTGCGTCGAAATTTTTGACTCGAAAAAACTCGAAAATCCGTCTAAAACAAGCCTTTTTCGGACTCAACAAATTTATGGAAGTGATTCTATGGATCAGGGTTTTGATTGGCTGTAAGGCCAAATACAGCGATCTTATTGGATATAAAAAAATGCACTTCCATGAATCGATTTAGTCCGATAAAAGATGGTTCTCGGCCGATTTTCGTGTTTTTTCGAGTCAAAAATTTTGACGCAATTTTTTTTTCAGATTTTAGATTTGTTTGAGGCTTATTTTTCAAGTTTTTCTTAAATTTTCTCCTCTCAAAATATTTTTAAACCATAAATTTCCGTTCCCAAATATTATGCAACGCCAATTTCAACTCTTTTTAGGAACTGTTCTTCGATAACCACTACCCCTGGCGAGAAAATGACAATTACGCAGGAACGGGTTAATTTTTCTACTTTTTCAACTTCCGTTTCTTCAATTGGATAATTACGGAAGCAGAAGCTATTCTAAACCTGCCCCCTATTTTTATCCCAAACTTGTGTTATCATCCGAATTCGGTACTTGAGAGCCTAATCGAGTGTTTAATCTCAAAACTAAAAAACATGATGGCAAAATATGCAACATGATTGATTGAACCATTCTAAGCTGCTTATCTTGTGCCCAGAAATTTGAAAAAAGACTTGATCAAATAAAAAATAATCTCTTTCGGAATTATATCATGAAATCCATGTTATTTTTCCGCTAGAATTGTTTATTTTTTATTCAAAATTTTCACTTGAAATTTTCAAGTTGAAAATGAAAAAATTGAAAATTTTTCTTGAGAAAATAAAAATATTAGCCCTGGAAAAGTGCATATTTATCACAAAAAATACCGCCGGAATCACAATCTTGAGGAAATCGTAGGTATGAATAATACTTTAGGAGAATTAGCTAGGCACACGGCGACGGCATATAACGCTTGGCCAGGGAGGTCCAAGTATTTGCCGATTTTCGAAAGAAGAGATGATGCGAATTCAAGAAGCCAGTTTTTGTAAATATAACAACCAGGTAAGTTTGTGACTTGTCAGCAGATTCTTTATTGTTTTCGAGTAAAAAGACAACATTTCAATATGTCCGATCGATTTTTAAGGGGGGGGTGTCAGGAACCGACAACAAAATTCGACAGATTTTGCATTTAAATTTTCAACCAATCAGAAGCGTGGATTCGGCTAACCGGCTTATCAGCAGCCAAATAGCCGCCTACGCAAAATTTGTCGTAATTTTTTGTCGATTCGTGACACCACCCCCTTAAGGACCCCCTCCGTCTAGTGGAGATAACTTTTTGAACAGTGATTTTGGAGACACGCCCTTAAGATTTTTGACAATTTTGTAAGAAAATGATTGTTAGAAAACTCAAAAGTCGGTTAAGGGTACTCAAGTCCTCTTTTTAAGGGTGTCGCAACAATAAGTTAAAATTTCAATTTTTCTTTTTTGAAATTTCTCTTGAAAAAATCCAAGTACCAGCCACTCGAAAATATTTAAACAAGTAGCCAAAACGTGAGTTGGAACAATAACCACCGGGTTCCATCGAAAATTCTTGCAAAAACATATAAACTCGGTGTGCTCTTCAATTTTTCAAATTTGCGGCGTAATTTTATCCGTTCCGCAAAAATAAAACGAAATTGGTTTAGCTACACCTCACGAATCAACCCGCCTTTCAAATTGTACAGAAGACGCCGACCCGAGTTGTCTGTTAAAGAAGACTCAGATGAAGAGAATTTTAAAAAGAAAAAATCTTACTGTAAATAAAACAAAACTTTAGAAATCCAAAAATTCTGGTTTTCAAGAACTCAAGTTTCGATCACTTACTTTCTCAAATCTCAAAATGACGGGGTGAGTAAGAGAGAGATTCTCGAATATGAGAAGAGGGGGATTAAGGGTATCCGCAATGTGGGGTAATTTTGAGATTTTTAAGGATCTCTTAGCGTTATGGTGAATCATGGAGAGAATTATTATTACAGAATTTGCCTTGAAATTCCAAAAGACAGTATCTTAGAAACGCAGGTTCTCTCCCTTATCAGTAAAAAAATGATAAGGAAAGCAGACCCTTATTTGTCATTAGAAAACCCAAATCTTAATTTTCACTTTTAACTTTTGAATAATTTTTTATGTCATCACTGATGACTCATCAAAAAAGCCAAAGATGTCCATATAACTGAAGCGTTGAAAACAAGGAAGAAAACATATGTCGCAGCTCATAGAGCGGTAAATTTTTCTTATAAAAAGAAGAATCTTCTTAACAAGAGCTTGAAGATGAGACTTTTTGTTTTCTTTATTTTCCCGATTTTCGCGGTGAATTTTTCAACCCCATATCGAACAGTTGACACGGAATATCGACGACTTGAGCTCTACGGATCGCCCTATTATGGACCGATTGAGGATCATACAACCGCAAATCATATTTGTAAACAGGTAAAAAGAGCGGGTAAGAATATTGAGGAACTGAAATGATAAGAATGGGCTTGTTCTTCCGGACCCAATGGACGAAAACGAAGCTCAAGCAATCTTTAAAGACAACAATGGTCTTCAGCTTGTAGCAAGTTATCATACAGGTAAACGCCTTTTAACAGCGATTGTTTTAACAGTTTTTGAAATAGGGATCATAAGAGACGAAGCTTGGAATTGGATCGCCTCAAGAAATTTTCACCTCTTTGTTATATAAATTTTTTATACCAACAAATTCATGAAATTTAAAAAGCAATAAACGAGTACCAAAACTCTATTGGGGCGCCGGATTAGTGTCTGACGGCTTTGCCGAAGCTCCAATAAGGCATGAACCTCCAATGATTGATTTCGGTCTTTGCTTGGCTCGTGAACTTACTCTCCACGCTTCCGCACTCAAGTTGAACGTCTGCGACAATCGGACTGAAGCGACATTTCTTTGCGCGCACGATGATTTGGATTTTGCGCTGAAGACTTATCTCAATAGAGATTTCATTGAAATGACTCATTGCTGGACGAAATATGTTCTGTACAGTGACATTCCAGCTTATTGCTTTAATTCGTCACCATGCAACTTAGAGGCCTTTGAAGAACTGGCGGGACAATGGACCGAAGAGAAAGAAAAACTTATTCAAAATCGCAAACCAAGACGAATAAAGTGAGTTAAAAATGGGATGGCGTCTAGAACCGACAAAAAAATACGACAAATTTTGCGTGGGCGGCTACTCGGCTGCTGATTGGCCAGTTTGCCTGATCAAGGCTTCTGATTGGTTGAAAATTTCCACGCTAAATTTGTCAAAATTTTTTTTCGGTTCCAGACACCTCCCTCTAAAAATGCCCGATTTTTCAATTATCGAACCCTTAAAGGTGTCAACAGCGATTTCGCCCAGATCGTTGTTGACACCCTTATTTGCTCAAAAACTTAGGGACGCTGCGGAGCAATGCTCGAAAGAAGGTTCAAAGCTATTTCGCCCGTCATCAAATAATCTCGATTTCGTTAAAAATCTTCATAAAATAACGATGGACATCATTTGGGTGAACGGCTGGCAAGATGATACGAATTTGCGAGAATTCGAAAGCGACCTTCTTCTATCAAAGGAAGACTTTCTTGGCATTGATTTTTCGATCGATTTTTTTGGGAGAGAATTAAGGGGAATCCCTAAAAAGGAAGATTATTCAATTTTTGAACAAGTTTCTATTCTTGAAATGGTTTCTTAATCGTTCGAAGCACACCACTTTTTCAACAGGTGGGAATTTATGGCAATCTCGAACTCGATTGAAAGCTGTTTTTATTTGCATGGAGGCGAGTTTTTCTATTTTTTTAACAGTCAAAAAATATGTATTAAAAGGTGGTAGAAGAATTCGAAGCGATTGAAAAATTTCAATTTCTGGAAAATGCTGAACTTGGGATTGAGGACATTCAAGAGATAGAGCGATTACCCGATGGAAAAGGCGTTTATATGAAAGTTGACGCGAAATTTTTGCTAGGAAAGAGTTCGTAGATTAAGGGTATCGAAGCAAATTTCATCAATTGAACTCGAAAATGCCATTGCCCTTGGATCTTCAGCAGTCATTTCCGTCACTGTAACAATCTGCATCTGTATCGCTTTCCGCATGAAATTGAACAATCGCGACGAGATACATGTTATCAACTGAAATAATAAAAAGCACATGCCATAAAAATACAGAATAAGGGTGTTATTTACGAAAGCCCACATTCGATATTTGCAGCGCACCTTAGCTCAGCAAATATTGCCATCGCAGCCCGAGATTTGCTGACTAATAAAGGCTAAAGAGGAATTTTTCCACAACAGCTAGAAATCATCGATTTTTGAAGTGGCGAAAGATGACGGTGGACCCGACTGAAGATCATGATTCGTTGCCACCGGAATGTGAAACATACTCGAATCTTTCATTCAGTACAGTTAGCAATTACAAAGAGGACATTCAAATACCGAATAAGGAAGAAAACAAGTTTGACTTTTCAGGTTAGTTCTGAATTCAGTTGTTATCACAAGATTCGAATAACCCCTTCCCCCCATCAGCATTCTCCTTCGAAAAATGGAAGTTTTTAAGAACACCCTTTTTTGGTTGTTAATGCGTCTTCAGGTTAAACTTGCTTCAAAAACTTCATAAGAGGAATTTTTGACCAAGAAAAATCAATATTTTTGCCAAAATTAGGCCAAATTTCGTCAATTTTCGGCGAATTTCCTTAATTATCAAAGTAATCTTTAGGATTGAAGGAAGATATGGAGAAAATAATTAACGATAAAATGGCCATTGTTGACATCCTTAACCACGAGCTTCTTGAGATGAAGTCGAAAATCAAAAACCTTGAAGAGAAGTCGGAAAGCCAGTCGCTGAAAATTGAAGATCTCGAAAATCAACTCCACACTGCCAAATCGAACAATTCACAACTGGAGGACATGCTTTTTCAATCGGCGGTTGATTATCCTGATCAAAATATCGGCCACTACTTGCAGGACGACAGAAGGCTGAAATCTGGTGGTCCCCGAGATGATATGAAAGAGGATGAAGTAAAAAGTGTGCTCATGTATTTTCATAACGGGCAGGCCAAAAAGGTCAATTTCAAGGAAGTGGGATATTTTTGACTTTCTGTTTTTTGCTGTTTTATGCAAAAACATCATGAAACATCCCTGTAAAGTTGAATTATCAAAGAAATCTCGAAGTCGAAAAAAGAGGTGTCAAATTCAAATTTCAATCGGCTCTAGAAAGACTTGGCGGAGATGGCTCTTATCATTTATCTCTCAGTAAAAACAGTAAGAACCATCTTCCGGGGCAGCTAAAAATAAATTTCAGGTGGAGAGGAAATACCATTCAAAGCCCTCGCTCAAGAAATCGACCCAGAAAGTGGCGAAATAAAAAACATGAAGTTGTTATCATCATTCAAAGATGGTGCTTTTCAGAAGATAAAATTTAAGAAAGAATCTGATGGTCGTTATATCCGTTTTAACCTTCTTCTTCTGTGACAAAAAATGAAAAATAAACGCGAGAGGGGAGGTCACATGTTCCAATTTTTTTGTTTATCTTTTTTATTTTGCCGGAAAATTGGGCGACCGGAAAACCAGCTCCCACCTCCTCGCGACTTTTTCATAACTCCAAGTTTCAACTTTTCAAAAATCATTTTCACAAAAAGTCGAAAAACCTAAAAATGAGAAAATCGCGAAGAATGAGCATCGTTTCCCTTTTGACCCGAATGAGCGAAAATTCCAACTTGCGAGAGCTCAAAAATGAATTGAAAGTGGCTCAACGGACTCAGCTGCAGAATCTCGAGTCGAATCATTCTGCGCAAATGGAGCTTGCGGCAGATTTGGTGTCTTTTTTGACCCTGAAAAGTAGGCTGCAGAAAGAGGTGGATGAGAAATTGTTGAAATTGACGAAGATTTTAACGGAGCGGAGTCAAAAACGATCCGGGATTTTCGGCTTCAAGGATTCGACTGAAAATGCTTTTGAAAATTTATTGAAGCAAGAGGAAATCAGTCTCAGGTAAAAAAAACCCTTCTTTCTCACCGCCAATTTTCAGCCACCAACTCCGCGCCTCCGAGTCTCAAAGCTTTCTCGCCGAAGAAATCATCTCCCTCGCCGGCTTGACCCAAAAAAACTTCGAGCAAAACGAGTCGTTCCTCGAAGCCGTCCATGAAATGCACAAAGACATCCTCGCCCAGCTCTTCAAGACCGACAAGTTCGTTCAAACTTCGGAGAAAAAATCAAGGACGAAAGAATTGGCACTCAAGGAAGACTTTGCGGTCATCAAAAATAAGCAGAATTTTGATGTTGCGAGATGCCAGATGATCGCGTTTGGCGAAGAATGGAACGGGCATCAGGCGCTAGAACTTAGTTTTAATTCTCAGGTAGAGGATTAGGGTTCACTCGATAACCTTTGTAGAAATCCTGAGTCAGGGTCTGAGAGATCTCAAGGGAAAAGTCACGTAGGTTTTTGAGGGGTTTTCGAAAATTATTCATCAGTCACGTACGCATTCTTCGTACGTGACCTTAACAATTTAGGATTCTGTTTCTCATAAATAGGTTTGAATTATTGCGAAGCCGCTTTGCGGCTTCGTTTAAAAAAAAAGCCGCTACGCGGCTTTTCATTTAAGATCTTTCAGACCCTGACTCTGGAATTTTGCACAGGTTTTAGATCCCAGGGTCACGGTTCAATATGATTTTTTAGGAAAATTTCACAGTCGAAGTGACAAAAATCTTTCAAAAAATCATCGATCTCCAAGAAGAACAAATCGCAAAAGACAAAAACCGAACCCTCATCTTCCAACAATCCCTAAACGCCGTCGACAAAGAAGAAATCCTCGCATCCTTCGCTGGAGAACTAAAACTGGAACTAGACTTGAACGAAAAAGTAAAAGCAAAGATTTCAAATCACGATCCACTTGATGAGTGCCAGCGGGAAGTGCAGGCGCAGAAATTGGCGGAAATTCGGAAGAGAAAAGAAGGATTGGAGAAGGAAAAACAACTGCTTGGAAGAGTTCAGAATAAGGAGACGAGCTTGATTCCAATGGTGGGTATTGAAGATAGCGAGGAGGAAATTGCCAAACAGATTTTGATCATCAGGAACGGTTTTTGAAAAAAATGAGACATTGTCACGTACGCATTTGTACGTGACATGAACAATTTAAGAATTTGCCTCTGAAATCTGCCAAACATTATAAGAATTTTTTAAATAATTATTTAAAAGAACAAGTGATGATTTTTTGGAAAAAAACCGTCTCGAAGACATAAACTCGCGATTAACTCTCTCGAAAAAGCCGTCACCGAGTGTCTCGTCAAAACGAAAGTCTTCGCCGTTGCCAGAAATTCTTCCATCGCTCAAAATCATCAAGAAATATCGGTAAATTATCATTCTAACCGAGAAATTGATAATTAATTAAGTTTCCTCGCGGCGCTGTCATTGAACTTCCACAAGGTCTATCCGATTCGGAGATGGCGTTTGGCCTCTATCTGGTATTTCTTTAATCATTTTGAAAGCAATCTTGATGAATTATTCAGGCGAAAGGCGGTAAATTCCCGTCAAAATGCGTTGAACTCATTTCTGAAATCAACAAAGAAGAGCCTGAAAGAGAAGCTGGCGACCAAACTGACGATGAAAACTTTATTTCCATTCCTCCTGCTATCAAACTCATTTGAACAAAGAATTTTTCTCTCGCTTCAGATTTATAATTTCAAACATAAACAAGTTGACAAATACAAGGTGGCTCAGTAAGCATTGTAAGCGTCCATCAATCCATCGGCGATCGAGCCATCATACGCGCTGAATAAAAAAAATAATCGAATGAAAAAAATATTTTATCAATTCGACCGCTCTCTTTTTTATTGGGGTTGTGTCCTAAATCGACGAAAAAATCTCGAAAAATTTTGCGTGGGCGGCTACTCGGGTGCTGATTGGCCGGTTAGTCAAATGCCGGCTTCTGATTGGTTGAAACTTTCCTGACACTCCCCCTTTTATTGAGTCAAAATATGCTTTTTATAGGTTTTTGAAAATTTTTATTGCCTGAGATTATCCCAAAAATACCCATGTCTGAAACAAATTTGCATGGAAAATTTCAACCAATCAGAAGCCTGGATTCCGCAAACCGGCCAATCAGCAGCCGAATTGCCGCCCACGCATAATTTTTCGGTATTTTTGTCGATTCCGGAGGCCACCCCGGATTTTTAACCTATTGTAGCGACACCCTTAAGATCTTTAACCCTAACGCTTTCCCTTATCGTAAACAAAACCCCTTTCTTTTCAGTAAAAAATGCCGACTTACTAGTTGAATGGATTAAAAGCCCCTCGTTTTTGCTCCTGCATCTTTGGCAGCTTTCCCAGTCCAAGAAGTCCGCCAAAAGCAGCTGAGCTCATTGTCACGACAAAAAGTGATATTTTCATCCTCTTCTTCTCAATGTCTTAATTTTAATTCTCAGCGCTGCTCCGTCATTTTTCTTTTATACGCAAAAAGTGCGTTAGCAAAATTAAATAAATTATCTCCCATAAGATAGGCTGGGTTGCGTCCGAAAAGATCAGCCCCCGATCAGTGTTAAGGATCTCACCAATTTTGGAAATGGGGATCGCGTTCTTTTTCGGAGATAAAGAGGGGCAGCAAAATTGAAAGGAAAATAATTGACCAGGGGAAAATGAGAACAATTTGGGACGGAAAAATTCAAAATCAAAATAAGGGTGTTACTTCTTTATGCGATTTTTTTTTTTCAAAATTGCTCAAATTCAAAAAAAAAATTGTGAAAATTTTGACCAAATTTTCAGTCAAATTTTACACTCATGAATCATTAGTCATGGTCAATGAGTCATGGTTTTCGAGTCGAAAAGATTCTGATTGGTCGAAAATTTCGACCAATCAAAATTCCGGATTCGCATTGTTTTTTCTGAAAAAAATTCGCGAAGAAATCCATTTTTTTGTCTTAAATATCATCAAAAATGTTAAGAATCTGACCTTGTCGTTAAAAACCAAATCGTCTGTATCTAATGTTTGACCCAAATGAGTATGATCTGGTCTATTTATTATCTTGGAGAATCAATAATTCACGATGGAACGACACTAATGATGCGTTTATACAATCCGACGGGCTGCGTTTTTGAACAGTGCTTTCTCTCGAACCAACGTCCAATTACATCTTCAATTACTGTATTCATTCATAAATTAGTAGATGCATGCAAGTCAGAATTTGACGAAAGTCATTCTTCGTCAGCGAAAAAATTACTTATTCAAGGCAAATTTCGAGCAGGATCAATTTGACACTCAAATTTCGGAATGCTGCTTCGTTTTACGAGACCAATGCAAATGTTGCCGACTACACGAAGCTTCGATATTATTGATTTTTCGATCAAATAGTCCCAAAATTTCTGCAAAAAGCATGTCGAATGAAGGGGGAAAAGAAATTGACTATTTTTACAACACGAAAGATGAAAGAGAGCAAACGCTATCAGAACTTCGATCAGGTAATAAAAGAGATAAAAAATACGAATTATCGAATTATTAAAATCCTTATATAAAACTCTTGTAGAAATGATGATGCTGCGCGCAGTGGTCTCTGATCTGAGCAAAAAATTCGAGGATGAGAAACAATACCGACTTCGAGCTGATTACGAAAAGAAGCGGGAGGCTGAGTTCGCTCGGCAGCAACTTGAAAAGGAGTTTCAAACGAAGATGACGATTCGGGAAGACGACTTGAAGTTTGAGCACCAATCAGTGGAGAATTCTTTGCGGGAGGAAATAAGAGAATTAAGGAATCAAAATGAAGAAAGGATGGTGAATTTTGAGCGGAAAATTCACGAGCTTGAAAGAAATTTGCTCACTAAAATGGAAGTCAAAGAAAGAGTTATTTCAAAGCAACAGCAAGAAATAAACAACCTGAAATCGAAAAATAAGCAATTCGAAAAGAAAGTGTCGCGGTTGAAAAATCAAAATGATGAGTTGGAAAGAACAGTGAGAAGGTATAACGACAGAACAAGGATAAACGAAGTTGAAATAGAAGAGAGGCGAGAATATGATGATAAGCAGTTTCAAGAGCTGAAAAAACAATTTGACGAAATGAAAAATCAATCAAAAAAGAGTGAAACTCGACTGAAAAGAAACGAGGGAGGATGCATTCTCCGAAATTTCGTTGTCGACCTTCCGCCGGAGAAATACCATTCTCGCGAAGACGTGATTCCTTTTCTGAGCGCTCTTGACGCGGGCTTAGCTGACTTGAAACTCAAAATGCTTTTTACGAATCCGTTGAAGGCGAAATACTCGGATGATTATTTTAAAGTTGTTCAAGAAGGTGATTTTTTTTATTTTCCAAAATTATATCATGACAAGGCTGCTGAAATTCTTTGGAAAAGTGATTTTGGCTTTCGGACATATATTGGTGAACCAAGTTCGACAAATGGCGAATTGCAAATTCAATTCGTTATTTGTGTTCTTCCCGGAATAAAAATACAAATCGAAAGCAATATGGATAAAAAGTACAAAACAAAGTCAGATTCAGAAAAAAGAACAATTGAATCGAAGAAATTTCATTATTTCGCATTTATAATTTTCATTTCAAAAGAAAACTTTGACCGTCTCATTATCACTTTCAAAGTCTCTTCTCAATCAAAATAGTCAATTTTTGTTAAATTTAAAAAACACATTTTCTCATCGAAATTTTTCTCAAGACCAAGAACGAAATCTAAAATCATTCAATTTTCACTTTTCTCTGTTATTACCTTCCAAATCTGTTCAAATTTGATTCTTTGATAAATAAAGATGATTGATATAACAATGTATTCTGAATTTAAGGGGGTAGAACTAGGGTTTTCGAAAAAAGCCGATTCTAGACCGGCGCTCGAAGCCAAGAGAGCTTAGATTTTCAAATTTTCTCTTCGGCTGAAGATAGAAAAAACCTAGATCTAACAACATTTTTCTTAAAATAATTTTTCGTCAACACATTTTGGCGTTAGAGAGCGAAACTTCAACCCATCTCTTCGAAAATCGCAGTTTTAGCGTATTTGCGTCCTCAAATTTCTCGAGTCACAAGACTAGCCAAATGTTTAAAATCTCATTTTAAGATAGTTTTACCCTTTATCTAGCAACATTTTTGAGGAAATTGCGTTATCATAACTAAAAACAGGTTTTTCTTATTTAAAGTGCTGCCCGAAAATCACGGTTTTTCGAGAAATCTAGTTCTACCCCCTTAAAATACTTTGATCTTTAAAACTTGACAGTTTTGTCTCAGCTTAATAATTGGTTTATGAGAAAAGCAGGGTGTAGGGCGGCCACGGTACAAATTTGTACCGCCGTTACAAATTTGTACCGGCGGTACAAAAATTTTTGTACCGGCGGTACAAGCCGAAAATAAAATCCGAGAAAAAGTGTGCGCTTCGCGCTAGAATTGAAAAAAACTCCTTACTGGTATAGCTGAGGTGGAGTTCTGTCCAAAAATTATCATTATTTCGGGTAAAAATCGGTTTTTATTGTCAACAAAATTATCATTTTATGTACCGGCGTTACAAAATTTGTACCCGCGGTACAAATTTCACTTTTGTACCGTGGCCGCCCGCCCCCCGAAAAGCATATAAGATGTTCATTGACCGTAGTAATTCATTAAGGCTATAACGTCTCTTTTTGCCTCTCTGGAAAACAGACTTTCCTTGGTCGATTTCAAAAATTTAAAGGACAAACATACTTGTTTTCTCCTAAAAAATTCAAAAATGCCATCAAAAAATACTTTTCTTTGGTAATTTTTTGCTCTAGAATCATTCAAAAATCGCCGATCGGTTTTCCGAGAAAACTGGAAGCTCTGAGGTAAAATATATCCGACAATAATATTTAATAAAGCATAGTCTATAATCCTCACGGAAAATATTTCAAAAAATTGTGTAAATTATGATTCTAGTTTTCTCTTCTTTTAAATCTCTTTTGTTAATAGACTGACGCTTGAGATCCGCGCAGCCAATCAGAGCGCGATGAATCGCTTGACTCACACGCTCGCCAACAGCGCTCTCTTTTTGGCCTGGAGGATAGCACTCCGCGCAGCGCGTCAACGCGCATTTTTATCCTCAGGTGCCAGCACTAACATGGCCCTAGAATGAAATTTTGAGGAGATATCGAAGATTTTTTTCCGTGGGGATTGTAGAGAAGGCTTTAATCTATTTATTGATAAAAAAAAAATCTACCTCTGTAATGGGAAAATTCTTCGGAAAACCGATCGGCGTTTTTTAAATGATTGTAAAGTCGAAATTTCAAAAGAAATAATAATTTTTGATCAAATTTCTGAAATCTACGATAGATTTTAAGTATATAAATCTTTTTTATTTTTGAAATCGACCAAGGGAAGTCCGTTTTCCAGAGAGGCCAAAAGAGAGGTTAAAGCCTTAATAAGTCGATGCATGCAAGTTAAAATTTGAGAAAAGTAAGCATTTTTCAGCGGAAAAATCATTAATTCAAAACAAATTTGGAGCATCAAATTTCAAATTTCTATTTGAATTTCAATTTTCAGAATTCAGTTTGTTTTTACGAGACAAATGCAAATGTTGACAATGAAACGAAGCTTCGATATTCTCGATTTTGCGCTCTAATACGCGCCAGATTCCCTGCAAAAATGTCGAATGAAGAGGGAAAAGAAATCGACTACTTTTATAACACAAAAGATGAAAGAGAGCACACGCTAGCTGAACTTCGATCAGGTAAAGGAGGAAGAAGAAATCGAGAATCATAGAATTATTATAATCAAAATCTGAAAATAATGTAGAAATGATGATGCTACGAGCGATGGTTGCAGATCTTAGCAAAAAATTCGAGGATGAGAGGCAATATCGACTTCGAAGTGATTTTGAGAATGAGCAGAAAGCTGTATTTGCTCGGCAGCAACTTGAAAAGGAGTTTAATACGAAAATGACGATTCGAGAAGATGACTTGAAATTTCAGCACCAATCTGTGGAGAATTCTTTGCGAGAGGAGATACAAGAACTCAAAATTGAACTGAAGAAAACGCAAGAATCCGATGAAAAGCAGCTTCAAGAACTGAAAAACAACTGGATGATCTAAAAGCTCAATCGAAAGAAACTGAAACTCAAGTGAAAAGAAACGAGGGAGGATGCATTCTAAGAAAATTCGTTGTCGACCTTCCGCCCGAGGAATACCATTCGCGCGAAGATTTGATTCTTTTTCTGAGCGCTCTTGAAGCGGGCTTAGCTGATTTGAAATTCAGAGTGCTTTTTACGAGTCCGTTCAAGGCGAGATACTCGAATGAATATTTTAAAGATATTTATAAAGGTGATGATTATTATATTCCAAAATTATATCATGAAAGGGCTGGTGAAATTCTTTGGAAAAATGATTTAGGCTTTCAAATAAATATTGTTGAACTTAGTTCGAAGAATGGCCAATTAGAAATTTCTTTCGTTATTTTCGTTCTTCCCGGAATAAAAATACAAATAGAAAGTGACATTGATAAAAACTACAAAACAGATTCATTTTCACGAGAAATAACACTTGAATCGAAGAAATTTAATTATTTCGGATTTGAAATTTTTGTTTCAAAAGAAAACTTTGACCGTCTCATTGTCACTTTCAAAGTCTCTTCTCAATCAAAATAGTCAATTTTTTTAATTTACAAAGCACATTTCATCGCCAAAATTTTTCTCAAGCCAAAAAAATAATTTAAAATTATTAAATTATCATGCTTTTGTCTGTTATTTCTTTGACAATCTGTTGAATATCCGATTCTTTGTTTAATAAAAAAATCATCTGAAAGATGAAGGCTATGAAAATTTATGAATAAAAAAAGCATATTTTCTTTTAAGAGTATTGTTTTATAAGAAAAGGAAAAGGCAGTTTCTCTGACGCAGGAAAAATTAGTGACGTCAAAATTATAAAAACGAAATTAAAAAATATTTTCGTGACGCAGAAGAACCAGATTAGTAGCACCAAAAAGAGAGCGTTTGTAAAAACGCCATTCCGATTCGGGATCAATGGTAATGAGTTCCTACGTCGATGATGAACGATTCTGATTACGCGCAATGGCGTTGTCTAGCCGATTAACGACCACTTAAAAGCGACGACAACAGCGACAACCAAAATCATGCGGAAAGCGAAATTCGATAAATAAAACAACCAGCGCCGGGTCATGGACATATGATCATTTTTACTTTGCTGGTTTTTTCAAGCGCTTTCGGAGATTCGAGAAAAGAGGGTGATTTGAGTGGAGACAACGAGGAGAATTTAAGAAGATGCAGGGCTTTTGGCGATTTCGGGGCGAAATTGCAAATTTTCGAGGAAGAAAATTGCCAGGTATTGCCCCAGGGCTTTTCGAGAGTTCGTTTTTCATCAGTCATCGTCGATTTTTGGCTAGAAAAATGACCCGAATTTGTGTTTTTGGGCAGAACAAAGAAAAGAGAGATTTTTTCTCGATCTAGATTTTGATTGGCTGGTAGGCCAAATTCAGCCAGCCTATTGGTCATTGAAAAATCCACTTCCTTTTTTTGGTTTTGTCTGTTTATTTTATCTCAAAAAGCCAGAATAAGCTAATGACTTCTTAAATTTACCATCTTTGGATTTCAACTTTGATCAAATTTGACAAAATGAGGACAAAGAGATCGCTCAGATTTATACAGAGATCAACAGAATGACGATTTATGTTTTCTTCACTCAGTCTTCTCAAACCTAATTACCGGATGCATAAAACTCAATAATTTTTTTAGTGTCAAAGCAATTTCCGCCGTGAAAAAGATGCCTCGAATTCATTTACTTCTTTCAAACCATGTGACGCGTCGTCGACAAAAGGATTGTGTTCAGAAAGATATTAATCACTTTTGGTCACTTTTGGGCAATCGTCACAACTCAAAAGCAAATGGCCACGATAAAGTTTTATTTATAGACCAATAAAAGTAAGTTACTGCATTTTTTTCTTAATATTATGCTTCAAATTGCTGAACAAAATCAAAAGAATGCCCCGAAAAATGCTCCTGCACTGCCAAAATTATTTCTTCATGCATTTGCTCCTCAAATTTTATTTATTTTAACCAAAGGGAGGGATTTGACAAATACATTTTGAGAAAACTCCAAGGAAAAATTTCTTGTCAAATCCTTGCGAAAGCTGCTTTTTCGCGAAAACAAGTCATATCACCAAACGATCGATTATTAAATCGTCGAGGAAAGTGATATAAAATAATTAGTGCCACATTTGAATACATTAAATTTACTTTATTTACGACCGATCTGGGCGAGAAAATTTTCTAGACTTATTTTTTTTGACTATCAAAATCATGGTCGAAGAATTTTTCACATAAGATCCCGAATCAAAGGGTCATTTATAGCAATAAAAATCGTGATCATTTTTCATCTTTTTTTTTTGGATTAAAGTTGAGCTCGAATTGATTATGCTGATCAATGAGTGGCTGGAGGATATTAAATCGGTTTTCATCACCATAAAAGTGCGCGAGATACGAGAATGGGTGTCAGAATTTATGATTATTGGAAAAACTCAAGTTCCCACGAGCTCAGGTAAGCGGAGAAACCAACACGATGACGTTTCGTTTTCCTACTCCTAGGCCGTTTCTCTGCGATGAATGTAAAGAAGGCGGCGATTTGTATGCTCAATGTTATGAAAATGAAATTTCTACGATAAAAATTTTAATGAAAAATGGAGGCGAAATTCTGTCCGAAAATTCTTTAGGCAAGAGCTTTGAAAAATCACTGAATTCGCGATTTCTGACTCGAAAAAAGCTTTTTCTCAGAAAATATTTTACAAACACTCAATCAATCCGAAGTTTCTTCAGCCGAGGTTCAAACCACTGTATCACTTTTCTGCGGCTGCTCAAGTAAGCACCTTCCTTCATTTCTCCTCTACCCCTTTCAGACAACTTTCAATTCCGAAATGGCACCTGCCAATTGATCGACCATTACTCACATCACTGCCAAGAAGATGAGATTTTCGGAATAAACCAGTGCAATAAAATCACCAACGCCTCACCAATCGAAGAAACTATTTGCCATGAAGATGACTGCTCCAGTGTTGTTGCCTTTGAAGAATTATGTTTTAATGAAGAAGATACACTTGACGACGAATGTTTCGAATGTGCCCATGTTTGCGACACAACTCCTGTTCTTAAGAAGTTTTTCAAATGCTACGACTGTGCAGTTGAAACAACAACAACATCTCCGACTACAATGTTGTCAACGATAACCACGACTTCAACAACGACTTCAACATCGACAACGACAACGAAGACCACGACGACGACGACTACGACATCGACAACTAGTATAGCTGCGACAACATCAATGATGACAACGACGACTCAACCAGTGACCAGCCTATCGACAACTTCAGAAATAACAAGCCCTACAACGATTCCCGATTTCGATCCAAGTCAACCACTCGATATTCTGACAAAAATCATCACCATCTTTCCCAATGACATCTGTAAAAAGGACACTGATGATGAAGAATTCATTTGCGAGCCAAAAAACTCAATTTATCTGAATCGACCTTGGAACGCCGACTTTGCCAATCCTTTTTCACAATCATTCTATTCCATTTTCAACCAGGTCGGAAACTTGTTCAAATCTCCGCAAGAAGAAACAACTTCGACCCTGATGCAAACGAAGAGTAATTATCGCGTAAACGCTTCGACCTTCGAAATAACCTTGATCAAAATGACGCCCGTTTCCGAAACGAGAATCGAAGATGAATTGAGTGAGGAAGAATACAAGCAAGTGAAGAATATGATTCATTTAAGAGGGGGGTCGTCAATATTCTGGTTACGCAAAAACAAAAAAGCGCGAAAACCTGCTTTTATTGAAAAAAACAAATTCTCTGGGTATAAAGAAAAGGGTTGAAAGAATTCATCGGCGAGTAGAAGAAAAAAAAATTTTTTGAAAAATTTTTCAAAAATTAGGGTTAAAGTGGGGGTGTCTCTTGAGCAAAAAATCTCAAAACCCTTATTTTCTCTCGACAATCAAATAGTCTCTACGGATAGATTAGACCCTTTAGAATTCATCGGCGACCAAAAAACTAAGGGTCACTATCTTAGAAAAAAGTTTCTTGTTCATTGAAAATATGCGATTTTCGCAAAAATTCATATTTTTCATCATTTTTGGCCGAAATTTTTACAAAAGCTGCATAAACTCAAAATTTTTTATTGATAATGATTCAAAAACTATCGATTAACATTGCTTAGCAAGCAAATTTCATTTTAAAATTGTTTTTGGGCGAAATCACCCGCTTGAAAATTCTTGGCAAGCGCTCATTTTAAATTTTTTCAGGCTTTGAGTGGACCAATCAAAAAAAGCCAGAGACCAAAAAGTCATATTTTTTGATGAAGAATTCAAAAATGTGCTTGAAATTATCGGACTCGAAAAATTTTCATATTGACGACTCCCCCCTTAAGACTGTTGGTTTCTTATAAGTATGAAGTTGACAAAAATCTGAACACCGAGAAGAATAACCTTAGTGCAACAGGGTACAGGTTCAGATAAGACATAAGGGTATATAAGACCCTTTAACCAAAAATTGACATAGCAGTTTTCTCTTGAATGAACCCTGAAAAGGATATCGCTGAAGATGTAGTCAGGCGATTCGAAGTAATAAAGAAGAACATGTTCGATGAATACCGAAAGAAAAAGAAACGAAAGAAGAGAAACACTTCCGATATCATCGACGACATTTTCTTCTTTGATACAAAGTGGACTTATCGAATCGATTCGACGAAAGAATACGATGATCTGAAAAGCAAGTTAATAAAGGACGCCCTCCCAGATGACATAGAAATACCAGCGTACTTGGAACTTCTAGAATCCTGCTCTGATTGTGCGGTTCTCGATGACTCACCAGATCCGGAAATGGTGGAAGAAATTCTCTCCAACTTCGATCCCGACAAGCCGGATTTCTCAACCCTTGGTGACCCAATGGTTGACTCTCTAACCGGAGCAATGATGGACGTAGACCTCTGCACTGCCGTCAATCGGCAATTGATTCTCACGCTTTATGCAAAAGGAACTGCGCCGTTTCAGGGAAAAGTGCTCGGAATTCCGGCGGAATTGAGACCAATCGTAGCAGTTTTAATCAATCAGGACTCGCCCTACAATGTCACCGTGACCATTTTGAACACGGATATTTGGAAAGAAAGCGGCCAGGAGTTCTTTTTCGTGAACTTGAAAGACTCTGGCGGGAAAGAAGGGAGCGTGTATGTAAAAGTCTCAATGGATAGTTGCAACAAAGCTGCGGAAACAGACGCCGATTTGTCCCTCCGAGCGAATCTCAAAGTCGTCCAGGCCAGTTTGATAATCAAAAACTTGAAAAAAGAAGAACATGAAAGTGCAGTTCAAATTTCCTCCGAGCAAATTTACGCGGTCCTCAACGGAATCAACGCTCTCAAAAGTGTCGAATTCGAAACCTTTCGATTCGCGGATCGATCTTCTTGCGCTCCCCTAAGCTTTCCTCTCGATGGAGTGAGCCTCAAATCTGATGGCTGCACCATTCGAAGAGACAATCATCTCCAAGCAAAGACGGAAGTTGACCATCGTTTTCGAGATAAACTCGACGAACCTTACGAACCAACAGTTTTCGTCCGCGAGTTTGGGAACATCTGGTTCGATTGCTTCACCGACGAATGCACGATTCTCGACTTTATCCTTACCATGTATGACACGACCATGACCTTCGATGGGCTGAGCTTCGATGACAGTCTTTTCAAAGGACTAAATTTGGCAAGTGAACGAACCGCACTGCTTCTCAACAAGGAGAATCAAGTGAGAGCAGCAAGGCCCACGAGACCGATTGACTTCGCTCAAGCGCAGAATATTGGGAATGTGCTCATTTCACTGAGTGTGCTTTACTACTTGTATTGTGTTTACAAATTGGTTTTTCAGGAATCAAGGTTGAATCTGTGATCACTTGTAAAGTAAAAATGTAGGTATAATTAAAAATATTTTTTTGAGCTTTGATGACGTCTAGTGTCTTTAAGTTGATTTTTTTAACTCGAAATTGAGCTTTTTAGGGTTGAAATAGTATTCATGCAGAGTAGTAGGTATAAAAACTCAAAGATTTTCATAAGAGAAAAATGAGCCAGAGTGAAATGACGGTAAATTTGAAAACCCATAATTTCTGTTTAAAATTTGTTAAACCATATTTTATCTCTAAGTAGTTTAAGTGAGAACTAATTCATACTTGCATTCATTGAGGATGTGGATTTTAATTTGAAATCGACATTTTCAATTAATTTAAGGGATCCCCCCAATGGGGCCCATTTGGCCAACTTTGAGGTCGAACTACTTTTTTTCTGGCTTAGCTATCTAAGAAGTGAGAGGCATTTTTTGTAGCCTATTTCTTAATGAGCAATCTCTAGTATCGAAATTAAATTTGAAAAGGCGAATCACCTCTAACAATAGCCGTAAAAACATTGATAGTCGCGAAAACCCTAGTTTTGGGCCATTTTCAAAATCGATCTACTTTTTTCTCTATGATATATTTCCGCGATTTTGTTCTTAAAACCTTCCTTGTGCCCTTAACTACAAACTCCAGTACAGGCATCTGATGTTGTCAAGGATTGAAGATTTTTTCTTTACAAAAAATTTTTCGACTAATTTTGGCTATTTTCAAGACTTTCTATGCTCTGTAGCGCCTCTAAGTGGCTATATATTCTATCGAAACAATTTTTTCCTGATTCAGCTTTTTCTAAGCTATCTAAAGAGCCCTCATCAATATGAATCTGTCGACATTGAAAAGTCGAAAATTTATTCTAAGTAAATTTTTTGGTCGAAATAAGCCATTTTCAAAGCTCTGTCACGGCTCATCACATGGCGTTACCCCCTTGACATAATATATAAAAATGATCCTCAGACAATGAAGATTTTAAAAGAGTATCACAGAAAATCCCTCGATGACATTTTTCAAATCGGGAGGGGATCCCTTAAGGGATCCGGAAGAGAGGATCGAAAACGCCGAAACCGCAAGGTAATAATACAAATTTTTGGCTTCATTTTTTGGGGGCCTATCTCCACTCTTAGACCTTGAAAAATTGACTTCAAATTTTGAGAATTGTAAAGGATTGAGACATGTCGAAGAGTTGACCTTTGAATGGACTTCCTTCAGCATCCCAGCCCTAAATGGAAATAAGGAAAATATACAAAGGAAACGAGGGGGGCTTCACCTTTATTTTTCAAGGCTTCTTCTTTTTTCTTTTTGCTTCACCAAAGCAACGTTTTGACACCTGCATTGATTAGGGCGTAAAAATATTTCAGATTCTTGAGTGAAAAAAATTCATTACATTCAGTTTCTGATCAAAATATTCAATTATATTTTCAACCTCCTTGAAGTCCTATTCAAAATCAATTCTCTGGAAACTCCTCAATGTTGTCACACTCACACTTGTTGTTGCATCTGTTTATATGGAGACTCAAACCTTCATTTATTATCTTGAAGGGCAGGGATTGATGTATTCGCCGACCTTCGTTGTGGTCATTTTTCTTGGATATCTGCCGATTATGATCATGATCGTTTTGATGCTAAGAGGATTTGTTTTGGTCAGATATTTCAGACTCTGGAAGACGACGAGCTATTACAAGCTCTATCCGATGCAGATGATAGTTCTCTTAGTAAGCCATAAAAATAAACCAATAAAATCATTCACCCCTTTTTAGATCAACACGATCTTCCACGATCTCCCCGAAATGATCCTGCTCTACTTCTACTACACTCGCTACAAACCTCCATCTTTCGATCTTCGACTGACCGCCCTTGCCAATTCCTTCATATCTCTCTGTGTCGCGCTCATCGGAACCGTGACCCAATCCATCGGTGTTTATCGCTACCAAAAGCTATTCAAAATGGGTCCTTCAAAAATTCTCATCTTCATTTCTGTCCTCCCTGTTATTTTGGTCACTCCTCTTATGAAGGTAAAAAACGACTCAGAAATTGTCACCAAAAAAATTTTAGATATCAGTTCTGCTCTCGACTATTTTCTCCCAAATGGTGACCTACACGACTGGAAACACATATGACATCAAGAAGCATACACTCAACGACATTCAGATTGTCGACGGAAGAACTGTCATGAATATAACAAGTACAGACAATGAGTTTGTGCCCGTTACCTCTGCGATCCAGGGGACAAATATTGCCAAGTACTTTGCGCCAAGAAAATGATTAAAAGAAATATTTTCTCGTAAAAACATTTCATAAAAAAAATTTTGCCAAAAAAAATCATTTCTTGAGACATGCACTTTGCGTAGACACCGAAATCGTCTTCCGAAATGCCTCTTTCGCCCTCAACTCTGAACCCGAACCTTTCAAGTCCGGATGCCTGAATCAACTCGAATGGGTTTTGATCGGAGCAACTCCAGTGCTCATCATGGGGCTGGTGTCATTTATCTTCCTGCTGAGAAAAGCGTGGCCATTTTTGAACATTCCTTGTCTTTGCTGGGGCCTTTGTCCGGCAGATGACAGGAGTTACAAAAGAAGACCAAGTGCTTTTGCCGGGTTGAGTCTTGCGATGGTCAACTTATTCGCGAGAATTCCTGAGCGACTTCAGTAAGATGCACTTTTCGCATCGAAAATCTCACATTTCCCCTTTTCAGAAAACCGAGAGAGAGCTTTATCGGACTCATGCGGCGGAGCACCTTATTTGTTCCTGAAGAAAGTCACGATAACGTCTCCAAAGCCCGGAGATCTACTATTGCTGCGTCAAGACCGACGGTTCTAGAAGCTATCCCGAGCTCTTCGAGTCCAAGAAAGACCGTTGTGGTAGTTTTCAAATTTTTTGAAAAAGATAGAAAAATTTCTAGATAACGGAGACTCTCAAGTCAAACGAAATGCGCCGTCCATCAATTTTGAAGATGAATTCTAGCGCACCGGAGTTGAGCGAAATTCGCAAGAGAAAAAGTGTGCTTTTTGATCTTCAGGAAGCGCCAGAATCTTCCTCAAGCGAAGAAGAAGGTGAGTTTGATTTGAAGCCTAGATTTCTAACTGAAAACATAGAAGAAAACCCGATTTACAAAGCGCTTCGAGAAGAGGACCTCATCGGCTTTGTCGACTCCGACGACGATGTCAAAAACGTCCCGTGCTTTGTAAAAATCGACAAGGAAGAGAAAAAGAAATCGAAAAAAGCGAAAAAGTCGGGAAAGTCGAAAAAGAAATCAAAAGAAGAAATTGTCACTTCTCAACCCGCACCACCCTTGTCCGCTGCAGAACAGAAACTTATTGATGACATTTATAAATAAACAAAGGATATATTCTTCTTTTTTATTCGAAGATGATCAGTAGTAATCAAAGTCGTTGCAGATTGTGTTGATTCCTTTTCGAATCTCGGGGGTTATTTCCGCAGCTTCAAAATACGCCATCATCACTTTAAAATATTTAAAAACAGGGTCAAATGATTGATCTTACTTTGAACGCAATTATCATCAGGGAGCACGAGTTGAGCACGAATCGCAGCAACAAGAAAACTGAGAAAAACTGAGTACATTATTTTCTTTTTAACAATTTTTCTTTTTTTTTTGCTTTTTTATATGTCGAATTTCACTTAGGAAAATTGAAATTGAGATGTCATGAATATTGAAAATGAAGAGATGGAGTGTTGAATCAATTTATTATATACAGTCGACTTGAAACTAAAGTTGGTTCATTTCTTCTTCGGGAGTAAATCGGAATCTTTGGGGGTGAATGTCATCACATGCTCGTAAATAAGCTCTTATTTCAAGGTTTTAAAATCTAAGAGCTCTGAAAAAATTATCTATTTCTGTATTTTTTGAAAACCTTTCCTATCATCGCCTTTCAGAATTCTTCGATCAAGGCACTTCTTAAAATGTTCATTTTTCAAAAAGAAATCGCCCTGATTGTCAATTTTTCTGAAACTTGTCGCCGCCCGCAGTCCGATTTCTTCAGTTCTATTCACAATTTGGAGTCTTATTTGATCCCCAGAAGCGACTTTCGGAAGAACGACAATGTCCAGACCCCCTTTTGAGCCAAAATTGATCAGTTGCCCGTTTGAATTCAGTTCCCAAAGCTGTTCAAGAGGTCTTGTGTACAAGTAAAACCGACATTGCTCCCAAATCAGCTCTCCCACCGAGCTTATCGCCAAGCACCATTCCAAATTCGGCGAATGAAGGAATCCAAACTGCCCTTCAATATCTTCTGGCGGCGAAAATTGTGGAAAAATATTTTCCAAAAACCAATCAAAAGGCTTGCACTTCAAATTTCTTCGCAACTCTTTTCTAGTTTCCAGCGACTTCGAATTTTTAAAAGAGTCCGGGGGAGAAAAATAAGATCTGCGGTAGACTTTTTCTTTGTATTCATCGAGCCAGACTTCAGCAAAGCGAACGAGATTTCGGGTCGGATCTCGGTGGTAAAATGGCTTTTCAGGAAACACGTGGCCTTAATTTTATAGTGATAAGCTCGGCTCGGTAAACTGTGCAGAAAACCTGAGTCAGGGTCTGAAATGAAAAGTGGTCTTTCATTTGAGATATTTTAGACTCTGACTCAGGTTTTCTTCACAGGTTTCCGGGCTTTGATGATAAGAGGGCCCTAGAAAAGAGGTGACGTCAGGAGCCTACAAAAAAATTTCGAAAAATTTTGCGTGGGCGGCTATTCGGCTGCTGATTGGCCGGTAAGCCGAATCAAGGCTTCTGATTGAGTTAAAAGTTCAGGGCAAAATTCTCAAAATTTTTTTGTCGGTTCCCACTATTTTGCCCAAAAACGATGGTTTTCTCACCAATAATCGAGTAGGGAACAATTTCAATGCTCCCTCCGCAAGTCCACGTCCTCACGGACATTTCCACATTTTCCATTCCCCAGATATCCATCTGATCATCGTACCCGCCCAAGTGGTGAAACCAATTTTTCTCAATTGCATAGAGTCCTCCCGCCATCGCTGGCGATTTTATCCCTTCTGTCGTATCAGCTGGATAACCATCTTCGCCAAGTGAATGCCAATTGAATAAGAGTGCTTTGTCGAAGCCGCCAATTTGTGGACGGGAGTAGGGATCGTGGACGAATTCGAATGTTAGTCGGTCGATGCAGGAAATGACTGGGACTGCGATTGAGGTCGGATTTTTGGATTGTTGAAATTAACGGTTCAAGCCAGCCATCGTTACATTCTTTTGAGGGCTTTTCTGGGATATGAATTTTGGATTTTTGAAAAAGGAAAGTCGAGGGAAAAACTCATAATTTTTGATTCTTCGAATGATTTTTAAGAATTTCATTTTCCTTAGCCATCAGGTTGGAACCTATTCGTAATTATGTTTTTCCCTTTGATATATATTTTTTTCCTTCAGGCTTTTTCCTTTTTTCAGTTAAAAAGCAAAATCGATTATGATCTTATTACTCATCAAAATGGAAGAGTTTCAAGAAGATGACATCGATTTTTCGGACATCGGAGAGGTTTTTTTCTAAATTTTTTCAAAGTTTTTTTAAAGATTACTTGAGTCACTATTTACGGATGCTCATATTGTTGATATGGAGATAACAGACTCAAGCACGGCAGATACTGAGGAGATGCGGGAACAAACGGACAATTTCGAAGATTTACACGATTCTGTCGAGAATACTGAAATCAACGAAAACCAAGAATCATGAAAATACTTCCTCTTCCTTCTCTTCCCCTTTTTATCAGAGGATCTGATTTAAACTCACAAAAAATGGGAAAAAAAGAAAAATAAAAAACTCTTACTTTCTTGAAAAAAAAAGCCGAATTAAAAGGCTCTCGTTTATATTGCCCTTTTACTACCACATTGAAGGTCAAAAACAGGCCAAAATGACTTAACATTCTTACGAAAAAATCATTTTCTGTGAACCTCCAACCATCAAAAGAGAAAAGCCCTTGACAATATGCGAGTCCAAAAAGACCAAAACGTCTCCTTTCGCCAGCGATGCCCCGATATTTCTCCCCTTGATCAAGCCAACTCGCTCCTTTAATCGAATCAGTCGGATTGGAATTGCAAAATTGATCTTTTCCTCCATCTCCTTTATTTTCTTATCCAGTCGTTCGCCGAGAAAAGTAAAATCAGAGTCGTCATCGATGAGGATAATTTCTTCCACAAGACCGAAAGGAGCGGTGTGAAGGACTGAAAAGACGGAGCGGAGGAGAGTAGACCACGCTTCGTTGAAGAAATTGAAGATGATGGATGCTTTCTTAGGCGAGGATAAGAAGATGTTCTCATGACTCATTCAAGCTTCAAAATGGGATGGTGTCTGAAACCGACAAAAAAATTTCGACAAAATTTGCGTGGGCGGCTACTCGGCTGCTGATTGGTCGGTTTGCCGAATCCAGGCTTTTGTTTGGTTAAAAATTTCCACGCAAAATTTGTCGGAATTTTTTGTCGGTTCCAGATGTCTACACTTCAAAAATTGGTTTTGGAGAAATTCAGCTGGACATGAAATGAAAAAGCTTTTCTTTTGGCAATACAGTCAGGATGACGATGCTCCCCAACTTTTCGATGAAGACCGATTTTGTCGGAGAGTAAATGATCGATTGTGTATTTTTCTATTATCTCCTAAAAATCTTCTTTTCGGTCTTTTTTTCCTTCCATTTTTCAAACCTGTTGTAAATTTTGAATATCCTTTTTAACCGGAACAAAATGAACCGCTTTCCCATTTGCGCCGAGCCTTTCATTTCCAGTTTCCAATCTTTCCAAAATCACGTCAGTTTTCTTCTTTTCCTCTCTTTTAACTCTTTCTCTTTTTACTTTTTGAATGTGAAAATGGGAAATAAAAACTACGATCAGGGCGATAAAAATGATCCAGAGTTTGTTTTTCATAAGAATTTTGATCATTTCGTCGCTGTTTACTTTTTTCCGAAGCACCGGTTTTTCGAACAAATTGACCGGTAGAAACAATTTTGGACTCAGCGCCGACCAGGATGGAAATATCATCGCGGCGGCGGAGCGGTTTTTTGATCTCTTGAAAAAAAATATAATTTCAAAAACGATTTTTTTTTTATTTTTTCAGCGATTCGTAGAAAGCGATGGTTTCAGCAGAAAGCTCTTCCTTCCACCCCTTTGATTTTCCGGAGCGGAAGACAACGGCTTCTTCGAATTTGATTCCTAGCTTTTCGGCTTCTTTTTCTCGATGTTCTCGTGCTTTTTAATGTCGCTCTAGAAAAAATTGATGAGTCATCATACATGACTATTTCAAATAGTCTATTTGGGTCATAAGTTATGAGTCATAACTTATGAGTCATAAGACTTATGAGTCATAAGACTTATGAGTCATAACTTATGAGTCATAAGTTATGACTCAGAACGCCTCTGAGCTTGGCTCGGTAATCTGTGTTGAAAACCTGAGTCAGGGTCCGAAACTCATTTTAGCTCTTTTAGGCCCTGACTCAGGTTTTTCGCACAATTGCCGATCTCAGCCTCTGACTTAGGGTTCGAGAAAAACTCACCATTTCGACGATTTTCGCCAAGTCGGCATTTTCGATTTCGAGAAATTTCAACAATCGGGAAATTTCTTTCGGTTTGTCAGCAACCACTTCTTTAAATTTGAAAACTAGAAAGAAATTTTCAACCTCATCCCTTTTTTTCGACTTACATTCAATTTTCAACTCAGGATGTTCTTTTGCGAATGCTTTCCATTGCTGATTGTATTCTTCTGGCGTTCCAAAGACTTGTTTTCCTTCGAACATGAATCTGGCAAACGTCTGGAGGTCGTCATAGATTCCGTGCTTTTTCATGTACGGTTCCATGAAGGGGAGTTTCTTGAAGAAATGAAAAGCAGAAACGACTACAGCGGGGGTGTCGCGCTCGATGAAGACGATTTTGCCCTTGTGGCCGAGCGGGAAGTTGCCAGGGTTGACATGGCAGTGAGTCGTGTGGACCAGACCCTTGTGTTCGCGAATGGCGGCGAGTTGGTCGTCAAGAGCAGCGACGTTTGGGCGGAATTCCATCGGATGGAAGGTGTGCTAAATAGGTGGAATGAAAGAAAAATGATGAAGGAATACCTTGTCTTTTGCCACGAGCGTTTCCAATCGGGTGATTCCGATCGCGTCCAAAATCGACATCATCAAATGACTACCAGACTTCGGAAAGCCTAAAAAACAGCATGAATAAGAGCAAAGGGCGTAATTCTTACCGAGGACGGTTACGGCATTTTCCGGAAAGTCCGCATTTCGCAATTTTTCCAAAGTTTCCGGACCAGCCATCGCGGAGGTATAAAACGCCCCATTGTGCTCGATTACTTCCCCTGTTTCCAGCTCCTTTTCGTAAAACTTTTTTCTCGCCTTGAAATCAAAACTCATTTTTTTCGTTATTGTTGAATTTGTCTGCCGAGAAATGGCTCAAGAAATACAGCGTTTTGTTTGTCTGTCAAATAGTTGGAGGAGGTGTGGCGATTTTTCTCGAAGAATGAGACTGTAGTTGATTTAGTAGCTTGAAATCAAACTTGAGTGCTGCTGATAACAAAGATTCGCAAATTTGAAATATCCGCTTTAGATTTTTCTCGAATTTTTCTCAAAAAAGTGGTCAAAATTTGATGATGGTCATAAAAAATTTTGAAAAAGAAAATGTTTGTCATTGTCAGGAAATTTATTTTTGCAAAGATTGATAAAAAGAAATTGTGTCTTCGGAAAGCTCTTTTCTCCAGCCATTCGATTTTCCTGAGCGGAAAATGACGTCTTCTTCGAATTTGATTCCTTGCTCCTTGCTGATGCTTTTTCGGTGTTCTCGAGCTTTTTTGATATCGCTCTTGAAAAAGAATGATTGAAATCAACGAGGAAAATAGGCGATTTGTCTGGAACGAACAAAAATTTCGACGAATTTCGCACAGAAGTTTTCAACCAATAAGAAGCCTGGATTTGGTTTATCGGCCAATCAGGAGCCGAAAAGCCGCCCACGCGAAATTTGTCGAAATTTTTGTCGGTTCCAGATTTCGGCCCGAAAAATATACCTACATTTGCAACAATTTCTGCAAGATCGGCGTTTTCAATTTCGAGAAATTTCAACAATCTCGAGATTTCTTTCGGTTTATCTGCCATTACTTCGCCAAATTTGAAAACTAAAATCTCATTAATTTTCACCAACACTTTTCATTTTACATTCAATCTGAAGCTCCGGATGATCTTCAGCAAACTCCCTCCACTGTTTGTTGTATTCTTCTGACGATCCCCAGTAATGTTTTCCCTCGAACATGAATCTGGCGAATTTCTGTAGGTCCTCGTTGATTCCGTACTTTTTGAGGTACGGGCGCATCGATGGAAGTTTCTTCAGATAATGGTATGCTGAGACGACAACAGCGGGAGTTGCGCGCTCGACGAAGACGATTTTGCCTTTGTGGCCGAGCGGAAAGTTGCTTGGGTAGAGGTGGCAATGATTTGTGTGGACAAGGCCTTCGTATTGACGAATCGCGGCGAGTTGCTGGTCCAAGGAGTTGACGACCTAGTTTAATTGTTGATCACGGTCAGATAAAAAAATTTGTCCGAAAGCGCCCTAATTACGATGTCCTAGGGTGAGGTTCAGGAGGTGTGACCGAATTGGAAAGTTTTTTTGAATAAATGAATGTTGGAATCTTACTGTATCTTTCAGTCCCAGCGTTTCCAGTCGTCTGATCCCAATTGCATCCAAAATCGACATCATCAAGTGACTTCCTGACTTTGGATAGCCTTAAAAATATCTATCAACCATTTCCGCCATCAACTCTTACCAACTACAGTAACGGCGTTTTCAGGAAAAACTATCTTCCTGATCTTTTCCAAGGCCTCCTTGGAAGCGACCAGGGCTCTAAATGGATTAGTCCGGGCTCGGACTTAGTCCGAAGTCCGTCCGGTCTAGTCCGGCCGGACGGACCAGACTTCTGATTTTTGGCTGAGAAAATTTTCGGACTAGACCAGACCAGACTTGGCTTTGTCCCCGGACTTAGTCCGAAAAGTCCGAAAAAGCTGGACCACTTTCAGACTTATGTTTTAGTCCGAAAAGTCCGAGAAGTCCGAGAAAGTCCGAGAAGACTTGACCACTTCCGGACTACTTAGAGACTTATTTTCAGACCAATTAAGTCCGAAAAAGTCCGAAAAGTCTTCATTTTTCTAAGAAAAACTCATTTCTCTCTAGAACCCCCTTATTCTTATGATTTTTTTCTTCAACAATGCATCGTTGGGGGCCCGGACTATGTCGTCGAATGTCGTCGAATGTCGTCAATGTCGTCGAATGTCGTCAATGTCGTCGAATGTCGTCAGATTTTTTTCAAAAACGGAAAAAAAACCAAATACGAAAATTTTACATGATTTTGCTCAATAAATTTTCGAAAAAAGTTCGAATCTTCGTTGTTAAATGACTGATGAGTAAGTTACGATTTTTCTAATTCGAATTTATTTCGAAAATAATACCAAAGTTTTTCTTAATTAAGGACCCCCCCCGTCAGCTTTTTCCTTCGAAATATTGAAATTTTTAAAAACGAGTTTCTGTTGTATTTTATTCAAAAAATTTTCGGACTTTTCCGGACTAGACCAGACCAGACCGGATTTTTCGGCTTTTTTCTCGGACCAGACTTTTTCGGACTTTTTCGGACTTTTCCCGGACTAGACCAGACTTAAAGTCCGGGTTTTCCAATCCGGACCTGGACAGACCAGACTTGTAAATTTCGGCCAAGTGCCCGGACCTGGACAGACCGGACTTTTGATTTTTGCCTCAGATTTAGAGCCCTGGAAGCGACTTGAGAGTTGAGCGGCAAGCAGACTTCAAGAGAATTTTCTAATGACCCCTTTTTGTAAAAAGCGCCATTGTATTCGATGATGTCGCCAGTTTCAAGTTCTTTTTCGTAGAATTTTTTCGTGCGTCGAAATCAAGAGTCGTTGGCTCGTTGTTGTTATCTTTGATTATCATGCTTTTTTCTATCTATTTTTGGTGGTGTCTATCTTTGGGGCTTTCCTTTTGGGGCAAAACAGAAAGCCTGACACTTTTTGAAAGGAAATGACTTATAAAGGACTCTCCACCCACTGCAGCGCCCCTAACATCTGCAATGTGACCTTGGGGAGTGACCTCGAATGAATCCGACGCGTGAGAATCACGCCACTTCGCTGACGATTGAAAAGGTTTTTCCCGGCCACAAAGAATAAACTACGATTTTAATGATTCAAGCATCTGTGCTTTTTGTAATTACGTATTTATGCTCCTGTCTATTTTTCAGCAATATGGAAAATTTCAAAAAAAGCCAAAATTGAGTGTTTCCGAGCTTCATATTGACGTCAAATGATGCGACTATCACGCATTATCCTAGGACCATAGGAATGTTTACAAAACAGGTCTAAATATGCAATCTTTGTGCAGTTCTCAACATTCTTTCCTGCTGACGCAACAGTTTTTTCTTTTTTCACAAACAAAGTTCATTTTTTATTATATCATGTTTATTCATCCGAAGGCAGTTTATTTTTGGTTCCATGGCGGACTGAATTCTTTCTTCAGCGGTTTCTTGTTCAGGCAGAATTCGCTCTTCGTAAAACTTGAAAACCAAATAGGGGCACTTCTGCTTCGCTTCTTCGGCTGTTACGATATCTGCTTGCTCACTGTTGATCCTAAATTCTTACTGAAATGCTAGAGCGAAAAGAATAGCTAACCATTTGATGATGTAATAGAGCTTCTCCTCCCCGGTTCGCTTGCCATTTTCATCAACGATTCTTGACGCGCCAAGAATTCTTTCTGGAACCAATCCTCTTGCGAAGCCCTTTTTCGTTGCTGCTGCGAAAGAAGACGATGCTTTTCCCCTCTTGCCTCTGCCGGTCGATTTGGTGGCTTCATCCGCGGAGTTCTTTTCTAGAAAAAAATTACATCTTGAGCAAAATCAAAATCCGAAAATTACTTTCCCAATCGTCGATGATTCGTCTATCTCGAATGTTTTCTTCTGGTTCCCAAGTATCATCTTCCCTAAAAACGACTTTGTGTGAACGCTAAAACTTAGTACTTACGGCTTGTACCCCTGCCACCGAATGAGGTATTGCATCCTTCCTTCATAAAATCTCTGGCTCAGAATTTTCTCAACAACAAATTCGTCCGAAAGCATCGACTCTTGGGATTCAGTTCCAGACTGAGACATTTTCTCCTTTTCTCACGGATAAGCCGGATCGCTTTGAACGCTTTTCTCTGATACTTCCCATCTAGAGAAAAAATGAGTTCGATTCTTGTCTCGTAGACAGACTCAAAATTCAACAAATAAAAAAATTTATTGATTATTTATTTTAATAAGCGTTTTTAGTAGAAAGATGCAAGTTTGAACTATCAAATAAACTTTGATTCGTGATGTAAGATGCTTTTTCACACGTAAACTCTATTATGTGGCACAGACAAACTTCAAATTATTACAGAAAGAATCAAAGAAAATAAACTTTAAAAAGAGAAGAAAATGGGCACAATGTTTGAGCTGCCATTTTGGAAGCTTCAGCGTTACAGGTTACAAATTTCGGTCAATTTTCTTTCGTGAGAGTTTTTCTCTAGAATCATGATTGGGTTGTTGCCCTTGTTGCCATTTTCAGGTTTTGAGGACTTGGGCCGATTTTGAATTGTCTGTTAGTTCACCTTTGCTGCCTTCTTCAATCGAAAGAGCAGAGTGACCAAACCTGAAATCGTGGTCAAGTCGAAAAGACAACTCGATGAATCGGCAGCCATCCAATCGGGCGATCTATAAAAATATGAAATTATTTTCTTCATTTTATTACCTTGTTGTAACCAGAAACTCCACCAAAAATATGCAGACGACCTTTGATCAGTGCGTGTCTCGAAAAGAGAACGTATTGAGAAACGCTACCGCTGTAATCGAATGGACTGTTGACGAATATTCCTTCGTTTTTCGAACCATCAGGCTTGAATGCGTAGGGTTTGTAATTGCCATCATAATCATGTATAGGGTTTTTCACGGAAAGGCGCGGCGCGGCGGCCATCCACAAAATTTAAAAGTCTTATATTGACGCGAAATTGATAATTCAAATAATGACACCTACTGATTCAAGGTTATTGATTCATAATATGGTATTGAATTTCGTTAAGAATGCAATAATTCGCCGTAAGACATATTTTCTTACTAAAATTTGAGTTTTCTTGCTGAGTACATCAAAATACACTTTCAATTTTCAAATATGTAATATTAATAATAAACGATAATACATTTATCGTTCAGCTCTCAAATTTTGGGAGAGAGGAAACATTCGGAAGGTGTTCAAATCATCATATAAGTGAGTGGAAGTGACGGCGCGCTAGTGCTTTACGCTGCTGCGCGGGATTAAGGGTAGAGTAGGATCCTTGCGCGCGCCCTTTGACGCAATTTCTCATCCTCAGAGAATCTGATGGGATGATTATGCACCAAAATTTCTTTTTGAAAGTTATACTCAAATTTTACAGGCTTTCTTCTCGTATAATTTATTTTAATTAAATTTAAAATCGATCATGATTCGCGAGCGAGGCGGAAATTTGAAAATCTTTTGGCCATTTATTAAAGCCATATGAAAATCCTTTCCAACAGTACCAGTCACAATGACCTGCTTATCATAATCTAGGAGGAGATAGAAAAATAAAGAAAAATATTGAGAGTAAATTGCAGCTCAACAAGATAAGAGAGAAAAAATAAATTATACGAGAAGAAAGCCTGTAAAATTTGAGTATAACTTTCAAAAGAAATTTTGGTGTATAATCATCCCATCAGATTCTCTGAGGATGAGAAATTGCGTTAAAGGGGCGCGCGCAAGGATCCTACTCTACCCTTAAGAACAACCAAATGTACTCATTTTTGGCGTTTTTTGTGATTTTTGCTCTCTAGCGCCAACATAAGGCCGATATTTCTAATGCGGTTATTTTATTCTAATTCAGTGCGTTCTGAGCTTTCGATAGACCCTTTACAGTCAAAACGTCGAAAACTCGGTTCAGAATAACAAAAGTGTCAAAGAGGTCAGTGCTGTCCATCAAAAAGGCCATTTTGAGCTTTGCCCCTTAAAAACAGATTTTTGAGAGGAAAAATTTTTTATCGAAAATCCGCACAATTCCGGAGATTTTGCCATTTTCGCCGAAAAAAGTTCCGGAATTGTGCGTTTTGACTGTATATGTCTTCTTTCGATGACATTGAAAAACCGAAAAAATCCGATTTTCCCGTACAATAAACATGCACTTTGGAAATTTTTGATAGCTAAAATTTCGAGGAAAGATGTTCGTAAAGGGGTCATATAACACATCAAAATGATCCTCAGAACACGAGGAATCTGAAAATATCAAATATAGACCCTTATCGAGTAGTTGAAAAAACAGGGGGATCCCTTAAGGCCCCTTTTAAAATTTCTTATCATCCAAAAAGGGTTTCACTGTATATAACGCTTTCGGTGAAAAACCCTAATCATGTAAAATATTATTTATCTGAGAATCAACTCGAGATTTCAAAATCAAATTTTTGATTTTCGTTTCTTGGTCGAACTTGAAAATTCGCAGTTTTTGCTTTCGGCATTTTCCAGTCCAGTTATTTTTACTTTTGAATTAGCTTCTTTTTCATTGCCCTTTTCATTCAGTTTGATATTTTATTACTTAAAAATTGAGTCAAACAAAATCAATCTTTTCCTGAAATACTTCAAGAAAAGAGCCGTTTGAATTAAAACAAAACACAAAATCTAGTTGCTTCTTTGATTGTTGAATAAAAAACTTGTCAAAAAATCGGATTCTATCCAAAACGAGTCATTTTTGAAAGTCGAAGGCGCAAAAGAGTCATTTCGTCAAAAAATTTGAATTGAAGAATTTTCGTTTCTTTCAAAAAGCCAGTTCCAACATCGATTTCGAGTTGAAATTTCTTTGTTCCATTGAGTTCCAGTTCAACAGTTGAAATATGCGTCAGTTCTTTGAGCGAAGTAAAGAATTCATCCGGAACTATTGTTTTGTGGTACAAGCTTGGCTGAGGAAATCGTGGCTGGGAAACGGCATTTTTTGAAAAAGCAGGAAAACCGTCGTCGTGGAAGGCGAAAAAGGGATTGCTTGTCACGTGAATTTTCTGCTGAGCTTTCTGTTGCACGAACTCGATCTCGATTTTTTCTTAGTAGATAAGCAAAACTGCTTTACGTAAGAAACAACGCGTATAAACGCATTTATAGTTTTGTTTATCCTTTCCGAAGTCAAATTCGATCTCAAATAAAGTGTCAAACACATAACTTTGGAGAAAAATTCTCTCGTCATTTATTATTCCATTTACAAAGTACTCGCATTCATCATTAATCACCTCGCCTTGATCAGTGTAAGACGGATCATTCGGAGCAAATAATTTCGAAAAACAAATTGATTTTTCTTCATATTTGACCAGAGAGCCGATCCATTCGCTCCCAAGAGTGATAAACTTCCCCTCCGCCTCCAACAACAACGAGTACAATGTGTTTGAAAGAACAACACTCCTCGTCACCAAAATAAGGAGCAGTCTTCCCAGATCCATCTTTATTAAGTTGTAAAAAGTAAAAATTATCTTACTAAAAATATTTTCAACTTCTGTCAAAGGGACGACGTGAACAGGATCAAGGTCTCTCAAAACAGCCGGAAGCTGAATTTCATTTTTTCTCCAGCCCTTTTCAAGTTCTTCGTTTATTTGGATTCTGTTCAAAGCCAAAGTTGTTGAGAGTTTGATGTTATAATCTCCCATTTTCACGCTCATCAGATAAAATACTCCCTTGAAGCTGGTTGAAGAGACTTTCGCATTGAAATGGTTACTAGCAATGTACCCTTGTGCCTCTTCAAAACGGTTCAAATTGTAATCGGGGGCATAGTAGTAGCATTTGTCGGATTTGCTAGTTGGAGAACTTTTAAGGGTCAGAAAGGTTTAGTTTAATTTCATTTCATTCTTTTTGACCATTTGCAGACGACAACAACTGGAAAAACCTTCGTTCCCTTCTCTTCAAAACGAATCTCGATATGATGAGTTCCAATAGAGGAGCCAAAGTGAAACACGAAAAATCCTCTAAAAATGCAAGATAAATGCAACAAAAAAAAACACCCTTACATTTGACTATGTCCATTCTTAACTAAAATAGGATGATCACCATCACTCTCCTTCACTCTCATAAGATTTCCAATTGCATCGACCAAGTAATGCTCGCCATTGAGAAAAGTCGCACCAATTGACTAACGCGTTTTTTTATTTACTTGAGGGTCAAGCACTGCTAATTTAAATTATTTAAAAAACGTTCATAAGTTAAAAACTTAGATGAACCATCAGATACTGAAGAAGCCGAACTATATATTTGTCTATCAGTTCCACTGTAATCGGAAAAAATGAATTTTCGAAATTTGCGTTTTTCAAGTTTTCGCTCATCCCAACGGGCAATTATGGTGTTGTTGTTAGGAATTGATTCGCCCATTGATTCCGTTGAGTTTGATTTTAAATCAAAAACCGGAATCATTTTCTGTCTTGAATCGACTTTCTCACACTCGTAAAACGGACATGGGCATCCACTTCTGCAATATTTCTGAGAAGGACAAATCTCTCCAGCTGCGTCCGAAGATTGAGTCAGTTCGAAGCAAATTGATTCACAGGGCGAGATTGACTTAGTCCTCATTGATTCCAATACAAGCGTATTCGAGCAGAGATGGCGGCAGATATTCTGGTCGTAAAACTGTTTCTTTTGACAGCGGCGCAGATTCACTTCGTTTTCTTCTTCCGAGAAAACAAGAGGTTCAGATTTTGGCTTTTCGATTTTAGAAACAGGTTCAGGAAGAATGAACTCCTTGGTCTCGAAGCATTGCTTCATCAAATGGCCGCAGATATCCATTTCAGCAATTTTGACGCATTCTCTGTAGTTTCGATTACAGCTTGAAGTCAGAAAAGTTGTTACGCCCCGGGATTTTTCCAAGGAGGCGACATTCGCTAATTTCAGAGAAATTTCATTTTGAAAATCATTTAAAAAGTACCTAAGAGGATAATTGTTCCCCAAAAGAGAGTGCCAAGAGAAAGATAGCTGTATTGCTGCGGATCTGTGGCATTTCCGTGTTTTGCCAGGCTCATTTTCGCGGTGACCTTTTTCTTCCATGTTTTCTTCTTTTTCAATTTTCTGATGTCGTATTCTTGAGTGCGAATGCTTCGAGTGGTCAACACTTCTTCGGGCAGCAGATACACTTTCTTGCCTTTCAGTCTCAGAACGCCTATGCAGTCGCAATCCAGACACTTTTTATAAAGAGAACTTTATTATCTGATTCATCGTTTTTGAAATTACCCGGACTTTTGTTTGAAAAAGTGCAGTTCTTATCTTTTCGTTTTCTTCTTCGATCGCCATGGCGAGTGCTCTCTGGAAAAAAAACAACGATTCTGAAGATAGAAAAGGTGAAAAGCCGGTTTGTGGGACTCCTCGGCACGACTTCCTCGACAGCGCAGTCTCCGATCTTCCTCTTTTTGAGTGTCGCTTCCTCTGCTTCACCTTTACCAGCGCTGACAACAAAGCTAGTGGGACTACGAGTGTCTGGAAGGGATTTTTTGAACTTCATTCGAACAAAAAAAATAACCGGTAGACTACGTCTTTATAAATAATTAATAACAGGTTCCCAAAAATATGAAGAATGTCACATTCTGAATGTGGGTATCATTGAGGGATTTTTTAAGTAACATGTACACTCGTGTGAGGAGTTTCCGCACCCCTAGACAGCGGGTAAAGGGCGCGGAAACGCAGCACTCATTTTTGCCACTTCTAGAAGAAAACAATAGAAAAAGTGCGGGTCAGGGGTGCGGAAACGCAGCACTCACAAAGGGTGCGGAAACTCCTCACAGTGTGAGGCTCACACCACTGTAAGATGAATGAGATTATTTATCTCAGACAGAAGACTTGATCAAGTTAAAATTCCTTATCGCTAGTAGAAAGTCCAAGCATGAAAAATGTAAAGCGGCAAAGCTTCTCAGAGGTAGAATCAAGCGTTTTCTGCTCGAGAGCGCTCCAGCTGGCCGCTTTGAGAAAAACTTGTTTTCAAGAATCGGCTTGTATGCCGACTGCTTGTCTGATACTTGGACACCTATAACTTATAACTTATAAGTTATAAGTTATAAGTTATAAGTGTCCATCCATTTTCCGTCAATTCCTCAACTGCTCCTCCTGCATACCATCCTCCGATTGCAATCAAGCGTCCATTGTACAAGGCCAATTCTCCATACTTGTGTTCAAAATTCATTTCTTCTTTACTTTCTACTGTAAACTCATCAAATGACTGACATTTGTACCGATCCGATTCAGCAAAACAAATAATCACTGAAAATAATTTTTTAACATTTTTCTTTTCAAATTTACTCGCAACTGAATTTTTGAAGTATTTTTTTAAGTTTTTTAATAAAAAAGTAAAATAAAATTCACCTTTGCTGTTTTTCGGTCTAACTTGAAAATTCGGACTTTTTTGCTTTCGACATTTTTCAGCCCGGTTAGCTTTTTAAAGAGCCTCTTTAAAAAGGTTTACCACACAGGTTGCCGAGCCCAGAATTTCATCCACGTTTTAATTATCAAATAAACTAAGATCTGTTATGTAAGATGCCGTTTTCACACATAAACTCCATTATGTGGCACAGACAAACTTCAAGCAAAAATACAATCAGAAGAAGAATAAAGAATCCAAAAGAATAAAAATCATAAAGAGAAGAAAATGGGTACAATGTTTGAGCTGCCATTTTGGAAGCTGCAGCGTTACAGGTAACAAATTTCGGTCGAATTTTTTCATTACAGATTTTTCTCTAGAATCATGATTTTGACAATCTTTATGAATATCACGGGATACATGATTCGCTTCGCCATCGACGTGGCGATTCTAGACATGGTCGATGATCAGAAACGTCATCATCAAAATTCCTCCAGCTGTTCCAATTCTTCCCTGTTTTCTCCAATCAGCGAGGGGCAATTTCCTCTCGGCAAAAACCATTCTTCGCCAAAATACCACTGGACGGAGGAGCAACAAAGCATGATCATCGAAGTCTTTTTCTACGGATACACCCTTTCTGTCGGCATCGGAGGCTTGTTCGCGGATGTTCTCGGCGCAAGATTTTTGGTTGGATGCAGCGTTTTGCTTTCCGGCCTCTTGGGCATCTTTTATGAGCTTTTTGCTAGCTGGGGATTCGAGTGGCTCTGCGTTTTGAGATTTTTTCAGGGACTGCTTCAAGCTGGAATGTTTCCACCGCAAACATCGATGTGGGGCCGCTGGGCTCCAGAAAACGAGCGAACAATCATCGTTGGCGGTTCCAATGCTGCTGCTATTTTCGGCGTCTCCATGTCGAATATCCTGACTTCTGCGATTTGCGAAAGCCTCGGCTGGCCCTATGCTTTTTACATTTTCGGGAGCTTTGGGGTTCTTTTCGGATCAATTTGGATTCTTTACTTTCGAAATACACCCGAAGAAATGCCCTGGTGCCAAATTGAAGAAAAAGAGTACATCAAAGCGAATACGACGGCCTCCGCAAGAATCGAAATCAAGGAAATACCGTTCAAGAAGATTTTTTCTTCGTTTGTTTTCTGGGTCGCTTGCATAGCAAATTTGGCGAATTCGATCATTTTCTTTACGATAACAGACAAACTACCAGAATACCTTCAGGTAAAGACCTTTTCAATCACTCTAGAATTTCTCTTCTAGAAAGTTCACCACTACAACCTCCTCGCCGACGGTTTTCTCAGCGCCCTTCCCTTCATTTGCTACCTGGTTGTTACTTTCGTTTCGTCAGCTCTCCTCGATTTCGCTCGATCGAAAAACATTCTGAGCATCACAAATTTAAGAAAAATAGCAGCGATTTTGGCACTCGTTCCTGCGGGCATTTGCTTTTTCGTCATCTCGCCAATGGGTTGTGATTCCGGGGCGATCGTTGCGCTTATGTGCGTGATAATGGGATTCAATGGGTTTTCCACGACCTCGTTTTTGCCCTCCTTGATTGATATGTCGCCTAGCTATGCGGGTAATTAAAAGATATTGGGCTCTAAGCTCGGCAACCTGAGACTCAGGTCCTTAGTAAAAAACCTGATTCAGGGTTCTAAAAGAGTAAAATGAAAAGCCGCGTAGTGGCTTTTTTTCAAAAACGAAGCCGCAAAGCGGCTTCGCCAAAGTTACCAACTCTATGAATTATTTTAACTAGCGTTTAAAGAAAAAGCCGCTACGCGGCTTTTCGCCTTACTCTTTTAGCACCCTGACTCAGGTTTTTTACTTAGGCTGCTATGTCCAATTCGGGTTTTTTTAGGTCTTCACTAATCCATATTCAGGTATTCTTCATGGCATCCAAGACACATGCTTTTCCGCGTTTGGTTTTATCACCCCGATTTTCATCCAAAAATGCGTCGGAGAAAACCCTTACCTCATTTCGTCCTGGAATACGGTCTGGATCATTAATGGAGCTCTCGCCTTTGTGTCTGCTGTCTTTTACGGGGCTTTCGCGACAAGTGAGAGGCAAGATTGGGACTTGAAAAAGGAGGAAAAGATGGCGTACGCAATCGGACTTTCGAAGACATAGAAGACAATAATGAAAAATTTAATTCTCTTACTGAATAATAAATAAAAATTAAGTGTATTTTTTCATTACGAGCTGATTTGTCAAAATTTCAAGCCGATTTTTTTGCCAATTTTTTTATTTATTTTCGCTGACTGATTTTTTCAACCCTAAAATATTTGTTTTCGATCTAGTTCCCCTTAAAAGAAATCTGTAAAATACTGTTTTAAAATGGCTGCGCCGCGGGGAAATTTTTTATCATGATACGAGAGTCGAATACCGAAAACCCGCCGACATAATTTTTTATAAATAAAGAGAGAGATGCTCGCAAAGTTATTTTTGAAAGAACACTTGTAACTGCCCAGTTTAAAAGAGAATTTGAGCGAGATTATGTCGTCGATTTTCCAGTGAGGGATTCTAGTGATTTAATATGTTTTTCTAGAAAAAATGAAAAAGAAGGAGAGATTAAAACTGAGGTCATGACTTTGGATCAACGATGTGATGAAGCCCTCGCCATTCTTGATCAGGTTCAGGGCTCATTGCCGGTTTTGCAACAAGTTTTTGATGAGAACAAGTATGTTTAATTTAAGACTTGAAAAATAAAAATGATTTAAGACTTCTTCGATTGCAGCTGAAGGAGAAACAAGCTGAGATCGAACGGCTGCGTGGAAAAATCAGGCGACTCGAAAACGCCCAGTAAGAATTGCATATTTTTCATCCCGCGATTTTTTCGGGGGTTTTTATTTCATGTTATTTCAGAATCAGCATCAGTGATGACAGCGAGTGACGCCTCATGCCGCTCTTTGCCAGCTCAATCATGCTGTTCACCATTCACAACCATATCGCTGGGGGAAACGCTCGCCTAAATTACCAATTGGTAATGCATTACCAATTTTGGTAATCCATTACCAATTTTTGGTAATGCATTACCAAATTTCCCGAAAAAGGCCAATTTCGTTTAGTCAAAGAGCCTGTGTGCGCTCCGCGCCTGTGTGATAGGATACGTTTAGAAGTGATTTACTCATTTCTTGGACAAAAAATCAGAATTTCTGAAAAAAATTTGGTAATGGATTACCAATTTTTGGTAATGCATTACCAAAAATCTTTGGTAATTTAAACGAGCGTCCCCGATCGCTGGCGTTCTCTTTCATGTCTCCATCACCACCTCCGACCCTCTCTTTTTGGAGAATTTCGACTCATGTAATAAAAATCTCTTGACTTATTATTGGGTTTTTTCAGCACGCAATCTTAAAATTCTTCATAGCATTCAGGACGCATGCTTTTCCGCGTTTGGTTTTATCACCCCAATTTTCATCCAAAAATGGAAGCGAATTTTCTTTTGGGACAAAATCTAGAATCAAGTTTCTAGAACAAAAAGAGCTTCAGTTTGTGGCAAACGCTAAGTTTCGAAAAAAAAAATTTTTGCTTGTACTTTTTTCGATTCGAAAAATTTCATTTTTATCGGTTCTTTTTTAGTCAAAAATGGTTCTAAAACGCTTTTTATTTCTAGTTTGACTTCAAGAAAATAGATGGGAGTCGAGTTTTCTTCATCGAAAATTCAATAAATCGTTAAATTTTAAAACGAAACTAAATCTCGACAGGAACAAACATAATCAGCTGTTTTGTTCAAGTATTTTTTTTTGTTCTAGAATCGAGTTTGTTGAACAGAAAACAAGCTGATTACATGTATGTTACCGTCTTGAGCGGATTTCGAGTAAAATTCTACGATTTTTCAAAAATTTCGATCCGAGAAATTTGATTCCTATCGATTTTCTTGAAGTCAAACTAAATATATTAAACCTTATTGAATTGTTTTTGACTGAAAAAGAATCGATAAAGATGAAATTCTTCGAATCTGCCATTCAAATCGCTGATCTCCCGAATAACGAGTCGAAAAAGTGCTCAACGGAAAATTCATTTTCAATAAAGCGCTAGCGGAATTCTAGCGGCGCGATAAGCGCTCTGAGCGGGTTCTGAATGCGCGGTGTACCAGAATGTCTGAGCGTGGTCGAATCGTACCGCGCTTTTCCGCCCTTGGGCAATTTCTGCAGCTCATGAAAACGCACTACCGCGCACTATGCTGCACAACGTATCTGACACAAATTGGCCCTTTGTTATGAAAACTTTTCTTTCTCCTAAATCAACACTTTTTTGATTTCTCAGAAGTGGAAGTCTCGAAAATAAAAAGGGTAGAGAAAGAAAGGGTTGAAGACGGAAGATGAGGCTCGTGCAAATTGCGACGCTCCAAGGAAGGGAATTCAATATATAATGCAACGGGAGCCGGGCGAAAATTGACCTTTTTCGAGGGAAAGAGCCTTAATTCGAAAAGTTTGAAGGAAGAAAATAAGCGGTTTTAGCGCTTGAAAACCATGGATCACAGCGTAAAACCGGATTTTCGAGCTTTTTTTCTTGTAAAAATTAACCAGAAAAATAAAAATAAGGAGAGTTTTTATTAAGAAAAATTTTTTTATCATAAAAATTGCTCTTTGCTGCGAAAATTGTCGGATTTGATAGAATTCCTTGCTTTTTTTTTCCAAAAAATGATTCCCAAAAACAGTCATCGCAGCCCAATTCCGAAGCTTTTCTGGCTTCGGAAATGCTGCCGATCAAAGTCGACCAGAAGACCCTGGTGTTGTCCGAATGGACTTGCCGCTTAATCGAAGATACAAATATGCATTTACTGGCGCAGCGAACCCAAAGCTCAGGATTCGTAAGTAACAAGCAATTTGTCCCCAGCGGCGGAATGTTGAAAATTATTTGACCCGGAAATGCTCTTTCTCAGGCTGCTTTTCTTGTTGATAAGTTGTTTTTTAGCTGAGGGAATAACTGGTTCCTGTAACGAAGAAATCGACCTGTCCTTCGTCATCTCCGGGAATGGGAAACTCGCATCGCCGGGCTTCGAAGCCGGATTTTATCCAAACAATACGGATTGCTCCTACGTCGTCAAGGCTGGAAATAGCTCTGTTCTCGAGGTATGATTTGATGAGCCAGAAATAGCCCTCTTTTTGAAGAATTTATTTTTATCTTTTTTTTTATCTAGTTCAGCCTTTTATCAAATGATTTTCGCGAAAAATTTCAAGATAAAACGAAAATTTTCATTAAAAAAATGCAAAAAATTTCAAAAAAAAAAATCGAAAATTTACAAAAAAAAATCGAAAATAAGCAAAAAATTCCTAAAATTCAAAAAATTACAAACAAATTAGAAAAAAAATAAAATCTCTTTTCTAGCTTTCTTTTCTATACATGGACATGGAACCCGGCCCACCCGCGTGCCCTTTCGACTTCCTCGAAGTCCTCGACAGTGACTCATCAAATATCATCGGCGGCAACCGATTCTGCGGCCGCAATACTCCGGGAAAAATCATATCCAAAAGCGGCACTCTTCGACTTCGCTTCAAAACCGACGGTTCCGACACCGGAGTCGGCTTTGCTGTCCAATACAATGTTGAGCCGATTGAGTTCAAGAAGATTTTCAATTGCAACTTTGAAGATGGCTGGTGCGGGATGGAGTATTCGGCGAATGAGGGAGAGGAGGAGGAGAAATTGCAGTTTGCGCCGTTTGATGCAAATAGTCTTTCGTTAATTAGCGGCAGATCTGGCACTGTAAGAACAGGTAAAGAATATGATAAGATTCGAGACGAAAAATTGGGGGTGGCGATTAGAATCGACTAAAAATTGCGACAAAAAAATTAGCGGCGACAATTTTGGAAGGTACCAGGAAGGGACAAAAAATTTCGACAAATTTGCGTGGAAATTTTCAACCAATCAGTAGCCTTAATTCAGCAAGCCGGCTTATAAATAGCCGCCCACGCAAATTTTGTCGATTTTTTTTTGTCGGTTCAAGATTGGTTTTCAGGCAAAATGCTTATATCTGATTGGTTCAATATTCTACCAAAAATTTCGGAGAAAATTGTCGCAGTTTTTTCTTGTCGATTCGAATCTTTCAAACATAAAAATCAATTTTCAGGCGCGACATTTGACCATTCTTTGAAATCCCCACGCGGTCAATATCTTCTCTACGAAAGCACCGGAACCAAACAAGGCGACAAAAGAACCATCAAAACTCCCATTATCTCGATCAGAACCAAACAGAAAGAAACCACCTTCTGCTTTACCTTCTGGGCGACAATGAAAGGCGACAAAATGGGAAAAGTCGAAGTCAAAGCTCTTTACTACGATCGCCAAGGAAATCCAAAATCTTCAAAAGTTCTCGGCGATGTGAACGGAGAGCAGGTGAGTCATGGAAAAGACGGTATGGAAATCTAATTTTCCATATTCAGAACGCAAATTGCTGGGGACAGGGTTGCAAGAAAGGCGACGATTGGACGTACCAGAGGTTCACCGGGCCGCTCTGGGAAGAAAATGTCGCCATTGAGATGACATTCATTTCTGGGGGTCCTTCCTACTCAGGTTTGTTCCTCGGAGATATTCCTCCTTGATTCCTTCTCTTCAGACATTGCCATTGACGACATCATGATGGACGGAAACGATTGCCCGACCGATTCAAACACCAAATGTCGCTATCCAGTCAAACCATACAAGAAATTCAACTACAAAGACATTATCACCGGAAAATGGCGCTGCAAGAATCCAAAAACCGACACGGTCAGAACCTTGTTTTTCTCATTTATCTCAATTTTTTCCTAGAACTTCAACATGACAAACATTAACCAGGAGTTTCCGCAAGGAACTGAATGCAAACTCCGATGCAACAATTGGAGAGAAATGGCTGATCCAATCGAACACGGGAAAATTTACTGCGGACGGAGAGGATGGCACAGGTAAAGAGGTCAAAGAAACCGGACATTTTTGAACAGCAATTTTCAGCATCAAAACAGGAGAAGCAATCCTGAACGAATTGCCAGCCGTCCCAGGAGAAATGCCAAACGGATCAAAGAAAAACCCCGATGTTTTCAACTTGATGCCAGTTTGCCGAATTTCTCGATGCGATCTTCAAATGATGCCTCCCAACGCCGAGTTTTTCGCCTGCAATCATCCCGAAACACTCGACTATTTGCCGCTCGATTCCCTTTGCGAGCTGCGCTGCTTGCCGGGGTACAGAAGGGATGGACCGCAGTTTTCGAAATGCAGTCCGGGAGGATACATGGCCGGCAGAGCCACTTGCGTGAAAATTGGAGAAGATGATTTCACCGAAGTCGAAAGAGCGAGACTCATCCCCGACACGGTTTGATTTTCCTTATTTTGATGATTTTAAAACTCGTTTTAGGTTCAGAAAGTGTTCTTTGAACCAAAAGAGCCGCAGCGAATCATCGGCGTTCCCTTCACCGGCGAAGCAAAAGCTCTGCCCGGTCGCCCTAAACAAACTACTCCAGCACCTCCAAAAATCGCCACAACAAAGCCGACAACAAAGACAACAACGAAAGCACCAGTTCAAACAACAAAACAACCAGCTATCACGACAAAATCAACAACGACGACGAAAATGTCCATTCCACAAAATGCCTTTGAGAATATTCTTCCGCAGCCAAAACAAACACCAGCACCAGTTGAGCTCGCAGCCCCGACTCCAGCTACCCATGTTGGTCCACTAGAACAACTAGCCGTCAATTCTCAGTCAACAAAAGCTACAACAAGGCCGACAATGCCACCGAAAGCAACCGAAGCTCCTGATTTTTTCAAACCAGAAGGTAAGCCTAGCATTTTCGTCCTCGTTTTCGACCAAAATTTTCAGGCGAAGCAACAACCACAAATCAGCCAACAACAACGAGTACAGAAAAGACCAAGAAGCCCAAGAAGGACAAAAAGAAGGAAGGTCCTTCATCATCATCATTCACTTACCTTAGCAGTGTTTTATTAATAATTCTTCTCTTTTGATACTGTACAAAAAACGCGAGTTGCGACAATAGCATTTTAAAAATTACCTCGAAAATAAATTATTATCTTATTTTTTCGTTCCATCGATCATTGATTGAAGCAACCGTGTAATGAGGAGGTCAATAAGGCGCCGTTCGTTTATGATGACTTAAGGATATAGGCTATATCATATAGCCGTTCTCAAGGCACTTTCGTAGCGCCAAAAGGGGACGATAAATTTTTTTCATTTCAAAAGGAACCCTACCTAAAATTGCCTAAGAAACCCGATTCTAGTGTTCTTTATAATTTTTTAATGGAAAAATTTCTCTCTAGAGCAATTTTAAATCTTACGATCACTTTTTCTCGAGAATTTTCCATTAAATCGGTCGAGTTTTTTTGATAAATTAAAAATTTGGACCTTTCTCTACATTCCTAGGGCTTTAAGTTTAATAGATTCAAATTATTTATGGTTCTAGAGCCATTTTTATGAGGCTCACTTGAGTAAGCCGAAGCGTCAGACAGCGCTCTGGTTTGCTGCGCTGGGCGCCCTCCTCCATCGCGCGGTGAGGCGCGCATGTGAAAGAGCGCGCTGATTGGCCGAGCGCCCTGAACGCAGCATTTATGAAAAAGAAAAGCCAAAAAGAAGAAGACGCTAGAATGAAAATTTGCTCGGGTTTTGAAATTTAGAGGCCCTAAGAAGCTTGATTAGCAGTTATTTATAATAAAACACGGTTTAGTTTTAGCAATTTAATTGAAAAATTTCGAGAAAAAATGATCGTAAGATTTCAAATCGCTCCAGAGAGAAATTTTCTTTGAAAAAAATTTTAAAAAACATCAGAATCGAATTCTAAACATAATTTTAGGTAGGACCTGTCTTGAAATGAAAAAATTTTATCGCTCCATTTCGACGCTACGAAAGTGCCTTGAGAACGGCTATATCCTTAAATCAAGCGATTTAGAGTAGGGCTCGCCAAAAAAAAGTCGATGTCTATTCTCCCCTACGAATTGCACCTTAAAATGATCCCCGTTCTTTCCTGATTCGAATGATATGTCTCTGTCAGGCGTAAGCCTTGGGGAAAAAATTCTAGAGCTAGGCCCAAAATCCTGTTTTTGAGACTTCGATCACGTGCCATGACGTCATTTCTCCGGAAATTTCAATATTTTTTGAATTTTTCGAGCATAACTTTTTATGCTCTTTTGAATAAGCTACTAGTTTTGGGTTTTAGGACATGGGGAATCCGAAAAACATACTCGTTCGCGACTTCAAAATTTCATGGCGAGCCCTAATTTAGAGTCAATTCGGCTATGAAAAAAAATGTTGAATTGGGAAAAATTCCAATTTACTTCCTGTTTGAAACGTATATATGCGGAAGTAAAAAGCTCCAAATCCCACTTTGAAAAGAGTATTTTTTCGATGGTACAACTCAAGATCGGAATTATCATGGGCTCTGTCCGAGAGGGCCGCATGAATGCCCGAGTCGCTGATTGGGTCGAATCCGAGGCGAAAAAGAAGTTTGGAGAATCGGCGTTGATTGAGGTAAAAAAGAGCTAGAATTTGATAAAAATGAAGAAAAAAGGTAATCGACTTGGAAGATTACAACTTGTCGGGGATCAGACAACCCATTCATTTCATGGCGGACTCGTCGCTCGCACCAGCGGATCTCAAGAAAGCGGAAGCGAAAGTGAAAGAACTCGACTGCTTCATCTTTGTGACGCCAGAATACAACTTGAAGTAGAAGACATTTTTTGACTTTTTTCTAACCGTTTTCAGCATTCCCCCCGCGTTGAAAAAGTTCATCGATCTTCTCCCTCCTCCAATTTGGTGGTGGAAATCTGCCGCCATCATCAGCTATTCCATGGGCCGTTTTGGCGGAAACATCGTCCCGCACTCCCTCCGCCAGACTTTTTGCGAGATCGGACTCATTCCTGTCACCAAACCAATGTCGATTCCGTTTGTTCACGAAGAAATCGACGAGAACGGAGCTCTAGTCGGACAGGGAGCTGAGGGCTTTCAAGCTGAAATTGAAAAAACTCTTGATGTTTTTGAATTTTACGCGACTGCGATCAAGGAGAAGAGAGAAAATGGACCTGTTCCGAAGAATATGTAAAATTACATTCATCATGTGCACTTTTGATTAAAAATTATAAATCTCAATTATAATGATTTTATTTGGCATGACTTATGAGGATACTCATCCGCCTATACAAAAAGAGAATATCTTAGATGTCTCGGCCTCCTGATCGAAAATAAAAGCCCAATTTGTCCATTTTTTCCAAAAATTATGGTCTGTCCAAAAATTATCGTAAAAGCGAATTCTGTTTTTTTTCTTCAAAGCTCGTTATTCATTGATTTTTCTTATCCATCAAATCGAAAAAATTTCTCAAATTAAAATTCATTCATGCGAATTGATAATTGGGCAGGTGATTATTACCAAAAAGAGTCAGCGGGGAGAAAGGGCTGATTTTCCGTGAAATTTGTGACGTTAGCGACATGACCCGGCGGTCGCCACCCTTTTTTCTTGAAATCGATCTTCAGCTTTTCTTCTTCCAAAACCTTCCAATTCTCGAAATCCAATTATTCGGATTGATGAGGTTATCGCAGATTTTCACCCGTTACCTTTCGAAAAAATAAGCCATCGCTCTAAAAAATTAAGAACCGTTGAAAAAAGCTTATCATTCTAAGAAAATAAACTCATTATTGATTCATACTCTGATTTTAAAGACGAAAACATAAGGAGAAAGAATTAATTTTAAATAATTAAAAATTAATATGAAAATGCTAAAAAATATAGTTGTTTTAAAATTAATATTCAGATATTTTATTGATAAGAGTAAAATAAAAACTGAATTAGTATTTTGTAAACTTCAGTGTTAATTCAGTTTTTATATTATTTCTATATAAATTATATAATCAATATTTATTTATTAATTTAAGTTCATTTCCAGTCATGAGATACATAGACTCATGATGTTAAAAGTAGTTTGAAATAAAATTTTTGAGAAAAACGATCATTCTTTCTGATTTTTTATATAAAATTATGACAAGGACACCCTTATTTCCGAAAAATAAAATAAAATATAAGAAATTAAAGGAAATAATACAGTATAATCTTTACAGTGCAAGTTATACTGTATTATTTCTTTTAATTGCTGATCTATATTTTATTCGGAAATAAGGGTATCCTCGTCATAATTTTTAAAAAATCAGGAAGAATGATCGTTTTTCTTCATAATTTTCAAATTTCTTTTAACATCATGAATCTATGAATCTCATGACAGGAAATGACCTCTAAAAGCCTCGATTTCCTCGCCTGCAAAAAGTTGCGTCATTGATATTCTTCGGTGGACTGAGGTTTGCAAAAAGATTCGGAAAGCCTCGCTGCGCAAAAACTCGCCGCCGCACGTGGCGGTCAGGCGCCTGCCACCGCCGGTTTCAACGATTTCATGAAAAACTTGAATTTAAAAATTTAAAATCAAAAGATAATTTTTCGAAAAATATCTTTTGAAAAGCTGAGAGAAAAAGGGAAGAAACAGGCTGAGCAATTTTAGCAGCAGTTTGTCTTGAGAAAAATTAAGATTAAAAGAAAAATAAGAAAAGTGAGAAGGAAGTTTTCCAGTCTCATGGTCAAGAATCTTTCCTGTCTCTTGGCAGTCCATGCCTTGCCAAACTCAAAAGGTACGTTTTTAGGGGTGTCGTCAGGAAACCGACAAAAACCGACAAATTTTGCATGGGCGGCAACTCAGCCTCTTATTGACCAGTATGCAAAATCAAGGTTGGTGATTGGTTGAAAATTTCAACAAAAAATTTGTCGAATTTTTGTCGCTTTTTGACACCTCCCGGTTTGTTAGATCAAAAATGCTTTAGGGGCCCTATAAGTTTTCTTTACTCGGCATTTTCAAATTTAGTTATCATTTTTGAAGACCTCAGATAAACAGAAAAAATGGAATAAATCATTTATTAGGATATGTTTTCTTTGATTTCAATAAAAAATAAAATTCAAAAAAATTAGATAAAAACCGTAATCGCGGAGAAAAACGAACAGCCCCGTTATTTTTCTGAAAGATGTAGATTGAAGTTTAGATTTCAAGTCTAGTTTTTGTATCCCATTCTTTAGGACACCCTTAAGAAATTCTATTTCAGTATTTTTGAGCCCAAGAAATGCTTATCAGCAAAAATAAAGAGGAAAACTTCAATGCCCCAAATTTTTGCAGATTTTTCGGAAAATAAAGAAATGTGAGAAAAGGCGGAATAATTAGAGTTTTTCGCTGTTGAGTTAATTTGCTTCAGATTGTCCTGAATTTTGGCATTTAAACGCAGCCACGAACGAGTGCGAGCTGCCCAATCATCTTGTTGATGTTCAATGTCACCAAGGAAAATGGCAAAAAAATGATTTTTAAAAATAATTTTTTAAAAATAAGACCGGAATTGAAGCCATTCAAAGACGGCGTAAAAATCCTCTTTTCCGAAGAAATCGACCTTTCAGAAACTTCTATTGACGGGTAATCCAATTATTTTCCTCCTTGATTTCAATCCTCTAATTTCAGCTGCCACGAATCCCATTATTCGAGAAATCCTGATTCGAATGAAATCTGGGTTGATTTCTCGAAATGCGCGAAACCTGAGTTTTTATCTGACAGAGTCATTGTCCAAAACAGGATATTTTTTGGTGAAGAGCATGTTTTGCCTGTTCAATGCGAGTTTTTGATGAGCGAAGATGTGGCCATTCAATCAGGACAGATGAAAATTTCAAAATAACGGAATAAACGCTCCCAAAAATAACGAAAAAATGATTTTTAAAAATTTTTTGATTTAATAAAAAGTGAAAGTGCATTTTCGATAGCCAATAAGATTGCTCTGTTTGACCTACCAGCCAATCAAAACCCTAGTATCATTTTTTGGTTGTGCCTTTTTTGGTATTTTTGGGTGAGTTTCGCGATTCAAAAAGTGGCACAAAAACTTGATTTTTCGCATATTAATTTGTCTAAAATCTGATTTGTCGACTACTAAAATTACTAAAAAATGATCAAATTTTAAAATCTTGCGCTTTTGAAGCTCTATTTTAGGCAATTTCTATTCGAAACCCGGTTAACCTCGCCGGTGTCATCCTCTTTCTTTTAGAACCCCCACCCTTCCCTCCCCGCAAAAAATTCCTGGCCACGTCTGGAAGCTGTCATTTCCAAGTTTACCATAAATTTCCATCTGTGAATAAGTTATCGACGATTCGAAATCGCGTCTCCGCCGATCAGCCCCAGCAAAAGCCATTGGAAACGCTTTCTTCACCGTCAATTTGGAATATTTCGACAGAAAATTTGAACAAATTCTAGACCCGCAAATTGCTCTTACAGTAGGGGACTATGCGAATGTTGAGATTTCGCTGGATCAGAAGATTCAGGGGATAGAACTCGGGTTGTCAAATTGTACAGTTTACGGGGAGGGGGAAAATGATAGCTTTGGGGTGGTGGATTATCCCGGATGTCCGGATCAAATTGTTAAGGCCAGCTTGTTTGATGGAGAATCTCAGGAAAAGGTTTCAAAATTAAATTCAAAAACCATAATTTTGTTGCCGCATGTCGCAACAAGTCGCTCAATATCTCCAGATGTCGCGAAAACTCATTTGATGTCGCTTAATGTCGTCGAATGTCGCCAAAATTGATGATTATGTCAATAAAAAATCGATCAAACCAAGTCGACATTAAGCGACATTTTGTGACATTTGGCGATATTTGGCGACATTTGGTGACATTTGGCGACATTTGGTGAAATAAAGATATTTCCAGATGTCGTGGAAAATCACTTGATGTCGCGGAATGTCGCTGAATGTCGTTGAATATCGCTTTTGTCAATAGATATATTTACGTCGTTTAACGACATTTGCGACATTCGGCGACTTTCTTGAAAATAAGGCGACAAAAACCAGGGCATCTTTTTGTCAATTGAATAAAGCGAAGTGGTTACGGAATCACTGTATTCCGCTGTCTCACGCGTGGCACGCAAAGCCGCAAATTTCGGCCGACTCGGTTTCAGTCGCTTTCAACCGAGCGGATCATTAATCACCGATTTCATGCTCACGCAAGAGACAAAGACGCGCCATCAGCTCGACGGCATTCTATTACGCCCCTTTTAAATCCCGGAAATGAAATTATAATTCCATCCTAATAATCTTATCGCCTTGCGTCATTCTATTCACTCTCGCGGGAAAATTGAAAACCTTTCAAAAAGTGGGAAAGAAGACTCTCTTATCGAGTCTTTGAATTTGTCTCCGACACTTTTGCCGCTTCTGTTCTTCGCCTTGCTTGCCGAGCTGTCATTTGCGACTCAACTGATGAAGAGTAAGTTTCTTTCAAGAATGACTGTAGTTTGAATATTCTATTTTCAGGTCTGAGTGTAAAAACAATGCTCCACCAGCGAAACAAGAAGATTTCTTCCGCCGCCAAAATAGGTCAAAATCTGTAAAACTCGCTTCTTTATGTAAATATTCCTCCATGATTTCATGCAGTCAATAAAATCACCCTCTGCAAAATTTATCCTCAAGAGTTTAGGAAACTAGAATCTACTAGGTAGATAAGGTTGTCAAAGCAATCGTCTACTACATCAGCCTATTAATCATTTTTCAAAATTTGCGACGAAAAATGCTTCCCAGATTACAAAAAATTCGACTGATTTATGGTTTTTAAAAATGAAGTAGTCTTGTATGAAAAATTTGTTAAATTCGATCCAAAACCCATAATTATCAATATTCGTGAAATATGGAGTTTCGACTGATTTTTTCATGATATTTTTTTATTAAGACAAAGTAAATTTGAAGTGCTTTGAAAAATATTCTACGTCTGGAATTATCTCGCGAATTTCTCAACTTCTCGCGAGGTAAATAAATCTTCACATATAAAATCAACTTCACAAGCATTTTTCTCATTCCTCAGTGCGAAAATAAAAAAATTGCAAAACTTTTCTTCACACTATTTTTCATTCTGCCGGCTAATTCGCAAGAGATTTCTTCGAGATGCTTTCCTTTTGGTTAGCATCAGCTTTTCTCCGTCTCGGCTGGGCCCAGATAACATGCGATAATGAGAACTGCCCGAACCCGACCGGAACTTCTTACGAGACGAAATTGAATTGCGGCGTTTTGGTCAACGATGGAACCAATGGACAGTCGAAAAAGTGCGCGTATTTGATGAAAACGAGGGAGAATGGCCGGAGTCGAACGCTTTTTGCTCTGCGCTAAAATTTACAATCAACGGAACGGAAGTCGAGGGAGGAAATATGCTGTCAATCAGATCGCCTGAAGAAAATGAAGTCATCAGACAGTACCTCATCGGACTCATGGACGGAGCAAACGTCTACTACTATCCCCGAATCGGGCTTCGAAAAACATGCCAAAACTGCGAGTGGTACTGGTCCGACGGGAGTCCAATTACTTACACCAATTGGTACGGAACCGAGCCAAATACCTACTACTACGATTGCGCCAGAATCTAGTAAGTCGTTCTTGAAATCTTCGCTAAATAAAAATTCTAGTTATTCGAGCAACGGCGCTGTTTACAACGGAACTTGGATAGACATAACCTGCACGGGAATCTACTCAGATCTGTGCCAATTCGAAGTCGATGGAAAACAACCTTGGGATCCAGAGCCAGACAATGGTCTACCCGCCAAAGGAGGTTGCAAACCCGGCTGGTACCCCTTCGGCGGCTACTGCTACAAATTCGACGGTTTTCGGGTCGATGGCGGATCAGGTTTCGACCCAGCTGGATTTTTGAAGTGGAATGATGCGCGAGCAAAATGCAACGAGGACTGGGAAGGAGCTGATTTGGCCATGCTTCCGACAGCAGAGCACAATTCTCTGGTCGCATCGCTACTTGGGCCGTGGTTTTTCGGGGCGGATCCGTTTATCGGAGTTTACAATCATGCTTATTATGATTATTACTTCAGGTTTTAGCTCTCCTCTTTGACCCCTAATCGAATATTCTTGCTAGTCTGATCAACGAAGACCGCCTCAAATACGACAACTGGGTGCCCGGCAAGCCCAATCACGCCCAAAGTACCCAAGACAAATGCGTCGTCATGTCCTGGCGAAACGACGCAAATTTCCACGATGCTTTCCGAGTTGGTCAATGGAACAACGTCTACTGCGGCACTTACGCAACCGCTGGCAATTATGGCGATCCCCACCCGTGGGTTTGCTCGCACGAACAGAGTTCTAGCTATCAGTCGCAGTACCCGACTTGGATTTCGCTGCCCGATGTGAAATGCGGTCCCGGTTGGATTCCTTACCATTCTGCTTGCTACAAGGTTTTTGTTTCTTTATCATTTCTTGATTCAATCATTGTTGTTTTCAGCTATTTACTGATCGAAAACCCTTCGATGATGCAAACAAATATTGTTCGGAAAATGGCGAGTCGGCAGCAAAAGCAACCTATTTGATCACAATGTGGGACGAGTACGAAGTCGAGTTTGCCAAATCCTTCTTCCGGGACGATCAACTCCCGCAGCGAAAGCCAACAGATCTGCCAGACGGTATCTGGATCGGTCTCAAGAAAAAGTAAGCACAAGAAGTTTGATTTTTGGAATTCCTCTTTTAAGTGATCGGCAAGGAAGCGACAGATTCGAATGGATCGATGGAGTGCCACTGACGCGTCAAGATTGGGCTGGCGACTCTGGAAATCAGCCCTGCGCGTTTTGGACTCGGAGACGAAAATGTACAAGACCTCCGGCTGCTCCGAGCAAAAGCGTTCATTTGCAAAAGCGAGTTCTACGAGGTCCCGCTCAACTCATACGAAGACATCGATGCAAAGCTCGGGAAGCCTCAGGAATGCCCCGATGGTTGGAGCCTCCTCGGCCACCACTGCACGAGAATCTACGAGGAGGCGCAGCCGTATTCACAAGCCGCCATGCAATGCAAAATCCAAGGCGGCAATCTCGGCAGCATCCACTCCTCCGGCTACAACAGAATCATAAAAGACCAGTTCACGAAAACTGCCCACGCCGAAAACTCGATGTGGATCGGAATGCAGTACAAAGGCGCTTTCGGCTGGCAGTGGGACGATGGAACAGGCGCCAGCTATTTTAACTGGGAAAATGGGGAGCCGAATGATTGGCAAGAGCCGGAAGATTGCGTGGCGATGGATGAGATTGGCACTTGGAAGGACTCGCCGTGTCGGGAATCGAAACCGTTCCTCTGCAAAAAGGTCGCTCCGACTGAATTTTGCACTGCCGCGATTTCGAGCAAAATCAAGTCTTGTGGATTCGTCGGCATTTCGGAGACAGAGTGCATGTTGGAATTCGGATGCTGTTTCGACCCAACAATCGACTCGGGCATGGGCAACAACTGTTTCCAACCAAAGCCTCCGGTCGACGTCGGCATGGCCGCAGGCGCTGCTGTCGGCGTCACCGTCTTTGTCATTGCCGCTGTTGCTGGAGGATTCTTTTTCTACACGAAGAGAAATGAAGCCACTATCGGCGGCATTACCAATCCTCTTGCTTGAACTTTTTCTTTATTTTATTTTCCTTACTTTCTTCTGCAATAAAAATCTCAAGGCGAGTTAAAACAAGCACAATTGAAATTAATTGATCATGGGCTATTCCTCCATGATTTCATGCAGTCAATAAAATCACCCTTAGCACCTGTTATTCTAGAATCATTTTTTGACAACTAGTTTTGTCAAAAGCAGAAAACAGTATCAGTTTGAAAAATGTCAGTTTCGGGAAACCAAGCAGCCCAAAATTATCCATCGTCTTCTATTATAAAAATTCCGATTGAAGAGGATTATACAGGTAAAAAAGAAGATAATTTAATGAGGCTTATTTCTCTCTCTCAAGCAAAGAATAAGCAACATGGCTCGACTGAAGCGCCAAAGCCGTCTTCTTCTGCAATGGGTGGTCTTTGCAGTGGTCTCGAAGGAGTTGGCCTCATTTTAAAAGGCCTCATTTTAAAAGGCCTCATCTTAAAAGGCTTCATTTTAAAACAGTTTAAAATGAGGCCTTTTAAAATGAAGCCTTTTTAAAATGAGGCCTATTTATTTAAAAAGAGGCCAAAAATTCCGAATCGGCTGAAACTGCTTTGTTGATTTTATGTTTGAACTTCATAAGCTCACTTGGCAAGTAATCGAAAAAAATTTTTTGGATAATCAATGATAAGTAATCATATCTCCACCCTTTTCTCCTTGATCAGGGTTCTAAATTTGTGGTAAAATCTAAAAGTCTTATCCGTCCGTGTCCGGATCGAAAAACGGATTTTTATCCGGTCTTGTCCCGGACATGTCCGTTTTAGTCCGTTCCTGTCAGTAAAATCCGGCCATATTTTTGTAAGAAAAAGTCTGGTCATGACCGTAAATGTCCGTAAAATTCTATGCAAAAAAACAAATTTTTATCGAAATAAGCCCTAAGAGTCTCGAGCCAAGACCAAAAAATCTTTAAGAAATAAATTCGACAGAAATTTCATCGAAAAATCGAATTCTACTCAAGCCAATTTTAGAAAATCAAGGGAGTGGCCTGGGACAAGAGTCGTAAGTTTCATGAGCGACTGAATTTTTCCAAAGGAGCTACAGTGGTGTGAGGAGTTTCCGCACCTCTAAAGAGCGGGTAAAGGGGTGCGCGTCATTAGCTACGGTTTGGGGGTTTGCGTCAATAGCTACGGTGCGTCAATAGCTACGGTTAAAAATGAGTCAAAGGGAGCAAGGGAATTGACAGACAGTTTAGGGTGGGCATCAACCTACCGGTCGGGTTAGGGTTAGGTCGGGTTTGCCGGTTATTTCGAAAATTACAAGAATCTGAAGCTATCTAGGTCGGTCGTAACGAGAGTGTGGTCGCTTTTCGCTTGCAAAAATTTGAATAAGTAACATAGTCGGACAATTTTTATTGAATCAAGGCTAAATATGGTATTTTTCGTATTGGTATCATTGTTTGTAAGCAAAAACGACCACAATCTCTTTCCGACCAACCTAGATAGATTCAAATTCTTGTAATTTTCGAAATAACCGGCAAACCCGACCTAGGTTGATGCCCACCCTAAACGTTCTGTCAATTCCCATGCTCCCTTTGACTCATTTTTAGCCGTAGCTATTGACGCACCGTAGCTTTTGACGCAAACGTAGCTACTGACGTAAACCCCCAAACCGCAGCAGTTGACGCGCACCCGGTAAAAGGTGCGGAAACGCAGCACTCACTTTTGTCACTTCTAGAAGAAATATGCAGAAAAAGTGCGGCCTAGGGGTGCGGTAACGCACCACTCACAAATGGTGCGGAAACTTCTCACACCACTGTATGCTCAGCCGAAAGACTTCATAAAATTGCTTACTTAGCTCAGCATCAGCTGGTAAAAACCAGCTCTGCTCAGAGTGGATAAAAATTAATTTGAAGAGAGAAATAAGTGAATAATTTTCTCAAGTACGAGAGGGGGCCACAACTATAATGGGCAAATTCTTCCCGCGGCAGACAATTATTACGGGTTCAATATTCTTCCCTGGGCTCACTAAGTTAACGGGTTTCAGACTCTCAAAATGAATTGAGCGAACTCAGTTGAACTTGAAATCGGCGAACCAATTGGATTTTGTTTTGGCACTTCTAGAAAATCCAAATTACAATTCTAGAAAAACAAAGAGCAAGTTTGCCACGGGCGCTCAATTCTTTTCGAGAATCTGAAACCCGTTAACTTAGTGAGCCCAGGGAAGAATATTGAACCCGTAATAATTGTCTGCCGCGGGAAGAATTTGCCCATTATAGTTGTGGCCCCCTCTCGTACTTGAGAAAATTATTCACTTATTTCTCTCTTCAAATTAATTTTTATCCACTCTGAGCAGAGCTGGTTTTTACCAGCTGATGCTGAGCTAAGTAAGCAATTTTATGAAGTCTTTCGGCTGAGCATACAGTGGTGTGAGAAGTTTCCGCACCATTTGTGAGTGGTGCGTTACCGCACCCCTAGGCCGCACTTTTTCTGCATATTTCTTCTAGAAGTGACAAAGTGAGTGCTGCGTTTCCGCACCTTTACCGGGTGCGCGTCAACTGCTGCGGTTTGGGGGTTTACGTCAGTAGCTACGTTTGCGTCAATAGCTACGGTGCGTCAATAGCTACGGCTAAAAATGAGTCAAAGGGAGCATGGGAATTGACAGAACGTTTAGGGTGGGCATCAACCTAGGTCGGGTTTGCCGGTTATTTCGAAAATTACAAGAATTTGAATCTATCTAGGTTGGTCGGAAAGAGATTGTGGTCGTTTTTGCTTACAAACAATGATACCAATACGAAAAATACCATATTTAGCCTTGATTCAATAAAAATTGTCCGACTATGTTACTTATTCAAATTTTTGCAAGCGAAAAGCGACCACACTCTCGTTACGACCGACCTAGATAGCTTCAGATTCTTGTAATTTTCGAAATAACCGGCAAACCCGACCTAACCCTAACCCGACCGGTAGGTTGATGCCCACCCTAAACTGTCTGTCAATTCCCTTGCTCCCTTTGACTCATTTTTAACCGTAGCTATTGACGCACCGTAGCTATTGACGCAAACCCCCAAACCGTAGCTAATGACGCGCACCCCTTTTACCCGCTCTTTAGAGGTGCGGAAACTCCTCACACCACTGTAGCTCCTTTGGAAAAATTCAGTCGCTCATGAAACTTACGACTCTTGTCCCAGGCCACTCCCTTGATTTTCTAAAATTGGCTTGAGTAGAATTCGATTTTTCGATGAAATTTCTGTCGAATTTATTTCTTAAAGATTTTTTGGTCTTGGCTCGAGACTCTTAGGGCTTATTTCGATAAAAATTTGTTTTTTTGCATAGAATTTTACGGACATTTACGGTCATGACCAGACTTTTTCTTACAAAAATATGGCCGGATTTTACTGACAGGAACGGACTAAAACGGACATGTCCGGGACAAGACCGGATAAAAATCCGTTTTTCGATCCGGACACGGACGGATAAGACTTTTAGATTTTACCACAAATTTAGAACCCTGATCAAGGAGAAAAGGGTGGTGATATGATTACTTATCATTGATTATCCAAAAAAATTTTTTTCGATTACTTGCCAAGTGAGCTTATGAAGTTCAAACATAAAATCAACAAAGCAGTTTCAGCCGATTCGGAATTTTGGCCTCTTTTAAATAAATAGGCCTCATTTTAAAAAGGCTTCATTTTAAAAGGCCTCATTTTAAACTGTTTTAAAATGAAGCCTTTTAAGATGAGGCCTTTTAAAATGAGGCCTTTTTAAAATGAGGCCAACTCGTCTCGAAGATATTCTTGAACTTTGTGGATGTCCGGAACCATGCCGAGATGTGTGCTATGGAATAGTTTGCTGTAAATGGATTCTGTTCCTTTTATTCTTCTTTGCGGTCATCTATCGATTCATGACAAAACCAGATGATTGAAAGCATAAATGCACTGTATAAACTGTTCCTTATCTGATCTTTATTTTCTAATAAAAATATTTTCAAAAAAGAAAAAAGGGATATTCTAGTCCAAAATTCGAGTCAAAAGCCTTTTGCTTTCGCTTCTCAAATGATAAGAGACGGATATCAGATCGGAGTCGGGCGACTTGGTATTCGTACTCAACCAAAAGGTCAAGTTGAGAGTTAGTGGCAGGCAGCTCGAGCTTGGCATCATCGTTTCTTGAGAATAAAAAGCTAATAATTTATGAGGAATCGGCAAGTGTCGAAAAATTTAATAGTTAAGTTTATGATTGTAGATATTTATGAGATAAGGAGTTTTTGAAAATCGATCATATTTCCGACTCGACCTTTTTATAATTTAACTCACAAATTTAATTTTTGGGAAAGGGTCGGACTCATTACCAATTGGTAACCCATTACCAATTGTGGTAACCCATTACCAATTTTGGTAACCCATTACCAAATTCGTCAAAAAGTTTCGATATTTTTCATTCAAAGAGCGAGTTTGCGCTCCGCGCCTGTATAATAGAAAACTTGTGGGGTGTTTTATTCATTAACTTGGCGAAAAATTAAAAATAAATTGATAATCGACTACCAAAAATTGGTAATGGGGTACCAAAAATTTTGGTAATGAGTCCGACCGTTCCCGTAATTTTTTGTTAGAGTTTTTGGTGAGAAAATCTTTCTGGTTATTTGTATAAAGAATCACTTTTAGTGTCAACGTTACGATAACAATTATGAAACTTTTTAGAAAAGAGCTTCAAAAACCATAATACTCGGTTAAATTTGATCATTTGGGTTTTATTTTTGAAAACAGGACTGAGCAACAAAGAATACTTAGTGTCTGTACATCAAAACGTCGTCTCCAGAACTCAACTGGAGACGAAAACTAGACTACTGTCTGATAAGAGGAAGAATCGGCGCAGGCCAAAAAATAGTATTGAGTCTAAGTTTGAAAGGTTTCAAGAGTAAAATTCTAAATAAACAGACTAAACAAGACTATGGAAATTTCCATTTGGATTTTGATAACCAATAAGATTGCTGTATTTGGCCTACCAGCCAATGAAAACCCTGATCCGTAATATCACTCCTATAAATTGGTTTTACCCAAATTTCTCCAAATTTCTGTTTTTCCTCATTTCTATTGAGCGCGGTGATTTCGAGTGGAAATGAGTGCTTTGATTAAAAGAAAATTTGCGGTGTTGGAAAAAGCGCGCTCTAAAAAGGTTGATTCTAGTTTTGATTACCAAGAGCGACTCATTTACGCGGCTCTTTTCTACTCGAAATTTTCAATTTTCGCGTAAGAGGCAACTCGTCCTCCGATTTCCTTCAAAACTCAGAAATTTTGAAAAATTTTTTCTTGATAAAAATCTTTAATGATATCGTTTACTGAAAGGAAACCCAAAAGTAGTGGCAGGACCAGACACTTGGCTAAAGTATTTTCGCATCATTTCATCGTCGAATTCGTCCATGGCATCGAGAGCAAGCTGCTTTTGGTCGGCGCGAGAAGCGCGGTACTCTTTATGTAATCACTCATGAAGTTTTCGGGCGGATCGTGGTGCTCCTAAAAAAGGTTACTGATTTTTCCCACGCGATTTTCTTAAGGGGGTAGAAACAGCTTTTCTCTGAAAATGGCGTTTTTGACCGGCGCTACAGACAAGAGAATCTTTTATCTTCAAATTTTCTCTTCAGGTTTAGATAGAAACATGTTAGATCTAGGAGCATCTCCTTCAAAATTTGTTTTAAGCATCAATTTTTTGAGTAAGCGGGCTCAGAAGCAACTCATCTCTCCGAAATTCTCGATTTTCGCCACTTTTCAAACACGAATATCTCGAGTCACCTGATAGTTAAACAAATTTCATTCACAGTTTTGTGAACCTCAACCCCTTTTCTAGGAACATTTATGAGGAAATTTTGTGAACATAAATAAATCTTATGTTTTCTCTTATGTAGCTACAGTCCAAAATCGAGAAAGCTGTTTCTACCCCTCAATTTTTCAAGTTTTTAGATCAAAAACCTGTTTATAAAAACCTGAGTCAGGATTTCAAATACCTATCTAATTCTTTCTTTTCAAATCCTGACTCAGGTTTTCAACTCAATTGGCCGAGGCAGGATCATACCGCTTTGATTCCAGCGTGAACAATATGTCCATTTGCGATTTCTAGCGAAAAAATCGCGAAGCAAAATAATTTTATCATCCTTTTTTCTTTCTTTTTATTTCGTAGCTCAGAAGAGTTACTTTTGCTTTTAAACAGAAACACATTACTTCTGCATATAAGAAATTTATACGCATCAGATAAACTGTAGTGAAACTCGCTTCGCTTTGGAGATACAGTGATGAACTGTCAGTAAGGCAAATTAACGAATCCAGAATTTGGTTTCCTCTCCCCTTTGGCTTGATATTTTTGTTTGCGCAAAAAAGTTTGTTGCGTTTTTCTGAGAAGGGCAAAATTAACTCGTCGGCGCGCCGGCAACGAGATTCCGTGAACGTCAAGAAACAAAATACAATAAAGCCGTATTTGAGTTAAGCTCCCAAAGTGGATCAAAAATTATTTCTGATCTTATACTTGCCTCTATGAGGCTTCTCTTTCTTTGGTCACGTTTTTTGAACACCAATTTCAAAAATGACTTCACTTTTCTAAGCTGTTCAAAGTGGCGACATTCAGCGACATTTCGCGACATCTAGCTAAATTCGGCAACATTCTGCGACATCCAGCGGCATTCGGCGACATCCAGAGACATCAAGCGACATCAAACGACATCCAGCGACCTTCGAGGACATCCAGAAACATCCAGCGACATCCAAGGACATCAAGCTAAATTCGACGACATTCGGCGACTCTCTAAGTGCGCCCAAAATTTTAAGCCGTAACCCTTACCCTAAAAGGCACTTAAGGAGGGGTCGTCGAGAAAAATTTTTCGTTTTTCAAAATTTTGGTTATATTTTTGGATTTCTTATCAAAAAAGGAGCATTTTTGGTTTCCAGCTTTTCGCGGATTTATTAACTTTTTTTAACAAAATTCTCGATTTTGTGTCTTGAATTCGAGATTTTACGAAATTTAAAAGTTGGTTATATCACCCAATAATTATCCTTATCAAATTTTTATGTGATAGATATTGTTTTTAGATGATTTTTTAATCATTTTTAGTAAAAATTCTGAGTCTCCGCGACTTTGGTAAAATTCCCTATGAAAAATGAGCAAAAATGACGATTTTTAGGTAAATCGGATATTTTTGATCAACAGTAAAAAATTTTCACGATAAGCATCCCGTTTTTCATTGTCGCCGCCGTATTTTTAAGGGTTTAAACTTACTTTTAAAAGTATTTGATGAAGAAAAAAATCCCGTTTTTGAGATTTCTTGGTCACGAGACACCCCCACTTTGACCTAAATTTTACAAATTTTTTGGAAAAAATTTTTTCTCGTTTTCACCGCCGTATTTTTCAGACCCTTTTCTTTCCACGTAAATAGTCAGAATTTGCCTATCTAAGCAGGTTTTTCCGCATTTTTGGTCACAGAAATCCCGATTCTCGTCGACCTCCCCTTAAATTTTTTTTATGACTGAAAACTAACTGTAAACGTCTAATTTGAACAAAAACGTCGCAAAGCTAAATGTTTGCCTTTTCGAGCCAAAAATTCCAGTTTCGGATTTGGACATAATCCGCTGTAACGATTTTGACGTTTGTGATTTGTTTGAAATGTTTCCAGCCTAATGCGCTTGGCAAAAATAATTAAAATACCTCCGATTCCTTACTCTGGGATTGAGAAAAACGGGGGATGAGAAATTTTTAAAGCCGTTTTCTTTGTTTTATAAATAGTGAAAGAAAGGTAGGGAATGATGTTTAATTCAAGATCTTCTCGAAAATAGTGAGTTGTAATTTTTGTCATGTTTCGTGAAAATATTGAATATTTGCGCTTCTTTTTATGATCTGGATTTGATCCTGGATTACCGTGCTGACGACAGAAATAATAGCAGTTGGTTTAACTGTCACTGACGCACTTTCTTGTTAAAAATTTCTAGAAAATTTTTTCAAACAAAATTTTATGAAATCTGTTTCAATCAACCAGTGCCGGAAAAATCATTGTCAACCCGGAAATCGCACTCAGAAATAGCTTGCGTAATGAGAGAACAGAAATCTCATCACGCAATTAGCAGCGCACCGGCTCAAATTCTACTTGAGCTCATCAAAAGTCCTCAGCTTTAGATCCCCATTTACATCCTCTAAAAACCCTGCAACTGATTCATCTTCTTTCAGCCGCTAGAAGATACATTTTTTATAAACAGTTTTTGATCGTGAAGATGCTATCGACTCGAAAACTTTTTAAAACTACCGGATTTGAACAGGTTCTTTTTGATTTTGCTCAAGTGGGGGAAGGAAGCGGTGCCACCTGATGCTCGCCCCGTTTTTGCTTGTCCGAGATGGGCTTTTAAAAGAAGTGATAAGGGCCGACTCGACCGAGGCGCCTTGATCAACCGAACGGATGTTGAGCTACTCGGCGGGGATGAGCTTCTTTTGGGGATGAAGAGGATCAGGGACGGTTCTTGAATTAATTTATTGGGAGAACTGTTTTGCTCCGAACCTGGCTCAGGTTTTCTACACAGGTTTTTTGCCAAGAAAAATTCTAGACTGAATATCATTTGACATATGACATGTCAGACTTGTTTTTACTGCGGTTCATCTAGAATTCGTTCAGTCAGCCAGTAAAGAATCAAATTTGGTGAGACTCCATCTCCTTGAACTTTTGGCTCGAAACTCGAAAAACATATTTTGACATGATTAGAAATTAAATTCTAGCTCTGTCTCCCTTTTTTCCGAAACAAAGCAAGAAAAAACATAGCTCCGCTTTTTCAAGTTTTTAATTGTTATTCAGAACAAGGTGTTATCCTCGGGAAAATCCATATTTTCGTTTGATACGCCCGCGCTTCAGCTCAAGCAGATCCGGAAGGCGACGGATTCAGACCCTTTTTTGTCTGTTCGGCAGGTCAAATAACGGAAAAAAGCCGACTGTGATGCGCCGCCAATTATGCACATTTGGGGAAATGGCGAGACCTTGTAAAGCGATAAATTGGGGACACTTGGCAGCTTTCTGAAGAACTTTGAGCGAGGAATAAGGTGCGAAAATGGATAAAGAAAGGAAAAAAGATCGATTGAAAATAAAAATATTTCTGATTTGAATCTTGGATTTCCGGCTCTTGAGCCAGATCATGAAGAAAGAAGGGTTCGATAAAAATCGGCGCGGAGCTCAAGAAGTCGGCTGTGCGCAAACAAACTCTCTTATCAGCGCCGAGCTGATCTAAACACTCCAGCCAAAAGTGGTGACCCGGATCCCGACTCAAACCGGTTGCTCAAAATACCCAAGTAGCTTACATTGCGACCTAAGTGACGCTGACCTCTATCGCGAGATCCATCTACTTATGACATGGCCACATTTTCATAAACACTAATCATTGCCTCTTTTTACTGTTTTAGACCCTGACTCAGATTTTTACACTGAGTCCCGAGGAACTTTGTCTTCGAGAGAGATAATATAAACTTATTGAAACAATAAGCGCGTATTTTTTCATCCAAGATTGAAATCAGAAATTTACCTTCATTCTTTTGTTGTTATTATCGGTGATCGATGAGGAGCTTATTATGCTTCGCTGAAACGGTTGCGTACTTTCAAAGGACTGGAATAAATAAATAAACGCGACCGGGTTATGTACGTCCGACATGGGTAAACCCCTTGAGAAACGTCACGTTGACAGCGACTCCTTGTCATGGGGACGTAACTTGAGCCACCTGAATTTTTCTTCCCTTTGAAAGAAGGCTTATCCCTTCACTCTTCCGAAAAAGGGGGCAATTTTATGTAATAAAAATCGTGAAAAATTTTTATTTTCAAGTGTTTTCTTCTGCTCCGACCCGATTTGAAAAAGCTGGAGCTACTCGACTTCACTTTCAAATTTCATTTTTGAAAAATGGAAAAACATTTCGCCGGATGATCCGGGCAGAATCCCCGAGACGAGGAGTTGTCATAATAACTCAAAGTTAAATAATTAGAATCCCTGGTTTTTTTTCGCTTTTCTTGGCAAAATTTCGACATCGAAGTTAAAAAGGTTTTTTTTTCAAATCCTGGCGGGATTTTTAGACCCTTACTCAGGCTTTCTTTACAGGTTCTGGGATCAGAGATTCAATAATAAAAAAGTAGGATTACTGTTTCTGAGCTACATTAGTGACAGGCATGTAATCTTTACGGAAGAAAGATGTTATTTTGTCGAAGAAGCCAGCAAGGAGGACAAAGGGAGAAATAAGCAGAAAAATTATCAATGCAAATATCCAGAGTCCAGTTGACGGATTTTCATCGGAGATGGCTACTTCTTCATTTGTTCCGATTCTGATAAGCTTATCCAAGAAAGAATCACTTGCTGAAGAAAGAGGCAGATTTTAAAGATCAGTTTTGCCCATATTTTTCTCTAAAAATAAAAATATTAAATAGACATATTTTTTATTTTTTTTTACTGAAAAATACCTTTTTCAACTGCTATTTTCGCACAGTTTTCGTAAGAAGGAGGGTTTCCCTGATTTTTCTCTCCTTTCATTTTTGAATTTTCGAATTCGGGGGCTAAGAATTTTGGCCTAAGATCAGCTTGCTAAGCTCAAATAAAAATTCAAAAAAACAGCCCCTGTTTGAGGTGTTCTCATTATTTTATGATTTCTAAATATCAATTTTCTTATTGAAAAAGGGAAAATGAATGATGCGATACGCCTGAAATGATTTTGAAAAGAAAGCAAAAAAGTCAATTTTGCTCTTTCACATTCGCTTCTGATCCTCTCAGTCAAATTTCGTATTTGCTTATCTCGCGAAAGCACTAGAACTTGTTGATTCTGCGCCTGCGATATTTAGGTCCTTGGAACCGAGTTGATATCGAGTCAGTGGCATGAAATTAACGTCCAATTTTCAAATTTCCGAAAATTCAATTTACCCTGATAGCGGAAGGAGAGCGCCAGAATGAAATTGCCGCGATGACAGAATTGATGAAATTTACGTTTTGATCCAGATCGACCGGCTCTAGAATCTGGGCATTTTTATTTCGAGTGAAATTCCTTGAAATGCGTCCAAAAAGTCACTTTTCCGAAAAAGCACTCACCAAAGTGGGCAAGCTTCATATTGATTTATTCAAAATTTGGAGTATTCAGCTGAATATTCTTCCATTGGATTTCCGCCCGGTGTTTACAAAACCGTTTCAGTTGGGCCGAGAATGAGACAACAGGGCACTTCCGCCACTTCCAACCGCTAAACAGCCTCTTGAGTTGCAATCTTCAAACAGTAATGCTCCGATGCTTGCAGAGAGTTTCTAAATCAATTGATTCTTTTTTCCGGGAATTGCTTCGTTTCTGTTGATTTTGAGTTGATTTTAAGGGGGTAGACAGCGTAAATTAAGCTGATTATTTTTTTGGCTTAAGGGTATCCCCAACGATATTTTTAAACAGGCAATAGTTCAATTCCGCCCTGTTCATTGGGGATACCCTAAAGCCGAAAAAAATAATATTCGTATTTTACGCTGTCTACCCCCTTAAAATCGATATTTTTAAACAGGCAATAGTTTGATTCGAGCCCTGATCGTTGCGGATACCCTTAAAGATGACTCATTTTAGTCTTTTTCTTGTGCAGCGTTCTCAAAAATCCTGGAATACTGGAATTCGGGAAATGGTAATTTAGTTGTTTACTCCAATCCCAAGGTGAGTTTTAACCACAGCCGGTGTCACCCGTTTTTTTTCTTTTCGCTCGATCCAGATTTGTGGCTCGACCGCAAAATTTCCAACCCTCCTGTATGATAAATTCAAAATTCGAAATTCTAGATTCTCAAATTTAATTCTACAACAGGGCTCAATACAGTGAGTCACATGCGAAGCGCCTTCAGAATTTGATAATTTCTGCGTATACCGTCGCGAAAACCCGCTCCAAGACGCCAATTTGACAATTCCGGACAACATAGCTTGAATTCAGCTTCCCGGCACTTCCGCGGGAAAAATTTCTGAGGAGCTGAAATTCCTCCAAAAAGGCAGCTCTAGAAGAAAATTTCTTCAAATAAAGACTTTGCAAAGCGATAATCCGCTCGAATCAATAACAACCCATCTGGGCTACTGGAGATCCCTTCCAAATCTGATTGATTGTCGCAAAAGTTGAACAATCAGAGGGCGAATCTTCACGGCTCTAGAATTATGGCGCGCGTGCGGATGCGGCCCGTCAACAGCCTCTTCGGCGGTGCGGGATATACAAGCCGAGTTGATCCTTCCGGATGATGCCGCCACTCTGAGCAGGATTTTAGGAACTGACCCAGAATACGACAAACATGACTGCAATCACGGGGCATAATTGAAGATGTTGAAAGCTCCGGCCGTTGAAAAATAAAGCTGTGTGAGTCTGAAGATACAAAACCAAAAATTCGATTGGCGGCTTTGTGCGCCAAATCGTGCAGTTGAGCCTGTGTGGTGCATAAATTGAACCGCTTCTGACGGTTTCGCCCGACGCCTGTCCGAAATCACCAAAATCAGCCTAAGCTTTTTCTTCTTTTTCCAGTATTTTTCAGGAGATTCTGGAAGAAAGGTCAAAATCAAGGAAAAAAGACAACAAACAGAAAAAGAAGGAAGGCATTTTAAATAGTATCGTCGGCGCTATGCTTTTGAATAATGAATTAACCTTAAACATGCACCAGTCTTTCTATTTAATCCTTTTATTTGAGCGAGGAAAATATGAGCTTTGATGAGGTGGCGGCGCGTTTGAGTGAGCCACGGCCAGGTGCACCGACTTCTTCGGCAAGAACTTCCGGATCAGGCCGCCGCACCGTTAGAATTCGAGATGGAAAATGTAAAAATAATATTTTCTCATGAAATAAAATTTATTCAAAAGCGGATCCGGAACTTTCAAAAACGAAAAATTGCAAGTTCTTGCAAGAAAAAATGAAAAATCACGACGAAAAAAAAATTTCGAGTCGACACCCTTATTAAGCATTAACGAAAAAATATTTTCGGTTTATTGTCGCAATGATTTTTAATAAGAATTTTATATCATCTTAAATGACTCATTTTGAATTAAACAAGAAAATTTTTGGTTATGGGTTCTCTCAGCCAATCAGAGGCCAGTTTTCCAATTTTTGGCCAACCCTAGTTGCATTTTTTTCTGAAAAAATAGTCTAGGTTGGAAATGCCCAGTATGGTCAACCCGTTATTTTTGGGTTTCGGGTGTCAAGATCAAAAGAAGAAAAAAAAAATAATTCGATGGATTCATTGTCAAGCTTTGGGTTTAGGCGCGACCGCGAAAAAAACGCGAATGCTTCGACATTTGCAAACAGCAGATGTCGATTTTGCGTCGACTGGAGCACGTTTACAAGATGCCGCCCAGTAGGATTATCCCACCCAATGTTTGCAACTGCCAATCAAGAATTTTCAACGCGAAGGAGCGAAGTTTTCAATTTCTTGAACACTTTTTCAAGACTCAAATATTCTAGCTCGAATTTGAAGCCTTCAGAGTATACCTTCTGACCTTAATAAAAGTTATTTCTACTTGACCTTTATCTTATTAAAAATAAAAAATAAAAGCCAATTCGACCCAACTGAGTCTCTGTTCAAAAAGCTGAGTAAAAACAGCCGTCTGCGGGAAAAGTTGAGACGGAATATTTGATTGAAAGGTCGGAACAGCGAAAAATAATTCAAGAAAACATTGCGCTAACATGGCGCAAAATTCAAGAGCCAAGAAAAATGCAAAACCACGAGGTTCTTTTATTCTGTATGAATCGCTTTTCAAGAGCCTTACTTGACTAGAGATGATGTTTTTTAAGATTTTTTGACAATAAACATCGATGTTTTTTGAATTCTTGAATTCGAAGACAAAAAATTTGAGTTTCAATTTTTTTCTTAAAATTTTTGATATTTTATTTCAAAATTAAGAATTTTTTTCCTCAAAAACTTTGACTTTTTTTTTCAAATTTTTTGAATTTTTCTCCTCAAAAGTTAAATTTTATGTCTAGGAGATATTTTCGATGCAATTATTATATGGTATTATTTTTTAAAAATTATGATTTTATCCTCTGATCTCGCAAAAACGATCATTATTACCATGTCAAGCTGGCTGCGCTTAAAAAAAATTAATTTATATTTTTAGAACGGACTCAGCCGCAAAGATCAGTTCTATTTAGCAAACACCGAAAATGGCGATATTTAGAGGGTGGAGGGGCGAAATCAATCTGGGACCCAGCACTCGCGAAAATTACCTTGTCACATATCTACTCAAAATACCAAATTAACTTACGCATCAATACGTAGCCCGGCTTTGAATCGAATTCAAACTGAAGCTGGACAAATACAAATAGCTTCAAGTTCACATGTCAAGTGGCCAAACTTGTATTTTTTCGAGTAATCCAAATTTGACTATTTTGTATTTTGTTGTATTTTGAATTGGCTCGAATTGAGAGACAAAAAAATGTCCATGTTATTTGCGTAGCGTTTCTGTTTTTTCTTGATCTTGGTTGTTTAGCAAACAGTGTTCTATTCAATTTCAAAAGTTGCAAAAAAAAGACATAAAAATTCATGTAAAAGGTATTTTCTTAGGAAGTTCAAAGCAGCGGATTTTCGGACTAAACCAATAAATGGGATTTAATTTTTAGATAACCAATAAGATTGCTGTATTTGACCAAACGGCCAATCAAAACCTTGATCCATGAATTTACTTCCAAAAATGGTTTAAACCGGGTTTTCTGCCTGAAAATGAGGTTTTACCAATTTATGGAAATGATTTTTTTGATCAGGGTTTTGATTGGCCGTTCGGCCAAATACAGCAATCTTATTGGTTAACCAAATATTAACTTCAATAAATTGGTTTAGTCGGAAAATGATGAACAGGAGGGGTCCCCTTATTTAATTCCTGCGTCTCCTTAATTCTGTATGTTTCCACATAGTGGTCCAGCAAAGCCGAAAAAGCCGTTCTTTAGAAAGAAAAAGCAGTGTAATCAAGCCATGTAGCGCTTAAAAATTAACAGCGCGCGGGTCAAAAAATAAGTTCACCGGACACGAAAATGGGTGAAATTAGGATTCCGCTAAATTGGCACTTTGCTTTTTCCAAACTATCTTTCGGTCAATTATGTAATCAATCTTTTGTGGGCTCTTTTTATGGAGCTAATTGAATAAATGAAAGATTGCCAATCTTAGATTGGTCAATTAGGAACCGAGTTGTCGATAACACTTTTGGTCGCGAAAATGGCTTAAAAATTCATAAAAAAAGAACGCTGCGAAAAAAACGAGTCAGATCGATTAGCAATTCGAATTGAGTCCGGAACCCCGCCTTGGGGTCAGTTTAAGGTGACGCTGTCGATTCAAATGAAATATTTTAGGGAATTATGCAGCACACAATTATTGGATCAGCGCTCGACGCCTTTGGAACTTTGCTGGATTAACCTCGCGCGCGAAATTATTAAGTCATAATTTCATCGTTCGATCGAAAAAGGGAAAGACCATAATTGGAAGGGAGAGCCTTAATTGCAACATTAATAATTCAATGAACTTGTTTTTCATGGACAAAATTATCCGTTTCTTTCCTTCATTTCACGTCGAGAATAAGGGGGGGCTCTAAGAAAATAATTTTGAAAAAAAAATTGGAAAAGTCATCCGATTGACACCCTTATTTTGGGGTGGCGTCAGGGACCGACAAAAAATTTCGACAAATTTCGGGTGCAAATTTTAACCAATCAAAAGCCCGGACTCGGAGAATCGGCCAATCGACAGCCAAGGAGCCGCCCACGCAAAATTTGTCGAATTTTTTTGTCGGGCCTTGACGCCAACCCTAAATAAGGGTGTCAATCGAATAGTTCTCAAAAAAAAATTATTTTTATGGCTCATCCCTTAAAAATTGTTGAGCGGATAAAACAAAATTAAGGGTCCAATTAAACAGTGCAATTAATCCCTTCCTATCCCTGTTTTTGAATGAAGGGGTACTCGAGGGGTGAGGGGTTATAATTTAGCTGAACACTCGTTTTCGTGGTTAAGAATTTCCCATCAAGTGGGTTGACGAGTACTTTTGCCGGATAAGACAAGTGCTGGGTGTAGTTCTCCCCCCATCATGTTTCTAAGTTGTTGACTTCCGTGGCTACAATTCGCGACAAGAATGGGAGAAGAGTACACTTTAGGCACACAAATAAAGAAAATAATGAAAAAAGAAGGGGTGCTTTGAAACTTCCGATTTTCGATTAAGGGTCTATCCTCCGAAATTGACAGTACCTTAAATGATAATACAGTTGATCTGGACAACCTGAGTAGAAAACCTGAGTCAGGATCTTGCAATTTCAAGGACCCTGAGTCAGGTTTTCTTGACACTTTGTTGCAGTCAATTTCGGAGGTGAGAGCCTTAATTTTCATTAAATTCCCCACGATGTGTCAATAAAACCTTAACCCTAGTTTTGAACCAGTAAAAGTGTCAAATAAACATGCCAAATTTCCCCCAGCCGGACAATTCCGAGCTCATCAAAATTTCATCCATCAAAATTTCCCGACTCGTGCCAGCTTGGACTTTGTGAATTTAGCACTTAGGTCCTACGACGGCGATTTTTATCGGTTGGCTAATGGGGTCATATTCTCCGGCGAAAAAGGGAACAAAAGGTCGAAACGGGTAAATGGGCATTTTTTGGCACGTGGCGGGCTATTAGCTGCGCGAAATGAGCTTGATAACCTTATCGCAGTCTGAAGAAATGAGGCTGAGCTTTTTCGAACCGAATTTGGGGATAATTTATAATAGGAAATGGAATGGCAAAGTCATAAACAAGAAAAAAGGGTATCACTTCAGAGAAAATCATGATTTTTTGAGCAGAATTTTCTTGCTTTTTCGTAGAGAGACCCTTATTTTCTTCAACAATCCTAAGCAAACTCCTCGATAGTCGAAGAAAATAAGGGTATCACTACGAAAATTATAAAAAAATCTCGTTGAAAAATCAAGATTTTTCTGAAGAGATACCCTTATTTGTTGCTTTTGACTTTGCCATTCGATTTCCTATCATGAGTCTTCCCCTAATTCGGCTCCAAAAAAACGTATTGTGGCCGAATTAACCCAACAATGTTGCTTAGATTGCCTTTCAGACGAATTAAAAATGTATTTTCCATCTATCTTCAAGTTTAAGTGCCAAATAGCTCTACTCATCATCAATTAATTTTTATCAAAAACAACTCATTTTCAAGAGCAAAACTTGAATTCATCAATTTTAATGTCCTTTTTTTCAAAATATTTATTTCCTCCTCTTTTTTCTGAAAAAATGAATGAAAATATTTTTTTGATTATTTTTCTTTTTGCTCCAAAAAATGTCGAACATGATGTTCGACGAGTTTTTTTTAACCGAAAAGACTCTGAATTGCTTAATTTGGAGCATTTGTGAATAATGAAAAAAGAGATGTCGGAAAACAAAGCGAACAATGACTGAAAAGACCGATCCCTTTTTTGTCGGACACTTTTTGTCCGGTTTCTGATGATTTTTTTATCAAAAGTCGAGCAGACGATTTTCAGACGAGGAAAAACTGTATTCAGGGCGATTTTTCTTTCGGCAATTTGAACAAAAAAATCACCTTCTTCCGAAAAAAGCTTTTAGGTCTCGGCGCCCCACTTTCCAACTTGGTCGGCCTCCATCACCAAGGTGCGAGTAGATTGCGATCAAAGGGGGAATATGGAGAGTGGGCCCTTCGTGGGTTGTAACAGATCTTCCCTTGAAAGTGATTTAGGGCGCAAACTGTTTGCTTTACGACACTTCAAAGGGGCATCTTTCAAGAGTCATGGAAGGGGAACATTTTTTTTCATGGGAGAAGAACTGTAAAAATGTTACTGTGCTTTACTTTTTCTAGAAATTTGAACAATTTTAATAATTTTGGACGAATAAAGATTTCATTGGACGATAAATAAAGGGTTCCTCTTTCTTACTGGAAGAAAAATAAGGGTATCACTCTGTTAATTTTTTAGAAAAGCAATTTGAAAAATTTTAATTAACGTCGCTACACCCTTAATTTTATTAAGACCTTTGAAAAAATCGTCGAGAAAATCAGCGAACAATATTTCGAGTCAAAATGATTGGCAATTTTTTTGAGTTCCAGTTGTGTATATCGCAGTAAAAGAGAATTTTGAGTCGAAAAGTAAACTCGCCCTATTTCGATCGCTATCCCCTTATCCTTCCCCGAATCAGCCCTAGTTCTAGAAGCATCACCCCTCAGATCTCCCGTGGCTCACTTTCCCCGCATCAGATCGTCCCTCCGCCAATTTTCGAAGCCCCCGATCGGCTCCTGAGCGCCAACCCTTTCGAAAATTTTTTTGCTGTAGCGCCACCGCGATAGCGCAATACGCGCACGTGCGGCGCGCACTTTCTCCGCTCAACTGAAACTGAATTGAAAAAAGAAAGAATCGAAAAAAGTAAAAAGAACGATCAGCGATTTTTTTAATTAATGCTGGAAATAAACAATAAGAGCTTGGAGAATTAATAACAGAGATTTCAAGAAGAACCCCTTGGTAAAACAGAAAAACTAATGCGAAAACTCCGGAATATCATGGTGAGTCCCTTAAATTTATTTCTTGATAAAAGTGATTTTATGGTTCAGATACCCTTAAATTCCATTTTTTGCCTTTTCAAATCTTGTTTTATTTGCACAGAAATTTTTAATTTTATCATTTTGATACCCTTAATCGAATCAAGGCAGATTTTAAGGGGGTGTCTTTGAAAAAATAGTCTTTAAAGAAATTTTATGCTAAGGGTATCAGGATTTTTACAGTTTTTGATGACTTGTTTTATTTTCAAATTTTTGATTATTAATGAATAAGGTCCAAAAAGAAAAGAGGACGAGATGAAAATTGTGTGTATCTCAAAAATGGTCCTCGTCTCTTCTAATTAACTAAAAGCTAATTGGTCACCTTGGAAAGGATGTTTGTTACAGTAGCACTAAAGGCAGGCAGCCTTGATTAATCTGTCACAGAAGTCGATATTGATTTCGACGTAAATCAGCGCTCTTTGGATAAGAGGATATTTATGATACTCTACTCTTCGTTTTTTAATTTACTAAAAAGCTAATTAGCCAAAAAGAAATGGGTAAAAAGAGGGATCGTAAAGGAGATTTTCGGTAATTTTTGACGCACCGAAGTCGATTTTAAATCACTGTAACTAAAGCGTATAGAGGGGAAATGGCTCTGTATCGAAATATCCGGTATCTAACTAAGGGTATCGAGTTTACTTTGGCTAGATTTCCCCTAACCCGTTAGAGCAAATATTAACCCGTTTGCGCGGATGTCACGACGGAAGTAACTTTAAATATTTTCGTAAGATCACTTCTTTTGGAAAATTTTTATCCGATGTTGACACCCTTAATAACAAACAAAGGCATGATTTTGATTTATGAAAGTTTGAACGGCCGTTTTTGTCGTTCCCGAAACAAATAGATTAGGCGTTTTTACGAGGATAAGGAGAAAATTTATGAATTTGTAACAAAGGGAAGGATTTTTTTGCTTGAGAAACGGGGCTGATCGCTTCAAAGGTCGGATTTGGATGTTTGAGGGTAAATTTTCCTAGGCTCGCTCGAGATTAAATATGATTTTAAAAGACTTTGAGTTTGAGAAAAGTCCCTATCGTTAAATTCTCGAATATATAATCAACAAAGTCCTGAGCCAAAAATAAAGGGGTCTGTTCCCTTAGTAATTTCGACTGGGGTCCCCTTAATTAATAAGTTTTTCAGCTAAGATTAAGGGTATCCCTATCTTTTCAGAAATTTTGAATTAAGAATTCAACAAGAATATGAAAAAAATTAATATCAAGGTCTGTTCCCTTAGTGATTTCGAACGCAGGCCCCTTAATTTAAGCAAAAAATCAAAGCCCGGGAGTTGTTCTAGTGTTTTCCGAATTTTTGCCAAATTCCTAACCTATTGTTACGAATACATTAACACGAGGCAGAATTGAGTGGGGGTTGTAATTCGGTTGATGTTTTCTAGAGACAAGTACGAGCGAGGAATTTTAAACAAATTCGAACAAAGCGCAAAACGAGGCATTTTTTTACTCGTCTAAAATCTTGAATTTCAAGCACTTGAATTTTCAAGCGAGAATTTTAGGAACCGTTTAATTTCGACTCGAAAAATACAGTAAAAAACTTGTTTGTGGAAGAAATTTCAATTGACGTTTCGGCTCAAAAAGTCAGTCGAATTTCGATACAGGCTAATCCAAAAGATACAACTTCTGGACTCTGATTTTCGAGTCAGTTTTTGACTGTATCAAAAATTTTGATTGACTTTTTGATCCAAAAAAATCCAGAAAACAAACAGTTTTGAAGAAACATCTCTGTATGTTTCTCATTTTGTGACCGTATTTTTCAAATTAAAAATGCCCACTTTTGACTCGAATGATTAATTTTTCAAAATTTGTGATCATAAGCCGAGTACTTTTTTCTTTTCATCTCGAATTCCCGCGATTTAGGGATCAGGATTGATTATATTTAACTTGGCCGAGTTGGTTGGTAACCTCATTTACCAACTGCTGGAACAATATATCCTCCGCCGCCTTTGATCCCTCTTAATTTGATCGGCTCAATTCTGAACTTGAGCCAAGTCTAACTTTATAACTTGACTCGCTGGTAGTACCCGAATCAATGCCCGCGTGGCCTTTTTAAAGTTGCCGCCAGGAACAATACAAAAATGTATGTAAAAGTGTCCAAAGTTTTCAAGTTCATGGGAAATCGAAAAAAAAGAGGATGAGCCTGGTGCCGCCTCCGTGGGTGGGAAGTTTATAGGTCACGATAAAAGGAACGAAAAGTGAAGTTAAAAGGTCATTTCCGTTTATAGACCGAGATTTTCAAAGAGATGAGATTTATATTTTTCACTTTTGTCTACCAGACAAAACTTCTGTCTGGTAGACAAACAATCGAAAAGGCGAGTAAATCAGGTATTTTTATAACGAATATCTTTCCAGCTAGAAATCAGCTGATTAATCAAATTAAAAATTTACATTGATCAGAAAAGTTGATTCAGGGGCTTTATAAAATCATGATGATCGAGAAAGGACAAAGGACGAGCATCTCTCAGATTTTCGCCTGAATTTTTAACAAGAAGACAATATTTTTCCTCGCTGTCGATTTCGAGAGGTCCTAATTCGAAGGCGAGAGTTGATACAAAGACAAGTAGAGCCGCATATTGGCGTTTTTAAAATAAAATAGAGGGATCGGATGAAAAATCTCCCTTTAGCACCTTAATACCACTGACAGAAAGCCCAATCTGTCGACAAAGTGCGATCAATCGGGGCCCGCAAATAACCATCATTGAGTGACAACTCGTCGATTTTTTGCGGATTCTTGGATTGATTCGGACTTTCTCTCTTCTCTGTTTTCCAAGGAGCGCTGATTTTCAAAATAATCAAAGATCATTCAACGATCATTTTTCCAGCTGACCAAGAATTTCCAAATAAACTTCACTCTCTCCCTTTTTTACTCAGAACTCTTGACCCCAGACTCGCGTGATCACTGACCCAAGACCATCAACAATCAGAAAAAAGCATCAACAAAAATAGTCGCTTCTCTTTTCGCACCAACTCATATTATGGCCAGGTGCAGGGCGACCCAACCACGTGGATATATCTGATACAGATTGGGCAAATTATATAGACCCGGGGATGAGCATGATGTGAGAAAAACACGAAATGGCAACATGTGATTTTCGAGTTGATGATTTTCGATGTTGTAAATGAAAATTTCTAAAAAGAAAATTGACATTTATCCTTCAGATACCCTTATTTCTCCTTCAACTGGCCTCTGCCCGGTATTATGGCCAAGATGATTTCTCCGAAACTTTCAGTCTTCTGAAAATCTCCGAAAACACCTCCCCCGGATCAGAAATCTTCAACCTCGCCACTGTCCTCCCAGAAGCTCCCCAAGTCGCTTCAGCTCGGATTTTTTCCGAATTCGCGGAAAACTTCAAAATTCAAAACGGCGCACTTTTTCTGTCGAAACGATTGGATCGGGAAAAAATCTGCAACTCGGCCGACTTCCGCTGCGAATTCATCGTCAAACTCCTCGTTGAACCGTTTGAATCGAAGAAGAGCGAAAAACTGGTGATTCTGCAGATTTCCTTGGCGGACGAAAATGATTCGTTGCCTGAATTCGAGTTTGATTTTGGCTCGAAAACCATGGATTTGTGCAGCGAATCCGTTCGAAATGGTATCTATGCCGCGCCTTTTGTTGCTGATGATGCTGATAGAGGTAAATAGAAATTTCTGTCTCGTAGACAGCAAAATTGTCTACCAGACGAAATCATGTCTGCGAGCGAATATTTCAAAAAAGAGGGTCATTAAATCAATTGTGTATTGAAAACGTATCTCAATCATGAAAAAAGATGTCTATCAGACAGTCCATTCCCCCTCTTGACCCAAAAAATTATGCCTCTAATTAGTAAATTAGCCAATTTCACCCTCTCCCCGCCATTTCCACAAAATCCAATCCCATAATTACTACACAAAAAATATTTACTTTCTTCACGGCGCCCCACATGTTTTTGGGGATTTCATGGTGCAACGCCAGAAAAAAAGTCAGCTGGGCCAGGGCTTATGCACCACCGCCAACGCCGCCCGTTACGTAATTAGATCCAGCGAGAAAAGTCACCTGACATATTTTTTATCAAATCAACAGCCTTACTTATAAAGTTATAAAATTATAAGCGCCTTGTTGTTTCTAGCGGCTGCCAAAGCTTTAATTTTCGACTCGAAAATTCTTAGTTGAAACGGGCGCAATTTCGAAGGTTATCAGAGATACTCCCTTTATAAAAAAATGAGTCAAATTTGCATAAATATTAAAAAGAATAAGTCATCTTCGCGCGCCCTATCTTTCCTCTTCTGCGTCTCCCGAGCGCAGGTGTCTCCTTAAATTAGCATTTTCCATCTGAAACCCCCTTGAGTTTTCAGTAAACACACTTTATTTCTTCACCATTTTCGTTCACGCTTCAATGGTTCTCTTTTTTAGTTTCGATCCTTCGCTACGGGCTGAAAAACACCGCTTCCTTCACTCTCGAGGAAAAAGAAGAAGTTGACTCGTTCGGGAATTCACGTGATCAGCTGACATTGAAGCTCGTTGGCGAATCCAAAGCGCCGGAAGAGATGGTGGTTCAAGTTTCTGACGGACTTCATCAAGTGGAAAAGACGGCGATCGTCAATGTCGTTGATAATTGCAAAGAAAATGCGAAATTTTCGCAACAGGTAAATTTTGAGCCGAAAAAAAATTTTCCATATTTTTTTCTTTTTTTTCAGATTTACGAAGCAACTCTTCCCGAAAACGTCAAAAACTTCGCCACTGGCATCATCCTCTCGCTCGACACGATGATAGCGACCGAAGCCATCGAGTTCCGACTCGGCTCGGAAGTGGCACGTGAGCACTTGGCGATAAATCACGAGACAGGCGAAATTCATCTTATCAAGTCTCTTGATTACGAAATCACTCAGAGGTAATTTGACGCGCGTTGAATCACGTGAAAAAACGTGCAAATTTGATTTTTGAAAAAAGGGTCGACATCAAAATCACACGTAATGACTCCTGAGAAAATTTTCTCGACTCAAAAATCATTTTCAAAAATAGCGCAAACAGCTCCTATTTAAATTTCGCGCAAATTTTCTATTGGATAATTCGATTATCGCTTTGTTTGACCAAAATCTTCATGATTCCCTCTTCTCATCCCTTTTTCTAGAATCCGCTCCGTGGTTGAACTTGTCGACCTCTACACCAACGCCATCATCGACTTCACCATCATCGACATCTCCGTCAAAGACGTCAACGACAACGTCCCAGTCATCACCGCCACGGTTATTCCCCCCGCCTCTGTCAACAATGATAAAGGTAATTTCACTTCCAATACTCACTTTCTATTGGGCAACTAACAAGAATTAGGCCATGTTATTTTTGCGGCGCTAACATGTTTAATTTTCGAATTATTACTTGTAATCCAACTTCTGAATTTTCGAATTTCGCGAAAAAAAAAATTGAACTTTACCTCAAATCTCATCTTTTCAGTTATTCTCCGCGAAGACTTCCCAACCTCCGTTGCTCTGGCTTATTTCTCCGCTTCTGATGCCGACCTCGCTTCCGCCGGAGAAGTCACACTCGATCTCCTCATGGGCAAAGACTACTTCGAGCTTCGGGAAGGATTCCTCGTCCTGAGAACCCCACTCGATCGCGAGTCGCAAAACCTCATCGACGTCAGCGTCTCTGCTTGCGACAACGGCCGTCCAAAGAAATGCGCGCAGAGTGTTTTGACCTTCGTCGTCAGCGATGTCAACGACAACAGTCCTTTCTTCACCATGTGTCCGGAAGAAGTGCTCGTTTCCGAGTCCCAGCCGCCCAACAAGCTCCTCACCGTCGTCCGCGCTTTCGACAATGACAATCTCCCCGGCCTCTCCTCCCCCAACGGCGTCGTCAGCTACAGCACTTCCAGCTCCGTCGTCGCCGTCAGCTCCACTGGCCAAGTGTTTTTGAACCAAAAACTCGACCGCGAAAGAATCTCCAGCTACACAATTTCCATCGAAGCTTTCGATCAAGGCGTGCCAGTCCAAAACTCAGCTCGATGCACTTTCAACTTGATCGTCGGAGATGAAAACGACAATGCGCCGCTTTTCGATGAAGCGACGGAATTTGTGAAAGTGATTCCAAATACGCTCGGAAAGAATGAAATCGTCTATGATTTCAATGTGGTCGACAAGGATGATGGAAAGAATGCGATGTTTTTCTTGGAGTTGGAAGATGATTTCGGTAAGAAAAATTTTCAAATAAATGAAAAAATTATTTAGAAAAATTAATAAAAATACTAAAAAAAAATTTCGAAAAATTATTTAACGATATTATCATAAAATATATTATTTAGAAAATATTTATAAATTATAATTAGAAAAATAAATTTCTATAAAAAGAATTATTTTTCTAACCCTCGGTTTAGATCTGTTCTACATCAACTCCGCCAACGAACTCCGCCTCTCCCGCAATTTCACCTCGACCGATCCTTCCCGAGTCAATCTGATCGTCCGCGCCCGAGACAGCGGCGACCTCACTTCGGAAATCTCCTTTGCCGTCGAAATTCTCCCGCCAGAAGCGCTGATGCGATCGAGCACTCAAGAACTCGCCATTGCTTCTATTTGCGGATTGATGGCTGTGATTTTTGTTCTCTGTCTCGTGATTTTCTGCCTGAAGCAGCGACGACAGCAAACGTACAAGTTCCGCAACGCCGAAGACAAGGAAGAGAGCAACATCCACGCGAGCAAGCAGACCCTTTCCAACTGGACGGTCGAGATCAAAAACGACGCTGCTTTGGTAAAAACGAATTTGATCGTCGACCCGAGCGAGGATGGAAGTGGCCTGTACAAAACACGATCTCAGGATCACGGAAGCGATTTCATCCCCGACTCCGGCCGCGGCGAATCGGAAAAAGACTCCGTCTCCTCGACAATGGGCCCGAACTGCTCGAAAGATTGCTCCGTGATTGGCCACTCTGATGCTTGCTGGATGCCAAGCTCTAGAAACGAAGAAATCATGTCCTCTTCTTCCATCGTTGGTTATTCGAGAGAGCATTTGTCCAAGCTTTCGCAGCAATATTTGACGAATCAAAATCGACTCGCGAATTTGTCGCCGATTTGCGATCAAGAGAGTCAGCGATCTTCTGGTTATTTGAGCTCACTTGATGCGAGAAATGTTCATTACTGTTAATTGCACTGTATATTTATTTATTCGCTTGTAAATAAAAAATGATAATTCTCATTGTCATATTGATGTTCACCTAATTTCGGGACTAAATATGAAGACTATGCTTTCATCTAAGATTCAACCCTACCTCAAAGGAAAAATGTGCGACCCGCTCGGCTATTGGAACGTTTATGGTTTTTTGGTTAATTTTTTTGCGCTTGATCTTGAGAGAAAAAATTTATTTTTCAAGCTCTTCTTTTTCAGAGCTTGGACACCTGTGTAGAAAATTTGAATCAGCTTGACTCAGTTAGAATTTGAAAGAAATTTTCGAAATATAAAATGAAAGCGAATTGTCTGGGAACGCCTCGTAAATTTTATTGTTTGAGATAAGCTTCAAAATGGCGCGTGCTATTTTAAATGAAGCTTTCCCTTTTGATTGCCAAGCCGTGGAGTGTAGCCAATCACGTGACCCTCTCTTGTGAGCGCATCGCGTGATCAAATACGGCGAAAGGGAAAGTTTCATGACTAGGTCTCAAAACGAGAAATTTCAGGAGAGTTTTCATACCAGTTCGAACCACTAAAGGCGATTTTGCGAGTTAGGGTGGTCAAAAATTTTTGATGAAGATATTTAAACTATACGTTGTTTACTCACGGATTTTTGACGGTCAAAATCATTAAGTTTGCGTACAAATGCTTTTAATTCTTTGAAATCAGACTTCAAATAAGTAATAATTCATATTATAACAATTACAATGACCGTTTTTTATGATGGTCACATGATTACTTGAATTCGTTATTTAACGAGCTGTTTCTTCGCTTCAGTCACATCAGAGGCAAGAGATACTTGAAAATAGCATATAGAAAAAAATCAGACAAAAATATTTTTTAAAAAAAATGAAAATTATCGACTCAAGAATAATTTCTGAATGAGTTTCAATGAATTTCATTAAGCTTAGTATTTGCTGAAATTAGTCGACCGGAAAAATGTCGTTAAAAATTCGCATTATTCAAATTCTTGCTTGAAAACTAGCAAAGTCGACGACTGTTTAAAAAAAAAGAAGGAAAAGATCCAGAGAGAAACCAACTTTTGAAATGGAGTCGGATGGAGAAACCTTCAAATTGATAATTAAAACCATGGGTAAGATCGTTTAAAATCGTTGTTGATTTCAATGTTGAATTTAAGGTGATAGTTCTATCCCAATAGAAATTAACGGGGACGCGAAAATTCTCGAGCTGAAAGAAAAAATACAAGCCGCACTTGAGAATATTCAAAACGAAGATGTTTTGGAGCGCGACAATCAAAGGATAATATTCAGAGGGAGACTACTGAACAACGATTTGAAAATAAAAGACATCCAGAATCTGGAGCGCGAAGGAGGAGTGATGCATGTAGTGAGGTTGAATATTCCGGCTCCGGGAAGAAATGACCCGACTGCGGCTCAGCGGGAAAATTTGGAGCAAATGGCGAGGAATGAACTCGTCATGGCGAAAATCAGATCGCTGGAGACTTTGTTAAAGTAAATAGTTGAAAAAATGGCTTGTAGGAAAAATGCCCTATTATTTCATTGACGGGAAGAGTAAAATTTCTCCATAGGAATGCAGATCAATGCGTCTCATATTCTCAAAGAAACACGAATTGGAACGAGAGGCGTGAACTCCAAGAGCCTGAAAATCTTGGAGAGGGAGTTATGTCTGTCAAAGATTTTGGCAACGTAGCTGAAGATTTCGGCGAAAGTATGTTCCACACTTTTTTACAAAAAAGCAACTTTCAGCAATGATAAAATGGAGTTACCAACTTTCCCGATTGTCAAATATGCTCGTTGACGTACCAGATGTCAACGAATTCAATCAATTTCAATTATCACAAGAAGAAATCCAAGAAAATCAAGACTTATTCAGAAATAACATGGACGCGACTAAATATTTCTCAAAAGTGTGCCAACAGTTCAGTGAATTTTTCATTCCACTGGATCATCCGCCAAGAAGAATATCAACTCTAGCAGCGAGGCAACTCGATCCGGGCTAAACAAATTCGAATTCAAAGAACAAAAATGCACGGTAGCATGCGTTTATGATGATGATGATGATGAATGGCTTTGTTATTATCACAAATTATAATTTTCATATTTTCAATAAAAAAATCATAACTATGTTTTAACTCGCCATGAGATTTTTATTGCAGAAGAAAGTAAGGAAAATTAAATAAAGAAAAATTTTTAAGCGAGAGGATTGGTAATGCCGCCAATAGTGGCTTCATTTCTCTTCGTGTAGAAAAAGTATCCTCCAGCAACAGCGGCATGAGGCGTTACTCGTCATCGCTAATTGCTATGCTATAATAACATATTTAAAAATCCCCAAGACAATCAAGAAATGATATGAACTTACGGTTCGGTATGTTGGGAGTTCAGTCGGTGAATTTCCTCGCGCAGCTTTTCGATTTCTTTTTCTTTTTCGGCGAGCTTCTTATCCCGAAGCCTGAAATTATTTCATGAGAAAAATAAATAAAGATAACTGAATTCATTTTCTACAAACGACTTTGAATTATACTGCATAATTTATACATACTTAATTTCGTCTTCGTATTTTTGCTCGAATTTTTCAACTAGCTTTCGAATTTTAAGCAAAAATTCATTGAATTCGGCATCTTCTTCTTTCATTTTTTCTAAGAAGCAATCTTTAATCACTACAATTCTTCACAAAAAAAGGAACATTCTCAATTTTAGGTGGCATAATTTCTCTCTAAAATGGGCACAGTAAAATTTAATTCGCGAGTATCTCTCTTTTTTTCGTTAAAAAATGATGCCGGTGGATTTCTCGGTTTCGACTTACGTATCAAGATTAAAAAATTTCCCCGCGGCACTGCCATTTTATAACAATCAATTTTTTCTTTATTGTCTTCTATATCTTCGAAAGTCGGATTCTCAACTCCTTCTTCAAATCTCAATCTTGCCTTTAACTCGTTGCAAAGACCCTGTAAAAGATAGCAGACACAAAGGCGAGAGTTCCATTGATTATCCACACCGTATTCCAGGACGACATTAGGTCTTCTCCCACACATTTTTGGATGAAAATTGGGGTCATAAAACCAAACGCGGAAAAGCATGTGTCTTGGATCCCATGAAGAATACCTGAAGATAGATTAGTGAAGACCCTAAAAACCAAAGTTCCATCAGATACGCGCATAGCTGGGAGACATATCAATCAAGGAGGGCAAAAACGATGTCGTGGAGAATCCATTGAATCCCATTATCACACACATAAGCGCAACGATCGCCCCGGAATCAGGGGAAATGACGAAAAAGAAAATGCCCGCAAGACCGAGAGCCTGAACCGCTGTTATTTTTTGAAGATTTGTGATGCTCAGAATGTTTTTCGATTGAGCGAAATCGAGTAGAGCTGATGAAACGAAAGTAACTACCAGGTAGCAAATAAAAGGAAGGGCGCTGAGAAAACCGTCGGCGAGGAGGTTGTAGTGGTGAACTTTCTAGAAGAAAATTTCTAGAGTGATTGACAAGGTCTCTACCTGAAGGTATTCTGGCAGTTTGTCCGTAATTGTAAAGAAAATGAATCATTTTAAATGATCGAATTTGCCACATTTGACATTCTGACAGACATTGTCTGTTTTGAGCACATCAGGATTTCATCGCAAGAAAAAATTCAAATCGACTCCAATCGGGAAGAGTTTTCCCGGAAGATGATACTTGGGAATTTCAACAAGAATTTAGGGTCAACAGTGAGCAAGCAGATATCGTAACAGCCGAAGAAGCGAAGCAGAAATGCACCTACTTGGTTTTCAAGTTTTACGAAGAGAGAATTCTGCCTGAACAAGAAACAGCTGAAGAGAGGATTCAGTCCGCAATGCAACCCAAAAATAAAATGTCTTTGAATAAATAAAGACATCACAAAAGAATAAACTTTGCCTATCAAGAAAGAAGTGTTGCGTCAGCAGGAAAGAATGTTGAGAACTGCACGAAGATTCTTTTGACCTGTTTTGAAAACATCCCGATCCCAGTCCAAGGATCAAAGAAGACGCTCAATTTTGGCCTTTTTTTAATTTTTCATATTGCGGAAACTGGACGAATTCAACGAACAAATGACGAGAAAAACTTTAGCCAAGTTTCTGGTCCTGCCACTACTTTTAGGTTTCCTTTCAATAATCGATATCATTAAAAATATCAAAATACAGAAGAAGCACTCATTTCCACTCTTAATCACCGCGCTCAAAATCAGAATAAAGATAATCATGTTTTCACTCGCCATGAGATTTTTATTGCAGAAGAAAATATGAAAAAGAAAATAAAGAAAAGCTTTTAAGCAAGAGGATTGGTAATGCCGCCAATAGTGGCTTCATTTCTCTTCGTGTAGAAAAAGTATCCTCCGGCAACAGCAGCAATGACGAAGACGGTGACGCCGACAGCAGCGCCTGCGGCCATGCCAACGTCGACCGGAGGCTTCGGTTGGAAGCAGTTGTTGCCCATGCCCGAGTCGATTGTTGGGTCGAAACAGCATCCGAATTCTAGCATGCACTCTGTCTCCGAAATGCCGACGAATCCACAAGACTTGATTTTACTCGAAATCGCGGCAGTGCAAAACTCGGTCGGAGCGACCTTTTGCAGAGGAACGGTTTCGTTTCTCGACACGGCGAGTCCTTCCAAGTGCCAATCTCGTCCATGGCCACGCAATCTTCCGGCTCTTGCCAATCATTCGGCTCCCCATTTTCCCAGTTAAAGTAGCTGGCGCCAGTTCCATCGTCCCACTGCCAGCCGAAAGCGCCTTTGTACTGCATTCCGATCCACATCGAGTTTTCGGCGTGGGCGATTTTCGTGAACTGGTCTTTTATGATTCTGTTGTAGCCGGAGGAGTGGATGCTGCCAAGATTGCCGCCTTGGATTTTGCATTGCATGGCGGCTTGTGAATACGGCTGCGCCTCGCTGTAGATTCTTGTGCAGTGGTGACCAAGGAGGCTCCAGCCATCGGGGCATTCCTGAGGCTTTCCGAGCTTTGCATCGATGTCTTCGTATGAATTGAGCGGGACCTCGTAGAACTCACTTTTGCAAATAAACGCTTTTTGCTCGGAACAGCCGGAGGTCTTGTACATTTTCGTCTCCGAGTCCAAAAACGCGCAGGGCTGATTTCCAGAGTCTCCAGCCCAATCTTGACGCGTCAGTGGAACTCCGTCGATCCATTCGAATCTGTCGCTTCCTTGTCGATCACTGAAAAGAGCGGTTTGAAAGGAAACAAGCTTCTTGAGCTTACTTTTTCTTGAGACCGATCCAGATTCCATCTGGCAGATCTGTTGGCTTTCGCTGCGGGAGTTGATCGTCCCGGAAGAAGGATTTGGCAAACTCGACTTCGTACTCGTCCCACATCGTCATCAAATAGGTTGCTTTGGCTGCGGACTCGCCATTTTCGGAGCAAAATTTGTTTGCATCGTCGAAGGGTTTTCGGTCAGTGAATAACTAAAAACCATAAAGAGGGAAAATTTTTAATAGAAAACCTTGTAGCAAGCAGAATGGTAAGGAATCCAACCCGGCCCGCATTTCACATCGGGCAGCGAAATCCAAGTCGGGTACTGCGACTGATAGCTAGAACTCTGTTCGTGCGAACAAACCCACGGGTGAGGATCGCCAAAATTGCCAGCGGTTGAGTAAGTGCCGCAGTAGACGTTGTTCCATTGGCCGACTCGGAAAGCATCGTGGAAATTCGCGTCGTTTCGCCAGGACATGACGACGCATTTGTCTTGGGTGGATTGGGCGTGATTGGGCTTTCCCGGAACCCAGTTGTCGTATTTTAGGCGGTCTTCGTTGATGAGACTAAAATAAGTATTCGTTTGCGGGATCAAAGAGGAGAGCGAATACCTGAAGTAATAATCATAATAAGCATGATTGTAAACTCCAATAAACGGATCCGCCCCGAAAAACCACGGCCCAAGAAGCGATGCAACCAACGAATTGTGCTCTTCTGTCGGAAGCATGGCCAAATCAGCTCCTTCCCAGTCCTCGTTGCATTTTGCTCGCGCATCATTCCACTTCAAAAATCCAGCCGGGTCGAAACCTGATCCGCCATCGACCCGAAAACCGTCGAATTTGTAGCAGTACCCGCCGAATGGATACCAGCCAGGTTTGCAACCTCCCTTGGCGGGGAGACCATTGTCTGGCTCAGGATCCCAAGGTTGTTTTCCATCGACTTCGAATTGGCAAAGATCGGAGTAGATACCCGTGCAAGTCATGTCCATCCACGTTCCGTTGTAAACAGCACCATTACTCGAATAGCTTGATTTTTATTTCGGGAATTTTCGACAGATACTTACTAAAATCGAGCACAATCGTAGGAGTTCGTATTCGGCTCCGTTCCGTACCAATTCGTGTAAGTGATTGGACTACCGTCGGACCAGTACCACTCACAGTTTTGACATGTTTTTCGAAGCCCGATTCGTGGATAGTAATAGACGTTTGCTCCGTCCATGAGCGCGATGATCATCTGGCGAATGACTTCGTTTTCTTCAGGCGATCTTATTGAGAGCATATTTCCACCCTTTAATTTCAGTCAACAATTTTTCAGAGATAAATGCCAAAAAAAGCTTCTCTTAGGAAACGTGAAATTTACCTCGACTTCAGTTCCGTTGATTGTAAATTTGAGTCCAGAGCAAAAAGCGTTCGATTCCGGCCATTCTCCCCTCGTTTTCATCAAATACGCGCATTTTTTCGACCGTCCATTTGTTCCATCGTTGACCAAAACGCCGCAATTGAGCTTTGTCTCGTAAGAAGTTCCAGCCGGGTTCGGGCAGTTCACATTATCGCATTGAATCTGAGCCCAGCCAAGACGGAGAAAAGCTGATGCTAACCAAAAGGATAGCATCGCGGTGAAATCTCTTTGAATGAACCGGCAGAATGGGAAAAAGTGTGAAGAAAAGTTTTGCAATTTTATTTTATTTTCGCACTGAGGAATGAAGAAAAATGCTCGTCGATTGCGATTTTATATGTGAAGTTTTATTTACCTCGCGAGAAGTTGAGAAATTCGCGAGATTCTGTACATTCTCTTTTTATTCATTTCATTGTTAAAATATCAGACACGAAAACTCTCCGAATTGACAGTAAACAGAACCGGGTAAGAATTTTCAGCTTCATGATGATAAATAAACAATCGGGAAAAAACCAAGAAAAGACTCCAGTTCTGCGATTCTTTGAAGTCAAACTAAGAAGAAATTGCTTATTCCATTCATCTTTGACTTCAAGAAAATCGAAACACATAAAATCGGCGCTTTCGAAAAATCATCAAATCGAAAAATTTTCATAAAGAAGTACTTCGGAAACAATCTTCTAGAACCATGTTTAATGATATTTGTTATTATTCCATACCAATTTCAAGTGTAAAATTTTGATGTTTTTTCGATAAGAAATATACAATCCCCGCTGGCTTTTTTGAAGACAAAAACGATTCTTCAAGAGTTTATCTGCTTATTTTGACTTCAGTTAAATAAAGATCAGTTGCAAATTGAAACTTTCAAATCGACGACCTGTATTGAAGTTCTAAGTCAAGGTCTGGAAGATCTCTTATGAAAAGCTGTTCTAGAAACGATTCCGTAAAAATTATTTTTCAATCAATAAGCAAATTCTTGCGAAGCCGCTTTACGGCATCATTTTTGGCTCTAGAATCGTAACTTGAAGTGATTTTCGTAAAACTAAGACGGTCAAATTTTTTCTAGATTTTCTCCACTCATTCAATATATGCATGGTGTTCTAGGTCTTAAAATGAGGAAGTGGGTGAAAAAAATTTATAAGCTCTATTTTTAGAGCTTAGACACCTTCGTCGAAAATCTTCAACAAGAACCAAAGTAAAGAATGAATAGGAGAATCAGTGAGAACCTAAAAATACGGTTACACGACGTTTTCAGCAACCGACGTTTTCAGCATACCGACGTTTTCAGCACTGCTGAATTCGTCGGTTTGCTGAAACGTCGGTTTGCTGAATTCGTTGTTTTTCACCTGGAAACGCGTGGGTGTTTACCGGGACGAAATTTTCAAACCAATTCGATCTAAAGGCGACGTTCTCGCAATTTACTTGGCTAATTAAAAGTTTAAAAGCATTTCTAAATGAGTCATTAAGAATGCATTATTTAGAAAAAGAATAAGAATTAGCTAAATAACTTCTTAATTCATAATTATCATAATAATCATTAGTCACTCTTAGTCACCAGTAAGTTAAGAGTATTAACGTATTATCCAGTTTAGTGAATCTATTTTTAAAACATTGAAAATAATGATTAATCAATATTGAAAAAGATAAAAATGGTAATATTATTAAATATAATCTTTTGTTACTCATTCATTAATATAGCATAGATTTTATGTTATTTTATGGTTACACGACGTTTTCAGCATACCGACGTTTTCAGCAACCGACGTTTTCAGCATAACGACGTTTTCAGCGCTGCTGAATTCGTCGGTTTGCTGAAAACGTCGGTTTGCTGAATTCGTCGGTTTTCACCTGACAACGCGTGGGCGTTTAGAGAGGCAATCATTTTATCAAACTCCATCAGAAAACGATATTTCCGAAATTCGTAAAATAACATAAAATCGATGTAATATTAATGAATCATTTACAAAAGATTACATTTAATAAAAAGTATTCTTTTTATCTTTTTCAATATTGATCTATCATTATTTTCATTGTTTTAAAAACAGATTCACGAAACTTGATAATTCGTTTATACTGTCAACTTTCTGGTGACTTATAGTTGCTTATGATTATTATGATAATAATGTATAAAGAAGTAATTTAGCTAATTCTTACTTTTTCTAAATAATGCATTCTTAATGACTCATTTAGAAATGCTTTTAAACTATTAATTAGCCAATTAAATTGCGAGAACCTCGCCTTTAGATCCATTTGGTTTGAAAATTTCGTTCCGGCAAACGCCCACGCGTTTTCAGGTGAAAACCGATAATTCAGCAAACCGACGTTTTCAGCAAACCGACGAATTCAGCAGCGCTGAAAATGTCGGTATGCTGAAAACGTCGGTTGCTGAAAACGTCGGTATGCTGAAAACGTCGTGTAACCTTATTTTATGATCTACGGAAATATCGTTATCAGATGGAGTTTGATAAAATGATGGCCTCTTTTAACGCCCACGCGTTTTCAGGTGAACAACGACGAATTCAGCAAACCGACGTTTTCAGCAAACCGACGAATTCAGCAGCGCTGAAAATGTCGTTATGCTGAAAACGTCGTTTGCTGAAAACGTCGGTATGCTGAAAACGTCGTGTAACCAAAAATACCTCGAAGTCCGTTCTTTTTACCCTAAAATTTTTCTTTCAAAAGGGCAGTGTATTTAACACGGGCTTGTTAGTCAGCGTGCGCATAATTTCCGCGCAGGTCAATTTGAACAAAAGCCGCTTTCAGGTCGTTACTCCGCTCCGAGGATTTTTGTAGCACTCCGATTATATAGTGAGTCAAAGAGAAAAGGATCGTGATCCCCGTGAGACTAAAATGGAGAAATCGTTGATTGAGCTTTTCGAAAAAGTTGATGGCAACAAGGATAGAATGATGAGCAAGGATGAACTCAAGGTTAGTCCAAAACAAAGATAAGGGGGCCCCTTATCTGTTGTTGCCAGAAGGAGTCCCCTAAAATATGGATTAAGCGCTCTCTGATTGGCCTTTTTACTGAGGAGCCTCCGACAAGACGCTCTTAGCGGAAAGAGCCAATCAGAGAGCGCTGAATCCATATTTAAGGGGATCCCCAAAGTAAAAATATTCAATCTTTCCCATGCCGTAACAGACAGATCCCCTTATTTTCTATTCAAAAACTACCTCAGGATGCTTTGAAACAGCTTTGCGAAACCGTCAAAAACGACTCCACTTCTCCCTTGTATTTCATTCTCAGCGATGTTGACCTTTCGGACTCCAACTTGGGTAAATCCCATTTTTATCTTTTCAAACAAAAAATTTTCCCAAGAACGAATAACGCGAAAAGCCTTCAACGAAATCGACACCGATCGCTCTGGAACAATCACTTTTGAAGAATTCGCCAATTCTGATTGGACCCTTTCTCTGTGAAATTGACAAGAAATTGAAATATTGCTAGCATTTACTGGAATCATGAATTGGGCTAGGCGTAGCAGGAATTCTCGAAGAAGAGCAGGTTAAAACATTGTTCAGCTTTTCGAGCTTGTCTCCTCGCTCGATGCAGTTGGAGGATTCTAGAGTCGAGCCGAACTCAGCATCTCGGCGGGTGGGTTGGGGACTGCGGACGGCGGAAAGATGGAAATTCAGGGATAATCGAGCAATTCGACCCTGAAGATAAAAAATAATTGGGAAATAATTTTTACCTGGAAACTGGACATCGTTTTGATCATCAGTTTCTCCAAAAATATAATTATCGTCGGCGCCGAAAAGCCTAGAAAGAACGCGATACTTCCTCCAACATCTGACATGAATCGCTCAAGCGGATATCGCGGTTTTTCTTCAGTTGATTCGACGCGGGAATTCATTTCGATGAAGACGGAATTGATGGAGACGTCTTTTGGCGCGTTGATGGTGAGGGAGGGATAGCCATATTGGACTGTGATTGGTTGTTGATATTTTGATAAAAAATTTAATTTTATGGAAATTGCCAAAAATGAATGATAAATAAAAATTAACGATTTTGAGTCGAAACCTTTCCTGATGACATTGAAAGCTCTGAATTCTCGCAAGTTGTGGTGCAATTACAGTCGAATCGAAGTAGAGAATCAAATTTCTTACAACATAGAAGTCCTTCTCGTTTGTTTTTATATACCTGTAAAATTTCTTTGACGCAGAAAATATGGTCGAAAATCTTGCAATCGGGATAAGTGTATAAGTCCTCATATTGACGAAAAAACGGAGCTCGGCATCCGCAAGCTTTTAGCACCTTGTCGACTTAAGGGTATAGCCTGTGAGATTGAACAAACGGAAAATTGAGTTACCCTTGCATTCGTGAAAACAGCTTTCCACAGTGTATTCAGCGCGGCTGTACTTCAGCGTTCCATTTTTGATGCACTGGGAGTACGGTTTTCCGAGCTTGACGTACTTTGCTCTCGAGAGCTCTAGAATGGCTGCGTTTTTCGGATTGATCTGCAGCGATTTGGATCGAGCAACACTTTTGCTGTCATCTTCTGTGTAGTAAAGAGTGAACCCGTCGTAGAAGTTTTTCCAGCCGACGGACCAGTCCGTTTTATTGTAGATCGTGACTAGAATTGATGCTCGAAATTGATGTTTTACCCCTTTCTTACTGATATCAAGCGTTTTCGCGGTGGAACCAATGTAGCTCTTGCACTTTCCTTCTTGAAAATAGTCGTCTCTCCATCCAGCTGAACAATCGACTGGTCCAGCGCGGCAGGCGGAAACTTTGAAATGAGAGCTTGTTTTCGTGACGAGCTCCCACATCGTTGTTGATCGGAGGAGATGCTCGACGGAAATGACGTCTTCGTACATTTTTCTGTCACTGTGTTCTTGAAGAATTTGTTAATTGATCATTTGTCATTTGATCGCATTCCTAGGGGTCGACACTGACTATGTCGTCAAATGTCGTCAGATGTCGTCAAATGTCGTTAAAGGTCTTCAAATGTCGTCAAATGTCCTCGAATGTCGTCCAATGTCGTCGAATGTCGCTATTTTTCGACGATATTCGACGACATTCGAGGACATTTGACGACATTTGAAGACCTTTGACGACATTTGAAGACCTTTGACGACATTTGACGACATTTGACGATATTTGACGACATAGTCAGTGTCGACCTTTTTAAGAGATACCTGTCATGAGGCCAGTTTTCATCGCATTGAGAGTTTGTTCATTCAGCTCCATATTGTAATACAAAAGTCCGAGAATCTTCTCCAATTTCGGGTAATATCGCCTGAGTTTTTCCTTCGAATGCATCGAGTTCAAGCATAGCATTACTCTCGGAAATGGTTGCTTGAAAAGATGAGGAAAGATGATGGGAAAACAGCTTACTTCTCGAACTTCAACGATGTTTTGCTCGGTGTGCACTTCGAAGGAGAGATATTCCTGGAGACATTTGTACAGCGCTAGAATACAACGAAGAAAAAGAGCGACAAAAACGACAGAAGAAAGCTTCATTCTGCCGTCTTGTGCCACCTAGTGCCGGTCGGTGCCGCCAGGTGCCGTCCCGTCTGTAATAAATCTTTCCGGCATTAGCCGGCTCTATTCGACACTGACCGGCTCTAACCGGCAGAAAGTGGCTCTGGACGGCATTATATAGTAGCTTACAAAGCAACTTACCAATGGAAGATCCAGAAAGTCCAAAAATCACGACAGAAGCGAAAATAATCCTCTTGAACCTTTTCCCGATCGTTTCACTAAAAGAATCAATGTATTCCGTCTCAGAGGGCCAAATCTCAAAACTCGAATTTCTGCTGATCATTATTGTATTTCGCGTTATTCAATCGATGCGGCTTCAGTATTTCTTTGCCGACCCTTTCTGTCATAGAGGTCAGCCTGATCTAAGAGCTATTCACTTGTCAACCAGAATTGTTCTACTGATAAATCACTATTTCGCTCTTTTTCCTTTTGCCTCGGCTCGGCAAACTGTGTGAAAAACCTGAGTCAGGGCCTTAATGATCTTTTAAGACCTTTCAAATTTTCAAACCCTGACTCAGGTTTTCCACACAGTTTGCCAAGCCCAGGCCTTTTGCTCGCAGTGCGGCGTAAAGTCGTCTTTTTCTCTTTGGAAGGATCCAAAAAACCATTTTCAATAATCATTTTCGAATAATATCCGAACGATGATCCATTGAACAAGTGTTTTTGTAACTGACTATCGTCAAGAAACGACACATTAGTTGATATGTTTATGTTTTTATAATGAAGCGAAAACCGCGATCAAACGAATTCAATTCAATATTGAAATGGTACTATATTTATTCAGAGATAATGTGGTCTGACTAGCATGTTCGTTCCAATTAAGGATTATGGCAATAATCACCTTGGCAATTAAAAATGCAAATGTCAGCACTGTCAAGGGAAATAAACGAAAATGACTATAAAAGAAGTCAAGGCCTATCCCGTCCTCCTGGTCCCCTAACCCGGTCGACATTGATTATGTGGTCAAATGTCGTCAAATGTCGTCGAATGTCGTCGAGAAATAGCGACTTCCGACGACATTCGACGACTTGTACGATATTCGACGAAATTCGACGACATTCGACGACATTCGACGACATTTGACCACATTTGACGACATAGTCAGTGTCGAGTCGATAATGTCGACTTTAACCCTAACCCCTTTTCGTCAGCTCTTACCACCAAAAAAGCCGATTTATTTTCGGCTCAAAATGTTTTCTCGCGAGCCCAAAGTTATTTCTCCCTTTTTTCTTCGTTTTAATTTGCCTCACTATACTCATTTCTTACTGTCAACCCCAGCCGCTTATTATGCTCACCCCTGGTCGGGAGAAGGTTTTAATCTAACCCAATAACTCGTCTGTCAGAATGAGGAGAGTAATCAAAATTATAATACTCGCCGAGGAAAGGAGGTTTTCTTTACTTACCTCCAAGCCCATTTTTCTCTCAAATCGGTCCCTATCTAGAATTTTTATTTCATACTGTTTCTGTTAGTTTTTTATTTACCGAGCGATGTCTGATAAAAGCCCTCTTTCTACTCCATTTTCGCATGTTTTTTTTTTCTTACAATTGACAAAATGTAATGGGGTTCATTTGTTTTTAAAAACAGGAAAATAAGATTCTCTCGGTCATTGGAAAATAATCCCAGCTGACAGGAAAAACTGATCTAAGTGATTTATTCAATTTATACCGTGGCGTTTTTGAAGACAACGAGGAAACCGCGGGATTGATTATTGAAAAAGAGGGGTTTCAACATCTTTGATTTCATTTTCGTTAATTTTTTCTCTTCAGCGATTTCTTACTTTTGCTCGATGATGTGTTTAAGCATTTTTAGTTCGATTTTTAGTCAGATATTTTCATTTTCTACCAGCTTGCCTGACCTAAGCCATTGGCAATTGTCATTCGTTTCTGTTAAATTAGTTTGACAACAAGGTCATCAGAAGATTCATTGGAATAGGCTAATTAATAATTACTTTTTCATGATTTCTGCCAAGCAAATCCCGCCCCTTTCCAGAGTTCCACACTTAGGGGCTTTGTTTAGTTTCCTCAATCCCTAACCGAGTTGGGGGGTAAGGGGATTTAAGGGTCCCCCTCATTGCTCTAAAAACAGCTTGTTACAATCACTTACATTATGTTGCATTGATAGCTGTGTCCTCGAGCAAGTCGCGAGATCTTTTCCGGATAAAAGTTTTTCAAATGAAATTAATTCCAAATAAGCTTAAATCCGCGCCTCATCTCTATACGGTCCATAGCAAGTGCTCTCCCTTTTCAAATTTTTGCGATCTTTTTTCTCTCCCGATCCTATCATTCCAGCAAACGTTATTTTTGTCTCATTCATTATACCAGTAGACATCGCTTGCTATTCATAAAATGCTATTTTTCGCGAAAAACGAAGCCGTGTGATTTCATTTTAATTATTCGCTGGCGACGTTAATGCTTTATTATTGCCGTTTTGCTGTTTTGCTTTGAAAGCATAAGAAAAAAGCAATTGATTATTCTATCGATAATATTGTTGACCACAAATGTTCGATTAAATTGTCGATTATGGCATCAGAATTGCGATTTTTGCAGCCAAAGAATGCATTTGTTGATGCCAAGAAGGGGATTCTGCTTTATTATACAGATATTTTTTCCAAAGTAAAAATTCGCTTATTCGTGAGATTCCATCATCAAATCTTCATATTGCCTGAAAATAATCTTCTTTCCTCAAAAATCAATTTTCTTACCTAGCGTCAAAATCATCTTCAGTCTGCCACGAATCGTCGTAAAGATTGCCGTCTGAGTTATCGTTGTTAGAAGTATAGGCCAGTCCATAAATGTCTCCTCCGGAACTGCCGGAATCACCTGTCGGCGCATAATGGGCATTTTCCTCGCGACAGGTTTCTTCGGCTCCGGGCATATCAGCACATGCTAGCAGAAAGTTATGTAAATTTTTGAGCCAAAAATGATATTTTGAGATTCTTCAGGTATTGGCTTGAATCGACAAAAATAATAAAAATTTCATCAAAATTTTGGTCGAATTTTCGACGAATCAGATTTCGTGCAAATTTTCGCGAAAAATTGAAAAAAGGATATTGTCAGATTTTTGTCGATTTTAGCTACCAACAGACATTTTTTATAAAAACATAGAGCAATTTCTTACCAGAAAGAAAATTTGAAGCTTGTCTCTTCTCAATCTTATGAATCGGCTCTGATAACGAAAACGCCAAAAGCGGGATAAAAATTTTCATATTTTTCGATTTCTTTGATTTTGAATTTGAGCCCCTCTTTTCCGAAAAAATTCTCACCCCGCTGTTGTCTCTTTTTTGGTTGAAGTTTGTTTGTTTTTCAATTCGAAACTGGATCTTCTATTTCAAGTTTAGCCTTCAATCAAAATCATCAAATTTGCTTGATTGAGAATCGTTTATTATTTACAGTAGGAAAAAATCAACCAAGAGTCGAATAAGTGTGATCATCATAAGAGCTGTCTTTTAAATTTTGGTGAAGCTGTTTTTTGATCGGCAAAGTTTCCAGGTCCGAATATTCGTGCGAAAACGGCGCTGGGGCGGGAGGTAGAGTCGTCATTTTTCGGGCGTGGTGGATGAAGGGGATATTGTAATTTTGCTCTTCGGAGTAGGGAGGGTTGAACATTCGGCCGGGGTGATTTTGAGGAGCCCCAAGAGGAGGAGGGTTGAAATTGGGCTGCGTGTAGGAGACATATTTCATGTTCTGAAAAAATTGATTGAAAAATGGGAATCAAGGAGGAAAATTTGAAAAAAATTTTTCGAGAAATCAATTTTTTCGAGCGATTTTTACCTGAATAGTATCCATTGGATTCTGAGTATAAATATTCGGCGCCCGAAAAACTGTTTTTGAAAACTTCGCTTCTTTCGACTTCGTCCTTCTTATGAGCAGCAGGGAAACGAGCGCTAGAATCAAGGCGACTCCAGCGAGAGCAATGATCACGGCAATGAGCACTGCCGAGTTGTCTGAAAAAAGAATGTAAGGGAGGAGTTTGTCTGGAGATTTGTACCGTGAGGAGGGAGGGGAGCTTCGCAGCCGTAGAAGAGGATGTTCATGGCGGGAACGGGCGAATCAACTGCTGCTTCGGGATAGAGTCGGATTTTTTCGGCGAGGAGGGGGGTCATGAAAGTATGGCTAAATTTTGCTCTTTATAAAAAAAAAATTTATGGTGCCTTATTCACAAAAAAAAATCATGAAATTATATCTGCAAAAAGACTGTAATTGAAAAAGTCAGAGTTGTCGTGTGTCATTCAACCCGTCAAAAGTTCAAAGGATCGGGGAAAATCCCCCAAATCCGCTTTCTCGTAAAAATAAGTCTCTTCCTTGATTTCAGTAAATCTCACCTTGAAGAAGCAATATCAGCGGAGAAAGACTCTTCAAGACTCGTCCACTCCCCATCTTTGTAAATTTGAATTTCAAATTTCGAAGCGCTCCAGGGGAAAGGCTTTAGATCTGAGCCCTTGGTTTCAATTCGCTCGAGCCGCATGAGGCCATTGAAGTCGACCTGAATGAAAAGAGGGTTGAAGAAAGGAGGTTTATTATATCTTTTCTATTGTTTATTTTTCATTGCTATTTGAGTTAGATTGAAAAATTGATGATTTTACTAAAACCATAAATATTTTTCGAATTTTCAGCATGCTATTTTTCTTTTGAGGTAAAATTTTTGAGATGAAAAACATAGAATTGTAAACTTTCACTTTTCGAAGAACTCGGGCTTAAAGCTAATTATATTATTTATTGAACATTATATAAAAACAATACTAAAATGCCGAAAGAAAAATTTTTTAAAACAGTTTTTCTGTCAAATCTGCGCTTCAATAATTGAATCTCAAACAAAGCTTTGGCTATTCAGAAATCTAATTAGCGCTGCCCTTTGGAATACAAAAAGCTAGGCAAATTTGTTTCCACAGCTTGAAAGTTTGACGTTCCATATTGTCAAGATTATCTCCCCGCTTATTTGAGCTTTCAATCAATCTCGCTTTACATTCTCTTTTTCTTTCACTTTCTCAATAATTTACCTGAATCCACGGTTTTCTATCCTCAATCGCCGGCGCCCAGGGAAAAGCCCCATTGGAAAAAGCATTTTCTCCCTTCCAGTTCAAGACTGTCTCGACTGGCGTCATTTCCGGATCCGACTTGTCCAAAAACGCCTTTAAAAAGCTACTCGTCTTGATTTTCTCCAAATCGACTTTGAGAATATTTTTGTTGCCACATTTGCTCGGTTCTTTCAAAAAACCAATCGGGATGAAATTCGTCTTTGAATTCTTGGTTTGAAGACTTTTGATCGAATTTAGAGTCGATCCGGGAATAATGATGACGTCATCACTTCCCGCGGGGACTTTTCGCAGCTCTAGAATTCCGCCAAATCTGTCGGAAATCTCTCCAGCGTGAATTCCACTGCGGCAAATTGACGATTTCGAGTCAAAACCCATCTTCGAATCGCCAAAAACGCCCCCGTCGGTTCCAGCACAGCCCGCAGGGCAAAGCACCGAAAAAGCTCGGCTATTTTTCGATTCGATTTGAAGAATCTTCGAAGAAAGGGATGAAAAGGAAACGGAGCAGCCGATAAGACGAGGGCCAGGGGGAGAGCGGGAGGAGAAGAAATATGACATTGTGGCGGCCGAAGATGTCCAGTTTGAAGAACTGATAAGGACGGTGACTGGGAGCTTTATCGAGGGGGGAAAATCGCTGCCAGAACAACCTGAAATTTCATGATAAATAAATAAAACACTCAACAAATAAATTATAAAGTGAAACAGACATGACGATAATGGGTTAAGCCAACTTTTAATCGGAAAAAATAAGGGTGTCACTTCATTAATTTTTCAAGAAAAATCCAATTGAAAAACAGGTCTGCCCTGCTAAGCCCCGAAAAAAAAGCGTCGTCTTTCTGAGAAACTGTGGCAAAACGATTTTAATACACATGTATTTTGGGTCTCAACAAATCCTTTTGTCCGGCAATTTTCCGGTTGAGGACTTTTGAAAATTATTTCTAGCTCCTCTGGCCGCTGCCGCTTGTGGGAACCGCGGCATCAGCGATCAGGGGAAGCGATTTGTCAAAAATCAAGAAATAAAAACGTCAAGAAGATACTTTTTCTCGTCATAGAAAATCACGTGATTTAAGGATTTGCCCACTAGGACAATTTTTTTTCATGGTGACTCCCTTATTCATTTTTGGTAAATTAAAGACTCTCAATATTGTGTAAACACCCTTAAGCCGGCACTTTTCGTTGTTGCTTTTTGAAAGAAACAATGTTCGAAAAAATGTCAAGTTTGAAATTTCCGCCCTTTTATGTTGCCTGTTTGCTAAACTTGAAAAATACAATCAAAAATGAAACTTTCTCACTGCTTCGAGACACTCATTCATTTTGTTACCTTTATAAACGCGCTCCTCGCCATTGGATTGATGTTCTTTCACTTTGAGTTGGAGGAAGTCGATGTCTTTTCTTCCACATCCTCTTGGGAAACTCGTCACCAGCTCGACCGAGGAAGCGCCTGACAGTGACGAAAATTGAATCGACTCATCGGTCGAAAACTCAATCGTGCCGCTTGGGTTCTTTTCGTCGTTGATTTCAAGCGCTAGAAAAAAAAATAATTATGAACCAGGGTAGGTTGGGCAAATCTTTGAAATTATTAGGCAATTGGGGAAGTGAGGGGTCCTCTCAGCCAATGAGAAGCCGGTATTTTTATATCAGCTAATTATTAACGATTTATCCCCCCCCCCTTGGGACTCCCTCCCCTTCCGGGGACCCCCCTAGTTTTTTCCCACCCTAGCTTTGGAGTGCGGTCGGTTTGGTTCTCAGCCAATCAGAGGCAAGTATTTTTCGCAACGGCCAATCAAAAACGAGCTTCAGCCCCCTCTCCTTCTTAAGACCTTTAGCCAAATTTCTTTCTTTCAAACTCAATTATAAAAAATTAACCCTCCGTCGGCAGGTGTGATAGAAAGTAGCCCCGAGCGTGCGTGCCTTTGTTTGCATTCGAAGCTAGGGTCGGCACCGACCACCGACCAAAACCCGACTTGGTCGGGTTTGGTCGGGTTGATTTTGGTATCGACCAACCCAACCTGGGAATTTTATTCTATATTTGGTCGGTGGTCGGTTTTGGTCGGTTGATGGTCGGTTTTTGGTCGGTTTTGGTCGGATGTTGATCGGGTTATGGTCGTGTCGGTCGGTTTTTTGGTCGGAAACCTTCGTATTTTCTTCGCTATTCGAGTATAATTTTCAGCGAATCATAATTTGTTTGGATAAAAACCGACCCCACCAGACCAAAAACCGACCACCGACCGACCAGAAACCGACCAAAAAGTAAGGCGACCCGACCAACCAAAGCGACCACGGATTTCGCCAAATTTCTAGGAGACCGACCAACCCGACCTGGGAAAGTCGTGGTCGGTGCCGACCCTAGATTCGAAGGTTCAATGGAAGGAAGAAAAGAAGGAAACCGTCAAAGCCTTCAAATATTATGAAAGAGCTTTCATTGTAACCTCGAGTGGCGACCCGCCGCCGCTTTCACTTTGTTTTCGACGAAATTTGCTCAAACCGGAGCATACACTTAACCTAAGCTGTGTAGAAAGCATACAGTCGCGTCCTTGTTCCAAAGAAAAGATTTGATCAGAACAAGCAATTTTTGAAAAAATATTTATCGACTCGAAAAATTGTTCCCATGAGAAAACAAAAATTTAATGATCTTTTGCGTCAAAAACTTTTGATCGATAACCTCAAAAAATTGGTGGATTTTGATGGATTGCTGCTTATATTTAAAAAAAATAGTCCTCTTTTTCGCTTCTTTTTTAATTCCTTATTTTGCGTTGAAACTTTCATAACCCCTTTCTTCATGAAAACAAAGTAAGCTCATGATTTTCCCAAATTGAAGCCTCAAATGAAGCGAAAACCCAAGTTTTTTCGTCTTGGCAGGGAGCATCGTCCCTAATGAAGCTGAAAATCCATCCCAGGAATCGATGGTCAGCGATCCTAATTTTTCCGGATTATGGTTTTCGCCCCTGGGATGGACAAACGTCTAGTTAACGGGCGGATTAAAGGGGTTAAACATGCGGCGAAGGAATATTCGTTTTGTCAGTTTTTTGACCGATATTTTCGAGAAGAAGGATGATATCGCGTTGAAAAAATAACATGTTTCGGAAAAAAATATAGAGCTCTTAAAGACGAAGACAAAGTGGCAATCAGCGGCCGTGTTCTCACGAAGTAACGCAAAAGTGCCCAAAACGCGAGCAAAGTGGAGCGCGAAAAATTTCATGGCGAGTTTATTTTCAGCATCATTTTCCCAAGAATTCAAAGCCAGCCTTCTTTTTCTTGGTCTTCTTTAGTGTTATGTTTAGGGCAGTTCGAAAACTACGGGTATCCGTTGCTTTTTCAAAATGTGTAACTGACTTTCACCTTATCAATCATCCCCTTTTTTATCAAAAGGCTCCTTGAACCCTTTCAAGCAATGCCGCGGGCCATAAATATCCCCAACAGAAAATCAGCAAAACGATATCACACTTGAAGAGTTGGCCCTATTGTCACGTGTGCCAGCCATAAACACGTGATCAGCTGATTGATGGAGGCGGATAAGGGTCTTTGTAGCGAGCTCAATCAAGGATTACAAATCTGCATGAATTTCGAGCTTCGAGCTTTTTTTCGGCGGGTAATTTGAATCCTCTGATTTTGCGCATTTTTGCGTGTAGTCGCATATAGGGTGTACCCAACCGAAACAAGGAAAATAATTGGATTGATGTACTGTTTCATGTATGGATTTTATCAACACTTGAGAGAATAGAATAAGGGAGTAGACAGCACTAACCAAAAATTTCTCTGATTAAAATTAACTTTATAAGAGAGGGTATCCCCTTAAAGTCAATTCTTGTAAAAAAAAGAATAAGGGGATAGACAGCACTTACAAAAATATTTTCTGAGCCGACGAAATTAAATAAGAAGGGGTGTCCCCTTAAAATCATTTAAAAAACTTGGCATGGAACAAAATTTTAAGCAAAAATTTCAGTGTCAAGTTGGCAGATGGAGCAATATTTGAAAAATTCTTCGTATGCCAAAATTTCTCGCTCAAAATTTATTCAAAACGCAAACTGTCAATCATTCAACTCTCCTCGCCCATTACTGTAAGAACGTTTCAGCTGTGGATGAATTTATAGAGCAATCCGCAGGCGGAAATGTCGCCGGAGAAAGGAACCAGCTGGAGGGCGAGCGGCGGCGAGATGAAAAGCATCGAGCGACAAAGTGGATTAAAATTGCACCAGAAATTGACAAGGCTGGATAAATATTGTCGCAAATGTACAACTCAAGTGTTCTTTTTTGATCGACGAAAAATATGGAAAAGGGGAGACTCTTTGTTTTTTTATTGAGAATAATTTGTTAGGGTTAGGCTTCCTGGGCAAAAATTATCAATTTTATTTTTGAATAAGAATTGATTCTGTCATTTACCTGTAGTTAACTGTAGAATTGTCGGTAGAAAAATCTTCCAATAAAAAATCTTCATTTTCGGCTCTTTTTCTTTGTTCTCAATTCTTGACTCTTTGGATATAAAAAGTTTGTTGGGATTTTTGGGGTATATTTTGTACTTGTGTTCACTTAAAAATATATTTCTTCGTAAATGTGCTTCAGCTGTGGTCCAGCTCGCGCTCGTGCCCGGACCCCTCCGAAGCGCCACCTAGCGTGAGACACGGCGGCGCCGTAAAAGAGAACGCAGAATTTTAAGCTTTTGCACCTGGTCGGTTTATTTTTATTCTGGATTCAGAGGTCGAAATAATATCATTTAGAAAAAAATTTTCTAGATGTCAAATCTCCAAGACCATAAATCTGACGTGGAATCATGTGACTTATATTTTTTTTAGGTCATAAAATTGATCCCAAGAGTCAACCATAATTTGCATATGTTTGAATAAGCACTTCATAAATTATGAATCATAATGATTAAAAAACCTTCTTTTGAGCATTTTTCTATCACCAAGGACCTTGCTAAATCGTAACGCTACTTGACCCGAAAAACACGGGGCAGAAAAAATAATACGATTTGTTTACCAAACTGCCTAAAGCTCCTTATCAGCGACCCGCTTACTTGCCGATCAAGAATCTTCAAATCTTCATCTTGTCGTAATCAGGGTTCGAAATCGCCTAGGCGAATTCGCCTAGAAGGCTAGGCTAGGCGAGGTTAGGCGAATTCGCCTAGACAACCTAGCCTTGGCATGAAAATTTCCAAGGCGAAAAATTTCGCCTAGCCTAGCCTCAAGGCGAAAAATATTGGCGACTTAGGCGAATTAAGGCGAAAAGGCGAAAACCTTAATTCGCCTTGAATTTAGGTGAATCAAGGCGAATCTAGGCGAGATTAGGCGAATCTAGGCGAAATTAGGCGAATCTAGGCGAAATTAGGCGAATCTAGGCGAATTTAGGTGGAAAGGCTTGATCGTTTTTCGCCTAGGCTAGCCTTGAAGGCGAAAATAAGGCGAATTTAGGCGAAATCAAGGCGAAAATATTACATATTTCTCTGCCCTGCCCAAAGCCTGTGAAAGAAATCCGAAGATCTCGGACCAAACGGTGACCGTCTCTACGCCTTTTTTTGACTTGTTCCCTCTTTTCGACTTTTCGCCTTATTTTCGCCTAAAAATATAGAATTTTCCGATTTTTTCGACTTTTCGCCTAAATTCGCCTAAGGCGAGTTCGCCTAGCCTAGCCTAGCCTTGAAGGTTGAGCTAGAGCCTTCGCCTAGCCTTTTTTCGCCTAGAAGGCGAAAATTTCAGAAAACCTAGCCTAGCCTAGCCTTTTGATTTTTCGCTCCGATTTCGAACCCTGGTCGTAATATAAACAAATCGTCTTCTAAATTTCTGAGTCAGCAATGGAAATTTGTGAAGAACATAAAAAGGCGAAAAAACGAAGATATGTGTAATCCTCTGAGAGCTTATTTTCTCGCAAAGGAGATAATCCATTTCTCGGAGAAATATTTTTGCGATTTATCGCTCCACCAGCGCGGCACAGGTGCGCTAGAAACTGACATAAATAATTGTTGCAATTTGAGCGACAATTGAGTGATTGAGGCCTCATTCTTATCCTCAGTCTTTCTAGAGCTACAATCTAAAAAGCATAAGCAAATAAAAAACAAGAATCAAATTTTTTTCATAAATAATTTTTTTTTTCTTTATTAACTGCCTCTTCATCATTGATGAATCATCAACAAAAAAAATAATACTTTGCCAACCTTACGTTCAAATTTGAGATCAATAAAATTTTTTCATTCGTTTAGTAGAACCTAAAGAAATTCTTACGTTTACCCTGTAAAAAATTTTTCTGTTGAAAAAATTTACCGGCGAAGACTAGAAAAAATTCTGGCCAGAAAAGATCGGTCAAAAATCCCGTCAAAAAAGGCCCATTTTCCCGAAAATGCACGAAAAATGGTCAATTTTTTTACAATTTTGTTAATTTCATCCTATAAATATTATTTTTATCAATTTATTTTAGGCTCAACAGATTTGGTAGAATATGAAGATCCCAAAAATTCAAGATTCATATCCAGACTATGTGTATAAGCAAAGTTACAATCACCCAGGAAAAAATTCTTGTTGACCCCCCTCCCCTTAATTCTGAATAAAAATAGACATAGTGTCTTACTTCCGAAAATGTCAGAAAATCGCTGCACCTGAAAACAAAATTACTTCCACCTGGCAACCTCTTTTTGGCCCCCGCTCCGTGAGAGAGGCCCAAATATTTCCGAAAATATGAAAAATCAAAATAGCGAAATTGGAAATTCCAACTTGTTGATAAAATAGAAAAAGGTTATTTTGATTACAGAATGGAATTTATAATTTTGCAAGAAAAAAAATGCACAGGAATTTTTTCGTTCTATGATTTCGTTTTCCATTTTTTCATTTTTAATTTAATTTTATTTTTTCTTAATTATTCTTAAAAAATAAAATAGCTAAGACGGGCTTTTTACTAACTTTGCGCTTTTCCTCCTGCAAAAAATAAGCCAAAAAATAGCAGTACAAAGTTTTTCCACTCAATTAGTTTTATTGGGGCGCTCGGAAAATCGCTAGATCAGCATAAATCTGTCTGGTCAAAGGGAGCATCCGCCCGAGCGCCAGCTTTCCAAACTCTGCGGCTTCGACCCAGAAAGCGTGCCTTTCATCTCCCTGACACCTGACAGCACTGTATGTTCCGCCTGTCAAGGAAGTTTTATTTAGGAGAATGATAGAGGACAATCTTTTAAAAATTCATACATCGAATCTGGTGAATTTGAGTTTGATAGGGTAATAGTTAATAGTTATGAATCGTCGGAAATAATTTTGAGTAAACCGGGAAGTGAAAAATCAAGACATCATTATGGTTCTTTTCGCCTTAATTTGTTAAATTTTGCTTTACTATGAACAACTGCTTTTCGTGGTGTTTTTCGACAAATTACAGAAAATCGAATTTCAATCATCCCTTTCTTTTACATTCTCATCCCTTTTAACATCTTTTATCCTCCGAAGAATTTATTTTATGGCAAAAAAATCTTCGCAGTTTTTTTTTCAAAGCCGACTTTTCAATAAAAATTTTTTCAGACCCTGACTCAGATTTATACACAGGTTTTCGAGCCCAGCCCTTACTTTCAGACAATAATACTAACGATTTTTGCCAATCATAATTGTCAAATTCTCACTTGCAAATTTGCCCTGTCGCCCGATTCATCACCATTCTCCTGTTTATCATCCCACACTCGTGCTTTATTTGCTCCAACAATTTGAAAATTGAACATCAGCGCCCATCGAACCCGATTTTGGCCAATTTGTGATCGGAAGTGCGCTTCACCTCGCCTCATAAAAACGCCAGGATGAGGACTCCTCACTCCCCGCTGAGCTTTTAAAATAGAAAATGCGAAGTGCGACCTAATTATTTCGATTCTGGGAAAAGAAGAGAGCTCGTCTCCTAGGGTTTTACAGATAAGCTCCTGCTGGGCAAGCGCCGATTGGAAAATTTTATAGAAACGTTGAACGAAAAAGTTGAAGTTTGTTCGTTTTCAGTTCATTTCGGGGTCAAATAAAGCCGGAGTAGTATTTGTCGATCATGAAAATTTAAAATGATGAAATTTGAACAGCAAAAGATGAACAGAAATTTTTCGAAAAAGAAAGTTTTTTTAGCAAAAAATGAAAAAAATCCTGAAAATTCTCTTCTTTTTACTTGGGATTTTTGCCGACCCGAAAAACTGCCCGTACGTTTTGTGATTGATTTTAAGTTTTATTGAGAGAAAATTCTAGTGATCAAGATTTGGGAGATTTGTGCAATAATCACTGCCAGGGAGAGCTTGATATTTGCAGGGAAGACTGTGGAGATGCCAGTTGCGAGACTACTTGCAATCGGGAATTTTTGCTTTGCATTGATGATTGGTGAGAAATAGGGTCGAACAAAGTTGCCAAATAATTCTAGCCCCTGTGGAGAAAATTGCGAAAACGGCTGCGAAAACTGCCCAAGCTCCTTTTGCGCTTCCACCTGCGACGATCCTGAAAACAACGAGGACTACTTAGTCTGCAAAGACAAAGTAAAGGGAAATCTAAGCGGATGCTTTGACTTCTGCGACAATTCGATCGACTGTCATCTCAACTGCTCGGAAGAGTACACGAAGGATATTTACAGTTGTCCCTGCATGGAAGGATGTCTAGGCTTACCGGACTAAATTTTGACCCTTCTTTCTAGCTTAGTTGGGTGGTCATATGACACAGTTTTAGAAAGCCTAGCTTCTGGGCTTTCATTTGGGCACAAATTCAAGGGGTCTGGGTCATGCCGTAAAACTCGGTTTTGAGTTCTAAACTCTACAATTATATGTATAAAACATATATAAACAAAAATTAACGCATTAAAAAGTTGAACCGAGGTCAAACCGGGTGGTCAACCGGGTGGTTCATCGTGGGCCATATTTCCATATATTTGAAGGTTTCTAGAGTTGAAACACCCGGTTCGACCGCGGTTCAACTTTTAATGCGTTAATTATTGTTTATATATGTTTTATACATATAATTGTAGAGTTTAGAACTCAAAACCGAGTTTCACGGCATTTCCGGATTTTCACCGCCAACTTCTAGCGCCTCCAGGTGGCCACAAACGGCTTGGCGCTAAGATTTCTTGAGCTCTACTGAAAGCTCAGAGCCTGAGCTTTCTAAATATATGACTCTTGACTACTCTCGAGCCCGGACGGGCATCGAAAAATAGTTTGAAGGATTCTAGTACCTATTTTGGGACTTCAGGTCCCATGAATTGCCTTGCGGGCATGACCCAGACCCCTTGAATTTGTGCCCAAATGAAAGCTCAGAAGCTAGGCTTTCTAAAACTGTGTCATATGACCACCCAACTAAGCTAGAAATAAGGGTCGAAATTTAGTCCGGTAAGCCTAAGGATGTCCCACCGGCTGCCCAGGATGTGGCGATTACAATTGCGAGTCCAACGAATTCATCGTTTTTCACCCGGAAGAATCGTATCTCCAAAACACCATTGGTCGAAAAACGCCAGTTCAGTACTCTTTCCCTGACTCTGATAGTGGATATATCAAGTACGCCGCTGGTGTCTATTTTCAAGGCCGATTTCATGTCTTCGGAGGATATAAAGACTCGAAGGCGATTTTGATTCTGAACGGCTGTGATTTTGAAAAGCAATCTCTTTCGCTTGTCTACAGTCATCGATATACCCAGACTGCGATTGCTCTTCAAGACGATTCTAGAGGTACAGTTCTGAAGAGCCCTTTATCAAAATATAGATTTTAAATATGATTCCCTTAGAAGAGATTTCTTCATTTAGTAATAAATTCTTCCATCAGGTGGAATCCTCCGGGGTCCTCAGAAGATCCACGTGATAAATTTTCTCGATTTTTATTTGCTAATGCGCCGAAAAATCAGGAAATCGCAATAATTCCCCGGAAGAGTCTCTTCTTCTTTTGCTTAAATTCTTCCAGTACGGGGGTCCTCCACGCATAAATAAAATACAATCTACTCGTTTGGTGTCGCTTATTTCGTTTTCGGGGCAATCATCAAAAATCATCGGTAATTTGTAGTCCTCCTATGCTTCTGGTTCGACAGCAACTACAAGCACAAGCGATGCCAGTACTACGATGGCCGAACAGTCGGGCTCGATCTTTACTCGACTCAAGCTGATCATCAAAAAGGTTGCGTTGGCTTCTTTGGGGACGACATCATTACTCTTGGTTCTGAAGATTATGGAAAACAAAACTACGTCGAGATCAGAAATAGCGAAAGTTCTGAGTGGAGTCGAACAACTGATTTTCCCGGCGAAGGGTAGAAAATTGACTCTTCACGATTTCGCTTTTCTTTAATCGTTACTTCTAGTGATACTGAGGGAAGATTCTGCCTTGGCGTCTCTGATGGCTTGATCACTATTGGCGGATATGAAGTCTTCCTCGGCGGACGAGTCAATGTTCATCTTTTCAAGAATCAAGTTTGGACAAAAATCGGCGAACTTTTTATGTGAGATATTTTCTATCAAAAAGTGAGGAAAAATTTGCTTTTAGAAGCATTATTTCCCCACCGCGATTTCTTTCGAAAACTACATTTTCACCGTCGGAGAAGAGTCCAATGAGCGGTTTTTTCTACGATGAAGAAGTCGAAGTTGAGAAAATCGACATCGACCCAGAAGTTCTCAGTCGCCCGGTTGGAGATCGAAGATACTCCCTTATTCTCGATGGAAAATACAACACTTGTTTTTAAAATATATCAGAGTGATATTTCACGCTGGATTTTCCTAAATTAAAAAATTTATCTCTGTAGCAATTTAATTTTATATAAGAATTGCTGTTGCTCATCTCTAATAAACTAGAAAAAAATGATTAAAAGCCTAAATCAATGGATTTAAAGGGCTTTGGTCACTTTTATTGGTTTTTGAATTTTTTATTTGTGTTATTCGTGCATAAAAATATCAAATTAGTCAGAGAATCAAGATTTCGCTTAGAGTTACTTCTTGTGTACTTCACGGCCAGTCCCATCCACCTCTACCGTTGCGAGTTGGACAAGGGGGATTAATGCAAAGCTCTTTGATAGAGTTTTCTTCTCTTTGAAAATTGTGAATAATTGAGAATATGAAATACTAATGTACAAATAAAATTCAAAAAACAAGCTCTTTAATACAGAAGAAAACCCATCCCTGGTACACCAGAGAAGCAGGCGGTAACACTGGAGACGACAGCGAAGAGATTAACAAGTTTCATGATGTTTTGAAAACTGTGACTTTTTTAATTTTGGGACTGCATATATAAGCTGCATTTGCGTCAATATCGTCCTCGACCTTCAAACTCATCGGATGTTCTTAGTCTATTTTTGCAAATGAAAAAAAACAACATGCGCAATAATCATGGAATACAAACACTACAAGGAAAAATTCCTTCTGAGCCTCGAAGGATAAAATCGACGAAATGCCGCATATTTTAGCAAAGTAAGAATAGGAACCCCCCCTCCAGTTTACAATTTTCGAAATATCAAAAATCGGGTTTTCATTTTTATGACCCCAGAAATGAAATCTACAGGTCCAAAAACGATTTCAGGGCTTCATAAGTCTTGTCTCTCTCTCGACTTCTTCACTCTCAAAATCGCTTTTGTAAATTTGACTTTTTGATAAAAATGACGAAAAACTCCAAATTTCAAATAAAATTTTAGATTTTTATAAGTCAATAATTGCTCTGGACAAGTTTTCATGATGAACTTTACTTCAAGGCACACTAAGAAGCCGAAATATGGCTGTTTTGAAATTTTCGATTTTTTGAGGGAAAGTGTTGATTTTTTAAGGCAACGGTTATCGATCAGGCTACGTTTGAGGCTGTATTCCTGAAAACCTATTGATGGTTGAAGATTTCTTATCATTTTTATATGAAGATTTATCGTAGATCTTAATTTTGTCAGAAGGAAATTTTCTTCCTCTTAAGAAACAAAGACAACCGTGATGTTTCTTATGCTTTGAGCTTTATAGCAGCTTACATAAAAACAAAAATGCTCAGAATTTTGCGCAGAATTTAATAGAAGACAAAATAAATGTCTTAAATGCATTATAAATCCCTTTAGAAATCGAAACCCGTACCCCTAAAGAGTTAGATATCAAAAATCACAGTTTTCAAGCAGATTTGAAAAAAAGCGAATTCTGACATTCTAAAGGAGGTTCTAAAAGGGTATTTTAAGAATAAAATTTACTGTATTGAAGTCCGCGTTTTATTTTGGATTCCCAGAGATTCACCTTTCGCCAAAAGAAAATCGAATATTTTAGAACCATCCAACTCAGTCCAAGAATCAACCAATTAAAGGCTATGAACTAAAGCCTATGGTGGTCGATTAAGCTTCAAGCAGAGATTTAAATCTCTGGACTCTTAAATGCCAGAGTATCTCATACTAGCTTAAAATGAACATCTATTCAAGATATTTGACTAACAGAAGCTTTTTCCGTCATTCAAAGAAAAAAGCCCCTTTTTTTATTTTCTATTATTTAAAAAAGAAGTCTTCAGGAGGGGTTTCACTGTATTTAAAAGCATTCGGGTCCTATCTGGACTTTTTACCCTCAAAATCCTATTTGAAAATAAGACTTTGGACAGAAAATGCGCGGTACGTTATTTTGCTGTTTACTGTCTGAATTTTTACTCAAGAACATACTTTGTAATTTGACTAACGTGAATTGACGTAGGAAATCTCCATCATTTGGGTCAAACTCCGATGCTCTTAGTCGGCATCAAGGACATCTCTCACGCAACAATGCAAACTCGACACTATAAATACGATAGTTTTTCTTCAACATTCGTGAGAAATATTACAAAAATATTTCGGAGCTCAAAAAATGAAGTTTTTGACTCTTTTTGCGGCTGTATCTTACGGAAGTGCCTGTTCATTTAAGGGTTTCGAATTTTTTGCCTTTTTAATGTTTTATAAAAATTCAAACCCTTATCAGTTGGCTCGCATGATGGCACTCATGGCGCTTTTTATGAAAACGACGGCATGTATGCAGGCGGCGGCGTGTCTGACAGCGGAAACCCAAAGATCTCCATTGGATGGAAATTTAAAAAATAGACATCTTTGATCAATGATATTTCGGATAGTTCCTGAAATTCATACTTTCTGATTTCTTTTTATTCTTTTAGATTTTTATTTCTGCGATTGAAATATATTAAAAATGAGTTTTATGGTTTATTTTTTAGCCTCTTTGCAATCTGAAAACATAACAAAATAAAGTGGAAATGAACTGCGAATTCAACAGTTCCTGTCCAGCGTCATTTATTATATTGCGTGGCTTTGCAGCTCAGGTTCTTCCTTTCTGAAAGTTGCAAGTTTTAACTCTTCTGAAATCAACAAAAAACCCCATGTTCGAAAAGCTCAGGAAAATATTCAAAAACGGCAAAGACAGAGAAATTGACAATGATTCCGGCAAGTCCAGCAAAGGAAATTCCGGCAAGAGGCGGCAAAGTTTGATCGAAAGGGTCAGAAAGTCGATTATTCCCGATGATATGGACTTGACTTTTTCGAGGTAAGATCGCAAGAAATCATAAAATAAATGTCATTTTTGAAATTTCGATTTTTTGTCTTCAGAAAACTTTGACTTCCTGAACAAAAACTTAATAATTTGGATAAGACCATCGAGATTTTCTGCCTTCTACTAAATAATGACATCAAAACTAAGTCTGAAACGAGCAAGCCAGCTGGACACGAAACGCCGCTCAACTAGAAAAACTCAAGAAACGAAGCACGTGACCCTTTCAAAGCAGAAAGTCGACCAAATTCTCGACAAGGAACCGCGCGTTTCTCAGTATTTAAAAGTCGAACCATGCAATCGAAGAAAAGGAAGCAACTCGAGAATTTGGGCAGTTTCGGAACAAAAGGTAAACAGAATTCTAGAGCCCCTTTTTCTTGAAAATCGTCCTTTTGAAGATCAAGAAAAACGATCAAGAGTAAAATTTATACTGTCAGATGTGTACTCCCGCCTGTCAATTGGCACTGTAAATCATTTCTTCACCTGTTGACAGGGAAGAGTTAAAAAAAGATTAACCAGTCTGATTTCTTGAGTCAGCGTTTGTGACCCCCGGTGGAAGCATTTAAAAGATTTTAGGGCATATTTCTCCTTCTCAGTTATTTGTTCTAGGACCACGATGCGAAAGTAAGAAGGCAATTTAAGCACGTCCCGATTGAAGAAAATATTCAAGGTAAAATTTCTCCGCAAACACTTTTTCCCCCTTTCTAGAGTCGAGCCAAAGTGATTCGCTGCGAAAAATCTCCACCTCCCCAGCTTTGATCCGTGCTCAAGAATCTCGTTCCTCGACCAGAAGTCTCCAAAACCGAATCGCCGAAAAAGTGCTCCGACAAATAGAACTCGTTATTAATAAACTTTGCTTTATTCGATATTTTTTTGGCAAAATATGAGTTTTCTTCTGCAGGATTGATTTCTTCCTTGATTTCATTTTTGCTTGCTTCGTCCAACGAACTAAAAAAATCATGAAAATGATTTCAGTCGAGTTTTTTTTTACATCATTCATTGCATCAAGAACTCCTCCCCAGGACAAGAATGTCAAACCAGCGTTTCTCGGAAGCATCTCTTGAAGAACCTGAATTTTTCATTAATTACCTTAATTCTTTGCTCATCAACCTGTGCCGAAAATATAAGTCAGAGTCTGAAAGGTTCCTAAATAAAAGCCGCGCGGCGGTTTTTTTAAAATCGAAGCCGCAAAGCGGCTTCGCGAAACATCTTCTCTTGTAAAAGTTAGAATTTTCGCGAAGCTGCTGTGCGGCTTCGTTTTTAAAAAAAGCCGCTGCGCGGCTTTTCATTTGATGTCTTTCAGACCCTTTCTCAGGCTTTCTACACAGGTTTTCGAACTAAGCCGGTATCAATTAAAAAAGAAATTTACCGCTAGAATATCAAGAATCTTTGGCAAGAAAATTCTGTCCGCATTCGTCTGAATTCCGTGAATAACACTGTCGACGACTGATTCCGGCGTAAGAATATCCACCAACCACGGTCGCTTGGCAAAGAAGCCTTCAAACATTCCCGTCGAAATCGCGTAGGGGCAGACCCAGGAGACCTTGACCGCGCTATTTGCCTTGTACAGCTCCATCGACAGCGACTAAAATTGTTGAAGGGAAATGGTTCATGATTATTTTACGTCGGCAAAGTGGGCGGCGGCGGCTTTACTTGCGCAATAATCAGCGAGCTTTGGAACGGCGAAGTAACCAGCAGAGGAGGCGATCGAAACTAGAATAAATAGAATTGAAATTTCGCAAATATTGATGAAGAAAAAACGAGCTTTTTGATCTTCAAGGGCATCTTTCATCGCATTTTTTGCGAAAATTTTCGCATTTTTTTCGCAATATTTCGCAATTATTACTGTTTTTTTCGCAATTTTCCGCATTTTCTCGCGAAAATTTTCGTATTTTTTCGCAATAAATTTCTATTTTTTCTCAATTATTCGCATTTTTTTCGCATTTTTCGCGAACAACTTACTGACATGTCCATGATTATTTTCCACCATTTTTGGCAAAAACGCCTTCGTCGTCCAAAAGTGCGAAATCGCGTTGACTTCAAAAGTCTTCTGAATCACCGCGTCATCCGACTCCATGAACGTTTTTCCACCAACGATGCCAGCGTTGTTGATCAACATCGTAATATCGCCGGCGAGTTTCGCAGATTTCTTGGCGACTTCGTAGACTTCAGCGCGGTTGGTCACGTCGCATTTGAAACCATACGCTTCGCCGCCATTTTTTCTAGAAATTTTAAACAAAAACGACGCTGAAAGGGGCTATTTACCTGATTTCTTCGACAGTAGCTTCGTTTCCCTTCACATTGACATCCCAAGCGACGATGACACATCCCATGTCGGCGAGTTTCTTGGCCATGAGAGCTCCGATTCCGCTCCCAGCGCCGGTGATGCAAACGATTTCTCCATTCAGATCTTTCTTCGACTTCGGAAAGGGCCATAAAATGATCGCTTGTAAAATTTGAAAAAGCGAAACAAAAACTGGCAGAAAATCCTCCGTGAATCCCATCGCGGCGAGTTTTTCTCTTTCTCCCTCTGAGCGGCGCGAGGATTTCGCAAATAAAAAAATTGTTCAACAAATATCAAAACGTGTACTAGAATAAACGAAAGCAAAGTCTTCTGAGTCAAAGGTCATAATGTCAGCGAGCCAATGAAAAAATATTATTAACGAAAATATTTTCATCTCGCTGCGAAATCAACAATGAGTAAATGACTCAAAAAATGAAGAGCTTTTTAGATACTCGTTTTTATAATTAATATTTTCTCTAATTTTTTTATTTAGGGAGAAGTGAAATTTTTCTTCCGACTTCGGCAAAATCCAAAACAGCATTTTCTTTTCTTTTTCGTCAAATTTTCAATTTCATTCTGAACAGCAAATGTCATCAATCAATTCGGTCGTAAACCCTGTGAAGAAAACCTTAGTCAGGGTTCTAAAAACAGGCTTTCAGAACCCTGACTCAGGTTTTTTACACAGGGTTTTCATCCCCAAATCAACAATAACCAAGCAAAACTCACCCGAAGAAACTGATTCTCCCCTCTCAAAAAGTCCAGCTCCGATCTGAGTTGAATTAAACTCGAGCTGGAAATTCCGCCTTTATCTCGTTTCATCTTTTCGAGCTCCTCAGCAAGCAGCTCGTCAAAGTTCTGCTCAAGTTTCTTTTTCAACGCTTCAGATTTTCGGAGCTCTTGGGCGAGGCGCTCTTCGTAATCTTGAGTCAAAAGCTCGATTTCGCGCATTTTTGCCTCTAGAATCGCTTCTAGCTCTGTTTGGCTCAAATTTGATGGTCGTCGGGACTTTTTCATAGCGCTCTAGAATCAGAATTAGTTTTCAATTTTTCCAGATATTGAGCCTTTAGTCGAGTTATTTCTTCTTCCAGCTCTTTGATGATCTTTGCCGCCGATTCTTCATTGACAATCGGCTCAGTCGCAAGCTCTTTCATTCGATTTGCATATTTCAGCGTGCTCAAAGTTTCCTGAAAATTCTCCTCGTCCGCGGAAATCGTCGCGATCATAATTGTCTAAGAAAAAATCAAAGAAGATTTCTCAACTTCTCAATTTCTACCTTCGAATTTCCAACAAGCGAGCGCTTCAACAACTGAGTCATCACCGATCCCCGGAAAATATGCGAAGGAGTTGGATGGCCAGGCGAATTTCTCAAATCGACCAGCGCTAGAAACCTATTTTTCCCTTTTCTTTCTCACTTTTCAAACCTTTGATGCACTCCCCAAGCTTCATCAGCGATAAATTGATGCTCACTCCTTCCTTGAATCTGTTTCCTTTCATTTCTGCTTGCCCAACTCTCTCCGATCCGGCGAGATCGACGAGGACAATTTCCGATCGCTTCACGCGGGTACCCTCGTTTTCCTTGATTTTTTGAACGAAGCGGATTTTGAAAATCGTGTGCGCTCTTGATGATTTCTCATTTTTATTTGTTGAGGCAATTGATCGTCCCTTTGCTCCTTAATTCAATTATGAGCTGGGTTATCTGTGAAGAAAACCTGAGTCAGGGTCTAAAAAATCTAAAATAAAAAGCCGCATAGCGGCTTTCTTAAAAAAAAGCCGCTTTGCGGCTTCAATTTGAAAAAAAGCAGCTACGCCGCGCTTCATTTAACGTCTATCAGACCCTAACTTAGGTTTTCTTCACGAATTTTCGAGCCAAAATTTAATTCCTTTAGCATTTTTCTTTCATACCTTCCGCCGCCACCTGTTCAACCTCTTCTCTACTATGAACCACGACTGTGGTCAAATTCAAGACCTTGAAATATTCGCCAACTTCTCGAACCTTCGCGAAGCCCCCATTTTTCGAGCCGAGAAGATCCCTCACTTTTTCATTGTAAATTTCGAGCATCGAAACTTCCACGTGATAATCATTCGTCGGAAATTTCGATCTCAGCGAAGAGATCTTCTCAAACAGCGCGATTAAAAGCCGAGGCACGATGCCGGGTTCTTCGTTGTCTCCAAAAACGGTGAAGGTCTTTCCGGAGCCAGTTTGGCCGTAGGTAAGAAGTGTTGAGTTGAAACCGGCGAGGGTGTTTTCGAGGATGTTTTGGCCGATGTCGGCGAAGATGGTTTCTTGGTCATCTTGTGGGTTGAAGACTTTGTCGAATTTGAAGGAACGGGATTGATGACTTTCCGCGTAAATCGAGTTATTTTGGATCTTTTGATTGGCTTATTCAAAAATTTTTATTTAATAGAGGAGTCGGGAGCTAGAATCCACAAAAATGCAACAAGAAATACCTTCATTTTTGCGAAAATGATTTAATGAAATCCGATTGGCCCATTTGCCGAATGCAGGCCTCTGATTCGCCTTTGAAGGACCAAAATTTTGGTCAAAAATGTCGGATTTCTTGTCAATTTTAACTTCCAAAAAGAGTCAGTAAAGCCAATTTCCTGTAAAACCGGTCTATCGCCATCGATTCCCAAACTCGGTCTCACCCGAATCCCAACTTGAATTCTCTCTCCCATCTCTTCTATCTTCAACGCGCTAGAAACGACCCATTCTACGGCTGGATAGAAGCTGTGAGAAATTTGCGTGTAACGAATTCTGTGAATTCAATTCCAAAGGATCGAGATTTGCAACAATCATTTCCTTTGTCTTTTTTTCTATTTCCACTGCTTGACAACACCCTGGTCGCCGCACCCCAACGCCACGGGAGGCGAGCGATTCTAGAGCCATTTTTGGCTGTCCACGGCAACCTTTGCTGAAACCTGAGTCAGGGTCTGTCAGATCCCAAACGAAAAGCCGTGTAGCGGCTTTTTTAGATTCGAAGCCGCGAAGCGGCTTCAAAAATTATTTTTCTTATCAATTTTTTTCGAAAAGCGACTAAAGCCACTTCCTGACTCAGGTTTTTGCACAGTTAAAAATTTATTTTAACATTCAAGAAAAAAACCTTTTTCGGGTCTTTTTATTTCGAGAAAGGTGACAATCAGGCCTGGCCCTCGATCTGTGCCAAGTTTAATCCCTCTTGCCACATATCTTTCAAAAGCTGAGATAAACTTTCTGACTCAACTGAGAAACTACCCTTATGAAATATGAAATTACTGTTTATTGAACGTCCAAACAGATCAAACGACGTCACATTTGCAAAACGTCGAATAATGAGAGCAATTCAAATAGTGGCTGTGGCTTTTTACCGGCTGCCAAATCGAATTATTCTTTTTTTTTCAAATCGATCATTTCTAGAATCGCCAAAAAATGGGCACTGAAGAGGGAAAAGCACGACGAGCCGCGGCTAGAGAAAAGTACGGACCACAGCTGAAGGAGTCCTTCAAGGCGCTGGACAAAGATGGAAGCGGTTTCGCTTCCGTCGAAGAAATGACCAAGCATATGGTCGAAAAGGGGATGATCAAGCCGGGAGCGCGAGAAGCTGATTTTGTCAAATCTTTGGTGAGATTTTTTAATAATATTTTTGTGGGAATAAAAAACAATTTTGGGGAACAAAAATAAATTTGAGAAAAAAAAACCATAAGTAAAATTTACAAATTATCGGAAAACATTTTAAAAACAACGAGCGTGTTGAAAATTATAATCATTAAAAATCTCTTTCTTTAGTCATCTGATCAAGTGATTTGGTAAAGAAACTTATCATCGATTTAAGAATCATTACCTGTCAAAAATGAACTACGGCAAAACCAAGCCCGGGGAGCTGAATGAAGAAGAATTCGTCAAGTTCTGGGCCGATTTGTACGCTCTTTTTGACAAAATCGACAAGGACGGAGGTAATTCTTTCTTCGCAAATATAAAACTAGCGGAGTTTTCTTGAAGATGGTGCGATCGAAATCGTCGAATGCGTCGAGCTCCTTGACGAGCGAGCGGACAAGTTTGGAATTTCCAAGGCTGATCTTTACAAGGTAAGCAAAACCAAACAAAAATTGATAAAACCGTGTTTTCCAAGCGCGTGGTTAATTTCTACAACAAAGCAGATGCCGATGGCGACCGAAAAATCTCAATCATCGAGTTTTTCCTCCGACTTCCCGAGCTCGAGGAGGCGCTCATGAACGCGAAGCTCTAAGCAAATGCAATACTTTTCCCAATTCTGACAATTGAATAAATAAGAAATGTTAAAAAACTGTTTTCATTGACATTTTCGAAAGTTTGTTTTTCTTTGAATCAATATTTTTCTGTTTTATTTTTCGAGAGCTCGATTATTTTGGTCATTTTGTATTTTGATGACTATGCAAAAAAAGTCATCAAAAGTCAGCTTCAGACTTTTTTTCTCGGAAAAAATTTCTTTTCCGTCACAAACAAAAATTCTAATAAAAAATGGTATAAAACGAAAAAAAAGCATAACAAAAACATCATAAAACAATAATTTCTTCGATCACGTGACGATCAGGTCAGGTCGCAAGAAGTGGCATCATGAGTTCTGATGTCTCAAATAAAAGCGACTCTTTAAGGAAAATCAGTCCATACATCAAACTTATTACTTGCGAAATTCAAAGAATTCTCGCAAAAATCACAAACCGAAAACAAAGAGCTTTTGATGGGGAACGCGGCGAGCTTTTTTAGTTACGAAGACCCGACTTATCAAAACTATCAAGAAAACAAAAGTAAGTAATGAAAAAGAGCTAGATTGATGAGGAAAAAGAGGCAACCTGTGTTGAAAACCTGAGTCAGGTTCTGAAAATACTAGATGAAAATCTGCGCAGCGGCTTTTCCTTATTCAAAGCCGCGGAGCGGCTTCGGAAGATGTTAAAAATGAATTTCATTGGAAATTTCGCGAAGCTACTACGCCGCTTTTTATTTAGCGTTTTTAAAAATCTGACTCAGGTTTTGATGCAAGGTAGGGAAGCCAGTTCGCCTTTTTTGAAGATTTTTGGAAAAAAATAATTCTCAAAGAATTTTTTTTTATTATCGCTTTTCAGATGGAGTCAGCTACAACTACTGGATCAGCGAGCCCTCAGACGTCCCACCCGCGCGAATCACCACGATCAAAGGAAAACCTTCCCGCCGCTATCTCCGCCACTTCCAGTTGGTCGATCAGCGCCGCGAAGAGCAGCTCAGACGAAAGTCGCAAAAAGCCAGACATCACAATACAAGACACGTGGGCGATGTCCTCTCGCAAAAAGAATTTCTGCGACTTGGCGAAATCGACTTGACGGCTTTTCTCGAACGCGCCCCGGCGAAATACAATCTTCGCTCCAAAAAACGAAATCGAAGACGAACTGCTTTTACCAAAGCCAGACCTCTGCAACACGATTATTTTGATGAATATGCTTATTGAATGCTCAAATAAATATAGTTACGCTGGTTCTTTAGATTAAGAATTCTCAAAGAAAAGCATAGACAAGACAACCTCTGTTGAAAACCTGAGTATGGGCAAAAAAGATTTTGATCAAAAAGGCGCGATGAGATCTTTCAGACCCTGAGTCAGGTTTTTTTCCGAAAATCTGACCCTGTATTCTACTCAGGAAATCACGCAAGCCTAAAATGAGGTCTTTACACTAGATTCAGGATTTTCGCACTCAGGTCAGACTTTGGAAGCCTGAGTAAGGCTCTGGTTTTTTTTATAGAAGGTTATAAGTATAACTAAGGCCTCGCATGAGAATTCGCATGACACAATTCAAAGATTTTTTCTGTTCCGTTCGCTTATTATCACACTTCGAAAACACCGATTAAAAAATTTGAAAAAAAATTAAGGTTTTTCCAAAATAAAAATTTGTGATCAATTTTCATAATTTAATCTTGATAAGAGAAAGCAAAGAAAGATCGGAAAATCAAGAGAATGATTCTGTCGCTCGTCGAGTTGGTTTTTTCTAAAGAGAATTCTAATTGCATTCTTGAATTTTTTCCATTTCCGGTCCAATTTGTTCATGTTCCAAGGCCAAGAGTGGGGATCAATTAATGTCGAATGATTTCATAGTCAAAGTTGCTGTAATGATAATTGCTGATGATTCAAGAGCGGAAAATTCGCCAATTTTTTCATACTGACACGTCTTGAACCCTTTTCCTTGAATCAACCTTTATTCAATTCGAAAAGAAATTTTGAAAAATATTTTTTTCGAGACAAAAGCGGCTCAAAAAGGCGTCAAGGATCATCTCAAAAAGTACAATGATAACTGACATCAGTAAATATTTGAAAGAAGCTTAGCGACCACACATTTTTCTGAAGCGACAGACTCCGGCTCTTACTGTCAGATAGAAAAAATGAGCTCGGAAACGAAAAAAGCTAGGACGAGGAGAAAAACTGTGAGTTTTTCGAAAGACACGAAGAATGAAGATGACGATGAATACAAAAATGTTGTGAGTAAAAACAAATGACGTCAATTTGAAAGAAAAAGCTTATAAAAGCCAAAATTTTCAAAGGATTTTGAAAAAAGAGAATGGGGATCGATTTCGAGAGGTTAATCGAGGTCAATAATTTTAACCCATGTCTGCTTTTGGCCAAAAATTTGTCAAAAAAACTCGCTTTTTTCCCAAAATTTTTTTATCCGACGATGTTTTTGAAATTTATCCACCGGTCGAAACCGGAAATCTGATTGGTCGAGAATTTGACCAAATTTTTGGTCAAAAATAAACATTTTTAAAGAACCTGAAAAACGACGCCATCGATGAATTCTCCTACTCCGCCCTTCCAAAACGACTCAACGAGCTCGGAGCTGATTTCGGAACTCGCCGGACGATTTCAGAATGCACTGCGGAGAAAGAAGAAGAAGACGAGGACGATTTTTCGCTGAATAGAATTTTGAGGTTAGAGTCTAACCGTTAGACTGACTCTTCGCCCCGCGATACCGGCCGCGCGAAGGTCGGTATTTGAGCAGCTTTGGGGCATCGTTATCTTTCTCAGAAAACCATAAAATGTCTGAGAAGCGATTGATTTATCGAATTTTGATGATTTCAAAAATTATGGGGAAATTGAGAAATATCAAATTTTAGCACAAAAACGCTTGCTCCAAGCAAGTCTTTCCAAGACGCTTTGTTAGCAATCATGGCTGAAAATCCCGAATCGCCGAAGAAATTCGACGAAATCGAATGGGACGAATACGGCTCCGGTTTAATTCAGGTCCGTTTTTTTTTCGACGAAAAAATGAATAAACCGGGAAAGAGGCGAAAAAAGAGCCGACAAGCTTTTTGGTGAAAAATCGGAGGACGAGTGTAGGTCCGGTTTGAGAAGGAGAAATGCACTTTTTATGAAAATTTTCTTTCATTTCGATTGAAATTGATTCACCAACCGTTTTTAAAGATGATAATGTAATTGGACTACGATTAGGGCCGAGAAGAAGAAGGGGTGGAATTATCAGCGAGGAAAGCCAAAAAGGTATGAAAAAAAGTTTTTTTGAAAAAATATTTTTCAGCCTTTGCGTCGATAAAAGAAAGCCAACCTTTAGAAAAATAATCACTGTTCATGATGATTAATAAAATATATTTTTGATAAATTCTGAATTGATTGATTCTTGAAAATATTTTCAGCCAAACTTTAATTAAGGCGAAGCTTCTTTGAGTGAATATTTTTGTCTTCTCTTTGCCAAAATTATTGTTAATTTAACAAAAAGAGCGCCTTTTTTCCCAATAAAATCGAAGCACCATAAAGGCTTGTTCAAGTTTATCGGCTACTTTAAAGAAAGATTCAAATTATTTTCGGAAAATATAAGACTAGCATCTAAAGTTATGACCGTTAAGCTATATCTTTAATTATTTTAAATAACTATTTTTTATGACGGAGCAACTCAGACGGTTCATTGCAGCTCTATCAGAACCCTTCTCAGGTTTCTTTTTTATAGCAGGATTTCAATTGAAAAAAAAACAAAAAAAAATTACTTGAGATATCTCTACGCGAAACGGAATTCTGATGGCCTCAATATCGGTTCAAAACTTGCTGATCGTGCATTGTCCGAAGCTACGTAAGGGTAGACCGCCGACTGTTATTACATTTGAAATTGAATTTCGTCTTCCCACGGCTAGTTATGTTAATGGGGATCACTTCAGCAAGTATCGTTGCGAAATGGATTTTACGCCGCTCAAGTTTGACAAGTTGACAAGCACGATTAAAGATATTCAGGAATCTTAGATCTCTGGCCCGTTCTTGACACGCCGGACTTTTACTCACGAAAATTTGTCGGAACATAAAAAAAAAAGAGAAAAAAGAGAAAAAAATTATGAAATTGAATTTTTTCACATTTTTGATTTTTCAGCAAATTGAAGCCAAAAATAAACTAGTAGAGTTCTTTTAAATTTTTTTTAAAAAAAAACGCTGTCTGCCAGACATTGTCCAGACAGTGTCTGGTAGACAGAGACCAAGAAAATACAGTAAAAACGCCAAAATAAGAACTCGTTCCAAGAAAAATCTTTTCGAGAAAAAATCCGCCTCAAATCAATTCGAGAAAAACCGATTCGAGAAGCCCAGTTCCCACGATTTCTCGAAAAGCTTCATCGTCAGCTTCGAATTTTCCCCGATTTCAAATGCTTGGACCCTTCTCTTACGCCTCGATGGAACGAGCTCACTGCTGGGCAACGATATTTGCGAAACCAGCGCTTTAGAAACAATTGCAATGAAGAGATTTTGAGAAAGAAAAAAATCTTTGAAGATGAAGTGAAAAATTACTATTTTGATTTTTCGCCGCATTTGGCGAGAGGATACGCGAAAAATACGCGGAAAAGGAGAGAAGTTGGAGCTTGGCGGAAAGAGTTGGAAAGAGAAATCGAAAGATTTTTCTCAAATCAGCGGCTTTGGAGAAGAATGGGGAAGAAAAAGGAGCGAAACCGAATGTGGTTTTTATTATGGCAGATGATTTGGGGTACAAAGATGTCGGATACAATAGGTAAAAGAGCCGCTGATACACATCAAAACAATGGCAATAGTATCTTTTTTCGTTAAAAGATACCCTGAAAAAAAACCTTCGGTGTTTTAAAATTTAAACATTTGTCATGGTTCCTTTTTTCGGTTGGATCTTATCTTTCCTCGAGTCTCGAGATGACTTTTCAAAAAAAATTAATTATTTGCGGTGTGAGTTTTGACCGCGAAAAAGAGTCTACACGGCAACGCAAAGGGTCTTCACCAGAATTTGATAATCGATTGGAAAAATAATTTTTAGAAACCATCTATAGCGAAGCGGCTTTTCCTTAGAGATCATCCAGACCTTGACTCAGATTTTCTACTTAGGTTGCCGAGCCCAGGTCATAATCTCCAGAATACGGGCGATTGGAAAGAAATACGGGTTCGACGACATTTTTAAACTAAAATTTTCAACTGATTTGCAGTAAACTGAAGTCAAAATTTATAGAAAAATTCTTTAAGTATCATTTTTGACTTCAAAAAAATCAACGTGAATTGTATATTTCTTATCGAAAAATAATTATCATCTTAAAAATTATACCCTCGAAATTGATATGAAATCATCACCGGTTACCTACGGTTCGTCAGGAAAACTACGGTTCGTCAGGAAGGTATTTTTTTTTCCTGACGAACCGTAGTTGAGAGGATATTGTTCTAGAAACTCGATTGTTAACCAAGTTTGAGAGATGATATGCGGTCACGAGGAGACTTTTCTCCTTGTTCGTTCATTTCTGAAATGTATCGTGGTACGTGGAGACTTCTTTTAACACATTTTTCCGTAGTTTTTGTTGATTGATAATCTGACATATTTTCTTCAAAAGTTTCTACAAGACAGGCGCGGAGCGCATATGCACTCTTTTGTTTTCCAATACTGTTTGGTACGCAAACCGAGCGCTTCCTGATTGTTACTACTTGTTAAATTAAGGTTTGGGTTAGGGACATCGGGAAAAATGACAGAACAACGTCACCCGAGGGGGATAGGCTAGGGTTAGTTAGGGTTACTGAAGGTTACTGAAGGTAACCCTGAGTAACCCTAACCCAGACTCCGGCATTTTAGGACCTAAGGGGCGAAGCCCCGTGGTTAGAGGCAATAAGATTTAAAAAAAATTCCTGCTTTTTCTTCTTGCTGACCCATACGGGGCAAAAAACAAGATCTATGGGGCCGTTCTAGAGATGACCGAAAAATGACCTACGGTTCGTCAGGAAGGTATTTTTTTTCCTGACGAACCGTAGCTCTGGGGCATTTCCTGACGAACCGTAGGTCACCCATCATCACAAATAAATCTGATTCTAGAAATTAATTTTCGAACAAGTTCTTCTATTATTTAAAATTTTTTTTATTTGATGATTTTTTCGAAAGCGCTTATTCTTTGTTTTTCGATTATCTTGAAGTCAAAAACGATTGAAATGAGCATTGTCTTTTTAGTTTGATTTCAAATAATCGCAGAACTGGAGTACTTTAGTCAGGGACACTGTGTACTTCGCAAAAAAAAAAAGATATGGCCCCTTTTCTCATAACAGTAAAATATTTTTTCTAGAACGGTTTTTTACGATAAACAATTTGTTTATTTAAAACAACCCTCATCTTTTTCATCAAAGAAAAAACCATCCTTTTAGTCTTGAAGCCTTCACTCCGAACATTAACCACCTGGCAAAAAACGGCATCATCCTCGACTCCCACTACAGCCAGCCCGTCTGTTCCCCTTCACGCTCACAGTTCCTCACCGGCCGGTATTCCTTCCGATATGGAATGCAGCACAGAAATATCCTCCCCACTCAACCTCACGGAGTTCCTTTGACAGAAAAAATGCTTCCCGAGTTTTTCAAGGAATGCGGCTACTCCGCCCTCGGCGTGGGAAAGTGGCATCAAGGAATGTTCCATCAAGATTTTCTCCCGACTTCGCGCGGTTTCGACAAATTCGTCGGTTCCTACAGCGGTTCCTCTCAACACGTTACTCACGAAAAATGCTTTGACTCGCCTCAGAAAGACGCGCCCTTCTCATTTTGCGGTTATGACATGAGGGAGGCGGAAAGAATTAAGGATATTACAACGGGAAAAGATGACAACCGGGAAATTATGCGATTCGACTTGAACGGCACGCATTCGAATAAGATTGTGACCGATGAAATCGAGAAAACGCTAGGTTCGGGTTGATTTTTAATTGACAAGATGATGAGTCATCTTTTTTTTCTTCAAAATGTCCTTGAAGAAGGGGGAGACGGCTATAAGCCAATCAAAAACCACTAGTTTTCGCAACAGCCAATCACAGGCGAGAAAAATTCCAAGGAGCCCCTGAGCCCATATTTTTTGTAACCCCTTTTCTGGACTCCTTTTGGGCCCAATTCTGACCCCAATTATCCAAATTTCAACCCAAAAAAAGCCGCAAAGAAAAATTCCAACGAGCCTTTATTCATCTTCGCCGCCTTCCAAGCCGTCCACGGGCCCCTGACAACCGAGCCCGAAGACGAAAGAATCTACGAAAACCTTTTCGAGCGAAATCGAAACGAGACGATTTTCAAGCGCACGAAAATGCTCGCCATGGTGACTGGTCTCGACAGAGCAGTTGGCAGAATTATCGAGAGCTTTAAAAATTCGGAAAATATGAAAACACGATTTTCGCTTTTGCGAGCGATAATGGCGGCAGTTTGACATACGCTGCCAGCAATCATCCTCTCCGGGGCGGGAAAAACGACTTGTTAGAGGGAGGAGTTCGCACGGTCTCTTTCCTGCACTCTTCGTTGATTCCAGCGGGGAGAATCGGCACTCGCTATTCGAAATTATTCGACATTACCGACTGGTTTCCGACTTTACTGGAATCTGCGCAGTGCAGTTTTGACTCGAAAAATCCGAACAAATTGGACGGTAAGTCTCATTTTAAAAATTTCTTCAAGGAAGAGGATGAGGAAGAGGAGGAAGTAAGAGATGAGATCGTTCATCATCTCGACCCGCTGAAAAAATTGGACGATGAAATTGAGGACCCAAGGCCATTTGTCAAGGTGTATGGGTTTGATTATGACATCAGGAAATGGTTCAGAAGCTTTTGATTGGCTAAACGAGGGAATTGTCGCTTCTTATTAGCAAGTTTTTAAAAATTTTACTTATAAAAAATCTCCATTGAAATTTATTTTCAGTTTAAACAGTAAACGATCCCAAAATCAGGAAAAAAATGCGGACCATAAATTGTTTAAAAATTTTTAACCATCGAAATAATTTTTCGGGGTACTTCTGAATCAGACTTGGAATCAAAATTAGCAGTGCTTAGTCTATTACGAGTTTTCGAACCATTGAAAAAAGGATGAAAACCGCGATTCGCGTGGGCAAATACAAACTGATAACGGGAGCAGAAGCAACGAAATCGCCTCTCGAAAATCAAGCCGAGCTTGATGCTCTTTCAAAGAGTCAGTTGTTTGTCGGAAATCCTTGGCTGAAAAAGAAGCAATATCGAAAATTGGTGGTCCTTTATGATATCGAAAAGGATCCAAGGGAATTGAATGATATTTCTGATCAGGATCCCGAAATGGTTGTTCATTTACTTTCAAGGGTAAGGGATTTTCTCGCGCCAATAAGAAGCCTGAATCTTCAATTTTCGCCGATCAAAAATCACTTTTTTCAGCTGGTAAGGCATTTCAACTCCGCGACTGCGCCGAATTTCCCATCCTTGGACAAATCAGCTGATCCGAATTTACGAAACGGAACTTGGGGCCCTTGGATCTCAGATTTATCGAAAGTCGACTCAAAATCAATTGATTTTAGCCTTGTTTATAATTCAAATTTCTACTATCACGCCACAAAATAACAGCTTTGAGTCAAAGCCTTTGACGAACTTCAACTTGAATTTGAATTTTTGCATTGTTTATTTTCCGCCTGTACAAATACTTTTCTACAATAGAGAATGCGATGAAAAATAAAATCTAAATATAAATCTAGATAAGGATAAAATTTGTTTTATTTTAAAAGATGTTTACAGCTTGAAAAAGTCTTCGATTGATTTTGGTGATGTTCTTCGGTCCTGAAATATATTTTGATTTTTTATTTCTTTCAAGAGCTTACGCTAGAATTTGAAAGTTCGAAGTCCCGGCGGAAGAAGGAATAAGAATATTGGCTGTGATGAGGATTTTGGAGAGGATAGTAAAAAGACGTGTTTTCACGGCTTTGGTGGTGAACTTCCATTTCGTTGCGCTGCGAGAATTTGAGAAAGCGAGAAACAGAAGCGTGGTACCTTGTAGTTGTCGAGCTCGATTTTTATTTTTTCCCTCGCTTTGTCTTTTATCTTGTCGATGTCGAGGGACTTGCACTTTCTGTTGTAGTAGGGGACGGAAAATAAATAAACATTCCTAAATGTTTTTTTTATGAATATATTTATTTTTAAAAGTTTGAATTTTTTCACGAAAAATATAAGATAAATTTAATATTAAAATAAAACTTGATGGATAAATAATTGAAAAAAAAAATGATAATAAATCTTAATAAGGGTATCTCCTTGATAAATCTTAATCATCAATTTTCTTACTTGCACCAAGTAACTTCTTTCTTCTTTTTCTTTCCGTTCTCTTCCTTGTCTTCCTTCGTCAATTCTTCTTTCGTAATTTCCATCTCTCCTCTTCACTTCTCTTTCTAAAATTCCAAGGTCTTTCTTTTTTCTAGCTGTTCCGGAATTGACACCGTCAATCACTTTAAAAGCGTGACACGTAAACGCTCGATAAATATGCCCGCAAGTGTTAATGCTTTATTTTTCCTGCTCTGAAACGCAATTCTGAGTGGGCAAAGAAAGTAATCTCTACTTTCCGTACTCTCAGGCAAAACAAAGCAGATCACTGTTCAGCCACGTCCAAAGCGTATTTTCAAAGAATGAGCCGTTTCAGCTCGTCATTAACGCATCGCAAATATTATCCATACGACGTCGCCTAATGGCAAAGAATTGACTAATTTGGGAGTTAATTTTTATCTTGGATTTACTCATTTTTAGCTCTCTGATCTTTCTTCTTATTTGATGTTTTACCTCTGTAGCTTCTGTCAGTCTATTTTCTTCTCGTCAGAATACCAAAAAATGGGTCTGAAAATATATGCCTGAAGCATCGATTACAGTCTCGTCAGGCGTTTTATCCCCTTTTTGGAGACGGGAAATGATCCTATATAATAGCCAGCCCGGGTCAAGCCGTCTCCGGTTCTAATTATGCCAGCCTAGCCATCTTACGGTTATTTCTTCAATGCAAAAGTGGGTCAGTTAGACTTGAGTTATTCTGATTTATGATAAATTCAAACTCGTTTCGCTTCTTCGAGGTTATTTTTGTCGTCTATACTGCGTCAAAATGCAAAAATAAGACTCTGAACTTCCTACAAGAAATTATTATGACTGCAAATGCAAATGGTCCCAAGCATAGGCAAATGTCAAGCATGAGAATAGTGGTCGGAAAACTCGAGTTGTTACGCGAAAGAGAGTTTTCAAATGAGGTGGATTTTCTCGCTTTTTAGTTTTTACGCTCTGGCTCAGCCAGAATCGGGACCCGGCGTTCAAGTATCAAGACGCAGAATTGATCCTTCTTGTCCGTAAGTTATAAAGTTTTTTGATATTTTGAAGAAAAAAACAAATATTTTTTACAAAAGTGATGCTGATCTTGGCGAATTATGCGACGAAGATTGCTTTGAAAAATGGATCAAGTGTAAGGATGGCTGTTTCAGCTCTTCTTGCGAGCGCCAATGCGCTGGAGAGTGGACCGGTAATTATCTTTTTTTTTTGACTAATCAACATGAGATATAAAGACTGCTACCGAGCTTGCCCGTGTGACGAGCTCTGCCCGAACGGTTGTGAGAACTGCGCGAATCCAATCTGCAGCTGTAAACATCCTGAGAACGACCCATATTTTAAGCAGTGTCTAAAAGAGGCGGGAGTACGATTGGAAGATTGTTTCAAGTCCTGTGCGACGAATAACACTTGTTATGATGGTTGTTATGATGTGTTTGATGAAGAAAAGAGCTTTTGTCCATGTATGGACAATTGTCCGATGGGATGTTCTTGTGATGGCGGTTACGAATGTCAGACTCATGTGATGGTGCTTGGCCAGGGGACTACATATTATAACGATTTTCCAAATTTTAGTTATTTGATTTCTGCTGACGGAGATTTCAAGGTTGACAAAAATGTCATAATTATTTGAGGAAAATTAAGGAAAAACGGCATTACGAATCTCCTTTAAATGTAGAATATGGATATCTTTTCGGGTCTGGGCATGCAATCTTAAGAGGAGACGTGTACTTTTTTGGATCAATAGAAGGGCAGGCAAAAAAGGTGAAAACTCTTCTTAGGTCCAATATCGATTTTGATTAAAATTCAAGATTTCAAAATTGTCTGGCTGTAAGATTTTGAATACTGGAACTCAACTTGTCGCTGCTTTTAATGCTCTTTACGGATCCCTCGCAACTGTTTCTGCTGGAACTGAGTCCGTTATTTTATGCAATGGTTATTCGACCAATTGTGAAAGCTTTGACGGAGAAAAATCTCAGTTTATTAGTTCTACACAAATCAGTCATCGTGAATCTTGCATGGCAGAATTTGAAAATGCGCCGATGATCATTGGATCTTATTCACCGTCTTCAAATCGTGTTGAAATTCTAACCACAAGGTGATCTTAAGGGGGTGGTGGTCGAGACTAAGACTTTTTTCAACCTAAAAAACTCAAATTTTTTCAAAAATTTTTTTTTTCTATAATTGAAAATAAGTTGAAAAGGGTCCAATTTATGTGGGCGGCTATGTCTGAAAAAAATATTTTTTCGCAAAGATGGTGAAAAATTCCTTCAAAGTAGACCCATCTCTTAACCAAAAAAACTCTATCCCCTTATCATTTTTTTCAAAATAAAACTTATTGAGAAGAAAGTTTACACCCTTAAGCGTGTGGGCGGCTTACTTTCAGAAAGTTCACCTTGTTAGAAAAGAAACTGGTAATTGAATGAAAACATGTTTTTTTCTGAAAAATCGTCATTTTCACTCATTTTTTCAATGAAATTTTCGAAAACATCACAATAATCGTAATTTTTTAGATTTTTATAATTAAAATATGATCAAGAATAATAACTTCGCAATAAAAAATCAATTTTGATCAATTTAGTGCAAAAAAACGCGTTTCAAAATTCCCGAAAATAGCGATTTTATAGCATAAAATCGAAAATTTTCTTTAATAAAGTTGGTCCAATCAAAAAAAGCTAGAGACCAAAAATGCTCCTTTTTTATCAAGGAATCAAAAAATAATATCAAAATTTTAAAAAGTCGAAAAAAATTTTCTTGACCACCACCCCCTTAAGTCAGATATTATCTTACTATTTGAAAATAAGCGGTTGGCAAGATACTGCTCCTCATCTACATGAGATTTTTTACCATACTTGTCTTTCTGTCTCAAACGGAGTTCTTACGATTGGTGGATACTTGAACGATGGCGATGAAAGGGGTTATACGAAAAATGTTTATCTCTTTCGAGATGATCAATGGGCAAAAGTCGGTGTTTTGCAATCGGTTAAGAAAAAGCTTATTCTTATAATTTATTTTCTGTTAGCCTTTCGATCTTGCGTCATCCATTCATTTTGGCGAAAATTTTCTTGTTTTTGGTGGAGTTCAAACTCGGTAAAATGCACGTATAAAGAAACTAATTTTTAAAAAATCGGCCAGGAACGTGGAAAGAGCAATGTGGGATGGACAGAATGTTACTTCTTCCATGATTATAAACGAGCATGGAGGAGACTGTATTCGGCCTATTATCTTCGAAATTAATCTAGATTCCTGTACAGAAGGCTGTGATGATTTCTGTTACTATTAATAAAAGACTGATTATCTTAAAAACTTCGCTCAATATTTTATATCAATACAAGCAAGCTTAGCTCAGCTAAGCTTATTTCCGACCTATGCTCAGATAAGAAAAATAATATCGTAAATTTGCAATTCTGCTTCCTGCAAGAAATCATTATTACTGCAAATGCAAATGCTCCCAAGCAAAGGTAATTATCAAGCATGAGAATTTCGGTGGAAAATTCGAGTTGTTTCGCAAAAGAGACTCTTCAAATGAGGTGGATTTTGTCGCTTTATAGTTTTACCGCTAAGGCTCAAGTGTCTAGAAGCAGGATTGATCCTTCTTGTCCGTAAGTGTTAGAGGGCGCTTAATCTTAGAGACAAGGAAGACTTTAATTTTTTTATTTTTTAAAGATTTTTTAAGATTTTGGTCTGAAAATCCATATTGACGACCCCCCTCTTAAAGTGATGCTGATCTCGGGGAATTATGCGACGAAGACTGCTTTGAAAAGTGGATCAAGTGTAAAGACGGCTGTTTGAGCTCTTCTTGCGAGCGCAAATGCGCTGGAGAATGGACAGGTAATCATCGGTCTTTGCTGAAATTCGCTGAATTTTTTAGACTGCTACCGGGCTTGCCCATGTGACGAGCTCTGCCCGAATGGTTGCGAGAACTGCATTTATCCAATTTGCGGATGTCAAAGCCCTGAGAACGATCCATATTTCAAACAGTGTTTGAAGGAAGCGAACAGAAGATTGGACGATTGTTTCGGGTCCTGTACGACAAGAACACTTGTTACGATGGCTGCTATGACTTGTTTGGAGACGAAAAGAGTTTTTGCCCATGTATGGAAAATTGGGTAGACGGCGGGTTCCATTCTTTGTGAAGAATGATTCTTTTTTCAAAGAATAGTTCTTTTTCGCAAAGAATCATTCTTTTTTAAGAATACATGAAAGGACGCATAAAAGACAGTCAAAAGTTCAGAAGCAAAATCCTGTTTATGCAAATAACTCAGGAGCGAGTCTGCGCTTCGCGCCAGTTATCAGGGAAACTCCGAAGAGTTTCATATCTTAGAATTTCTATATATCCGAAAAACCTTTTTTCGCCTTATTTTCTCTAGAATATTGAGAAAAAGAATGATTCTTTTAAAAGAATTGAACCCGCCGTCACCCGAAAATTGCCCAATGGGTTCTTGTGATGGCGGTTTTAAATGTCAGCGTTTTGTGACTGCACTTTGCCAGGGCGTTACATTCGATAGCGATTTCCAAATTTTAGTTATTTGGTTTCTGCTGATGGAAGTTTCAAGGTTGGCAAAAATATAATAAATCTTTGACTATTGTTAAGGAGAAACGGCATTACGAATCTCCAATAAATCGAGAAGTTGGATATCTTTATCGGTCTGGGCATGCAATTTTAAGAGGAGAGGTGTACTTTCTTGGATCATTTGATGGGCAAGCCACAAAAAAGGTGAAAGCTCACCTCAGGTTCGATATCGATTTTGATTAAAATTCAAGATTTCGAAATCGTCTGGCTGTAAGATTGTGAATACTGGAATTCAACTTGTAAATGCTTTCATCGCTGAATACGGATCCTTGGCAACGGTTTCCTCTGCTGGAACTGACTCCGTTATTTTATGCAGAGGTTCTTCGACCGATTGCGAAAGTTTTGACGTGGAAAAATCTCAATCTATCAGTTCTACACAAATCAGACATAGTCGTTCTTGTATGGCAGAATTTGATAATGCACCCTTGATCATTGGATCTGGTAGCCCAACTTCAAATCGTGTGGAAATTCTAACTTCAAGGTGATTCGTTATTATTTATTTTCTTACTATTCGAGAATAAGCGGTTGGCAAGATACTACTCCTCATCTTCATGGGATTTATTACCATACTTGTCTTTCTGTCTCGAATGGAGTTCTTACAATTGGTGGATACTTGAACGATCGCGATGATGAGGGTTTTACGAAAAATGTTTATCTCTTTCGAGATGATCAGTGGACAAAAGTCGGTGTTTTGCAATCGGTAAAGAAATAATTTATTATTTTGGTTATAGTTTTTAAGGATATAGCCGTTCTCAAGGCACTTTCGTAGCGTCGAAATGGGGCGATAATTTTTTTTCATTTCAAGACAGGTCCTACCTAAAATTATGTCTTGAATTCGATTCTGATGTTTTTTAACATTTTTTCAAAGAAAATTTCTCTCTGGAGCGATTTGAAATCTTACGATCACTTTTTCTCGAAATTTTTCTATTAAAACGCTAAAACTAAACCGTGTTTTAATAAAAATAACTGCTAATCTATTTTCCTAGGGCCTCAAAATTTCAAAACCCAAGCAAATTTTCATTCTAGCGTCTTCTTCTTTTTAGCTTTTCTTTTTCATAAATGCTGCGTTCAGGGCGCTCGGCCAATCAGCGCGCTCTTTCACATGCGCGCCTCACCGCGCGATGGAGGAGGGCGCCCAGCGCAGCAAACCAGAGCGCTGTCTGACGCTTTTGCTTACTCAAGTAAGCCTCATAAAAATGGCTCTAGAATCATAAATAATTGGAATCTATTAAACTTTAGACCCTAGGAATGTAGAGAAAGGTCCAAATTTTTAATTTATCAAAATAACTCGACCGATTTAATGAAAAAGTCTCGAGAAAAAATGATCGTAAGATTAAAAATTGCTCTAGAGAGAAATTTTTCCATTAAAAAATTAAAAAGAACACTAGAATCTGGTCTCTTAGGCAATTTTAGGTAGGGTTCCTTTTGAAATTAAAAAATTTTATCGTCCCCTTTTGGCGCTACGAAAGTGCCTTGAGAACGGCTATATCCTTAAGTTTTTTACTCTTGGGTCTTCCATTCATTTCGGTGATTATTTTCTTGTTTCTGATGGTGCTGAAAACGGGTAAAAGTATAAATATAAATTCTGTTTTTAAAAAATAATTTAGAAACGTGGAAAGGGCAATGTGGGATGGTCAGAATGTAACTTCCTCGATGATTATAAACGAACATGAAGGATACTGTTTTCGGCGTATTCTCTTCGAATCTGATCCAGATTCTTGCACAGAAGGGTGCGACGATTTCTGTTACTATTAATAAAAGTCTTTTACTTTTGAAATTTCACTCAATAATTCAAACAAAGCAAAACTGTGGCTCTTCTTTGATGAAGCTCTCAAGAGGCACTTACCATTATACAACCGAAAACTATCAAAGAGCATCTTTGAATTCTTTCAAAATGAAAAATTTCGTCAAAATTTTTGTCTTCGTTTCAGTTTTAGATGCTCAGAAAGCGAGAAATTGTGAGTGCACAGCGGGAATATTGAGAAACGAAGATGGATTGTTGAATTGCGTCTGCTCTAAAGAGATCATTTGGGTTTGAAAAACGGCGATAAATGGGATTAAAGGGGTGTTATAGAATGTAAAAGAGAAGTTCCCGGACTGGTTTTTGCACATTGTGGACAAGACTAACAGAGATTTTCAAACGAAATGCTCCAGAAAGGTACAAAAAAGTGTTTTCTTCTTTATCAATTTTTTGAGAATCTCGTTGATCACGCAAAAAAGACGAATATCACCGTTTTCGACTTCTTCAACAAAGACGCCACTGTCTTTCAAGGACTGCGCTCCGATTTCTGGCAAATAACGGACATCTTCGAAAGCAAAAGCTGGAGCATCGAAAATGAAGATTTCGAGGAAGAAGGCACTCCTGAAACTCATGTTCTTCTTTTCGAAAACAGGTTTGTTCGTTTTTTTATTGAAATGATTGAGTATTTTTGATTTAGCTTTTTTGACGACAAAAATCGAGAAAACATCACGATCAATTCAGCTTTTCTGCCGACAAAGGATTCTGACAAGATTTTTCTGTCATATTTGACCTAATAAAGAATCCCCTTCATCATCACTTTCTTAAAAAAATGGTTGAAAAAGGGGACGTGGCTCAAGTCCCCAAGAAAATTCCATCCGGGGCGGCAAAGAGTTGACACGAGTTTTCAAGCAAAATTGACACCCGCAACTGTCGCTAGAATAAATTTTCGATCGAAAAAAAGAAGAATGAAGCTTTTTTATTTTTTGCCAATTTCGGCCCTCGCCGGGCATGAGCGAGAATTCGATTGAACTTGCGGCGGAGAGATTTCCTCAGATACAGTCATTACTTCTCCTGATTTCGATACGGAGCCCTGGCACTACAAAAATCACAACTGCACTTGGAAAGTCGACTTTGGAGAAGGCGTTGACGGCTTTGTCATTGTTCCGAAGCATTTTCAACTGGAAGATACGGGGTCGAGCTGCGCGGATTATGTTGAGATTAAAAATGATCAAATGCATCTTTCAATCTGCGGCGGAATTTTGGACGATACGGACTACGCGGCTTTCGCGTCTTCTTCTAACTCTTCCTACTCTTCTTCTTCTTCAAGCGAATATCCTGACTACACAGGAGCCTCATCTTCCGACTTCTGGGATCGTAGAAAACGACGAAGTGGCGATTTTGAGGGAGAAGTTCAGCATCGAGGATTCGAAGAGCCTCTCTGGGTTCCTGGTTCTCAAGCGACAATTACGTTCATCAGCGACGAGCACAGAGAATTCAGGGGCTTTGAATTTGAAATTACGGCCAATAAAATGAACGTTATTCAGAATCAAGCAGAGGTAGGAAAAAAGCCATTAAATTTTTCGAAGAAATATGTTTTTTCCCTGATCATTTATTTTCATGTTTTCAGAAAATCTTCTCCGCGCTGTCGGATGATCTCAAATGGAAAGATCGTTTCGTCAACCGGCTGACGAAAATCCTCACTTTGGCCAACAGTTCTTACACAGGAGAAAAATGCGCCGAAGAAAATGGCTTTGAAAATGAAATTCCAAGCGACCTCATTTTCGACGCGGAAGACACGTGTCCTCTAAATGACCAGGTGAACCAAGCGCTGAATTCATTTGCCAAAAGGAACGAGTTTTCAATTTTTGATCGATTTCTAATATAATGACAGAAAAGTAAAACTCGGGTGAAAAGTTGGGCTTGCCAAGGAAGCGGAAAAGTCTACAAGCAGATCATCAATAAAGCCGCGAAAATCAAAACATTTTTCGACAGAAAATTCAACTGCTAAAAATTTACTCGCGAAAATAATAAACTCAATTTTTCGAACCCGTTTTCTTTTTGGCTTTTCCGCTCAGTTCTTATTCGGAATATTGGATTATGGTCGTTTTTCTGGTTTTTCTGCAGTCTTCAATCCTTTCAAGTAAAAAATCGACCCAGAAATTGACCTGAAATGGCCCCATTTCAACCTTGAAAAAGAATCAACTGGATCATCAACAAACCATGACTTGATAGTGACGCAACTGCCCCTGAGGGAAAACTTTTTTTTGCAAAAAAAAATTCCCACTAAAAGCAATTTTCGCGACCAAAAATCAGGCCACACTGTTGTTCAGAGATTGACTGAATTTATTTCGAAAAAAGAAGAGAAGAAAAATCAAGGTAAATTTGCTAAAAATCCATTTTTTTATTTGATAATAAAAGTAGTTAATATAAGGACCGTATTCTTTTGCATTTTCAAGCTCTCTGATTGGCTGCTGGATGCTTAGGAATGTGGCTCTGGAAATTCAAATTGCAGACTGGCGCCTTTTTGCAGACAAGTACGTGATCACGTAGGTTGATTATATAATGTTTATTACAGGTAAATAGACAGTGAGTCATACTTTACAATGAATAACAATTTTTATAGTAAACATTCAAATAAAACTTCTTGAGCTGCGAAAAGAGCGAATTCGATTCCGGCTAAAATGGGCTCGTCTTGTGAAAACCATAAATTTGTTTCAAATGTGCTACTCTTTTTAAACAATAAAAATTAATAAATTGATTAAATGAATAGCCTTATTTATCCTATTATGGAAATTGTCGATCAGCTCATAATCTATTGTTAATTAAAAATTTCCAATTAAAGCCGCAATCGATTTCTATAGAGCAGAGTGATTCGCAGGAGTTTTTGCAGGTTTGATGATTTCTTCATTCTCGCTTTTTCGCTTGTTTGATGGCCTTTCTGTCGGAGAGATGATTTTCAATGGCTGTGCTTCCCATTGTTTCCATAGTTCTTGTAGATTCTGGCACTTTAATAGAAAAAATTATTACGAATCATAAAATAATGAGTTGACTTACCATTTGTTTTGACTTTCTCAGAGAAATTCTTTCTCTAAGTTTTTCTTCAAAAATCCTGTCACTCATTTGAATTCTAATAATAGACTGACCAAGCAGGAGTCCAAGGTCTTTCTTATCAGCAAAAGGTGTGAAGTGCGCATCGTGATGCATCCGTGGGTACTTGACGGCGGGTGACGGCGGCTGGAGTGTCTGCAGGCGCTCGCAAGACTGTCTGGTGTCGCTTTTTCAGCCTAATTTATAAGTTCAGTCTGAATGGCAAATTGTCAAATATCTAAAATGTTGAAATAATCAGATGAGGCTAGAAGAAAAAACAAATGAATCAGGAAAAAAGAAATTCAGTAAAATGATCATAAGTAAGTACTATTTGGTTCAGATTGATTACGTTATCATTCTTTAGTCCTAAATCTTTGGTAAAATTTCTGAACAGTAAAGGCACTTGGCTAACAAGGTAATTTCAATCAATAAATACTGTTCAAATATTCAGTTTTTAGCGTTATATAAGCAAACGAAATGAAGCGAAATAATATCGAAGCGTATCTTCAATAAAAGCTAATCATGTTCCCATTAATCTAACAAAATGAAGCAAAATCATAACGAATCATATCCGTGTTGTCGAAAATTAATTTCAGTGAAGGTCTTTTTCTACTATTAAATGTTTCAAAAATCGCTGACATTATCGATGGTCATTGTATCGTTAAAACTCATAATCACATCTTCTACTGAACATTCCTTAGTGTTTTTAAATGTTGACAGAATATTATTTAAATCGATGTTGCGCGTTGCTACCTTTAAATGAAAAAACATAATACTTTATCATAATTCCAAGGGTAATTGAAAATTATAATATGAAACTATATATTCTCTAGTATGTGTCTTAAGGTTACGCATAAAATGTATTCAAAATAGCAATAAAAGTTTTGATGAAATAGTTGTCTTCTATAAAATGTAATCAAAAATGTTTTCACGCTTATGCTGATGAATGTTTCTATCAATTAATTAAAATGTTACTTTTATTTTTCTTTTGCTTTTTGATTTTCATTCTCTATTATTATAAAATGATTCAACAGTGAAAATCAAGGGATCAAAAAAGTGAATTCGAAAATCTGTAAAATGAATACATTATTATCTCTAGAAATTATAACAGTTTTCAAAGCTATGAAATGACAGCTTGATTTTCTCAGTCTGTGTCTAATTTACGTTGTCAATCTTTGGATACAATCTTTCGCAATCAAATTATAGAATGTGACGAAACGTCGGGCCAATTGTCGACCTTTTGACGTTTCAAAATGGTTCGACTTTTAATGTAACTATTTTTTGGGTAATGATTTGATATTTAACCATTATAGCGCTTAACCTACTGCCTCAACAATAAAATGAAAGTATCAATAATGTCTAACGAAGCAAGAAATTTTTCGCCAATGTTTCAAGGTGAGCTTAACGTCTGTTTTCTTTTCAATCAACTTTTTGTTTTAGCCAATTATTAAAAGAAAAAAAGATTTAAATGGTAACTACCTTCGGATGATGAAAAAAACGAATGGTTTTAGTGTGTTTGTATAAAATGAATTCAATAAGATTAGCTTTTGTTAGAACGCTCCAATTGTGGTAATTTTTTTTTTGTCTTTTCTAGTGTAACTTTTCTTTTAAGCGTTAAAATGCAACAAGATGGAAAATCAAGGATAAGCATAAAAGATAGTAATAGATTACAATTCTTTTATGAAGACTAAAATGTTTTTAGGAAAAAAAATTGAAGACAACAACGAACAAATGGCCTGCTCAATGTGAAAAAGCGCTTTCAATAAAGTCTTTTACTGTTCTTTTGAATATCTTCTTAAAATGGTGCTATGTAAATTTTACTTGTGATATAATGAAAGATACGTTTTACTCTGAAGATTAATTTCCATTTGAATAAATATGATTTTGATTTATAAAAAAGGTGTTTTTATTGTGTACGCATCTCTAGAATAGTCGCAGGAAAATGCTGTTATTTCGAATTCGGTTGTTTTCAAAGTTGAGTCGAGCAAAAGTTTCTAGAATAAGTTGATGCATTAGCTGGTATTTGCAGCTAGTGCTCATTCTTCAAAAAAGGTTTTTTTGGAAGGTTGTAGCTGGCTCCAATGCTCAAGTTTTCTACATCAAAGGTAATTTTCACCGATAAAGTATATGTTAGGATTAATTTGGTATAAAAAATAATTGAAAATTTAAAATTTTTTTTTTCCAAGGCGTCCAAACCCCAACAAGTCCCATTGCTTCCCGTTAATGGAGAAGTATACGTTCGTTCTTCTGGTAAGTTTATTTGTACAATTATTAATTTTAAACTTTTACTGAAGAAGACCATCTGGAGCTTTTGCCCATGAACGAAAGAGCGGTCGACGTTGCTCTCGAACCTCAAGAGGGAGGCGGCGAAGTGCCTTCTCTCGAATCTGTGCCTCCGGCTGGCACTGTGGAAGAATGGGCTACGATGGAGGATGAGACCGAGGGTCCGATTCGCATCCTCACTCAAGCGCCAAATGCGGGAGAGGAAGCATCCACGATTGATATCGATGCTGCCGACGTTGCTGCCGACGGCGTCGCTGCTGTGGACGATGGCTCTACTCTCCCCGTTCCCAATTTTGATGATTTCGTCGATGCTGCCGAGCGATTTCATCGATCTCGAGTTGAGGAAGTTAGCAACGTCCTCAATTCTACGAGAAACAAGCTGTTACTCACCCCAGGTCTTGCCGAATCAACACGAGAGTGGTTGGAAAAAGTGGATGACTTGGCTATCAACCAGGCTCTCCAGAACAGCCCTGTTTCCGGTCTCACGCAGGCGCAGGAAAACAACGCCACCCAGCGACTACCTCTCAAACGTGCTCGTCCAACCACCGCGGATGCTGCCGCCGAGCCCACCGCCGAGCCCACCGCTGCTGCTCAACTCTTCCCGAAGCGTCCACGTGCAGGCCAAATCATGTACCATGGCGTTTCGTATCCACTCGAAAGGGTTGATCGAATCCAGAACAAGGGTAGCGATAAACAAGCCACCCTTTTCGGATTTGGCAAAAATCCAAACACTTTGTCGGTCTGCCCAACTGGCAATTCTTTCTTTACAAAGGAGAAATTGGGCAAAGACAAGTACGTCAAAGGTAATTTTATTTCATATTTTAAGTATCAAAAATAAAATAAATTCTAGTGCCCGATGCACGCAAGTCTACACGAGCTAAGGCCCCTCTTCTCGAAAACTTGGCTCAAATCAAGAACCACTTCATTGAGAGAGACGCGCAGTGCACCGACTTTGTCGCTGAATTGCTCAGCGGCAATCTAGCCGTCTTAGTAGAGACGCCCTTTACGAACCTCCTTTTTGGAGATATCAGTGGATTTATTCAATCGACCTCAGGATGTCATCCAGCTACACCACCACCACCACCAAAAGACGAGTGAAGAATAAACTTACTCCATTCCGCCCAAGATGAAATGATGATTCTTGACGGGCGAAGAGCACACAAATTTACTCTTTCTGCGTTTCTTTCTGTGCTAGAATATAATTTAATTTTTTAAAAACCATTTAAATTTTGAATGTCTTTTCAGACATTCAAAATAAAGCGTTTGTTTTCTTTTGTTTGCTTGCGTTACTTCTAGAAATTCACTTTTTCAAATCAGCGAGGAGAAAAGACGCCGCCGAGATTTCGAGCGAGTTCATTTCCAGATTTCGCATTTTCCGTCATTGGAGTGGTCAGAATTTAAAAATCACTGCTAATTGGCTAATACCTTTTTCGTAGAGAATTTGAATGTAGAGAAAATGCTGTGTAACTATTATTCGACCACCACCATTGACACCGGATGATTTTCTGCGCAAATTTATCACTGATTAGGTTTCGAAATACTTCTCAGCTACCGTATGTTTTTAATGATAACCCTCTTGTTGGACAATAACATACACTTGTTATCTTACACTTGTTTCTCACAGGGGTTAATTTATAGATTCTCGCTAAGTAATATCTCCTGCGCCTCTCCATCATCCGCAAGATGTCAGATGAACCGTTGCGCATAAATGTGCGTTTGAATTTGAGAGAAATGCCAGACCTCGGTCGTATTTTTCAAAGACAGCCGCATCAAATTCGGGCTTTTCGACGAGGCATTCGACATCTACGACGGCGACAGGTTCTTGTTAGACTTACTCGACGTTACCTCGACGGTTTGGTAGAGAAGCTCAATCGTTTCATCATGTAAGTACCTGGCGAGATTAGTTCCATTTTATTTCCTATAAATCAAGGGAACAACAGCTCAATGAGGGACGATTTCGCATCGACAATTTCGAGTTGGAAGGCGCGAATAGCCAACAACAGCGTACTCTCTCACTCAGCACTCGAAATTGGCGATTCTATTCTGCAAAGGTTTAAAATTTGTTTCATAATGTTAATTTTTAAAAAAAAATTTCAGAAGAGCTTCAAAGCCATTCTCAAGATGATTGTTGTTCTTTTGCTTGGAGTTTTGATCGGCGGTTTGATGCTTGGCGGTGTAGCAGTCTACTTGTGCCGACAAGGTCAAGAAATCGGTGAGAACTTGGCTTGCAAGCTTGACTTCAACGCGGCTATTTTTGGAACTTCTTCTCAAGCCGACGATATTGCCTTTGTCGATGAGCGTTCTTTTACAAATATTACGGCTTTGGATGAAGAGGAGCTACGTCGTTTCCGCCGTGATGTCGATTACGGTAATCTTTTGTTTTTTATAAAAAAAGTAAAAAAAATTTTAGCTCTTGTTCCAGCGGACGATTCAAGCGATCTCTCGATGGACGAGTTCTACGATCTTATCGTGGACACATATGTCGAAGAAGATTCAAGCGACGAGATGGGTAATAATGAAATCATGAATAAAGATTTTTAATGAATTTTAAAGTCATTACCACCACTGCTCCCATTGTGGAGATTTTGTCTGATGACTTTGACGTTGAAGGCAGTGGCGATGAGGGATCATCCGACATTCAGCAGCCTCCTGTGACTTCTTTGGCGACCGCGACCACGACCGTGACCACGACCGCGACAACGACCGTCACCACTACTACGTCCAAGACCACGACCACACCTTTCTTGGCTACTACGGCTAAGACTACAGCAATGTCTACTCGTGACACCTTTGCCGTCGATTTTGAAGTCGTTGCTGATGATACCGTCGCCACCGCCGCCGCCGCCGCCGCCGCCGCCACCGGTGTCGAAGGATCAGGTAAAATGTTAATTCGGAAAAAATGTAAACGCTTGTCATCAAGGTTCCGGCGACAGCGGCGAAATTGACATCGATTTGGTCGACGATTTTGCTTCAAACTCGGCAGCAAAGAATCACGGTATTATCACATATATAAGTGTCTCGCTTGCCACTGTAATTGGCTACTATTTTGCGCTCGCTTTGCTCAAAGCAGGTAAAAAACGCTGTGATTTATCATTTGCTAATTTTTGGGCGCATTCTGTAGCGCAGCTTGCTTGGGATAAACATCGTCGATGCTTCTTCATTCCAGCAGCCTCCTCATTTGATTCCTCATTCGATGATATGTGCTCTTCTTCTGGGGATGAAATTGTCTCTCTTCATCACCGCCGTCGCCGGGGCTATTTTCAGTCTCCAATTTTAGAAGACGACGAGGAGGAGGAGCAGGAAGATCTCATTTACGACTACGAGCCAATGGTGGCTCGCAACGTCAAGAATGCAAGTAAGTTTTTTACGTCAAAAAAACGCCCTTTTTCATACTTTTTTAAGATCCTACTGAGCGCTACAAATACTACAGCAATCTCGTCTAAGTCTCCACCGATTCGGCGTCATCATTTTATCGACAAAAGTTGATACAATTTATTGAAAAAAAATCTTTTCTCTCAACCTTACTAACCCAAATTACTGCTAATTTTAATTGCTCTATCCCTTTTCCTCAAGTGTTTACTAACAACCTTCTTTGTGGTTCTAAACTGTTCCGCTCAATGACCTTCTCGTCTTATCAACAATCGATTATTTTTTTTAACTTAAGACAAGTGGTTGATATGTCTTCCGATCGTCCTCCATCTGCCGCGCCGTACGGTACTGCTCCTTCGCATGCTGATGCCGAGTCCGTCATCACCACTTCACGAGAGAATGGATTTGAAGTCGCACTCGAGCGCCAGGAAGAGCGCCAGTACAACTCTCAGCAGTCAAATCGTCAGCAGAAAACTACAACCAAGAAAAAGAAAAACAAGTAATTACTTTTTTTTCAGCACAGATTCTTACAGTTAAATTTAAGACTGGTTCTTGGTTTCAAGATTGCCAAGAACATTTGCAAAGTGGCCAAGCGATCGAGACGAAGTAACGCATGTAAGAGATTTTCAATGCAGTAGCATTTTCTTATTTCTCTATTCAGATCATTCTACCACCAGCACGACGACTGTCGCTAAAAAGTCGAAATTTCGACTGATTTACGAAAGTGCCAAGAAGGCAGTGAAGAGTAAGTCATTTTTCGTGATGTTTTTGCTAATTGTTATTTTGTAGCAGTGCGGCATTCCAATCCTCGTCTTGTGAGCACTTTAGCTCTTGGAGATCTTGAAGCTACAGTTTCTTTGGCTTCACGTGGCAACTCTCGAGCCGCCATTGTAGAAGCTACTCGACCTACGTTCCCACTTCCCGCAATGGCTCAAGAACAAGCGCGACTCGCTTTACCTGCCACCGTGGATGCTGCCGAGCCGACTGCTCCCGATTTTCAACGGTTCGAGCGTGTGCCTGCTCACATTGCCTTTCAGCGCGTGATTGAGCAACTTCAAGAGCGAAATTCGCGTTAAAAAATTCTCACTGCCACCAACCACCATTTTTAGGTCCATCTTTAGGTTTTTTACTAATTGAAAATTTAACTGTCATCCTGTCTGCCACTCACTCACATTCGCTCATGTTTGATCAATCCCTTTTACTCGCCCACCACCACCACCGCCGCGCGAAAAGAGTTTTATTTATCCAGGATCTAAACTTCTTTTTGTGCATCAGCTCATTCACTGTCATCATTATCGTTTTGGACCACTAAATACTTATCAAAACTTTTTTAATTTTTTCTACTTTTAGGCTGATTGAGGAGCTCGATATTGTGATTGCCATAGAGGAGAATATTGTGCGGAGATCAAACGGCCTTCCAATGATGGTAATATAAAAAAAACTCGGGCTTTTTGGGTTAATTTTCATCTAGATCACGAGCGGTCCAATGTGCATGGCTCAAGTTCGAAAGACAATGTACAACACAGGTAAAAACTTTTGTAAAAATAATGTTTCAACGTTTTTTATTCAGATCATTTGAGCAAGTACACCAAAAAGCGGCAAAGAGACGAAGACGATTATCCCGATTTAACAGAGCTTTGGGATGAGAAAAAGTGTCGTTTTGCTGACCCGAGTTTAATCTATACTTCTGCTGTTGCTGCTCGACGTCAATTTTGCTGTTTTTGATTGCTGTTTCAATTCCTTTTTTTCAGAAAAAAATGCACAATCGAAAAACTGAAATTTTCGAAAATCTCACCAGGTCGCCAGATCCTACATGCAACACGCCAAGTGCCAAAATTTTGATTCATTCGCCAGCCTCGGTAGGTGATCAATCTGACCAATCTTTTAATTCTATTTATAGGTTTATGAAAATAGCTCAAGTCAAGACCAATTTGACGAATCAACTCCGTTGAAACGACGCTCACTGCTGCCTCATTCTGCTGGGCCGAGTAAGCATCTTTCCCCTCGGGCTGCTGCGGCGGCGGCGGCGGCTATTCAACAAACAAGCGGTGGCGTCTTTTCTCTTAGCACGCCCTCACCTCTCAACAGCGTTGGTTCGACTAATTCTTCGCCGCATTTTCTTTCTCCTGGCTCAATTAATCCAAATCGTCCTACTTTTCCACGTAAGTTAAATTTTTAATAAAAATTGGTTAAAAGAAAATTAGTGTACACACTTGAAAATGGTGGCCGAAGTCGCTACGATTGGAAAAGCCCTTACAATCCAGAGTACGCAAGAGGGCTGGCATTTGTCAGGGGAACAAGCATGGTGATGGCGCGAAGAGGTACTCGCCCGCCAACAGGAGGACCCGTCACTCGACGATCAGTCACAAAAAAACAAAAATCTTCCAATGATGAGCCGAAGACGCCACCTCGAAAAATTCCTGGTCCGCTTGAGCTAGGTTTTGGAAAAGATTTTTCCGTTTATGAATTTAAAAACACTCCTCTCGAAGATCGTTTTCCGCCTCCTGCACCTTCGGCGGCTCAAATGGCTGCGGCTCTGGAAGCTTCAAAGACGACTTCGACAGATAATCTCTACCGTCCTTATCGTCCTTTGACTCCTCATCCTACAGCCACGGTGACGACTAGAAGTACAAGTAGAGCAACTCGTCGTCTCGATTTTGGCCCGAGTCAAGAGCCGATAAATCTTTCGCTTCCAAAGTCGGCTGATCAATCGCGCAAACGTAAGCGAGATAGCGATTGTGAAACGCCTCGTGGCGGCGATGAGGATGGTGACACTGCTGAAGACGACAAAATCGTGGAAAATGATTCGCCGCTTGATTTGACAACCGCTGCTGCTGGTGGTGATTCAAAAGTTTCGAGCGGTTCTGAATCTGAAACTTGGAGCCCTTCTTATCCAGTCAAGATTCCGGTCACGGACCGAAGAAACAAATCAAGACGGCTTGTGACTCAAAAGGAGAAAACACCTATCGTCCAGCAGTGCCGTACGGCGGCCGTACGACACCAGCAGCAGCAGCAGCAGCAGCAAGATGTCGAGGATCATTCGCCAAAAAAGGAAACATTTATTCCTTGTATGCTCAACGTTCACCGAAATGAAAAGGGTCAATTCGCTAGTAATGATTCAACTCCCAAAAAAGCTTCACTTCGCAATTTGGCAAAGAAGAGAGCGCGCGCTCGATTGGATCCGAAGCGAGTTACAGAGTTTGACACTCTTCCAGCCTGTCCAAAAGTTCCACTTTTGACAAATAAAACGTCTGATGTCGAGCCGTACGGCACCGCCGAGCCGTATGGCACCGGTTCAAAAATGGCTTCAGCAAACAAGTCGATCGAAATCGATGTGTCTGGGTTGGATTCAATTGCTGAAGATGAGCTTACTTCTGGGGAGCGGCTCAAATTCATGAAAATCTACGCGCATGCTGTTACTGGACGCCGCGGAATTGTTCCAATGTTGGGCGACACAAATATGGGACATTATTTGCGTCGGCTTTCTTCAGAATTTGCACAGAATTGGCAAGTCTATGGAAATCCTCAAAAGAAAGATGCGACAACGATTTTGGCGCAAATGAACTGGGATTGTTTCCGAGCCGATCGCATTGGTCCTCCACAGTACTATTCTCTTGACGGTAGCAAGTTTAAAATGCCTGTCAATACGCCAAATTTTAAAAATCTTGGACCAAGACGGGCCACTTTCATGTTCAATGGGGAGTCAATCTTTTGGGCAATTATGTTTGCCAAGATTTGCGAGTTTGGGTAAGTTGGTAAAATAAAAAGAAAAATTAACATTTTCGATCAAGGTTAAATCAAACAACGGAAAAGAATGGGAAGCTCGCTCCCTTGGATTCGATTTCAAGGATGAAGAACTGCGCTTGATCATCGAGGATGTCAACAAATTACCAAAAACCGTTTGGCCTTGGCCCTTGGATCGTAAGCACGATTTTGAGCCTTTTCCAGCTGAACGAGCGGCAATTTTGTTGCTTATGGGCTTTTGCCCTTGTTCCCAGGATCCTCATTATGCTTCGACCGTTGTCGCATTTCAAGAGGTAAGACGACGTTACTACTATAACGATTTGGTCATAGTAGTTATTTGTCTTATAGAATTTGTTCAACAGCGGCGTTGCAAAACGATTAAACGAGCCTCCATCTGCTGTTCAAATGGAATTCGTCTACGATCGCCTCGAAGTTTATCTCCATCGACTCGCCATAGCTTCAGTGGAGCGCGATATCTTTGGACAAGTGGACGGATCTTCTGTTGCCCAGATAATTGAAAAACGATTTCAATTTATGGGAGCTGCTCTCGGCGATTACTTTCATACGACGCCTACAATTGAAGATGTGATTCCTCAGCCAACGCAAGCAGGTGAAACTGACATTGACGAATGTGCTCTAACAATCGACACATCGTTGACAGAATGCAATCCGCCAATGTCACCGGCTCTGGAAAATGTGCTCGATTCGTTGCCCACAATCTTCAGATCTGGCCGAAGTTACATGCGCCCCACAAAAGAGCTGCTGATGCGGCTTACATTTGCACAATCTTTTCAACCGTTTACAGAAAATCCACATATGATGGAATTGGTATGTTTCAAATTTTAAGTTGAGATTCTGATTCTGATTTTAAAGTTTGGCGCTCGAGAAACTCCCAACAGCTGGTTCCGAAATTGCAAAGAATCAGAGCACACTTACCCAAGGCGAAAAACAAAAACTTTCTGCTGTTATCGAAAAGCTCAAAGCAAAATCTAACAAGGTAAATTTACTCAAGTGCGTTTTAATAAATTTACCAATTTTTCTAGTAATTCCTTCTGCCGCTACCACATCGCTTTTCGCGCATATTTTTACCCTACGACATTTACTTGCACTTTCATTCTATTTTACTGAAAAATTGAAGTTTTTGAACAAAATTTTTAAAAGATCAATTCAACTAGAATGTCACATCATCCGCCATTGACGGCACCGCTGGCTTGTTCAACGCCTTCACCCGAGTCAGTGGCAAATTCTGAAATGCGAGAATTGATGCCAAAGGTAACTGTTGCTCCCTCGCCTATTCCACGAACGGCATCTAATGGCGAATTGTTTCGAAGTCTGTCTCCAATCGTCTACAATGCATACAACTTTTGTGTCTCTTGTCAACGCGCGTTCACCGATCGGAATAGGCGATTTGTTGCCCATCCCTGCTCGCATGCTGTCTGTCAGAAAAGAGTCCAAAACTTATAAAACTATTTAGATGAGTTAGTTTTATTATTGGACTCTTTAAAAGTGCTCCTTAAAAACGATTGACATTTGTCTAGTCTGTAAAAGCGAAATTCTTATGCTTTTCAATACCGAGTTGTAAATTTTTTTTCTACAAATGAATTCATTCTTTTGAATTTTTTTAACCGGAATCCTGTATTTCAGAATCATGAAATTGGTCTTTCTACTTGGCATCATATCAATGGGAATATGTCAAGTCACTAACGACTGGGGATGGATCATGCCGTCGACCGAGCCTAAGTCGACCACGTCGACCGAGTCTACCACGTCGACTACGACCACGACCACGTCGACTACGACCACGTCGACCACGTCGACCACGACCACGTCGACCACGACCACGACCACGTCGACCACGTCGACCACGACCACGTCGATCACGTCGACCACGACCACGTCGACCACGACCACGTCGATCACGACCACGTCGACCACGACCACGTCTACGACGACCACGCCCGAGTCCACGATATTGCCTGAAAGATCCCAGCCAAGTACCATTTCCAGCATTGATTTATCAGCCACTACCGACGACGACGACGACGACGACGAAAAGTTGAACGGAACGACGAGTCCGACAAGTGTGGTTTCAAGGTACGTTTAGAAACTCGTGGTACCAAAAAAAATGCATGGTATAAAAATTTATCCCTCTTGAAAAATTGCGCTAGGAAAAGGGAAAACCGTCGCCGTCTTCAAGGTTGAGCAGAGTGATTTTTCACATGGCACAATTTTTTATACCATGCATTTTTTTTGGTACCATGAATCCCCAGACCTACCGCAAGATCCAATTTATTTTTTTTCAGCATCGCTGGCATAAATGAAACTCTGCTCCAACCACCACCTGCTCCGCCAACACCGAAATTCTCGAAAAAACAAATTGTTTTGCTGTCAGTCGTTTATCCGATACTGTCCATATTTTCAATTTGTTTCTTTGGAATTGTGGTGATAACGTATTCAACTCACGATTGGAACTTGTGGGATTCGACAAAATACGCTGCTCGGACATGGCCGATTTTTATTCGAAATTTGTTTATGGATTGCTTATCGTTGATCCCATTCAGAGAGTTTGATCCAAAGAAACGGTATACAAACTACATACGAATCAACGCAACCATGACAAATTTTGACGGTAAATTTTTATCGGTTTTTTTTATTTTCAACCCATTTTTAGATCGAAATCCGGGAAAACGAGTCCGTGGATGTTTTGCATCAATTTGGAAGCGCTGTTGTTGTTGTTTTTATCCACGTCAACAGTACTCGGATGCCATTCACGAAGAGATTGATCTTCAAAACGAGCGTCATCCAAGAAATTTACGTGGCGCACGATATCAATCTGGTGGTGACGATCATCATGAAACTTCTCGCCTTTTGAACAATCAGCAACGCAATTTACCACCAAGACCTTCTCGACCGGTTAAACCTGGCCCACCGCGACCCGATTACCCAAGACCCGATTACGTAAGTCTATCGAAAGCACCGACACCTGTTGGCGGCGCCGCCCTGGCGGCGCTCAAGATTTTCGAGCAGCGGTGGAGCCGAACGGCGCAACAGCGGCGAGAACCGCGCGATACGCGCGCTTCTCGAGGGGGGCGCGGGGAGGGGCTTCGCCCCTAGAAAAAGTCGCGAAACCGCCTAGACGGCGGTCTCGGCTCCTTTTTCGTTGGCGTACGCTTGCGCGTACGCGATCGCGTACGCTTGCGCGTACGCGATCGCGTACGCGTGCGCGTACGCGTGCGCGTACGCGCTCGCGTGTGTGTTTTTGAACGCTTCGCTAAATTTTATTTCTAGTGCCAAGACGCCCCTTCTGGTAACATCGTGGTGAGCGACGAACGAGAGCTGGAGATTTTGGCTCAAGAGGAAAAGCTCAAAATGGCAACACAGCGAGTTATCGACAAGGAGCAGCGAAAGTTTGATCTTGAGCACAAAAGATACAAGGCTCGAGTCGAACACAAGCGGCGCAAGCGCGAAAAGGCAGAAAAACGAGCCAAAGCCAAGTACGAGAAGCGCAAAACCAAACTGGACATGATTCGAAACGCTGCTGCTGCTGCTGCTGCCGTACGGCCGCCGTACGGCACCACCGGCACTCCTACAACTTCTGGTGGTGATGAATCGCTGACACCGTCATTTCAGACACCTCCCACCGCTCAAAATCGCTCTGTTCCGGCTCGAGTTTTTCCACAGCGACTCGAAAGGGAATCGTTTCGATTGTCAACAAAATTATCGCCAAGGGAAAAAGACGCCAAAGGTGAAAGCAAGCATTCGACGGAATCTATTTCCCTTTTCGAGGAGCCAGCGATCATCGCCAACTTTGACTCGATCGACGACGACGACGATTCGCTCGCCAGTGACTGCTGCCGCTGCTGCTGCTGATCAATCTTCTTCCTTTGACGAATCTGACATTATTCGTCAAATTGACAATGCCAAAACTCCTTCTCCACCACTATCTATGCGACGTCGCTCGCCATCCTGCTCTGCTCTTAATACGCCAGTCGTTGTCGCTCATGCTGCCACTGCAGCTGCTGATTCGAGTCAAAATTGGTCATACTCGATGCCGGATCTTAGGTAAGACTATTTCTAATCAAACAATTTTACCCAAAAATTTAGCCAAGCCTACAACACTTTTGTTCGACCGACGGCTTTTGGCAAGCTTCTCGACGTCGCATTTCCAGCCACCACTGCCGCCACTGATGATGATGAGCAGCCACAATATGCATCAACTCCAGCAAAAAGAATACAGGCACTTGGGGCGCAGAGAATTTTTTTATATGTTTTGATTAATCCTCGGATTGGCATTTTTAACTTGGTTATTGATGCGAGTTGAAAACACCAACCCGAGACATAGTCGACATATTATAATCGACAAACTCTGTTGCCCCTAAAAGCCATCGCTCGAATCGATACACCAACAATTGGCGCCGCGGGAGCTGGTGCCAGATCCAGATCGCAAACAGGAAACGGGAGGAGCAATCGTCATTTGTTAGAAAATGACAAAATTTGTATGCATAGTGTCCGACTTTCCAATTTTTTTTGGTTTGTATTATTGGAACTAGTTGGAGCATGCATATAAATTTGTTCAACATTCGACGACTAAGCAAAATGATAATTGCTCCTCCCGATTAAAAAGTTGTTGCCACTATTCACGAGCTTCCGGAAGAAGAAGAAGATTATGAGGACCAGCGACGCCGTACGGCCAGCCGTGGTGGTACCGTACGGTCTACCGTACGGCCTGGCCGGCGACAACGACGACAAACAGGCATGGGCGGTAAAATTACTACCAACGTTACCATTTGTCGTACACAGGAACTTGTCCTTCTCTTGTAAATGAAGCGCAGTCTCTGTGAACGATTAAAGAATAACGTTATAATCGACTTACAGTACCGCCCATTCTCAGACAATCTCAACTCTGTCGGCACAACAATTTCTCGCTCTTCTGAGCCTCCACCACTGACAGAGTTTGATGGCGGCGCACTCTTGAGCGACGAAGAAATTCAAGAAGACGACAGTGTTTTCATTGAAGACGACGAAGATGCTTCTTTCCAGTTTGGACCTTCGTCGCCAAATCGCCCGAAGCGCGAGCGTAAAAACCAGATAGATTCACTCATTGAGTGAGCTCCGCAAAAGTTCACTTCCCGCTCCACAAAAGTTCACTTGATTCGGCTTTTTAAAATGTTACTTGTAACATAATTTTCTCACTTGTACGACTGCTTATTTCCCCTGTTTTTTCATTTTTAAATGTTACAAAGTGCATTTGACCTAAAACAACTTAGAATACATTAGCTCCAATTTAATCAGTTTTTCTTTTATTTAGACTCGAAGTGTTCTTGACAAAGGTGGTGATAATTCAAGGAAAAGGTCTTGTCGACGACTATTGCTATATTTTTATTATAGTGCAGTAGAAAATAGTTGGACAACATCTTTTTGTGTTCGTGCTTCATGCAAACTCGATCACAAACAAAAAAGCCAACAAAAAGGAAAAGGCTGAAGAGGAATCAATCAAGGATGAGCCATCCGACACGTGGACACCAAGATCGCAGCGAGGCCGTTCGGCGCGGAGGAGGAGGAGGATTTCGTCAAAGCGACAGGCAGCAGCAGTGCCGTACGGCCCAGCGAGGCAGGAGCAGCGGAAGATTCACGACAAGAAGCCCTTACCAGCTCGAGCTCCAGCTTCAGATCGAAATCGTTCAATGCGGAGAGACGATTGCGCAACTATTGACGCGATGGGATCAAACTGCACAAATCAGGGATTGTTCTCAAGCTTTTTTAGTATTTATTTTACAAAAAAAAGAAAGTTTTGAAAACAATTCAAGAAATCCGTTTCAGGCCGGTCATGTTCGACGAATTCTAGCTGCGGGAGGATCATTAGATCCAGATGTGCTGGAATCAATTACAATGAACAATTCACCGACGAATGCGACTCGGAGATCGCCTCCATTCTCAACACAGCAGCACCAGCGGCAAGTGGCGGTACGCGCACCTGTTCCGGGATGGATCATCCGAGCGGCGGAACATGCACTCGAATTTGTAACAAGGGGGCGAGTGCGAGCGAATCACAGCAACAGCGGCGCGGGCTTGGCCGTACGGCAGCCATACGGCAGCCGAACGGCACCGGCGAATCGATGGCAGCGGGGAGTCAATGGAAGCGTACAGCCTCCGCCGAATGTCCGAGCGATTCAAGCAAGAACAGGGAGCACAAGAGGCTTCGTTTCGGCGAATCAGAATCCATTGGATTCGATCCGAAGCGATCCACCACCGAGATACAGCACACTCTTTCCACCAAGGGAGGATCCACCACCAGCGTACAAATCACCGTCACCTCCGCTTCAAGTCACGATCAACAACAACAACCGTACCACCCTACCACGAGCAAAAGGACAAGTGATAACACCAGAGGAATGGTCTTCAACGAGTTCATCGGAGAGCGAGGAAGACAGCGAAAAAGCGCAAAAGATGAGAGAACTGCGCGAACAGAAAATGAGTCGATTTCACGAAAGACTCAAAAGGCTCAGTATTCACAATCTACGAGTTCGACATCGGATGCGCAATCGCCGGGGCGGCACTCTTCTTCATCGTCAACCCGCGATGCGATTGCCCGCTCCCGCAACGGACGAGAAGGAAGAATCCGAAAACGAGAGAAAACGGTCCAGCAGTGCCGTACGGCCCAGCAGTGCCGTACGGCCCAGCAGTGCCGTACGGCCCAGCAGCGGATCGAGCATCAGCGAAGACGAGTGGCGTCGAAGGTGCGAAGCCCGTATCCCCGGTCAATCGGGCACATCAGAAGAAGAAGACGAAAGTGCACCAGCACCGAGTCAGAGTCTGACCACTCAGACCGCCGAGGTAGATCTAGATTCCGAAGACGACAGCGACGAGGACGTGGAAGATCTGCCAGTGATGACAAGCCCAGGCCCGGCGGCGGTGCCGTACGGCTCGGCGGCGGCGGGTCAAATTGTACTACATCGAGAAGCACCAGCCGAACTGAGAATCCTTTCTTACCAACAAAATCGTCTCTCTGCTCTTCAAGTATTTTTAATCCGTCTGCGAGTTTGTTTGGAACTCGGTCAACAACGGAAACAACCATCAATAACGATTATGATGTCGATCGCAGAAATCTTTCTCTTTTTGGCTCAGCTGACTCTCACCCTTGTCCGCCTGGGACTTCAAATTCAAGACGAAGAGTAAGCAAAAGGTAAATGATTGTTTGAAAAAGCAACTCTAACGCTAAGGTTAAGCGCTCCACCACCGCCACCGCCATTGACCACAATTCTCACCCACGGCCCAAACATTTCTCAAGACCGTCAAGAATCTGAATCGTCGCGCGATTATGACGACAGTGATGGCGATGAATCAGGCAATGAAATTGTCGATACAAAAATCTCTTCAAATCCCTTTCCCTCACCTTGGCTAATATTCGAAAGAGCTTTTTATCACGACATGGAGAAAAATGTTGGCCTTTTTAAAGATTCGTCAATTAACTTTGCCGATGAAAATTATGTTTCGCCTCGATTTCCAAATGGAAAAGCTGTCCGAATCGGAATGGCAACTCCTTCTTTCGAAAAAGTTTTACTGATGGGTGGTTTTAACGATCTTCTACCCGAGAATCTCTCAAAATTCGTATACTTTGACGAAGAGTATGTGAAAAAATCGTGTCTCAAGGCGTCCACATGCGAGAAATGGCGACTGGCGACTCTTGAATTCTACCACTGTTTGGCAGATTTTGCATTTACATTCCAGAGGAAGCAAACAAAAGTCCCAGAGCACACAAGCATCCGCATATACTCAAAGAGCGTATGTAGCATGCATTTACCCGAACCGTTGGATAAAACGCCACAACTCGAGGATTATGGACGCGATTTGACCAAATCGATGATCAACTTGTTTGAATACGCCGCCGATACGAGCTACATGGCAATCAAAAGTGACGACAATTTCAATCACGACAAGCAAGATGTCTATCAAGTGCACTTTTTTATTCCGACCTCTTCCGGTACTTGGAATTGTTGAAAGCCTTTGTCGATTACGGCTTTCCAAAATATCAATCGACTTGCTTCATTGATGACGATAATGCGCTTTCGCTCATTGATCCGTCGTGCTTGGATTCAAAAATGGTGGCAAATCTCGAATTGGCGATGAAACGTTTCGCCATGTATGGCGGCGATGAAAATCTATCGGGCGTTGGATACTTACTTGCGATGCGAAAGTTTGTCGCCGATTACGCCGAGTACAGAAGATTCAGAATTCAAAAAGCCGCTAAAATGTCTGTCTCTGAAGTAACGCTGCTTTCAAAACATGACGAAACAAGTGACATCCAACGCCAGCTTGCCATGGACAAGATACGAACCGCTGCCCTCGGTGAAGCAATTGCCTCTTACGATCGAGATCTGACTGCTCTGATTAGAAAACTACATCACTTGTATGTGATGTATGTTTTGCGAAATCCCATTGAAAACAAGACCAAAATGGCGAAATTTCTCAATTCATTTGGAGAAAAGCGCTTCGATGTCAGCCACAACCTGAGCGAACCTAAAATCGAAGCGTTTCTTCAATTTCGAAGAGCTCAATACGAAAAGCTTTTGGGCGACAATACAAAAAATTTGTATCAAAAACTGGCCATTTTTCAATCGAAAAAATTGCCAGCCACTCAGCCCTCCTCCTCCTCCTCTACCGACACCGCCTCATCCTCCTCCTCCTCCTCCTCTGACATTGAAAAAGATGATCAAGAAGAACAAAGTTCGCCCCCTTCTTTGACGTCTTTAAAATCACCTCAAGTTAACTCGCCTCCGGCGGCGGCGGCATCTCCAAAGTAAGCCAAAATTTACTCTACAAAAATTAATCTTTTCTATAAGCTTTGCAATCACTTTTGGTGATTTTACAAGCCCGATTTCTCCCCAAACAACGTCTCCAGCTGTTTTTGCGCCTCTTGTCCCGCCCGCAACTCAAGTTCATCGAAACGACGAGGATGATGGCACTTCTACCCCATGCCAAGACGAAGCCTCTTTTTAAAAATCTGTTCTTAATCATCATTCTAATTCCCTCCCTCCCCTCTCTCTCTCTCCCTGCATTTTTAGTGAAAAAACTACTAATCAACTTGTCGCAAAATTAATTCAAAGTAAGAATAAAAGACACAAATTGAAAACAACAGTAGTTGACGTTTTTCGCATTTATTCAAAAAGTCTATTTGCAGGAAAAGTTTGAATTACAATTTGATAAGCTAGAACTCGTGAAAGTGTGACATTAGATTCTTGGTAAACATCACGGCGACGAAATGTATTTTCAACGAGTTTGGATTTAAAGACTTCGGGTTGAATTTCTTCGACTAAATTTTCGAGAGATTCGGCATTGTAGATAAACTCGGTGTGATTAATACTCCCCCAATTATTAGGGTAAATTAGCCCAAGTCTTTCCGTTACTTTTGTCTCCCCCAACTCGTGATCGTAAACAGTTTGCAAGGATTTAGCCATGTAGTAAGCATCGATGCTGACTCGAAGAAGCCCATGGAGTCCATAAACGAGTTTTCGTACAAGCTGCTCGAGATCACGATCGACCAAAACCGTAATAATATAGCGATTTTGAATTTGAGAAACATTCGACGATTTGAAGAAGTTTATGAAATTATAATTGTGTTTCCAATGTTGACCTTAAAATCGTTACAAATGGTTCAATAAATTAATTTACGTATATAGTATTTCGGAGGATGAGAAAGTGATCCCTCTCTTGACTCCAAAACTTCAAGTTCACCAGGCTCGAAATAAGAATCAGGAGTTGGCTCATCCTTTATCAAGTCATTTAAGACAGCTTTATCACTTTCAAATGCAATACTGGCAAGTTTGCGACTTTTTGCTCTCGCAGCATTATCGGCTTGATTATCGCTGCTTTCGTAGTCTATTCAAAAGTGTTTTCAAGTACTTTTTCACGGCTGCCTCCGATAATGAAAAAACACTTGACTGGGTGATAAGGGTCTTCGTACAAATTTGTCGCCGCCTTGTAATTGCTTGGATAAAGCATATCCAAATCAGCTACCATTGGATTATACTTGCTTCGATCGGCTTCTTCCTGAGCAATAAACTTGTCAAAAAAAGCACTTGACACGCCTTCTCCCCGCTCCAAATTCACTGCCTTTTCTCGTGTTTTTTTACGTCTCTCCTTGACATATGCTATAACAGCCGCTATATTTGGTAGAACTTCTTTTGTTGCCATTCTAAATAATCAAACATGACCAAATGGTTGTTTTTTTTGGTATTTAATAGAAAAGAAAATAAAATCACACGTTCACACAGTGTAAGAGGCACAGAATTTTTAAATCAATTCGCCGTCATATCTTCGAAGGGGAAGAGTGCTGACCTTATCATCGCAGATGATTCTTTTCGACAAAATAGGATTGATGACTTTCTTGTGCATGACCCAAGTCTTCATACGTTCTCGCTTCCTGTCAAGTTGAATTTGAGGGATGCTCTTCTTGATTCGCTGGTTGTAATCACTACCAAAAATGGCAATTAGATATTCGTAAAAAGATAATGGAACGCCATCGTTGCATCCTTTAGCAGATTTTTTGATTATTTTTGCGTGAGGTTCATCACCAGCAGCTTGAGCTAAAATATCAAATACATGATCCTCGTTGTCTTTTTTGATTAGCTCTTTAATCAAATCATTCATTTTAACATCAGTCATTGTATAGCATTTTGGGCTTATCGCTAGAAAAACACCATTCGTAATAGCGTCTTCTGTTTTCAAAAGGCCTGGTTCTTTTTGGCTTTCCACTGATTTTGTTGCAAACCACTTTGGTTTTATATCTTTGAGCCAGGACGCTTTCATCTCATCCCGAACGCAGTCGAATAGATCGTCTTCTGTCAGCGAAAGAAGAAAGGAATCAGTATCGCAATATGTGAAGACAAAAGAGCCAGGTTTCAAATATTTGACCAAAATAAAATAAATTTAGTATACAACACTGTCATTCGTAATTATTTGTTTTCAAGACAAAATTAACAAAAAATTTTAATCTTACAACATTTTAAACAGTGTTGTATACTACTTGGGTAAAATTGGTAGAAAAGAAGCTTCGAGTTTTGATATACTTGAATTTGCACATGAATGGCCAAATCTTCGTAAACACGTCTTTTTTTAAATTGAACTTCGTGAAGCGGATCCACAGCCATATCTTGAGCACGCAAACTTTTCATATCTTTAAGCAAAGGATTTCTCAAAGCTTTATACAGACTATCGATTCCAACAACAGATGTTTGAACAAAGCGATCACGAGCTAAAGCAAATTTACCGATGCATCCGTTCATCAACAGTTTTGCTACGGTTTGACCCGCAACGTCTCCATTCTTTTCCGAAGCAACTCGATCTGCAACCATTTTATTGACAAATTTTTTAAACGGTTCTCCACGAAAATAAGTAACAAACCAATGAACCTTGTATTCCATTCCAAGCTTGTGATAATGCCTAAGCATTTCACTTGTTGCCAAATATTCGGTTGTATTATAGCAAAAAGCATTTTCTTCTTTGGGAAAGAGTCGATTTAATTCACGCTCAGAGAGAACATTCTTAAGATGTCCTTGGACATCCTCGGGGTTCAGATGCACTTTATCAAAAATTGGCGGTATAAACGGATGATCTTGTTTTATCTTGTCTGTGGAGCGCAAATCGACCAAAGCAAAACCGAAAAATTTCGATTGTCCGGTCTCTTCATCATCCTCGTTGACAAGTTCTTTAAACATTGCTTCGGTTACTCCTTCGGTGCCTTCCTGCAATCCGTTGAATTTTGAGCTTGAACCGCGATACAAAAATGGGTAGCTCTTTGAAAAAGGAGGTTTATTCATCATTTCTAAACTGCTCCATTGTTTTAACCATCTGCATGCATATTTGATTTTGATTTCGTGATGAAAATTTGTTGGACCCTCAACAGGCGTGAACCCTTCTTCGTCACCGTCGTCACTGTTATCCTCATTTGTAACTAGAACAGGATTGGGCGCTCCTCGCTCAATGTCATCGCCCCGTCTGAGTGCCTCTACGATTGTGTGCAACCGAGCGTCATCGCGAGCCCTCAGCTCATCCACAGTAATTTTCTTGTACTTAGCACCACCGGAAACTTTTACTTTTTGTCCGAAGTAAGGCTTACGCTTGCACCAAGGACAAGCGTGATAAGAGCAGCCTCGAAATTCGAAAATGATCTTCTTTTTGACACGGGAAAATGGTGATATATATTCATCCAATTCAACATAGCCATCGACAGAATAACCACCAATTTTGATTTCTTTTCTGTTGTAAGAATGCTGAATTTTACCATTATAACCGCCTTCTTTCCAATTCAGATATTCTAGCCATTTTATCGATTCAAGACTTGTGTTTTCTCGCTGAGCAAAAAGACCTTCTGAAAAAAAACGCGTTTCAGGTTCGCCATTGATCGTCTTTACTCTTGCGTTCGAATATTGCATTTGCTGTGGATGATAAAAAATACCAGGACCGCAAGGCATCGGCCCGCGAAAAATAGCTGGATAGAGTGAATTATAGTCCAATAATTCACATTTCTTGAAGGGTTTTCCATTTGGAGCCAGCCGCGCACCTTTTGGAATATTATCGTCATCACCACGATTGAGAAATACGGCCCTATGCAAAACTTGACAGATTCCGCCAGACAATTTTTCTCGACATTTTCGATAAAAAAAGGCATGTGACGGAGGAATTGAATAAATTGGCGGACATTCTTTATCGTACATGACAAACGCAAGCTTCTGAGCTGTTGTTGCAATTGACAGATCACAATGCAATCCTATGCCAAACTTTTCAGAATACTTTTTGGCATAGCAACTGATTGCCCCTTCCAAAAGTTTCACGTCGTTGAAATTATATTCAAATAAAAACTCCATCATTGAAGGCTTTCTTCGAAATTGTCTTTCCATGACGCTCCACAAGTCAACACTGTCGGCGTATTTCTTTGGAGAGAAATTGAAAAAGTCGAGAGCTTTCTCATCAAGAGGATCACATTGAAAGCAATTCTTCTCTTTGTCGAATTTTAACAAACTCTTTAATTGAGCAACTTTTAAATCGTAAAATTCTTGAGCAGATGTAAAATTGCACTCTTTGTTTTTGATAGCATCTTTGACAACTGGATCGCTTTTTAAATTTTTCAAATTCAAAAAATTTATAATGGGTTGAATGTCCAGCTCATCCCAAAGTTTCATTGATACTTTTTCATGAATTATAGAATTCATTTCAACTGGAAATTTTTCGCGCCCCTTCTTGATCGAACTAAGCGTCGAGTGAAAAGCCGAATATGCAGCAAACTTTTTTGAAGACATAAGTTGTTCAGTCGTTGTGTACCACTCATAAGGAAAATCACCCTTGCAGTAATGATCCGGATCTAAGCCACATGAGCGAGCCAACTTGTCTAATTTCATCGGAGCAGTGTAGTTTTTAAAATCTCTAAAACTTAGACCAAGCGCTTCAATCAACATGTAGCCAGCACCTCGCTTTATAATATTAATTTGCTTTGCATCGCGTCCAGCAAACTCATAAAGAACGGCAATTAAAAGAGGATAGAGAACAGGCATATCGTATGTTTCGGAAAACCAGCCATAAATTTTCAATTTTTGAAAATCCTTGAGGTAATTTAACTTTTTGCGCATCATTTGAAGATCTTCCGGAGATGTATGCTCACGAAGTTCCTTGTCGTTGACACGAGCTGAATAAAAATGTATCCCTTGAGTAATGCAATCGGGCAGTTCTTCAATCATCTCGTCGCGCAATTCCTCAAGATGCTTGATATATTGAGCAATCATTAGAATAGTCGATTCATATCTGAAATCCTTGCAATAGAATATTTCTTTTTGCTTATCAGAAGTAAACGACGCCAGGGTTACCAAATTGTGAAACTTTTCCTTCTTTGAAAACGGACCCTCGCTCATCAACGATTCAATGTCGTATGTAGCAAAAAACTTTTGTGTATAATCGACAGAAGGCAAATATCCCTCTTCAACCAACTGCTCTATAAACGCATTGACATCGTCGCCCTGTACACTTTGCCGGAAAATATATTCAGTATCTTGTCGACATGTAGCAATATGACGGTCCATTTTTGCCTTTTTCTCGGTAGTAAATAAACATTTGCTGTTTTTACATCTGGGCATCGTTTTGACACACGAATCAGGCAATATTTTAAATCTTGTTTCACTATCAAAAATGTTTGGCGTCGACGAAATAACATTTAGAATCGGTGCATAAGTTTGACTGTAATCAGAATCATCGCTAATGAGAGAACAAGGTGATACCAAATCCACAGATATTTTATCGTCATCACCCCCACCATCAGATGAGACATCAGTTGCAAAAGTATTAGGCTCGCGTTGCGGCACTTGTGTAGTATCAGAATCAGAATCTAGCGCCAGACGTCGCCGGCGACTTTGCCCTGTCAAGTTGATAGTAGAATTATTATCACCATCATCCAAAAGTATCTCACCATCCCGAGCAAGATTGACAGAAATAGCATCAGCGGTGCCGTACGGCCTGTCGTACGGCGCGGCGGTGTCTTGCCGCGGCGAAGCACTCGACTCATCATCCGCACAAGTATCCAAAAAAGCAGCAGCGCCCCTATTCAATGCAACGTGGCTCTCTTTTGCGGCATCGTGCGCCTGCGCTTCCTCTTCAAGATTTTCCCATGCCGCTCTACGGTACTCTTCATCATCATCAAAAGAACTATTTTCACTGGCGATAAACCCTTGAATAATTCTCGATTTGGCCGCAGTCGATTTAGAAAAAGCAGAAGCATCGATTTCATCTTGACCAAAACTAGCTTTTTGGTCATTATCCTTTTTTGAATGATAACAACCATTGCGCACCCAGCGTAGAATCTTGGCAGTTTTAGAACGAGAAACACTTGGATTAAGTTTGACTCGTTTGTGATACTCTTTATCACAAGAAAGAGCCGGTAAACGATATGGTTCTTCAATAAATCGCTTATAACTCATGCTCGTCAAATCTCGGAATCGTTGTGCAAATTCATCTTCGTCAAAATTCGCCACCAAAAGATTGAGATGTCCATGTTTCCCTCTTGCCAGTGTGTTATAAAATGCAGTCTTTTTGTTTATATTGTCGTTGATATAATTTGCAAAAAACAGCGTTACACTTATTCCAAAATGAACACGAATTTTTTCAAATATACGGTCAGCAATGGTGAATTTTTCATTTTCACAAAGTCCAAGTGTTTTCCACATAAATCTTATCTTCTCAGGATAATCGGTTTTCTTTAGTTTTGGCCATCGTTTACGTGCAATCGCTTCCCAAAGTGAAATCCATTCAGAATCCAAATTTTCAATCACTTTCCGGCACGGGATTACATGAAAAGTCCCCAATTCGTCGAAATACGGCCGATTTGATTGAATGACAATCGTCGGTCTGTCTGAAAAGCCATCTTTTCCAACATTATCAAACAAGTCCAACACACTTCGCAAGTCGGGTTTAGAGTTCAAACGATAGGGTCTGTAACAAATCGCATATTTAGCAAACTTGCCACCAAACAAACAGTATAAATCGATTCCAAGAAATTCTTCAATATCTGGTAAATCTCGACGCGATGGATTTTTACCAAATTTTTCAATTAAAGGTAAAATATTCACGTCAGTAAGAGTCTCCTTTAATTTCCGCGTCATTTTTGACGGCATTCTGGGCGTAATTTTAAGATAATTCCACCAATTCAAACCAGTCAGAATAGCAGCATAAACATTTGAAACCATGGAAGAAACAGATGTCGTTTCACTGTCGAAAATATCGACTCCCTTTTTACCAGCTCGATGCCGGGACCAAACACCACCCTCACTATCACTGCCATCACTGCTAGAGTCGTCAGATTGAAAAATATGATCATCAAAATCGTCGTCGTTACAATAATCATTCAAGTCGAACATTGAGTGCGCTTGGTTTGAAACATTGTGCTTTTCAAGATTTGAATTTTCAATGACACTCCCAGTTTCCTTTTTAAACAAATACATTTCAATAAAATGCCAATTGCCTTACCTTTAGAAACAAACAATCTCTTTTATTTTTAGAATGAAGTCTTCGATTTATTCTGCTTTTTTCTTTATTGGATAAGCCTGACACGCGGCCAGGCAAAATTCTATTCATTTAAAAAAAAAATTTATTTTATTTTTGTTTCAGTCAAATGGTACAGTAAGACAAGTAGTACAGCAAAACTACGCCAACTACCAGCTCATGAAAAAAGTGCTTACATCATTTTTTTGGAGTGACACGATCGACCAGAGCCTCTGGAAAAATTCACAGTTAGGCGGCATTGCGCAATAATCAGAAACTTACCATTTTTAGCTTTGTCTAGAATTAGATCTTCGACTGGAATTTTTGTGACGAAAGCATCCCATGACCCGTTTATTTCTCCAGCAAAAGTGATTTTAACAGTCACAAGACCGTGTTTTCCAGCTCGATCGTCGAACTTCATCGGAACACACCAGTTTTCATTTTGGAATTCGAAAAAATCAACACATCCTCCTATAGCCTTATTGTTAAACCTTCCGTTGTGCATCAAAAATTCAAATAAAAATCAATTGGAGACGTCCAAGGCGAACGCAAGTGTTCTTTGTTATCCAAATAAACAACTAGCTCCTTGATTTCATAACCCGGCTCATGCATTGTTGTTTTCGTTATTGAAGTGTCGTAGCCACATGTCGCGCGTCGAACATAACTCATTCCCGAGAATATGATCATGTAAGGAAGGGGACCAGAATTTAATGTTATAGTATATGTTTTGAGCCCGTGCGTTTGATTTATAATGCTGAATCTTGGCGAGAAAAAAGGTATACGCGCTTGGCCCTTTATTCCAGTTGTAATGGGTAATTCTTTTTTACCAGGCGTGCAATACACAGATTCAAGCATATGATCAGTAATATTGGGCTCTTCATGATCATGCTTGTCTTTTTTCTTGTAAAATATCGTATAATCCAACTTATCAGTTTCGTCTTTCATTGTCTGCGTTTTCAAGACTTTAATTGTCGTTGTATGTGGCTGCCAATATTTATATGATAGAACCCCTGTTTTTCCCTCAATTTGCTCTTTGTCGAAAAGTCCATGTGCATCAGATTTGACATTCTCATTGACAGGTGTATAAAAACGGCCTTCTTTCAATTGTTTGACAACCATATCAGGATAATTAACAACTAACTCGGCGCACTTGCACTCTTCAACAATTCTACACACAGTTGTTTTCTCTTCTAGCTCTAAATCGTTTGAAAAAGAGTATTTGTCTGTGGTTAGTCTTTCGAAAATTGACGTCAACATCCTACACTCTTGAAAAGCATTATGCTTGGCCAAAATTTTCGAAGCAAAGTTTTTCACCATTTCAAACTGCAAACGGGAACCAGCAGGGAGACACTTTGGCTGTCGGCACAATCCATGGTTTATGGGCGCTCGTACGGTGTAGACATTAAAAAGCTCATCGCAGGACACTTTTTCCCCTTCTGGAGTCAACGCAATATCCTCCACAGCTTTCTTCCAATACTTGAGAGAGTACTGTTGGCGATTTTCCACAAGGCTTTTGCTCCCATTCTTTGTCAAAGTCGTTGCAAGTTTATCAGAATCAACATCACGTGAATCATAGGTTCCTTGAGGAAAGAGCTCGACTTCTTGCGCATCAGTCGAATAATTTAATTTTTTCATGTAATGGCTAACAAAAGTATACTCGAGAAAATCGTACGAAGTATCTACATAAGTATCCAATATTTTTACTTTAAAAGCTTTCACCAATTTCGAGTGCCAATCGTTAACTGGTACATAATTGGACTCGCAAATCAAAGTCGCAATAAACATAAATTTATCCAACTTTAGGGAATCTTTGTCCTCGGGAACCACGAATCGAACTTGGCCTCGAATCTCCTCATCCCCCAAGCGGTGTATTCGTTTATAATCCTTATAAGGATCATCTGAATTAGTAAATCCCTCAAGATATAGCAACCGTCCGTAAACATCATATTTAGATCTCGAATAGGACATTCTTAATATTCAGAAAAATAATAATTTTAAAATTAGCATCTAATTATCGTTATTTTAAAGCAACCGTAAGATAAAAGTAAAATAATTGTCGATGTTAAAACAAAAATAATAATAGCAACATAGCTCAAAGTTAGCTTGTTTTCCAGTATCCATAATCTGCAAGAATTGTCCTTAAATTGTCCCGATAAATGCAAAAATTATTCCAGTCCTATACCTTTGAATTAAAAATAAGAGTCAATAAAATCTGATTTAAAAACTCCCACACAACTCGAAAAAATTTAAGCTTCAATTTTTTTTTCTTTTTCCGCCTTGTCGCGAGCATCTCTTGCCGAGTCTCATGAATACCGATACTCTCTTCGTCTTGCGTTCTTTCTTGTTCTTTTTCGATTTCCTCAAAACTCGTGGTCGAAATCTCCCGTTCTTCCATCTCTGGCGTCGATAAGGAGTCATTAGCTTTCAAGATATAAATGTTTATGCAATCTAAAAAATGCATTCAATTGAAACAAATTTTTAAACAAAAATCAAAATTCAGAAAGAGCAGAAACTAAGTTAAGTTGATTTTCATAAAAACGGTCACGCAATTTTTTGCCAGTCAAATCAGCAAGTGTATAAGTAGGAACATAAGTGCCGAAATCAATATGAATAATTTGAAAGAGTTTTTTTGACCAATTTGGCGCGTAGCCTTTTTTTGCGAGCTTTTGCTTCAAATCGGCATCGATTGGAATACGAACAATATCCCCAAAATTGTATTTATTCTTTCGCTTTCTTATTTTCAGATTACGCTTCGCTTCCATCATATCAAACAAAAGTCGTGCATTTTTACGCGTCACATCATTAGGAGCCATTTCAATCGAGTTGTGTACTGTATTATTATAAGCTTTGACAACTTCTTTTAATAAATGAATCCATCTCCGGCGGCCATTATAGGCGCTGAATATCATTCCAAATCGTGATTGTATAGTTCGTCTTTAAAAGTAAAAAATAAATTAGCAATCAACAAAAACTTACATCACACGTTCTGCAAGTGAAGCCTTGTGTTGACCGCGCAGGCTTATCGGTTGAACATTGTACTTTTCAAGCATTGGCCAAATTTGAAATCCAAATTCTTGTCCACGATCCGTAAGAAAAAAGCAAGTACCTGGCAAATCAAGATGCATAAAAATATCTTCTAATTTATCGGAAACTTCTTTGGGTTTTTTCGTTAACAACGGTCTCGCAAAAAGTTGCTTAGATAATCCATCGACGACAAACAAAATATACTTGTAGTTATCATTTTGTTTAGCGTCATTAATATAAGAAACACAAAGATCAGCAAATAAATGTGTATACAAACCAGGTGCTATTATAGGATTACGAATAAATTTACGTTTGTAGGGTTTATGGCGTGATATAATATTATTTTTCTGTTTAAATTTTTTTAAATCAAGTGATGAAAACATTGAAGGACGCGAAGGATTGTAAAACAAATCAATGCCTTCATTAATTCCAGAAGTTTTCCATGTCGGAGATTGGCTCTCCTTCTCGATGTGTGTCGCTTTCTTTTTCTGACTCCCTTTTTCTGCGTTTTTTCTCGGAGTTTCGAAGACAAGATCGTCTATTTCTCGAGGGCGTCGAACCAGCTCTTCCACCTCTGGCGGATTCGTTGTCAGATTCTGAGGACTCGTCGTCGGCGCTTGTGTCAGGAGTAAATCTGACTCTTCGCTTTCGAGTTGGTCGTTTACTGGATTTGTTTTTAACAATGGTGACTCTACCCCCTCGCTTTGGTTTGTTGCTAGTCTTGGAACTTCGCTGGCGCCAAAACTCTCTGGTTTTGAGTTGTTTTCTTCGAGTTCCTGCACTCGCGAAGGATCTAACTGGCTGATAGTCGGAGTCGTAATCATATTCTTCTTCAGTTGTGGGCTCATAATACTCTGAAGACTCAGAGCTCTCGGAATCGTAATAGTCCCGTTCTTGTTTTTCGCCTAGAAGGCTTGTTGCGTACAGAAGCCCGCCATTTTCTGTAATCAGAACTGGTGATAACAGACTTTGAGTTGTTTGCGGAGTGGCCCCCTTCGTCCCGATTCCTATCGAGTTGAGCTGATACGTGAGCTGATTTTGCCATTGATCCAAACTTGTGCTTTTTACGTTTTGTCTGTCTTGAAGGCTTATCGAACTCGGCTGATGTTTCGGCTGTGTCAGCGCTTCCGTCGTCTTCACTAAATTGTTGCTGCTGCTGCTGCTGCTGCTTGTTGGAATTAGACTCGACTTCTCCAATCTCTTCCGCAGGCTCTTCTGTCTCTTCAGGGCTTGATTCTTCTCCTTCTCCGCCGCTTGCAGGTGAGCGTCCACGACTGATAGGGATTTCCCTGTTGCATAAGGCTGAAATCTCCGAGGCGGAGCGCGTTTCCTTTTATCATAGTCTGGATAAGGTTCCTCTTTAGTTTTCGGCGCTTTAACTCTAACACGCATTGTTTCAGGATTAAATTCCCAAGAAGAAGATATATTATCTAATTGAGAAAGAGTAAGATAACAACCACCATTTAACATCTTAGAAATTTAAACTAAAGATTTTTAATAATACAATATTATTTCGATTAAAGTGTAAACCTGTTACTTTTAGATAAACGCCGCAAGAGTGTCTCTGTTTCTCTATCAGTACTTGACTTTGACCATGCGATAAAGATTGTCTCACTTTAATACTAAAGCACCCCATCTAGCGGCGTACTGACCTTGACTCAGCAGAATTACGGGATAAAAAGCAACACGATCAATCTTATTCCATCCATTTTATAAATATTGGACCAAAAAACATCTAGTTTTTTCGATTATCTGCAATTATGTGCGCCAAGAGAACTGCTGAAACGATCAAGGAAGATGACTATCCGCGATTCAAAGTTCGTGCCGACATCAAAAGCTTTACAACTTACACTCAGCCGGACAAGAGCTTCTACTTGTGCCCAAAAGCTAGAGAAATAGCTCCATTGCCCGGAAGAAAACTCCCCGCAATTGCCGACAAAGTAAAAAATAACTGGAGAATTCATCTCTCTTGCTCTGAAAAAATCCTCGATCTGAGCGACCCAGAACAAGTCAAATTCTTCGAAAGCATTCCTGAAATTCTAGGAAACAACGCGAGCGTGGTTTTCTACATCAAGTATTGGAAGCCAAGCTCCGAAAACTCCAACCGACAGGACAATACCGCTCAAGAAATTGAAGGAACCTTCTTCTTTGACGGAATCGCATGCACTCGCATCTAATCAGCTACGTCCCCGACCTTAGGTTTCAACATCCTTGTTCTCTACTACTTGCTGGCACCACTGGAAGTGGCAAATCTTTTTTTATCAAAAACTTGGTTGAAAAACAAGGCATCAATGGTAACATAAAAAACATCTATTACTGGATGCCAAAAATGGAGCCCCTCGACATCATGCCAAGCCCCAATCAAGAATTATTTTTGATGGAAGGAATGCCAACACAATCATGGGTCGAAGACACCTTGAAGCCCGAATCCGGTGACGTTTTGCTTATAATAGACGATCAATGGGCAAAATGCATCGAGTCGCCTGTTGTAGAATTCTTGTTAACCTTTGGTCGAAGACATTTACAAGTATCACTTGTTTTTGTGTGTCAAAACTTTTACGAAAAATCGAAAAAGGCAATTACTTGCAGGTAAAATGAATCTTTAATGAACAAATTATCAATTTACTTTTTTAGAAATTGTATGACTGGGCTCATTGTCTTTGACAACTCAGTAGATGTATCGATCAACAAAACTATTTTCACAAAGATTGGAGAAGCAGCAGCCTACAAAGCCGCAATGGAATTATTTAAAGAAAGAAGAATAGTCTGTTATCGATATATTATTGCCCGTAGAGACATTAAATCTGTACATGAGCCACGAGTTTTTACAAATCTGTTTGGCGAAATCAGAGGGTTAGGGAATTCCCCTTGGCTCTTTGATATGCCTCAATAAATTGCCTTTTTCTCAAATTTAAAGAATTTATTTATTTTAGAAATCATGAGCAACGAAATTCTTCTTATTAAACACAACAAACAAGAACTCAAAGGAATAGCAAAAGAAATGATATCAGATTATGCCAACTTTGACAATGCACTTCATATGCCCTCTGGAAGATGCTTTGCTCCAAAAAAAGGATTCTTCGACTATCCAAAAATAACTCAAGAAGGCTACAATTTAATTCAAATTCTCGACGACAACACTTGTGCTGATCCCTTTTGTCGAGTGAAAGCAGCATTCATCGTCGGCCTAGCAGCTCATAATTGCGACCAAAACATCTCAGACTACCCTCCAGAAATGCAACTTTTCAAAAGGTTCACAAATGTAAAGAAAAAGATTATAACTTCTGTTGCCTGTCAAACCGAAAACTAGCATAAATAAAAAACAACAACAACAAATTGAAAGAAATAAATGAGTTTTATTTGAACAGCAAAAAGAAATATTTTGCAGGTTCAGTTGTCAAAAAACGCTTTTTACATCTGTACGACGTTGTCCTGTTCAGACACAGCGCTGTTAGCTTCGCCCCGATGGATTCTTGCGCGAAGAGCGGTGGTTGGCGACATTTCCCCCTCTGGCACAAAGTGTGGCACCGCGGCGGCAGTTCTGGTGGGACGGTAGCCGGGCGAGTTCTTGATACGCCGAAGCTCCCGCTGAGCCCAATCGGTAGCACCGGCGAAGTGGAATCGTTCGCCACTTCGGGTCCAGATCTTGAGGACGTAATCGCCCAGAGTCAGGTCGCGTCCCAACCCCTTGAACTTGTCTTCAAAGACCCTGTCGGCGTCGAATATTTGCGAGAACGCCAATTTTCGATCGGGCCAGTTCATGCTCTGATCTATCAGCCGATTTACATCGACAACTAAAAATAAAAATCAATTTTGAAGAGAAATGTCAAAACTTACAATAGAGATCAGACTCGGGTGCCGGCTCTTCTTCGCCTTCTTCTTGAGCAGAAGGGGCGGTGTCGGCGACAGCATCAGAAAGGTCCCGATTCTTGCACATTTTCATCCACTCGGGCAGACGTCCACGGCCAACTTCGGGCTCCTCTTCATTAGGAAGAGTTGCGTCGCCTTGAATCGAACCCTTGAGTTGTTGAAGCCACGTCACAACATGCTGGAGTTGATCCAATTGAGATTGCTTCTAAAAAATTTTTCTAGAATGTTCCAAATAAACATTTCGATTTTTCTTTATAACTTAAAAACTAACGGTTAAAATTTTAAATAAATATGATCATTAAAAAGCAAATAAAAAAATAATCAAAACTAGCCGTTTACTTTTTTTGTTAATGAAAAAAAATTCTGTTACGAAATTTTGAATATCTCGTTTTAAAATATTTTAAAATCTAGCGGTTAGATTTTTATAAAAACAATGTTTTATTGTAGCTTTATTAAAAACAAATAAAACTGACCGTTTAGATTTTCTCATTCCGACAAAAAATAATTTTTCAATTTTTAAAAATGTAAACGGTTAAATATATTCACTAACCCCTTATCTATTAACATGACAAGTAATAAGAAAAAATAACCGTTCAAAATTTTTATACTCACCGACATGGCTGGCTGGAAAAAAATGTTGTTTCACCGACTTGCGTTTTTTGACAACTGAAAATAATATAAAAAAAAGAAGAGCCGTAGAGGTCAGTTCTAGAAATATTATTGTTGTTGTTTTGAATTTTATTTAAACGATAACATGCGTCGAGTTTGATGTTTTGCAATGCAGTTCAAAGTTTGCTCAAGTTTCTGAGCTTTTGTCTTGATTCGAAAGATTTTCTTGAAAAATTTAATTGCTGATTTTTTTTGAATCTTTGAAATCATTTTCATATGGTACACGACTTGCCAAGAACCTTTAAACAGAACCTGCACCTGCTGCAGGTGTATGAAAAACGATTCATATCGAACACGATCTCCATCCGCTTTTCGACCGACTACACAACTACCCGTTATCCTCAAATAAATCTGAACATAAAAGACAAGTTTTTTGGGTTATAAAATGAGATTATATTTTGTGATAACAGAGGGGAAACAGCTTATCGACGAAGTGATGGTTTATGAGTCTTTGCCCATGGGCCGGCACCTTTCATGACCATAGTTCGGCCTTTTCGTGTTCGAAAACTAACGCAGTAGTTGCCGTCATCGATGCACTTTCGCAAGAACCAGTACACTAGAGAAAAATGTTAATTTTTAGAAGAATTTTTTTTTAAAACTTACATTGAGCACGGCCCATGGGTCCCTTGCCGTCGAGATATGCAGGCTCAAAAAGAGCGTCCATAAGAGCAGCAGCCTTCTTCTTCTTTTTCTTTTGCCACCACCGATCTTGTTGACAAGCTTGCGAGCTCCTTTCGCAAGCTTTCCACGTGGAAATTCGGGCTCCTCGACCTCCATGTCTTGCTCTTCTTCTTGCCCAAGTTCTTGAAGAAGTAAATCCCGGAGAAATTCAGCTTCCTCAATCGCTCGATCGATGATCTCGACGTGGCGAGCCTTGGATCTCTAAAATAGACAATTACATTGCCCCTATTTGTAAAAACTTACAGTAAAAGGAGCAGACATCGAAAATTGAAATTCCGTGTATTGTTGTCGACAAAATTTCGAAACTGAAATAATTAAGTAAAAAAACTCAAAAATAAATTAACGTTCTAGAAACTTTTTTGATAACAAAAACACGGTTATTTAAAATTGCCACACTTTATTTTCAATAAAAAGAAGAACATCATAGGATAATATAGCAGTCACATTATGATCCAATCGACTCAGGCTTGCTTTCATCAACAATAATTGGTGGGTACTCTCCATGATATTCCTCGTCGCTTGAAAAAGAGTAATCATCAACCCACGATCCATCAGAATATTTTGCTGGGTAATGATCGTGCCCAATAATTCGTAGAACAGCCGGCCACTTGCTTCTATCTGGCAACTCTGTTTCAAGGTCAAACATCGCCTCGCAGAAAAATTCATGAAAGAATTCTTGCTGCCGACGACAAATTGGATTCTTACAATGTCCCTCACTTTCAAGACATTGCTTGAAATCGTATCCTTCTTGAGTTTCAAAATACGAAGTAAACTTCATCTCAATAAAATCAAGCTTCTGAGCAGCAACCAATAACTCATCCATCTCTCGTCTAATAAACCAATGCAATTTTCTTGTTTTCTTTTCTTTCAAAGGAGGATTATTGCTTGTAGTTTTCTCAGTATCTTGCATTTTGGCAGACATTTGTTTGAGTGAAATATATAGACCAAGACACGAAATCCAGACAAAGGTGTGAAAACCTGGTACTGATAACGCGCCGTCTCGATTCAACAAGATGACGTGGCTCAAGACTTGAGCCTCAAGTCCAAAGCTATCAGTGTACAAATTAAAAGAATTTAAATGGAGAGAAAATACCAAATTCTTGATCTCAATCAACTTTATGATGAAGAAAAACGAATTGACATAAACAAGAGTAAGTTAGTGTATAATACTTTTGATATTTATTATTTTTAGTGTACTATCCAGAATGCTTTACCTTTAACCTGCTCCAAATACTCATCTGCCGAAACTGCTCCGATCCAATTTGCATGAAAAAAACAGAATTCCTCCGAGAAATGTATTTGGACATAGACAACAACTTCCCAGATGATATCTACACGCATGCTGTTTTTCTTGATCCGCTAGAACAAGCCACAAATTACAAAGAAAAAGCCAATGAAATGGCCTTACCAAAAAGTTCTCTGGAAATCCAAATTCTGAATGAAACTGCTGATCAATCGTCTGACGAAACAAAAAAGAACCAATAGAAACTATGTACTCTTATCAAAGTGCTTGACCGGGTCGTGTTCAGATTGAATCAAAATGTTTATTGACGATACCGACAGCAAAATTGCAGCAGAGATCGAACAAATGATCAGAGAATCGGATAAAGCGACAATCGTTAAAAGTAAGTTTTTATTTATTTACAATAAAATAATTATTTTCCTTAGATAATGATGTCAACAGCGTTGAAAACATGGAAATATCGGTCAACAGAATAAACGATCAAATAAAACTTCTTGAGCTGCGAAAAGAGCGAATTCGATTCCGGCTAAAATGGGCTCGTCATATGAAACGTATTATTGATTGTAAAGTATGACTCACTGTCTATTTTTCTGTAATAAACATTATATAACTTACCTACGTGACTATCTATGTGTCTGCAAAAAAGGCGCCAGTCTGCAATTTGAATTTCCAGAGCCACATTCCTAAGCATCCAGCAGCCAATCAGAGAGCTTGAAAGTGCAAAAGAATACGGTCCTTATATTAACTACTAATAAAAATATAAAATAAATCGACAAAATGAGTCAGTAGTTTAATTCTGACAATCGACACTCATTCTGAGAGGGGCGACTCAGTAAACTACGCGCCCACGTGACAAACGGGCTATTCCTAAAACAAAGAAGCGAGGAATATTCTAGAACACCTACGCCTATATAAACCAGTTGATTCTTCTGCAGCCAACTCGATTAGTTAGAGAAAATTTCAAAAAAAAAGTAGCTACAGTATTTTTCAATCAGGTAAACTGATGAAAATTATGATTTGACATTGAAAGCGTCATAAAAAATCAAACTTAAGATTTAATTAAAATTATTATTATTTAAAATTCATAAAAAATTATTCCTGTCAATTATTTTTTTTTAATTAAACATGGGTTTATCCTTATTTTGATCCTCGACCGCCCTTGTAAGATTTTAAATGAAAATGTTTTGCTTTGATAACAACAAAGAGAATCCGATTGTTTTGAATACTAATTTTTGTAAAGACTAAAGTAATAAAACAGGCCTTTTCAATTGTCTCTTTCTCTGAGCTGCTCAACTCCAGCAGAATCAATATTTAACGAGATCACGTAGTAAATTGAGGTGCTTCAGCTAAATTGCTCAGCGATCATGTTTCGTTTTTTATCGCAAGTTTTGCAAAAATCCTTTAGAGAATTTCCTCATTTCCTGTTTTTAAGAGTGTTTAACGTCCCTTACATAGTTTCTCATCACAAAAAAACGAGCTCTTTAAAAATTTATTCAGAGAAAAACATGACCCAAATCGTCGCCTTCTCCGGAGACTTGTTGAATCGTCAGACGACGCTGAACAAGCGGCGCCACAGCCTGATCGCCTCGACGACAGACGAAGTGAAAAACTCCTTCAAAGATGTCAACTCAAATGACGGCCTCAAATTCCATTCCTCGGCTTGTTTCGAAACTGGAAATTTCCAGGTTAGAATCAGGCCATTTTCAAAATTGGGTAGACATTGCCAAATTTGGTGAACTTGAAAATTAACGGGGGTTTATCACGTCGAGGCTGGAGAATTTCGTCAGAGAGTACAAAGTCCTAATTTGTTAATTACAGTAATGTTGCTTGCAAACCTGTGAAAAAACCTGAGTCAGGGTTCTTCAGGGAAACTAAGCCGCGAACCTCTTTTAGAACCCTGACTCAGGTCTTCTAGACAGGTTGGCAGGTCATTATTTACTGTAAATGACAGACTAAGATCCTACGTCAAATCCTGTGTAGAAAACCTGAGTCAGGGTTCTGAAAGAGGTTTGCTGCTTAGTTTCCTCTTTCTGGACCCTGAGTCAGGTTTTCTACACAGGTTTTGACACAGGGCCTTAGTCTGTCAATTACAGTAAATAGTGACCTGCCAACCTGTCTTAAAACCTGAGTCAGGGTTCTGAAGGTTCTGATTTTATTGTTTCGGGACCCTTCATCAGGTTTTCTACACAGATTTCCGTACCAATAAGTCAACGCGTCATCAGTTAAAATGATCTTCTTTTTTCAACATTTTCATTTAGATGTCCCGATACCCGACAAAAAGGTGCAATAACTACCCTCGATGCCACGAGTTCAACGTCAAACTCTTCCTCCATTCCGCCGACCCTTCCTCTGTCAAAGTACTCCTCCACCCCCTTCTTCCTCTATTCATCCCACTTTCAGGCAGGCTTGAACTCGATTCTCTCCGAAATGGACTTCAAATACGCCGACTCGTTGATCCTCGCCTTCGAAAAGAACATCAGCTCGAGGGAAATCAACAGAATCTGGAAAGAAGCGGAACAGCTGAAGTCGTCGGGGAAGGTTCAAACTATTGGCGTGGCGGATATGACCATTGAGCAGATCAGGCACTTGTTTGATTGGTGCAGCATCAGGTTCGATTTTTCGATAGAAAATATTTGAACAGGGAAAATTCAGCCCTGACATGCTACAAATCTGCCCGAGCACATACGACGAAGACTTCAAGGAGCAAAATTCGACCATCAAAGACATCATGACCTACGGCCACGAGCATCACCTAAGAATCACCACTCATAAGTACGTTAATCTTATGTCAGGATAAGCAATCGTTATCGCTTCTTTGCGTAATTGTTCATTTAAGCGACCCGGTACTGGAATTTGAGGAACTGCATCTCAAAGCCCCCGCCCTCGCCGAAAAATACTCCACTTCTTATATTGGTAAGCCAGTCTTTTCATACCTCCCTTCAAGCTTTTGTTCTCAGGTCGATATGTTCAAAGATCGAAGGACAGAAACATCATCACGATGAAAGGGTACTTTGCAGGGCTGAACGAGAAGGAATGATGCTAACGAGAGCTACAGTCTGTTTCGTGCGGATTACTGTTGAATACTTGAATACTGTTTGTTGAGTTGTTTCTATATCTATTTAAAAACGTCTGAAATCGGATTAAAAAATGATCTGGAAATGAATTTTTCGCTTATATTTTTTTTGCAAGCGGCAGCGAGTTTTCACAATCAGGAAATAATCTGCGGCAAATGTCAAATGAAAGCGCATAATTCTGAGATAAAGCCGAGATAATAACCAGCTTGTTCAATGATAATATATAAATCTATTTATTTTCCGCAAAAAATCATCAAAAACTAGAATGAAAAATAATGACAAGTGTTAAATTTTTTGCAGCTTTTGTTATTTTTCTTTGTTTTTTAGTTTTTTATTCAACTAGTTTTCTCAGATTTGAGGAACAAAACGAAGATTCTTTAGTGACGGAGAGAATAAATTTTGCCGAAAAAGAGAATCTCGAGGATCTTTTCGAAAGAAGAAAGAGAATTTACCATCGAGCTTGCTCCGCCCTGCCATTAATTCAAACCTTTCTTTTGAATAGCTCCTCATTTGAAAGTCTTCTGGATTTGCACCGGCGAATCCACGACACGGAAACTCCCCTTCCTGAAATTCCTGAAGTTTCCTGCATCGCAAACAATATTCCTCAATCTTCAGTTTTCAACCTGACTCAATCAATGGACCTCCTTATTTGCCTCCCACCAAAAGCCGGAACTTCGAATTGGCAGCGAGCTGGGCTCTGTAACCTGTGTCGAAAACCTGACTCAGGGTCTGAAAAATGTCTTGGGAAAGGATTTCTCAGACCCTGACTCAGGTTTTCTACTCAGATCGCAGAGCCCAGACAGCGAGCTTTAGACATTCATTATCTAAATTTGACGCAAGGAGATGTCGCCGCCCGAGAATTCAAAGAACGCCTGATAGACAACTCATTCAAAAACTCCAAATTGATCGATCTCTACGGTATCCTTCCTCGGCTCAGGCCTAAGCGGCTGCATAAATTGTCCCTGGAAAACAAGCCGGTAAAGACAACAGCGAAAAACCAAGTGGCAAACACAAGAAATCCGTTTTCAAGAGTTCATTCAGCATGGCACGATAAAATGAGAATCAACGCTGAACACAATCAGACATTCCGAGAGTATATTCAGGACTGGGCTCGGCAAACTGTGTAGAAAACCTGAGTCATGGTCAGAAATATCTTCCAGAGCCTGAGTCAGGTTTTCAACACAGATTGCCGAGCTCAGATTCAGGCAATCGAACCTCTCGAAATCGATCATCAATATATTCCAGGAAATGGTTTCGACTCGAAAACTCGAAAATTTCGAGAACGCCTCATTTTCGGTTCCTTTTTTTCGATCGTTTTTTCAACCATCACCAGCCGATTACTACACTAGCTTCGAAGCCTACGTCGAATACATCGCCTCAAACCCTGGCGACTCAAAAATGAACGGGCACTGGAGAACAGCTTTCAATCTCTGCTCCGCCTGCGCGCTCGATTATTCCATCATCACACATCTCGACAACAGCGAGGAAGAAATCCCCTTCGTCCTCGAAAAAATCAACCTCGCCGGGAAAATCGAAATCGCTGGGAAATATTCTTGGGACGGGACGAAGCGAATCAAAGATCAGCAAAAACTCGAAGAGGCGCGAAAGAAGGAGAAACCATCAGCCGAGCTGGAATGGAAAAATGTGCCGAGGAAGACTGCAGAATTGATTTACAAGCATTATTTTCTGGATTTTGTCGTGTTTGGGTACTCTCCTGAGGATGTTCTGAAGTTTATCGAAGCCGCGGATTCTGGGAAAAAACGACCAACCGAAGAGAGAATACAGTTATCAAGGAGAGTTTTGAATAAATCAAAATACTTAATTAAAAATTAGGACAAAGATAATTTCAAAAAAATTTTTGCGGGTCGGGAAATCATAAAAAATCTGAAAGTGCAGTTTTCTTCAGCTCGTCGAGACGAGTCGAATGGTGGGTCAAACTCTTGATGACTCCAATGACTGACCGGTTAACCGGCAGTTTCCCGGAAAATACATTTCCGGTCGCCGTTTTTGTTCTAGAAATGCTAGAATGACAAAAAAGCAGGAAACTGGTCCTTTTAGTTAGTTCTTCTGTGGGTGAAAAAATGAGAATCATATCTCTAACCATAAGATGCTTATCACTGAAATTCTATTTTCTCATGAAAATGGGACCGAAAACTAGGAAGGTGCAGCAACAACGAAATGATGAGCTGAAGAAAACTGCACTTTCAGATTTTTTACGATTTCCGGACCCGCAAAAATTTTTTTGAAATTATCATAAATTATATAGTGATTTATTAAAATTAAAAAGAAATTAAATTAAAATAAGAATTTTAAAGACTAAAACAGTCGATTTAATAATTTAATTTCTTAATTTTAATAAAAACAATTTATTTTAAAAACTTCAAATTCAAGAAATCAACTTCACGAGAAAGAAGAAAGCTACCTCGAAAAATTTACAAATTTCATTTGCAATAAAGGATATTCTTGATATTTATCTGATAAAGATCTCTCTGCTTTTCATCAAAAATCTTGATTTTCCTTTTTTTTTTCTTCCAAATAAGGAATTTCCAGTTTCGTCTCGTTTCGCGTAATTGGGCGCGCTCGGCTCGCCCACGACTCCAGCTCATCTCGATTTTTTTTTGCGCGCGAAGAAAAGAATCGATCACGACGATTTTGCGTTTTTCCTTCTTTTCATTTTCGTTTTTTGAAAGAGATTTTGCTGAAAGAAGAAAAGAAAACACAAGATAACTTTTAGTCTAGAAATTTTGTAAGACTTCTTCAAAGTGACTTTTTTGCGAGAAAAGCGGCTCTAGAATGATTTTTTATAGGCAGAATTAATGGCTCATTTTTTTGTAAATTCTTGTGCTTTTTTGATAGAAAAATTGCTCTAGAATTCGCTTTTAGATCGATTTTTATATTTATAATTTGGTAAAATGACCAAAAGCTTGTAGTTTTTGTTCAAAACAGCGTTAGAATTTACTTTTTACAGTCATTTACGCGTTCTTATGTGATTGTCTTGAATTCGTTTTTTTGGAAATTTTCCAAAATAATCACCTGACGAAAAAATATAATTGGAGGTCTTATGACTCGCAATGATTGGATTTTTCGAGTTATAGGATAATGGAGGAAGAGCGATTAATCGTCAGGAAAAACGTAAATACGGAAATTTCCGGTTCTTTGGGCTTTTCAAAGCGCCTTTTTACGTATTCAAATGTCTCTTTTCTTTCTGAATGATCGATCGCTATACAATTATATCGTAAAAGCCGATTTTTGAGAGTGTGTAATTATAGTTATCTGAATGGAAAGAAAACTGCCTTTTTCAGCCAGATTTCGAGAGGCAGAATTTTCTTTTTATTCTGATTGCTTACAAATTGCCCTCATTTTTACCGACTTCCCGTGTTCTGGCCTCGGCAACCTGTGTAGAAAACCTGAGTCAGGGTTTGAAAAAGCTGAGCGTGCAGCGGCTTCGCAAATACTACCATTAAAATCTATAAAAAATTCATGCGAAGCAGCTTTGCAGCTTCGTTTTTTAAAAAAGCCGCTGCGCGGCTTTTCATTTCAGCTCTTTCAGACCCTGACTCAGGTTTTCTACACAGGTTGCCGAGCCCAGCCCGTGCTATCTTGGGCTGACTATCTTTTTGAAAACTGTCGCGAGAACTTGACCTGTGTAGAATCCTGAGTCAGGGGGTTTGTTTTTATTGCCCCAAGGAATCCTGACCCTGAAGCTTAAACCGGCCTCATTCGAAAATCTACAGCACTTTCGATATTAATTTTAAGGGTGGGGGCGTCCAATTAACTTGAATTTACGAGCCACGAGCGGCAATAAAACGAGTAACTATTTAATTTTTCAGCCAGTCTCAATCGAAACGAAGATTTATCTCTCTATTATTTATGATGACAGCTTGATGCGAGCATTTTTCGTCGAAAACTCACTCCAGGATTTTCTTTCTTTCAGATTGAGAAATTGAAAAGCAAAATCGGGCGAGAGTAAATCTTTGGAAAAAGGAGAAAAAAAGGAAGATTTATGGAATGGTTGAGGTCTACCGACTGGTCCAGCGTTTCGACCAGCGTCCTGAAGGGTTGAAGTTTCTACCGCCGCCGGATCAAGGGTAATTTTCACCTGATTAGGCCCGATATTTGATACTTCAACCAGACCTTATCTACCAATTCTGTGCTTTGCAGCCTCTGCAGAAACCCTGGCTCAGGGTCTCCAGAATTAACGAATACATAGGCGGCTTTTGATTGAGATTTACTGACCCTGACTCAGGTTTTCTTTACAGAAAATTTGTTCAGAAAGCTGGAAGAAGCAGAATCATCGGCGGCGAACAAGTTCACCCTCGACTGCGATGTCGAATTAAGAGGACTCGTCAAAAAAGTCGTCCAGGTTCGCTTCAAGCAATAATTTTCGAAGCCCAATTTTTGTTTCAGTTTTTCAACGAATTCGCGGACCGAAATATTCAATCGAAAAAGAAGCAAAATGTGAAAGAGCGGCGCCGTAACAAAACTCGTCTCAAGCAGAAACTCGTCAAAAACGCGGAGAAAAAGAGTTCTAGCGCCAAAGAAGAGGCAGCTCTGGTTCCGGCAATCCGAGAAGAAGTCAAGCCAAAGCCAGTTTATACTTCGCCCGAGCAATACTTGGTAAGCCAAACCTTTCCAAAAAAGGTTTAATGCCAATTCTAGCGCGATTCTATCCGTCTTCGAATCCCCGAGCATCAACTGTTGCGGCACGTGACGCACCAATCAGAGTGGTACTTTCGACAGCGAAACGAGCTCCGCGCCCAGATTCCTGGCGAAGCAATTTACGCGAAACGCGATTTCTTCCAACAACTTCCTGATCATCTTGTCGGTAAGAGAAGCTTTGGAATTATAAAACCTGAGTCAGGGTCTCAAAGATTTTTCAAGATTCTTTCACTGGGGAATCCCTAGTAGGGATCTTTCTGCCAGAAAGTTTCTGGCCCTGACTCAGGTTTCCTACACAGGTTCCCAAGCCCTCTGCTAAGTTCATCTTTAAGTGAACATCTTCAAAGAGCTGCCCCGGTCCGACTTGGCGAATCTGAAACTGGTGTGCCGCGATTTCGACTGGCTAATTCACGCGTACGATGTGTTACCCTTCGACTCCGGTTGGCGCCCCGGAAGAAAATACCGCGAAGATCGCTGCGAAAAATGCAAACGCGTACGGCAACGCGGCGATACTTCCATCTGCCGATTTCACTCAAAGGTAAGCCGACAAACGTCTTTTACTTCGGATGATAAAGAGTGGTTTTAGATGTTTTACGGAGACCCATGCTCAGGACCACAGAATTTCTATCTCTGCTGCCACAAAACTGACAAGAACGCGCCAGGCTGCGTAAGGTAAGTGCCCTGTTCGCCGATCTGTGTTGAAAACCTGAGTCAGGGTCTGAAAGATCTTTATTCAAGGATTTCTCAGACCTTGAGTCAGGTATTCTACGCAGTTTGCCTCTTTATCCATCTTCTTTATCGTTGAATTCAAGCTGACTCTATTTTCAGACACGAGAAGCACGACAACTGGTACCTCAATAATCGAAACGATCCCTGAAAGAAGGCTTCCCTTTCCAAAATTTCATCCCTCGCTCTCGTCAAGAATCATCTTCGAGCAATCACTATCCTCTCACTCTTCAATTTTACTATTTATAGCGACCACACAAAACCAAAAACGTATCTTCCTAATATCCCTTTCAAAAGTACAGTAAGGGCAGTAACTGTATGTTTTGCACAAAAAACAGACTACATTCAAAGTTCATTTACGCTCTATTCTTCATTTTATGTGCGCGCGCTTCATAATTTCAATTAAAAAAAGAATGATTTTGATAAACTGAAAGAAATCACCATTTTTGCACAACCATTTATCGAATAAAATCTCAGTACCGTAAGCTCTTGTGTCATTCTATCCCAGTTTCACCGCTCTACAGATGTCTTTAGATCTCTAGGTGTCCACGGAGGGCTCGATGTCGTGACTCAGGACTCTGGAGATATCTGGAGATGTCTGGAAATGTCTGTTCATTTCGGGAGAGGTCTTGAAATGTCTGAAGATCTGTGGATGTCCCTCTCTCTCTTGAGATATGTGGAAATGTCTTGTAGACATTTTCTACCTAGAAGAATAACATCTAAATGTTCGCAGATGTCTTTTGCAATCCCTTGATGTTTTCAGCTGTCGAGAGACTGATGACCACAGATGTCTAAAAATGTCAACAAATGTCAACTAACTGATGGCCCTTGATAACCATTCGACTGAATTCAGATTGAGAAAATATCAACTGAACCTCTTTATTGACGCGTTCCTTGAATCGTATGACCTCGGAAATGCCGATCTTCGATCAGAAGATCGAAATTCTTTATGTGAAGCGAAAATCGAAGCAAGTGGAGCGCTTCCAGTCCGAAATAACGCCCACCAAAACTAGGAAAACGCCAAAGAAGGTTGTTTCTACCTTCTCAAATGAGTTTCTCTAACATATGTTCAGCCAGCGAATTTCGAAGGCAGAGGAATCGGACTCGCAGTGTCGAAGATGGAGGGCGTTTGCTCGGTAAGATCCTCGAAAAGAAGGCATTGATTGAGATTTCCATAATTCTAGCGAATCGACATGGAAGCAGAAATGGAGCTGAAAACCGTCTACTACGTCTTCTACCTCCGCCGCCGAGTCGCCAAAGCAGACGTCAAGGACAAACTCAAGGCTTTTAACGGCTGGCCCTTTTCTGCCGCTTCCAAGCAATATGCAAAAGCGCTTGAAAATCTCCTGAATGTAAGACTGAGTCCCTTAAATATCCCTTATATTCCATCTCTAGCTGACGACGCCTTGCATACAATGGGTAATGAACATCATCGGATTAACGATTCACGCAAACGACCAGAAAGAACATCTGATTCAACGACTAGCTGAATGGTGTCTAAGACCAATTGATAATGGCGACTTTTTCATACCGTAAGTTTAAAACTTGCGGAATGGAAGGATAAGCAGCTTTGTAGTGTGGCTGATCCGATGCCTTTTATGGAAAACGACCACCGTAAAGCTCCGAAATTAGAGTTCGAGGAAGACAACATGCTCGAAGTCGGCAGGGGCGAAAACGGCGCGCCGGTGATTTTGAGCAACACGATCGCTGGAGAATTCGATCTGAATCGAAACGGCTACTCTCGAGTTCCGCACATTTCCCAGTAAGCCGCTTTTTGTCGATTCTTTTTCAATTCTCATTTTCTAGCACACCTTCGTCTCCCTCTTTTGCGGCGCCTTACACCCCTCGTGCTGTTCCGATGCCGGTGACAACGACTCCAAATATCAATCGTCCTCTCGTCTCTCCGGAAAATCCTCGTCTCCCGCCAAAGAAGCGGATTCGAAACCGTCACACTCCAGCCGAAACGGTCGATCTTACAGGAACGGTCAACCTTTCATTTTCCTTATCAAAGAAGACGTTCGAAATCTAGACCTTTCTATAGACGAGCATATTCCAACAGAAGAGGAAGTAATTGCCGTGATCAGAGATGTTCTCACCGTTGAAAACTCTAAGAAACTTACTCTTCCTTACGTGAGTCAAAGAATAAATGACATAAGTGATGATTTTCGTTTCAGATCCGGATGATGATTTGCCGAAGATATCCCGATTTCAACATCGATTCTGACGCCCAACGAAGCTGGATCAAAGAACTAGTTCTGGATCAACTCCAGCTCAAGAAAGCGGAAGAAAGAGCCGCCAAAGAAGCCGCGAAACGAGCTGCTGATGCCGCGGAGAAAGAGGAACAGAAAAATGAGCATTTCTATGGAGCAGAACTGCAAGAATGAACGACCCTGAAGAATGAAAAAAAGATCGGCTTTTTTTGCTGATTTAGCCCAATTTTGTTCCTTTCAACCTTTTTCCTGAAGAAAATTAATTTCATAACTTTCTAAATAAATATATTTTATTTATTGAATACTTCCGATACCTTTCTGACGATAGAAAACGACCTGTTCCACTTTTCATCATCCTTTTTGTTTAACTTTACAGATTAGACCCTATTCAAAAAGTACCATCAAGGGGTTTTCCCCTTCATTTCGATGGTTCTATCTTTGGTATTTTCTGCTTCAGCTCAAAATTGAAAATTTTTCAATTCAAACATTTATTTTCGCGACGTTCTGCCTGCGACTTTTTTACTTTATACTTGTCATTATTACTTTTATTTCAACGTTTATCCCTTCAACTTAGATTCCGGACCCTTACTGCAGCAAACAGTATTCAAGAAAAAAGACTCTTGTTCTCCTATTGTTCCTATTTCAGACATTTTATTTCTTTATTTGTACAAATCCCGCATTTTCCTCCGTGTTTTCATGACCAAAGGTCGCTCCCAATATTGCCGATTATACTGTCGTCTTTTTTGAGACAAGATTGATGGTCAAACTTGGGATGGAAGTCCAAAGATAGTCGATTTTCGAAGCTTTCTGAAAGAGTTCGAAAATCGACCATCTTTGGCATTTCTTATCAAGTCTAATCATCAATCTTGTCCTTAAAAAGACCATATACAATCGACAAACTTGGGAACGGCATCTGGAATCCCACAGACTTTAATTTCATCGTTTCTTTATTTTTTTGTTTTCTCTTTTATTTTTGACATTCAAATTCATTGAAAAAATCCATCAACTTAAAAAAAAGTGTGAAAAAATCACATGTTTTCAATTCAAGATTGATATGATATCATTATTCCCTACCATACACATACAGTAAATATAAACTGTGACTGTCCCTGTCTAAATAATCTCTGGAATTGAGAATAAACGCCTGTTATGCTCGTTTTAGAGTTTTCCGCAAATCAATTTCTTTTCCCAAAAAAGCGGTATGTTTCGGAAAAAGATCGATTGAACTTTTCTTTTTGTTTATTTTGGTATTTTTACAGATTTAGGCATTGAAAAATAGGTTGCTCGTCCATCTCTTCCCACAGTCCTATGCTTGAGAGCGTCCTCCACTTTCCATTTCCCTCTTCATCATTGAGAATCACTTCTCGCTTGGATTTCGTTGTTTTCGGAGCGAGACAGCCGTCTGATCTTCCGATGATTCGAAATTTTACCTCGTCAGGTTGATAGCCCTTGTTGTTCTTGAATTTTTCAATGTCGTCCACTATCAGCCACGAGAAAAGACTAAAATTTTCGATTTTATGGGAATAAATGGAGTTTTAGTTGCCTTTTTGACCAAATTGCATATTCTCCATTCATAGTTGATTCGTAGAATTTCTTGTTTTTGAATGTTTTCAGCTGGTAATCTCTTTAATTGGGATGAAAACCGAGAAAAGCAAAGTCTAGACTCGGCAAACTGTGTCTTAAATCTGAGTCAGGGTCCTCAAAGGGATCTAAAATGAGAAGAAATGGTTTTTCAACACCCTGACTCAGGTTTTTTGCGCATGTTTGCCCCCCAAAAGTAAAGCTCGAAAAGCAAAAAAACTCGTTCTTTTCCCCGATCCTTCCCGTTTTCTGAAACATAGCAAAAACCCTCCCGCAGCATTCTCCCTGATCCGGATCTTCTTTGAAATTGGAGCAAGAAAGCTGACTCTTTCTCGTCCAGTTTTCCACCTCACTCGGACAGAAGATTTCTCCGTCAATCGAGCTCATACTCACCATCCCATGAAGAAGCCCTTTTCCGAGATTCCAGTGCGAGCCATTATTGTACAAAAAGGTGTCGACGGATTGAACATGTCTGTAAACTGGCTTCCCAAGCATGAAAAACTCCATTTCAAATCGACCGCTGAATCGATCGTCTTCCGTTTCCAGATCCAAAGATTCGCAGCAAAGAGCTCGAACTGCTTTGCAATCTTCTTCGCATTCGGACTCTTCAAAATTCTCCCCTGGGCAAGAGAGATCCGGGCTGTTTTCACAAGTCCTCGTTCTGCGACGCAGCTCTGTTTTGCTACAGTCGCGGTGGACACAGTTCGACCAGTTTGTCCAAATTGACCAGGTCGGATCGAGCTTGCAGGAGGCGATCTTTCCCTCGGGCATCCATTTTCCCTGAATCAAAAGAGGCATTTTCCATTTCAACCAATTCATTGCGTCGTCAGGGCAAATCTGTGGACTTTCGATTCGAGCGACGAATTTTCCAGCAAAAGTGGATCCGATTTCAGGGGAAATATACCAGTACCAACCGTCAGCGTGGGTGTGGAGCCAGAGAAAGAAGTTTTTTGAAGCATCTTTGTACACCATTTGACCATTGTAAAAAGCGCCATCGAAGAGGAATTGAAAATCTTCGATAAGAATCTTTTCGCAGCATGTAGGAATGATCGTGGTCGTCGTTGTAGTCGTCGTGGTAGTTGTAGTTGTCGTGGTGGTAGTTGATGTCGTGGTCGTCGTTGTCGTGGTTGTTGTAGTAGTCGTAGGTTCTGGGCAAAGCCCGCAGGACTCGACACAAACGGCGGCAGTAATCATGTTTCCACAGTCCAAATCGTCGCTGAGACAAAGGCTAGCGAAGTCGGGATCATCCTGGCAGTCTTCTTCGGGAGCGGCTGTTGTAGTTGTTGTTGTCCTCTTTGTTGTCTTCTTCATCGTCCTTCGAGTCGTTGTTCTTCTCGTTGTTCTCGGCGCAGCTGTTGATGTAACAGGCTTGGCATAATTTCTAAACCAGAAATTCTTGACTGAACTCATCTGATTGCTGCCATCAAGAAGAGAGCCACTACGAGCATTTGAACCGCCAACGAGGGAGACAGAACGAGAGCTCTGTTTTTGGACGAGTTTTTTGTTCTTTGATGCTTTTTGTCGATTTATTTGCGCGAGGGTCATGCAGGAGCCACAAGTTTTCTGACATTGAGAACTGAGAAGAGCGCTTGAGCAATGCAGCGATGTGCACGAACTCGACCGATCTCGACATTCAAACATTTTATCAAAACTCGCGCAAAGGCCACAACTTCTGGCGCAATACATTTTCCCCAGCAAGCTATCACAACTCAACTGCGACAAGAGTCCACCCCCGCACATGGTGGCAAAAGTCGGATTATCCTGGCATGGCGAGTTGGGATTCGCTTTTGGTGGCTTCGTTGGCTTCGTTCTTGGCGCTCTGGTTGTTCGAACTGGTCGTGGTTTTTGAGTTTTGGGGAATTTTGTTGTTGTGATTTTTTGGCAGGAGGGATCGCAGGTTTTTCGACACTCTGTTGGAGCCTTGTTTTCAGTTTCAAAAATGACCAAAAAATGACCAAAAATGACTAAAATGACCAAACAATGACCAAAAATGACCAAAAATGACTAAAATGACCAAAAATTACCAAAAATGACCAAAATGACCAAAAATGACTAAAATGACCAAAAATTACCAAAATGACCAAAATGACCAAAAATGACCAAAAATGACTAAAATGACCAAAAATGACCAAAAATGACCAAAAATGACCAAAAATGACCAAAAATGATCAGAAATGACCAAAAATGACTAAAATGACCAAAAATGACCTAAATAAAACTTATTTGAAACTGTTCCTTCGACCAAGAAGAGCAAAGATTCGGATTGCAGAATACGTTCGTATCGACACATTTCAGCGACCCAGAATTTGAAGGAGTGAAATTTGGTTTCTGAATGTTCGTCTGTTTCATTGGATTCAAAGCGCTGCCGCACAAATTGCAAGATTTTCTACAAAGCGCGCCGGCAGCAGGACTGGTGCAGGGCATCACATCGCAAAATTTCCCAGAATCAAGGCACGGCACATTCGCAATTTCCTTCTCAAGCTGGGAGGACAGCTGATTCACTCGTTCGCACAACTTGCAAGTTTCAGGGCAAAAAAGACGAGTAACTTTCGAGCTGCAGTCGACATTCTCTGAATTGCACAGTTCTGGTCTCTTGTCCCTGCATTCTATCGCCAAGGAATGACTAATTAAAATAAGATGAAAAAGATTTTTCATCAGAATCGATTGATTTTCTGAGCATTTTGTTTTCTTGAAAATTCTTTGCCATGATTCTGCCGCGGGCTAGAAATTCTGCTCAGTAAATGAGGCTTAATCATGCTCCTCTTTTTATATTTTAGAAGTGTTTTTCTGAGTCCATTTTATTTTCAAGTTTTTTCTATTATTATTTTACAAACGAAAACCGGCCACTGACCCGACTATCGACTAAGGGTCAATGTCGGATCGGGTCGGTACCGACATAAAACCAGACATTGTCGCTTCTGTCGGTGGTCGGCACCGACCCTAGTTTGTTGGAGAGGAGATTTGGTCTTATGATCTTGACGTTATTGTTAATGGATTGCATTAGACAAGCTCATTTAGCAGTTTTAGATTAATTTTCGGATATATCGACGATTGAAAAAAGACGACTTGCTTTATTGAGACTCAAATTTATGGCCTTTCATTCAGAACCATCACAATGCGACAAAAACGGCGAAAAATAAACCTGCTTCAATGTGAAAGTCTGCTTCAAAATTGACCACGCTTCGATCGACAAAACTCAAGGAAATAAAATTGTCAACTATCAAGTCATAATCAAGTTTTTCAGCGTCCATTTTATTTCTGAATTTCTCAAGAATTCTTTCTATGTATTTTCTTTTTCTTCAAGAAGAAACTTTTTCTTCTGTTTCTTTCTTCAAATACTTTTCCGCCCATTTGAGCGATTCTTCAGTCGATCCCTTTGGCGCGTATTCGAGCCCGACGAAGTTCTCCCAGCCTTTTTCTTCGAGAAAATTAAAGAACTCATCGAAATCGATCGTTCCATCTTCGGAAACGGGCTCGTGACGATCTGGTGCTTGAGCGATTTGGAAATGAGCGCATTTTTCGAAAAGTTGTTTTACATTTTCCAGCGCGTTTCCTTTTTTAGTGCTCGAAAATCTCCGTTTTTAGGCTTATTTCGTCAATTTTCGAGCATTTTCCTTTTTGAACTTCGAGATGAAAAAGATCGCAATGATAAAAGAGGTTTTCCGCGCCGACTTCTTCGATGATGCTGAGAGCCTCTTCTGGCGTCGAGTAGAAATAGCCTTTTAATTTATTTATTTTCGCCAGAATGGCTTCTATATTTTATGGAACAAGCCAAGTGGCGTACTACAATATTTCTTTTAATATTTAGCGATTTTTGTCCCGAACGTGCGTATTTCCTCAAAAGTAATACTTATTCAAATTACTTATTCAGTACTTAGTAGCTTAGTAGCTCTAACTGTACCTGGTAAGGAGATCTTCGAATTTATCGGCTCCAAAGTGCCAACTATTCCGTAGTCCTTCAAGCTAGGCTCGGGAACCTGAGGAGAAAACAGGGCCCCTGAGTCAGGGTTTCAAAAAAGCTTCGATGAAACCCTGACTCAGGGACCCTGTTTTCTCCTCAGGTTGCTGAGCCCAGCCTTCAATAAATCAGCGGCAATTTTCAAGTTATCCACAAATTGAGCTCTGCACGATTCCTGAAGTTCTCTCTCAAATAATGAATTCAAGCACCTCTTTACCTTTGTCTCGCCTTCCGGAACTTTCCCAGCCATGAGATGAATCATCGGACATTCGACAGCACTAGCGTATTTGATCGCTTCTTTGACAGTCTTCAAGAAGTCGACACTTTTGCCCGGAATGGCGCCCAAACCGGCGGAATCTCCAGCCGCTGTGTTGATCAAAACGCATTTCAGGCCAGACTCAACAACTGCCTTTTTGAACTCTTCAACTGGATACTCATACGGCCAGGCAACTTCGAAGTACGAGAAGCCAACTTTTTTCGCCAGGGAAATTCGCTTCAGCAGATTCGCCTCCTCTAAAACAACAATTCAAAATCCGTCGATTTTTCATTTTCAACCTTTGAAAAGCCATGAAATATTCGCCGCAAGCTTCATTTTTTTTTCCTCTCTAGAAAAAAATTAATGTTGATATATTTGACTTTGCCGGAGTGTTTCGTTGAGTAATGAAAATGGAAAAATGACTCATTTGGAAATTTTGGAGACAACGAAGAAGTAACCCAAGTTGGCATATTTGGCATATCTGATGAATAGTTGATTAAATCGACAGGAGGCTGAAAGTCGCTAATTTGAATTCATTCTGGTTGTCTTGAGCAAAAATCCTCGCTTACAAGGACCTGAGAGGATGCCAATAAACAAAGTGCGATTCACTTCAAGCGATTATTTATTCAAACTCGAACTTCGCCATCCGGAAGAAATCAGCTGTCGCATATGTTTTTGTTTTTTTCAAGACGTTGCATTCAACAGTTTCTGAAGTTTAAGTCTATCTTTCAAGCGGTATTTTGAATATGTTTCATATTATATGTATGGAAAATTCTAATGTTTTGACTTCGGTCGAACCTGGAAGATGTTTCCAGTGAGAGCTAGGGCCGAACCAAGATAAGGAAGAAATAAGAGAGGAAGTGACAAAAAAGGAAGTGATTTTTTTGAAATGGGTTTTCATTGGCCGGTAGGCCAAATGCAGCGATCTTATTGGTCTTCAGAAAATGCACTTCCTTTTTTGTCACTTCCTATCTTATTACTTCCTTATTTTGGTTTGTGCCGAGTGCTAGCATAGTTCAAGATGAGCTCTTTTAGGAATATCGGCTTTTGTTCCTCATGAAAAATGCCCGTTTCCAAAAATTGAAAAAGAATTTATGGTTTGCGCACGAAAATTAAATGTATCAAAATCTTTCAATTTTGGATTTCAAAGATAAAGATTTTAACAAACATCACTCAAACTCAATGTTATAATTAATGTTATTTTTCTGTAATCCCCCGATTCGCCTGTTCACCGATGGTAAGTGAACCCCGTTGACAAGCAGAACTGATTCGAATTAGCGCTGCAAAAAGGAGAAAGTAAAAAACATGCTCAGAGTTTGCGCCATCAGATGGTGCTCGACGCGCGGGATAATCCCCAAGCCAAGTTTACTTACTGCAAAAGTAGAGATGTATTAATTAATCATTTACAAAAACAAAAAAAAAGAGAAAAGAAAAACATGAAAAGATAAAAATAATAGAAGAATCGAAAAATGACGCAAAATGACAGTAAATCGACTGAAATGCCCCCAGCTGAATATCAAGAGGCACTCAAATGCTTGCCGATTTATTTTCTTGAGGAAGATTGTGAGTTTTTGAGTCGAAAAAATGGATGGTGTCACGAATCGACAAAAAATCTCGACAAATTTTGCGTCAGCGGCTTCTCGGCTGCTGATTGGCCTGGAAGCCAAATCAAGGTTTCTGATTGGTTGAAAATTTTCACGTTAATTTGTCGGGATTTTTTGTTGGATCCATTTACCGAGAAAAAATGATGATTTTATTTTTTTTCAGCAACGAATGAGTGGGACTTGAATTTCGACGTCAGATGGCAGGACTATCTGGTCGCCTTCATCATCTCCTTCCTCTTCTTGATTGGCTTCATCGGTCATGCAATAGTAATCCGCTCCCTCTGTTCCTCGCGAAAACAAACTTGGACGCAGACAATGGTCAAGTAAGTCGACTCCTCCTTGATTTCAATAATTCAAAAAATAATTGATTCAGAATCAACTCTGTCTTTGCCATTTCATTTCTGATCATTACGACTCCGACAGATTTGAAGGTTCTCCTCAGCCAGATTATTCTCAAGGTGAAATTATTTTCATCGATTTTTGATGATCGAGTATTTTTTATAGCTTCCAAAAACGACGCTTCTGAGCAGAATCGGATGCAAGTTGACGATGTACTGGGTAATCAGAGCAAAACATAGGGCAGCGGGTTAATTATTAATCAGGTGCTCGTCTGTAGTGGTGTCAGTATTTTTTCAAACACGATGATGGTCGTTGACAGGACAATGGGCATCAAGAATCCGATGATGCGCGCCAGATTGGCTGCTTCGAGGAAATACAAAAGTAGGTCAAAATCTGGTCGGATCGAAAAAAATCTGATTGGCCGAAATTTTTTACAATAACAATGGATCGAACTAACAAAAAAACGTCAGAAAAATCGCTTTTCGATCGAAAAATTTTTTCCTGAAATCTGATTGGCCGAAATTTTTTTTACCAAAAATCGAATCGAAAAAGAGCAGCAAAAAATCGTTTTTTTTTTATCAAAATTTTTTCTGAAATCTGATTGGCCGAACCGCTAGATACGAGAATCTGATTGGCCGATTCCACCCACTTCCCCATATTTTCGATCTAACCCAATTTTTTCTGCGAGTTGTTTTTCAGAAGTAACTTGTTAATTAAGCGTGTGTATTTATCTTCGTCGCCGTGAGCCCGCTGATCACCGCCTCTCCAAGTTTGTTTCTGTATGCGAAAGAGGGATAAACTGCTCCAACTGGCAGCTCAGCTCTGTTGAGTAAAATTAACGTAGCAAGTGGCACTTTGCCCTTGACCGAGTGGCGCTTAGGAGTTCATCCCGAAAAACAGAATCCCAATGCGGCGTGTGCATGCCCTTAGGCGAGTATCAAGAGTACAAACGTTACTTCGACTTGGTGACGTTTATTATTCTGATGCTCGTTCCCGCTACTGTCAGGTAAGAATTTTAATATTAAGCAATATTCAATTCTGGAAGAGTAATTAAGTTTTTGATTCGAAAGTAAAAGTCATTTTTGTCTTTTTTTCGAAAATAACTAAAAAAAGACTTGGTTGAAAACCTGTGTCCAAAACCTGAGTCAGGTTTTAAACAGCGGCTTTTCAATTAAGCTCTTCAAACCCTGACTCAGGTTTTTTACACAGGCTCTCAAATAAAATCAAAGTCTTAGTAAGAATGATCTATTTTTAATCTGTCTGGAAAACCTGACTCAGGGGCTGGAAAAATGCTCTGTAAAACCTGAGTCAGGTTTTCTACACAGGTTAAAAATAGATCATTCTGACCAAGACTCACAGAAAACCTGAGTAGAAAACCTGGGTCAGGGTCTGAATTAACAAAATTGCCTGAAATAATGATCTTTAAACCCTGACTCAGGTTTTCTACACAGGGTGCCCAACCCAGCCAATTGAGCGCCTGTCAAGTGAACTAATTGAGCTTCAGTATCGTGGCGATTATAACGATCGGCATCGCCCAGCGCGAAAAAACCTTCAGCCAGTTCGGAAATGGGGTGACAAAAAAGACAATCAAGCATGAAAAGAAGTTTGTCACCGCGCTGTATCGATACAATGTCGCGGACAGCATCTTTTACACCATCTGTCTCGTAAGTTGTCGACCACAAATTGGTTCATTTGAAGCCGGATTGAACGTTCATTCAGTCTCCAACACGATCGCTGGAGATCTTCGGCCCGTACGCGTCGACTTGGGTGGTGGAGAATATTTTGACTTGGATGATTTATGTTTCGAGGGTGCTGCTGGTTTCTTACTTTGCTTGTACGCCGATTTTGTACAGTCTCTTCTTCGATATGAAGATCAGAAAGGTCAGGACGAGAAAATAAGCAAAAAATCAGCATTTTTTTGAAGAAAAAAGCGACTGATCCAAATTCTTCTTATTCAACTTCAGCTACACTCAATGGTGCCTCGCGGAATTCACATCTGATAGAGAAGAAGATTCCCCTTCAAAGAAGCTCTTGTGTATTTTGACTAAAACATTGTAAAAATAATAAACAAGGAAAAAGACATTGCTTTCTAATCAACAAATCATTTATCCAAACAAGTTTCCAGCGCTTCAAAAATTACCTCAAAAGCAAAATCCCCAACAAGAAAATTTCAGAGATAAATCCGAAAAATGCCCGGAGACTGGTCGATTTTTGAGAAATCGGCTACTTTCGGGGCATTTCTTCTCTCCCTAACCCTAACGCTTGATGTTTTATAGAGGATGAAGAAGATGAAAATGATGATTCTAGTGAAGGAGATGATCCAATTGAGCCTGAGCTTGATTGCAGGAACGGTTTAAAAAGAGAGGAATAAGAGGATGATTGCTGAGTCAGGGTTTAATGAAAGCCCCTTTAGACCCTGACTCAGGTTTTCAACATAGGCTGCCGAGCCTTAATTCAATCAAATCCTATTTCGAACCCGTAAAAGATGCAATTCAAAGCCAAAAAACTGCTCGAGCTGCAATTCAAAATGCCTGGCCATCAACGGCCGAAGAGTATCGATGGAATTCACCTGCCCCGAAACTGGCTTCACTCAAACCTTCACCAACCAGAAATGCAACAGAATTAGAAAAATGAACATGAGCGAAAATTGTGGAACACTGAGCTGTGCCTGTGCTGCAGAATTGACTGTGGCAGAGACTGGAAAAGGAATGTCTTTTTGTTTCAAACAGTGTTTAGGATATATTTTCAACCCTAAATCTTCACTCTAGAATCTTCTTTCGGAGCTCAAAAACCTGTGTAAAAACCTGACTCAGGGTCTCAAAAAGGTTTTTATGAAAAGACAGGACCCTGACTCAGGTTTTAACACAGGTTTTTGAGCTCACAATTCATTAGAAAAAAATATATGACTGTTAGTTTTTCCATTTTTCAAAACCAATATATCCTCAGTTTCAATCGAAACTTTTCCTGCTTCGAAATCAGCATAAAAATCTTTCCAAAAGTACTTTAAAATTTTCCCTGTTTTTAAGAATGATTTTAACTGAATCCTTACAGGTACCAAATTCGAATGCACCGCGGCGAAAAAGAAGCCTACTTACCGAGTCTACTGCGACGCCAACAACGACAATCGATTCAACTTGGGCGAGACGAATCAAGAGCGAAAAGTCAAATGCAAACGGGGAGCGATCAAAAGAAATCCTTTCAACTTGCAATGTTAATAAAAATATTCGAAAGACTCTTGCTTGTTTCTTAAAAAAATGAGTAAAAATCGCAAATTGATTAATAAAATATTAGCGATCGACGATCGTGGATTTGTTTTTCCTCAAATATCGTGACGAGACGCGTTAAATTTGTTTCCTGTAAAGTTTACAGTTGTAACAGTTGTTACAGTGTAAACTTACTGCTTACGATCAGCGAATTATTATGACTTAATCTTTCCTCAGGCACCAAGTGCTTTTCATCTCAAGCCTTTTCTTGTATCGCCACCTTGCGGTGCATGCCTCGACCGTCGCGTGCTCATAATACAACCAGACGGTTTAATTGAAAAAAAGCGAGATGAAGGTTTGTAGAGAGGATCGTTTGCAAAGAGAAAAAAATGTTCGATTCAAGCAACAAAAAATGCAATTTTAGAAGCTGTTTTCCCTCTTTGCCAGCGCAAGTGCCGCTTATTCCTACGAAACGACCGAGCCATATACGACATCGACTTCGATTGTCAGTACTACCGAGAGATTCACCGACTGCGGGGGCACCATCAAACAACCAACAACCTTCTCTTCTCCCGATTTCGGCTCCGAAAACTACCAGAATTTCCTGAGCTGCACCTGGAACATCTCTCTTCGCGGCGTCGCTGGATTCTGGATCGTGCCAAAGACTTTTGACATTGAATCTGTTAGTTTTTGGTGGGCAAGTTATCCAGACTACTTGAGCACACTTCCTAAATGCGCGTTCGACCATGTGAAAGTGATTGCAAACGAGGTGGAAAGCAACTTCTGCGGGAGCAACGCCGGTGACCGAACTATTGGCGACGAAGAAAAAGGAGGTAAAGAAGGAGGAAAATGGGTGCCTGATCTTGTGAATGTGAGCGAAGAAGGCTTCCCAAAAATGTTTGTCCTTGGCAGTCAAGCAACTGTCAGCATGTTCACCGATTTCTCGAATGAGAATACAATCGAATTTCCTGGAAATGATTTTAAGGGCTTTGAGTTTGAGCTCATTGAAGCTGATCGACTAGATATTATTGAACATCACTTTGGCGTAAGTAAAACATCATGAAAGAAAAATACAAAATGATTTTTTTAGAGAATCGCAGCTTCCCTCGCTGACGGCAAGAAATCGGGCCGATACGTGAATCGATTCCAAAAAGTCCTTGAAAAAGCTCGAGCTTCGTCCACTGGCGAAAACTGCTACGAAGAAAACGGCTTCGGAGCCTCTGACTCTTCCGATGATGTCCAAGTTTTCGACGAGAGCGACATGTGCACTCTCAATTCTCAAGTGAACGCGGCGCTCAACAGCTGGGCGAGAAACAACGCCTGCGACGGTCGAGGCAAGGTCTATCGACAGATCATTCGCGCTGCTCGAAAGATCAGAAATTTTTACAATTCTGTCAATGACTGCTGAATTCGCGAAATAAAAAATCCAAGAAATATTCTCTTCATTTTTGATTGTTTGCGATTTGCACGAGGTAAAGTGAATGAGTGACACTTTCAGAATAATAGAGAAAAGAAGGAGCTGACTCAGGATCTCAAGTCAACGCCTTCTCCAAAGTCCACTTTCCAAGTGCAGTTGTGATTTTTGTAGTGCCAGGGCTCTGTATCGAAATCAGGAGAAGTAATGACTGTGTCTGAGTTGATCTCTCCGCCGCAAGTTCCTTCGAATTCTCGCTCATGCGGCATGAGTCATGCCCGGCGAGGACCGAAATAGGCAGAAAATATAGGCAGCTTCATTCTTCTTCTTTTTTTTCGATTGAAAGTTTATTCTAGCGACAGAAGCGGGTGTCAATCTTGCTTGAAAACTCGTGTCAACTCTCTGCCGCCCCGGATGGAATTTTCTCGGGGACTTGAGCCACGTCCCCTTTTTTAAAACTTTTTGGCAGGGAATGATGATGAAGGAGTTTCTTTATTAGGTCAAGTACGAAAGAAAAATCTTGTCAGAAACTTTTGTTGGCAGAAAAGCTGAATTGATCGTGATGTTCTCTCGATTTTTGACATCGAAAAAGCTTGATTAAAAAAAGTCAGAATTTTTCATAAAAAAACAAACCTGTTTTCAAAAAGAAGAACGTGAGTTTCAGAAGTGCCTTCTTCCTCAAAATCATCGTTTTCGATGCTCCAGTTTTTGCTTTCGAAGATGTCCGTTATTTGCCAGAAGTCAGAGCGCAGTCCTTGAATGACAGTGGCGTCTTTGTTGAAGAAGTCGAAAACGGTGATGTTTGTCTTTTTTGCGTGATCGACGAGATTCTTAAAAATCGATGAAGAGAAAAGTCTTTTTTTTTTGTACCTTTCTGGAGCATTTTGTTTGAAAATCTCTGTTAGTCTTGTCAACAATATGCAAAAACCAATCCGGAAACTTCTCTTTTACATTCTAAAACCCTCTTAAATCCTCTTATCTCCCCGTTTTCAAACCCAAATGATTTCTTCAGAGCAGAGGCAATTCAACAATCCATCTTCGTTTCTCAAAATCCCCGCTGTGCACTGACAGTTTCTCGCTTTTTGAGAAAATAAAACTGAAAATAAAACAAAAAATATGAAGAAAATTTTCATTTTTAAAGAATGCGAAGATGCGCTTTGATTCTTTTCGGTTTTGAATAAAGGGAAGGGTCTCTTGAGAGCTTGATCAATGAAGAGCCACAGTTTTGCTTCTAGTCTTATGTTGAGTAAACTTTTATTGATAGTAACAGAAATCGTCGCAGCCTTCTGCACAGGAATCTGGATCGGATTCGAAGATAATCGGCCGATAACAGCTTCCTTCATGCTCGTTAATAATCATCGATGATGTTACGTTCTGACCATCCCACATTGCTCTCTCGACCTTACTGACCGATTTTTCAAAAATGAGATTCTTTATACATATTTTTACCGGGTTTCATATCCGCCAAAAACAAGAAAATAATCACCCAAATATATTGAAGACGCAAAAGGAAAATTCTTAAAAATAATAGCCAAAATAATAAAATTGATTATTGTTTACTGAAAGCAAAACACCGACTTTTGTCCACTGATCATTTCGAAAGAGATAAACATTTTTCGTATTAGTCCATTCGTCGTAATCATACAATAATCCACCAATTGTAAGAACTCCATTTGAGACAGACAGACAAGTATGATCAGAAATCGAATGAGGATGAGGAGTTGTATCTTGCCAACCGCTTATTTTCATGTAAAAGCAAATATCTTTTTATGAATCACCTTGAAGTTAGAATTTCTACACGATTTGAAGACGGATAAAAAGAACCAATAATCATCGGGGCATTTTCAAGTTCTACCATGCAAGAACATTTATGAGTGATTTGTGTCGAACTTATAGATTGAGATCTTTCTCCGTCAAAGCTCTCGCAATCAGCTGAGAAACCTCTACATAAAATAACTGACTCAGTTCCAGCAGAAACAGTCGCGAGGGATCCGTCAACAGCGTCGAAAAAATATACAAGTTCGATTCCAGTATTGATAATCTTACAGCCAGATAATTTTGAAATCTTGAATTTTTACTCAAATCGATATCGGACCTTGACAGAGCTTTCACCTTTTTTCTTTGACCTAAGAATGATCCAAAAAAGTAAACTTCTCCTTTAAAAATTGCATGACCAGACGCAAAAAGATATCCATTATACTCCAAAGGAGACTCATAATGTCGTTTTTCCTTTAACTCTCGTCAAAGAATGATAACATTTTGGCCAACCTTGAAACTTCCATCAGCAGAAATCAAATAACTGAAATTTGGTAAATCGAGGTATCTGTCCCCCTGGCAAAGCACTGTCACATAAGGCTGGCATTCGAAACCGCAATCACAAGAACAGCCCATCGGACAATTTTCCATGCATGGGCAGAAGCTCTTTTCTTCTTCAAACACATCATAGCAACCATCATAACAAGTCTTATTAGTCGTACAGGATTCGAAACAATCGTCCAATCTTCTCCGCGCCTCTTTAAGGCACTGTTTGAAATACTGGTCATTCTCAGGGCTTTTACAGCTGCAAATTGGATTCGCGCAGCTCTGGCAGCCGTTTGGGCAGAGCTCGTCACACGGGCAAGCTCGGTAGCAATCTTAAAAACATCAGCGAATTTCAGCAAAGACCGCTGGTTACCGGTCCATTCTCCAGCGCATTGGCGCTCGCAAGAAGAGCTAAAACAGCCATCTTTACATTTGATCCATTTTTCAAAGCAGTCTTCGTCGCATAATTCGCCAAGATCAGCATCACTTCGGTTGAAAAATATTTGATTGTCTCTTCAAAAAGTACTCTCTTTTACTTACGGACAAGACGGATCAATCCTTCGTCTCGATTTTTGAACCCCGGGTTCCAATTCTGGCTGAGCGAGAGCGTTAAAACTAAAAAGCGACAAAATGCACCTCATTTGAAAAGTCTCTTTTGCAAAACAACTCGAGTTTCCAACCACAATTCTCATGCTTGATATTTGCCCATGCTTGAGACCATTTGCATTTGCAGTAATAATAATTTCCTACAGGAACTTTCAAGGAATCGGTGTTCAGAGCCTTATTTTTAATTTTGACGCGGCAAAGATGACAAAAAAAAAGCTTATAGATGCGAAAAGACTATGATCATCCTAAATCAGAATATTTCAATTCTTACTGACCCACTTTCGTATAGAAGTGAAAACCGTAAGATGGCTAGGCTGGCATAATTAGGACCGGAGATGGCTTGACCCGGGCTGGCTATTATGTAGGATCATTTCCCGTCTCCCAAAAGGGGATTAAACGCCTGACGAGTCTGTAATCGATGCTTCAGCCATACATTTTCAGACCCATTTTTTGGTATTCAGAAGAGAAGAAAATAGACTGATAGACTCTACCAAGGTAAAATATCAAATAAAAAGAAAGAGCAGAGAGCTAAAAATCAGTGAATCCAAGTTTAAAATCAACTCCCTAATCAGTCAATTTCGTCTCAATTCTTGGCCATTAGGAGACGTCGTATCGATAATATTCGCGACGCGTTAATGACGAGCTGAAACGAGACGGGAGCTTTTCCAGCCATTAGCTTTTCCAGCCGTTAGCTTTTCCAGCATATTAGAATTTCCAGCAAGGCTGGAAAAGCTAACGGCTGGAAAAGCTAATGGCTGGAAAAACTTCTTTCTGATTGATATTTTTCTAATGAAAATATAGTTTGATAAATAAGTACTATTTTTATTAAAAATGTATTTACTTTGTGAAATATCATAATTAATTAATAATCGTCGATTAATATAAGAATTATCGAGAGATCGTTTTCAAAGGAGGTCAGGATTCTTGGTACTCCTTTTTCCGAGTTTGATACTGGAGTAATGCTACCCTTTTTGCCACTGATCCCTTTGAAGGGATTAGCGCCCGACGCCGGAGCCACTTTCCGCCCAGAGCGAGAGTTCGAAAAGTCCGAAAGTCGAAAGTGACAAAAAGGTTGAACATTACTCGCAGTACAAAAATTGGAACAAGGAGTACCAAAAATCCCGACCTCCTTTAACCCTAGCCGGCCAAAAATGATTTTTCTCGGATACCGGTCAAGATACTCCATATTTGGCGCCAGAGATTTACCCGCAAATAAGACTATACAAATGATAAAGGTCAAATTATATGTCTTTGGGGAAATAGATTAAATCCTGCCTATCAAGATGCAATAGAAAAAACCGCTCCAGAATGAGTTTCTTAGAAATTATACGTTAAATATTGTGAGGTACTTGGAAATGAGTAAAAACCTGCTCCATATTTGGAGTACCTTGACCGGCTAGGGTTAAAAACGATCTCTCGATAAATTTCATATTAATCGACGATTATTAATTAATAATGAATCATTATTAATGATATTTCAATCCAGGTGATACCGTCCGCTTTGAAATGACCTGGTGGAGAATGACTTGCTTATTTAACTGCCAGGTACTAGAAAAGAGGGTCTTTAAGGGTCCCTAATAGAGTTGAGGTACCAAATTCAAAAAAGTAATGCGGTGCGAAATTTTTATTTTTTCTGAGCTTCAATTTGCGCCCTTAACCTTCCCAAGATCTCAATCCAGTCAAAAGTTATTGATTCCCAACCTAAAAAAAAACGCGTCTAAGTAAATACACTTTTTAATAAAAAAAGTACTTATTTTATCAGTTTATATTTTCATTAGAAAAATATCAATCTGAAAGAAGCTTTTCCAGTATATTAGCTTTTCCAGCAAATTAGAATTTCCAGCAAGGCTGGAAAAGCTAATGGCTGGAAAAGCTAACGGCTGGAAAAGCTTATGGCTGGAAAAGCTCCCGTCTCAGCTGAAACGGCTCATTCTTCGAAAATACGCTTTGGACGTGGCTCAATGCAGAACAGTGATCTGCTTTGTTTTGCCTGAGAGTACGGAAAGTAGAGATTACTTTCTTCGCCCACTCAGAATTGCGTTTCAGAGCAAGAAAAATAAAGCATTAACACTTGCGGGCATATTTATCGAGCGTTTACGTGTCGCGTTTTGAAAGTGATTGACGGTGTCAATTCCGGAACAGCTAGAAATTAGAAAGTAATTGCAATTTTAGAAAGAGGAGAAGGGAAGAGGAAAATGGAAATTACGAAAGAGGAAATGATGAAGGAAGACAAGGAAGAGAACGGAAAGAAAAAGAAGAAAAAAGTTTCTTGGTGCAAGTAAGCGAAAAAAATAATTTTTTTGAGACAAAAATTTATCAAAGAAACACCCTTAATTAGATTAAGATTTATTCTCGTTTTTTTCAATAATTCATTGATCAAAAAATTATAGGCTTATTATTTTAAAACTTTTTTCATAAAAATATTAGAAAAAAAAAATAGATAAAATATTATTCAGAAATGTGTATTTATTCTCCGTTCCTTATTACAACAGAAAATGCAAGTCCCTCGACATCGACAAAATAAAAGACAAAGCGAGGGAAAAAATAAAAATCGAGCTCGACAACTTCAAGGTACCAAATTGATTTTCACGCTCCTTCAAATTCCAGCAGCGGAACGAAATGGAAGTTCACCACCAAAGCCGTGAAAACACGTCTTTTTACTATCCTCTCCAAAATCCTCATCACAGCCATCTTGGAAGAAATACTTGATAAAAATATAATTTTAGGACCGAAGAACATCGCCAAAATCAATCGAAGATTTTCTCAAGCTGTAAACATCTTTAAAAACAAAATAAATTCCTAAAAATGAGAAAATAGTCGCTTGACGGGGATAACCTCTTATCTCACGGCACGTGAGTCACGGGTAAAATTTAAACTGTGAACATATCATTTTCTTATTGATAGCAAATTTAGCAAAAATAATTGAGAACTTGAGCCTAGGAAGTTTTTTCAAGAAAGAATCAAACAAGAGGTGTTAATGAATGAAATTAAATTTTCCATGGAAACAAAAGATCAAAAGCGCCGTCAATTTGCACGAAGAAAAATGAAAAATGAGCCACTTTTCCAGAACGAGAGAAAAGAAGGAGCTACTCATTTCCGGGAAAAAGCCGGTTTGTTAAAATAGATTCTCTGTCAAGCTTTTCAATCAAAATTACCGTATAAGTGAGTAAGCTCTGGATGAAACCAGGCAGAAAAAAGGCCTGGTCCCTGGTGAGTAGATATGCTTTGGTGGATTTCTTAGCACGGACAGGCTATTATAGTTGAGCAGATGTTTGAAGAGGGGCTTTTGAGTGTTGTTTCTCAAACTATTCACAAACCGCTGGTCAATTCAATACAACCATTTTCAGAGTTTTATCAGAAAGAGAAGGAGAAAGTCGGTGCTTCTTTGATTTTCCGGGAAATTGGCATTTTCGAATATTTAAATGAAAATTTGACCCATTTTTACTAACAAAAATAAGTCATTTTGGGTGAAAATTTTTGCGAAAAATTTTCTTGGAATTTAATTTTTTCGGTTCAAAAGTGAATAAATCAAAGTCTTAACTTTAAGTTTTCAAAGTAAAATAAGGGTGTCATAATGCAAATTTGAATAGAAAAAGCTGCTGCAAAATGGCGATTATTGATGTCTATACTCTTAAAAAAGGACCTCTAAATTGAAAACAAAACCGATAGTCCTTCGTTTTTGTCCTAGTAAAAATCACTTGTTGAAAGAAAAAAACCGAAAAATCGGATCTTCGGCGGCCGTAAAAAACGCCGAGGAATGTAAGCGGGAAATTGTAAAACGCATGTGCGGCGCCGCAATCAGACGATTTTACGATTTAGTGCACTACTGCTCCTCGATCACGCTCCAAATCGCTTTTGACCGGCCAAGCGCAAAAATCAGAGACTATTTAACTGTTCACCAGTTCCGTTTTTTTTCACAAAACAACCAGTTCTTTTTAGAAAATCTAAAAAGAAAAAATACTTTTCAGAAAACTTTTTTCGTTAAAAAAGCGTGGAAAATGGGAGACTGGAAAACTGGACTTTTCGGTTGCATCACCAAGCCGGGAATCTGCTGCTTGAGCTGCTTTGTTCGACCGCTTGTTGCAGGTAAAATTCTAGAGATTGAAATTCGATTTTTTTCTGAGGACTTTTTCTCCTTGAAGACCCCCCTTCCGCTGGAAGAAAATGATAAAATGCTTTTTGACTCGGCAAACCTGAGCAAAGAACCTGAGTCAGGGTCTGCTAGATTTTTTTTTTCAAGAATCATTCAGACCCTGACTCAGGTTTTCTACGCAGGTTTCCGAGCACAGGTAGAACGAGATTTTACTTTTTTTAATTTAAAGAATAATTTAATGAAGAATTCAATTTCAGGAAAAAACGCGGAAAGCATTGGTGAAAACGGCGTGCTCTGGGCGATCGCCTCCTTCATCCCCTGCGGCGCCGCTCTCCTCCGAGGCCAGATTCGAAAGAAGAACGGAGTCAGCGGCGCGATGTGGTCCGACTGCCTCCTCCACTGGTGCTGCCCTTGCTGCGCTTCTGGCCAAGGTAAAACTTGCAGTAGATGTTGAGGAATTGAAAAATTAACGACGCTGAAAATGACCCCTTTTGTCGCGCTAAATAGCCGTCTGACCTTTTTAAATTCTAGAGGCGATGCAAACCGGCGCGCTCGACTACCTCCTCGAAGACGAAATGCTCGACAAGGCGACGAAAAAATACAACCAGGAAATCACCAGAACCTAACTTATCCGACCTTACTCCTCGATGTCTCCACTCTTCGCTAAATTTTACCAATTTCCTGCTTTTTTTTTAAATTTTGCTTGCTATTTTTGGCGCTGAAATTATTTTCCTTTTGAAATCAAATTTTATGCTACTCTTTGCACTTGAAAAATGATTTTATCAATAAAACATAATTTCTTACTAAAATTGGTTTTTATTTTCTACGTTGGAATGAAAGTGAAGGCCCCAAAAGAGGGTTTGCGTGAGAGAACTGGGTTTTACTTATCGTGACAGGAATCGGAGACGGCGATTAAATACGGACGGTAGGAGACAAAGAGGCGCAGCAGTTCGGAGAGAAAGAAGTTAAGCTCCTAAAAAAGTGATGATTAAGGCTCTTTGTGAAGGAGACTTACAGAGAGCTTAGACATTCATTTCGTCTTCAGGAAGACCCAACCTCTGCAATCTGAGCCTGCGTAGTTCCTGTCTGAGCTCCATTTTTTCTTCGCGATGGCGTCGGCATTCTTTCTCAAGTCGTTCGATCTAATACAGTGAAGACTCAAAAATTGGCCGGTTTTCAGATCCAGATTTCCAAAAAAGCGGCCAAATTTTGAGTTTTTCGCCGAGTAGCCAAGTTTCCCCTTCAAAAAAGCAAAATTTCGAATTATTCGAAAATAGGCATTATTTACACATTTTTAATGAATTTAATTCAAATATTTTCTTGTTTGAAGTCATTTGTATTAGAATTTTGTAATTTAAAATGAATGAGACACTTTTAAAAAGCAAAAAATGATCAGAAATATCATAATTTGGGCTCATTTTTGATACAATTTTTTAGATTTTTTAAAAAGCGGCCAATTTTCGAGTCCATTTCAGGTTCATGAATCAGTCAATTTCGACCGAAACCGGCCAAATTTTGAGAAGGCAAATTTTGAGTTTTCACTGTAGTATAATTAGTATTTGATGAATAAAATATCATTAATAAGAGCTTATAAAAAAAATTCATCAAAAATAGAAAATTAATTTTCAATACAAAAAGCCAATTTTGGACAAAATTTTCCAAACCATCAAGAAAAATTTCTGACTAAAAGATTTTCCTTTTAGTTTAAAGTCAACAATTTAAAAAAACGAAAAGACTTACTTGATTTCTTTGGAGTTCAATTTTGTCAAAATATTTATCCAATTTATCGTTGTACTCTTCAGCGAGTCTAAAAAAATTAAAATCAAGAGCAATGACAAATAATTAAAATTTGTTGTTTTATTTATTACCCTTTGAGTGCTCTTAAGTTCCATCGGTTTATCATCAGCAAGAGTTTCGTTGGACAGAAAATGGCAACGGCAACCAGTGCGGCAAAGGCCAGGAATCCATATATCATATATTTATGATAAATGGATACCTCGATTTTTTCGGGGCAATGCATTGAAATCATCGGTATTGTACTGTCTGTACCTGAATCAGATACCGTATCAGCAGAAAACAAGAACATTCTTAAAATTTTTGTCTTGACCGACTCCTGCAATTTTTAAATACTTTGACGATCATAATTTTTAAAAATTACCACAATAACAGGCTTTTTAACGTTCTTGAATCAAAAGAGAATAAAAAAAAAACATTATTAGACCAGAAGAAATAAAAAATTAATAGAATGCCTGACCCTCTCTTGAACAGAAAATCCAGGGTTTCTCTTTTTTACTGCAATCTCTCGAAAAAATTTCGGCGGAATGTGTCAAAAATTTGACTTTTCTTCGAATGAAACGAGCGCTATTCGCAAATCTGCAAGCGCCATCAAAATTCAAATCAGATTTGCCATCTTTTCAGTTGCTCGAAAAATCCCGCAGCAATTTTGGAATTTTTAAATCGAGCGAAAATTAAAAAAAAGAAATATCTTCGTTATAAAAAATATACAAAAATAAATGAAGGCCATAAACTTATTAGTAAACAAATAATTAAGATTTAGTTAAAAAGAAACTCTTCGTTGTTTTCTTGATGATGAAGAGTAGAATCCCCAGTGCGCATCAGGTGGTCAATGCGTGGTTCTAGCAACAGTAAGATTTTCATGCAAATTGGAGACAACAACGACTGCTGAGCCAAAGAACGACAACAAGACAAAGAAGAACTCGGAGAACGACAAAAAAACGCCTTCTACGATTTGGTGCTGTTACTCTTATCCATTCAATTAGAAAAGGAGCGAAAGCACCACAAAGTTTAAAAAAGCTCTCTCAAGTGGTCAGCACCGTTTCTCCAAATGTCACGTGACGGGAAAGACCTTTTGAACAACTAGGGGCTTAGGCACACTGAATTACTTTCAGTTCTTCTCTTTTATAACGCTAGAATTGATCAAAAATCGGTATATATTTTATTTACAAACAAGATTCGTTTCCCCTTCTTTCAAGTCTTCTTTTTCTTGAAAAAAGAGCGATAATTACAGTCAGAATAAAAATCATTTTACAAAAGCAAACTCAAAGTTCAATTTTCGGCTTCGTATTCAGACGATTCCTCAAAATCCTCAGCAATTTCGTCAGCTTGATTTTTCTTCAACAACTCGCCGGACTCGCAGTCGACTCGTTTCAAACGGCTTCCAGTTTTGTTGAATTTGATCTTTTTCACTTCGCTTGGGTCGATTCCGTTCTTTTCAATCGAGTTCTTTTGCCTTGAAAAATTTGCTTTGAAAACAAGGAGGATTTTTTTTCTTACTTGCGAACTTGAGCGGCGAAAACTTGCTGAGATTTTTTGATCAAGTGGCATCGTTTTCGCTTGAAAAAGCAGCGGCTTCGGAAACTCCAGATTTTGCCAGTCAGTTCTTGATCTTCCATGTTTTTCACTCGGCCGCAGATCGATGAACTTGGCTAAAAAGGGGATGAAAATTTTAATATTAAATGAGATTCTACCTCTGCAAAATCGTCGCAATTGATTTCTGAGCAAAGATCTGGAAATTTTTCGTCGAGTTCGTGCATCGTTTCTGAAGCTTCATCTCCTCCTGCCATTCCCACGTCCATGAGCATTCCACTAACTGCGGAAGAATTGTTCTTTTTAGGATTGTTTTTTGCTCGTTTTGCTTTTCGCCAGGCAACTCGTTTTTCGTAGCGAGAAAGCTGCTTTTCGGCCTTGATTTCGTCTTGATTTTCTTCTAGAAAGGGAGAAAAAGCGGGAAAGGAGATGAAAAAACTCACCTTGGGTGGAAACAACTTGACTTCGAGCGTTGATAAGCGATTGCTTTCCTTTCGCTTTTTTGCGGTTGATTCGGTGTTGAATTCGTTTTTCTCGGCGGGCCTTTGCTTTTTCCATTTTGCTTCGATTCCCTCCTGAAAAAGCTGATACTGCGAGGACTCAATTCGGTTCTTACCGGATCGATCGAGTCCATTGCCAATTTGAGGCCTTCGTTTTGATTCTAGCGCTTCGTGGAAAGCATGGAAGGGGTCGGATTCGCAAACTCCATCGTGTTCGATTTCAATCTTTTTCTTTTTCGGCTCGAAACACAAGGCAGAAAGAAAGTGGCACTCGTTGAAGTACGTTACATCATCGCTTCCGCAAACTGGCTCGTAGTGCTCTCTAGAAAAAGAGGATGAGGAAGGGGAGGAAAAGGGGGAGGCTTACTTGGAAGAGGGGCATTTTTGAAACTTTCCATCAACGAATTTTGGGTAAGCATCGATGCACTTGGGGTTTTGAGTCGGAGCAGGAGTCGTTGAAGCTTGAGTGGTTTGCAACATCGTTGTTGTTTCTAGTGCTTAGGTGAAAAATGTAAATTCTAGAGCTCTATCTACCGATTTCTTCTTCCTCCTCTTCATAATCTCCTCCTTCTAGAGCTGCATCAAACAGAAACAGCTGATCAGAGTCAAATTCGTCTTCGTACTCGACATTTACAGTTATCACGTGATCGTCGCTAGAATTCGTTTAAAAACTCATCAACGATCCTCCGCTTACTTGACTTGGAAAAGCGGCGAATCATAATCAGGCTGGTCCTTGTTCCAGTCCGGATCTTTCGCCTCCATGTATTCATCGTAATCGTCATTGTGAATCGTTCGATGGCAAAAGCCGTGGTGGAGGATTTGAAGATCGGGGGAGTCGGAGCATTTTCGCTCCGTCAAGACGCAGCTGTTCGGGTAGCTGTTTCCATCGGTTCCGCAAACTTTTTATTGGCTTTTTTTTTCTTTCAAAAAAGATTTGGTCGCCTGTGATTGGCTGCTTCGAAAAATTATGGCTTTTGATTGGATGATACGAAAAAATCCGGGTTTTGATTGGCTGACGGGAAAATTTCTGGCTTTTAATTGGCTGATGCGAAAAAATCTGGCTTTTGATTGGATGAGGAACCCAGGCCGAAAAAGGTATCATGAAGCAAATTTTTCAGAAAAAAGCCATTCCTGGAAGCAAGTTGAGAGTGCATCCCCTTAAGCACTCCGTATCTGCCCTGGCGATTCCCGCGTACGCGGCCGCTTTGGCGCTCGGCTCTTCCGCTAACAAAAACAAAATTAAACAACTTTAAACTCAAGCCAAACAAATTGCGGCGAATCAAGAAACCTTCAATTTCTTCTTCCACGACCGAATCCATCAGCATTCCTTCTCCCTCGTAGCCCGAGCAGTCTTCTCCGTCGCAGCAGCTGCCGAAGTGCTCGAAGAAGACTTCTTCGCCTTCGCATTGTTTTTGGAAGATGGCGCATTCGTTGTTGTAGGTTTGGCCGTCCGTAGCGCAGACTTTGCTGCCGCGGGTTTTGTTGCATTGGACGGGGCACAAATGCTGAAGAAAAATTTTTAACAATAAAACGGCTGGGCTCGCCAACCTGAGTCATGTTCCAAAAATGGAAAGCCGCATAGCGGCTTTTTTAAAAACGAAGCCGCAAAGCGGCTTCGCCAGAAATTCAATTTCATCTATTTTTCAAATTTTTAGAGCCGCTTCGCGGCCTTCTTTCGAGAAAAGCCGCTACTAATCCTTACCGTTATTCTCGGCTCTTCAACCTGAGTGAAAACCCGAGTCAGGGTTTTGCAAAAGCTTTAATAAAAGCCGGGTAGCGGCTTTTCTTTTAAAGAAGCCGCGAAGCGGCTTTAAAGGCAAAGATAAGATTGAGATTGTAATTTTGGCGAAAATTACGCGGCTTTTAAAGAAAAGCCGCTACGCGGCTTTTAATCAAACTTTTGCGAAAGCCTGAGTCAGGTTTTCCACACAGGTTGAAGAGCCGAGAATAACGGTTCCATTTTTAAAAATCAAAAAATCACAGAACACGCGAGCGTGAAATTCTCAATTTTCGAGAAAAGCTCGCTGACATTTTCGAACACGAAAAGTCGAGTTCCGCTTTTGAACTTACTTTCTGTTCGAGCTGAGAAATGTTGATTGAATCGAGGTGCTTGCTTTCTCCCTCGCAAGCTCCATTCGCAACTTTATGAACGACGACTCCGGTGACGCATTTGTAGTGTTTGAAGACGCACTGGTTGGCGTAGGTGACTCCGTCGCTGCCGCAGATTTCGTCGACTTTCTCTGGCGCGTTTTCGACTCTTTCGCAAATCTTAAAAAATTTGCTATTTGTTGTTGAGTCATTTTAACGCTATTAACATCTTTCCTCTTTTTTTTCGCCCGTTTTGCGGTTACAAAATTAGTTCCACTTACGCTGAGCACTTTTTAGAAATCCTAGTCTCTTTCCTCTTTTAAAATGAACCTTAACCCGTTAACAGGGCAGTTGGCTTTTGCCTGAGCAAAAGCCCGTCTATGATTGATGGAAATCGTGGATCCGGGCATGTGATTGGCTACTCATTTCCACGCCTGTGAACGGGTTAAGATCAGAGTTGCTAATTTTGCTTTATTTTCGCTGATCTCAGCGACGAGAAAAATTCTCTGAGCTGAGCCGAGCTGAGCTGGCCTATTTCGGAGCTCATTGAGCTGAGCTGCTCTTTTTCAGAGGTCACTGAGTTGAGCTGAGCTGGGTGAGCTAAAATGAGCTGTTTTTGACTGTTTTTTTAGTAGAAAACTTGTGTTAAAATCCTTGAGCTGAGCTAAGCTGAGCTGAGAATACTTCTGTGAGCTGAGCTGAGCGGAACTGATCGTGTTCGAAAATAATTGAGCTGAGCTGAGCTGAGCAGCTAAGATCATATATATAAATCACAGCAGTCGCTTAGCTCAGCTCAATTATTTTCGAACATGATAAGTTCCGCTCAGCTCAGCTCACTTAAATATCACTCAGCTCAGCTTAGCTCAGCTCAAGGATTTTAACACAAGTTTACTACTAAAGAAACAGTAAAAAACAGCTCAGTTCAGCTCAAATTCTTTAAAAAAGGTCCGCTCAGCTCAGCTCACTCAGCTCAGCAAATTTGCAACTCTGCTTAGGATCTAGCTCTAGAAAAAAGTTGCTTTAGAAAATTTCAAAATCAAGGCTTTTTTAAGGCCTTTCTGATCTTTTTGGCGGTTGTTAATAACGTTTGAAAATATGAGTTGAATTTGATTTGGCGACCGCGGAAGCAACTCAAAAATTTTTCACGCTAATTTTTAAAAATTCGCCAAATTCAAGTTTGATTTCGCTTTTTTCTTATTTTTTCTAAACTGCTCAAAAACGCCGCCCAGAGCGTGTCTGACGTCGGAGATGAATAATTTTAAATATTTCATGTCAATTATTACGAAAAAATTTGAGAAGTGGTGAAAATTTAATTTATGCCGCACGCGCGTTTCTCCTTCTTTCTCCGCGAAAAAATTGACACTGGGGATTGAAATTGAGCGCTTTTCTTACTGAAATCAAAGTTTCGAATTCTCTTTTTCGTTCAAATTAATCTGAAATTGCTAAAAAAATGTTAAATTTGTTCTTGTTGGTGCATCAAAATTTCATTGGTAAAAATTATAGAACGAAATTTCGTCCATTCATGATTTTTAAAATAAGACTGTGACACCCTTATTTATCTCATAACATAAAAATCGGAATCGTTTGAGAAATCCTAATCAAAAAAATTCCAAAATCTTAAGGGCTTCGACGTCAAATCGCTGGTGAAAAACTTCTTCCCTTTATTTGAGAGCGAAACTTTAAGGGTATCCCCGGGTTAACCATTTTTGCACTAGAACTCATTCTGAGCTATATTTTGATACCAAAATCATTTGATTTCTTAAATGTATAAAGGGAGAAATCGCTGTTCGAAAATTTCGTGAAAATTTCGACGGGAGGCTCCTTAAGTTTTGCCTAGTTTGTCCGAAAGGGATCATTCTCTTCTGTACCTTTTCATTTGGCGCACAATCTTCATCAGCCCTGCTCGAAAGCAACAGAGTCCAAAGCAATTTCATTTTCCAAGTTATTTTTGATTTTCTCTCTTTCAGAAAATAAATAAACAAGAAAAATGAAGAAAATGAAGAATTGCGCTTCTAACGAGACGCTTCCACTTTTTCGAAAAGATCAAAGCCCAATTGTCGGACGCCGCTTGCCAGCGCCAAATGACAAAAAGCCGCGCGCGAGCGCCACCTGAGATTCACGATTTTTCTTGAGATGAATGAATTGAGATGAAATTACTCTTTTTCATCCAAGAATAATCAATGTCGCTATACGGCTTTTCAAAAAGATTTTTCAGACCCTGACTCAGGTTTTAAATACAGGTTTCCGAACCCAGAGATAGACTTGGGGGATTCTTCGATGAATAAAAAGTCTTTTTTCTCTGACATCAAATATTTTTTGAAATTTAAAATTTATCGCTTCGTAAAAACCATAACTTGATCCGAGGAAAGAGCAGACCAGATTTTTTAAATCGCAAAATCATTGATTAAATAGAATAATGAACATTACTAATGTGCGTTCTAACATAGTGTAACCCATTGATCTCAGGAAAAAATCATAAATCCTAGAAGCAAACGTTGAAGCTTAAACTTCTCGGACAAACCAGGTTCAATCCAAAAACTCGGTTGACAGAAATTTCCGGCTCATCTTGAACCTTTCAAAAATTCTTCGGAATCCCAGAGCTCGCCAGGAACAAGTCCACGAACGCCAGAACTTACAGTTATTTTATCGAACTTTTCAGTTTCCCGAACCGCCAATTTACTCATATTTTCCAATGACCTTGATTTTGGGAGAGTCGAATGTGTTAACTTTTATCATAATTTCACAGCTTTTCGAAAATTTTGCAGAACAAGCCGCGAAATCGTTGAATTTGAAGAAAAATTTGCAATCTTCCCGTTATGAACTTCTCGGCTCAGAAACCTATGTTGAAACCTGACTCAGGATTCTGAAAAGCGGCTTTGCCAAAATTTTACTTCAATTTGTTTAAAAGAAAGCCGCTTCGATTTTGACTCGGCAACCTGTGTAGAAAACCTGAGTCAGGGTCTGACGGATCATTTTTAATCTTTCAGACCCTGACTCAGGCTTTCGACACAGGTTGCCTGAGGAAAACCTGAGTCAAGGTCCTTAAAAATAGCGAAAATGTAAAACGGCGGAGTTTTGGCTCGGGAACCTGTGTAGAAAACCTGAGTCAGGGTCTGACGGATCATTTTTAATCTTTCAGACCCTGACTCAGGTTTTTCACACAGGTTGCCGAGCCGAAACTCCGCCGTTTTTCATTGGCGCTTTTAAGTACCCTGACTCAGGTTTTCCTTATCGGCTTTCTCCCAAAATCTACAGTACAAAAAAGCAGTAGATTATGATGTGTCAACCTTTTTCTCCAACTCATGAGAAAAAAGGAAAGAGCAAAAGCAAATTTATTTTCCACCGCCGCCAAATAAAATAAGGTCATTCCCATTCTGCTCTTTTTAACAAGAAAAAGGGCCACTTTACGAAAAGGATTTTTCTTTTTTCGTCAGAGCGTGAAAATTACTGCGGCGATTTTTTCCAAAACGTGAAATGGGCTTGCGTTTTGACAAAAACGTTTTCGAAAAATGCTTTTTTTTTAGAGTTCATCTTTTTTATCGCCAATTTGACTCACTTTGATTCATAAGCAATAAATGATGAAATAATTATGACCAAAATTTTGGTCAAACTTTTAACCAACCAGACTCTGAGATTTGGCCGGAAAGCAAATAAGATTTGAGAAAAATTTGACGCCAAAAATGAGATTTCTTCACTTAGTAATAAATTCTTCCATCAGATGGGGTCCTCCGGGGTCCTCCGAAGATCCATGTGATAGAATTTCTCGAGTTTTATTCGGTCATTTGCCGAGAAATCAGGAAATCCCAGTAATTCCCCGGAAGAGTTTATTCTTCTTCTTCTTAAAACTCTTCCAGTACGGGGGGTCCTCCACGAACAAAGAAAATGAAATCTGCTCGCTTGGTGTCGCTAATTACTTTCGTTTTCGGGGAAATCATCAAAAATCATCGGCATTTCTATTTCAGAGATGATTGGCCGCCCAGCTAAGCGAAATTTGATTGGTTTAAAAATTTGACCAAAATTTTGGTCAAAATTGTCGATTCGAGGTTCCTTCTGATATGGCTTCGGCAAATTGTGTAAAAAACCTGAGTCAGGTTTTTCAGATTTCTGAGACCCTGACTCAGGTTTTTTACACAGGTTGCAAAGTCTAGCAACCGGGATTTTAAGTAAAATAACCCGCTCAAAAGCGTATTAATCGGATTTAATCTTTTTGCAAAAAAAAAGATAGAAACAATCAATAGTTGACAGACTCGAGGTATTTTTCGATCATCTGCACTTTCTGAAAATGAAACACTCTGATTTTCCGATGATCGCTTTTCAAGAGGCTATTTTAACGCGATTCGGGAGAAAACCGAAGTGCCAAAATGAAGAGGAACAAACTGGAGATTTGAATTCAGCGTTTCAAAAAGGAATTGCTGAAATTCAAAAGATTTTGAGATTTTTTTGAAAAGATTTTTAATCAGACATTTTTCGTGGAAAAAGACCCACAAATTTTCGCAAAAATCTCGAAAAATATTTTCTGAAATCTGATTTGCCTGCCAACAAAATGCACGAATCTAATTGGCCCAAAATTTTCTCAAAATTGGGGTAAAAATTGTCGGGTGAAAACTGTCGATCTTATTGCCCTTCCGACAAAAAGCGAAAATCTGATTGGTCCAAAATTTTTCAAAGATTTTAGTTTGAATTTTGGTCTAAAATTGTCGATTGGCGCAGCCCGAATTTTAAAGGCAAATAAATTCAAAATTAAAAAGCAATTTCCAGAAGCATTGTGGGATCGGAATTTTCCCCGAGCTCACTTCTCGCCCGTCCCCTCTCATCTCTTATCATTAGGCCAGGCGCCTCGCGCACTAGAAATAGCCCTGCACTACCCTGAACAAGACACTCTCTGAATTACTGAAATAAAACAATAGAACCGGCCAAGTAGAGTCCCCTTCCTGCAGGAAACCAAGAGAACAACTACGAGAGAAAGTTCGGATCTCTCATCTGGTGACCTCGCTACGAATTCGCGCCCCAGCAGAGAGCCAGAAAAGGAAAGGGTTTTATATTTCATGTCAGATGCTTCAACAATTATAAACAAAGCGTTACACTATACGAGTAAAGTATCAGCTGCCATAAGACAGAGTCTTCTTTTTCTTCCATTGGTACACGGAGACGAAGAAACACAGACGAACTACAGACAGACAAATCAAATACCTACGAACGCTGAAATTGTTGAACGCTTGAAAGAACTGAATCTTGAATACATTGTTTTTATCTTTTCTACATATCGCGGACGATTCTTTCTGATCCCGATCGAACTTCGAGAAATTCCAGTCTACAGGAATCAAGTCAAAGCTTTTTCAACACTACTTCACGATTTTAAAACGAACGAAAGTCTCAGAAGAAGAACATCGCTATTAGACGTTGAAGAGCTCCTACAACTTACAGACGAAGGATTACCCGGATTTGTTATCTACGCAATAAGAACAATAATCCAGACGGTTAACATTAATAAACCAATCGTAAACAGTGGATTAGAAATTGCAGTTCAAATGGAGCAAGAAAATGCCAGCGAAGGTTCTAATAATGAAACAATTTTCGAAGATGCTGTAGACGACGGTCCAGATCAAATTGATGAAAGCATTAGACAGACTGAAGACGAAGTAAACCGGACATTCAGTGAAAACCCGCTGTTTAATGAAGAAGCAACATTTACGCGACCGAGGCCAAGAAGCTACCAAGTCAACAACACAACTGATAGCAAAGACGATTCCGACAATTGGGCTGAAAAATGGAAAAATCACCGAATTCCAAAGTTTGCCGATTCCGGTCTCGGAATAAAAGACTGGGCAAACAAAGTAATCTTTATGATCGACTTTTCACGAAAACGGCCATTGAATGATAAAGAAAAATGCCAGCTTTTTGGAAAATATTCCGACGAAATCATTTGGCCCGATACTTGAGTCCTTCTCCCAGACAGCAAATAAAAACTATGAAGACCTTCTATCTGTACTCGAAAATGAGCTACAAATTGACGAAGCTGAAGCGAGCATGTCCCTCGCCAATCTCAAATTCGAAGAGTCTCGCGACAAGGACCTGAAGCGCTTTTTTGAAAAAATAATGAAATTGACGAAAATCAAATATCCGAATTTGGACAAAGAAGGTCTCCTCACAACGAGTATGGAACACTTTGAAAAGCTCATACCGAACTACATAAAAAACTCGGAAAATTGGGGATTGGACGTTTACGATGACAGTGATCCGATGAGAAGAATCCAACTTGCTAATAGACTATACAACCTTCACAAAAGCAAGCGATCAGTCAATACATTCTCGGATAACAGGAACAAAAGTGGTCAAAAACATAACTCATCTTCCCAATCGAAATCTTGTACAAATTGTGGGAAAAGAGGTCATATTCGCCCAGAATGCCGCTTGCTTCCTGAATGTCATGGCTGTGGAAAAAGAGGACATTTAAAGAAAGAATGTCGCAGCTCAGCTAGAAAGGATAATCATCAGTCTAGAGGTGGTCATTCTGGCAGTTCCCGTGGAACCGGCCGAGGATATTTTCAAAATCATACTCAGCAACAAGGGCGACAACAGTATCAAAGCCAGCAGAGTTCCCGAGGAAACTTTAGACCAAATGGGCAAAACCGAAACTGCTTCAACTGTAATTCGCCAAATCACTGGGCAAAAGACTGTCCGCGACCTCGGCGCCAAGTTAATAATATGAACTTGGGCAACTCTCAACCTCAAGGTCATGAAATGAGAAACACGCCGTTCATTCAAATCGACAACTAAAAACCCTGCTAAGATTTTGTAAATATGCTGCCGCTCATTTCGATCACGCTAGTCCAATACGATTCTGACGAGGCTGAAACAACTGTCGAATTATCGAACGTTTTGGTGGATACCGGAGCAGAAACAAGTCTTGTATCATCCGATGATATTCCACTGAATTTTATAACTGAAGATTCTCCGCCTACCACCCTTTCCAACGCGATAGAAAGTAATTTCGCTAGATGCTCAAGACAAATCATCTGTAATATTCGTCTGCCTGAGAAGAACATTGAAATTTCAAATTGCAAACTGCTCGTTCTTGAGAATTCTTCGCAGTTGGCATTTGGTGCGATTTTAGGAATGAACATCCTTTCCAAAGTTCAAATTCGAATTGGCAATCGTGACAACATTCTTCAGGTGAACCGCACAAGAATTTCACAACCACTCGAACTTATCATCTCTCCAAATGGAAACAAATCAGGTCTGACACTCAAGGATAACACTTATCTTTACCCTGGTGAACTCAACAAAACTGCTTACGTGAACATTTGGAGTCCAAGTGGACAGATCTTCTCTATCAATGATACGATCCGAACAGTTCCACGCCTGGAAGATAACTGTATATTGGTAGAGAACAAAATTTTCCGTGAGCAATGGACCCATGTCAAGTTGAGCAATCACTCCTCCAGGGACGTTTTTATCGAAGCCGGAAGTTTGATTGCGACAGTTTACCACCCTCAAGATCCTGAAGAATGCTTACTCAATACACTTGTAAGTGTCAAAGACATCTCAGACGCGGAAAAGATCGTTCACCAAAAAGACCTCAAAAAATGGTATGACCAACGGAACGAATTGACAAAGCAGATCTCCGTCGACAAGGAGATTGATGAAAAAGTGTTAGAAGCACCATCAATCCGCCGCGAACGATTGCGCGCTATACTGAACAAGTTTTCTTGGAGCTACGCTAGAAATTCTTCCGACAACGGTCTTTCACAAAAATATCTCGCAGAACTGAAGCTTGTTGGCGATCATGCCACATTCTCCCCGCCTTATCCTATCAAAACTGAACTTATCGAGAAAATCGAGGACAAGCTAACGGAAATGGAAAATGGCTACATTGTGGAAGAAACTTGTTCAGCGTTCAACAGTCCCGTTCTCTTCATCATGAAACCTAACGGTTCTCTTCGCTGCGTTAATAACTACTCAAGCGGTAGCGACTCAATAAATTCCAGAATCATAATGCCGCGTTTTCCGACCATTAACATCAGAGTTCTACTGCAACTGACTGGAAACAACATCACCGCACTAAAGTCAAAGAGGCCAAACGAAAAAGTCCTGTTTTCGTCATTTGACCTTGCCAACGCATTCTACTGTCTTTCGTTGCGAGAATCAAGCCGAACGTATACATCCTTTCTCTACAGTCGTCGACAATTGCAATATTGCCGGCTGGCGCAAGGTTTATCAAGCTCACCGTCAATCTTCGCCGCCTTTATCCACAAATGCTTCGCTGGATTGTCATCAGAAGAAAAAGGGTATTATACGATCAACTACCAAGACGACCTAGCGATTATCGCTTCAGAAAATGCAATGGCTGACGCAATCGAAGCAGTACTGACGAGATGCCGAGAAAACAACCTTGTTGTGCGTCTCCCAAAATGCGAATTCTACAAATCAAGTCTCTCATTTCTTGGTTATGTCTTGTCCGAAGATGGTATCAAAGTTCCCGAGAAACGAATCAAAACTTTACTCGAACTGCCGTTTCCCACAAATCAACGAGAGGCGCAAAAGTTTCAAGGCTGCTTCATGTACTATCTACGACAAACACCGGAACTTTCAGCTCTTCTCAGCCCGCTGTCGAAACAGATTGCCATGAAAAAACACTACGTTCTCACAGAAGAAATAAAGAAAAACATACTCCTACTGCGCGAAAACATCAAGAATGGATTGCAAACATGCCATTTAGAATACAACTGCCGAAATCCAAACCGAAAAATCTTCATTTGCGCGGATACAGCCTTGACTAAAACTGGCGGAGTCATAGGCAACGTTACCATTGAAGACGGTCATCTTTATGATATCAAAATCGCAGCCTACTTTTCGAAGCAACTCACCGATCAGGAAACCCTGTTGAGCAGTCGCGCTCGCGAACTGATCGGACTGCAAGCAGCACTCCGAGCGTTCAAGGACATGGTCCCGCTAACGGAAGAGCTTATCCTGTTTACTGACCATAGAAGCTTGGAAGGGTGCATCCACAGCTCTGGTCTACGAGGCAATGGAGGAACGAGAGTACGAAGTGCATACGCCGACTTGGTCGAATTTCCGAGAGCTAGAGTCTTTTATATTCCAAATACTACTGATCTGATAAAATGTTGTGATTCAATCTCGCGATTTGACATTAGCAGCAGCGAATTGAACCCACAAGTTTTCCACCCAAAAGAGTACCGAAAAGCCGCGGAAGGCGAAAAAGTTGAACCAGAAGAAAAGTCAATGAAGAAAAGTCAAGTTAACGCTGTCAAATTGCGTAAAAAAGTTGAAGAAGTCGATTATTTGAAAATTGTTCGGGAGCAGCTGGCCAGCAAATTCTCCACAATACACGAAAAACTCGAGGATAATGAAGAAATTGAAGTTAATGGAAAAATGTTTACCAAACGGAATAATGGTCTGTACTTGAAAACGAAAGAAGGACGTCTCCTTCTTGTCATTCCGAAAGATCTCGGATACAATCTACTTGAAACTCTCCATGTCAGAGGTGCACACTGTGGCACTAAAAGTTTACTCTATCAAATCGAACAAGAAGACATCTGGGTGGAATCGAAAACGAAAACCGCAGCCGAAGTAGTGCGTGGTTGCATTCTTTGCAAACTCATCTATCGAAAATCAGAAAAGAAATCAAAAGATCAGAAAATAAAACCAAGTTTCTCTCCCTACAGTATGGCGTACACTGACATCGTCGAAATTCGATCCGAAAATGGAACGATTTTTAATGTCCTCTCATTTCAAGATCACTTCTCTCGAAAAGTTACCTACAGAATCGTAAGAAATAAAGAAAGTGCTACAGTAGCAGAAGCTCTTTCTGAATTGATCACGGACGTCGGTGGTCAAGGACAACTCACCCTAGTTTCCGACAACGGTCCTGAGTTCACCGGAAAATGCACCGAAAATGTACTCGCCTCAATGAACGTCCGACATTGCTACATCAGCCCTACGAATAGTAGGGCGAATATCGTCGAACGATTTCATGCAGAATTGAGAAAAATCTTGAAAACATCGGACATCAACGCAAAAAAATGCAAAGCACAAAATTGATTTGAGTGTCTCAATCTACAACAACCGTCCATCAGAAGCACTTGGTTATAGAACTCCAAACCAGTGTCTTAGTAACATTGATCCTCCGAAATATTTTTGTCTTTCCAGTCCGAGCGATCCGGAAATCGAGCCAGAATATGGGTCACACGTCACCGATCTGAGAATGATGCAAGGAATCGTCGCTAGAAATCATTTGGAAAATTTCTTATCAGAGCCCGTCAACGACCAAGACATTTACGATGAAGGCGACATTTGTGTTCTCCGCGAATCAAGTTTAGTTGGTCATTCCAAAGGGAATGAAGGACCTTTTATCGTCAAAAAGAAAAAGCAAAACAACAATGTGATCATCAAAAGCCTCATTACCGGACGAATGTACCAACGAAACACAAGATTTCTCTCGAAAATTTACCTCACGGAAGATGATAAAAAGAAACTGATAATTGATGATTCGATTATCTTTGATGCAAAAACACGTGAAATCGGGCCAAAAGCCTTAGAAGGGGTAAAGGGAATTTTAGACATTACTTTCAAAAACCCTCTAAAGAATCAAGAAAACATCAGCGATCCAGACACGACTGAAGGCACAAGAAAATACAATCTGAGGCCGCGGAAATGAGGCTCGGAATGATCCTGGCCATCAACGCGCTGCTCCACTGCTTATTCCTTTTCCCGTTTTTACCAACCACAAACGCATCATCAATCATCTCAAATGTCACCTCGACAAACGGAGTCATCACATACCAAATTCCAGGAGAACAAGTTTACCTTGTTCAAAGTGAAACTCCATCGAATCTTTCATTCACGTTTCCCGCACCAATAATTCCTGAAAAGTCATGGTCTTCTTGCTCTTCAAGCAATAGAAATATTACTACAATGGCAAGAAACTACGTAGAAAAATTGATGGAAAATTGGTTGAAACTAGACATCGAAGTTCCTCTTGGTCCCAACGAAATTACAGTCACAAATCAGAAAGTCATCCTGCCCGAAGAAGTCAAACGTAGACTGAATTTTGAAGTTGAATTTGTATTTCCAAACGAAAAAAGACTCTCGCTTAAGAGCACTGAATTTTCGCAATTTCATTTCCAACAATGCGCTCCTTTGGAAAATTTGCATGTCATTCGAATAACGTCCACCGAAGAATTCAACAGCGTTATCTTCAAAACAAATGCTTTCGACAATTTATTAGACGAATGTTTATGGAAATCAAACGAAGGTTCAGTAACGTCGCAGATTTTGGAATACGTGGGTCTTACAAAAGTTACAGCTATGCCCACAAAATCTGCTTCTCTCTCTGTCGAGTTCGTCGGTCCAACAGTCATCAATGCTGATCATAAAAACGAAACGAAATCCTGCTTATCACTCCGAATCGAAGAAATTTTTCTGCTTTATGATGAATCGCTGGATGAAACGGTTAGCAAAATCGACGAAAAACCGATCACTACGACCAAAACTACAACAAAATCAGCAATTGAACCTGTTAGCACCGAAAAGACAACAACAGCGACCAACGAAACAGATTCTGAAGGAAATATTCTCGGCATTATCACCCAATTTGGATCAAGTCTGTTCAACGATCTAGGAGAAAGTCGAGCGATTGCAACCGCGAACAAACTCTGGCTAAACACTTTTCACTCAAAAAATGACACTTATTTGCCGTATCTGAAGAACGAAACATTACACTCGCTGCTAGAAAACGTTTACCGAAATGGAAGCGTAAGACACAAGATTCGGTTGCCAGAACACTCCTGTTCTGATGCGTTTGAATTGCAAACAATCATCGAACTGTCAAAACCTATTCATACAATTGGAATATCGCTAGATGTTTCAGACCAAACAAAGGATTGGCTCGAACACCACAAGACCACCTATCTTGATATTTTGGAATTGTATAAACTGAAGGCAAAACAAATACGGCTCAATAAAAACTACATGGATAAATATTTAGAAGATTCACTGACACTTCCGAGGCAACCACCTTATGTCGTTCAATGTCGCACCCATCTCGAGGATTATATAGAAGTCAATTGTGAAGTCCCTAGCGGCTTCTTTTGCCTCGACTGTGTCGAACGATATTTTCTATTATTCTCAATCAGACTTAGTAAAAACAATTGCGAAACCTTCAAAACTTTTCTCGCCGAACATGGAACTACAAAATATGACGTCAAGTATCAAGTGGTGCCACCTCACAGAAAGCCAAGAAGCCGTCGAAGGCGTCAAGCTCAAATCCTAGCTGCCGTTGGCGTTCCGATACTGCTGTCTGGAGCGACAAGCTTTGTTACAAACAAAATCATGGACAGAAAGCAGAATGAGAAAATCGAAAATGTACGAAAAACCGTCCAGTTGTCATCGCTCCAGCAAAAAAGATCTAACACAACTCGTACAATCTGATATTCAAAAAATTGATTTCGAATTCGATCATATCTACGAGACAGTGAACACAGTAACTGAAAGGCAATGCGAAGAACTTGGGAAACTGTCTGATAGAATGTTCTTAGAGCTGGTCAATGACATTTTCGTCCAATACCAGTTATCTGTCATGAATTTTTTTGTCAGACATAAGTACTCAAAATCAGCATTCACTGTATATGGCGACTATAATCAAACTGTGTCAATCATCAAACATCAAATCTTTTGCAGCTTGCGAAAATTTCGTTACATCGAAGAAAGCTAAAATCCATGGAATTGAACCAATCGTAACCAACAATGGACTTGTGACACTGAAAATTCTGGTTGAAGTGAAAATGCCTTCTATTGAACACCTGGGCGAAGCAATTCGAACACTCTCTATTGGTCTACCAATTGCCCAAGAAAAAGGAAACTATTTCTACGAGTTCTCTCTCGTCCCAAAAATGATGTCTGTGAAATTGGATGGGCAAATTACAGTTCTGGATAATTGCAAAAATGAAGGCTCAATCTTTTGCACATATGACGAAGTCCTGCGAAGCTCTTTCGGTGAAACATGTGCCCGACAAGTTATTCACCACGCAAATCTGACAAGTTGCGCGAAACAAGTCTTTCAATCAACATCGCCATGTATTTATCAAGCATCTCCTTCTCAAATTCTACTCTCATCATTCCGTAGAACTAGTCTACTGAATACAAATGAAGAAATTGCAGGGAAAGAACCGACTGTCACGTTACTCAACCGAACCAATTCACAAGCGCTCATGTGTGGATCAAATATTCTGACACTTCCGAAATTGTCGACTGAAGAAATAGTTCTGGAAACAACAAGCTCATACTCACGAATCCGTTCTAGAGCCGAACAATGGATATCAAAATCCGATTATTTGAAAATTGGAAAATTTGCAAATCGAACGAGCTACTTTTCTCCGGAAACGTATTCGAAACTGGAAGAAACGGAGGACAGAGTACATCCGGAACTATCGAAAATCTACAAGAAAGTAAAACCACTATCATTTTACCTCATGGCTGTTTGCGTCATTTTATCAGTAGCAACGATATTGTATTTTCTCTTCAAGTATTCATATCAAATGACAAAGAAGATTTTCAATCGTTTCAGAAGTCAAGAAAGTCAGTCCCAAGAAATTCTACCCCTCCAACCGCAAATAACAACAAGAAATCGAAGCCGTTCTACTAGAAGCTTTCGCCAGTTCAACCTCTAAACCTCTTCTCTACCGTCGCGCTCATTACTCTTGCCAGCCACGCCACGCTCACCCATTTTCACACCTCGTCGCTACCATCAACTCCGCTGGCGCGCGCAGCGCCTTCCCAACTCAACTTTCGTCCTTAACTAGTGCGTCGCTGTCCAACTTCACACCTCGCCGCGCCCGACGCGCGCAGCGCCTGCTACAACGCCACTTTCGTCTCTAACTACTCCGTCGCGCCACTCGCTGCCAACTTCACACCTCGCCGCTGCGCCGCGCGCATTGTTAACCCGTTAAAGATACATTTAACTCGACCGCGCGCGCAGACACAAAATTTGAAAATTACGAAAAAATGATTATGACGTCACTGACAAACCTTGGCTGCCGGAATACAAGTTTTCCAACAACAAATTTGAAAGAAGATAAAAACTCCTCCATTAAAAAAGAAGTGTTATATATTTTGAATTCACAGCAAAGAAAAATGTCAGTCACTCAAAAAGAATAATCAAGCAAAATAAGATAGAACTTGTTGGCGAATTGTGGAGCAGAATTTGTCTTTCAACTCGTCACCAGACGCTTGTACGTAATTCTGATGATAAGCCAGCGAGCGGATTCGGAAGAAATCGTAATCGTCAATAAGAGGAATGTCGCGGGGCATTATGAGTGTTGGGGAACACGCTTCTCCAAGCCACAACAACTCTCGGCACACTTCGTCGGGGCAGAACTCGTAGGGAAGAAACCGGAAACGTCTTTCAAATGCGCCGTGGTCTCGTGGAGTCATCGTCTCACAAATTGTGTAGGTTTCTGAGTAGCCAAAGTACGCGCCCTCTGCGTTCCACCGGAACCGATATGACACCACTCCGACGATCTCTTCGCCATCGTCAAAACCTCCAGTTTCAGCAAAAACGCGAGCAACTCGCCCGAGTCTTCGATTCCACTCTTGGAGAGTTCCTGGTTCGTGGAAATTTTCCATTACAGATCGAAAATCATCCATTATCAACAGACAGCAATGATACTGAAGTACTCTGACACTTGAACTCTGAAGGAATTTGCTAACCTTCTGGATCAGGAGAAGTCGCCGTATCAGCAGACGCTTTATCGCCAGAGCACGCTAGAAATAAAAAATCAGATTTCAAGTTCTGAAAGCCCAGACTGAGAAAAACAGAAAACGAGAAAAATCAAAATGCCTCGAAGAAATAGATCTCGAGCTTGCTACGATTGCGACGATTTAACGAAAAGACATCGCCTCCTCGACCCTTCGCATTTATGGTTCAAGGAAACACTAGAACATGGGAAATTCGAAAAGGACCAGATAATCGCGACAGCAGATGGAGGCGAATTTTGGGTTAACATTGTCTCTAAGAGATCCGGCGAATTAGAATATCTGAACTGCTCCGAACGAGGAATGATATGGTTTAAAATGGAAGACCCTACTTCAAGCGATATCAAGAATTTAAAAAAGGAACTAACCGAATTGAAAAAACAACTGGTATCCCTTGAAGAAACTATGCTTGGTCCCTTCAGAAGCGCTAGTGAACTTGAAATTCGAAATGAACTCAGCAAAATTAGCGACAGTGAATCGTCAGATGATACTCAGTGCAACAACGAGGTCAACAACGATGTCAACAACGACGTCAACGCCGCGAACAAATGCCAGAGTACTATTACTATCGATTAAATTTGTGCTTAATTATTTCGAAATCCCCAATGTAATTATTTAAGCCTCCTCATCTAATCACTAAAAAAAAAAAAAAAGTGCAATTATCTCGAATTACTAACAATTTTAAGATGAGGAGGGGAGTTTATTCATTTTGTAAATTAACGATGCGTGTGTTTGAAACAACGTAAAAATCCTGAAAAAAAAAAAAATCGTAAAATTCTATTATTCAACAGAAAAAAATCATAAAATCTAACATAGAAAAACAAAAAGAATTTACTAACAAAAGTTACCTGTATTTTTTGTGCAAATTATCGCCACGTTCTTTTTCGCTGTGTCTCGAATCTTTACTTTGAATCGTTATTTATACATTGATTGCTAAAGCTCTTACCTGTTATCGTTTATGTTTTCTTGCTGATTTATTTCGCCTTTCTCTCGGACTTGGGTGGGATGTGGGATCGGAATTTTCCCCGAGCTCACTTCTCGCCCGTCCCCTCTCATCTCTTATCATTAGGCCAGGCGCCTCGCGCACTAGAAATAGCCCTGCACTACCCTGAACAAGACACTCTCTGAATTACTGAAATAAAACAATAGAACCGGCCAAGTAGAGTCCCCTTCCTGCAGGAAACCAAGAGAACAACTACGAGAGAAAGTTCGGATCTCTCAAGCATTAATTTGTGGCCTTGCTGTGATAGTTTGGACAATCTTCGTCTACGGATTCATTCTGGTAAAAATAACTTCCCGAATCCAACTTCCAAATTGCTTCCTTTGAGATCACCGTCCGATTCCTTCTTCGACGATCAGCGCCCTGTCCGCATCACAACCACGAAAATATTTACCCAAGCTTTTATTCGAGACTGCCATCGCTCGTGTCCAGCAGGTAATCAAACAGCGATAACGAACAAAAGTGATTCCTTATCGCCTCCTCTAAAGAATTCCTTCACGCCGAGGCAAGAAAAATAAGAAGACAGTACTGTAACTCATTTTTTGAAAGTATAGAAGTTATATTTTGTGGAAAATAAATTCTTTGGGAAAATAAATTTTGAGTCACGTGACTCACATCATGTTTTTGTTGCTTTTTTTTGTTCAGTTGGGCTCGGCAAGCTGAGTTGAAAACCTGAGTCAGGGTTTAAAATTCAACATTTCAGGCTATTTTGTTAATTCAGACCCTGACTCAGGTTTTCTACACAGGTTTTCACAGAAAACCTGAGTCTTGGTTAAAATGATCAATTTTTAACCTGTGAAGAAAACCTGAGTCAGGTTCTAGAAATCGATCATTATAACCAAGACTCAGGTTTTCTGTGATAACCTGACTTAAAAACCTGAGTCAGAATCAGAATTAAAAAGACACACAAAAATTTTGATTTTCAAACCCTGAGTCAGGTTTTCTTCTCATCTTGCCGAGCTCAGTTTTTCAGACGTCTTCGTAATCGTCAAGTCCGTTGAGATCAATTCCAGTCACTGGATCGTTTTCCTGAATTCCGTTTTCTTCCTTGATTTCAGAAAAAATACTCACGACAAAGGTCTCAAAAGATCGCTGAGAAGGAGAAAAGAGCGATACGGGCGTTTTTGGGCGGACTTCGGATTGAGTTTCTTCGAGATCGACGATGACGTTGACTTCGTTTCTAGAGGAGGGGATTTTGGAAAGGTTGAAAATGAGAACTTACGGAACTGGGTCGTTTTCTTCGTCGCTCGATTCATCTGAGCTGTCATCATCGTCCTGAAAAATGAGTCATTTTTAACCTGCTGCAGCGGAAAATTTCATGGCCAAACTGACTCAGGTATTCAACACAGCTTATTGTTACTTACGGAATCGGCGGCTTTGATCATTTCTTCATCTTCCTCAGGATCGACTTTGTTTCCTCCACTGAAAATGCTTTCAAGACAAAAACAACGTCTCTGGCAGATCAAATAAAGCACTTGATCGAATTCTGAGAGCTACTCAGAAAACGAGACTCTTTCGCTGTCAAATATTCTCTTACCAGAAACAGAAGTCGTCTGAGTTCGCCAGCGCGATCAAAAGGCAGAAGACGACGATGAGGGAGATGATCTCGATGTTGTAAAGGGCGAAGACCGATGTGATCGCAGCAGCGTCCTCTTTGTTCTGAAAGAATTTAGCTTGACAGAAGAGTCTTCTTTTCTTACATCGCAATTTTCATAATCATCTTCTCGAAGAATAATATCGGGATCGTCTCGGTCAAGAAGGACTTTTGGGCAGGTCGCATAAGCAGCCTTGTCACATGTATCCTTCATCCATCCTTCTAGTTGATAAATGTTTCCTTCCAAAGAACAGGCTTTTCAAGGTTTTTATTTGATGAAAAAAACCATCTTTAGAATAAGGATGATGAACCCTGGCTGTGAGGAAGCTCATCAAAAATCCATTCCAGCAGAGACCAACAAAGCATCCGGCCATTCCGATGTAGCAAAAAGTCTGGCAAGCGTCGTACATGATCATAAACATTTCCCTAGAAATCAAGTTTTAGAACTGCTTAAAATTCTGGACTCTGATTGGCTTAGACTTAAGATACGAGCTTCTTATTGGCCAGATTTGAATCAAGAGTTCTGATTGGCTCGGGCCAGGAAAAAGCTTTTTTTATTGGTGAAAATTTGGACTGCCGATTTCTTATTGGACGAAAGAAAAAAAGCGACGATCTGATTGGTCAGAAAAGAAATAAATCATAACACTCACTTGTTGTCTTCTTGATCATAAGATTTCATCCCGAGAATTCCCGCGAAAATTCCGCAAAGAGCTCCAAGAGTACCAAGAGCCAATCCAGTCGTGATGTCCGTAACGATGAGGGTTGAAATGGCATAGCCATCAGTGATGATCGCCAAAGAGGCGAAAGTAAAAATCGCAATTGAAATATTTTTCACTTGCTTTTTTTCGAGCTCAAATTTTTCTCTTCCTTGATTTCAAAAATGATTTTCTGAACTCGTTCCTTCGCGAAAATGACCGCCATTTTGGCCCGTTTTTTTCTCTCTCTTTCTTGTATAATTTTATGGCGGTGAGAAATCGAAAGCTCCTTGCTTGATTCAGCGCTAATCTCAAAGTGGTGCCTCGACTGCTGAATACGTAAATATTTGTTTGTCGCGATAACGCGTACTTTCAAAATCAGCAATCGTTATTTACCCTCCCAGATCTATCTAACACTATCGACAGATCTGACCATCTGAGCTTCAGAAAAGGACGGAAAATCGGGGACAGGAAAGAATTTTTATCGTCATTTTTTTCCAAATGTCACATTTGAAATGTGCCTTAATTTTTCAACAAAATACCCCTTTTTGACTCGAAAACCAATTGAAAGCGCGATTTTTTTAAGCAAAATGACCTGTTAAAATAGCCTTGTCTACTGGCGATAGTTCCACTACTGTACTTTAATAAAATATTCAAGTAGCTTCTTTATTTACGCACAGCTGTTCTTGGCAGTAGAAGGTGTGGCCAAATATTTCTTCTCTTTCTTTTATCTAATATTTATTTCAAGAAGACATCTAATTGATCAGCCAAAAATGAAATGGTCTTAGTCTTAGACTCTCAGACGAAAACAATTTTTTTAGAAAGGATTGAGTTTTATTTTCCTTCATTTTTCGGGGTGTTTTTCGAGTTCAAAAATAAGGAACTGAATATAAGCAGTTGCAGCTCTGAGAGTTTCGACTTTTGAAAGACGTTTTCTGGAGAGATTCGGGACCGTTTCGCGGAGAATTTCAAATGCTTGATTCACGTTTCGGACTCTTTGTCGTTCACGTTCGTTTCTAGAGTTCTTTTTAAAGAAAAAAATTGAAGAAAGGAGCAATAACTCAAATTTTTGTGAAATTTTTTTCTCTGAAATCTGATTGGCCCACTGGCTAGATGCGGAGATATGATTGGCTCGAGAAATTTGACCAAAATTTTGGTAAATTTTTCATAATTTTTGCCGATTTTCGCTGTTTTTCCGAAAAATGGTGGAAAATTGACCAAAATTTTGGTCAAATTGCCAGCCACTCAGATCTCCGCACCAAGCCAGTAAGCCAATCAGATTTCAGAGAAAAAAATTTTTTCGCAAAAATTTGAGCAATTTTTGCCTTTTCATCAAAATTTGAATTTTCAAGCCAAATTCTCACCTGATCTGGCTCTGTCGTTTTTGCGAAAAGTGTGAATAGTTCATAACTTCCAGCTCTACTTTCGATTTTTTCGATCTAAAGCGAAAGTGGCGCTCAATCAAGTGAACTCAACAAGGCTGAAACGCCACTTGGAATCAATTGAAAATACAATGCCAATACTGCTCAATGCTCAATCCGAAAAAACAGCTTCTTCGCAACTCAAAATCGAACAAAAAGAGAACGAAAAAGAGGAGAAAAAATGATTCTGCGTTTTGCTTTTCTTGTTTTTGCGGTTTTTGGCTATTGGCGCTCTCATAAACACGGGTAAGATTTTAAATAATAAACCTTCTCTGTTGAAAAAAAATTTTCAGTGACTCAACTGATCGAGATCATTTCCACTCCCTTCTTCAGCGAACGCGAGAATGGTACACTTTCCGAATGCTGGTAAACGACCTGATCGACGAGGACGAATGGGGAATCATCAACAATAATCTTTTGATGCGAAAATAAACCAATTTGTTATTCGACTTTGTCTCTAGAATTGAAATTATTTTTTGAAAAATCAGAAAAGGGAGTTCAGTTTCTCATGAATCAAACAAGCCCTCAACATCACAAGCAGCAGCCCTGGACACGGAAACCTGTGAACAGACCTGAGTAAGGACCCTTAATAAATAACTTAGAGGCAAGGAAGCCACTTAAACTTTGAACTCTTCGTTCTTTTGAAAAGTCTTTCAATACCCTGACACAGGTTTCTTACACGGGTTTCTGAGTCCAGCTGAAGCCGGATACCGGTGCTCAGGGTGGCTATTTTGGATTTGGGGGTTAGTTGGAATTGGATTGGATCCAATCCAATAACGTTTGGATGGAATTTGGATGGCCAGGGTACCGGATTTTGTTGGGTAAAATTGGGCAATTGGGGGAAATTGGGGGAATCGGATCCAATAAAAAATATATCTTTAAACTATGCAAAGTAGGGTCATTTTCATGATAAAAATGAACAATTTCATATAAAAAAAATCATCGTTTTGGCTCTGTTGATCCTCCTTTCGGATAAAAACTTACTGTTTCCATTCTTTTCAAAGTACTAGAAGCCTTGGGAAAATTGGAAACCCAATTGGATCCAATTGGAAATGGGGATTATTGGGGAATTGGGTAAAATTGGATTGGATTGGATTTTGGATGGATAGCTTTGACTCAAAATTTATTGGATGGAAATTGGATGGCCAGACCCCGAAATTTTGTCCAAAATAGCCACCCTGCCGGTGCTCCTGCACCAAAACCTTTTTCCGCTCCGGTACCGTCTTCGTCTTCAGAAGAAGAACCTGGATGCGTATGTTTTCGGTTTTTTTTTTCTTATGACTTTTTTTGAAAGGCAAAACAATTGGCTGCGGTCTGTTTCTTCTGGTTAATCTTTGGAGGTTTCCATCTTATCGGTTATTTATATTGTAAGCATAAAGATAATACGATACTATTCCATTAAAAAAATTCAGCGTTGGGAAAAAATTATAAAAATATATGCCAAGCAGCTGATCCTTTTATTCTTGAAGATGGAGTCAGTTATATTTTCAGGTAAAAGAGGCAATTTGGTATTTTTATTCTGAATTTCATTCTAGTCCACCAACTCACCCGACCTGCGAAAGATGCAGTACAGATGACCGTGGTGAACAAAATTGTTTTGATGACTGCTTTGTTTATTCTGATAATAGACACTGTCCATGTAAGTGCTCAAGGAAAAGGGGCGCCATGGAAATATGTCGCCGAATGCCGGCGACATTTTGCGACATTTAGGGACATTTTGTGACATTCAGCAAAATAAATCCACATTCGACGACATTTTGCGACAAAACAAGCGTCGCCAAGAAAAAGGACTCACTTACATTCCCTTTCAAGTGACAATTAAATCGGAGCTTCACCAGATCAGCTACGAGATCACTTGGATCGACATCGACCCAACCAACAATGGCGACAATGGCTGTGGCGATTATTTGTCTATCATCGGGTTCGACGAAAAAATCTGTGGATACGGTGATGGATCAGAGCAGGGTTCGAAATTTGCTGTTCACTCAGAGTGAACAGAGTGAGCTGTTCACTGTTCACTGTTCTCTCTGTTCACTCTGAGAGTGAACAGTGAACAGCATTTTGAAAAGTAGAGTGAACAGCGAACTGTTCACTCTCTTCTCTCACCGGGTTTTGACAAATTCTAGAGCAGATTTGTTATTGTCGACTCAAAATTCTAGCAGAAAATTGTGGTGGAAAAGCAACAATTTTGTTCTAGAATGTATTCTTCAAAAAAAATCATGACGAGAAAACACTTTACAGTAATATATATCGGAAGAGACGATTAATTATCCTCTCACTACTAAAAACGTCTCTTTTAAGACTTATTAATGTTTGTTAGCTTGAAAATAATCTAGTTTGACTTTTAAAATTTTGCAAAAAAAAAAATAATTTTTCCGGATTTCGGGCAGAGTGAACAGTTCACTCTGTTCACTCGAGTGAACAGTGAACAGGATTTTCAAATCGCTGTTCACTCTAGACTCTAGAGTCTAGAGTGAACAGTGAACTGCGTTATGAGAATGCTGTTAACTCCAGAGTGAACAGTGAACACGGGTTTTCGGCGGATTTCGAACCCTGGATCAGAGACCGCAACGATGATGGATGAAATTCAAGTTCTCTGGAAGAGCGACTCTTCGCCAAATGAACATCATGAAGGATTCGAGCTCTTTGTCTGGTCTGAGGATCAGAAAGAACGATCTTCTGCTAATTTTGAGAAGATTCAAGCGTCAAAACTTCCGGAGGATCGACTCTCAGAAAAAGAAAAAAATGAACTCAAGAAAAAAACAGAAAAACGATTCAAAAAAATTATTCGATACTGATTTTTAAAACAATAAATAAAGCATCTCTTTTTCAAAATGATCAGTCATCAAAAATCCAGTGTAGTTTTTATCCGCCCAGAAAGTTCGTAGACCGGAGATTATGTACAAAATCAACAAGGAAGTGATGATTCATCACTGATCAAGAAATCTATAAAAACATCATCGATGCCAATTATAGAGCATATTTTCTTGGAGCCATAAGATGAATTCACTGTTTACGCTTTCGTTACTTGGCATCATTTTGGTACCTCTTGTATTTAGTCAATTGATCATTTAATAAAGTCATTTTCTCTCTAGAATGAATAAAAATTGTTTGCAAAAAGCAAAAGGGGAATTTAGTTTAAAATGTATCCAACAAGCAGCGCACCGCAATATCAGCAGCAGCAGCCGGCTTACGGAGCGCCTGATCCTTATGGTTTTGCTCCAGAAGCAGCCCCATCCTTGGCGCCACCGCAGCCACCAGCGCCAAGTACTTCTCAGCCAATGATCATCAACATTCAACAGAACGCGTCCGCCCCAGCTGCGCCATCTTACGGCGGCGCTCCTCCACCGCCACCGCCAGTGTCGAATCCCAACCCGGGCATTGGAAGCCGATCTAGTCGAGGAGGCGTTAGTTTTTTTCCACTTTTCCCTTTCTTTTCTTTTTCCTTTAGAAACAAGACATGGGGCAACCGGGAGAATAATTCTGTGCACAGAACTATTCTGTGGAAAACAGAATTATTCTCACGATAATACCCCCCCTTTCCGGGAGAATAATTCTGTGAAAAAAAATTTTTTTTGGCGAAAACAACTATTATTGTGCGAATGCAGAAGTTGTTTGCTGCCAAAAATGAGTCCCAGCGGTAGAAAAAGACTGCCCCTGCCAACCCAATGAGTTCTCTATCAGAAAATGCGCGCAAGGGCCGTAGGCCCGTAGCGTGCTTCATAGCTTCTTCGGTTCAGCTTCTATTAACAAACTATCATTTTTATTGATTGTTTTTCGCTGCAAGATTCGAAGACCGACTGAAGTCAATCCTTTTCCACTCTTCGACATGAGTTCAAAAGTATTATAAGCTATCTACGACATTATCAAAGTGAATTTTGCTAAGCTCAACACAGAATAGTTCTGTTTCAAACAGAATGGTTCTGTTTCAAACAGAATAGTTCTGTTTTTTCACAGAATAGTTCTGTTTCCACAGAATAGTTCTGTCCACAGAATTATTCTCCCGCCCAGCCCAAGACATGATCGCTGGAACCGTCATTTGCGTCTTGATAATTTTGTTCATTGGTCTTGGTGTTTTTATTGGTAGGAAAATAGCATCTTATGTTTTGATAATAGATTTGAGGAATGACACGTGACTATCAAGACATTTGCCACGCGCCGGATCCGTTTATTCTCGAAGATGGAGTTAGCCTCATTCTCAGGTGAGATTTGATTGGCTGGAAAAGAAGATGAAAAAGTCAATCTTATTGGCTGAAAAGAAAGATACGGCATTTTCATTGGATGATTTGGTATTTTTTAGTCCTCCAACTCATCCTACCTGCGAACATTGCTCTACTGATGAGGATGGCAATGAAAGTTGCTCGCCTGGCTGTTTCGTTTACGATGAAAACAAGAACTGTCCCTGTAAGAAATACAAAAAAAACAGCAATTCTATTCTTAATTCTAGTGACGATCAAATCTCAAAGCAACCAGATCCGCTACGAAATCAAAATGATCGATATCGACCCAACTCTTGCTCGGGCTCGAAAACCTGCGTAGAAACCTGCTTCAGGGTCACGCGCGGATTTTTGACAAGCCTAATATTCAGCACCATTATTCATGGACCATGAACAATATTTTACGCAGGTTTCTAAGCCCAGACACTAGCCTATGAGCCCTTCACCGGCTACTCTCCTGTTTATGGCTACGAAGAACCTCCGGGGTACAATGGAAACACTGACTATTGTGCCGATTACTTGTCAATCATCGGATTCGACGAAAAAGTCTGTGGATATTCTGGAGTAAGTCATTTTTATAAAAAAACTCGACTAAGAAATAACAGTTATTCTTGCAAGAAATCGACCTCTTTTCTAGGGCGGATCAGAAATCGCAACGATGATGGATGAAATTCAAGTTCTCTGGAACAGCGACGACTCGCCAAATGACGATTATGAAGGATTCGAGCTTTGGGTCTGGTCTCAAAATCCAAATGATCGATCTTCGGCTCCTGTTGAAAAGATCCAGCCATCGAAGCTTGCAGAGGATCGACTTTCAGAAGAAGAAAGAACTGAATTGAAAAAAGAAGCGGAAAAACGATTCGGAAACATTGTTCGATACTGATTTTGAAAAAAAAAATAAAGTTGATTTTATAAATTCTTGATTCTTGATTTTTGATTGTTTTTGCAATTTGCAGTCAAGGATTTTCGCTCTCTAGAATGAATGTACAATTTTTTTAAAATAACAAATTTTTAGTTAGTTTCAAGATGACCGGATCAGATTTGGAAAACGTAAAGATTTTTTCGTTGAAATCAAAAAGAACTTTTTTCTTTCAGAAACAATCAGAGGAGAAAGCAACACAAATCAAAGCATTCATTTGCATGGTCTTCTGTTCCCTTCTGATGGGTGTAACTGTTATTTCTATAGCGGATTTTGCTAGTAAAAGCGAATGATGAAAGCTTGCGTTAAGCTTGTTTTTAGACTCTTTTTGGGATGACCAATTTATTTGCAACGCACCTGATCCTTATGTTCTTGAAGATGGAGTTACACTCGTTCTCAGGTATGCTTCCGAATGAGACTAGACAGAGGGTGGTGGTCGAGAATGAGATTTCTTTTAACAAAATTAGCGCAGAAACTTTAATAAAAATGTTATTTCTTCTAATCGAAAATGGGTTATAAAGGGTTGAAATAATGTGGGCGACTTGGTCTGAAAAATAATTTCAACGGAAAATTGTCGAAATTTATCGTCAAAGTGGTACTAAAATCGCGTTTTTCGTTAATTTTGAGAAATTTTTATCGATTTTTGTTCATTTTTGGCCCATTTCCGCGGCTTTTTCTGCCCAGAACATGATTTTGAAGCTAGAAAAAATGCAAAAAAAATTATATGGCAAAAAATCAAGAATCATAGAAAAATCCTCGACCACCACTTATCCGGATGTGGAATTAAGTCTCTAAGACTAGTTAAGACCAAGACTAAGTATGAACAATAACCACTCTGCTCAGCTTAGTGATTTTTGGACTATCAAGTAAAATGCGGTATAAATACCTCACCTCAGCTCAATAAGCTCAGCTCAGGCCTGAAAAGGGTCTGCTCAGCTCAATGACCTCGGAAAATGGCCAGCTCAGCTCTATATTAAGTATTAAGGGCTCCAGCGTACCCGACATGCCAGGAATGCAGCCAGCAACATGTACCAGGCTCTTCATCTTCAAGTTCTTCATCGCAATCTTCACCTGGGGGTAACTTCGAGAGTGAGTGTGGACCTGGCTGCTACGTGTACCATGACGACAGGAACTGCCCCTGTAAGACTAAATCAGCGCAAAACATCTTTAGCTTAAATTCTAGTGACGATCAAATCTGAAACGGAACAGATCACCTACAGGCTCAAATTCCTCGACGTCGATCCACTAAATGATTGTGGCGATTATTTATCAATTATTGGAAGAGAAGAGAATCTCTGCGGATACTACTCTGTAAGCTAAGCTGCCGATTAATAATTTATTAATAATAAAATTTGTCCTAGAGTAAATTGGAGATCGATACAATTGCGAATGAAATCCAAGTTCTCTGGAACAGCGACTCTATTCCGAATGACGATCATGAAGGATTCGAACTCTGGATCTGGTCTCGAGATCCGAATGAACGATCTTCTGGTCCTGCTTTTGAAAAGATCCAACCTTCGAAGCTTGCAGAGGATCGACTTTCAGAAGAAGAAAGAGCGGATTTGAAAACAGAAGCAGAAAAACGATTCGAAAAAATTGTCCGATACTGATTTTTTCAAGCTTCATGCGCGGAATGTTTATTCAAAAATACAGCAAAAATCATCTTCAATCGTAAAACTCTTGGTCCGTTTCTGGAGTGTCAATCGTGACATCTCCTGGCAAGCAATTTCCAAACTCGACGAGATCTCTTCCTTGGCAGCAAACTAAAGGTCCGTCCAAATCGTAGGTTTTTCCATTGCAACAGCTTCGGCGAAATCCATCTGATGTTTTTGCAGCGTATTTGAATCTAAAAAGATAAAATTTTAAGAAAAGTCGTAGTCAGAAACCTGCGTTAAAAACCTGAGTCTGGATCCTGAAAAAGCAAGAAACCCGCATTATTGCTCACTCAGGACCCTGACTCAGGTTTTTTTAGGCAAATTGCTGAGTCAAGACCTGAGTAAAAACCTGAGTCAGGGATTCGAAAAAGCTTGAACAAGAAGATCCGCATTTTGAAATCCTGACTCAGGTTTTTACACAGGTTTTCGAACGCAACAGGAAGACAAGCCCTGTCCTTCTTTCTTACCTATTCGGATAATCGCCGCAACAGCGATTTTGAACAACTGGTTTTGTTGCGCTCGCTCCCAGCCGCGATTGAAAAGAAGAAGCAACGCAAGTTGATTTCTTATCGAATCCGCCCCAAGCGCCGTGGTTGAAAAGAGACCAGTTGAATTCAGCTTCGGAAAGGTCTTCGGCCAGCTTTTTGTCGCACTCGCAAATTGATCGTTTGCAACTGCCGAGTTCGTTTAGGCAGCTGATTGTTTTTTCTCCTGTTTCGGGATCTTCGGTGCCAGAAACGAGATAGGATCGATGTGTTCCATCGCAATCTTCTTGCTCTTTTTCTTTGACGAAATCTCTCTCGATGCAGCCATAACAACTGTGGAAGTTTTTGCAAGCCCGATCTAAGAATTCAAAATTTCCTACTAAAAACAAGAATTTTACCAATTTGATCGACTGGTTTTCCGAAGCCAGCGTCGAGGTCGAATTGAGCATTTGCGAAGCAGTAGCAGCCGTAGTAGATGAATTTGCCGACGAGGGGGATTTTTTGGAGGTAGAGGATTAAGGAGATCACGTGCTTGAATTTTCGGGCTTGGGCCATTCCGAGACCGGCATAGCCTTGTTCTTTTGGCACTCCGAGGGCTTCGAGGAATTCGCCGGTTCTAGAAAATGGGTTGAATTTTTTGGCGTGGTGGCGGGAATCGGAAATTTTCGGCCGACAATTTGACTAAAATTTTTAAGAAATTTCGGACCAATCAAATTTCCGCTCTTGGCCGATAGACCAATCAGATTTCAGACAAAATTTCTTAAAATTTTTGTCAAAATTGTCGGCCGAAAATTGGCGAATCCTGATAATTTTGAAGAAAATAAGAACTTACGTTTGAACATTTTGCCCAGCGATGGTTTCCAACACCTTTTCGTAGCCCAAATCGCCGGAAGATTTGAGAATCATTTTGCCGAATAAATGCTGATCCACGAAATCCGCGATTGTCGCATTATTTTCGACGAATTTTTCAGAAGGAAAATCGTTTATGTCACCACTGAAGTTTTCTGCTTTTTCGGGGATGAAAAAATTTTTTGCTGAAAAGAACAAATTTCTAGGCCTTTCTTATCCCTTCCTGAAGCCACCAAGAGCGCTAGAATCTTCGGAATAATTTTCATACTAGCGTTTTTAGTCTCTTTTTTTAAGAAAAATGATTCAAACTGTACTTTTCGTACTTTTGAAAAAATCTCTTTTTTCGACAAAAAAAAATTGCAAGCAAAGTTTTCCACTGATTTTTTTTTGAAAAGGTTCCATTAGATGGCGCTAGAGTTTGAAGCATCGGTTCGTTCAAATAAATTTTCTTGCATTTTCGGAAAGGCGAAAGTTTGGAAAAAGAAAATTATATTTGCTACGCTCCTAGCGCGATAAATCCTCGGAAAAGAGAGAAAATGAGTTTTGGGCTGTTTATTCAGATTTATCAATATTCAAGATTTGAGAAAGAAAAAAAAATTAGCTGAAAAGAGTCAAATTTCTAGAATTAATTTTGTTATTCTAATTGAGACTCATTTCGAATGAGATTTCACGATCGTATTTTTTCGATTCGAAAAATTCTTTCTCTATCTATTCTTTTTGAGTCAAAATCGATTCTTTAACGTTTTTTATTTCTAGTTTGACTTTAATGAAACCGATAAGAGTTGAATTTTCCAAATCGAAAATCAAGTAAAACTTTTTACTTGAAATACGTTTTCATTGAAAACAAACAAAATCTGCTTATTTCTGTTCTAGCAACTTAAAAATCGTGAATCTTAAAGGCTTAAAAAAGTCGACGAAGATCGAGATTCTTGAGCTCAATAAAAACATTTTTAAAAAAGCGAGGTCCTACCGAGATTTGAACTCGGATCGCTGGATTCAGAGTCCAGAGTGCTAACCGTTACACCATAAGACCACCTGCCCTCGGGCTACTGCCTTAATTATTTAAAACATATAATATGTTACATATTAATTAATTATTTGAACCCAGACTCAGTTTTTCTGCGGGGTGGTGTCTGGAATCGACAAAAAAAAATTCGACAGCGCAAGCCCGATTTGAAAATTTTTTATGAAATTTCGACAGGAAAAATCGCAAAATTTTCATTTTGTGATCCCTTTCATTTTTGATTGACTGGGTTAAAGAGGGATCAGTTTGTGTTTCATTTTTGTTTCGCGAAAAAAAATTGTCGAAATTTTCTGGTCGACAGCCGAAGCCCGATTTGGAAATTTTTTATGGTATTTCGACAAAATTTTTTGTCAGGATTTTTTTGTCGACTCCAGACACCACCTCTTTTCTGCATGGGTTTCTGCTTAGAGTTCCGGATATATGGTTGAATCAGCAAATTCAACCAGTAGCTCAGTTCATTTTTTAGGTTTTTTGATAATTTTAAAATGGGCTTTTATCGATAATCTTTAATTAAAAAAAACTTTAATTTCATCATGAAATTCTTCAAAAACGTGTTTTCGTCAAAAAAAAAGGAAAAAAAAGTTCGCTTTCAAGTCCAAAAAAGAAGCAGCCCTACACCTTGTCTTTCTCACTTTTAAGAAAAAAAAAGTGACGACAGGAAAGCGATTCTCACCTTGAAGCCTTTCTAAAGCATCCGCCCTGCCAAATTGACCAGCTAGTAGCAGATAATTTACGATCGCTGTGACGGGTGAAAAGTAAAAGGTGGCTCAAAATGGCCACGACTCTTGCGGAGAATCAAAGTCAAAACAGAAACATGCCAGAGAAGACACGTTTTCTCCCAGCCTGGTGAGTTTTTGAAGATGAAATTTTTGATGACAGATTTTGAAAAGACCATTTTTAAACAAACCTGAGTCAGGGAGCGGAAACATCTTAGAGAAAGCTTCGACCCTGACTCAGGTTTTCTACACAGGCTGTCCTCTTTTCAGCTGGGCTCGGCAACCTTTTGAGAAAACCTGAGTCAGGGTTTGAAAATCAACATTTTTTTCTTCCTTTTTACTTCTGTCCCTGACTCAGGTTTTTACACAGGGTCTCAGAAAATATCTAAGTCTTGGTCAGAATGATCTATTTCTAGAAAAGCTGACTCAGGTTTTCTACACAGGTTAAAAAAAGATCATTCTGACAAAAGACTCAGATTTTCTGTGAGAACCTGTGTAGAAAACCTGAGTCAGGAATTTAATTAACAAAATTGCCTAAAATGTTGATTTTCAAATCCTGACTAAGGTTTTATACACAAATTCTCACAGAAAACCTGAGTCAGGATCTGAAATGTTTCTAATCCAAAGCCTTCTGCATTTCAAACCCTGACTCAGGATTTCAAAACAGATTGCCGAGCCTCCTATCTTTGCAGAAGAAAAATGATGCCCTCGATTATTTTTTCTTCCAGAAAGTCCAAATCTGTCTTTTTTCATAAATATTTCAGCATCACAAATGTGCGCGAGCAAATGGCTCGTCAGATGGACGGCGACATTCAGCGCGCTCTCATTGCTGGAAGATTGAACAACAACGTCACTAGACTCGATAATGCGCTTTCTCTCATGAAACGGGTCAGTTAGAATTGAATGTGTTTAGTGTAAGGGGTCTTTAGGAAGCTCAAAGTAATGGACTTTTGCTGGGCGATTTGGCCGACGATGCGAGAAAGTTGAACAAACGATTAGGTACGAAAATGGGAAAAATGACCAAATCATTTTTTTTATTTAATGGAATATGTGAAGACATGGATGAGAATATCATCTTTTTTAAATAAAAAGTTTTCTTCTATCGTAAACGTTCGAGCTTCTCTCGTTTTCGCCGAGAAATTTGTAAGCATCAAATTTCGCGAAATGTCGCGAATTCAAAAATCGATCAGATTCCTCCCACAAATATCAGGAAACTGGGCTTACAAACCTGTGTAGAAAACCTGTGTCAGGATTTCTAAAAGCTGTGCCGCGGCTTTTTTTTCGAAAAACAAAGTCGCAAAGTCAAAGCTTAAAAGAAAAGGTTTGCGGCTTCGTTTCTCGCGCGGCTTTTTAGTTCATCCTTTTGAAATCCTGACACAGGGTCTGACACAGGTTTCCAAGCCCAGATCGAGGGAGGAGAAATTGAAAAATCAAAAATAAATGATAAAACTTCATTTTTCTTTCTTTTTTCAAATCAGATTAAAAACTTGCTGCTGGGCTTCTTTATGTCTTTGGTCATCAATATTATTGAGCATCATTGTCCCTTTTTCTTTGGAAATGAAAGAAAGTCATTTTTAGACGAGCTTTTGGCGCGGGATCCGCGAGTTCTGCCACGAGAAGCAATCGAAGCCGCGAAAAGAGGACGAAATCAATGGGATCTTTAAAGTTGCTACTGTATTGAATAAAATGATGAACCAGATATGTTGTAATCGGTTTAAGGATAATTATGATGCTTCTACTAAAGAATCGATCTATACCTGCGATAGAAAATTTCCCGAATATCTTATTGGTTCAGTATTTATGGTTTTAATTTTAGAATTTTTTGGCGCTCAATTTTCAGAAAAAAAAATGTTTTCCATCCTCCCCTGTTTTTTGAGAAAAAAAGAGGAATTTCTAAAAAGCCTTCCAACTAAACTGATCGACTAAACGTTCGATCAAATGTTCTTGAGCCCCTTTCGCTGTACTTAACGGCTGAATACCATATAAGAATAAATTACTTTTTAAGAAGCTCGGTTATTCATGAATAACAGAAATTTGACCCGATTGATTTAGAAGCCTAAAAGTACTCTAAGCTGGGCTCAGCAACTTGTGTAGAAAACCTGAGTCAGGTTCTGATGAAAAGTCGCTCCAGAATCTCAGGCTTTCTACACAGGTTGCCAAGCCGAGTCTCGGTTCTATTTTTTTTTGAGAATTATAAGAAAATCGCAAGCAAGGAATATTTGGGAATCTGGACATCTCAGATGTCTACTGATGTCTTATTATTTTTTGCAGAGTTTTTAAAATATTTCAAGGTTTTTCAAGATTACGAAGCAAAAAACAACAAAGGTCGTCTCCCGAGTATACATTTATCAAGCCATTGCCACTGCACATGCATAGCCTATTCAGCATAGCCTTTCAAATGAAACAACAAAAACTCAGTTCAACAAACAAAACCATCCTTCGTTATTTCAATTGAGAATCGACAAGTGCGCACTTGAGCTGACTAAATATCTAAATAAAAAACAGACGGCGAAAGATCTGGCGAGATATAAAATTAATATTCAAAGCAGCTTACATTTAAAACTAGCCGTTTTATTCGAAAAGTAGCACTCACTTCGTTCGAGGAACTTAAAAGAGGATGAAGCAAGGGAACTTTTTGCTTTTTGTTTTGTCGTTTTTTGCCGGAGCGTTTGGGAGATTTATAGGAAAAGGGATCAATCTTCATCATGGAATGAGAAAAATAAGGACAGACAAAATTAAAGAGATTCTTTGTTTATTCTTTTTTTCGATGAAATTCTCGGCCCGGGCTTCGTAACCTGTGTAGAAAACCTGAGTCAGGGTCCGAAAAAGACATTTATCAAAGCCGATTTTTTTAAACTTAGCGAAAAAATAACCATTTTTTAATTCTGGCGAAATCGTTTTGGACCTTTTCGGACCCTGACTCAGGTTTCTTACACAGGTCGCGGCAAATCCCATTGATGACCTCCAGCTTATTAACAAAATTAAATGCCCTTGCCAAGACTACCCACTTTCCGTTAACTTCGGACCCGAAATCGGCGACTTTTTCCGATCCAAAAATCCGGCTCCGCCAGAATCCCTTTCTCAAGCCGGCAAGAAAAGCCGCCCGGAATTCGACTCGAAAAGAAACTTTGCCATTCCAATTGCCGATCTCCAGAATTACGAGTCGAAAAAAGTGCTCAACGCGTTTTCCCGACTCCAGGACAATCCCTTCTTTATGGACTGGCTCTCCAACCGCGATCTTCGAGTAAGAAATTTCCCTTCTTCGAGAAAAAAATAATTTTTAGATTAACCCGAATGAGACGAAATACAAGCTTGGAAAACTCCTCACTTCAAGAATTTAGATAGAAGATTTGCATGCTGCTTTTTGTATATTTTTGATGTGAACTTTGAATTATTTTTAATAAATTAATTAATCTTAATAAATAATAATAATAAATTAATCTTTCACTTCTTTATCTTTGAAATCAAAATTGCAAGAAAACGACAACGAGGATTACTCAATTTTTGTTTAAATATTGCCTGGCGCATGTTTTATTGCACAAAAGTAGAAAGAAATTGAACGAAAGTGAAGAAACTATCGGTCGACTTTTCCCCGATTGGAGAAAAATGAGTTTCAGCAATTTTGAATTTGATGAAGTTTTCAACTTTGAGGATACGCACAGAATACAAAATACAGTTTTTTCAATGGGAAGTAAAAAAGGGGGAGTACTGTTTCATTAGCAACGTTGTGATGGCGAGAAGATACTGTATGAAATTTATTCTAGAAAAAAAGAGATTGGTGAAGATTTTCTATGATTCGTTATTTTTTTCAATTCTAGTCCTAGTCGTTCTTTTTAAAACGAAAGCTTTTTAAAGAAAATGATAATTTCTAAACGGTAAAAAATGGTCAGAAATGTTCGTTTTGAAAGTAGGGTTGAAGGCGAACGAGGGCGCTGGGGAATACTTTGATGGGCGAAAATGGATTTACGTCACAATTATTATTGCAGGCCCAAGATGAAGCGGGTTCATTCCTCGTCGGAGTCGGTCTCGTATTCGGAGCTGGAGGGTTCTTCGGAGTCGGAATCCGTCACGAAACCACCTGAAAAATTAATTGACATTTCAATAAGAAAGAAAATGTTTGTGGATGTCTTGGAATGTCTGAGGAAACATGCCGATCTTACAAAATGTCTTTTCGAAATGTCGAAAAATGTCCTTAAAAGTAGTTGTCCTTAGCAAAAGTTAATAAATGACCCAAGATGTCCGTATATGACATGGGGACATCTAAGAACATTTGAAGACAACATGAGACATTCAAAAACTAATAGATATAACTTATATCATATCATATAAGAAAACGAATTGAGAAGCATCAAAAATTATTCAAAGAAATCGAGCGACATTCAAAGACATTTTGAAAGGCCGAAATGTTTCCCGAGACATTTTAAGACATCTAAAGACAATTTCGAAAGGCAATGAGTTTCTGAATGCCTCTTAAAGCCTTTTAAAATCGCTAAATGTGTCAAAAGATCTCCAGAAACCTGAGTAAGGGCCTTTTCTAAAAACAAAGCCGCTAAGAGACGTTACAAATTTACCGGGGCAAATGCGTCGAATACAGTGCTGTGATTGGCTGAATTAGGGACACGTAGCCCTTTGAAAAATGAAAAATCGCCATAAATCCGAAAATTTTTGAGATCTCGAAAATCTGAGATGATACAGGCATAGAGCTTGAGATTCTCCACCGATCCGTATGAAGATGTCTTGGGCTACGATGTATTCCCTAGGCGCTAGAGCAATAGTAAGTTTGCCCCGGTAATTTTGTAACGTTTCTAAGCAGTTTTTTATTTGAGCGACTTAGGCACTGACTCAGGTTTTGAACGCTGGTTTGGGAATCCACATCTCGTATGAGAAGAGAAACATCCGCAAATGTGCCAAAAAATGTCTTACCGTCAACGTCCGATTCAGCTTCGGAATCCCACATTTCCGGAACGATTTCTTCCTCGACCCTCTCTTCGACAGTGATAGTGAACTCGTGCTTCATGTCGATGTCGATGTAGCTGTCGGAGCGGACGTAGACGACGAAGTTGTACATTCCTGGGCGGCCGGGGGCGGGGAAGCGGATGTCTACTTCTTTCACGTCGACTAGAAAAGAATCGTTGAAGAAAAAGGGCTGAGAAAGAGGCTTACCGAGGTTCTGAACTTGAACGGGTTCGCAGAGAAGTCGCTCGGAGAGCTTCTCGCGCTTGGGATTCGTCATGCAGAGGTAGACCCACCACCACTCTTGCTTCTCGACCGGGAAGCGCGGCGCGTGGACTGTGTGCGTTAATCGCGAGTTGTCTTGAGTCAGTACGTTTTTCCGCTTGTCTGAAAAGGATGATGAGGATAAAAAGGATGGAGAGAGCTTACTTTTCTTTTGGAGTTTCTTCCAGCTCGCTTCTTCGGCGTCTTCGTTTTCGGAGGCGTTTTCAGGGGCTAAAAGAAAGGATTAATTGACGATTCATTGAACCAACTTACTTTCATCTTCATCTTCGTCTTCCTCGTCATCTTCTACAGCGGGAGCATCACCAGCACCTTTTTCAGCAGCTTCACGAGCAGCTGAAGAAATTCACGTTTTACGATCGAAACATTCACACGAGACAGTTCACAGAGAACGAAAAATGTACCTTTGGCAGCTCGTTTAGCAGCGGCAGCTTGAGGACCCTTCTTGGATTTGACCTTTTTCGCTTGATTGGCAGTTTCTTTTTGCTCGGGAGTGGGCGCGATTTTGACCTCGCCCATGTCGCCGTCGTTGTAGACGATTTCCTGAAGATTGATGGTTAGACTAGTCTATTAGAGGACAAGATCTGATTGGCTATAAAGTCCTAAAAGTGCTAGAAAGGGGTAAAAGGTACATCTCCGTTGGTGGCAGCTTGTGATAGTTCTTCCATGTTGTGGCGGGTGAGTTCGGTGCTGACAGTGACGATCGAGCCGGTGGTGATCTTGTGGTCGTCATCGTCGTCCTCGACTTTGACGTCGACCTTCATCTGCAGCGCTGGAATGTCGCGGAAGACTTCGTACAGCTCGTTGAACTCCTTCTCTGGCAGCTAGATAAAATGATATAGATGGACGAGAGTGATTTTCAACTTACGGATTTGAAGATGGCTCTGATTTCTTCAACCGGTCGGGCGGCCAATTGCTTCAATGATCGAGCCTTCTTGGCGTTGAGGAATCGAATAAAGTCTTCTTTGAAATGCGGCAGCTGCATGAACGCGACGGAGCGTTGATTCAGCGGAAGACCTTGGACGAGATTCTGCATGTTTCGGATTATGTTATCCAGAGTTTCGACTTTGGGCACTTTTGGCATTTGCCCCTGCTGCAGCATCGCTTGGGTGAGGAAGAAGACTTTGGAAACCAACTCGGCGTGGAGATCGGGCACTTTTTTCAGGATCATGTCGAGGTCTTCTTGAAGCTCGGGGCTCAGCTTTATGTCGTACATGTGCGCGAAGTAGAGCAGGCGGACCTGAATGAAAAAGGTTGGCTTTGATTCGTTGTTATGTTTTTGAGAGACATTAAGAAATATTTTGAGACATTTAGAGATATTTAAAGACATTTAAAGACATTTAAAGACATTTAAAGACATTAAGAGGCATTAAGAGGCATTAAGAGACATTAAGAGACATTGAGAGACATGTAAAGATATCGAGGGACATTTTGAACCATCATCATGTCTCTCCATGTCACAAGATGTCTTTAAGTGTAAGTTCAAAGCCGACAGAGATTTTTAGGACATCAGAGGCTAAATATTCGCACAGTTTATAAATTTGCGAAAACATCCTGAGAGTCTCAGGCTGAAACATTGAATGACATTAAACTTTAAAATTCATAATTGATGTCTCGAAATGTCCTGAAGATGTCGTCCAATATGCCAATAAGAAATGCTTACCTTCATAGAATAGCCCTGATCAAAAGGCTTGTCAGTTGGTGGCTTTGAAACGTTTCGCTCATATTCCTCGATTTCGCGCATCAAAACCGGCAGTTGCTCCGCATCTTCCGGCCGCTCCTTTATGTCTTTGTTGTGATTTGAGTTGAACTCGAAGGCGCCGGAAAAGACCATGAGCGCGCGGCGACGATTCATCAGCGGCGTTCTGTAAACGTAGAACTCGAACAGCTTCGTCGTCTTGATAAGAACGGCTTCGGAAGTGTACTGGATCGACTTGTACCACCAGTTGCCCACGATGGCGGGGAGCATGATGCCGAAGAGGAGGCCGTACACGCCGAGGACGTACATGTGGTTGTCTTCTTCGACGAGCCAGGCGGGCAGGGCAACGCCGTATTTGGTCTGGAGCATTCCGTCGGGGTTTCCATACTTGACCCAGTTTTCGAACATGTGCTCGTCCGTCAGCGTCTCGTAGGCCTTGTTAATTTTTCCCCAAGCTTCGTTGTTCGCCGTTTCGACATCATCAGGAATCTCGGCGCCGTCGTTCGCTTTCAAATACTCGTTTCGAAGCTTGTCGGGATGCTGGGTTCGCGAAAGAGTCCTGTAGACTTTCTTGATCGCTTTTTTGCCGCTTTCGAAGTCTTGGAACTGCGGATCGTTTTGAGAAACGCCCAAGATTCCGAAGGGATCGAAGGCGACGGTGATCACTTCTTCGGTTTGGGAAGCGTTGTAGCCGATGAAAGCGAGCAGGGCCCAGCACAGGAGGATGATGAAGCGGGTGATCCAGGGACTGGCGCCGACTTTTTTCAATTCGGATTCCTAGAAAACGGGACTGAGGGTTGTTTTTGAAGAATAATTTTGGTTAGGGAAGGTTTCTTTGAAAATTAAGGGTTTTTCGGCGAAATTTCAACGAAACTGAATCACTTTTTTTTCACGGAAATACCCTTAAGTTTTCTGGAACTTTAGGAAATTTTAAGGGTATCGCTTCGAATTCAACAAATCAATAGAAAATGAGGAGAAAACTGCCAGAAAAACCTGACTCAGGATTCAAAACAGTTAAAAAAACGCCGGGGAAACTCCTTCGAACCCTGACTCAGGTTTTTAACTGTATTAAAGCAACAGCTTTTTCAGCCCCTTTTCGAAAGATAACGAAAAATTTCATAAATCCTTTCGTTTTCAACGCGCTAGAATGTAGAACAAAAGCGGAAGAAAATAATTTTCGAAGTAATTTTTTACCTTATTTTTGAACCATTTCGAGTTGCCATGTTTCGCCTTTCTTTCTTTCATTCTTTCTTCTTCCTTTTTATTCGCCGAAGATTGGAACTTCTTCAGCGTCAGTGGCGCTAGAATCGATTTTAAGGCAACAGGACGAGAGATGGAAAACTTACTGAGAACGAGAGCTCCAAAAGCGACGACATAATAAGCGAAAAAATCGCCGACGTACTCTAAGTTCATCGGCATCGCGCCGTCTCGATTCGATTACTTTTTCTGAAAATGAAGAGGATTATTAATAAATTCGAAAATGAGAGCTTTTTTCAAAGGAAAAATCAAATCGCGCCGCTTTTCGTTGAAAAAAAAACAGGGATGGGCTTGAGAACCTGACTTAGGGTCCTGAGAAAATCAGTCGTAGCCGTTTTTTTTCTGGGGCGCCCTCAGGATGTCGTCGAATGTCGTCGAATGTCGCCGAATGTCGCGACTTTTTCTTAAAATACAGGCATTTAGAAAGAAAATTGTTTTCTGTTATCAAAAATAAGTGGTGACATTCGCCGACATTCGGCGACATTCGGCGACGTTTGGCGACTTTCCCAGTGTCACCGCTTTTTCTAAAACAAAGCCGCGGGCGGCTTAGACAAAATTACATTTGAACCGTAAAAATCCTGAGTCAGGCCCTCAAAATTTGACGGAAAGTTCCTTATCCCACAGGCGCTAGAAATTCAGTTTTCTCCAAAGCCACGTACTTCTTAGTTTCAAATTTTCTCTCAAAAATAATATTTTCAGAAAAAATTTTTTGAACCGAAAATCTGCTTGAATAATAAATGACTCATTTGTTCAGTAAAAAGAACTTTTTTAACAGTGTTCGAATAAAGGAGTGTTTTTGACGTCGGCGGCGAATTCGTGCCACGTCGCGCGACCAATCAACGCACGCCCACAGGCGATGCCGTGGGAACCTTCCTTCTGGACTTGATCAAGCGCCACCGAGTTTTTTACAATTCTAGTTTTCGCGTTTTCCGAATTTAGAATATTTCTAGAACGAAAAAAGCTGTTATTGTTTATTCTTATGAACTGATAACGAATAAGATTTCAAGATTTTAATTTTTTCGATTCGAAAAATTCAATCTTTTTCGATTCCTTTTGAGTCAAAAATGATTCAAAAAAACTTATTATTTCTAGTTTGATTTCGAGAAAATCGGTGGAAGTCATACTTTTCGAATCGAAATTTTTGCAAAATCGTTCACTCGATTTCTTGTCTCGACGAAAACAAACATAATCAGCTTAATTTTTGTTCTAGAAACTCGACTCTTAATCTTGTTGATTCTTTGATTCTAGAAACAAAAAAGAGTTTCTAGAACAAAAAAACAGTTGATTATGTTTGTTTCTGTCGAGAATGAATTTCGGTTAGAATTTAACTATTTTATTATTTTTTCGATTGCGAAAATTCGACTCTTATCGCTTTTCTCGAAGTCAAACTAGAAATAAAAGACGTTTTCGAATCATTTCTGACTCAAAAAGAATCGTATGAAATGAAATTATTTGAATCGAAAAAAAAGTTGAATCGTGAAATCTCAGCCCTAAGCAGCTCTTGAGAAAAACAAAAAGGATCTGATTCTTGGCGTTCTAGAAATTTGACTATGGAATTTTTCTTTCGCGAAAATTGAAGTCATTTTCACAAAAATTAGTCAATCTGAACAGGTTAGAAAGGCTCACCATCAATAAAAAAGAAGAGGGACCACGTGGACAAAATCAAGATCTCTCAGCTCTGCCGTAACTCCGAATCGCCTTTTTTCCAGCCTTTTTCCGATTCCTCGCGTTTCCTTATTCTGTTCAAAGAGAGAGTCGTAGACAACTTTCTGAAGCAGAATTCGGCACTAGAGCATTTGACCTCACATACTACATCATTCACTTCTGCGAGTAATTCAACAAGGATATTTACGAAGACTTCTTGTACATGTAACATGTTGTACAAGCCTGAGAAGATGAAGGAAAACCTCGAGCTCTTCTGGTCTCGTGTCGATCTTCCAAATGTCCTTCGACAAGAAAGCTGAAATAGAAGTTCATTATCTTTAGCGCTTTTCTAAATGAGAAACTTTTGAGAAACAACTGCTAAAAGACCAATTTGTTGCCAAAAATTATTGTTTTCTAAAAAACAAAAAGGAATTCTTGAAATTTTCTTTTTGCCACGCTTTGGCGCTGTTGCTCTAACGAGTCAGTGGCCTTGGTTTTATTTTCGTATTTTATAAATAAAAAAAATTTCTCTCCTCGGTCAAAAATCTTCTTATTTATTCTTTGTTTTAACTACGATGCTGTTTTGAAAAAGGAAAACTAAATTTGAAGACAACAAGGATTCAAAAAATTTTCAAAACGGGTTCACAATTGTGAACCTGGGCGCCCTACACCCTCTTTACTTGTATTGCGATTGCTATGGATGCTGTTTTTTTAAGAAAAGTATGAAAAGCGCTCTTGTGGAATGTTGTCGGAAGATTATTTTCTAGCACTGATCGGAATTTTTGGCAGGAAGTAAAATCGCGTCTGTAATGACGATTTTCTTCTCTTCCGGGACGCAATGCTCGTAGAAGGCAATGTGAAAATCAGTCGAAGAAACAAGCGGGTCGCTGGACACCGATTTTTCGCCAAGAGTGTGATAAACTCCGCGTACAAAACTGCGGTTGTAGAGGTCCTCTGGGCTAAAAGTGGACAGTTGTAAAAAAGGAAAGAATAGATGAGATTTTTAATTACCTGAACGAATTATTCCGTTCATGTCTTACGGATTCCTGCTTCTTCATCGATTCAGTCAGCTCTGGTTTCCAGCATTTGTTCATCACCGTCATTTTTTTGTTCATCGGCTTCATCTTGTTTATCGCTTCTCGAACTTTCGCCCGTTCCGCAACAGTCACAAGAACTGGCAACATTCCACGGTGTTTTCGATTCTGAAGATCCAGAATTCCGTCACTTGTGTAGCTTGAGCGGCAGAAAGAAACTTCAGAGTCTTTTCTTAGTCGAGAATCGGCTTCTTCGGAGTCAGAAACAACTCCTTGGACGTCAGAGTTACGCGGCTCGTCTTCAGGCAGATTGATTTTGTCGAAAGCTGTGGAGAAATGCACTCAAGAAGGGCGACATGGCTCAGTCGTTCAGGAAGAGCAGTGATGATCAAACTGTCTTTTTCATCAACATATCTTGCATAAACTGCCCAGTGAGGAGTGTTGTTCATGTTCGATCTCGGCAGACCTCCGTCGCATGACCCTGCGGAATGCTCTTTATCATCATAGTCCTCGTCTGAATCGTAGTTTCCATCATACAGTTGATCCTCTTCATAATTGTCATAGTCAGTAACTGTACTTCTGGATTCCTTGTGATCGCGCTTTCGGATGCCGAGCATTTCGCAAAGAAACTCTTGAATCGGACACTTCATGTTTTCAACCGAATCAAGAACGAGAGAAAAATCTGATCGGATTTTTAACACTGCATGGAATTGATGAAGGAGCTCTTCATTCCCAGGATTCGGCTGGTTTTTATCTTCAGTTGTTGATTCGAGGAGGGAGAAGCCGAAAAGGCGATGATTGCCGTGATACAACATTTTTTCAATGTCGTGGGTATTGTTCATAAAGAAGACTCGATCCATTCGATTTTCGAATTCTTCGTCTAACGAGTAGTCGAGGTATTTCATCTTCACTTCTTTTACCCCGCTTGTGTTCTCGAACCCAGCCGGCTTTGAGTTTTGCTTCAGGTCTTTGAAAGCAAAGGAGCTGTCCCAGGGCTTTTTCGCTCGACACTGCGCCTTGATCAAATTATACGTCATTTCAAAAATGATCATTTGGTGATCCCGCGTCATTTGGATCTGCGCGATCTCCAGGAAGTTCTTTCCCTCACATCCGGGAGGACCTTTTGCGAGATTTCCCCGACGCGGCTCGACCCATACTTCTCTGGCGACGTGAAAAGTGGATATTTTGATGCCATTTCGGCGGTCTTCTTCTTCGTCGGCGAAGGATTTTCGCGGTAGTTCTATCGGAGGAAAGAGTACTATCTTTACCAAGGGTGACTTAATTTTCAAAAAAAGAGGGGCACAATCCATTTTCTTAGAACTCTATTATCAGTAAATTTTCCAACCCAAGTCCTGAATAATCCCAGTGTCTTCTCTATCATGAGTTTTTTGCTGCATTCGATCCGCTTTCCTCTCGAATTGTCCCTAATCAGCGAGAGTGATTGGTCCATCGTTGCCTGAGAACACGATTTTGAAGCCATTGTCGAGCCGGTCTTTGAATAAATCCATCATGATATCATTCAGCGCGTTGATATGATGACATTTTACCTCCCAGACGAATCGTCGCTGATGAAGATACGAGAAAACCAGTAGAATTCGGATTCAGTCAGGATTGACACTTGACTTGCTTCGGCTTCTCCATCTGGAATCTCTTTTCCGATAACGATGTACAAGCAACCAGAGTAATTCAGCAACTTCAATGCTTTTGGCAAAAGACTGGCTAATAAAAGCTCTGTTCCATTATTTCCACCGCTCCATGAAGCACTCAGATCTTGCTCTTTTTGTGATTTGTGGAGCTCCTCACTGGTTGTCACGACATACGGAGGGTTTAGCAAAACAAAATCGAATAGACCTGTACGAAGGCATCTACCCGCGTTGTCAACAGCGATGTCTACAAGTGAATTGTTCTTCTTTTCATTTTTACTCGTGCATTCGGAACATAACTCGTTAATGTCAAAAGAAAGAACGTAGCTTTTTGTCCAACTCGCGAAGGCACATGAAATGACCCCGATCCGGAACCGATTTCAACTGCTAGACCAGGCTTTTCTATGGAAATAATCAACAAGCGCTACAAAACATGCTTCAGTATCTGACTTCTTTGCCTAAACATTTATCCTGAAGTTCCTTTTCAATGCCATCAAGAAAGACAAACGAATCCTCAGAAGGCTCATACACAGAATCGGTATAATCATACCATGCTGAATAATCTGGCGTTGGACGCATTCTTAATTTTACGATGTCAGTTTTATTGAAATTTATAATTTGGCAGTATTTTAACTAAAATTTATTTTTTTATAATTTATTTTTATTAAAGCGGTGCGTCTTCTGATGCTGGTTGAGCGACCATCTGTCGTGGAAGACCTCTTCGCAGTAGCGACATTGCATGGGAACCTAAACGAAACGGCGATAAACAAAACAATAAGAACGAGAACCGGTGTTACCTCTTGATAAGAATGTTGCTTGCGCATGTGAACATTCAAGTCGGACTTTCGGCCCAACATCGTGTGGCAAATTTCACATTCGAACTTTGGTGCGGTCTTCGTGTGCTGCTGCATGACGTGCATTTTGAGACTGCCGTGCTGCGTAAATCGCGCCTTGCAGTGCGGACACTCGTTGGGCTTTCCGCCCGTGTGCGAAAACTTGTGCCGCTTGAGATGGGAGCTGTTTGCAAACGCTTTGCCGCAGATGTCGCAGCTGAACGGCCGCTCGCCCGTGTGAGATCTAAAAACTTTTATCCAGAGTTGGACTTCCCGAATAGAAAATAAATTTTCTATTTTGAACTGACCTCATATGGCGAGTAAGATTTGATTTTTGACGGAAGCGTATTCGCACTCTGGGCACTAGAAAATTATTTCATGAGCGCTAGAAGTTGAAGTGTGTTTACCTTGTAAGGCTTGACGCTTGAAGCTGGTTGGACTGACTCTTCACTGGCTGACTCGTCAGACTAAGGTAAAGTTAGAATACTTTTTCATGATTACAAATCGTTACCTCCTCTCGTTGATTCGAAGCAATAGATTCTTGCCTCGGATTCAAGTTGTGGCTCATTCCGTCTCTCTTTCGTCTGGCTTTTACAGCATCAGCAATTGAAGTGCCTTTATCGTCCTTTCGTGCCGACCTTCTGGAGGAAACATCTGAAGAAGAGCCAGAAAACGCAGGCTCAGGCTGTTCGGAGGTTCCAGCGGTGACATTCAAAGATCGGTCAAATGTCTCGTACTCAGGATTTGTCGTATCAGCAGCGTTTCTCTCGGAAGGAAGATTGGTAACGTTAGCAGTGTTGTCGAATGTGCCATACTCTGGATTCGTATCAACAGGAGTCTCTACTAGAGAGTCCCTACTGACTGGAGTAGCTGCTCGAGGCTTAAAAATTGGTCCAGTTGGTGGTGGAGGAGCAGGGCCTCTCGTAGCAGCGACCGGTGGTGGTGGCGGTGGTCGGATATTCGGTCGCGACGATGGTCTCACCGAGGCAGGATGAGGCTTCCGTGAGGAAGTTGCTCGTTGAATATCTGTTCCTGGACGACGAGCAATGGTGACATCCACAGCTGGCGTAAGAATCGTCGGCTTTGAAGCGCTTTTCTTAGGCGGTATATTTTCTTTCTCGTGCTTGCTCCTTTTCGCTGCGTGATCTTTCGCGCTTGCTTCGCCCCGCGCGTCCTTTTCAGGAGTCTGAAGCTTTCTCTTGTTTGAAGTGGGAAACATAAATTCGCGAACGTCCTCTCTGTCAATTGGCGCGGGTGGGGACTGATCATGTTCAGGCGATAGTGCTTGTCGATCCTCCGCAGATTCATCGAACAAAGCTTGCTGCGACCAGTTATGAGCTGACTCCTGCTCTTCTCGTGGCTGCGAGCGTTCATGAGTTTGCGATTTTGAAGATTTAGTTTTTGAAGGTCCCGGTTTTTCTTTTGTAGGCTTTTCCGCTACTGGAAGACGCTTTTGAAACGGCTTGATGATCCTGGAACGAGCTTCGAAAAATTCACATTTGGTACTTTTGGCTCCCAAGAAATCGCTTTTTCAAATTCTCGATTCAAGCTCGAATCTCGTGGTCGGTATGTTGTTGAAATGAAAGCTCTCGCGAATTCCAGACGTCGACTAATACCGCCAGCTTGTAATTTTCGAAGGGCTCTAGCCAAAGATTTATCCAACTCGTCGCGCGTTGGTTTTGCTCTCGATCTCGGAATTTTTCTGTAAACTCTTTTTTGCTGTTTAGCCTGATCTGATTGCCTCTTAATCTTCTTTGTTTCAGTATTCCTCGTCGGCGATTTGAGCTTCGCAAAGTAATCGTCATCTAAATCCTCGTCGAAAGTCTTCTGTGTTGCCGATGTTGACTCATGTCGATCTTGAGTTGCTTGTGCTGACTGTTGTGAGCCGAGAACAAGCGCTGAGTGGTTTAAAAGATCGCCCCATCGCTGAGTCTGGTTCATCTCTTCTTGCGACTTTTTTTCTGGAGACTCTTCGGCGCAAAAGTCCACCGGATCGTGAGTCCTTTTTTTTCTCCCTCCAGTCTTTCGTAGCGTCTTTCCAGAAACCTGTGACCAGGAATTGTTTCGTTGCGGACTCGGCGCTATAATTCGAGTATATTTTCAATATTTATTTGATCGCTTACTTGGTTGGTCGGGATCAAGATCTGAGGCCAGCTTCGCAAAGTAATCGTCATTTAAATCCTCGTCGAAAGTCTTCTGCGTGGCTGAGGCTTCCTCCAAGGTTGGAGAAGTGGGAGGCGTAAAATATTTTTCATTAGTCCCTTGTGACTCTTCTTGAGGTTGAAGTTGAGTTGCTGATGTTGACTCTTGTCGAGCTTGAGTTGCTTGGGTTGACTGTTGTGAGTCGAGAGCAAGCGCTGTGTGGTTTAAAAGATCGCCCACTCGCTGGGTCTGGTTTATCCCTTCTTGTGACTTCTTCTTTCTTTCTTCTTGAGACTTCCCGGCGCATAAGTTCAGCGCATCGTGAGTTCTCCTTTTTCTCCCTTCAGTCTCTCGTAGCGTCTCTCCAGAAACCTGCGACCAGGAATCTTTTAATTCGACCTTTTTTGATCTCACCGTCGTGTCTCCTGAGGACGCCATGATTATCTCCGGGGACTCCATCGGTTCTTCTTCCTGATTTTCATTGAAGAGGCTTCGCCGAAGCTTTCTCGAGGGCTGAGGAGGTGTTGCGGGTGCTGATTGATCAGCCTTACTCGGCGTTTTCGGTAGACTCTTTTCAGGCGTTTCATAGACGGAGGAGCCTTGAGAGGAGTTCGCTTCCTTTTCTTCTTGCTGGGAAATCTCCGTAGTATCCATTGGCTGCAGCTCATCATTGAAAAGTTCTCCGCTGACGGAGAGGGAGATCTCTGGATCCGAAGGCACCTCATCATCGAAAAGTTCTCCGCTGACGGAGAGGGAGATCTCTGGATCCGAAGGCACCTCATCATTGAGTAGTTCTTCTTGACTAGTTCTTTGCAAAAACTCAGCAGCTCGCTCCATCATCTCATATCGGCTCAGTTGAGAAGGTTGAGTTTCCTGAGTTTCCCGGCCATCGGTGCTCTTCTGAGATTGGAGAAGCTCCGCTAACGGTATTCGAGGGGAATCTCAGTTGATTCCTTTGGAGAACTTGTCTTTCGTTGGGGAATCGGCGCTATAATTCGAGTTTATTTTCAATATTTATTTGATCGCTTACTTGGCTCGTCGGGATCAAGATTTGAGGCCACCTTTGAGTTGGATGATTTGTTAGAAGTCTTCTCCGGCGATTTGAAGTGGGGTGAAGGCTGCGAAAACTCAGCAGCGCGTTCCAGCGGGGGGATATCTACGCGGAATTGCATGAAAATACGTCAACTGGCTTTAATTTTACCTATTTCTGAAGATTCACCCTCGTCAATGACACGCTCTCTCGAATTATCATCCGACGAAGGGGATTCATCACTCTGTTTTAGTTTCATTTTCAATCCGATAGCGCACTGTCTGAAGAAAATAATATGGGATCCTTTCTCCCATATTTTATTTCAATTTTCTTCCATAAATATCTTCCATAAATCAATGATTTATAGTACTAAGATAAAAATGGCCTACGGTGTGTAATTTTTCAATGTATCTTCTTGGGAAATTGCAGCTAAATTTAAACAGGCCGTGTTTTACATGTAGAAGTGCAGAAGTAACAAGTAAGCGCGGTATGAATGCACAAAATCGAAAAAGGGAGTTTTTGTTTAAAATTTTCATGTTTTTCAATTGGTTTATTCAACCTTTGAACTATCGGAAACAATAGCGAAGATATGGAACGTCTTGATCTTCTTCGGCTTCTGTCATGTCATTACAGCAGACGTCGAGCACGAGGTATCGCTCGTGCGCGCCGATTTCTTTTTTGTCGACTGTTTTCACTGCCTCACTAGAAAGAATGAGCATTTAGCTGCAGTAACAAGTGTAGAGAGCTTACCTGACAGTCATGGCAAGTCGGTCCTGCTTCTTCTTCGGCGGGTTGAGGAAGAAGGAGTAGAGAAGTGTCACTCCAGAGCTCAGCATCTGGACCTCAAGCTTCCTATCATTCTTGAAATGGTCGAGGAGCTCGCCAATTGTCATCTCTCCGCCATTTTCTTTTCGTCCGTCGATGTCAAATCGATCCCAGAGGGTCCAGTGCTGGTCTCCAAAATAAGTGTTCTAAAACTGTTTTGTATAAAAGAGCCATACTTTCAGTTTCACCTTTGGTGGAGTCATGGGCTCGGAGAAGGAATACGCTGGAATCGCGAGATTCATGAACGTATTTCGATAGTTTTCAATGTCGTCGATTCCGTTGACGATCTTGTAAAGCTCGGCAGAGATTAGACCGGCGACGAGGGCGGTGAAGAAGCTGGAGACTGGTGGTGACGTAGTTCTCTTCGAATCTGTGGCGCGCCCATTCGATGCAGTCATTGAAGTCATTTGGTTTTTGGTCGATGAGGAAGTCAACGAGTTGACTCAACGACTCCCTGGGCAGAGGTGATTGGCTCGTTGCCGGGCAGCTTCTCAGTTTTTGCGACAAGTCGGCGGGATCGGAAAGGAACTGTTTCGCAGAGCCTGCCTGTCCAGTAAAGAGTCCTTCAAAGTTATCTCGCGCCCACTAAAAAAGGTCATACTTTGACCAAAATAGGCTCAAAAGCAGGGTGGCTATTTTGGACAAAATTTTGGGGTCTGGCCATCCAATTTCCATCCAATAAATTTTGAGTCGTAACTATCCATCCAAAATCCAACCCAATCCAATTATTACCCAATTCCCCAAAAATCCCCAATTCCAATTAGATCCAATTGGATTTCCAATTTTTCCAAGGCTTTTAGTACTTTGAAAAGAACGGAAACAGTAAGTTTTTATCCGAAAAGAGGATCAACATAGCCAAAACAATGATTTTTATCCGAAATTGTTCATTTTTATCATGAAAATGACCCTGCTTTGCATAGTTTAGCGAGATATTTTTATTGGATCCAATTTCCCAATTTCCCCAATTGCCCAATTTTCCCCAACAAAATCCGGTACCCTGGCCATCCAAATTCCATCCAAACCTTATTGGATTGGATCCAATCCAATTCCAACTAACCCCCAAATCCAAAATAGCCACCCTGCTCAAAAGGTACCTGAAGGCAATGCTCGATGGCATTTGGGAAATTTTTCAAAGTACAGATGGGAATGGATTTCTCTTGTGCATCGCGGGAAGAGCCGTAGGACTCGGAGACCTTGCCATCCTTGCCATCAGTAGGGGTCCAGTCGTACTCGGTGAAGTTGGTCATGTAGGAGACATCCTTTTCGTGCTCGGCGGGGTGCATTTTGGTGGGGATGTATCGGTACTTGCCATCGACGATGATGATGTTATCTTGACGATTTTGTCAGTTGGTGCCAGCTCAAACACGAAGCGTACCCATCTGGAAGTGAGAGGCAGACATGTGGAACTTGGAGTAAAGGAAGTCAGCTCGAGCGAGTCGATCAAAGGCCCAGAAGAAGAAAATGGCGCCGGCAGCGAGGAAAGCTTCACCAGAGAGCTTGGCAGAGCCCCAGTAGACCTTCTTTGGTGGGACTTGGTTGAACTTGTTCTACAAGCGCAGATCAGTAACTCCTTTTTCTAAAGCGAGTTACCTGGAAAGAGCCAGATCGGAAGTTTCTGACGGAGACGATCTGTCGAGCGAGAGTTCTGTTCAACATCTTCTGAACAAGCGAAATCAGTTTAGCGACGCTATTGAATTAACGGAGCGCACACAACATGTTTGAAGATTGCACAAATTCGAAATAATCTAAGAAAGTAAAGCTCGGTGTGAGACATTTTGGGAAGGAAAGGGTAGAAATAGTAGCGCCATTGTTCAATTCGTGTCATTTCGCCTCTATACTAGCATCTTGGTGCTCGGTTTGCGCGTCCACAAGCATAATCACTTCTTGCAGAGATCTGTTTGTCCAGTCGTTCGTGAAGTTATCGAGGTAGCAGTCAAAGTCCTAGAAGTTGCCATGCGTGCGCAAAATAATAGAAGTTCTTACTTGAAGTTCGAGGCAGAAGTCGGCTTTATGCAGCTGAGCGACGGTCTTGAAAACGTTTTCGTTCTCAAAGCTGAGCTTGTTTGAAGAGTACACCCACTTTCCAGACTAAATGCAAATCAATGAACACAGATTCTAGAAGAATCTATAAAATTTCGCACCTCTTTGACAAACGGTCTCATGGCGAACTTGGAGTCTTCTTGCCAAATGTTGTGGAGAAGGAAGGCGTCCTTGAATTGCTCCCGGAGCTTGTCGCCGACCTTCTCCGCGTACTGCGATGGCGTGGCGCTCTTGACGATTTCGGGCGACTCGTAGTAGCCAGCGATGGCCAGATTGTTCCGCTCGCAGTAGTCTTCTACCGTTCTCATCGCTACTTGGAACATTGGCTTCAGCGAAATGCCCTGACAATTCAGATCACAACTGCGCAACAAAAGTTATACTCACCTGGTGGAAAAGAGGAATACACTCGGATATATAAGTTTCTTTCTCGATGTCGCAGTCCATCAGTAAAACACCATTTTACTGATCATTTTGTTTTGCATATATAAAAGCACTACACTATCAAACATTTTTTATAGAGAGATGCGCTTTAACGTACCGATGGGTGGCTTCTCCAGCGAAAAATAATCGATCGGAAGCTGGTTCCGCCATTTTGTCGTAGTCTTTTCCGGTTGAACCGAAGTTGATAAAAGAATAACTCATATCATATGAGTCATTTGGGAGTATTCTGCTTTTCCCCAGCGTGTTATGTGGAAGCTCAGGGGCTCTGGGCTCGTGATTTCTTTGAAGATTTCATTTTTAAGAGTCACAAAATGGCGACAATTCAAGTAAAAAGCGTCGCCATCGCACTAGAAACGAGCTGTTTATCTAGGCTCGTCATCCTGTACTGAAAAAAATACTGTACAGTCTACTGTTTCCTGTTTTTTAACTACTGTACTGTTAACTGTCTGAATTTTCGACGAAAAATTTCAAACTGTGTACAGTACTGTTTGCAGTAAACAGTTAACTGCGCGAATTTCAGGGAATACGAACTGTAAACAGTAACAGTACTGTGAGAGAAAACAGGTTTTTTCAAAAAATGCAGTTTTTTACTTAAAACTACTTCATTTTTTAGCTTTTTGGGCCTTTATGGCGAAATTAGGAGAGACCACTTCGAAAATACTGTCAACAGTATACTGTTTACAGCTACTGTTTACAGTATTTGCTTACTGTTTTACTGTAAAACAGTGACAGTACTGTTACTGTAAAAACAGTACTGTTACTGTATAGTACTGCCTGTACTGTTTACTGTTTGAAAATCAGCCCTCCTCCGAAAAAACCTGTTACTGTTACTGTTACTGTATACAGGATGACGAGCCTAGCTGTTTATCACTCATCGAATGATAAATATCAAACGAAGCTCCAGCTGCGATCGAATTGAGCGTAAAATGATCACTCTCAGGCGATGGAATATCGAAGAACACATTAAAAATCCCCGACGTATCGTGTTCATCATCAGCGTCGACGCCTGAGTCGGAGCCAGAAACGCTGATGGAGCCAAAGAAATCAGCGCCACCGATCTCGTAACTCCACCATTTTGAATCGAAGCGGAGGAGGCATTTTTCTATCAGACCGGCACCGATGTTTTCTACAGCGCGCCATTTTCGCGGAGATAAGTCGGGGGTGAAATTGATGATTTTCTTTTTCATGAGGGCGAGTGGGATTCACACGACGCATCTTTGAAATGGATACAGAAGTCTTATTTCAACCTATTTTACAAAATTGGTCAGCCACTTGCGGCTTCAAGATCTATTATTTATCTGTATCCGATCCTATTCGCCTCAATTTTCTCCCCATGAGTCGTCTCGAGCAGTTTCATTTCTGTTTTTGAGTATCTTTCCGCGCTATGGCTGACGTATTCTTTGTGAGCGAGGTTAATCGCGTCGATGAGTGGAATGTCCTCTTTCTTGTCCAATCTCCAGTCGGATAAAATGTCCAAAATCGTGTTGAAATGATGCTCCATTCTCAAGTCTGGTCCACAGGATGTGGACATCGTGTTAGATTTGACGACTGATGGTGATGATAGGGTTGTTTTGGCGGCCGTTGATGACCATTGCTCCTGCTGCTACCTAATAATGGACGATAAGTGAGCTTTTTTCGCTCAAACGAACCTTAGGTGCCCAAACATGAACTCGTCCTCCTATCCTCTTCCTCGCCTCTTGAATCTTCACATTGAATCAAAAGTTATGAAGCTGTCTGGCTGAAGAAATTCCTGATGGTCAGGCTCCAATTACAACAATCGTTTCTCGTTTCTCCAGCGGAATGTTTTTGAGAACCAACGGCCTGGGTATGTCCTCAAAGATGCCAAAGTTGATAATGCCCTTTATCGTAAGAAATTCTATTATAAGATTGAATAGTTCTGGCAGAGCGGAGCGAATGTATCCTCTTGTAATCGCATTTTGCATGCAGCTCTCTGGAGTAACCAAAATCGTCGGAGAATTAGACCACATCGAAACGACGAGATTTCTCACCGCTAGAATAATCTCTGCGCGGCGGGTGGAAAGGTTTGGTAGTGCGCAACTTCATCAGGTTCGAAGGAATCGGGCTCGAGCGTCAAATCCACCAGGCTGGTAAAACGGACGACGATTGCGAAGACTAAAACAGCTGTTTTTCGAGTTGGAATTTCTGGGCTTGCGAGAGGGGAAGAAACGGTTGCGCTAGATTTTTCGAGGAGTCTTTCCTTGGCGTTCCTTTCTCGTCGTTGTTGTCGATTAGCTCGCGATCCCCTCCATTTCAGCCCTGAAGAAGTCATTCACGAGATTAGCCACGCTCATCTTAGCCGCTCATCAGACAAATGGCCGATTGGGCCTTATTCTAAAGATCGCTTCAGTTAGCTTGCTACAGTAATTTCACATTCAATCGAGTGCAGATCAAAAATAATCAGTGAAGAAAACCCCTTCTTTTTATTTCTTGTTCTCTAGTTCTCTGTTTTCTTCATTTTCATCCCTTAGCACCATTTTTCGGCTTTTCTCTTTTTTCTCGCTTTTGGAATCTCCGCGCGCGCTGATTGGTCCGCGCGCGGAGCGAAACAAATTTGTTTCGAATTCAAATTTGAATCACGGAGATTTCTGAAATTCTTGAATGGAGGTCGATTCTAGCGCTAGGAATGCAGAATTAGAAAAGAGAGAGGAAGAAAAAAGGGAAGAATGATGAGAGAAGTATTTCGAAGAATATTTTAGCCGGCGAAAAGCGCGAAAACAAATGCCAAATTTGGAAGAATTCGGCGAAGATGAAGATGACGACGAGTGTGAAGTTGTTCAGGAAACGCACTGCCGTTTTGAATTTCCCTACTGCCCTGTCAAGGTACAGTTATGAACTGATCTTCTAGTCGTCTTAAATTGATAAATTTTAGCTTTAGGAAGCAGAGAAAAGCAAGTCAACATAATTTTTTGCAAAGGAAACTACGAAAGCACGCTCGGGACGACGATCTTTTTCGACGGCAACAGCAAGGCGCAGAGCATGGTCGGCCACGAAATCGGAAAACAGAAAGAAAAATGCTGATGAAGGAAGTTAATTTGATCAAGACACGCGACTCCTTCCACGAAACAGGTTCGAATTCTGCTTTGAAATTTTTATGAAATAGTTTTCAGAAGAGCTCGAAAAGCGAGGCCGATTCCAAAATAATCACAGTCCGCCGCCCTTCCTCGAAAAAGAGTCTTCTTCGCGGGCGATCATTCCAAACTCAGACTCGGAGTCGGAGCAAGACTCGGACGAAGACTCCCTTATCGAGATTTCTGACGGTTCTGAAGAAGAAGCGGAAATGAACGAAGAATGAACTTTCGAGAAAGTTTTTGAAAATATTGTTTTTAGAATGCCAAAGATGGAATTGAGAGTCGTTGAAGTGCACTCGGAATGTCTCTTCTTCATCCAAAAAATGATCCACTACGATTCCTGATCCTTGGAACGAGCTCTTTTAAAAAAATGGGGGGAATCATTCGGAAAAAAAGCTTTAAAAAAGCTTTTGAATGACCCTGACTCAGTTATTCTAAAATCGAAAGCCGAATTCAAGCGGCAGAGAGTCCCTTTTTTCGCAGGAAGTGATCAAACAGGGTAGCTCAGCGGCCAGAGCGCGGATTTTTCCGGGACGTGGGTTCGAATCCCACTCCTGTCACTTTCCGGAGAAAAAGGGGGATGTTCAGCTGCTAGAATTGGCTTTTTATTTCGAGATAAAATGTTTTATTTGAAGCTGTTGGCTATTTTTGCGGCTTTTTCTTTCGCTCCGACTAAAATGCTCCTCAGTCTTTTTTTCGTAAAAAAGGAGAAAATGGAAGACTTGAAAAAAGGACAAGGCGTAAAAAGTATATTTTTTTTTCCAAACTCTCGCCTTTCCGAAAAAAAACAAGAATTCCTGAGTCAGGTTCTGAAACAGTTGAAATTTATAGCTGAAGTACCCCTTAGTCAAAAAAGAAGCCGCAAAGCGGCTTTTCCGAAATTTCTTTGAAGAGTAAAAAATTTGCCAGTACAGAAAAAGCTGCATGCTGTTTGTACGAATTTCAGAATTGCAAATGCACCAATTGGTTTCCTGGTCTGCCAGATATTTTAAGCGGAGGAAAAGGAGAGGTTCTTGGCTCGGATTCACTTCTTGTTGAGAAGTTCGCGCCGGTTTCGGCCCTTTCGGCGGATGTCGCCGTCGATGTCAATTGGGGGCAAAGAGGCTTCAAATGATCCACTTAGACTCGCATCCTGATCTCTGGAACGTGGTTTACGCTACTCTATGAGCTCCTTCTGAAGCTGAAACAACTATCGAAAAGCGCGCCGATCGAATTCACAATGGAGCACCTTTCAAACTCAGAAAGGTTGATAGAAATAAGTTATTTCAAATAACCTCGATCGAGTCCTGGATCCTCCCGCTCGTCTGCGCCGGCCATTCGAAGGAAATCAACTGGATGCGTCCTCCTTTGGCCGATCAACTTGAGGATGGTAGAAGAGAGCTTTCCGTCGGCTTTGTGGAAGGAATCATCGAAAGAGAAAGGCCAACCTTGCCATGAGAATTAGAAATTTTGGATGACGGCGAAGATGATTTCGAAGAAGACTCCTCCGGCGAAGTTGAATCTGACACGATTTATTTTGGGACAAACGGCCAGACGGCGATTTTGTTGAGCGAGTTGCTTGGCGGACGTGGAGATCTGGAAGACTTGGAGGGAGAAGTGGAGGACGATGTGAAATGCGACCCTCTTCATGGAATTAAAAATGCGCAGAATATCGAAAGAGCCGTTATTTTTGAGAGTTTTCAGCACGACGCTTTTGATTTGAGGTAAATTTATTTAGATAAAGTATTTATCTTCCAGGTTATTAGATAATTATCAGTTTCATAATTATTTAGTCTCCGAGAATGCTCTGATAAGTAAGTTTCCGTTAAGTTTTGAAGATGCATTTCTTATTTTCTGATTTGAAAGTAACAACTTAAGTTTCTATCACATCACACATTTCATTTGCTTCTTTCTAGTCCTATGAAAGCCTGCCGAGGTAGAAAAGAATCAGCAGTCAATATCATGTCCTCGAATGACAGAGAAAAATCCCAAGAAATGCGTTGATCTCGGCAATTCGTCGAGTACTCAATTGACTTGTACAAGACAAACTACGGCTTCAACATCACGGAGGAAGGCCCTAGCGACATGCTCCTGCTCGTACATGTTCCAGTGGATCTAGACACGCACGATCTGCTCCGTTCACTCGGAAATTACGACAAGAAAATAGAACACATCAAGATCGTGCGCGACCAGTCTCTGAATCAGTACATGGTTCTCTTAAAATTCGACGAGTAACAAAGTGCCGATACTTTTTATCACTCAATTACTGGGCAGAAATTCAACTCGCTCTTAGAAGAAACTTGCCAAGGTAAAGAAAAGCCGTCACATAAAACGTTATAAAGGTTTTCGTAAATCACGTATGTGGGAAAAGTGGAACTGCTTCACGCTGGAGAAAGCGCAGGCTGGCCATTACCGAATCTCACCGAGCTGCCTGCTTGTACGATTTGTTTGGAGCGAATGGACGAGTCGGTGAAGTCCGTTTCAACCGTTCTTTGCAATCGTTTCTTCCACTCTGAATGTCTGAAAAATGGGAAGACTCCACTTGCCCAGTCTGTCGATATACGCAAACTCCGTCGAGTCAGGAAAGCGAACGTAATGTATGTCTATCTTGCTATTAAAAAGAAGATCTATGGATTTGCCTCGTTTGCGGAAACATTGGCTGCGGGAGATACACACAAGAACACGCTCAGCAGCACTTCTTGGAGTCCAAGAACTTGGACACTTCTCATAACTACGCGATGGCGTCGAGGGACAATCGAGTTTGGGACTACTCAAGAGATTATTTCGTTCATCGACTGGTTACGTAAGAAACCTCGGAGAAAATCGTTGGAACGAAGGACAATTCGAAAGATTTGGAAGCGAAGATTCAAACCGAGTGCTTGAAATATTTCAGCGTTCAGTTTCATCAGCACTTGGGAGACGCATTTTGACGCACTTGAGTCTGAAAATGTTTGCGTCCAAACTGCGCATCTCGCTACTCTCTCTGGAAAGCCTGTTGGCAGGGTGCCTGTTGTATACTATTCTCGACCTGTTGCAAGACCACTCGAAATTCTCGAAGCCTAAGCGAACGCGGGACAAGCTCCTGGACATGACTGTATTTACCGCTTTCGGCTTCTTCCTCGCCAAAACACTTCCCTTCACATTCGACATTTTCAAAATCAAGCCCAAAATTTAACTCGAAATAAACTGCAAATGATTCAAAATTTCAAACTGAATATAGACGAGCGCTCTTTATCCAAGATCTTTGTACGCAAATTTTAGAAATGAAAGCAGGGCATGATCAAAAAATTAAAAAGGAGAATTGTTGTTCAATGATAGACGGAACAGAGCAAGGGCATTGTGCAGCCTGTTTCGGCAAAAACATCCTTCTGCGGCGTTTCTTTCAAAGACGGAAGTTCACTTCTTGAGCATGAGCGCGGACTTTTTCAGGAAATCAACCAGATCTAGTACGCAAGAACCCTTTTTTCAAAAAGAAGCTAACATAAAAAATTTCTTAAAAAGTCGCCTTGCCGAGCGGTGGAAAAAGTTGACGTCAGCCGCTCTTGACAAACGCATGCTTCTGGTTAAACGGACTGGGCGAGAACTGAGCCAAGACATCTCCGGGGAAACGCTCGGTTCGTGTACCAATTGGTATTCGAATACCAAATCTCCTCAAAAATTCAAAATTTGGTGCACCCAAAGAGTGCCTATGCGCTTCGCGCCTGTCTTGAAGGAGTCTTTGGGAGTGATTTAGTAGCAATTTCACGAAAAAAAAACTATCTGATCGAAAAGCTTGGATTTTGAAAATCAAAAATTGGTATTCGAATACCAAAAAAATTTTGGTACACGAATCGAGCGTCCCCGCATCTCCGTCATTGACCGTCAAAGGATCAGTTTCAGCTGGTTACAAGGCCACACCTGTATTGATGATCATCATCGAAAAAGTCTGAAAAAAAATACAATGACGAAGTTGTTACCACAAGATTTTACCCTGAGTACTATTTGCCCTTGTCGTGTTTTTTTTTGTTTCTAGTTCCAGAAAGCAAAGACAAAACAAGGAGAAGTGATCATGGGAACCTTGAGGCAGAATTGGCTCGATTGATGGCTAAATTATTATGAATTAGCGCGGTAATACGAGGAAGCGCAAGTATTTTCCGACGACTCCGAATTTAAAAGGAATAGCCCCACTTATAGATTTGCTTTGATTTAGAAATTCATGCGACGCGTCTGCTCCATTGATGCGCTTAATGTGAGACAGTAGTTAATCAATTAAACGCCTAGTAAACCACCTGCTGCATGCTTAGCGGACTTAGTTGAGCTGCGAATCAACGCGATAAAAACGATACGTTTTATCGAATGACAGTAATTTATTACTGAATCACGACAGTTCAAAGCCTGTATTCATGGTTATTGCAAGTCAAAGCTTTTCTCGCAGAATGGATATTTTCGAATAATTTGGCAGCTGAAAATTAGGCAAAGTTCGAGGAGGCTTATAGTCTCTAAGTTATAGAGTCTATAATATAGACACAAGAAATTCTTATGCTGGCCGATTTGATTCAGAGCTGAAAACAAGGTCTAAGGTGAAAATTGCTCATACCTTGAGCAAATTAAACTACGTGGAAGCAGTCGGCAAGCGACCCTGAACGACTTTCGTTTTTCGAACAGACAGAAAGCCTCGAAGAACGCTTCCAAGAGTGTCTCCTCGATCATCGTCATCGCCAACTTCTACGCATCGGATGGAGAATGGGGGTTGAAGATTGGCAAATCCAAGAAGCGGAGGGCAGGAGCAAGAGGTCACGAATTTCAGGAAAGCGGATCGTTCATCCTTTTGAAATCGTTCTCGAGAGTGTCCCAGAGCCAGACAATTACTAAAAATATCAATTACTATGAGTTAAAACTTTATATAAATCATGACCGAAGAAAACTCCCATCACTGCCTTTTCTAGAAGGATACCGAGATCTCAAATAATCTTCATTCGCGCTGGAATATTATCGATTAGAATCGCCATGCTGCATGGCCCATGCAGTGCATCATAATTTTAAAGTTAGGTTTGCGTGGAAAGCGAAAATCTAATTTAACAGAAAACGGAGAACTCGTGAGGTTCTCAAATCAGCTGGGCGAAGAAATTGAAAGAAAAATAGAAAGAATACCTCGATGTCGGCCGTGAAAGCCGCCAAATTAGAGCACGTGCTTCCTCAAATCGGCAAAGTCAATATCGCCGTCGTTGTTCCCGGAAATGAGTCGCTGCAGCTCAGAAGTAGAGAACAACGAAAGCCAGTCGCAGTTGATTAATTGATGAAATCCGGACTGAACAAACCGTTAGATGAACAAATTCTTTGTCAAATAAGAATTGCATTTCTTATTAGATATACGACTATAAATCTTATAGAAATATTATCGAGAAAAAGAACAACCTAACCTAAAAACGGATGTACTTTAAGTTATTATCGTGTGGATCAAAGCCACGTCAGCACATTTTTCTGGTCCATCATCTGCCTAAAAACTTTTTAGTAAAAAGCCAGAAATGCGCCTTACTATGGATATAAGAAATCCTATTTTGGTTTGTGACAGCGATGTCGCGCCCGCCAGTGCGGAGCTCGTAGCTTTTCATCTGGCCTAGTCGAGGTTCGATTATTCCAACCCTATTAAACTAAGACTTAGTTACTAAGTCAACAAAAATAATCAATAACCCGCTCCTAGAATATATTCCGTCCACTCAAAATTGAGCCCCAAGTCTGCTGCATCCTCTCAGGAGCTCACAACAATATGAGCTCCTCTCTTCAGCCATCGTCTACACCTTTATGGGCAGATCGAAAGATCTCGCCGTGGGTCCAAGAAACGTGGATTTCGATGGCTGGCGCCACGTAACAATTCTTCCCTTGAAACTTCGAAAACGGCGCTTTTCCGATCTAAATAGGACCCGAGATTGGCGAACTTGCTCTGTTTCTGCTCCGAGCGATCATTCTTCTTCTCGGAATTTTCGATCTAGGCGCTGTCGTCAACTAAATTTCAAATCCTGTTCTCGTTGGTTATATTTCAGGAATGCGCTTTCAATGATCCGTTTCAAAACTCTTCCTTGATTTCAACACCCTGTGATTTCCAGCTGCATCGATCATCATCCCCTTTTCTCTTCTCGAGCGAGTGTTTGGTCTCTCTGGCCTTCCTGGACCTTTCTACCAGAAAATGGCCGCCATAGTCATGCGCCTCGGAGAGTCGAAATACCACGACGCTGTTATTGGACTGAGCACGCTCGCTACTCTCCTCGCCTTGGAACATCTCCGAATTCACTTCGCGGACCCGAAAGAGGGCGACTCCGCGGTTGTCAGTCCGCATAAGATTGCATCACTCCAACAACCATTTCCGCCATCAGTTTGCCCTCAATCGCCTTTCTGGACACAGATATCGAGGTTGTGGACGGTGAGTCGGCCACCCAGACCAAGATTTTCAAAATGATAATAGCTGCATGAGCAAGCTCGGTGCATCAAAGGCCAACAATGCCAAATGCAACCTGCTGAGTGATATAGATCTGCATCGGCCAAACGGAACATGGACCCAAATTGGGAATTTGATGATATATTTCAATTCGAAATTTTCAACATTTGAAAAGTATTGCTAAACTTTTCATAGAAAACTCATAAAATAAAAAGATTTAAAATTCGAAATTGATCTCAAATTAACCATAACCTAGAGCTTAATAGCCTATTAATAATAGGTAAGAAATGCAGATTTGATAAACTCTATAATCAGAAGAAGGTCAATATAATAATCATATTCATAAATGACTGTTTTTTATTTTTGAATGAGTTTTTGATAGGCCCCCATCATGGGGAGGCCTTCAGCCGGTAACAAGGAGATGCAGGATGCATCGTGCAGCTTGTCTCCTGCCAGGTGCTCGCATCTACATTCAAGATCCTATGAAAAGTGCTCAAATTCAGGGATGGCTGAGCTGGAGCGCAGCATTTACTAAGAATTAGGGTTAATAATTTACTGCGAATCTCGTGCATTCTCACATATCATTTTTATCATAGTATTCTTGCCCATATACTTGCTGAAAATGAATTTCAAATTAAATATTAAGAATGAGTCCGCCGGCATCGTTGACATGCTAACGCCGCTTGGATCCGGAATCATCATCGTGCCATTTGTAGCGATTCTTCAGTCGATTGGGATTGGCAAGTCGCTCGCCGAGCGTGGCAACTATCAAGTCAACGCACGAAATGACTTTTTGGTAAGCTTCTCCAACTTCAATCCTTGCTTCTTCAACGACAATCCGGGAACGGTCGGACTCATTACCAAAATTTTTGGTAACCCAATACCAATTTTTGGTAGTCCATTATCAATATATTTTTACTTTTTCGCCAAGTTAATGAATAAAGCACACCACAAGTTTTCTATTATACAGGCGCGGAGCGCACACTCGCTCTTTGAATCAAAAAAATCAACACTTTTTTGACGAATTTGGTAATTCATTACCAAAATTGGTAATGGGTTACCAATTGGTAATGAGTCCGACCGTTTCCCCGACAATCTTGGCTTCACTAATTTGAAATTGGCAATTTTAATCATGTCTTCTTAAATATCATTGATATTATAGCAATCAGGTAACAAAACCGAAATCAAAAGCTTACGAACGACCATTTCGAAGGCGGTGTGATGTCTTCCTTGGTTTCTTCGATGCCGGTTTCCGGCTGCTTTTCAAGATCAAGTCTCAACTTCGAGTCGAACGCTGCCACTCAAGCTGGAAACCTCATTACCGCCGTTGTTGTCATGATCTCCGCCGTCCGGAGCAAACAAGAGCTTCACGATCAAGATCGCTCACGGAATCACCTTCCCCGTTTGCGAGGTATGCACTCGCTGCGATGAACAAAACTGACTCAATTTTGAAATTAAGACTCTTTTGGATCGAGTCAACTTGCTTTTCAAAGAAGAGGAGGAAATCAGCGCAGTCACGCTCGACTTGAGCGGCGTCTACATGGGCGACTCCTCCGCCGCCCGCTCCATCGCCAAGATCGCCAACAAAATGGAAGAGAAGGAGATCAAGTTCAGAATCGTCAACTGCAACGTACGTTCTTTTCCTCGCTCAAGAAAATAACGAGTATTTGATTCAGGACGTGCTGGCCGAAATGCTCAAGAAATTCGAGGTGAAAGTGAACGAGCTGCCACAGTTTCGAGCAAACAGCGCGCATACTTCCGTAACAGCTTCCAGCAAATTGCTCGCCGTAAACAGCAAGGCTGCCAGTCTGGCTGGTTCTGCCACCAACATCCACATATCAAAAGAGTAAATACGCGCCTTTACGCTCCGAACTTGTTCAACTTTAAATATTGCCTTTTTCTGTCAGATTTGAATGAAAAACGATGTTTTGCATTCCATCAAAGCTGCCTCTTTCAATTTCCCTTTTGAAGGCGACTCAACTGTAGCTGCAGAAGGCGCTCTAGCTTCTATTAATTTCTAGTAGTGTATAAAAAATAAACAATGATTGCAAAATATTACTTTTGTAAAAAAGCAGTAGAACTATCAGATAAGAATACCATTAACTGGTTCAGAAAATAGGCGCTGGAAAAGTCCCGTTCGCCAGTTCTTGACCTGATCATCATTTTCTCTTGATTCATTATCGTCCTCGTTGATTTTTCTTTTTGAGTTTTTTCAATTCCTTTTTCAGCTCTTGCAGTTCTTTCAGAAGAGATTCCATCTTTCGGTCTTTCTTTTTCCGCTTTTTGTCGACTTTTTGGGCGAAGATTTAATTGTTTCCATGTCGTGGAAGGAAACGATATCTTCTGCTGCAATATTCCACTCGATTTCGAATTCAACGGCACTTTCTTGTTCATAACCATGGAATCACTGGCAATCTCCCTTCTCGAAATGCCGATAGAAACTTTCAACAGGCGAAAGGAAATGTCAAAGCAAACACTTCCCCAGAAAAGGCTCTCTAGTTTTGCCAGGAGCATACGGGTGCAAGTGACGCTGAGAATATACGTAAATATTCGCTGACCACTTCTTGGAAGCTAATCGATTGTAAACGACAACGCTGGACAAGGAACGGATGCGAATCGTGGACAAAGCGATGTCAGACTCGGGCAACGGACCGATCTTCTTTGGCTCGATCGAAGAGACCGTCCCTCCCGCCTACGAGAACTTCTACGAGCTGCTCTACGGAGACTCAATCGACAAAATAGACGAACTCCGACCTAGCGACATCGACGTCTACCGCGCTGCAGCAAAGCGCTTCGCTTCAATGCACATCATCAGCGAAGAAGAGTGTCCAAGGCCGATCACAAACTGCTACCACGCCTGGCCCTGGAACACGAGAGCGATCAGATCTCACTGCGAAACAGCTACTGATCCCGCAAAGGTTTGATAAGAATTCATTCTCTTCTATGATTTCAAAAAGAAATGGGTCGAGGAGCAAATCGGGCAGGTTCAAGTTCACGGCGATTTCCTCAACATCAGTTCAGCCGAGGGCATGATCGAGTTCATGTACGATGTCCAGTGGGGCACCATTTCGCCGACCGTTTGATGCCACAACGACGCCCACGACGGAAACGTGTTCATCCGCGACGCTCCAGAAGGAACATCGATGGAGGAAAGACTGCTGCAGGTTGACTACGACAACTCAGAATTCGGCACTAGAGCTTTTGAACTCGTCTACATCATCATTCGCTTCCACGAGAAGTTCAACAAGGACATTTACAAAGACTTCTTGAACATGTACTTGCGGGAGTACAACCGAATGAGCGGAGACCGCCAATTTTCAATCAAAGGTACTTAAACCAAGCAGTGCACGGTTTCAAATTCCTCCTAGAGCTTGAGCAAGAAATGACCTGCGTCTGGCCATATCTTTTCATGGAGCAGTCCGTGTTCTACCGCTCAATCGGCGTCGACGAGGACTTCTGCAACTTCATGTTCGACGTGTTGCGAGCAATGCTGAACGAATACGCAAATGGGAAAGCAAGCTGCCCCTGGACCGGCCGAAACAGCGAGTTTCCGAGTTGCAAGCCGCCAGCATAATGAGAATTTAATTTTGTTTTATTTGCAGAAACATGAATAAAGTCTAAGATCTGAAAACTTCGTTTATTAGTAATTAAGAAGAAGGAGAGAATTCTATGAATATTTCTTTCAGAACTGCTTTCACTGAAATTTGAATAAACTCCACTTTTTTAGTTCGCAAAAATATCAGAATTGCAATTTGAAAATGAATTTTTCTACCAGGTAGATCCACGATGTCATGATACGTAACGGTCTTCATGCCGAAATGATTCTATAAACGTCAACATTTTTTTGCTTCGGGATAACAGATGTTCGTTATCACAAAATATTGAACATGAACTTTTTTTTGTAAATTTCATGATGTCGAACTGAAATTTGTCCATCTGTACACGAGCATTTGAGGAATCAGATCATGACGATTGTCCGTGACAGGGTAGTATGTGGTAATTCGTCGGGGTCGCCCCGACAAATGAAAGATGAAATAACAGTCATTCGTCGGGGTCACTACGCGTGACAGTAACTCTATTAGGCTGAGACAAACGTTTACCGCATTCTTACAGCGAACGCCATTCCTTCTAACGAGTCGTCAGCCTGTGCAACATTAACCAAATTTTTGACGAGCCACTATTATGCTTTTTTTACCGGGGGTAGAACGTGTTGCGAAATATTCTTCCTTTCTCAGCTTGTTTTCTTTTTTGAAGACGAGCTGTTCTCAAAATCTTCTAAACTAAGAAAAAGGTTCATTTTAAAGTTACGAAAGAGCAATTTTAAAAAAGTTAAAACAACCCTATAAAAACTTTATTTTACGCGCAATATTTCATAGTACTCACCATCGTTTTTTCGCGACTTCTACCTTTGCCCCGGCGATTACCGTTGTTATTTCTACCTACATTTCTATTTTCAAGAACCCTCGTCTTTTGATCTTTTATTGCAAAAGATCGCGCTTTTGTCGACTACGAATGTAATGAAAACCAAACTCATTTCACCTAGCATCGCGTCGAGGTCTCCGACGCGTTGGTAACGATTTTTTAATGCGAACTCGATATGACCTTGATACTTTGATGATTCTAGCGCGGCTTTCAAACACTCATATTCATAACTGCCTGGAGATATGACAGTATCGAAATTTGATAAATAAACACTTTAGAAATAGCCATCGAAGGGTTTTAAAATGAGAATACTACTGCTTTTTTTGCTTCTTTAGATTGTTCAAGAAAATTGTTAATTTATGTTTGATTCTTATTTTTCCAAGCTGATAATTTGCAGATCGGAGCTGGCCGTTATATTTGCGCAGATACAGATTTGAAACCAGTCGATCTTGAGAAGTTGACAACTCAGCCGCGATCAAGAAAGGTAAACATCACATGATTCTTATCAAAATGACTTGCTTTCACATCGATTTACTCGTCTCTGAGCGCATCAAGCATCGTCTAAGTTGTTTTTAAATCGCGACTGGGCGGTGTCGATTCGAGGAAGATTTTCAATGCTCTGCGCCTCGCCGAGGTGTCCATTCGTTGATCAAGAATCAAGTGATGAGTTGGACTTTGCTCAAGGGGCAAGAACGAGTACGGTTCTCGTCTGGAGGAGTGCTCGTTAGATTTTGGTTCGTACAGTTTGAACTCTTCATTTTCTGGGATAAGGGCAATTTATGCAGCTTCATAGGCTGTCAACTCATGTAGAAACTGCTTTTTAAGAGATTCCGCATCATTTTGCCGACTTTTTTTATTTTTCTCCTCTCGGTGATATTTAGAGGATACCGAGAATTTAAACAGCTGACTTTGTATCTGATCATCAGCTGTTTGATAAGGTCAGTAATTTAGGCAAGTCATTTGCAGTAAATCAATGATATCATGTAGAGGTAATATAAGTTCTTATGGCGTGTCTTCAGAAAAGTAGATTTAAATTAAATCTAGCATTATGCTTTTAAAACGCAACAAAAATGGTTTAAAATGCAGACGCCACATTTAAATCCACAGTCTAATCAGCTATTCTGATTGATATTGGAAGTGACGATAGAAACGCAGCATATCTTTTCATACACACTTTTTTAAAGGCCATTGCATATTTTAATAAATTAGAATACATAGATTCATCATCGTCAAAGATCCGAAGAATAAGAAGAAAAAGAAATAGAGGCTATGATTTCAACGACGTATCTGGAAATAGGAGGGGGCTGATAATATTTAAAATCTTCAAATTTTTTGCCATTATGTCGGAAAAGATTTTTGTCTAAAAATGTGTGTCCCTCTAAACTGGTCAGCCCGGAAACAGGTGAGGTAAGCTCCAGCTCATTTTTAACTACCTTCAAAAAACTGCAATGTTCGAATTACACAACGTCATTATGGCTAACCAGCGGTGAGCTTTAAGGTAATACCTCCTAAAAACGATTTTTGGTTTTTACTCGCTCTAGGAAATGGCTTCAATTAAGACATACTCACGTTTCTTTAATTAAATTAAATTATTTTCGAAACGAAACTACGGTATCGAAGAACAAGTTTGTAAATTATAGTTTTTCGAAGCGTCACTGCCGCGGAAAAAATATAACATGATAAGCGTTCGTTATTACTGTATCTTTCTAACTGGTAAAAACGTTACGAGCAGAACCGTCCAAGAAGCGGGATGGGTTCATACTATCAATCGAGGTATCTTCCGATTATAGTTTGTTTTTTGGAAAGTCTTTCTCGCGATGAAAAATTGTATTTGACTTGAGAAAAAGAAAAATTTTCAGACAACATGGAGTTTTGTCTTGCCTTGACCTAATTTGCCTTGATTCTTAACATCATGTTTTTCTAGCGGAAATGGGCTGAACATCACAAAAGAACGCTAACAGACGGCGTCCGACAGACCACAACTCTCGAAGAAAGCTTAAAATTTCAGGGTTTCTTCTTTGAGAAAAAACATCGGATTGTGGCGTAGATTAAGTGAAGTGGACCCATTTTTTGACCGAAAATAGACTCAAATTGCTAAAACGGCTAAAACTTGAATCATAGTTATAAACTACTACCAACTGTGCTGAGTTTTTATGAATATTTTTTTATCTATAAACGTGTTCAAAAACCCATTTGTTTTTCAAAGTTTGAACGATTTTTTTAACAACGCGCTACTCTTGAAAATTGATTTTCTGAAGTCGAAATCTTGAATTTATCTTCTAAACAACTGCTGACTCCTATAACACTCACGGATCCACGCAGGTGAAAAGAAATCTTATCCGATATAAAATTCGACAACGTTTCAACGCCGCCGCACTTCGTCGGAATCTGCTAAAGGGCTTGAAAGTCAAGAAAATCCGAGGACACTGTGAGTAAGAATGTTCTGTTCTTTTTGTGCCACCGCCGAAACAACTTTATGATCTCTTTGGAGGAAAATCAAGAGAAGAAGGCGATTTTTTATTCATCCAAAATGGGACTTAGTATTCTACTGCTTTAGTAATTTACATCAGATCTTTGTCTTTCCCGACAGCTCCAAGCAAAAAACAATAAGAGTCTAATTAAAGATTAAAGAATAGTAATAAAACAATCATCAATTTCCTCAAGACTGTTTCTCTTTCAAAGGTAAGTGAGTGTGAATTTCAACCTAACCCTAATTTTACCCATACTGTATGGGCCATACATGTAATTTACTAAAAAAATGATCACCGTTCGTTTTATTTTGTTTACTCGCTCTCTCTCTCTCTCTCTTTCAAAATCGGTGATTATAACACTTTTAGAGCTCCACTTTCTCCGCCTTGTTTTGATTGCGATCGGCGGCCGATCAGAGATATTCCTCAAAGAACAAAGCAAAAACAAGCAAAAACTTTACAAAGATGGAAAAAGGAAGAAAAGAAGGAAAGGAAATGGGCAGCGGGAGGACACGGTGAAGCGACTGCTCATGTTGTCATCAAAGATCAAGAACTTTTGAGCCGATTTTGACCTGGTGCGGATCCGATAACACGACAGACATTGCGCTTCTGACATGGGATCAGACCAAGAACACGAGGAATGCCTTGTTTCGAGAGAGGAGAGACATTCAATACGTTGAACAGATATCAGGTGAAAATCAGATTTCTGAATCGCGTCTAAAATTTCGGAGATCAAATCATCCATGAAACATTCTAATCTTTTCTTCTTTCGTAGGGGAAGTTGTTCCTTAGGAGGATGAGATAGAACGGGGCTACTTCCGCGTTCGAACGAGATTCGAATCCTTCCCGCCTAACACTTTGTGAACTTTCGATGAAACATCCTGAGGACGTCGACGCCAGACTGACGAGGAATCTGCACAATAAAAAAGGTCAAGACCCGAAGAAATATGGCGAGCAAGTGAAACACGTGTCCTATCCTGACATGGGGAAGTTTAAGTATCAAGCCCTTGTGGATGGCACTGTTGCGCCTTATCGAACAGCATTGTTGATGCAAATGGACTCGGTGATTCTTAAGCAAAAGTCGATGAATTACGAGTGGTGGTATAGATATATGAAGCCATGGGTGGTAAGCGCTTGAAGCAAATTTCTCTCGTTTGATTATTTCTAGCACTTCATTCCAATTGAAAAAGATCTATCCGACCTTCGAGAGAAAATCGAGTGGGCGAGAAACAATTACGATAAACCTCGCCAAATTGCTTTTAATGCCAATGCTCTTGCTGCTCAATGGATGAATCCAGAATTTATGTACCGCTACTACGCAAAGACAATAGAGCTTTACAGGTTTATCTTTCTCTGAAGCATATTTTGAAGCTTTCTATTTCAGTAAGAAGCAGTCGAGGCCTGTAAAAGTGACAGAAAACCATGAACATCTGACGCAAGAATCTGACCCAGATCTCAACAATCAGTGACAAAAGTACTTCAGTGAGAAACCCTGCGACTGCCAAAAACGATCCCGAGACGAATATCCCTTTAATAGCCTGGACTCCAGGCCCTGGAGCCCTTGTTCTTTCCGACAACGGTATCTGCTGCATTGACGAGTTTGACAAGATGACTGAGTCTACTCGCTCCGTCCTCCACGAAGTAATGGAATTCTGCACTTTATCCGTCGCCAAAGCAGGCATCATTTGTCGCCTCAACGCTCGTACATCTGTCCTCGCCGCTGCCAATCCCGTCGAATCAGCTTGGAACGCAAACAAAACAATCGTGGAAGACATCCAATTGCCGCACACGCTCATGTCGCGTTTCGATCTAATCTTTTTGGTGCTCGATCCAAAGGACGAAGCTTACGATCGAAAACTCGCCGCACATTTGTTCTCACTGTATCATACCGACAGAAAAGATGTGATGAACGATGATCAACAACATCTCGACCAAAAGTTGCTGAGAGACTACCTCGGTTACGCCCGAGCCATGGTCAAACCAGTGCTGAATGTAGAGGCAAAAACAGAGCTTGTCAATTCTTACATCAAAATGCGACAAGTCGGAGCGAATAGAAAAGCAATTTGCGCTTACCCGCGTCAACTAGAATCACTCATTCGACTTTCCGAGGCCCATGCGAAGGTTTGACTTTCTGATGTCGTCGACAAAATGGACGTATAAGAAGCTGTTCGGCTCTACCGAGAGGCACTGAAGCAGTCCATCATGGATCCAAAAACTGGCGCAATCGATATCTCCATTTGGTAAGAAAGTCTTCCTTGATTTCAAAACCTAAAAATTGCATTTCAGACCACTGGAATTTCCGCCCACGCGCGTGCCCAGCAAGAAGAGCACAAGAACGCTCAGTGTTGTGATCGAAAGAGAGGTTCAAGGACAGACTATCAAAGCAATCGAGCTTCTTAGCATTTGGAGACGATTTACTGATAAAGCAATTACGACCCTACAGTTTGATCTTGCTGTTCAGGACTTAACTGTAGCTGAAAATTTCTGAAATATCTTTTTAACCATGAAAAGGCTCTAGTATCCGACGATGTCCTCGCCCGACACGGAGACACTATTTGCGTCAATCACAGTTTACTAGTTCAACGAATTCAACTCACTCGCCTTAATCCAACCTGACAAATCCATTTTAGAAACATTTATTTTACACTACCACTTATCGCACAAAGACACTCTTGTTTCTCACTGTTTCCCATTCTGCAACATCTGCTAAACAACGAAAAAATGACAAATTCTTTGCTTTTGATGCGCTGAGGCATGAAAATTTTTATTGAATAAAAATTAAATAAGTAAGAGACTGAAAAAGACCGGAAAACTTACTAAGTGGATTAAAAATTGCTCCAAAGGGAACTGCAGCTGATAAGAAGGCAAATGATAAAGTTGCACTGCAACTTGCAGATAATAAAAAGGACAAGCCAGAGTCGGGAATTCCAGAGGAAAATGAATTACAAAATGATGAGGACAGAGAACTCAAGTAATTTAGTAACTATGAATTCTAAAAAATCTTCCGTGGGAACTATAATCAACATCAAATATTAAATAATAATAATTCTTCGCGTAACTTTGCTTCTATGAATCATTTTTTGTATCAAAAAATAAGCCTGAACATAACGCTTTCATTTACTCCTTTTCGCTTATCTATAGAAATCAGTTTTTCGCGAAAAGAATCGCTGATTTTGGTGATTCGTCGCCTCATTCATTGGCGAATCAAATGAGGGATTACAAGATTCAAAAAGAAATCAAAAAAATAAAAAAGAGAACAATGCGAAAATTAGAGAAAATAAAGAAGTCAGTTATATTTTTTTCTCGCGCGCTAGCTTATTTTGTACTCTCATCCCTCAAAATTTGTACTGTAAAAAAGATTTTTTATTTTTTACGCTTTTAAAACCTGATAATCGCCGCAAGCTTTTTTTTCAAAAAACGAGAATTTTGTTTTCAGACTCGAGCGGGGTGGAATGGGTCAAGACGCTCGCCCTCGTCCTTCTAGTCGCTCAAAATGCCTCCCTGGTGCTCGCAATGCGCAAAGCACGAACAGACGAGGTGATTCTTTATTTAAAAACAACTCCTAAGCAAAGTTTTTAGGGAGACAAGTTCTTCAATACCGCAGCAGTGTTCTTTTGCGAAATCTTGAAAATCGTCGCTTCTTCTTTGATTTCCTCGTCGGCAGCCACAAGGTACCTTTCCAGCCTTCAAACCGTTCCAGTGCAATGTGCTCTCTTTCTACGGCGAGATCAGCAGCGAGATCATCAACCGGCCCTGGGACACGCTCAAAGTCGCCGTTCCCAGCTTCATCTACACCGTCCAGAACAACTTGCTTTATCTGGCGGTTTCCAATCTTCCAGCAGTTACTTTTCAAGGTACTCATTTTTAAACTACTTGATTTCTGGGCTTTTGTTTGAGCAAGTTCATTGCTGACTGACTGGCTGGGCTCGACAACCTGAGTAGAAAACCTGAGTCAGAGTTCTAAAACAGTAAATGAAAAGCCGCTTAGCGGCTTTATTTAATAAAAAGCCGCAAAGCGGCTTCGCCAAAGTTACCAACTTATTAAGTAAATGATTTACTTTCACTAGCGAAGACGCTTTGCGGCTTCGTTTTTAAATAAAGCCGCTACGCGGCTTTTTATTTTACTGTTTTAGAACCCTGACTCAGATTTTCCACTAAGGTTGCCGAGCCCAACTGGCTCCGCGAGCGTTTCCTTGATCCTTATAAATAGTGTCACCCGTTTTTAAATCAATAAGGAAAAAGTCAAATCGATGTTTTCAGTTTCCTACCAGCTGAAAATCCTGACGACTGCTTTTTCTCCGTCGCCCTGCTGAAGAAACAGCTTCTCCGCAGTCCTCATTTCCTGCCTCTTTTCTGGCTTCGCCGGCGTCTTTTGAGAAAATCCTCAAGACAGGACAAGTCTCCATTTGGCTGAGGAACATACAGCTCGGCCTCTTTGCCGCCGTTCGCGCCGGAATTGGAATGATCGCCAAAAACGGAGAACAAATTGCCAAAAAGTAAGCGACTCTTCTTTTGAGAAAAGTTGAGATTTTAAAAAGCCGAATTCATCTTTCTCGGTTTTTCTTTCTCGTGCTAAAACTGTTTCAGGGAATCTTCTTTGGCTTCAACGGCATCGCCCTGGCAGTGGTCTTCAACCAGGCTTTTGGGGGCCTGTTGATCGCTGTCGTCATCAAGTACGCGGACAACATTTTCAAGGGCTTCGCATCCAGCTAGGGTCCGACACGATTAGGACAGAAAAATTATTTTTCAGAAAACTTCAACTGTGGCTAAAATGAGGTCTCGGAACTCATTTCCGGCCTTTAATTCTACCTAAAACTCCTCTTTTCAACCCTTTTTAGGCTTTTAAAAATTTCAATTCAAAAACCCTAGAAGCATTTCGATTTTTAGGGCGCTTATACTTTTTGGCCTTTCGAAAACTTGGGTCCTCCGATCGTGCCGGACCCTACATCCAGCATCGCCATCATCGTCTCCACCATCCTTTCCGTCATCTTCTTCGGCTTCCAAATACAGGCACGGTTCAATACAGTTTCATAATTTGTTTTCCAAAGCCGCAACGACACGGCTTCTCGTCTTAATGAATCCATCTTTTGAAAATGTGCTGAACTGAATCGACAGAGTTCGTTTGTTTCAGGCGCGGCGCTGGTAATCTGCGCCGTGTATTTATACCTGCCCCAACCCAAAAGATCTCTTGCCAAACTCGTTCGCCGCCGCGTCGCCTTCTAAACTATGACTGTACTAGTCAATTTATTTATCTGTAAAATCGCCGCACAAAATATGTTTTCCGTTTTATTTATGGGGGGTCGACGAGAACTTTTCCACGGATGATCGTTATTTCGCTTATACACATAGTCAGGATATGAATCTTATATTTTTGGAATCTACTGATTCTCCCGAATCTGTTGAGCATAAAATCATTTGATAAAAATTAGTCTAATTTAATTAGATTTAGGGGTCGAAATGAACAAAATTGTAAAAAATTGACCATTTTTGGTGCATCTTCGCGAAAATGGAATCGGAAATCCCGATTCTCGTCGACCCCCTTCTTAAATATATCAATTTTCGAAAATATATCGTTTTTCTTGTATATTTAGAGTCAAAATGACCTTCTCGTCCCAGGCAGGGATGTACATTTTCTAAAATTTTCAACTGCGGTGCGTTGCAAACTGCGATTTTTTGACGATTTTCTGCGGTGCGAACTGCGAGATTTAAAATTTTCTCTTCGCAGTGCGGCGCAGACTGCGATTTCCTGCGATCTTCGGAAAAAATTGAAAAATGCGTTAAATTCTGCGATTTTCTGCGAAACTGCGGAAAATAAGCGGAAACTGCGCTTAATTCTGCGATTTTTTTGTGAAAAAATGCGAAATTTTCTGCAAAATGCGATCCGAGTGAAAAGAGTGGTCATTATTCTGACGGGCAGAGTTGCATTTTTGAAAATTTTTTCTGAGCTGAGCAAGCTGATCTGAGGTCGAAATTGAGCTGAGCTGGCCCCTTATAAAAACAGCTTTCTCAACTCAGCTGGATTAAAAAAATTGAGCTGAGCATATTTGAAAATTTTTGAGCTGAGCTGAGCTGACCATTCTTTTATGCTGAGCAAGCCTTCGGGCCGTCCAGCCCCGTTCCATGATTTTTAAGTTTAAGGGGCTTGACTGCGCTGCGAAGTGCGAAATTCCGCAGTTCGCAGGTCGCACTGCGAAGGTTTCTGCGATTTCCCCACTGCGAATGTACATCCCTGGTCCCAGGAGGAATTAGCTTCCTGGCTAAGACGAGTGTACAACACTCATAATCCCTGGAGACGCTGCATGATTTGTCAGTGGAAGCCGGGCCGCCCTGACGAGCCGATACCACGAGGAGCGATCGAACCAGGTCGAAAATCAGATATTTTCGACCATTTCAATAGGGAACACCCTCTCTGTAACAGGTAAGAAACCAACTTGGGCAGACGGAGATCTTAGGCAAACGGCGATCTTGGGCAGACGGCGATCGAATTGAAAATATAATCATAATTCAATTTAAAGAGATTAATTCGGTCACACGACGTTTTCATTCAGCGCTGCTGAATTCGTCGGTTTGCTGAAAACGTCGGTATGCTGAAAACGTCGTGTAACCGACTAATTCAAGGTTTCAGAAATTTATGAGCGCAAAGGAGACTTTGATTTCCGTTTATAATTACTAAAATCGGGAAATTTCTCATCTTGAATTATGAAATCAATACCAGCACGATAGGATAGCTTTGAAGTGGTAAAGTAAAATCGCTAGTTTTATGTCCGAGGCCTATAGATTGAGGAAACAATAGAAGCGCCGAGTCCTCACAAGCGCTAATCCCCAACTTGGTTGAATTGATGGTTTCCCATATAACTGTTTCTTGTGATTCATTTTCGGTTCGTTCTATTTTTGGAGTTATTTCTGATTGAAACTGAGGTAAAACAATCATTGTGAGTAGTGAGGAAAAGGGGAAAACTGATGAAACTCTTCCCAAAACCTCCTCCCAGCGAAGAGGAGTACTCATGCTTGATTTACAAACACATGCACAATCTTCTGACATCCGAATTACGATCCAGTCTCAGTAAACCGGAGCCTTTTTTCTTCTTGATTAACTCTTCCGGGAATAGTTTATTACGACCTTGATTGAGAATTTAGCGACTCTCATAATAAGACCATCCATTACGAAGGCTCTTCGTTATCAATGTAAACGATGTCATAATTCGGAAAGCTTCCGTAGAGTCCACGATACTGAATTTTTCATTTCGTCTCTTATTTATGTGTTTATGCTCAAGAATTTTCGAAAATCGGATACAACTATTGAAAAACAATATTAGAAAATTGTGGTGGTCTTGTCAAGAATCCACGGTAAATAGCCGTTCAAAAGACATCACAGGACAATTTTTCTTTTTTTCTTCTCTCAATAAAAAAATCCTTCTATCACTTTAAATATCAATGTTCAAATAATGAGTAAAAATAAAATGAGATTTCGTTATAAGGCTTATTTTTGAGTTATTCAAGCCTTTATTTAGGCCATTTTGGCAAAGATATTGACTTCAAGCCGAAACTTAGCTGTTTTTTGTTAATCAATTGAGAAACCTCTCTGTTAAGGTTAAGATCTAGGATTGATCTATTCAATACGCCGATAAAGGGACCGCCTAGATAACTAAGTCCTGAGTTATTCAAGGCTCAACTTGGGGAATCGACGGTAGTGCCCTTAAGGACCCCCCCATCAAGAATCGTGAAAATGGGGCTCTTTAGTGAAAGGTTTTCTCAGAGACTATCTTAGGTAGGCCCTTAATTTGAATTGCAACCTTCAGATTTAACCCTCGACTGCAACCGTTCCCCTTATGATGACCTCTCGATGAACTGTTTAAGGATATACAGGCCCTTAAAGGTAAGGTTGCTAAGTGCAGGTTTTTTGGGGGTTTTTAGTTGAGGTATACCCTTAATTTTTTTACAGGATAAATGTAAGGCCCTATTACCTAAATTTTCTATAGCAGCAAAAAAATTTTCAACATAAAGTTTTCTCCTCGTTGTTCAAAAAAACCAAAAAGAACAAAAAATATAAAAAATTTTGACTTTCGCAATTTGAGATTTCGCAAATCGGACGTTATTTTTACAAAAATAGGTCTTGAGCGAGCGCGAGTGAGCGCGAGCAGAGATCTCGCAATTTTAAGTTGAGCGAGTGAGCGCGAGCAGTGGCCTTGAAATTTTACGTGAGTGAGTGAGAATGAGCGCTTGCTCGCTCGCGGGTGACGGGCGGCCAGAACGGCGTTCTGCAAATACAGAACGGCGTTCTGCAAATGCAGAATGGCGTTCTGCATAGGGATTTTTTTTACGATGTAACTTGATTCTTATCAGCATCCAGCGAAGCTTAAAGAGTAACTCCTGACTTAAGAAATTCTGAGATTTCCTTCAAGACAGGCGCGAAGCGAATATATTTTTTGAGTGCAGAACGCCGTACTGCTGCAGAACGTGGCCGCCCTACACCCTAGCTCGCTTACGCTCGCTCGCGGCTCGCGCTCATCATTTTTTCAAACACTGGTCTCGGTTCACATTTGAACTTGAGTAATAACTTTTGAAAAGTAGAGAAAAGTTATGAATCTCCTCCGGAAGCTAGTTCCAAGTATGGGAGAGTATAATACTCTGAATATCAGGATATTTTTTAAGAAAATCGAGGCAAGTCGAGTAAGTCTTTGCTATTAAATATATCGACCGGACTTCCGGACTTGGACAGTGATAAGTCCGTTCCTGTGAAACACAGAAAAGCTTTTTTCAAATAAAAATTCAATTACAGATCGTCTTTCACCCAAGATCGTCATTTGCTCAAGTTGGGCAGATGACGACCTGGGCAGATAACGACTTGGGCAAATGACGACCACTCAGTTGATTTGCCCTGAGCAAATGATTGCTCTGAGCAAGAGAATAGCGGATAGTACTTGAGCTTTTAGAAGTGCTTTTGTACGTCTGGTTTCATGAACGCAAATCGGCTGAATTTCCAGTCAAAGATGGCCAAAACGGGGTGTGATCCATTAATTTAACTCAGAAATTTTAGCCCAGCCGCTGAAGAAGACAACACTCCTGCTCCTCAAGAAGAAGAGTCAATGGACGCTGGATTTGCTTCGGATGCTGCGACTCTGGGCTATGAAGAATCAGAAGATGATTCACATTCCCAAGGTAAATATTATATTTTGAATGAAGTTTTTGTTTTTGAAAGCATTAAGTTTTACATTTTTCCGAGAATGGAATTTTTCAAATTTTAAAAATAGATTGATTTGTTTTCAAAAGAATATACTCTGAAATCAAGGAAGAAAACTTTGCTAAAGGAAACTTGAAAAGATCTTATCATGTCGGTTCTGTTAACGCCGAAACGCAAAGCGACCAATTAATTATAACAAGGCCCTTAAATGGCTCATCAGTTATGTAAAATTTAGTTATAACTTTTAAGTTATATAAGGGACTATATGTATTTTGGCCCATCTTAAAAATTTTAAATTAAAATTTTTTTGGTATGACCACGTGATCACCTGATACGGACCCTCGAAAAGCTACAAAAGCTTGCCAACGTCGATCCCCTGACCGTAGGTGATCATAATGTAGCTCACATGAAAGAGCACAAAAAGTTCTTCCTAAAGAATCCAAAACATTTTTGGTGGTGAGATCACATGACTCGCTAGCGGGAAGTGAAGCGTCCAAAATGGCCCTTTTTGCAATGTATATTGGCCTGAGTAACCCGTGAGACCTTGATTTTTACCTCAATTTTAGCGAGTTTTGAGTCCTTATATAGCTTCTAGCGTGTCCTGTAAAGACGGCACCAAGAATTTTTTTGACTAACCCACTAGAACAAACCAAGACCTTTCTTTTTGGCCTAACGAAAAGATGATGCCAGAAGGGGATCAAGCTCGGCAAGCTTTTCTAGCTTTTCGAGGGTCTGTAACCCGTCATCACGTGGTCAGACCAAAAAATTTTCAATAACAATTTTTTTAGTTGAGCCCAAATACATATTGTCCCAAAATTTCAAGGCTTTAACACAAAGGGTTCTTGGGGTTGAATTTTTGCTCGTCGGCCCTACTTATAACTTATAGCCTAAGTTATAGGTAACTCAACTTTTAGTTGACGCAAGATGATTTTAAAAAACTTTTTGCAGGCGAAATTCGGTAAAACCTGAAAATGGCAACAAAGGCAACAAGTGCAACAAACATGTTTTCAGCCATTTTCAGCCAACTTGCCATTTTCAGGTTTTGGAGACTTGAAGCTGTTTTTTTCAGATGCCCTTGTTGCCCATGTTGCCATTTTCAGGTTTTTCGCAAAATTCTGACATTGTCAGATTTTCAGCCCTACAGAAAGCCCGTCAAATTTTGGGTAGATTCGACCAAGTCGTTTTCGAAATTTTCCAAAGAATAACGTCACAAATGACGTCAGAAATTCCAAAAAAACCAAACTTTGAGTCCTATTTTAACAGTGTTCCTGCTTGAATTTTTCGGTGTTTGATAGCGCAAATGAAAGCTTATTAAAAACTATACAAAGGTTTTTACGGATAAGGAAAAAAATCGAAGAATTTGGCTCTAGAATTTTCCGAAAAAAAAAATTTCGAGGAAATGAAAACTAATCAAAAACCTTAGTAGAATTTTTCATATGGATCAATTTGAGCTATAGAACATGAGAAAATTCCGTCAATAAAGCCCAAAAAACGGGTGACGGGCGGCCACGTTCTGCCAGAACGGCGTTCTGCAAAAACAGAACGGCGTTCTGCAAATGCAGAATGGCGTTCTGCATGAGAATTTTTTTTTACGATGTTACTTGATTCATATCAGTTTTAACGCTTTCAGCTAAGCTTAACTTCTTAATACACGTTTTACCGACCACGGCGACTTTGGCCCTCAATTACTCCAAAGGTTGTAATCCGTTTGAGCTAATTTTTGCAATGTGCACTTATATGAACAAACCGAACCACTCTGCGAAGTTTCGTGAAGATTGTCAAGAGGGATGGCGCTTTGCACACGACCTCTTTCAAGCTCATTATTGAAAAATTGAAAGGTTTTTTCTCCTTGATAATAACATGAGTAAATAGCTGAGTGTTCGGGCTTTCTAACAGTATAGTTTTAAACTTATTATCTCGACGGAAATATGAATGAGAGATCAAAATAGTCGGCGCTGTTTTTCACACTCCGAATTTGGCGCGCCGCGCGGGGCTGAATAATGCTTGGTGGTCAGTTTTCCCGACCTCGTGTTTTGAGCGCTTAGTCGCCCGCCCGTGTATTGAGAAGTTAAGGACGCCTCCGTCATGTGATAATGACTTTTTCAAACACGGATATCGGATTGATTTTTGAAATATTTTTTGATTATTCTGTAGCTCGATAGTTGCTTTAGGGCATCAGAAGGAAAACAAGCTCATAGGCCTCTTAAGGGTGTCGCAACGATAAGTTAAAGTGAAAATATTTTTCAAACATGGATATCATTATGATGACCTTAACTGATCAAAATTTTTTTATGTTGAAAATTTAGCTGAGACCCTTGTCGAGAGCACCGCATCAAGTGTATGGTGATATGTTAAGGGTTTCACTAAGAAAAAAGGGTTTGAAGATTGGTGATCGACCGAAAAATGGGCAAATTTAGCTAAAAAAGCCCGAAAATCAAGCTTTTCAAAGTCGATTTTGAGGGTCAAGGAGTCGAAATAGAATTTTACGACAATAGAGAAAAATGATCCTCAGAACTCAAAGAATCGATTTCCGAAAATCGTCAAACATGACGGGGGGGGGGGTCCTTAAAGAATAACTCCTGACTTAAAAAATTCTGAGATTTCCTTTAAGACAGGCGCGAAGCGCATATATTTTTTGAGTGCAGAACGTGGCCGCCCTACACCCCAAAAAATTGACTCAAAATTTTCCCGAAATGGTCATTTTTGCCAACTTCTAGCGTTATTGATGACGTCATCGTGTGACGGTTTTGGAGTCGCCTCATAATTTTACGGGCTTTCAGCTGAATCTATAAACAGGCAAAGTCAGGATTTTGGCTGCGAAAAGTTTTTTAAATTCATCTAAGAAAAATATGAACTTATGGAACTATTTTTGATCAAGGAATTCGACTTCGGTTTAAAATTTTTTTCGAAAATGGTTGAGTTTAGCTATTGAACGAAATTTTTAACTCGGTAATTTTTCCATATTGAAAAATTTTTTTATTGACATGAAAATCGACACATTAACAAAAATGCATATTTACTCATATTTATGTTGTTAACCATTTAACCCTTCCAGCAGCAGAGCCAAATCATGAACGCGCACAACTTGCAGCAAGCCGCCAATCTCGCACGAGCTATTCCCCAAAGTCTCCAGCTGCCGCAACTCAGCGTCCAGCAAATCCAACTCCTCTAGCAACAGCTCCTTCTTCAGCAATTGGCCAACTCACAACAACAACAGGTACAGTAAAAGTCTAGTATTAAGGTTAAAAATAGAGATATCAAAGGGGCTTACGATCGAAATTCGGCCGTAAATCATGAATGAATCTGTCGCCCCTTCTTTAATGAACCTTAGCCGGCCAGGGTGCACCATCTATGGAACAGGGGTCAAAGAATTAGGTCTCTTACCGAAGTGATTTTGAGTTTCGAAAAACGGAAGAAACTGAAGGGCTATTTATCGATTGGCTACCCTAAGGTTACCTTACGGCTACCCTGTGTTAGGGGTAGGGTTCGGAAATAGGCTTAAGGGACCAGGCCGAGCTGGCTCGCGCGCCTTTTCGAATAAGGGTTGTAGATTTTCAAAGTTGATGAAAATTTCTGAAAATTTAGAACCTTGTATAGTTTTTTATTCTCTTTCTTTCCTCATTCTTAGTTAGTCGATAAAAAATTTTTCGACCACCTCCCCCTTAATATGATAACTTTGAATGAAAACCAATAATTATTATTCAGTTCCGCCTTCTATACTTCGCAAACGTGAGCTCCAAGCTGCAGGAAGACCTCGACATGATCCTGAAAAAAGTGCCCGACGAGTTCGTTTCCAAGATGAAGCTCAATCCTCGACTGCTAAGAAGCGGAATGCTTCGACTGATGATCAGGTAAATTTTTATCTTGAAGAAATTGTAGTATTTTTACCAGGCAATTCAAAATTTTTCAATCTTTTCTCTGCCAACTAAGTTAATCGCCGTTTTTAGCGAGAAAACGAGCCAGCTCCAAGAGAAATTGGGTGGACTGTGGTAGATGGCGTCACCATTAGTGACCTTATATAACTGCACCTAACGTACCCCAACCCCTTGCTTGCCCACATTTTGTGAACATTTTCCCTTGCTCGCTGAGTTAAACTCCAACAAGACCTCCCTTGGTCACTCGCTTTTTGTTACCAAGATCCGTTGGTCGCTTTCCTTCTTTTGCTTTCTACGCCCCCTTGTTCGCCCTCCTTGGCTTCAACGGCGCACCTTTGCTCGCCTGCCTTTCTCCGTGTTATCCCTTGTTCGCTCTTGAAGCCCCGCGAGAAGGCTATATAATGCATAGCTAATCTTCGTTTTTACTTTTGAACGGCTTTTTTAATTGGATTTTCATGTTTTTTTTCCAAGCAAACTTATCTTTTCACCTCCATTTTTGTCAAATTTTCATATCTTCTTCATAAGAAGAAAATTTGGTGCGCTCTTTTTGCTCTGTTTGGCGCGCGCGAAAATCAAATTGATTATCCCAAAAACTGGAACAGAGTGAAAGAGAAAGACGCAATTTTCAATTTTTAGAGAAGACTCTTCACCTTCCCATTCCCGCACTTTACGCTGACGACAAAAACCCTCACCGCGGCTACATCTTCTAGAGTCGGAGCGCGCGCTGGAACTGCAAGAGGACCAGTCAAGGCGACAAAATCTCCTGTTGAGAAAGTCCCCGAGGAAGATGAAGATGCTGGCCTTTCAAGGTAATGCTTATTGGTGATTACGTCGCGTAAATTGTATCTATAGTCGAGTCAAACTGACTTCTGAAGGAAAAATCATCGTCAAAGGAGTCAAAAAGTTCGACTTGAAGGAGCGATGCAACGTCCTCGAGATCGTCCTCGCAGAGAAGATCACCTCAGCAAAGCAGACAGAGCAGCATCTGAAAATGCTCACAGAGGCCGTCGAGAGCATCAAAGGCGAAAAGCAACAGGCTCAGACTCACGCCAAGGGTCTTGAAGAGTACAAAATGGAAATTTAATCGTTAGAGACATGGACACAATCGAACGATCCAACTTGAACCGACATTTCCTCTTCCGCTCCTGGGATGTCGGTAAACATCAACCAAATCTCTACTACCAAATCGCCGGCGAAGACCAAACGCTCCAACTCTGCGAGTTCCGGGAGTTTTTGGAGAAATACCAGTTTTACAAAAATTTGACGGATGAGAAACTCAAGGAAATGGTCCGCGTTTTTGAACCGACAGGTAAGTTTTTCTTTTCTACTGAAGCTCCAGTATCAATTCTAGCGACGGAGAGTTATCTTGAAGACCCAAACTTTGAAATCGTTCTCTACGGATTCGCCATGTACATTCGTTCGGCAAAAGTGATCGACGATTCGTCTTACGAAAAGATGCAGGACATGAGCCGACCGATGACGGACTACTGGATCGCTTCCAGTCACAATACGTATCTATTGGACGACCAGCTGACAGGGCCGAGCAGCACAGAAGCGTACAAAAGTGCCCTGTTAAAAGGTTGCCGCTGCGTCGAACTTGACTGCTGGGACGGAGCTAATGGACAGCCGATTATTTACCACGGTTGGACCAGGACCTCGAAAATAAGCTTCAAGGTAATATCTCTCTGTGATCTTATCTAAAAGTATTTAACCAGGATGTGATCACAACTGTCCGCCAATACGCCTTCAAAAAATCGGAGTATCCAGTCTGCCTTTCGCTCGAAAACCACTGCCACATTCCCCAGCGGCAAAAGATGGCCAAATACATGGTCGAAATCCTTGGAGACCTTCTGCTTCGAGCTCCAGTCGATCCTGATGAAGATTGTCTTCCATCTCCCGAGGCGATGAAGGGAAAAATCTGGATCAAGGGAAAGAAATTGAAGGAAGCAGCGGGAGATTCGACGAGGAACAAGGCGGAGAATGACGATTTCGTCGTCGACGATGAAGTTTCAGAAGAAGACGAGGGAGAAGAATACGCACAAGGGAAGGATCGAGACAGCCCAGTTGGAAATGGAAGTGTTCCAGCAGCAGAAGAAGCTGGAAACCAAAAGAAACAGAAAAAGACCGTAAGTTTAACTTTAGGCCCGACCTGTTTTTTTTTATAATTTCGAATCAACAAAAGTCATTCCCCGAATGATTCAACAACACTAACTAAAGTACAGTGGTACTTCAGAAGAAAAGCCATCCGCGTTGGGATTTTACAAAGCTTTGGCTTTCGTAAAAACCGTAAAAATCGGCGAAAACACTCTTCTTCCCGAAGAGTGAGCTTAAAAAGCTCCAAGGTTAAAAATATTTGCCATTCTTGCACTTTGAATTTGTCTCACTTTTTTCTGAACTAACAAAGGAAGCACATATCGATAATTACACAAAGAGAGTTTTTTGAATTTTGCTTTTTTCGAACGTCACTGTTTGTTTTTTCCCTGAGGAATGGTTTCGGGAAGAATCACTTATTAACCGCAAGAAAAGTAAAGTTTGATTTAGTTCAAGGACCAGGTTAGAAAGACGAGTTTGTTGCTTCTCGCCACTAGTAAATCCATTACCGCCCCTGTAAGCAACATTTTTAACCCCTTATTCTTCGGCTCTAGAATCAGTCTCTTTTCAGTCGACTTCGACAGACGAGGAAATCTCTTCCTTGTTTTCATCGCCCGAATTGCGCCCTTCTTCAAAAACGAGTAGCTTTCGCTTCCGAAGCTCTCGTTTTCAGGGGCGCTCGCGAAAAGCGGGACTGACTTTTTATTTTGTAAATGTCGTAAATTTACAGTACCGTTTTCTTGTTTTTTTTCAATATTGCGCGCGTTTGTGTTTGTGTGTTTTTGGTTTCTATCTGTTTTGGCGTTTTCTGAACTAATTTTCTGTAGAAAAAGATCAAGCTGCATAAAGATCTATCAGACTTGGTGATCTACACTCAATCCCGTCATTTAAAAGACCTCGACGATGCCCAGCAAAACTCGGACTACCGCCACATCAGTTCCATCGACGACAAAGTCTGCTCTTCCTATGCAAAGAACCAATCAGTAAGCCACTTTTTCACTCTTTTTCTCCATCCCTGCTCTTCTAGAAAGTACTTCTGAACCACACTTCCCGACAGCTGATCCGAATTTACCCCAACAAAAAGAAAATAGACTCTTCAAATTACAATCCGATCCCTGTCTGGGTTTACGGATGCCAAATCGGTAAGCGTTCTCTTCCTTGATTCCCAATTACGGCTACTCAAGTGGCGCTGAACTACCAAACTGCCTGTGAAGAAATGCTGATCAACAAAGCTCGCTTCAAACAAAACCAGGGCGCCGGCTACGTCCTCAAGCCCGAGTTCTTGCGAGAAGATGCTCTCCACAACAATAATTTTGACATCAACGATAACTCAACTTTCCCCCGCTCCCAGCCCTTTTCATACAAAATCAAGGTCGTTTATTCTGTCAAATTCCCTCTAAATCCGTCTTCAAGATCATCTCAGGCTGCCAGTTGCCAAAGCCGAAGCAGTCCAACAAAGGAGAGGTGGTCTATCCTTACGTTAAAATCCGCGTAGTTGGTCCTCCAGTCGACGACAATCCGAAGAACTCAAGGACGACCAAATTCATCGACAACAACGGCTTCAGGTGATACCGAATCCATCGTTCCCTTTTGACGATTTTTAAGTCCTTGCTGGAATGAAGAATTCACCTTGACAACTTGGTTCCCCGAGCTATCGATGCTTGAAATTCTGGTCTAGGACAAAGATGTCGGAACAAAGGTGAGACATCTCTAGAGTTCCTCTTCTAACCCAAACTTAGGACGACAAACTGGCAAATTCGTACCTTCCAATAGACAGCATCGTGCCCGGCTACCGACGAATCCCGCTTTTCGACAAAGAAGGCGGCAGTCTCTACCCAGCCACTCTTTTCTTCCACATTGAAATAAGCGAGTAAAAAAACACGCCACCACCTTCATCTTCACCTTCAACTCGACCACTCTTCAAACAAAGAAATTAATTTAAAAATGACCTTGGTGCTTCCTGATCCTCACTTCTTTTTCGAAACTGTTCACTGCATTCACGAGCCTTAAATAATTAATAAAAAAAATATAAACAAAAATCTCCTCGCAGCGATTTTACCCAGGCCAGCGGATGTGTACTGTCATCATTACTGGATGTAAACTCGAGTTGACATTTTCAATTTTTCATTTTCTGATCGACAGTTTTGACAGATTTCGCGGCGTCTTGTCAATTCTCCGCTGTCAAAAGTACCATCAACGTAAGCTGATTTATAAATGAATTAATAAATTTTCGAACAAGATTAAAAAAACAAACATTTTAAAAACTACGCTTGTTTATTTTGAAGAATTTTAATGGCACGATTGTTGAAATAAAGAAGAGTTTAAAAAGGCTGCTCCTGGATCGCGCGGATCCCGGATCGCGCGAATTCCTTGATCACGCGGATCGGGTGATTCAGGATTCCGCGCGATCCAGGATTTCGAAAAAAATCAGAAATTCAATTTACAATTTTGCTTTTCTTATAAAAAATGGCCAGTACTGGTATTAAACCATTATTATCTTTTCAATTCAGAAGTTTAAAAATATCAAATAATATGAACCTTCGACGAAATCTTCACTCAACTATTTTTGGTTGTTTGATTTCCGGGACCTACTACGCCGGGATTAGCAGCGCTCAAGTTCTATTTGGAGGTGACAGTCCCGGATTTTTGCAGTGACAGATAAGAATAAAATTTGAGAGGTACTCGTATTTTAAATAAGCTATTTATCATTATAACGATTACCTTCATTTCATTCTGTTGATTTTTTCAAAACATTTCTCAAATAACTGTCTGTCCCTTAAATAGAACTTGAGCGCTGCTAATCCCTGCGTAGTAGGTCCCGGAAATCAAACAACCAAAAATAGTCGAGTGAAGATTTCGTCGAAGGTTCATTTTATTTGATATTTTTAAACTTCTGAATTGAAAAGATAATAATGGTTTAATACCAGTACTGGCCATTTTTTATAAGAAAAGCAAAATTGTAAATTGAATTTCTGATTTTTTTCGAAATCCTGGATCGCGCGGAATCCTGAATCACCCGATCCGCGTGATCAGGGAATTCGCGCGATCCGGGATCCGCGCGATCCAGGATTCCGCGCGATCCAGGAGCAGCCGTTTGAAAATGATTCTAGAGCTCGTCATGAATCATGATGAAGAAGGGAGCTTCCCCAGTGAGTAGCTGGCGATTCAATGAAGGCATCATAAGCTTTTGTCCGTTTTTCTTCAAAAAAACTCAGGTTAACCGCGGTTTACCGTGGTTTTTCATTGTTCTCAGCGTTATGAAATATCTTTAATTTATTCCTTGTTTACCAAAATTATATCCTTTTATCAGAAAACCGCGGCTCACCGCGATTTAACGGCTGCATTTTATATAAACCGCGGTTAACCACGGTTAATTTTCACTCTCATAAACCGATGTTTACAGTTTTTCTTCTGTTTGACGGTTGTTAACCACGATTTTATTCTTTCTCATGCATAAGTTATGCAGCATAACCGTCGTTAACCGCGGTTAACTATCATCTCTAACTGATGATTCATCAGTGATGAACGAGACGAGATGAAATTGAAGAAATACGGTTCCTTTTAAAACTTCTTGTTTGGAAAGCGTGCTAGATCCGTCACGGTCGGCAGTTGCGATCAGATAATCTGCCTCAGATTGTATCACATCGAAGTCCTAAGTCCTAAAGCTACAAATTATGGCTCCTCGAGAATTTCTACCGGCGTATTTATCCAAAGCATCACTTCGGCCATGTTCAAAAAGCCGTCGCCATCAATGTCTCTTTCTTCGTTGAAAATGCGCTTTTCATTTTCGATCCAATCATCGTCGATTCCCGGCGCTTTCCAACTATTTGGTTCTTCGTCGAACTCGTCGTCGCCCATCGGAAGAATCGTCTCTTCTTCTTGATCTGGTTCGTCAGAGAACCATCTCGCTCCAATGTCGCCAAGATATTCTGCAAGATCGATGTACCCATCGCTGTTTTTATCAAGATCTTCCAAGGTTTCCAAAGCGATCACTTCCATCATCTCCATGTGCCCCGTAGGATGGAGATAATGGGCGAACTCGTTTCGGGAGAGATGGCGATCTTCGTTTCTGAACAAAAGGGCGATGATCAATACCCTCATTTTCGAACAACAAGAATGATTCTTTTTTCCCGAAGAGTAATCTTACGAATCAGCTAAAAAAGCAACGTACGTGTCAGCAGCGTTGAATCTTCGTAAATCCTTCTTTTTCTGGTACATAGCTGTCGCTGCATTGATTGAGGGATCTTTGTAAAATCGCTCTGTTTTGATTTTGATAAAAATTGAGCTTTTCATTTTTCACTCGTTTTCAGCAACAAAGAGTCGATAAAATCATTCCTGGATTATACTTTGCCTCCTTGAACTCCTCCATCGAGACCATCCCGTCTTCGTCCAAGTCCATTTGTTCCATCTTCGCATCCGTGTCCTCAAACACAAATCTGTTTTCGACATATCTCATCCACTGCTGCAACTCGTCCTCGTCAACTTCCTCATTTTCATCGGCGTCCATTTTCTTGAAGATTTCTTCCAAACTGAAGAGTTTTTCTTCCTGCGTCATTTTTTGAAACTCTCGCGATTGGTTTTGGTCGAGGATCCCGTCGACGTGGGAGTTAAAGGATTCGCTGGCAGGATCATTTGTGGGTGTTTGAAGATGACTGGTTCCTCGGGCCAGGATTTGGAATGGAAAAGAAAGCGCTAGAAATTGAACACATGAGAAAGTCTCTTCCTTGATTTCAAAAGGGGTCGGAGACCTGTGTAAAAAACCTGAGTCAGGGCTCTGAAACATAAAAGCTTTAATGAAAGATGCTTATTAACGGATCCAGAGTCAGGTTCACGACACAGGTTTCTGACCCGAAAATATCTAAAATTAAAAGATATTCTTTGACTATGAACTTGCGCCACAAAAAATCCTCGTTTAAGAAATAACAATTACCGATGTTTGTCATTTTCATTCTCTTTTTTCTCCTTTTGTAGTCCTCACTCGAACAAACAATAAACAACCTGAGCCCTCGTCAACTGACACTCTGACTCAACTTTTTTAGCACTATTTTCGGAACAAGTATTTTTTATTTCAGAAATGAAAAAATTTAAACAGTTGGCAAGGACATTGCTGGAGTTTCCACGCTCTTTTTCGACGGAATGGGCTCTTCGAATTGAAATTGAAAAACGACAGAAAACAAAGTCTAGTAAAAGAGGATAAGAAAAGACGGCAAATCTATTTGAAGATAAACTTCGGGTCCATGAACATTTTATGATCCATGATAAAGTCATGAATGGTTAGCCCCTCGACCCCGACCGCCTCGGAATGGAGCTTCAAATTCGCGCTTTTTTCAATTTTTCCTTCAGCGTCTTCCGGTTGGCTCTTGCACATCATCAGCGCTTGAAGATATTCGGAAAATCTCTCTCGCCGGGCTGAACAATTGTTCGAATTGAGAGAACAGAAAAAAAGCTTACTCATCCAGGGATTTGAGCTGTTGCGGCTTCGATTTATGAGCGGATCTTCTTCTAAAAAATAAAAGAATAAAAAATCAATTATTTCTGAAGAAACCTGACTCAGGGAACTGGAGGCAGGATCAAGTTGTTTAAGAACCCTAAGTCAGATTTTCGTCACAGTTTTTCGGAAAAACTTTTTCCATCGAAATAAAAGAGACTCACGCTCATTGTCGATGCAAAAAGTCATAATCTGACCGACCGCTTCCGAGATCTTGAGTCTTTTCATGTTGAGCAGGTTCATCTCCATTTCGATGATTTTTCTTCCTTCTTCGATGACTTCTCTTTTGAGCTCCTCGAAGCAGCGGCCGTCTGGCTTGATCAGTGTCGTTTTCTCAAACAGCATTTTCGCTCTGATTCGCCGATCTGCTTGCTTAAAATCACATTTTCAACTTTGAAGAGGTGACCAGCCGGGCTCGCGAATCTGTGTTGCTTAAGGAATTCGAAGAATAGCCGCGTAGCGGCTCTTTTAAAATCCAAGCCGCAAAGTGGCTTCATCGAGATCGGGAACCCAAAACAAGTTCAAAAATCCGGCCACTATAAAAAAAATTCCGCATACCTCGAATCTCGGATCCAGCATGGTCTTGACAACTGGCTCTCGAAGACAAACTTGTCCATCCAAGTTCTCTAGAATGAGTTCTTGCGATCCCTCGCGCTTAAGAAGCTCTTTTTTACCTGGATCCATGGCGAGTGCTTCTTAATTCAAAGATTATATACGCTGCGGCGATTTAATGACGGGAAAGGGGCACAAATGACGAGAATTGATCGCTAGAAAAAGGATCAGCGCGCGAATTTCAGCACTGCGCTGGGGAAAATTTAATCGATCAAAGACGGTTTTATCTTTTTAATCATTTTTCGAATTCCGTTTTTTGATCATTAATGAAAAAATTGGCGTTTCATAATCGGATCTTCCGCTTTCTTCTTGATGGTAAATTTCCTCCTTGATTTCTTTCGAGCTTATGCTCTTTTTCAAGACCTGAGTCAATGTCTCCGGCTGAACCATAAATCAGTGTAAAAATGATTTATTTCGAACAACAAAAACAACAAGGAAAGTCTAACCAGACAAATCAAGAAATGTCTTTCGAAATCAAAATGGATGACCAGAAAACTTGAATACTGTTCAAGCCTCGATCCTCCAGATTAACTCATTCCAGTTCCAACCGTCTTGACTGCGGAAGAGCAACGACTTTCGAGAAGACGATATCTTTAAGCTGACTCCGGTCTCAGTATAAACGTACCCAATGTGATTTTCCTGCAGCAAAAACAGGATTTGCAAGCGACATTCGACTAAGCGACATCGACGTCTTCCACGCTGCAGCAAAGCGCTTTGCTTAAATGCACATCATCAGCGAAGAAGAGAGTCAAAGGCCCATCAAGACCTGCTAGCACGCCTGGCCCTGGAACACGAGAGCGATCAGATCGCACTACAAAACAGCTACTTATCCCGAAAAAATTGATCAAAATTTATGTCCAGTGGGGCACAATCTCGACGCCAACGACGGAAGAATTTTCATCCCTCAGAAGGCACATCGATGGAGGAAAGACTGCTGCTGGTTGACAACGACAACTCAGAATTCGGCACTAGAGCCTTCGACGTCGCCTATAACATTATTCGCTTCTACGAAAAAATCAACTTAGATATTCTCAAGGACTTCTTGAACATTCACTTGCGAGAGAAAATAGAAACAGCGGATAACGCAAATTTTCCATCGAAGCTTTAACCAAGCAGTGCACGGTCTCGATTCCTTCTAGAGCTAGAGCAAGAAATGACCAGCGTCTGGCCACAAAATTTCATGGAGCAATCCGAGTTCTACCGCTCAATCGGCGTCGACGAGGAGGATTTCTGCAACTAAGTGTTCGACGTGATACGAGCAATGCTGGACGAATACGCGAATGGGAAAGCAAGCTCCCCCTAGACCGGCCGATAAAACGAGTTTCCGAAACGCAAGCCGCCAGCATAATGAGAATTAAATTCCTATATTTGCAGAAACATAAATTCAGTCTTGAAAACTTCGTTTATAAGTAATTAAGAAGCAGGAGAGAACTCTTTGAATATTTCTTTCAGAACTGCTATCACGGAACTTTGAATAGACTCCACTATTTGAATTCGCAAAAGGATAAATTCAAACTTCCGGGCAAAATCCATCCTTTGTGCTCCTGGCGAGGCAAATTCCCGCTGGAAGGCCTAAATCAGCAAACACGCTTCGCACATTCGCATCCAATCGCTTAATCATCTGCTCGATTTCCTGGTCCGTGGGAATGTGCACGGGCAGCGCGGGTCGGTCGTCATGACTGGTCCTGCCGGCGTTATAAATCAGCAAGCCATCGTTGCCTTCAGAGCAGTGGAGTTTCTTCGCTCGTCGCTTTCGAAACTCTTGGGCAGTTTCCTAAAAAATCGGCTTTCTTTACTTTCTTCAACAATATCTGCATCTACCCGCAGAAAAAGACGCTCCAACCGTGACCAAATCAGATCAAAAAAGGAAATCTGAAATTTTTGAATAAATTGACAATTCTCCTCGGCGCAGTAGGTCGCGTCAGAAGTGAAGTTATCCCACCACCAGCTCACGGCAAGCCTGGTCTTTCCCTCTTCGATGTTTCCTTCCGCAAAGCCGACGGAAAGCTCTCTTCTGCCGTCTTCAAGTTATCGGCCCAGGGAGGATGCAGCCAGTTTATTTCCTTCAAGTGGCTGGCGCAGACGAGCGGGAGGATCCAGGACTCGATCGAGGTCATTTCTCGCATCTTTTTTGAGTTTGAAATGTGCTCCATTGAGAAGCTGATCGGCGCACTTTTCTTTGGTTGTTTCAGCTTCAGAAGTAGCTCCTAGAATAGTGGCAACCACGTTCCAGAGATCAGGATGCGAGTCGCAGTGGATCATTTGAAGCCTCTTTGCCCCCAATCGACATCGACGGCGAAATCCGCCGAAAGGGCCGAAACTGGCACAAACTTCTCAACAAGAATTGAATCACAGCCAAGAACCTCTCCATTTCCCCGGCTTAAATATCTTGCAGACCAAGAAACCGATGCAACTCTGAAATTCGAACAAACAGCATGCAGCTTTTTCTGTCCTGGCAAATTTTTTACTTTTCAAAGAAATTTCGGAAAAGCCGCTTTGCAGCTTCATTTTTGACAAAATCGCAGTTCAACTATGAATTTAAACTGTTTCAGAACCTGACTCGGGAATTTTTGCTTTTTTCGGAAAGGCGAAAGTTTGGAAAAAGAAAATTATATTTTTTACGCCAAGTCCTTTTTCCAGTCAACCATTATCTCCTTTTTACGAAAAAAGGCCGAGCGACATTTTAGTTGGAGCGAAAGAAACAGCCACAAAAATAGCCAAAAGCTTCAAATAAAACACTTTCTCTCGAAATAAAAAGCCAATTCTAGCGGCTGAAAATCCTCCTTTTTCTCCGAGAAGTGACAGGAGTGGGATTCGAACCCACGTCCCGGAGAAAATCCGCGCTCTGGCCGCTGAGCTACCCTGTTTTATCACTTCCGGTGAAAAAAGGGATTCTCTGCCGCTTGAATTCGGCTTTCTTTTTTAGAATAACTGTGTCAGGGTCATTAAAAACCTTTTTTGGAGCTTCTTTTCCGAAGGGTTTTCCCCCCCAAATCTTTGAAAAAGCTCGTACAAGAGATCGGGATCGTCGTGGATCATTTTGAAGCCTTCCAGAGGCAGTTTGCCGCGCTCAAGCAGCCGCTGGATGAAGAAGAGACATTCAGAGTGCTCTTCAACGACTCGCAATTCAATTGGCATTCTAAAAACGACATTTTCGAAAACTTTCTCGAAAGTTCATTCTTCGCTCATTTCCGCTTCTTCTTCAGAACCGTCAGAAATCTCGATAAGGGAGTCTTCGTCCGAGTCTTGCTCCGACTCGAGTCTAAGTTTGGAATGATCGCCCGCGAAGAAGACTTATTTTCAAGGAAGGGCGGCGGACTGTCGTTATTTCGAAATCGGCCTCGCTTTTCGCGCTCTTCTGAGAATAATTTATCGAAAATTTCAAAATGACTCAAACCTGCTTCGTGGAAGGAGTCGCGTCTCTTGATCAAATGAACTTCCTTCATCAGCAGTTTTCTTTCTGTTTTTCCGACTTCTTGGCCGACCATGCTCTGCGCCTTGCTGTTGCCGTCAAAGAAGATCGTCGTCCCGAGCGTCTTTTCGTAGTTTCCTTTGAAGAAAATGTTGTTGACGGAAGGGCTCTTCCGAGTCCAGCCCGACCACGCGGATTTTCTCTGCTTCCGAAAGCTAAAATTTATCAATTTTAGACAACTAGGGAGAAGGATCAGTACATTACTGTACCTTGACAGGGCAGTCAGGAAGTTCCAAATGGCAGTGCGTTTCCTGAACAACTTCCCACTCGTCGTCATCTTCATCTTCGCCGAATTCTTCTAAATCTGGCATTTGTTTTCGCGCTCTTCGCTGGCTCAATTATTCTTCGAAATAATTCTCTCCTCTGTCTTCCCTTTTTTCTTTCTCCTCTTTTCTAATTCTGCTTTCCCAGCGCTAGAATCAGATTCTACCTACATTCAAGATTTTCAGAAATCTCGGTGATTCAAATCTTTCGCTCCGCGCGCGGACCAATCAGCGCGCGTGGAGATTTCAAAGGCGAGAAAAAGAGAAAAGGCGAAAAATGGTGCTAAGGGATGAAAATGAAGAAAACAGAGAAGTCGAGAACAAGAAATAAAAAGAAGGGGCTTTCTTCACTGATTATTTTTGATCTGCACTCGATTAAATGTGAAATTACTGTAGCAAGCTAACTGAAGCGATCTTTAGAATAAGGCCCAATCGGCCATTTGTCTGATGAGCGGCTAAGATGAGCGTGGCTTATCTGGTAAATGACTTCTTCAGGGCTGAAATGGAGGGGATCGCGAGCTAATCGACAACAACGACGAGAAAAGAACTCCAAAAAAAGACTCCTCGAAAAATCTACCGCAACCGTTTCTTCCCCTCTCGCAAGCCAAGAAATACCAACTCAAAAAACAGCTGTTTCAGTCTTCGCAATCGTCGTCCGTTTTACCAGCCCGGTGGCAACCCAGCTGCTTTGACGCTCAAGCCCGATTCCTTCGAACCAGATGAAGTGGCGCACTACCAAACCTTTCCACCCGCCGCGCAGAGATTATTCCAGCGCTGAGAAATCTGGTCGTTTCGATGTGGTCTATTTCTCTGATCCGCTTCCGAGATCTTGAGTCTTTTCATGTTGAGCAGGTTCATCTCCATTTCGATGATTTTTCTTCCTTCTTCGATGACTTCTCTTTTGAGCTCCTCGAAGCAGCGGCCGTCTGGCTTGATCAGTGTCGTTTTCTCAAACAGCATTTTCGCTCTGATTCGCCGATCTGCTTGCTTAAAATCACATTTTCAACTTTGAAGAGGTGACCAGCCGGGCTCGCGAATCTGTGTTGCTTAAGGAATTCGAAGAATAGCCGCGTAGCGGCTCTTTTAAAATCCAAGCCGCAAAGTGGCTTCATCGAGATCGGGAACCCAAAACAAGTTCAAAAATCCGGCCACTATAAAAAAAAATTCCGCATACCTCGAATCTCGGATCCAGCATGGTCTTGACAACTGGCTCTCGAAGACAAACTTGTCCATCCAAGTTCTCTAGAATGAGTTCTTGCGATCCCTCGCGCTTAAGAAGCTCTTTTTTACCTGGATCCATGGCGAGTGCTTCTTAATTCAAAGATTATATACGCTGCGGCGATTTAATGACGGGAAAGGGGCACAAATGACGAGAATTGATCGCTAGAAAAAGGATCAGCGCGCGAATTTCAGCACTGCGCTGGGGAAAATTTAATCGATCAAAGACGGTTTTATCTTTTTAATCATTTTTCGAATTCCGTTTTTTGATCATTAATGAAAAAATTGGCGTTTCATAATCGGATCTTCCGCTTTCTTCTTGATGGTAAATTTCCTCCTTGATTTCTTTCGAGCTTATGCTCTTTTTCAAGACCTGAGTCAATGTCTCCGGCTGAACCATAAATCAGTGTAAAAATGATTTATTTCGAACAACAAAAACAACAAGGAAAGTCTAACCAGACAAATCAAGAAATGTCTTTCGAAATCAAAATGGATGACCAGAAAACTTGAATACTGTTCAAGCCTCGATCCTCCAGATTAACTCATTCCAGTTCCAACCGTCTTGACTGCGGAAGAGCAACGACTTTCGAGAAGACGATATCTTTAAGCTGACTCCGGTCTCAGTATAAACGTACCCAATGTGATTTTCCTGCAGCAAAAACAGGATTTGCAAGCGACATTCGACTAAGCGACATCGACGTCTTCCACGCTGCAGCAAAGCGCTTTGCTTAAATGCACATCATCAGCGAAGAAGAGAGTCAAAGGCCCATCAAGACCTGCTAGCACGCCTGGCCCTGGAACACGAGAGCGATCAGATCGCACTACAAAACAGCTACTTATCCCGAAAAAATTGATCAAAATTTATGTCCAGTGGGGCACAATCTCGACGCCAACGACGGAAGAATTTTCATCCCTCAGAAGGCACATCGATGGAGGAAAGACTGCTGCTGGTTGACAACGACAACTCAGAATTCGGCACTAGAGCCTTCGACGTCGCCTATAACATTATTCGCTTCTACGAAAAAATCAACTTAGATATTCTCAAGGACTTCTTGAACATTCACTTGCGAGAGAAAATAGAAACAGCGGATAACGCAAATTTTCCATCGAAGCTTTAACCAAGCAGTGCACGGTCTCGATTCCTTCTAGAGCTAGAGCAAGAAATGACCAGCGTCTGGCCACAAAATTTCATGGAGCAATCCGAGTTCTACCGCTCAATCGGCGTCGACGAGGAGGATTTCTGCAACTAAGTGTTCGACGTGATACGAGCAATGCTGGACGAATACGCGAATGGGAAAGCAAGCTCCCCCTAGACCGGCCGATAAAACGAGTTTCCGAAACGCAAGCCGCCAGCATAATGAGAATTAAATTCCTATATTTGCAGAAACATAAATTCAGTCTTGAAAACTTCGTTTATAAGTAATTAAGAAGCAGGAGAGAACTCTTTGAATATTTCTTTCAGAACTGCTATCACGGAACTTTGAATAGACTCCACTATTTGAATTCGCAAAAAGGATAAATTCAAACTTCCGGGCAAAATCCATCCTTTGTGCTCCTGGCGAGGCAAATTCCCGCTGGAAGGCCTAAATCAGCAAACACGCTTCGCACATTCGCATCCAATCGCTTAATCATCTGCTCGATTTCCTGGTCCGTGGGAATGTGCACGGGCAGCGCGGGTCGGTCGTCATGACTGGTCCTGCCGGCGTTATAAATCAGCAAGCCATCGTTGCCTTCAGAGCAGTGGAGTTTCTTCGCTCGTCGCTTTCGAAACTCTTGGGCAGTTTCCTAAAAAATCGGCTTTCTTTACTTTCTTCAACAATATCTGCATCTACCCGCAGAAAAAGACGCTCCAACCGTGACCAAATCAGATCAAAAAAGGAAATCTGAAATTTTTGAATAAATTGACAATTCTCCTCGGCGCAGTAGGTCGCGTCAGAAGTGAAGTTATCCCACCACCAGCTCACGGCAAGCCTGGTCTTTCCCTCTTCGATGTTTCCTTCCGCAAAGCCGACGGAAAGCTCTCTTCTGCCGTCTTCAAGTTATCGGCCCAGGGAGGATGCAGCCAGTTTATTTCCTTCAAGTGGCTGGCGCAGACGAGCGGGAGGATCCAGGACTCGATCGAGGTCATTTCTCGCATCTTTTTTGAGTTTGAAATGTGCTCCATTGAGAAGCTGATCGGCGCACTTTTCTTTGGTTGTTTCAGCTTCAGAAGTAGCTCCTAGAATAGTGGCAACCACGTTCCAGAGATCAGGATGCGAGTCGCAGTGGATCATTTGAAGCCTCTTTGCCCCCAATCGACATCGACGGCGAAATCCGCCGAAAGGGCCGAAACTGGCACAAACTTCTCAACAAGAATTGAATCACAGCCAAGAACCTCTCCATTTCCCCGGCTTAAATATCTTGCAGACCAAGAAACCGATGCAACTCTGAAATTCGAACAAACAGCATGCAGCTTTTTCTGTCCTGGCAAATTTTTTACTTTTCAAAGAAATTTCGGAAAAGCCGCTTTGCAGCTTCATTTTTGACAAAATCGCAGTTCAACTATGAATTTAAACTGTTTCAGAACCTGACTCGGGAATTTTTGCTTTTTTCGGAAAGGCGAAAGTTTGGAAAAAGAAAATTATATTTTTTACGCCAAGTCCTTTTTCCAGTCAACCATTATCTCCTTTTTACGAAAAAAAAGGCCGAGCGACATTTTAGTTGGAGCGAAAGAAACAGCCACAAAAATAGCCAAAAGCTTCAAATAAAACACTTTCTCTCGAAATAAAAAGCCAATTCTAGCGGCTGAAAATCCTCCTTTTTCTCCGAGAAGTGACAGGAGTGGGATTCGAACCCACGTCCCGGAGAAAATCCGCGCTCTGGCCGCTGAGCTACCCTGTTTTATCACTTCCGGTGAAAAAAGGGATTCTCTGCCGCTTGAATTCGGCTTTCTTTTTTAGAATAACTGTGTCAGGGTCATTAAAAACCTTTTTTGGAGCTTCTTTTCCGAAGGGTTTTCCCCCCCAAATCTTTGAAAAAGCTCGTACAAGAGATCGGGATCGTCGTGGATCATTTTGAAGCCTTCCAGAGGCAGTTTGCCGCGCTCAAGCAGCCGCTGGATGAAGAAGAGACATTCAGAGTGCTCTTCAACGACTCGCAATTCAATTGGCATTCTAAAAACGACATTTTCGAAAACTTTCTCGAAAGTTCATTCTTCGCTCATTTCCGCTTCTTCTTCAGAACCGTCAGAAATCTCGATAAGGGAGTCTTCGTCCGAGTCTTGCTCCGACTCGAGTCTAAGTTTGGAATGATCGCCCGCGAAGAAGACTTATTTTCAAGGAAGGGCGGCGGACTGTCGTTATTTCGAAATCGGCCTCGCTTTTCGCGCTCTTCTGAGAATAATTTATCGAAAATTTCAAAATGACTCAAACCTGCTTCGTGGAAGGAGTCGCGTCTCTTGATCAAATGAACTTCCTTCATCAGCAGTTTTCTTTCTGTTTTTCCGACTTCTTGGCCGACCATGCTCTGCGCCTTGCTGTTGCCGTCAAAGAAGATCGTCGTCCCGAGCGTCTTTTCGTAGTTTCCTTTGAAGAAAATGTTGTTGACGGAAGGGCTCTTCCGAGTCCAGCCCGACCACGCGGATTTTCTCTGCTTCCGAAAGCTAAAATTTATCAATTTTAGACAACTAGGGAGAAGGATCAGTACATTACTGTACCTTGACAGGGCAGTCAGGAAGTTCCAAATGGCAGTGCGTTTCCTGAACAACTTCCCACTCGTCGTCATCTTCATCTTCGCCGAATTCTTCTAAATCTGGCATTTGTTTTCGCGCTCTTCGCTGGCTCAATTATTCTTCGAAATAATTCTCTCCTCTGTCTTCCCTTTTTCTTTCTCCTCTTTTCTAATTCTGCTTTCCCAGCGCTAGAATCAGATTCTACCTACATTCAAGATTTTCAGAAATCTCGGTGATTCAAATCTTTCGCTCCGCGCGCGGACCAATCAGCGCGCGTGGAGATTTCAAAGGCGAGAAAAAGAGAAAAGGCGAAAAATGGTGCTAAGGGATGAAAATGAAGAAAACAGAGAAGTCGAGAACAAGAAATAAAAAGAAGGGGCTTTCTTCACTGATTATTTTTGATCTGCACTCGATTAAATGTGAAATTACTGTAGCAAGCTAACTGAAGCGATCTTTAGAATAAGGCCCAATCGGCCATTTGTCTGATGAGCGGCTAAGATGAGCGTGGCTTATCTGGTAAATGACTTCTTCAGGGCTGAAATGGAGGGGATCGCGAGCTAATCGACAACAACGACGAGAAAAGAACTCCAAAAAAAGACTCCTCGAAAAATCTACCGCAACCGTTTCTTCCCCTCTCGCAAGCCAAGAAATACCAACTCAAAAAACAGCTGTTTCAGTCTTCGCAATCGTCGTCCGTTTTACCAGCCCGGTGGCAACCCAGCTGCTTTGACGCTCAAGCCCGATTCCTTCGAACCAGATGAAGTGGCGCACTACCAAACCTTTCCACCCGCCGCGCAGAGATTATTCCAGCGCTGAGAAATCTGGTCGTTTCGATGTGGTCTATTTCTCTGACGATTTTGGTTACTCCAAAGAGCTGCATGCAAAATGTGATTGTAAGAGGATACATTCGCGCCGCTCTGCCAGAACTATTCAACCTTGTTATAAAATTTCTTACGATAAAAGGCATTATCAACTTTGGCATCTTTGAGGACATACCCAGGCCGTTGGTTCTCAAAAACATTCCGCTGAAGAAACGAGAAACGATTGTTGTAATTGGAGCTGCACCATCAGGAATTTCTTCAGCCAGACAGCTTTCTTTTGAAGATTCTAGAGGCGGGGAAAGGATAGGAGGACGAGTTCATGTTTGGGCACCTTAGGTTCGTTTGAGTGAAAAAAGCTCACTTATCGTCCATTTTAAGGTAGCTGTAGGAGCAATGGTCATCAACGGCCGCCAAAACAACCCTATCATCACCATGAGTCGTCAAATCTACCACGATGTCCACATCCTCGGAAGCGAATGCGACCTTTTTGTCAAATCCGAATCGATTGCTCGTGGACCAGACTTGAGAATGGAGCATCATTTCAACACGATTTTCGATATTTTATCCGACTGGAGATTAGACAAGAAAAAGGACATTCCACTCATCGACGCTCACAAAGAATACGTCAGCCAAAGCGCGGAAAGATTCTCAAAAACAGAAATGAAACAGCTCGACTTCCACATCAACAACTTGGAATACGAGCCTTTCTAGCGTTTCAGCGCTCAATTGGGACCAGAACGAGCGTTTTCCGCAATTTGGCGGGGATCATGCGATCGTGACATACGGATTTTCTGATGTTTTGGAAGAATTGTCGAAACCACTGAATACAGAGTTTGAAATTTTTCGGTTTACCGGTGGCGAGCATTGATCATTCTGGGGAAAAGGTGGTCGTCGAGACGACTCATGGGGAGAAAATTGAGGTGGATAGGATCGGATACAGATAAATAATAGATCTTGAAGCCGCAAGTGGCTGACCAATTTTGTAAAATAGCTTGAAATAAGACTTCTGTATCCATTTCAAAGATGCGTCGTGTCAATCCCACTCGCCCTCATGAAAAAGAAAACCATCAATTTCTTCCCCGACTTATCTCAGCGAAAATGGCGCGCTGTAGAAAACATCGGCGCCGGCCTGATAGAAAAATGCCTCCTCCGCTTCGATTCGAAATGGTGGAGTTACAAGATCGGTGGCGCTGATTTCTTTGGCTCCATCAGCGTTTCTGGCTCCGACTCAGGCGTCGAAGCTGATGATGAACACGATACGTCGGGAATTTTTAATGTGTTCTACGATATCAATCGCCTGAGAGTGATCATTTTACGCTCATGTCGATCGCAGCTGGAGCTTCGCTTGATATTTATCATTCGATGAGTAATAAACAGCTCGTTTCCAGTGCGATGGCGACGCTTCAAGGCAAGAGTCAATTAACAAGCTCCTTTTTACTTGAATTTTCGCCATTTTGTGACTCTTAAAAAAGAAATCTTCAAAGAAAACACGAGCCCAGAGCCCCTGAGCTTCCACATTACACACTGGGGAAAAGAAGAATACTCCCATATGAGTTATTCGTTTATCAAACTCGGTTCAACCGGAAAAGACTACGACAAATTGGCGGAACCAGCTTCCGATCGATTATTTTTCGCTGGAGAAGCCACCAATCGGTACGTTAAAGCGCATCCCTCTATAAAAAATGTTTGATACGTATTTCCCACATACAGTGACAGGAGTGACAGTCCCTACTTATCCGGAGTTCGCGAAACAGCGAGAATTTTCAAGCTAGAACACAAGAAACTCAACCCTGATTCGAAATTCTACGGCGACTCGATTTTCGAACAAACTTCTCTTCATCCCGAGGTAAAGAAATCATCCCTTTTCTTCCCTCATCGTTCTCTCAGAAGCGAAAGAGCGAGTCAATCAACCAAAAACCGCCTTCAAAGAAGATTGAACGACGAAAATCCGAGCCAATTCCGACCATGTAACCTCTTAAGAAAAATCTTGTTTCCTTTTTTTCATATTCACATGTTTTTTCTTCTTCCAAAGCTTTACCTTTTTCTCAATGCCTTCATTGTTCTTTTTTTTTTTGCTGCAATATCTTTAATACATTTTCTTATAATTGAATGAATGCTCAAAATATTGGTTCAGGAATTCGGATATTTCAATTTTCAGATGAACTGACAGAGAAAAAAAGAAAAAGGATTGAAATGGCCCGATTTTGTCATGTTTCAGGACTGATTCTTTTTTTTCTAGCGCTGGTTTCTTCTTATAATCGACTTGCATAGGTAAGCTCCTTTCCCGACCCCTGTTTCTACATATTTTTTAGTAAATCTTCAACTGCCAGAAGCCTCAAAGATCGTCTCTCCTTTTCCAACCCTCAAGAATCACCAGCTGTACTTCATGAAGAATTCGTCTCGTCGCTAGAAAAGTCACTTGAAATTGCGAGAACGATCAGCAAACGAGAAATCGCCATTCAAACTCTCTTCCTTGGGTAAAACAAAGTCATATTTCCTCGGCAGCGGAGTTCGTCGCAGGTATAGAAAAATTCTTCGACAACAAGCGAAAGACGCGCGTGTTGCTCAAGTAGCGGCCGAAGAGAGCAGCTAAGAATGCATTCGAGCTTCAAAGGCAACTCAACTTGAGTTACCCAAGGACATGGCGCTACAGAATAAGCCGTTTTTCAGGTAAGATTTAGTCTGTTATTTTCTTTTAAAAACTTTTTCACTAGGATGTCAGAAAGGAATTCTGCGGGAGACTAGATAAAATCGTCGAAAAATACTTGAGTAAGGCGCGACAAGAAAAGCCTTTCGCGGAGATTTTCTTCTTTTACAAACTCAAACTGGTCGACAACAAGATGGTCCCTCCGCTGGTCAAAAACATCGAGCGCTCTCTTAAGAATCCGTTTCAATACACTAAGTAAGCGACTCGCACATTTCAAAAGATTGAATATGAAATTAAGGGACGTAAAGATGCATCTGGTAAACGCAGATAGCAGTAATCTCAATCTTCCGCCTGTGTGTGTTGCTTTCAAGCTCTTCACTCAAATGGGTTCAATGGTGAGTGTCGCAGACTGGCTTGACTCCTTCGAGTGTATTCTTGAAAGCAGAAACCAGAAAATCAAGAAGGAAGACTTGGATGCCACGTTTTTTCAATCAGTCAGCGATCTTCAGTTCCTCGGCCTTCTGAAACCCACACAGCGAAAAACCGATCACGTCCAGAAAGTCACCTGGGCACTTTGAACATGAGAATTCACTTGTTTATCTAATTATCACTGCCTCTCAAATTAAAAACTAAGTCTCTCATCCTTTTGACTCTCAAAGGTCACTTTCAGCATGACTCGGGCGAAATGCAAGGATGCCATCAAGAATATCTTGAAGTTGAGTTCTTGCGGCATCGTTCCACCCGCCTTGTATGTATCTGGCGCGGCTGGTTAGGGCAAGACGCACGTTCTGAAGCAGATCATTGCGGAAAGGCGGATGGAGGAGCCAGTCGATGGGTTTTTTTATAAAATCGAATGAAATCAATTCTTCGCGGCTCTTTTACGAAGCCATTGTTAACGGTGTTCATGAGGCGCCTGAAAGTGACACGAAACTACCGGTCATAGGCGACAATCCAAGGTGAACATCTATTTTCCCTCAATTCAGTCGAGTTACCTCTATAAAAGCTCAATGTTCTACGTTGTTGGAGAACTGCTGGCTACACATGAGCGTCCAGTTTTCGTCGTGATCGAGCGGGCAGACTTGTTCATCAAGAATCAGCCAGAAGCAGTGACATCTCTCGCTCAACATGAAAAGTTCATACCAGACAATCGCTTGTGCGTCATTTTCGAGTTTCGAGTTGCCTTTCACTCCGCCATCTATCCAAAATCGGCCGTGTCACCAGTGATCTTTTCCCTCCCGGAGTACAGCTCTCAACAAGTTGAAGCTATTCTGCGCAAAGAGAAGCCCGCTGACATGTCCGATGTGCTCTTTCACAATTTCACCCAAGCGACTATGACTCATAATTTATGGGTTATTTCTACTTATCGACGCACAATTTGTGCTTGCTCAAGTACGTGGTGCAGGAGCAGCTGCCAGTGTATGCAAAGCCCGTGCTAGATGGAGACGGAAAATTGAGCCGACATTCAGAACGGCAAGGCCAAGTTTGTTCTTGAAGTCGAGTCAAGAGGAAGACAATCATGTGTAAGCTTATACAACACAAGCATCGTTCTCTTTCTCACAGCGCTTTAGAATCGACTTGCCTTACTTCTCCAAACACCTGTTAATCGCTTCTTATCTTGCTTCCTTCAATCCTCCAAAAACAGACAAAAGATACTTCCCGAAGAACGCCGGCAAGATTAAAAGAAACGAACTTTTCGAGGACCTGAAGTGAAACAGCGACTGATCGGGCCTCTCCAGTTTTCTATGGACCGGCTGATTGCCATTTTCGAATCGATTAAAGAATCTGAGGACCGCAGCATTTCCATTTTATCACAACTCAGAACTCTCGTTAAGCTCAAGCTTATCTCTATTGGTAAGGAAGTTAGTTGGTGCTTTGATTAAAAAATTTCCCGTTCAGCTTCGAGCAACATACAAGTTCTTCAACCAAAGATGAAATGCGATCGCTTCGAAGACTTCATGCGCAAAATTGCCCACTCTGTCCGCTTCGAGTAGGCTAATCTGGTGAATGACTCCTTCAGGGCTGAAATGGAGGGGATCGGAGCGCCTTTCCAGTCTCTACCGCTCCGCGCTGCAAAAGGCAGCTGAGGTCACTGAGAGACTTTTGAGCAAGACGCCGAAAACGCCTCGTGATAAACCAGCAGAGTCGAAGACACCTGCTTCTTCCTCTGGATCTATGAAAGCGAAAACACCAGCTGGCGGAACCAGCTTCCGATCGATTATTTTTCGCTGGAGAAGCCACCAATCGGTACGTTAAAGCGCATCTCTTTATAAAAAATGTTTGATAGGCATTTACCACAGACAGTGACAGGGGCTTACTTGTCCGGAGTTCGCGAAGAATTATCAAGCTAGAATACAAGAAACTCAACCCTGATTCGAAATTCTACGGCGACTCGATTTTCGATCAAACTTCTCTTCATCCCCAGGTAAAGAAATCATCCCTTTTCTTCCCTTATCCAGGATAAGTTATCCTTCTCAGGAAGAAGCGAAAGAGCGAGTCAATCCACCAAAAACCGCCTTCAAAGAAGATTTAACGACGAAAATCCGAGCAAATTCCGACCATGTAACCTCTCATCTAAAATCTTGTTTCCTTATTTTTTATATTCACATGTTTTTCTTCTTCCAATGCTTTACCTTTTTCTCACTGCCTTCATTGTTCTTTTTTTGCTGCAACATCTTTGATATATTTTCTTAATAAGAGCATAATATGCTTGAATGAATCCTCAAAATTTTGATTTAAGACTTTAAACATTCAATTTTTAGATGAACCGACAGAAAAAAGAAAGGGGATTTAAATGGCCCGATTTTCACATGTTTCAGGACTGATTATTTTCCTTCTAGCGCTGGTTTTCCTTTTATCATCGACTTGCATGAGACAATGGTATGTTAACTCTTTGCCCGACCCCTGTTTCTACATGTTCAAGCCTCAAAGATCGCCTCTCCTTTTCCAACCCTCAAGAATCACCAGCTGTACTTCATGAAGAATTCGTCTCGTCGCTAGAAAATCCCATTGTGCGCCTTTCCAGTCTCTCCGCTCCGCGCTGCAGAGTTTTCGCTCCTTGAAATTCGTCCTCGCTTCACTCACCGCAAACGCTGCTTATAGGCTATGAAGTATAGCGATTTCGGAGAAGCGATGCTAGAGAATTTGATAGTTTCTATTGGCAGATTCGCAGGCAACTGCTCGAAATGTCTATTTCCGAAGCCTACTGGCTCGTACCACTGCTCCGTCTGTGCCAAATTCGTCATTCAGATGGGTAACCATTCTCTCTCAATTCATCCCTTTTGAACCTCTTCGCTTTAGACCACCACTTGCCCTGGATCAACAACTGCGTCTGCCATTTCAACCGGCGCTTCTTCTTGAACTTCTGCCTCTGGACGACGATCGGCTGCGGCTACTTCTCGCTGGTCGGCTATCCCTATCTTCGGCAAAATAAACCAAGAAGACGACGACAAAATCAGCAACCGTCAGCGCGCCAAAACGACCGGTCACTTCTCGTCCCGCTTTTGGATCTTGCGCGAAACCGGCAAAACCAGTTGTTACTTCTTGACCGGCGAGTGTGAAACCAATGGTCAATTGGCAATGATTGATCGAGCGAAGAGCACGCTGAATTCTCGACTTGATACTGGATTAAGGCGTACATTCTTTTCAAAATTTAGCCTTCTGAAATATCCAAGAACACTCCCTGCAGGAAAATAAATCGCTCTAATGACTCTCTTTTTTCAGATGCGGCCGCTTTATACCTCGAACTAATTGAATGCGGAGAGGATAAACCGTAGTATGGAAAAATGTTTCGGTAAAAGCGACCGAAATATAAATCACTTTCAAGGGGTCAAATGTGATAAATATTTCGGCAGGCAGCCGAAAGAATCTTACAAAAATTTTTAGGAAAAAATATTAATAAAAATATATTAATAAAAAAACGTTTTTAGGAAAAATATTTCGGTACGAGCCGAAATAAAAATCAGAAATTGATGTCTTTTGAGCAATAAAGTTTCGGCAGGTTTCTCAATTCTCATCCTGATGAACCCTTGTATGTGCATTGAATGAGTTTGGCTTCTGATGAGTTTTCACCTCAAAAATCTCGAGTTATTTTCTGTTCTCATATTAGAAGAAGATCATTTCTCGGGCATTATTTTGGAAAAATGGTGGAACCCGATGGTTAAAAATTAAAATCGTAGTATTTGCTAAAATAAAGGTTAGGGTTAGGGGGCACCAGCAGAAATGACGGAACAAACTTACCCGAGGGGGATAGGCTAGGGTTAGTTAGGGTTACTGAAGGTGACCCTAATTAACCCTAGACTGGACCCCGGCATCTTAGGCCCGAAGGGGCGGAGCCCCGAGGTAGGGGCAATTAGATATGATAATTTTCTTCCAAAAGCATCGATGAGATTATATGATCGTCAACGCATTTTTTGCCGAAATGTTTTTGCTTGATACGGACTAAAAAGTGAAAAAGATTTCGGTTGCCTGCCGAAACATTTTGCTCAAAAAGGGGTAAAAATGAAAGAAAGTTTCGGCTGTTACCGAAATATTAATCAGAAAATAAACTCACCATATTTCGGTAGTTTTACCGAAACATTTTTCCTTACTACCGGATAAACCACGAACCGTCATTTCCGGCCTTGTCAAGCATGTTCCCTTGGAAGAGATGCAGAACAGAATGGTCGTCCTTCTGTGCAACCTCAAGCCGGCGAAAATGAGAGGAATCGTTTCCGAAGCAATGATCATGGGCGCTTCTACGCCAGAGTAGTAGTCCCGGGCGATCTTGTCAAAGTGCCAGGCTTCGAAGGTGAGTGTCTTCCTTGATTGCAGTGGCAAAAATTAAATTCAGGCGAACCCGACGAACTAATCAACCCAACGAGTAAAAAAGCAGTCTTCGTGTTCGAGCAAGTTGTCCCAGGATTAAAGACGAACGACAAATGCCAAGCCACATTTAACGTAACTACAGCTGAATTAAACAAGTCCTAAATAGCTTTTTAAGGATGTCGCCTGGGAAGTTGCCGGAAAGGGCTTTGTCCCCTCCGCTAATTTGACTAATGTTCAAGTCAAATAAGCGATCTAAAGAAAGACCGTCGATTCACTAGGCTGCTACTCAAAATACTTGATAGGGACAATTTGAAATTAATAATAATCACCTTTCTACTTTAAGAATTTTGATGAATCGAATCGTTTTTCGCCGAATCGTTCCTTTTGCTAGTTTATCCTCGATCCAGGTAAAAAGAACGATTTAATTCGAGGTGATTTTAAAGCGATTGAAAGCTCTTCTGGAACGAGAAGGAATCGAGAAATGTGTTGGCGAAAGATAGAAGCTACATAATCGAAGATTCCTCTGGAACGATTGAATATTGAAACTCGTACAAGAAAATGCGATTATTTGGGTATTTCGGCTGTCCTTACTGCGCCAATGTAAGGGCCTATCTTAAATTTCGGGGAATCGACAACAAAGACGTCGAAGTCAGCATTGGCAAGCCAGAGCTGAAAGGTGTCATTGAAAACTACTTACAGTGGCATGCGCGGGTTCCGCCCTATCCAAGTTCTTCTAGACAGGGCGGCAACGCAGCACGATTTTTGTTCAATTTCAGAAAGAGCTAATACAAAAGTTCTTCTAGATAGGGCGGGAGTCGTGCACGCTCGAATAGGGCGGAACCCGCGCATGCCACTGTACAAGGTAAATTGCTTGTTCCTTTTGGCAAAGAATAGTCATTTTTAGTGCCCGTCCTCGCCTTCTACAACAACAGCAGTAGCGAGCCCGACGCAGTAGTGAAGGACTCCGGAGCGATCGTCTCGACTCTGGAGCAAGTGCTCCGATTAGTGGCCGAGCCGATGAGCGAAATCGCCAAATAATACTTCGACGAAAAGGGCAAATTCATCAAGAGCAAGGTGCCGATCCTGACGAAAGACAGTAAATTCGTTCAAGACGGAATTCTATATATCGAAGCTTTTGCAGTAATCAACTTGACGGAAGGGACGAGCGCTTGGGAGCAGTACGAACAGAGTCCCGAGCTGATGCAGTGGTACTACTCAGTCCAGCACGCGGTCGACACTCATCAGGGCATGCTCTAAGCACTGGCCCCACTGAATCACTTTTACACTTGAAAAACCGTCCAAACTTCATTCTTCAAAAGATAACTAACCAAGGAATCAAGGCCCAAGCTTGTAAAATTACTAGATGTTTTGAATGCGGTGATGGTTGATTTTTACAAGCTTTGAAGCTGTTATCATTCGTCTTCATTTTAGAATGTCAAGCAATGTCACAAAAATCGTTGAAGAAAACAAGAAAAGCAGACACTACAGTCTTTCTCTCAGCGACAAGAGCATCACCCAACTGACGCAGATTTCTTCCGACTTCAGCCAACTGCAGCACCTCTCCGAGCTCATTCTCGCGCACAACGGCCTCAAACAGCTCGCTGCTTCGATCACAAACTTAAAGAATCTCAAACTGCTCAACTGCTTCAACAATGAGCTCGTCGAGCTTCCCGGAAACTTCTCGGAGGTGAATTCAAGAGCGCGATTCTTTTCTAGAAGCCCTTGTTTTAGCTGCAAGAGCTGAGTAATCTCAATTTGGGAATGAACAAGCTTCAGCGCCTGCCGAACAGCTTCCACAAACTCGCCAAGCTCGAAATACTCGACTTGACGTAAAACAACTTCAACGAAACAGTTTGCGAGCTCCTTTATAAGGTAACTCTCAGTCAGTCGCGTTTTTCCTATTTTTGTAGTCGCTGCGCGCGTTGTACGTTTCCGACAACGACTTCCACCATCTTCCTTAAAAGTGGCCCAATTAAAGAGACTTCAAATTCTTTGCGCAAGAGATAACGAGATAACGCTCATTCCGCCGGAAATCGCAATAATGGACAATTTAACAGAGCTTCATTTACAGGTACTTGATTACTTCGTTTAGAATCGTATTTCATTTGGATCTTGCAGGGCAATTTGCTGAGTCTACTTCCGCCGCAGCTTCCAGTGCTCGTCGGGAAGAAGCTCAAAATTCTGAGAGTGGAGAGGAACTAGTTCGTCCGACCGATCGAAGAAAACAGGAAAAAGGCCAACAAGCGCTGTAGATTATCTCCGCTCCGACCGTAAGACAGCTCTTCTTGATAGGCTTCCTTTGAGGCTCAAAGTTTGAGCGCAATTCAGAGTACTGCATCTTCTACAACCGCGAAGGAGGCGACCAGAACGCGAAGCCCTCTGCCGAGCGGCGCAAAGAGCGGGAGAAGAAGCGGCAAGTCACCCGCCCAGTCCAGGCTTGATCTGATTCTGTACCTTTTTTGCATGTTCTGTCTGGCAGCACTTCCAATATCCACCAGCGCTACTTTCATCGTCATCAAAAACTCCCTTCAGTGCACTGACCTCTCTCTCTTCTACGCTTGATCATTCTAACTGGCCAATTTAAGGAACTCCCGTTGAAACTGGTCCACTTTTGAAAGGTTGCTGGGAAGTTCCTTAATTGGCAAATGGTTCCTTTTCTTCTAATAAATTCGGTTTCTTCAAAATATTTTTTATTCGTATTTTCAGAATTGGCGATTGAAATAAGCCATCCCTTTTGTTTTTACGAATATTGAGAATGATTACTAAAGGAGGAATCAAACGAGGAATTTACGGGTGTATGGCGCCCAGGTTATGCGGCCGTCCTTGAGTTCCTGAAAGACATGGCCAGCGCGAAGGAAGACGAAGACTCGGCCTTCCGGTCGGTAATGTCGATGGACAAGTCAGCGTTTAGCCGAAACGATCGGAACTAAGAGAACCTCTCGCAAAACAGTGTAACGGTTACTTCTATCTCGTCGAGTAGATCGCGGCCGATCGACGCCGAGAGAATTAACGCAGGCTTCGTTGTCAACTTCAAAAAGAAATACTCTATCAAGGTCACTATTTTCTGCACAAAGAATTATCCAAACTTGTTTTCAGTACAACTGCGAAAGCAACGGGCTCTGGCGGCTCTTTGAACGTCTCTCAAGCGGGTCTCATTCGAGAAACTCTTTTCGCTATGGAAAACATCCCCGGCCTCTTCATTTGCTACGACGACAACGTCAATTCACTTTACAGATACCGACTCAAGGAGAAATGACAGAGTAGACAGTCGCGATCGATCAGATGTGGAGTCGCTGGGCGCGTTGGGCTTTCACGGGGAGACGCTCGGTTCGTGTACCAATTGGTATTCGAATACCAAAATTGGTATTCAAATACCAAAATTGGTATTCGAATACCAAATTTCCTCAAAAGTCCAAATTTGATGTAGCAAAAGAGACCCTATGCGCTCCGCGCCTGTCTTGTAGGAACTTTTGCGAGTAGTTTAGTAGTTTTTTGAAGGAAAAAATATGATCTGGTAAAAATATGGTATTCGAATACCAATTTTTGGTATTCGAATACCAAAAAATTTTGGTACACGAATCGAGCGTCCCCGCTTTCACGTTCGCGAAATCAGCGCCTTTATCGCGCAGCACGAGAAGCAGGAAGGATGATTGGAAGCGCTGGTCAGCAGAATTCGAGCTGGGACTTTTCCAAGTTTATGCGGCGGAGTATGATGGCAAAAAGACCAAGAAAGAGGACTTGCGAAATTGATGCTTCCGAAGCACGAGAATAGACAACTTTAACCGCTGCTGTTTAAGATTTCCAGAATGACTAAATTATAAACACCATAACAGTGTTTTCGGCTTGGTCTACGGGAGTTTTTCTGAAAACGGGTGTGGGTGGGGATGGGGACAGGCAAAGTCATGATGTCTCATTATTTGGCGGGAGACTCTGTCTGTCTGCGATCAGGCAGGCTCCCTTTAATGTTATGCTTGTAGTGTAGAGGGCCCAAGTTAGTCTTAGAGCGTGGGCGCGACTAGGGTTATGCTTGTAGAGGGCCCAAGTTAGTCTTAGAGCGTGGGCGCGACTAGGGTTATGCTTGTAGAGGGCCCAAGTTAGTCTTAGAGCGTGGGCGCGACTAGGGTTATGCTTGTAGAGGGCCCAAGTTAGTCTTAGAGCGTGGGCGCGACTAGGGTTATGCTTGTAGAGGGCCCAAGTTAGTCTTAGAGCGTGGGCGCGACTAGGGTTATGCTTGTAGAGGGCCCAAGTTAGTCTTAGAGCGTGGGCGCGACTAGGGTTATGCTTGTAGAGGGCCCAAGTTAGTCTTAGAGCGTGGGCGCGACTAGGGTTATGCTTGTAGAGGGCCCAAGTTAGTCTTAGAGCGTGGGCGCGACTAGGGTTATGCTTGTAGAGGGCCCAAGTTAGTCTTAGAGCGTGGGCGCGACTAGGGTTATGCTTGTAGAGGGCCCAAGTTAGTCTTAGAGCGTGGGCGCGACTAGGGTTATGCTTGTAGAGGGCCCAAGTTAGTCTTAGAGCGTGGGCGCGACTAGGGTTATGCTTGTAGAGGGCCCAAGTTAGTCTTAGAGCGTGGGCGCGACTAGGGTTATGCTTGTAGAGGGCCCAAGTTAGTCTTAGAGCGTGGGCGCGACTAGGGTTATGCTTGTAGAGGGCCCAAGTTAGTCTTAGAGCGTGGGCGCGACTAGGGTTATGCTTGTAGAGGGCCCAAGTTAGTCTTAGAGCGTGGGCGCGACTAGGGTTATGCTTGTAGAGGGCCCAAGTTAGTCTTAGAGCGTGGGCGCGACTAGGGTTATGCTTGTAGAGGGCCCAAGTTAGTCTTAGAGCGTGGGCGCGACTAGGGTTATGCTTGTAGAGGGCCCAAGTTAGTCTTAGAGCGTGGGCGCGACTAGGGTTATGCTTGTAGAGGGCCCAAGTTAGTCTTAGAGCGTGGGCGCGACTAGGGTTATGCTTGTAGAGGGCCCAAGTTAGTCTTAGAGCGTGGGCGCGACTAGGGTTATGCTTGTAGAGGGCCCAAGTTAGTCTTAGAGCGTGGGCGCGACTAGGGTTATGCTTGTAGAGGGCCCAAGTTAGTCTTAGAGCGTGGGCGCGACTAGGGTTATGCTTGTAGAGGGCCCAAGTTAGTCTTAGAGCGTGGGCGCGACTAGGGTTATGCTTGTAGAGGGCCCAAGTTAGTCTTAGAGCGTGGGCGCGACTAGGGTTATGCTTGTAGAGGGCCCAAGTTAGTCTTAGAGCGTGGGCGCGACTAGGGTTATGCTTGTAGAGGGCCCAAGTTAGTCTTAGAGCGTGGGCGCGACTAGGGTTATGCTTGTAGAGGGCCCAAGTTAGTCTTAGAGCGTGGGCGCGACTAGGGTTATGCTTGTAGAGGGCCCAAGTTAGTCTTAGAGCGTGGGCGCGACTAGGGTTATGCTTGTAGAGGGCCCAAGTTAGTCTTAGAGCGTGGGCGCGACTAGGGTTATGCTTGTAGAGGGCCCAAGTTAGTCTTAGAGCGTGGGCGCGACTAGGGTTATGCTTGTAGAGGGCCCAAGTTAGTCTTAGAGCGTGGGCGCGACTAGGGTTATGCTTGTAGAGGGCCCAAGTTAGTCTTAGAGCGTGGGCGCGACTAGGGTTATGCTTGTAGAGGGCCCAAGTTAGTCTTAGAGCGTGGGCGCGACTAGGGTTATGCTTGTAGAGGGCCCAAGTTAGTCTTAGAGCGTGGGCGCGACTAGGGTTATGCTTGTAGAGGGCCCAAGTTAGTCTTAGAGCGTGGGCGCGACTAGGGTTATGCTTGTAGAGGGCCCAAGTTAGTCTTAGAGCGTGGGCGCGACTAGGGTTATGCTTGTAGAGGGCCCAAGTTAGTCTTAGAGCGTGGGCGCGACTAGGGTTATGCTTGTAGAGGGCCCAAGTTAGTCTTAGAGCGTGGGCGCGACTAGGGTTATGCTTGTAGAGGGCCCAAGTTAGTCTTAGAGCGTGGGCGCGACTAGGGTTATGCTTGTAGAGGGCCCAAGTTAGTCTTAGAGCGTGGGCGCGACTAGGGTTATGCTTGTAGAGGGCCCAAGTTAGTCTTAGAGCGTGGGCGCGACTAGGGTTATGCTTGTAGAGGGCCCAAGTTAGTCTTAGAGCGTGGGCGCGACTAGGGTTATGCTTGTAGAGGGCCCAAGTTAGTCTTAGAGCGTGGGCGCGACTAGGGTTATGCTTGTAGAGGGCCCAAGTTAGTCTTAGAGCGTGGGCGCGACTAGGG